>NC_088884.1:144944168-146190418 GCF_037157495.1 Lathamus discolor | reverse complement strand
ATTAAAGCACGTCTGATGGTGTCTGTCCTTCAGGTCCTGCTCTGCTCTTTGTAAAGACCAGCCAAGGAAGGGAGGAAGGAAGAAGGTTTTATGCTTGTTCGGCCTGTAGGGATAGAAAAGATTGTAACTTTTTCCAGTGGGAAGATGAGAAGGTAAGAGGGCGCTGTTTAGGACTATGGTAAATATTGGGGGTAATCTTTCTATTTAAAAGAAAATAATCTGTGAGCAAATCTGGCATTTGTTACTGTAATCGCCAAAACACTTGTGTATTCAAGTTACGATGTTTGTCAATGCCGTGCAATGTTGAACAAAATAGGATAGTTCTGATCTCAAGATGTCCTCGTCTTCCACAATTAAGACAGGAAATCTGGTGGATACAGGCAGGCAATGGGATATGTAAAATAGATGGTGGGGATTAGCATGATGCTCAGCAGTCTCAGTAGAACATCTGCAGCAATTTATCTACAAAACTTTGGGCAGATAGTTGTAGGGTAACAAAACAGGGATCGATAAGTATTCACGGAGAGCTTGCTGTGGTTTTTGTGCTGCATTTTATGTTACTTTTTCTGTTTCCTAAATGTTTCTTGTGTTGCTGTCATTGTCCTCAGCAGCTTGTCAGGCTGGAGTTTTAATTGTGTTCATTAGCAGCTCATTGCTGTGCTGATTGCTACTGAAAAGTTGTATAAAGAGAACATGAGGTAGTTAATCACTTGCTTGTGTAGATTTAAATGGTATTTTGAATGTCACTGGTATAATGGTGTCTTTTGTTCTACTGAATTTTCCTGTCCTCCCCCATTAAAGAAATCAGTTCCTTAAGTTTCGCATAGGTGTCTTGGAACACTGTTAACTGTGAAACTAGAAGTATGTTTTGTGGGAACAAAGTAGAAGACTCAGGGAAGAGCTGTTATGCTTTTAAAATAATCATACATGAAAGACTTGGGCAACATTTCTGCTGTCATCAGTTGTTCAGGATCAGATCATAGTTCTTCACAGAGAGTGCAGCTGCTGGCACGCATTAATGAAGAGTGGACCTCTGTCTTCATCATAACCAAGTATAGAGTTTTCCCCGAGTATCACATGTGGTAGAAGAATTAAATATTTCTATTTTTTTTACGGTGTAAATTCACAATGAGAGACTCGTAGTGTTTTGCACCATTCTTCTGTGCTGCAGTCATGCTTGTTCTTCTGCAACAACCCAAACAATGTGATAATTTTGCTATGCAGAGTAACTAAAGCATGAGACTTTTGATGCACCCTTTTTGTTTAATAACTGAGATTTAATACAGAGCAATATCTGTTTGTTTTGTAATGTTTTATAAACATAAATTTTACAGGTGTCAGAAACTAGGCTCGCAGCACGTGAAGAATACAATAGAAATCACCAGCCTTCTTTTACACACAGACAGAATGTGGAAAGGTATTGTTAATGGCTATTTTCTTCAGTAAAAATCAAGTAATACAGGTTTAGGCACTTCGAATGCAGAGATAGTATTTCAGGAATCTTTAAAATATGAAAACATGCCAGAGGGATTTGGAAAAATAAGAACTAGTTGACCTGCAAGAGGGAAGCAGCATGAAATCTGTAATTAGAGCATGGTATTTTCAACCCAGGAACTGTATCTATCTGTTTATTTTTTTTTTCTTTATATGTACTGCTTCTTACATTAGTGCTCATAATGTGCTAACAACAGGTCAGTAGAAGCTTCAGTTCAAAAAATTATTCCTGACTTTAGGGTGCAGAAGTAGAAGGCTTAACACTGCGAAAAGAAGCAAAGGTGATACAGTGACCAATGACATCCTGGTTCTGTGTATAAACATGCAGGACTGCTTGCTGGTAGTTGATACGGAGTCTTCACTTTCTAATTCAGTTATTTTGTGGGCACTCTCAATATATTTGGCTCGTATATTATAAGCTTTTTAAAGTGTGCTTTGAATATCTTTTCATAAATACGATTTCATTCACATGTAGGTAGTGGAGATTTTGCAAGAGCGGCTTATGCTACATTGGCTCTTTAAATGTCTGAGCTCAAAAAAAATGAACCCTCCTTCATAGCCGCATTCATATGTTTGTTGCCTATTGTCTTAAAGGTACAAGGATTTTGTTCTGTTGCCGTTATCACAGAGGAGGTTTTGCCGGGAATGCCAGCAATTGCTATTGCCAGCTGAATGGAAAAAACACTCAGCTCACCAGTTCATATGTGATATCTCCAGTGCCCAGTTAAAAAGCCCCAGTCAACTTCTGTATCCACTTGAGAATAAAAAAACAAATGCACAGTACTTATTTGCAGATAGAAGTTGTCAGTTCCTGCTGGATCTTATTACTGATTTAGGATTCAGACGAGTGCTCTCTGTTGGAACACCCAGGTACGTCAGTGAGAATTGTTACACTTTCAAATAATATATTTCCCTCAAGGCTGTGCAGGTTATTAACATTTAAATCATCAAGGATTGTGCCATCGTAAGAGGTTCTCTGTGCTTAAATTGGTTGGAATTATCTAATTGTCTAATGGGATCTTGCTTTGAGCTCATAAGATACAGAAGATTATAACTGCTCTGCAAATAACACACACACTTTAAATGTTCTGTGTTGTTTCACAGAGAAGTGACAGTGGATTTCTTTGCTTATGTTTGGGGTTTTTGTTTGTTCATGGTGATCCCATAAGCTTCACTGACTTTTCATCTTTCAAGACTAATTTTTCTAACTTTCAATATTAGCCACACAGAATCATCCAAATTCAGATTACTCCATTTTCTCTTATCTGTTTGGTTTTAGGTTTAGTAAAATACCAGGCATTCTTGCGAGATAATTTTTGAAGCCACTGATTATGTGTTAAATTTCTTTGCTCCAATTGTACTTCAGGCTTCATGAAATGATCCAGTCAAAAGCATCACGAGAAGAAGATTTCAGGGTTAGAAGCCTTCTGCTAGATATTGATTTCAGGTAGGTTTTGACAAATGTCTGTCTGTCTGAAGAGTATGTGCAAGGTTTGTGTTCCTACTGCTTTAAAAGATAAATTGGTGCTTAGTTTCCCTTTCCTGTCTCTGCATGTCTGTTCTTACACACATACACAAATAACATCCAGTTTATGAGAAAAGTAATAATTCCCAGTACTGGTATGTGTTGTCAGTAATCAGAGCCCAGTTGTTTTCTTAAGGTCTTGTTTTCAATGTAAATGCCTGTAAGTGCAGACAAGAAGTTGGTTATATTTTCCTACTGCCATTAAAACTTATTTTACAGGTATTCACAGTTTTACACAGAGGATGAATTCTGCCACTACAACATGTTTAATCATTATTTTTTTGGTGGAGAGGTAAGGCCAAGTATTTCTTGAGTGCTATGTAAACAAGTACATGTTGTTGATGCAGAATTTTGTAATAAAGTCATGGCTAGACTAAAGGAAAACAGCTATTGTGAGATAAAAATGGTCAACAGTACTGGAAATCAAAGAATAACAGTGCCTCTTCAGTAATTCTTTCTGACTTGATGCAAAGATAAAGTTGCCTGTTGAATTTATGCTAACTGATGTTACTTACACACTATAACTGCTGCTTTTATTAAAATGACTGTTTGGTGTGAGTTGTTTTATTCATTAGCACTTTTTCTGTTGCTACAACAGCCCTTATAAGCCCAATGGATGCCATAAGTCTTGTCCACTGGTAATTGAGGTGGGAGGAAAAAGGAGGTTTTTCTGCTTTATTCAAGGCAGGCAAGGTCAAAAGGTTAACCTTGTTGTCATAAAATGAAATTGAATTAGTATAATGGTTAAAGAAAATGCTGTGCTTCTTGGTGCTTTTTGAATGTTACATTATGTGCTTAATTTTGACTTTATTAGAAAACCTGAAGTTGTAGTAGGACATTTATTGTAACTTTGTACAGTCACAGTGTAATTCAATTCCAAACATTAATTTCAAACATTTATCCCTATAGTATAATCACTCACTCTTTGTTCTTCCTCTGCCATTATTAGTAAGCCACCAGTGATTTGCATAAACTGATTTATTGCAATACTTTTCATACTATGTAGATAATTTTAAGATCTTTTCCATCCAGAAGCTAATTTTGAATAGGATCTTGGAAAGAAAAATAATAACCTAGGTTTAAATGGGAATTTGGTCTGAAAGCCTTACTGTTGATGGTTTTTAATCCATTACTGTAGTCAAGTTTTGTGCTTTTCAATTAAAGCAAAAGACTCTGTTCCTCTGCATTATAAACATTGCGCTGTTCTTTTCAAGGTGTGAAAAGGTGACACCTGTAATGACACTTTATTGCAGTGTGTTCAGATACTGAACTGCAGCACTCTTGAATTCGTACTGATGTCAGCAATCTGGGTTTGGAATGCAGTAGAAGCTAAGTAATAGATGAGAGAACATCTGTTTCACACTGTGAGATGGCAGGCAAGACTTAGCTTTTTACATTTACTTTAATAATAGAGTCCAGGCTGGATTGCTAAAATTTGAACAGTTTTCATAAGCAGTATGGATTGAATCGGTTTTCAGTGCACTGAATTGTTCCCATTACTTTGATAATGCTTTACAAATAAAGGGTATGAACAAAATATATTTTAAGCCTAAAAGTTGCTGTTTTGCTGTAACATCTTTTTTCCAAGTTGAATTTAATACCCTTAGGAGGAAGACTACCTTAGGAAGCTTGAATTGCATCTGCCCATGATACATCATCTCTAGCTGAACAGGGCACTTGTTTTCAGTGCTTCAAGTATAGCTTTCTGTTCAGGTTTTTTTTTTTTTTTTTCATACTACCCAAGAGGAAATAACTTCTGTCTTTAAAGTTGACATTTCTAAAATAATCATTTTTTTGCTAAAGACATTACTGTTGCAGTTCTTGAATCTGTATTTCTGGAAATTAACCTCTGTTTCTTACAGGCTGCATGTGAAACTTGTAGGAAATTCTTGTATCAAGACAATGGCGAAAGAGTCATTATGGTGACTGATCCCCCATTTGGAGGGTTAGTGGAAGCACTGGCTTCTAGTTTTAAAAAACTAATGGCAATGTGGAAGGAGACAGAAAAAGGAGGTGGGTATTGCAGCCAGATAGGTGGGTTGAGCTGTAACATCACTGTAAGAAAAAGTACCTATTTAAAAGTCTGATTCTTGCTGCTCAGATGAATGTGAACACACTCGTGTTATAGTTTCTAAAGATGAACTACTATAGATCTAACTTACTCTCCTGATACTTACAGTTTAATAATACCTAATTTTTTAAGTCTGTCTTAAAAACCAAGAGGTTTTTTATAAATCTACTTAGCAATTAAAATGGACTTTAAAGGCAGAGAAGAAGCTGCTATCAAACCAATACTATTTCTTGCCAGCCTAGGGATGTTGGAATTAGTGAAGTGGAGCTTACAGCTCCACATATATAAAACATGCCAAAACTATCTATGGCCTGAAGGAACTAGTTCTTGTGCCCAGCATGACATACATGTATTCAGAATGTTTTTTTTTCATGTGTATTCAGAATATACATGAAGCATTTTTCATGCTTCTGGTACCTCGTTTTTCTTTAATGTACATCTAAGTCTTTTCATTACTAGGTCATAACAACCAAGAGATGCCCATGTTCTGGATATTTCCATACTTCTTTGAGTCTCGTATTCTGGAGTTCTTCCCAAGCTTTAGTATGATGGATTACCAGGTATGACTGAACCCAGTGAATCTGCCAGATTTCAGACATGTGCATTGTGAACAGGAGATGAAAGCAGATAACAGTGGTAGCACTCGTCTGTAGATAGGCAACCTTCTTGGACTTTAGTTTTGACAGTGTTGGAGGCACTGCAAACCCTGTGGTTCTCATCATGTGAAGTCCAGCTTCTGTATTTCTGTTAGGCATACTTTTGATAGTTTTTGTTCCCCTCCTACAGTTTATTAGGTACCTTTAATTTACCTGTCATGTGTCCATTAACTCGTTTCTTCTGCAGTGTTTTCAGTGTGACAGAATTTGCACTGATTTTGACAGGTGCATATTTCAGAAGTGAGTGGTAGCTTGAAGAAGAGTGTTTAATTTTTTGCAGCTGTTGAAATGTCAGTAGCTTGGTGGTTAATGCCCATCCCTGGTAAAAAAAGATTAAAAAGTAAGTAAATAAGGTCTGTTGTATCCAAAACTGCCAGGACCAAAGTAGAATCACAACAATGGAAATTTTCAGAATTACGTATTCTTATCAGGTTGTCGGTGTTAAAGCAATAATCTGGCATCAGCTTCTCCAGTGTTGTATCCGTTAGCTATGTAAGAGTGTGCACATCAGTGACTTCTGATAGCTCAGCCATGGGTATTCATGATGTTAGTTTTGTTTTCTTGTATAACAGCTCTGTGTAAAATCTGACATGGATGTTCCGAACAACATATATGTATCTTGTAGAATGGAAATTTGTGGAAAAAAATTGGAAACTCCTGCTAGGCTGGACTCCACATTCCTGCCTAATGTTATGAGAAGTTTTGTGCTGGAAAAAGCAGTGCTGATTGAATTTGCAACTTTGTTATTATTCTGAGATCCGATAAGGTGCAGGTCAGCTGGTATTGCCAGCGTGACCAAACGGTATACTTCCATGTTCTTAAATGGGTTGCTCTTTTGTAGAACAGCTGCAGTGCTTTCTTAGATGCTCCATGCAAAAGAGCAAAAAGGTAGAATAGGATTATTGTAGTACTGGGAACTTAGTTTCTTGAATCTAGCCTGATGCTGTGTTTGCAGAAATTTAAAAGTAAATGAGACAAAATACTTGTAATCTAATTTGGGGTTAGAGTATTTTGTATAAAAATGAAAATTTCATAAGGCACATACAAAGATAATAAATACGTAAATAGTTCTGCCTGTGCTTAGCATTCACTCTAAGACTCTTTCTCTGGTTTTCTACTTCTAGGTAGACTATGATAATCATGAACTTTATAAACATGGCAAGACAGGTCGTAGACAGTCTCCTGTCCGTATCTTCACAAACCTCACCCCAAGTATGATTGTACTTCCTGTGGAAGAGGGTTATAGGTAAGATGTATTAACACTTAAGTGACATGGTACTGTTCAGTATTTTCTTGCCTGACTTTTGGATGTGAGGCTGAAGAGCACATTTCTGTCTCTCATTTTTAAGGTTGTATGTTCTGTAAACAGCATGTAGGAGAGCTGGGAACCTAAAAAGAAGTTTACATTTTCAAGTGTGGGATGATGAGATTCCTGAGCTTGTCTATAGGAAATTTTGTGTACACCAACAAGAGGTATTAGAGCCATGCCTGATTATCAGCTTGGTTGAGACAGTAGTTAATAAAATGAGCATTTAGAGAAGCATCAAGGACAAAGGAATAGATCTGGTTTGATTTACTGCTAATAGTATGGCTAATGTGGGTTCAAACACCTGAATTTTATTTGGATGTACTGTGTTTAAATGGCCGAAATGGTGATTTTATGCATCAAAAACATCATCTTTAATTTAGCAAAATGATTCTGCAGTCTTTATTGTTGAGCTTGTATAAAATTAATTTATATTGCTTTGTGAGCAAATAGTGAACCAGTACATTTAAATTTTGGTTTTTTTTTCAGGTTTTGCGCTATATGTCAGCGCTATGTTAGTTCTGGTAACCAGCACTGTGAGATATGCAATTCATGTACGTCAAAGGTACGTATTTTGTCTTCTTTTTGCATAGCAGTTTTAGCAGCAGTCAAATAATAACTTCTGTTATATTTGCTCTGGTAAAAACTTATCCTGATTCTGACTTCCTTAGGAAACCCCAAACAGTTCAGTTTCCTAGACTTTCTGGCTTCAGAGGAAATCATTCATAGTCCACTGGGAATTAATTTCTCTTTCCCCAGTTCCTTTGTGTTGGAAAGAGGACAGGAATAGTTTGGGACTTACACCATACCTTATTCATCAGTGGTCTGTTGACACATACATTTCTTATGTTTCGGAAGTTGTAGAACTTGTTAATTTCAAAATGCTGCAGTTGTCACAAATTCTCAGGACTGTTGTTTCCAAGTTACAGTCCTTCCTGCAGAGGACCTGTTTCTGTAAATAATGGGGACCACACATCAGTAGTTCAGTTTTAAGCTACAGTCAGTGGTTTTTTTTTTTTTTTTAAAGAAAGAAATAAACGATGCATTTATTCATCTTTTGTAGGATGGTAGACGCTGGAAACATTGTGTTTTTTGCAAAAAATGTGTAAAACCCTGTAAGTATAGAAAAATACTTTTCTAAATAAAAGTACACTTCTTGTTTAAGCTGTAGACCAAAGAAACTGAGATTTCAAACCAGAAAATACTCTGTAAAAGAAATAAAATGTAATTTCTCAGAAGACACACAGTAAAAGAAAAATCTCAATTTCACACATGTTGCCACTCGGTAACAAAATATTTGTACCATGTGGGAATGTAATAACATTTTTTGTCAAGCTGTACTAAATCCCATTCATCCTTGTTATACGAAAACTTAAATATTTTGATTTTTTTTGTTTCCTGATGTTGTCAACTTTTCCATTAGAATTTCATAAACAAATAGGCAACTATTAGAAAGTTTGAGAGGGCATGATCAAATTACGTACAGTTGTATTTATAGCTGTGTTTAAGTAGCTGAAGCAATCACTTTTGTTACTGATAGAGAAATTGCAACATATAAGTCCATTTTAACATCTGGATTTATTTTTTTTTTTATGTAAGATTGCACACAGGATAATAGTTCTAATGGCAAAATAATTCAGTTATATTGAAATAGTCATACAGTGTATCTGTCTACCTGGCTGCCTTACAAAATGTGATAAGGGACCAGAAACTGACTGCATCCATCTCTGTAAAACTAAAACAGAATTAAAAACCTGGCAATATAGCCTATATCTAAAGCTTAGTTTCAGAATGATCATTCTGAAAATGATGTTACTTTACTTTGCAGCTTGGTTTCACTGCAACAATTGCAACTGCTGTGCTCTCCAAAACCACTCTTGTGAGAAGACTGTTGCTGGTTGTTTTGTTTGTGGCAAGGCAGGTCACAAACGCAGTACCTGTCCCAGTCTTTCCCGCACCAGAAGAGCTTGCCAGTAAGTGTGGTACTGCATTAATGTAATAAAAGACAGCGTTCAAATGAGATGATATCCTGTTTCATGCAAATTATCTAGAAAGAGATGACTTTTGCCTTTGGGTGCTGATGTCAGCTTTCACCATGTGCTGTATCTCTGCGGTGTATATACTGAAAGGAGGATGTGATAAAAGGCGAGTCACTTACTGTGTCTCCCAGTTCCTTAACTGTGGCTTTTCTTCCAAAGCTGAAGTATACAGATCCCAAATTTGGTGTATGGTGCATGGGATAGCTCTGTCAAGAAATTCAAAATTGGAGTAACGAAACACTTTTATCCCCTTCATTAGATTACTCATGAAAGGGCAGAGAAAAGAGTCAATACTATGCTCTTTTTATTGCTTCCTGTCTCTTTTGCTTTGTTGTGGCATCTTTTGGGGGTATTTTTTTCTGATATTTCAGGTGCTCTCTGTTGTACAGTCTAAATCCCCACCATATAAAATCTGTATTAATGAGGGTCACATTAAATGCTTTTATTCTGCCATGATTGTGCCTCTGTAGCATACACAAGCACATACTTGTATGTATCGAAAGACCCAAAAAATAGTGTGTGATGGTCTTCAGATGGACCTAACTCAAAAGGGGAAAGGGAGACTGAGAGGCTGAAAACAATCCACTTGCTACTTAGACTTAGGTCCTGTATTATTTGCAGGCGTCTTCATAAAGTTGTTACGCTCTCTGTACTTTTTTCTAAGCCTTTCTGTTATGTATCTGTGCATTATATACTGAGTGTGGAAGTCTGTATGTGCTTTTTTGTATTGGTTGCATTTCTTACTGTTTTTACATTGGCTTAAAGGTAAAATGCTGAATAAATACGTAAGTGAAAAATAATAAATGGCAGTAAAATGGACAGTTTTAGGAGGATTAGATGTCATAACATTGTAAGATGTAATGTTCCTTGTATTTTTTGTGAGTTTATGAACTTCTGGGGTCATATACGTCCATGGACAGATTATTTAAAATGCTAGCAAATGTAGAGGTACGTTCTCCACTTTAATCTGTATGTTCCTTTTTTGCGTTACAGAGCTGACAAAAAAGCAAAGGCAGAGAACTCTGAAGAGGGTAAATACGCTGTGAAGCATGCCATATTCTCCAGGAAAAAAGTAAAAAATACAAAAATAAAAAATAATAAAAAAAAAGAAGGCCTGACTTTGGTTGCTGGTACATAGTTATTTTTTATTATGGCCAGCCTTTGATTCCTTTTTCTAATAATGTTAATATTAGCATCCCAAATGAAATAAAACCTGATTCAATTAAAAGTGACAGTTCTGTCATTGTACGTCATTACTGGCATAAAAAAAAAAAAGTGCTAAGTAACCTGAACACCTGCCATGTGTTTGTGTAATAGATTTGTATGTTGAGGGCTAGCTGCCTGGGTCACTGGGCATGTGAAGTTAAGGGAGGAGTTCTGCTTAGCGGTGAGGTGTTGGGGGGCGTCACTGCGGCAGAGGAAGGGTGTGTTGTAGAACCGACTGGGCTGGGTGTCAGTGCAGCCTGTTTTGGGCGCCAGCTCAGAAAGACGAGGTTTGTGTTGCAGTAGGCGGGGCTGAACCTGCTGTGCTGTCGGCTGCAGTCAGAGCCGCGTTGCTGCGCGCTGCAGGGAGGGCGGGCTGGGCTCCCCCCCCGGCGCCACGCCTAGCGCGGCCCGGGCGCCGCCCTCCTCCGCGATGCGAGGAGCGGAGGAGCCGCGGGGGGCACCCGGGAGGGCGGGCCGGGCCGGGAAGCGCCGCCCCGCGCTGCTGAGGGTAGCCAGGCCCAATCCGCGCCGTGGCGGGCAGCACCGCCTCCGGAAGCCGGGAGACCGGCGGGTTTGAGGGGGCTAGGGCCGCCCGGTGGAGGGGAAGCGGTTCGGTAGCCGGCCGGAGCGCCCCGCAGCGATGCCCGCCTTCCGGCAGGTCGGGGAGAAACAGCTGCCGCAGGAGGTGGTCTTCATGGCCTGGTCCCCAAAAAGGGACCTCATCGCCCTGGCCAATAGAGCGGGCGAGGTGAGTGCATGGCGACCGGGCTGAGGGGAGGCGGTGAGGAGGGAAGAGCTGCCTCTGCTGTGCCTTTGTGCTTTGCTGTGGCATAGTGCTGCGGGATAAACCAGGTGCCTGGGAATAGCAGATTTTTAATCTAGCTTCTCGATACTTACTGCACCTTCCTTTTTTACTTCCTTATTTCCAAACAAATCCACTGATGCTCTCATTGTCTGCAGCACTGGGGTTTTAAAGCGCACGAAATTTCCTGTTTAGATTAAATCTATTTTCAATTATTCTTTTTTCCCCCTGGAACTGCTGTTCATGCATGAAGACAAGAGTGTGCTTTCAGCTGTGCTCAGCTAGGGGGGTGTGGATAGCGCCTGTTGGTTACAGGCTTATACAAGGTACAGCTTGTTTCTCTCTATTGCTGTAAACAGTATACTGCCCTCCAAAACCACATAGGAGTGAATCTACTAGAGGAGCACACAGTATTTAAGCCACTGTCGTGGTTTAAACAAAAGTCAGCCATAAATCACGCAGTCGCTCTCTCACTCCCCCCCTTCTTGCCCTCCCCCTCCTCCCGGAGGGACAGAGAGGAGAATCGCAAGAATGCAACTCCCACAGGTTGAGATAAGAACAGTTTAGTAACTAAGGTATAACACAAATCACTACTGCTACCACCAATAATAATAATGATAAAGGAAATAACAAGAGGAAAGAATACAGCACCTCAGCACCAGCCGACCAATAACTTGCCCTACTCCCCCCAGCTGAGCACCACCTGATACCTTGTCCAACCCTGCAGTCCCAGCCCTTCCGGATAACTCAGTTGCATCCTGGGCATGATGTGCTGTGGTATGGAACGCCTCTTTGGCTAGCTTGGGTCGGGTGTCCTGTCTCTGCTTCCTCCCTGCCTCCCCTCCTCCCTGGCAGAGCATGAGGCTCAGAAAGTCCTTGGCCAGACCAAACATTTGAGCAGCAACTGAAAACATCGGCGTTATCAGCACTATCCAGGCCAAAAAATCAAAACACAGTGCTGCACTAGCTACTAAGAAGGAGGAAAATGACTGCTATTGCTGAGCCCAGGACAGCCACAGATACTAGAAGTGGTAAAAGAAGTGCATCTTGAACTGATTTACAGACTGATAATAATGGGAGAATGTGGACTAGTCTTGTCTTGAATGTGTTTGCTTTGTAGGTTTTACTCCATCGGCTTGCAAACTTTCAACGAGTGTGGAGTTTGCCTCCAAATGAAAATACAGGAAAAGAAGTGACTGCTCTTGCTTGGAGACCAGATGGCAAAAGTAATGTCAAGTATATGAGGTGATATGATGCAATAAAAATCCCTTTGGAAATCAGTGAAAGTTGTGGTGATGATGCCTCCTATCTGTGAAGAAAATTTTTAAGTAAACTTGTGTTCGAAGAGAATGATGGCTTAATTTTTGTAGGTTTATTCAAAGTAACAGGTTTACACTGTTGAAATCAATTGCAAAACAGATTTGCAAGGTGGATTTATGTCCAAAATACTGCTTTCAAGGAGCAGGAAAACTTCAAATTCCTAACTAAGCAGAATATTTTTATATGTAGTACAAAATTTATTGGGAGAGCAAGAGGCTGGTCAGGATTGACTGGAGAGCTTAGTTTATTTAACATAGGCTGAACCGCAGAGGCTAAAATTGCTCTGAAAATAAACCAGAAGATGAAAAAAAAGGCCTCTTTTCCGTATCAACAGAAATAATGTTAAAATTATTAGGGGAAAATCTTGGGGTTTTTTTTGACACATTATTGGTGGGAGAATGGGAACAATCTTCTATGACATGTGGGTGAAAACTACTCATATTGTTTTATGGTGGAGTATGTGGAGTTTAAAAAACTTTTTAAGCTGATCTGTGATTACAAGGAAGCAAGCACAGAAACCTATGCCTGCCATATTCTTTATGGATGAATAAAGTTAAGAGGAAGGTGATGCACAAGTTGCTTAGCAAGTCTTAAAATTTTATTCTGTTGTAATAAAACCCAAACCTTCTTGGTGGACAGTCTTTATATGTAATTATGGCCTTGAATTTGCAAAAAACTGAAGCCTCAGGTGTGTCAGAACTGCTGTTAGAAGTGTTAGAAGCATGTTCAGTTCAACGTGTAGATAGATAATTGTGAAATCAGACCTTTGACTTAAATTTATCGCCTAAAATATGATAGGAGTTCAAACTTCCATTCTAATAAGTAGATTTCAAATGAGAATTTGGAAGGACTGTACATAGACAAAGAAAATTCTGCCCATAAGTTGGCTTTGAAGACACTTCATTTTCTAGTTCAGTATAAAGTACTAAATTTTGCACATTGGTTATTTATATATTTTACTTGTCTTTCTCTAGTTCTGGCTTTTGGCCTTACTGATACCAAGCGGATTATTCTGTGTGATGTAGAAAAACCTGAAAGCTTGCACTCTTTCTCTGTGGACTCATGCATTACGTACATGCATTGGATGGAAGTAACTGAGGAAAGCAGGTGAGTCTGAAAAACCCTGGAAGTAGATTATGGGCTATGTAGTGCTACCTTGCTAATAGCTTATGCTCGGAACGTTACAAGCTGTCATATAAAATAATATTATATTACATAGCTCTGGCTTTTTTTTTTTTTACCATTTGGCTGAAATTTTCCTTTTTGTTAGACTAGTAACTTTTCATACACTTACTTTTAGTGTTGGTATCTTAGTCTTATGGTTCATTAAGTTATACACAAAAATTGCAGTATGATCTTGAGTGTCCACCTCAATCTAGTGTTAGCTTGTAAATCCATTTTGCTTCAGTACTAATTAATTTATTAAGCTAATAATAATAATGTTAATCTGTTTTGTTAGAATAAATATTATACTGAAATCTTTCTTCACTTGTGTTTTCAAGATCTTTAGTTTGGTGCTGTATCTTTCACAGTGCGTCTTTGGTACTACATTCAACCCCACTGGCATTTCTGTTGTGGGTTTACTTGCTCCAGGAAGTCAGACTGCAATTAATGACCATTAGCTCTGTGGCATTCATGGTCCCTGTCTGCGGTCTTACAAAAACCTCTGATATGCACCTTGTTGCAGTACTAGACAATACTTAAGTAAAACATTGATTTTAAAAAAGGGAGGTAATGTTAGATCCCACCATCCTCCAGAAAATGGCAGTCTTAAAATGTCAGGGAAATAACTGCATCTTAAATCGTTCTTCTCCTGATGGGAATAGACTTATATCCTTATGCAGAATCTCATCCTTCGGGCATGTCTGAGGTATGGTATTTAGTATTGCAATGTAGTCTTCTTCTCACTGTAATATGCCTATAGCTTTTCTGAAGTATAGGTGGATTATACTGCAGGGTTGTACAGTGGATTATACTGCAGGGTTGTACAGAGTTTAAACAGAAAGCCTTGGTCAGTAACTGTATTACAGGAGATGAGGGATTTGATGGCAAGCTACTGAATCAGCAGATGCAAACTTTATATTCTTCTTTTGGGGGAAATAAAAAAGATTTTCATACTTCTTTTATTAGTTTAATCATTTGATAAATTACTAAAGGTTCCATAAGGAATCATCCTCTTATATTTGTAACTAATATATATGACGTAGTGACTATATACTGTAATGCTGAGGTTAGAAATTCTCTTTCCCCCCATTTTTGCAGCTTGGGTGGTAAAGACAGTCTTACTTCTTTTTCAGTGTTCTCACTTCCTTTTACAATGCTGAGGATGAATCAAATCTCCTTTTGCCTAAATTACCAGCACTACCAAAAAAGTAAGCATTATACTAACAAGTCTGGGAAGATACAATTTGTTTTTCGTTGTCTTCTGGTTATTCATCTAATGAGTATGGGTGCTTTGAATTAGAGGTTTGCTCACTGTTATTGAGAATATTTATTTCATTTTCAGTTACAGTACTACTGCAAAAATTTTCAGGTAAGAAATTGGTATTTTATCTCTCTATTTCTTGTTTTATTTTGTTTTCTGGTATTGAGACAAGCTGCATAAACAATACTCATACATTTTGTATTTTCAGTGAAGAAAAGTCAGATGAGATTATGAAGCTTCTGGGTGATGTAAGGTAAATTCTGTATGCGGGTTGTGGGGTTGTTTTGTTGTTGGGGTTTTTTATTTAAAGCTATAAAATAATGGATACTAGTGGGGTTACTTTTATGTTATTCATAATCTGTATTTAAGGGTCCTGGAGAAAGGATATGTAATGTCTCTTTTTTTCATGTACAAAGGTATAGTTCAAAAATATATTAAAGCCTCTATCAGTTTATACTTTCCCTCTTCAATTTAGAGGGATTATAAGGCACTTTATTAGCAGCTGCTGTTGGTGCCATATATTCTTTTCCTTGGGAGAAGTTTCTTGGGCTGCATTTGAAGGCTATGTTGTGTTACTTAAGCTGGTCTCGGAGACATTGGTAAAATCTTGTTACAGATGGGAAATTCCTATGAGTTTGCACGAGTGTAACAAAGTTAAAACTAGCTCTGAAATCAGCTGTATTAGGGTTACTTTAAGGTAAATGTCTCTTACTGGGAAACAGGAGAAGCTGGAGACGGTGTAGTTTAGCAGGCTGAGACTGGTTTTGTGACATGCTTGCAGTGCATTTTTGAAGAGTACCTTTTTTTTCCATTTGCTTTTTTCGCTGTTCTTTACAGTCTCACCACTGAGAAGCATCCTTCTTATTAAAAAAAAAAAGGTATCTGTCTATCACCAGTTACTCCTTACGACTGTATTGATAGGTGGGCTGCTGCTAGAAACTGCTACTTTTTTTCTTTTGGAAGATGTAACATTAGTGGATAAGGACTTGTGTGCCTATATTGTTTTTTGGTTTTGGGGGCTTTTTTCCCCTATTTTATCAGTTAATTTAGTAGTTGCTACTCATTCTGTAAATGTTAGAGGAGGTCTTATCAATGGCACTGAAACTTGTTTTGTTTTTAAACTTCTTGACATTAGCAAAGTGTTTCTTTTTGTTTAGAGGATCTTTAGTAAAGGGATGGAATATAAGTGTAAAGAACTATGTTTGTATGCATTATAATTTGTTTCACTGTGCTCATCAACACATTCTTCTGTTTTTATAGGCTTAATGCTCTTGTCCTTGGTGGCAGCTGTGGATTTATTGAGATTTATGCTTATGGAATGTTCAAGATTGCTACAGTAACTGGGGTATATTACATTCCTTTCTGTATCTGTGTTTCATAATACACCAAACTACAGCTGAACGGAATGAAAAAAATACATGTGTATGCTTACATATAAGTGAGAGCAGGTTGCTGAGTTTTAAAGAAAAGAATACATGTTTCTCTTAATTGTTGGAAAGATCCCTGGTGGTTTTGACATCTTGTTTCAAATGAAACGAAGTTCAGCGTTAATCCGCAGTAATGAGTGTTTTTGCTCCTGAGCAGTAGCTGAAAACTCTCCTTTGTTTTTACATGTTGTTGACCACAGTTGTCTTTGTATGTGTGAGAGCAGTAAATACATCTTAGAGGAAATGCAATATTTCATTAACTTTTAAACTGGAATCCTTCAGGTGGCAGGTTCTTGTCGTGGACTATGTTTGTCTAGTGATTTGAAATCACTGTCAGTTATTACAGAGATACGAGACTCTTCAGACAGTGAAGCTGAAATAACATATTTTCAGGCAAGTAAAGTAACTTTAAAATGTTCTTTATAAGTGAAACTGCTTTTCTAATTATTTTCTGGTATCTTTATTGCTTTCTCATTATTTGTGGAGGAAAACAAAACCTAACTACTATTTCCAGCCTTTCTGAAATTCACAGTTTAGCTTTTGGATTTATCATGTAAAGCTGCAGCTTCACCAGTGAGCCTGATGCTGATGATCTGAGGCATTCTTTTACAATATTAGTTTAAATTAGACATTCATTTATTCAGTTAACAGTTACTCAGATTTTCTTCATTCTGCATGCAAAGGCATATCAGTAGTTCTGTTGATTATCTAGTCTACCCAGAACAGTCATCCTTGAAGCTATAACTCTTACCTTATCAGGTAAGATAAGGTTACCTTATGAACCTTATCAGGAGTTTTTTATAGATTGCCGCTTTGAATTAAATTTATTTCTCTCTTAAAATAAACTTTAGGAAATGAGAAATACCAGTTTTTCTGCTGGTTTTTCCAACTGTCTTTTAATTTCTTTAATCTAAAATTTCTTGAGAGACAAATCATCATCTGTAAACTGTTATTTCATTTGTTATAGCTGGACACTAGTCTGTTATCAAGTTACTTACCTGAGGTAACTCGAATGGCCCGGAAATTTACTCACATTTCAACTCTGTTACAGGTACAGTTGTGTTACAATATCCTCTTAATATCACAGTTCCTACCAGCCTCAATATTCTTAGTGCAAGTAAAATAAATGTTTTCTAGTAGGAAGCTTAAGTTGATTTTAAGTAAATGTAGAGTTCTAACTTGGAATTTGATAATAAATGTTATGTAATGTCTACAGTATAGCTTGACTTGGTATAATAACATCCAGTTCTTGCATGTGTATTAAGGGAGGAAAAGGGGAATAACGCTGATGTCTGTATCTGTATTACAGTATATAAAGTTGTCATTGACATGCATGTGTGAAGCATGGGAAGAAATACTGATGCAGATGGACTCACGACTAACAAAGTTCGTGCAGGTACTGTGGCTGTCAAATAGTAGAATCAAATAATTTCTTTATTTTCTTAAGAGCAGGTTATTGGTGGTGGCAAACTGCTTAGAATTTTTACTGGCTAATACAATTGAAAATAACTTAAAATACTAGAAAATCTCCAGAGATCAGTAGTCTGATTTCAGCATTCAAGGATGTGGGCTGGGTTTTCCAATATACTTTAATTCAAGTGTTTGTGAGATTATTTGGTAGCCTGGATTTAATCTCTTCACCAATCTATTTCAATCATTTTGACTGACAGGAAAAGAATACAACCACTTCTGTTCAGGATGAGTTTATGCAGCTGTTGTTATGGGGCAAAGCAAGGTAGTTACTCTTGTTTTATCTGAGTATGCATTTGCATTTGATATTGAAATACAAAATATATGCATATTTGGTTCTCTCTCCCACCCCATACAGTCTGGAGCTTCAGGCGTTACTAATGAACCAACTGACAGTAAAGGTATGTTAAATATTAACATATTCAAATAGTTATTTCAATATATTTTAATCACTGTTCTGTTAAGCTAACAGAATGTTACTGTGTGTTTGTGTCTCTTTCTAACAGGGCTTAAAAAAACTTGGTCAGTCCATAGAGTCTTCCTATTCCAGTATACAAAAGCTGGTCATAAGTCATTTGCAGAGGTAAGTCACAGAATATCCAATGAATTATAGACAAAATGGCATATTATCTGCCTTGCTGAAAAACAGTGTGCATATTGGTATCTGTGAAGTGATACTTTTACATGCCAGACCACCACTCTCTGCAAAGCCCTCCTCTTTGCACAGTAAATGATGAAAACATAGCATGTAGTGAAGCAGTGAATTTCCAAAGGGTGCTAAAAGATGATTATTCTTTCTTTTGCATTCCTAGTGGCTCTGAGGCGCTGTTATACCACTTGAGTGAATTGAAAGGAATGGCTTTATGGAAACAAAAATATGAGTCTCTGGGATTGGATGCATCTGGAATTGAAGGTACAGTAATATGTGTGCTACTTACCGACCCTGATTTCACTTTTGAAAGCTTAATAATAATGGTTAGCTCTTTTTGCAGAGGCTATCACTGCTGTTGGTTCTTTCATCCTGAAAGCAAATGAGCTGCTTCAGTAAGTATAATGTCTGGAGAGTTTATAAAATATGCTTATTGAATCTTGTATCTAAGGAAAAACATGTGGCTGGGAATAGAGGAGGTTGGGAGAGCAAGACTTCTCTGTTGGTGGTGAGCTTATATCTTGTCTCACTGCAACTCAACTGTTCACACCCCAAGAGCAGTCCTACTTGGAAGGTTGCACTGGGCACTTAAAAAAATCCCTGGTAGTGCTTGCAGACCTTTCTGTAGTAAAGATGGGGCTTAAGCCTGGAGCAGCTTATGACATTTGGAATTTCTTTTCTCATTTCTTACTCAGGGTTATCGACAGTAGTATGAAAAACTTCAAAGCATTTTTTCGATGGCTGTATGTTGGTAAGCTTGATGACACAGTAAGCATCCAGTATCTGTTTTGTATTGTAAGCATTGAAATGTTGGCAAGTAATTAAGCCAGCCTTAGTTATGATAATCTGTTTATTTCTATCGTAGAAAATTTCTGAATGTCTAAAATGTTACAGTCAAATATATAATATTGCATAATATGTAGATCACAAATTTGATAATTCTCAATTAAACTTACTGTGTGAACAGTGGGTATTAAATATATACTTACGCTGTAATGATGCTCCAGACTGTTATCTGCTTTGTGAGCAATTTGCTGGTCTTGACTTGGAGAAATTAAACTAGTATATAGATTACACCATATTTGAAGTATAGGCTAACTCTCCTTACTCTGTCACTTGCTGTTTTCTCCTGGGGAGACCTAGTTAGCCGTAAGGTTATGCATACATGTAAACAGTCTCTGAATGTCAGGATACACTTAATAGTCACCTCCAGTTGTAGCTGGGTAGCTGTAGGTAAGATGTCAGCAGGAATTGTTATATGTTTGCCAGCCTGTTTTTGTCAAGTGGTTATGAATAGGTTTATGTTTAATAGATCTTTTTAGAACTACTTTACAAAAAACTTAAGCAATCTTACCAGATACTGTAAAAACACCAGGAATGCCATGTTAGCACTTAATAGCAAGAATACAATAATTACAATTTTTAAAATTGCAGAAAGTAGAACTCTCAGAGTTCTCTGTCATAATGTTAGAGCTTTCATTATTTAAATGTTCACTGTGTTTGTGTTGAAACTGAACAGAGAACTGTTTATCTAAGCCTCACTGATTTAAAATTTTAAAACATTCTGGGTGTGACACTCTTCATGTATTTTATATCTGTTTTACTACTGTATGTACGTGAATAAATTCTTATGAACCCCTTTTCTAATATTTTCAGTCTTGTACAGGCTACAGTGCAGTTGGAAAAGATTAAATATTTGCCAAGACTTGTATTGTAAGCTAGTAGAGCAAGTGAGGCTTAATTTCAGTCTCAATTTTACAAATTCTTCCTTCCAGACTCTTTTGCTTCTGACATATTAATCTTTCCTATTTTATTAACAGTGGTTTATTACATAGCCATGGAAAATTAAGAATATTAGGAAAACATATTAATATTAATGCAGTAAGAATATAATTTTTCCCTCAGCCATGTTGAGGATGTCAGAAGATCATGTGCTTCCAGAGCTGAACAAGGTAGTAGTAATTTTTTCTAATAAATGGTGGCATATTCTGTATTCTGCTTGCCTTGAGTGCAAGGCTAAAGGTTTATTTTTGTTCCTAAACTTAAAGGATAGTGTCTGTCATTTCTTTGAGAAAGTTGATGCCTACAGATTCACACTGATACGCTGTCTCACATGAATTACTTTTTCTGTTTTCATTGTAAATACTACTCTTTTTTTAGTACGCTGTATGAATTTGAGACCTCTGTGTATAGCAGCTCTTTATATGCTCTGAATGACTAGCATAATCAGAATACAATTTTAACATCTTTACCAGTGCCCTAGTAGGGGAGGTGGAATACACGTTCATCAGGTTTGCAGACACCGTCACAGTAGATGAACCAATTAATACACTCGAAGGCAGAGGTGCCTTCCAGATTGAAATAGATAGGCTGGAGGAATGCACAGGTGGGGACAAGCAAGGACAAATGCAAGGTTTTGTCCTGGGTAAGAGTGACCACCTGCAATTGCACAGCAGAGCCCCAGCTGGCTGAGGAGAAGCTCTGCTGGGATGGACCTTGGGCATGAGCCAGCAGTGTGCCCTGGCAGCAAAGGTGGCCAAGTAACCAGGGTTGTACTAACAGGAGCATGGACAGGACCCTCCTTACTTAGCACTCATCAGATTGCATCTGGAATACTTTCTCCAGTTTGAGGCCCTCCTATATAAGACAGAGATGAATAAACTAGAGTGAGTTCAGCAGAGGGCTCCCAAGCAGGTTGGAGGGTGAAGCATGTGTTCTTTGAGGACAGGCTGGGGGACCTTATGTGTTCTGTGCTCATTGAAATATATTTCTTACCCTTTGTTTTTTCTCACTGTTTTTTGGGGTTTTTTTTCCTTTTAGATGACTCAAAAAGATATCACGTTTGTTGCTGATTTTCTTACTGAACACTTTAATGAGGTAAGTTACTGGTTTGCCAGGTACAGCATCTGACTTTTTTTTCCAGCTGAAAAATCTTGTAATAAAATTACACAATCGTCTTTTTGTACATTACTTCTCATTAACTTCGGGTTTAAATAATGGGTTTGTTTGCATTATTTTTTCAGGCACCAGAACTTTACAATCGTAAAGGAAAATATTTCAATGTGGAGAGAGTTGGCCAGGTAAAGAACTAGGGAATAAATGGCAAAAGAATAAATGAGAAAATCCTCAGATAAAGAAGATTTAAAGCTGTGCCCACTTTTCTTCTTTGTCCGTTTTGCTCTGTGTTGCATTTTCCAGTAATGGTAATGGAGAGTATTTTAATTAATTTCTCCTATTATTAGGAAAAGTAGTGTTTAAAACCATATCCTATAGTTTTACCTTACACATGCTGTATTTTTAGGGAAAGTGAAGCTTCTTCACAGCCAGCAATAGTAACATAAAACTGAAATGTGTTTTATTTGTGTTTATGCCATTAATCTCTGTATTTCAAAACAGTTGTGCTCAAACTTGATTCAAAAATCAGTTTCCTATGGAGCTATCACTGTGTGATCTCAGACAACAGTTGATTTTTCTCACTGTTTCTAGAAGGGGTGGAGTATTTAGTTTAAAGACTAAAGTCTTACTTAAGTAAAGACTTAAATTAAGATGAAATGTTTACCAGACATGTGAGGGGTGATGCTGGCGTTGAATTCTGATGTCCTTTATTCTTAAAATGCAATCATATAAATGTCTTATTCTTTTCTAGTACTTGAAAGATGAAGATGATGACCTTGTATCACCACCCAATACAGAGGGAAACCAGTGGTTTAACTTTCTTAAAAACACTACTCATCTTAAAGGTAATCTGTGCTTTAGTAAAATGTTTAACAGATACATGTAGAATGTAAACAATGTAGAAGAATAATCTGTTTTTTTGTGCTTATGAGTTATTTCTATTTCTATAGTGTTAGTCATCAGTCTTCATCTGAGCAGAATAAAATAAATGGTCCTTGTTATTTTACAGTTTTTATGTAGTGGCTTACCCAGTCAATTAGCCATTTTCTGGGTATGAGGAGCTTCCTACCTTCTTATGTACCAGTCTCAGAAATGTTGCTTGGAAGGTATCGCAGGAGAAGCCTGGTTTAGGAGATCTTAATTCCAGTTCAAGGAAGTAATAATTATGCTGAAGTCATACCTGGGGGAAGTGTCCTTACATGTTCTCTTTCACTGGAGTCTGAGGCTATTTTGTTAATTAGTGGTGAAAAAGAAGTAAGAGACTAACAAGCTGATGGCAAAATATTTCTTGTTTGACTTTAGAAACCATAGACTGTAAAACTTACACTGCATAACCTGTCTTGTAATAGAATTTGCTAGAGCTGCCTTTTTCTGCCTATTCTAAGTGGTTTTCTTGGTATTAATTTGGCAAGTATTGAGATGTTTATAGGATTATAGGACAAGTAATCGCTTCTGTTGTTGACACCTACCTTTCTTTGATGTTTTATATTATTTTGTTGGTTGATGTAATTTGTGTCATTTTTCCAGCTAAACATTGGAAAAGAAACAAGTTATGTACCTAAAATAAATAGCGAGATTATCTCCAAAGCTAAATGTCTTCTTACAAAGTTGTTCATTTTGTCAGAATGAATCAGTCCTATACAAGCCAAATCAGGGCTACTGTGAAAAGTATGGAAAAGTTTTGCTTAAACAAGATACTTAATGACAACTCTGTTTTTAGCTCTTGAGTAAATGCAGTTCCTCCTTTTTTCAAATTTGTTTCCTAATCCAGTTGGTTACTTGAGTTAGCATTTATAATCAGGGAATAATTTAGACAGTCACCTAATCCAACCAAAGAAGGGCTAATTTTGAAGATACAGTGGGTTGCTCAAGGCTTTATGCAATCAGGTCCTCTGTATCTGCAGGGGTAGACTCTGTAACCTCTCTAGGCACACTGCCCTTTCATGAGCACTAACCAGTCATTGTGAAAACTCTTTTCCTTATATCTGATTGGAATATCCCTTGCTGGAGTTTATGGCTGATGCATGTTCTCCTCTTTCTGTGTAAGTTTGAAGATGATGTCTTCTGTAATGCCTCCTTTAGGCAGCTGAAGAGACCAGTGGATTCCTCCTTGATAGCCCTTGCTTTTCCAGGCTGAATGAACCCAGCTCCCTCAACTTCTTTATAAAGCATGTGCTCTAGCCCTATGAACATCTTCTTTGACCCTCCACTGGGGTCATTCCAATTTGTCACTTTGATAATAGTGTATTGTGGTTTTTATAGAGATGCAAGCAAGTCCAGAGGAGGGCCACGAGGTTGATCAGGGGTCTGGAGCACCTCCTGTATGAAGACAGGCTGAGGAAGTTGGGGCTGTTCAGCCTGGAGAAGAGAAGGCTGTGTGGAGACCTCATAGCAGCCTTCCAGTACCTGAAGGGGGCCTATAGGGATGCTGGGGAGGGACTCTTTGGCAGGGACTGTAGTGACAGGACAAGGGGTAACGGGTTAAAACTTAAACAGGGGAAGTTTAGATTGGATATAAGGAGGAAATTCTTTCCTGTTAGGGTGGTGAGGCACTGGAATCAGTTGCCCAGGGAGGTTGTGAGTGCTCCATCCCTGGCAGTGTTCAAGGCCAGGTTGGATGGAGCCTTGTGTTGGATGGTTTAGTGAGAGTTGTCCCTGCCCATGGCAGGGGGGTTGGAACTAGATGATCTTGAGGTCCTTTCCAACCCTAACCATTCTATGATTCTATGATTTTTCACATGAACTTTATCTGTTTACAGAAAGTCCACTTCTGTTTCCCTACTATCCTGAGAAATCACTGCATTTTGTCAAAAGGCAAATGGAAGGGGTCATTGATCAGTGTTTACTAAAGCCAGCGGTAAGTTCAATTTATATGAATTAGAACTTTATTCTAGGGTTAGCAGTCAACTGAAGGTGGTAGTCATGCTTAGTAAGGCCTGAAGTTTTAATCTTTGCCTTTGAGTGCCTGCAACTTAAGTGGTAGTATGCAGCTCAGCTTCATTGTTGCCAGGATGTCTCAAGCCTTTGGCCAGGGAGAGCATAATAGGGGATTTTTTGTTTCATGTATTGTGTTACCACATTGTTGGGGTCTATTTTGAATGTTACTCAACTTCGTGTATGTGCTGTGTACTAGGTAAATGTATTAGTTGGCAATACATTAATCTGTACATTATGAAGAATCATAAAGTCATAGAATGGTTGGGTTGGAAGGGACCTTAAAGATCATCTAGTTTCAGTCCCCCTGTCATGGGTGGGCACCTTCCACTAGATCAGGTTGCTCAAAGCCCCCTCCAACATGTCCAAAACCTCCTTATGTTGAGGACACCAGAACTGCATACCGTACTTAAGTGAGGCCTCACAAGTGCAGAGTAGAGGGGCAGGATCGCCTCCTTTGACCTGTTGGTCACACTTTTTTTAATGCAGGCCAGGATACAATTGATTTTCTGGGCTGCGAGTGGGTGTTAGTGTTGTTGAGGTCAGTGTTGAGCTTGTCATCAACCAACACCCCCAGGTCCTTCTCAGGGCTGCTCTTAATCCATTACCTGCCCAGACTTGTGTTTGGGATTGCCCCAACCCTCATGCAGAAACCTTGTACTCGGCCTTGTTGAACTTTATAAGGATTGTGTTGGCCCATCTCTCAAGTGTATCAAGGTCCCTCTGGATGGCATCCCTTCCCTCTAGTGTATTAACCGAACCACACAGCTTGGTGTGGCTGGCAAACTTGCTGAGGGCGCACTCAATCCTACTGTCCATGTCACCAGCAAAGATGTTAATCAATGCCTAATGTATCAAGTGACAGTAGTGTTTGCAATAGGGATGTTTATTCCAGCATAAATATTGGTGGAGTTTTTCAGATGTACTCAGGTGGCTTTGGTTGGTTGGTTTTTTTTTTGGTTGGGTTTGTTTTTTTAACTTGTCTTTAAAATTGTGTACAGTTATGAATAACTGACTGCATTTTTTGGCCTATTTTCATTGTTTTTGTTAGGATGTAATTGGAAAGTCAGTGCATCAAGCATTCTGCATGTCTCTTTACAGAACTTCTCAAAGGTATTTATTTACATTATTTCTAAAGCTCAGTTTCACAAAATTACAGTAGCTTTTAATAAACTAGTTTGTTTTTTTCTTTTCAGTGAAGATTCCACACCTCAGTTATTTAAATTACCCTTTCTGTAAGTATGATGCTATTACTTGTTCTGTGTTGTTTACCAGTTTTTAAAACTTAATCTGCATTTTTATTTCCTTCCCTCACATTACAGGTGGAATGACAAAACATCCAATATCCATTATGTTCTCTTCACCATGTTAGAAGATTCTATTTCTAAAATATACATTTTGAGAAGACATACTGATACTTCTAGGTAAGAGGGCAAAAGTGGTTTGTGAGGTTTGGTACCTATGTACACAAGCAATCACAACTCAAATTTATTTGTAAAAAGAAGGAATAAGCAGCCTGAATACAATTTTTGTTGGATACTGGAGAAAATGAGGAAGAAATTAGGAAGTGTAGTAGGAATCCGCAGCAGGAGTTTGTATTGTGTTAGACACAGAAAATCTAATCATAAAACTCAAGATGGTTTTAGGCTTAGGAAAAAAATCAGGCTCCCTTAGTTTTGCTCCTCACAGAGTTACTTACTTATGCAAACTTGTGGAAAATTACAGGGAATTGTGCCTTCATGGTTGCTTTGCCTTACTGTCAATGTTGTTTTGTTTTTTTAATTAACCACTTGCAACCTTTGACTAACACCTTTCAGTACTCTAGGGAAAATGGGAGGCAGTGCAGCAAACAAAATACATCTTTGGGGTGTAGTTCTGTGAACCTTCATGAGCTTCTGTGTCCAAGATGCAGTTTGTCACTGCTTAGTGGTACTGATACATCTGTTTAAGATGCATTCTGCCAGTAGGATCACTGAAATGGTCTGGGTTTAGAAAATAACAGAAATTCCTCCTCCATAAAATACTTATTTTTATAATTCATGTCATTTAATTTGAGGAGATAATGAACTGTGATAGGGGTGGGAATTTTAAAAGCAAATTTACTGCTGAAGAAAACCTATGGTGAAGTTATCTTCTGTGTTTCCAGTTGAGAGCCGCTGATGACAGAATTACAGATTTGTGGTGTAGTTCCTATCCTGTTTCTTCCCTCATTGGTAACCTAAAACAGTCTAAACTCGTTTTCTGTGGAGCTGAATATCAAGTAACTCAACAGACCTGAGACTAGGACAATTGAAATGAGTTCAGCAGAGAAGAACTGTATCCCACAAGCCAGACTCAGTTTCCTGTTTGACTCCATTAATCATATTTTGGTGAGGGCAGAGGAAATCAAAAGGTTCTCATCCACCAGTTGCGTCATTTTGGGTTGTAGACTTGTATTGTGCTAACCTTAGCTAGGCTTGCACTATCTCTTACGACAGTTGCCTTTAGAGATTTTGGATTCTCTATGAATGGAAAAGAAATTATTAACTGAGCTAATGAACACTGTTGTTTTAGGTCTGTCAGTAATGGAATTCTTGCAGTAGAGTTTGGAAACTTCTTGAGCAACAGTATAAATGAGAGCTCAGACTCCAGGTCAGTATACTGATTTTTCTTGCAGAACCATGTTTTCTAATGTTTGGTTATTTCACATTAAGCTAACTTCTGAGACATTATAGTTTGGCTTTTATCCTGCAATTACTACTTCAGTTGTTGAACCACCTTGTAGTGCTTGGGTGAGTTGGGCTGTAGGAGATGGCACAGGTGCATGAAGCTGCAGGATTGTGAGAGTCATTTGTGAAATTTCATTTCATTACAAGATCAAGTATATTTCAGTTTTCTATCTGAAAACTAGAGCTTTTAGCACACATACAAGAAAGCAAGCTAGCTGGAAACAGATTTTGCTTCTATCTGTGATGTTCTTTTAAGTAAGATGGAGAGACACTTGATATGCCCAAATGAAGGCATCCTAAAAGGCATGGCAGACTTAAGCTCATCGTTTTCATGTGGAAAGGTCAGATGTGATTGCCCTCAATACCTTTGGATGTGTTTCTAAATTTTCTTTGGTGTTTGTGTTGACTGTTCCTTACACTTCACTTGAACAGAGACAAAATAAGATTACTAGTAATTCTTCTATTTTGGGGGGGGGGGTTGTGTGTTGGGTTTTTTTTGTTTGTTTATTTGTTTTTTTTTTCCCTTCAGAACAATTTTTTCTGCATCACACAGGAGTCTGACATGGTTATAACTGTCTTTCAGTGTCTTAGCTGCATGACTGACCTTTTTACCATTTACAGTAAAGCTCCCTCTTAGCTACTGAATAATTTTTAACATGAATGCTGTGCAACTTAAAAATATTTTAGTTCTGACTTTATTCCTTTCTAAATTATTTTCCTATAGACGTTACAGTTGTTTAGATGCACACTTCTATGATGATGAAACTGTAACTGTAGTTCTGAAGGAGAGCATGGAACAAGAAGGGAAGGAGAGAGTGTTGGCTCAGTTGCCTTTATCTTCAGTATACACAGATGAGGACCAAGACAGGGAATTAATTTGGGATTCTACTAAAAGGTACTGAAAAACTTTGAGCAAGTCTGAAAATGTAGAACTGAAAAGCAGATTAAGCATATATTCTAATCGTGTACAATTGCTCATGCCTTGTGTGTGTGTAAATATTTTAAAGACAAAAGATTTGTGCCAGGGGAGTGGGGGGCAGATATGGAAACTTCCTAAAAATTTGGTTTGTGGTTTTTGGGGGTTGGGATTGGTTTTGCTTTTTTTGAGACTGAATACTGCATGTGCATATGGCTTTTGTGAAATGGGAGAACCAACTGAAGACATCCTGTAGATTCAGAGATAATCTTTTCTTTAGAGGATGCTAACTTTGCTGGTTAGAATACTTGAATTTAGGATGTTTTCAGCCTATTTGCTCATATACCTCTGCCTTGTAATAAGGATACTCAAATATTTCTTCATCCTTTCCCTGGTGGTCACACATACAGCTATTGTCATCTTAGCCCTGAAAGATCAAAACTGATGCCTGTGCTGGCTTAGGGAGAGAAGAGCATATGCGGGAAGTGAACTGACACACACCCAGAAAAAGACCAGTGTTGTTCAAGTGGTGAATCCGATCTTCTAGTTGTTGAGCCTCACTTGCTGCTTCTTTTTTCTCTCTATGCCTCTGTGGTGGATTGCTTAAAAGACATTTTTTACCTCAAAACAAAGAGCCATACTGAACTGTAAATATTTCTTTTTATGCCACAAAGAAGTTGTGTATTGAAGAATTAACAGAAAGTACTAAAAGTAAGTTCAGACTAATCCTGGCCACTGTAGTAGGCAGGGGGCCCTTCACACAGGCTCTGTGAAAGGGAAGAAACTGGAGTTAAAACACCTTTGAAAGGTCATGGAGGCTAAACTTTTGTGTAAGTGAAGGCATTGCCTGCAAGACTTTGTTCAGAAACCCCTTCTCTTGCAGAGGAAACATTTGAAGGATGCCATCCTCATCCTCCTGCGGTAGCTGTTACTTGTGGGAAGATCAGGCTTTACAACTCCCTTCTCACCTGCTGTAATCTTTTACCTCAGATATGAAATATGTTGTGTCTTTGCAGATGGATCCCCGTCTTTAGAATATCCATAGCAGCATTACAATGGTTGCATATGATACAATAAAATTTAGACATAAAAAAAAAAAGGACTGACTGAGGTTTGTCTTAGTACTGGAATAGTTTCTTATGTACTAGCTTTGTGCTTTTCTTCTTCCTGTGTGCAGGCTGGATGAGCAAAGTGGTGAGGTACCCACATGTACTGTCATCTTGGAGAATCAGTGGAGAGTGCTTGAGAATATGAAAGCTCAGTATGTTTCTGTAAATGGCATTAGGAAAGTTTCCTGTGTGGTAAGTACAGTATTTGAGAAACAGCTAGTAAACTCTTAAAGAAAAGATGCTATGACTGGAGAGAGTGATAAGCTGTGTCTGCTAATTTAGTAAGAATTAGCAAAGAAAAAGAAAACATTTATTTATAATAAATAACCAGTAATATTTTATAATTAATAAAATAGTAAATGAATACTAAAATATTTATAAATAGATTATTCTCTTATGATCTGTTATAAGTGTATTGGGATACAGTCATACCTCTCTTGTAACACAGCATGAAAGACTAACAGAAGTTGATGTTATCTATTTGCTTTATTTCACCCTGCAGAGCAATTAAAAAGTTGCTTATTTCCTCAATACTTTCATTTCGAAGAAAGGCCATTTTCATGGCTGACATTAAGATGATATTGGTGATTTTTTTTAAAAAACAATATTTATTAATGGAAACTTCTTAATGTCTCCATAGCTAAGTTCAAATCTCCGTCATGTGAGGGTGTTTGAGATGGATGTGGAAGATGATGGAGAAGCTGAGGAAGAAGAGGAAGAAGAAACAACTCAGACTGCAGCTGGGGAACCTGACGAGCTAAATCAGTCTGCAGATAACCAGGACAATGTGTGTGGTGCATCTGCTGAAGAACTACCTGATGAAACTGAAGAACATGAATCAAGCCTGGATCCTTGACATAGGCTTTTATGTTGGTCAAGGGACAAGACTGTAACCTAACTTCAGGCTGTTGAGATGATGTACCCTGTACCTACTCAAGCAGCTGTAGTAGGATGTTGTGTGTCAGAGTTCTGTTTTGATTCTTGGCTAAGACTGTGTTCTAGAATGCGCTTATCTGACCCTTTTTTTGTCTGGTGCATGGTTTGGTATGAACTAAATTTCCTTGAGAGGTTTTTTCCATTTACAGTTTTTTATAGATGAGGAGAAAAAGAAATACTAAATGATGTGTTTTGTAATTAACCTGTTCAGTCCTGAATACTGTCAAGATAAAATGAACTTGTATGTGAAAACAACAAAACTCAGAACTGAATTCTTTTCTTTCAGGCTTCATGTTCTAGTAATGGGTACAGAAGCTTCCTGTAGAGCTGAAATTTAAGAGTATGGCCACCAACAAGCTTGCAGATCAGCATAAGACTAGTTAGACAAGAAAATTTAAAGTTACAACAGAGTATATTTTTTTTATTCTGATGTAGCATTTTTTGTCATGCATAGGCTTCAGCATGATCATGTTGCTTGCTAATTTATATATTTCTCTAGGAATGATGCAGTGTTAAGTGGTAGCAGCCAGAAACAGTGTTTAGTAATCGAAAATGTTTTCTTCCATACTAGCTGTCACTGTTAGCTCACTCAAAACTCATTTCTTTGAATTAATATTGCTGCTAAATGCATGATCTTCCTTCAAAACAGTGAGTGTACTTTCTATCTGTGAAGAGGACCAGGTCTTATGCATATGCTGCATTCTGTACTACATGAATAAAGAAATCTTCTGAAATTGCTGTTTGGCATTGCAGAGATCATATACTAGGCTTGCCATCTTTGTCTTGTTTTGAAATATGCCATTTTTAAGCTACTGGTTTTTAAAGTGGACTTTTGAAGGTTTTGGACTGTTTGAGGAAGATCCTTGTAAACAAAGCTGTTCAGTTCTGAGAGAGGCTTCTTATTTTTCACTTTTCAGCTGCTTGCTGTTCAGTGTTCTCATCTAACAGATGCTGATGGTTGAAGGCACAATGAAAAGCTGTAGGAGAAAAGGAGCAGAAATGCCCATTCAAAAGTGCTGTGGGCTTTCTGCGTAGAGCAGTTACTCTTGATGAGAAATTGCAGCTACAACAAAACCCACACAGCTTAAGCCTGGCCTTGTGTCCTTCCAGGAAACTACTGCTTCTGACCTAACTTTAAAAATTGTCACGCTACAGTGCTTGGAAACAATTGTTCCAGTGTGCTTTCTGCTGAGCAGTTTTAGCCCATGGGCATATAGAAATCAGATCTGTCCTGCCCACTATTGTTTCTAAATTTGTGTTGATAGCAGGTGTGTCCGTGCCACAGGGGCATGCCCTTCAGAAATCTTGTTAAGGTGATCTACTCTGCTGTTGTGAGACCTCACCTGGAGTATTGTGTGCAGTTCTGGTGTCCTCAACATAAAAAGGACATGGAACTGCTGGAACAAGCCCAAAGGGCCATGAGGATGATCAGGGGACTGGAGCACCTCCCGTATGAAGACAGGCTGAGGAAGTTGGGGCTGTTGAGCCTGGAGAAGAGAAGGCTGCATGGGGACCCAATAGCAGCCTTCCAGTACCTGAAGGGGGCCTATAGGGATGCTGGGGAGGGACTCTTTGTCAGGGACTGTAGTGACAGGACAAGGGTAACGGGTTAAAACTTAAACAGGGGAAGTTTAGATTGGATATAAGGAGGAAATTCTTTCCTGTTAGGGTGGTGAGACACTGGAATGGGTTGCCCAGGGAGGTTGTGAGTGCTCCATCCCTGGCAGTGTTCAAGGCCAGGTTGGATGAAGCCTTGTGTGGGATGGTTTAGTGAGAGGTGTCCCTGCCCATGGCAGGGGGGTTGGAACTAGATGATCTTGAGGTCCTTTCCAACCCTAACTATTCTATGATTCTCTATGATTCTATGATTATGCATCTTTCTAGTCCAGTCTTGGATGTACTTGATCAATGGAAGTTTTATTTCTGGCTGGGATAAGTGCATGTGCACTTTGTATGTTTCACAGTGACGTGATACGAATGCACTAGTTTAGGTCAGTGCTTCTGATCGCATTGCTGATCCTTCTGTCAAAATTATTTTCTTTCAGATTTCTCTAATAATAATGTGTCTGTAGTGTGCTTGTGGATCTGTTTTCAAAAGGGTGATGGGAAATACTTGATCCAGAAGTTTTTCAGGAGTTTGGTGGTGTCTGGATGCAGTGATTTCACTTGCCACTTGATCTCTTCATCGTCTTTTTTTTCAATGCTAACTAGAGGCTTAGTAAACCTTTTTCTGCTGGGAGTACTCATTCTTCCTTGACAGTTTGGTAGTCAAAAGAATTTCTATGTTCTCATCAAGTATATACACAATATAGTGTTTGTCATACCGATCTTTAGGTCTTCTAAGAGTCATTTACTGATGCCTCTTTTTTAATGTCTACCTGTTTTGTATGTGGCATTTCTAGTTTTTTAAAAGATCTTGGTCAGCTTTGCTTTTATTTTCTGCTGTTCACCTTGTGTAATCCCTTTTCCAGACCTCTCATCAATGCCTTTTCTGACTGATCTCTAGGATTTCAAAACTTGCCACTGAGACAAGGGCCATGGTACTTTTGTCTCCCACTTACATGGATGTATTTCATTGCATGCTTGCACCTGCCTTCATAAATGACCACTTCAGCTGAGCAAAAAGGCAGATGGAGAGAAATAGTGAACAAAAGCTTGTTTTAGTTAACTGTTTTGCTTTGCAGGAGGGAGAAGGGGTGTATATTTTTGTAACAATACCTGCAGTTGGTCCTGATGCAGCTTGGCTTTGAAAAACCTACTTGAAAAAGCTTTAAGCCCATATGTAAGCCTTGACATAATTAGTAAGTTGTTTAGTAAGTTTCTGTGGCCTGTATTTAATCTCTGTAGAGTTGTCTTTGTGTCTTCTTGTATACTTGTAAACCCAGGACAATACTACAGTATTATCTAAGAAGATCTCCCACTTTACTAAGCTGGCTGTTGCTTTTGGAGTTGTGACTAATTTCTTGCTTCACAAACTGGTTTAGGGGGGAAGAGCTGGTTTAGCTTGTGCCATGGAGCAATGATAGCAGTAAGAAGAACATTTGTGAAAGGGGAAGACTTCACCAGAGATCACTTCGTAATAACCAATAAGGAGAATGCATATGAATGAGGAGAGGGGATGAAAGGAATTGTCAGAGGTGGGTTTCAAGGAGGCAGATGCAAAATGACATAGGGATCTCTATGGAGATTCCACTGTGGAGGAAGTTTACGAAAAAAAAAACCAAACACATAGCACCATCTCTGGAAGTAGAAGAGAAGAAATCCCACTTGTAAGCAAACAAAATGCATTCAACTATACCTTTAGGGTAAGTAATAGAGCTGCTAACAAATCAGTCTGGAGACCATTGGTGCCAGCAAAGTTCAGGGCTGCAGTAACTTGTAATGGGATATAAAGGTAGTGTGGGAGTTCTGACATTCTTCCCCCAGGGGGTATTATATGGCTACTGCTCCTAGCTGGCAGTTTTACAGCTCTAATTGGACAATCACAGTCTGCTCCTGTGAATCAGAAGACCTTGAGTGTTTTTTTTTGCAGTTCTTGTACTTGACCTAGAGGATGAAGTAAAGAATCTTGTCAGCTTTAGTTCTTGCAGTTCTCACCAGGAGAGCTATCTCTTACAATGAGCCTATTCTTAATGAGAAAAAAAAAACACAACAACTTAGGACCTAGTATAGGAAATAAGACCCTCTTTGCAAACCCATACTCTTACTGTCGTACAAAAGGAATTAAGTCTCATGGCAGTAGAGCTGTTGCAGGGTGGGTCTGATGTTGTTCTCTAAGTATGTCATTGGACATGCTTTGCTTTGAACAAACCAATTATTTGTTTGCTTAACTGAAAGATGTTTGATTCTAATCTGGAGATGAGGGTGCGTGCTAGCCACCTGAGAAAGTGAGGCTTAAGACCTTCTTCCAAAGTGGCCTAAGTTTCAAAAATGGTGTAAGTTTCAAAATAGAACTTGGAAAAAAAAAAAAACCCTCTTTTCTTACCATAGCGATTTTAGTGATTTAGAGGTGCAGTCATTTTTAGCAGTATGTTTTTTTTCTTAAATTATTATTAAATTGAAATCTTCAGATACTGATTTTGCATCTTGTAATTCTCAAGAGAATTCATATATAAATTCTGTTATGAAGATGAAGACTTACCCTGAGATGCCTGAAAATCATTCTCTTAAACAGCCATTGCAGTTAAGACCCACAAGGGCAAAGGTAAGGAATTTGTTCATCTGGTCACATATTTATTTTAGACTTAAGGTAACCTGTGGTTTCCTGAGGATAGCACAAAGACCAGAGCTTTAATATGTTGCAGTTATCTGCAGAACAAGGAACTTTATCTTTCCGTATGTTGAATTATCCATATCCCCTTCGTGGTGGATAGGGTGGATATTCTCTTTTAGAAATGTGGTATTTGTGATGTCCCCTTTCTTGCAGCTAATCTGTACTAGGCTCAATGCTTCAGGTACTTCTTGGCTAATGTTCAGAATATTGAAATGCAGGAGGAGGATGGAAGGCATCAGTGGGCACTGTGGTTTCCAGATAGTGTATATTATTTTTTAATTGATCAGTTGTTGATCAGTTTTTGATCAGTTTTGGTCAGTTGCAAGAAATACAACATAGTACTAGCCCAAAGTTTTAGTCATTTTTCTAAAAAACATTATTAAGGCAGGAAGATAAACTAGTGAGTAAAGCAGATGAGAATTATGGATTTATTTCTTTTTTTTTTTGTGATATCTAGAAATAAATTTCTTCTAAATTAGTTTATTTTCTATAACATTTTTCAGTGTATACTAATCCCTTGAGAGAGATGACATGTTTGGACCTCATGATCTTAAAGATCTTTTCCAACCTAGTTGATAGTATGATTCTATGGAAGACAACCTGCCTATAACCTTGGCCAAATTTTGGTTAGTTCACTTCTTTCCTTAAAATACTGTGCAGTTCTGCTGTGCACTGAAACAGTTTCTCTGCTTTGCTCTGCAGAGGGTTAGGATTTATATAGTTCTCTTCAATGGTTGGTGATCACTGAAATTTTGGAGAACTGTAATAGATATGTTAAAGCCTGCATGAATGGGAATGTCTGGAGGTTGGACATACCAGAAGGAACAAAAGCAGCAGTAGGGCTATAAGAATGGCATGCATTTGAAGTCACTTAGATTAGCAGGTCATCAAAATCCTAATGTGTCTACGTGCAGGTGGTCAGGAGGCAAAGGACCTGAGCAAATGGGCAAATCCTGATGACTCTTGGAGGCAGGACAAGATGGACAGACTGGTTATTGACAGTTCCTAAAAGGTACAAAAAGGCCGGGCCAAAACCAGCATGCATTTGCCAACCTCAAAGGAGCCCAACATGGTAAGAGCTCAAAGGCTGGTGTCCCTTTTTCTCTGTGTTGTCACAAGGAGTCTTATATAGATCTCCTGGATTCAGGAGTCTGGCGCCTGAATTTTGCACAGACTATTTGGACATGCATATCTAGGTGCCTGTGAGTATGTGGATATGAGGGTGTGAGTGAATGAAATCAGTTTTGTTTTAAAATGAAATCAGCTTCCCTTCTTACACAGCCTGGGTTTATGGTTTTGCTGCTGCGGTGCTGCTTACATAGGAAATACCAGCAAAGAGGATGGATGAGTGGATGTAGCCAGGTGTCCTTTAAAGAGTGAAAGAATGGAGCCAGTCTAAAAGGGGGTAAGTGGAGAGCAAGAATTGGATGCAAAGATTTTTAGTAATGTATCTGAAATAATTTTGGAGACATAAAATACAAGTCCAGAGTTTGGGGCTATGATTGTTTTTCTGTGGTACCTGTTAATCTTGATGTTTGAATGCAGCTTAAAAGCAAATTGCTGTGGGTCAAATTCAATCTTTGATTATCCCTGTAAACGATCACTGGAGGCTGCTGGACACAATTGAAAGCGGAATTTTTTGTTACATTCCTGCTGTATTTGTGGGAACAGTTAGATCACACCTACTTGTTGGTCTGGTTTCTCACCAGAACTTATGATAGAGATTGGACATACTGTGCTCATGCATGTTCAGTGATATGTCTTAACAATTCGTGTATAAAAAGAGTTCCTTGTACTCGGTATCAATGTCCAGACTACAGTAACAAAAATATATGAAGCTCTCATCTCTGTTGGTTTATATAAAAAGACACTGATGTTACTAAAATGCTGCCTACAAGTAACATGTGAACAAGGATTTCATTTTCCCAGCTACTCATTTCACTTCTACCAGTGTTCTGAGTTGAGACTCTTTGCTTAGTAGGTAAGTCTCAGGGTTGATCTGTGCCTTCTAATAAAAGCAGACACTGATCTGAAGTCAGAAGTGACTCTGTGACTGGGCTTTCACCTCTCAATTACTTCCCACCCAGATGACACACACATTATTTCAACTACAGGGATATCTACAATAGTAGATATACTGTGCTCCCAAATAAGACAACACGGTTTGTACATGGGAGATTCACATTGGAGGACTTCTGCTGGTGATCCATAAGTATGTGGCTAATTACAATGTCTTATTTCTCTCCCTTTTCCTAGCCATGAAACTTTAAAAATAGAATGTAAAAATAAATATAAATATAGAAAAATAAAAATAGAAACTTCCAAAAATAGAATGACTTTTTTTTTTTTTTTTTATGTGAAGAATTGCTGTAGTTGGCAGGAGTATCGAGATGATCATGTGCCAAATAACAGATTTGATATCCTCTTATAAAGGATGCAGTCCGTATTTTGGAGAAGTTTTGAAGTTACTGAAGGTTGAGAGAAAGTGGGACCTGACTGGATTGTTCAGGAAGAATGACACTGAGTTGGCTTCAGTTGGTTTTCAGGCAAGCCTGAAATAGATAGAGATGATCAAAGGGTAAGCGATTTTAAGCAAATTGCAGTTGGAGGAGAGTGAAGAGATATTCTGTCCCTGCTTCCCTGTCTCCCTAGTGTATTTTGTCTTTCTAGATTACTGGTACTTCCTTGACCTGAAGCTTGATTGCTCAGTACTGAGTGAAGGCACAACCTAATCTGTCATGGTTCTGGTATATTGACATTTTACTGGCACCGTCTCGGCTCTAGCCAAAGCCCTGTGCCACCCTGTCCATACCCCAGCAAAACCGATCTAGGGTCAGATTCTAAAGTCCTGGCTGAAGATCTCCCAACAAGGGGAGAGTGCTCCCTCCTCTCTTCTCCTCCCTCCTAGCTTAATACTACAGCAACAAAAGTAAAGCTTAGAAGATGTCAGTAAAAGTCCCCATCCGATCCACTTCATAACATTAGCATCAGCACAAATCCAGAAGTCTTTACAGTCAGGAAAATTCTAAGAGGAGCAGTAAATAAATACAAGATAACCTGTTAAAGTGCATGAACAAAAGCATCAATTACGTGTTTTGTAGAACAAAATCCAAGAACTGGTTGCAAAAGTTATCTCTTACCCAAATGAAGCTGTGACAAAAGTCCCTGTAGGCATGTTGGAACTGAGCTGTCTCAAGGCAGAACTTCAAAACAGGTGCATCCGTGCTGATTGTAATTTGGGGAGAGTGGGGAGTGGTTCTGAACAACTGTAGGTGAAATTTCTACTTTCCACGTTCGCACAATGTTTATGACTTTTTCTGTATTACAACTAGAGACTTTTAAGATTCTGTAACAGACCCAAACTTCCCTTTTAGGTTTTCTGTTTGCATTAGAGATTATATCTAACTTTTATTCCATAATATCCCTCGGACATGATAACATGCATGTACTCATGACAACAGCAAGTGGGCTCAGTTATTGGCGTGTTTGATTTGTAATCTGAGTTGAACTTGACTTCCTGGAGTGGGATTGTCCAGTCTTTAGTGAGACACTTCCTGTAAAGCGCTAGCAGGTTAACTCAGTTTGCTGTGGTTGCATCCCCTTTGTACTACACAAAGCATATGCATGGAGTATTTTATGTGGAGAGAATAGTTCTCGGTGCAGTCATCTGGCTGGAAGTGGCACTGCTTGCTCGCTAGGTCATACTTTGTTCCAAGTTGTGCAAGGTGAAGTTTATTTTAAATGAACATCTTGTTACCTTTCAGTTAGTGTTTCGCTTGTTTACCTGTTGTTCGCCACATATGGTGTGGTCTTAAGCTCTGGTTCATGGGTGGAACTTTGCTGTAGCTGCTGTCCTCTGTCCTGCAGTTCCAAAGTTATGCTGGCAGCAGCCTGAAATCACAAGGGAGCCCTTGTATCCTCAGACTATTCCAGAGTGTAATATTTTGATCATGTAAGAAGCTGTAAGGCACTCTTAATGAATGAAGTAGCCCACTTGCACGCATCTGTAAATGCTTCTAACAGGAACCTGTTAGTTCTCTTTCAGGCTGCAATCCTTCTACAGCTTGGGGCTGGATGCTTACTTCTCTTTCTGTGCTTTTTGTGCCTTGGGGAGATAGCCCAAGTTTGCATTCAGGTGTTGATATTTTAAAACGAGCCATTGAGCTGACATCAGAGAAAGGTTTAAATGTGGAAACTGAACTTGCCTCCCTTCCCACAGGGTTTCAAGGAGAACACTTACATTCAGACTGAATCAGCTTGACTTTTGCACCATTAGCACTGCATGGGTGCTCTGCAATGTCCAGATTTGAGTATTACCAGTTACAACAATGTTTTTTTCTTATTTTTGGATGTCATATGATTTTGGACATCTTAAGATGCTTGAAGTACAGTACAAGAGCAACTTTATGGAGCTGTTCTGTGAATGTTGTGGGTTTTTTTTTCATTTGTGATCTAGGTCTGGATTTATAGCATGTGTGTTTTGTCAGGTAATTTTGTGACTTCATTTCAAACCTAATATAGAGTTTAAAGCTTTAACAATCTTTAAAAGAGATTTGGGGGGGGGGGTGCAATTTATAGCAAACTGCTGTGACTGTGAGAAATTAAATACGACTGGACTGAGGTGGGACTTGAACAAGACACTTCAAACTGCTACACAGAATGCCACTTTCTCTCAAGCATAAGCTGATCTAGGTGTCTTTGCTTGCAAGGACTTTGCTGCTGCCTGTGCTTGAAGAGCAATAGTAAACAGGCAGGAAAGACAACCTCTTTGCTTGAATTAGATTTACTAGAGGATACCAGACTTGGCAGTAAAATAAAGCTTCATCATGGTATTATGTCACTAAGGTGTCAGCACTGGGAAGTGAGATTGTTTCCTGAAGGTCCCTCTCCCAAGAGCGACTTCTGTTTTAAATTCAGTCCCTTTGCCAAATTTAGTTTGAGTTACTAGTGTTGTGTGTCAGCAATAGCTGAAAATACCATCACTCTGTGACATGCTGAATTTGGGAAATATTAGTATCTGTTTTGCAAGATGAGAAATAACTGAGGCAGGATATGCATCATGCCTTACATTATTTGTCTTGTCTGTTATCCTTCAAAACGCTGCTCTAATATAACAGACTTCTACAGCGAAAGTCTGTTTCTCAAGACAGCTCTTAATAAGAGGTGGGGATTTGCCTTCTCCAAGGGCCTGGGATTTGCCCACAGAGAAAGAGCAGTGATGGAAATCCTGTACTGGTTTCTGCAATCAGGACACTGGGTTGCTGTTTTCTGGTCTAGTTTTTGTACGCTGCTTCCACTTTCTATCATTATATTATTTAATCCTGATGCAGACTTTGTAGTTATTTACAGTAATATTCCTAAATACCACACATAGTTACTGTTAACGCTTTAGATCAAGGCCTGTGATGTTTTTGTGATTTGATTTAGAGAAGGAAAACCTTTCATTCGTTTAAAATCTCGGTGGTGCTCCTACATATCTAGAAGCTCTCTGAAAATGTGCCGCTGACACAAGGTGCTGTAGCTCCATGATAGTCGGAGGTCTGTTCTGAGATGTGAGGCAATGTGTTATTAGTCGTAGGTATTTTCAGGTAGCCTGAAAAATTTCAGGCACTGACTTCGGAATAACATTCAGAGTGTTGCAGACAGCTCTGTGAGCTGCACAGGTGACCCGTTTTACACTAGTTCTGTAGAAAATGGAGAAAATGTCATATGGCAAAAATAACTAAACAGTAATTTTGTAATCTAGTAAGTTCTTCAGTTAAAGTTAACTTTTGGTTACAGGAAAAACAGTTCTGATTTTTTTTTTTTCCCTGCATACTCCATACTCATGTTGTCCAATTTTAATCCATGGAATTGTAAGGGTGTGCTTATATAGCTGTATCCTTGATAAAACTCTTAATTCTTAATTTTAAACACTTGTAGTTCTATAATGATTTTGAAGTAGGGAGACTGCATTTGTGTTTTCACAAATTTCCTAAATGATCAGAGTGTACATTAAGTGTAATTATTTTCAGTATCTTGGTTTTTAAATGGAAGGGGAAGTATTTCATGGTGCCAGTTGGGCTCAGCGGGGGTGGGGGCAGTAGTCTTTTTCATTCTAGTAGGCTTTCCAAATGTTATTTTAAAGCATTTTTTCCAGAGTTGAGAAATTCTCTAAAAATAGTTTTGTTTTGTCAAAGCAGGAAATAATTTGGAAGCGTTGAGGAGAATAGATAAGTGAGAGCATCCATGAGAAATGAAAGTGAGTACAAAGTCTCTCTTCCTACGCAGATATTATCCACCGTATGGTGAAAGAGTTTTTGTTCCAAGAGTTGCAATCCTCCCAGTGTCTCTTTTCTCATTGCAGTAACTGATTATAGGACAGCTTTTAGACATTTACTAAAGCAAATATGTAAGGGAGGTGCTATTTCTGTTACACATTGCTGGAAGTTGCTTCATTGTTTGGATGGAATTTACCTAACGTTTGCTCAGTAATGTAAACATTTGGACAAATATTCGTAGTTTCAAATAACTCAAAATAATTTAGCTAATAGAAGAAAAATGTCTTAGCAGAAATTGATTCTTTCCCAAAGCTTGCAGCAAAGAATGTTACAGATCCCTGAAACACAGGACTTGAGATGTATGATCTTCGCTGCACTCTGTGTTACTTGTGCTGCAGAGGACTCTGGAGAGTGAAATTACTAAATGAAGTCTTATTTCTTTGTGTTTCCACACTTTGTGCAGATAATAAGCTGGTTAGTTTCAGATAGAGCAGTAAATGCGTGGTTTTGGAGTTGTCATAATTTCATGAAATATAAAAGGCCATCACAAAGTCAAGATAGACAAAATGTTTTTCTAATCAGGAAAATTCCATTTGACTTGATGTTAAGTAGGGAAGAGAAAAGAAAAAGCCCATATGTGTATATCAGATGTGTGCCACATGTTTCCACTTTTATTAAAAACCTAGATCAAGCTTTGTCATTTGGGAAAAAAAGAAGAGCAAAACAAGAAAGCTATTTCAGTACTTTCCTCTAGCTAACAAAATATCTGTCTTGTCTATATGTTACGAAACGTATGCCAGACAAAGCATTGGACGCAAGGCACAGTACATAACATTTCATGTTTTCTACATATCCCCATAATCTTTAACAGTGGAGTGACTTGGGTTTTTTTGGAACAGGAGCTTTCTGGGTCCTCTTGATGGAGGGAAAATATTTGGTAGATACTGTCCGAGAGGTTGTTTCTACCAGCATGGGTGGACTTTAAGAAGTTCCGCAGTTGGGAGTGGATAAAGAATCCAAGTCAGTCAGTCATCAGTAATTTGGGCAGAGCATGGAGAGTGGAAGGTGTGTGAGGAAATGGGAGAGACATAGGTGGAGAACACCATTGGGCAAAGCTGGTGACATGAGACCTTGTGCCTTGAAAATGGGAGCCAGTGAAGACTAGAGCAGCCCCATCTTGACAGAAGCAGAAGGCCATTTTGTATCAGAGCAATTTGGTTCCAGTATGGATTATACCTAGAGAGTTGTTTCTTTTTCTGTTTTATTTTCACATATAAATATGACAATCAAAAAGGAAAGAAAAAGGAAAAGAAAAGAAAAGGAAAGGAAAGGAAAAGGAAGGGAAAGGAATGAAAGAAGAAGAAAAGGGAAAGGAAAGAAGAAGAAAAGGGAAAGGAAAGAAAGAAAATTTTCTTTAGCAGACTTCCATCAAGCAGGAGGTCCAAACACATTGCTGTTCTTATCAGTGTTGATACAATATTGTCAGCAGTTCTACAGGATTTATTTATCTAGTGGAATGTGTCAGCCCTTACTAAAGTACACCATTTGCTGTACAGGAGTGGTAGGTATATTAAAGGAGTATAAAGTTGCCCTGCACCTAAAAATAGAAGTTTCTGGCAGAAAACAAATGGAAAGGTGCGTCATGCATTTTCATTTGAAGGAAATTAACTGTAAATCAGATCTGGACATAAGAAAGGATTTGTCTTAAAACTCACACAGTGTTTCTATTTGAAGGAGTGTATCTGTAAATCACATCTGGGCATAATGAAAGGTTTATTTTCAGAGTATTGTAGGCAGATGCTGATAATAGTAATGCAATGTCAAATATGTAACACCTCTTTCAAAAATCTAACTGAAGCTTCTTACCTATCTGAAAAAACGTGAATTAAAATAGAGTGCATCTTTTTGGTGTCCTGCAGTACCTGCCCAGTACTGTTTCTGAATGCCCACAAGGGTATTTGTTGTTAACTTAGCTCTGGGTAACTCAAAAAGGTTCACACAAGCAGGTGGAGCTGTGCTGCACCACTTGGTTAAAAGAGAAAATCTAGACGGTTGTCTTTGTTGTAGTATATACAGTGACTTAATGTAGTCCTGCTTTGTGCCAATCCGTAAGTGCCGAACAGCATAGTGGTGGAAGTGTTTGCATTTATAAAAATAAGCCATTGGCTGGTGAAAGCCGCACAGCTCCAGTTAATCCCAGTTTAATTTCAGAAACCCTCTGTAGATTTACTGGGGGGACTAGGATCTGGGGGAGCACGTGGCTGGAGTGAATATAAGCCTTAAGAAGTCAGATCTGCCCATTACTTTTATTATACATGTACTTTGGCTACACAGAGTTGCTTTTTCTTTTTCCCCTGTGCTTGTTTAGGCTACACTGGTTCACTCTGCCTTCAGTGTGTATATTTACTATGCTAAGTTCAAAGTGATCTCTTTGTAGTAATTGCTTAACAGTCAGTTTCTAATAATATTCCACCTATTCAAACTGTTTGTAATAATAAGAACAGAGAGCAAATGCAGAAAGCAAGAATACAGATTGGGTGGGTTTGCTTTTAAATGAGTGGAAAATATGTGCAGGATTCATTGTTCTGTAAAAGCTGCTATTGAATACCTGTTTGCCCTCATCTTAAGCATTTATTTCTGGGAGCCTTGAAGCAATGTTTTTCTTTATATTAGATGCATGCTTCAAATGCCAGTGCCTTCTGCTTAATGACCTGCCAGAGGCCTTTAGCTTTTTCTGTTGCCCTAAAACTGACGTTTGGGAATCTTCTGGTACAAAGGTGTGTAGGTCAGCTGGTGTCAGAAATCTTGTCCTATGCTTCATCCATTTGGAGTTTATCCTAGATGTGCTTTGGGAAGTGTACTTTGCTTACTACTGACTTCATTTGGCCGTTTAAATCTGTACTGTCTTCATTTGTGCAGTGTGAAATGTTGTGGCTATGTTATTGGCACTTCAGAAATACAGGCTTAATCTTCCTTCCAAGTTTGTCCTAAAATGACTCTTTAATGCAGAAAACATATCTTGGTCAGTTGTAGTTTTGATACATCTGTAATGGGCAGTAATTTATATACTTTATCAGACCAACAGATATAGCTGGAAAAAAGCAGAGTTGCTTTAAGGAAGAAAAGTGCTTCTTCAGTCTCTGAAAGTTTGTTACACCAACTGGTTGGCTGAAAAAAGCCCAAAATATGACTTCTCTCTAAAAACCTGTTTGGCTTGCTTTTGAAAAAGTTTCATGACCTTTCTCCAAGGTCATTATAACCTTCTATTCTGATCAGATAGTTGCTCCAACTGAAAGTGGGGTTTGTCTGCATTAACCAGGTCAAGAGGGGAGAATAATTTTACCTGTGAATGCATTCAGATGAAATGGCAGCGTTGTTGTGCACATGTCTTAGTATCACGTTCCCTAAATTTTTGTCTGATTCAGTTGTTTGGCCAGTGTCTCAAGTTGTTTTCCAGAAGATGCATGAAAGAACTTGGAAAAAAAGCAATGTACTATGTGCTAACACAGATAAACTAGAGTTGGTGGGCTGTGAGAGTCCAGAGATGAGAACAGAGACTCCTCCTTTCTTTCGTCAGTTCCAGAGGGCTTTGCATTCTAAGCCATGGCACAAGGTCTGCTCTTTTTTTTCTGTTTCCATAGTCTGTCTGAGCAGTGCTGCCTTGGAGATAAGCACTAGTCAGGTGCAAAGACAGAGAGACAAGCCAGTTTTCCTGTTGCAAAACTCCAGCTATGCTGCAGCTTGCTTTCTTTTCATGTAATTCATCTTACTTTGCTGCTGCAGCTGGAAGAATAAAAGAAGAAAGATTGGAATAATAATGCTGGGCTCATTCTGCTATCTCTTCCTGCCAGGATTAATGGATAGCACATACTGAAAGATAGTTTGGACCAAAACGAATGAGAAATTAGTAGTTGGTTAGATAGCTGACCAATCACTCAGTACAAGAATATGACTGAATTTTGGATTTAATATGTAAACTCATCCAGTACAGATTTCTGACTGTGGTGAAATGTGGGGTGGATTAATGATTCCCTCTGTTAGAAATTCCTAAATTAAAAACATGAGCATCCTTTCCATAACCAGGAAATGAAGGCTAATAGCCAGAAGTGTTTCAAGGGGAAGGATTTGATTGCCCATCATTCTAATAGCTTTAACTCTTTAATTTTTAAATCTCTCTTAATTGCTTTCTAAACTTTTTTAGGTTACTGTATTTAATCATTTAGTCATCTTCTATATAAACATATTTCAAACTAAGGTGATTAAAGAAGCTTTTTCTTCCTTCACTGATAGAAACAATAGGGGACCTCAGCCTTGTTGTATAGCTTGTTTTGAAAACATCTAGTCATTATAGGATGAATGGGGGATTTGTATTGCTTATTTATGATGCCTCATCTGGATTTGCCTTTACCTGTGAAGCTTCATTTGGACCTAAATTAATTAGATTACTCTAATTAAAGGAAGGCCTTTGATTTGAGAGCAGAAAAGCATGTTTGCATGGGGACTACACCCTCTTCTTTATCTGACAGAACCTTGAATGCTAGCAGCATGTAATAATTAGGTGTGTCAAGTTATAAGTTGATTCATCTTTAAGTGGTCCCAGAGGAAGAGGCGGAGAACAACTGTTCTCCAGAGGAGGCTGCAGACAGTAAGATGCATAATCGTTCTTGAGTGAATATCCTCAGTTCCTGAGACTTCCTTAGGATATGTAACTGCAGATGCTTAAGTTCTTGAGCTCTGCAACATTCTTGAAGTGCAGACATGAATGAGGCAAACACTGCTAAAGTAAAAGGTAGGGGAGTGTGCAGAAACACGGCACTTGCACGAAGGTCATGTGGACGTGTTGGGGAGGTAGACCAAAATTAGTTTATTTTATAGAAGTCAAAACTAAAATCCTTAGTATGCCAGTCAGCAGAAGACTTGACTCCCTTCACCTTGTATAGTTTACTCTGTGTGTTTCAGCAATCTCATACACTTAGTCCCTACTGTAACCAACAAAAATAATCAGTGCCCTTTTTTGAATATGGAACCCAAAACACCAGTCTTTATGAATAACCCTATAGGGGTGATTTTCCAGAGTCACTAAGAACTGTTGATCTGGTGCTGAATTCAAAATTGATGCTAACAATGTTCTTTAGCACTGATTTTTTTGTAATCCATCCACATGTAGGTGCAAGTGCATCCTGAAGAGAAATTGCTATTAGTTATAAATCAGTCACAAAATACAAAGTCATGTCCTTGGTTCCCTAGATTCTGTAACAGCTTCTAGAAGTGGCTAACCTTTCTTAGGATGTTTTAACAACTTTCTGGTCGATGTCAGACAGCCCAAGCACAAAACGTTCACATTTCTGTGTCTGGGCTAATGCTCCGTGATAGTCTTCTTATGCCTGACTTGGTTTCAGCAGTTCTGGTGCCAGAGTATATGAGTAAGGGCTTCAAGTGTGCAGGAGGGATGGCAGGAAAGTCCTACTTACAACACAGATCTTTGTTTCCAAAGAAGAGGGTACTGCAAAATAGGAGAAAGAACAAATGAGAGTTTTGGGTCGCATTTTGAAGGAACTTGACTGGAGTGAGGGATGTCACAGGAAGGAAACGAATAAGAATTAGGAATTTTCTACTACAACTTCTATTTATTTTATTTGATGTTACAAGCAGCTGTTGCTGGAAATACACGTTCTAACCCAGCAGTTTCCCTTGAAGGAAAATAATTTTTTAATTGTTTCTTATGAAAATTTCACAATATTGCTGTAATGTAACAGATAAATAAAGCTTGAAAACTTAACCACTGGAAGAAGATAGTTAAACATGGAAAAATTCACAGATAATTTTACTGATGTTTTGAATCTGTAACTGCTGTGAGATGAACAAATGGTGTAGGATGAAGCCATGTATCTAAGATATCAGGGTTTTTGCTATTAAATGAGACAATCAGACCCCAGAACAGAGGCTAAGTAAGTCCAGTAATATCTTCTAGATGAGGTCAGGGTTCAGTCTTCAGATAATTCAGTGTGATAAGGTGTAGGCATTACTTAACAGTCATAAAGTAGAGATAGGGTGTCACCTAGGGAGTTTCTTCCAGCTCACAAAGCGAAACCAGCAACGTGTTTATCTTATTTTTAAGATGTTAACCCCAAACACTGTAAAGGAACACTGAAAACTAACAGAATTGATTGTCAAGAAGCATTAGCAATATTAAGGCCACTGAAGGTGCTAAATGAAAATCCTGATTGTAATGATAATTGTCGAAGTGATGGAGGGTGTGGAAGCTGGGACCCAATCTTCCCTCCTCCTCTAACTTACCTTCAGAAAATTTCAGAACTTGGCCCACACGTGGCTGACACATGGGTGCTGTAAAACTTGTGTTCCCGGCTCCAGCTAGTGGGATATGTCTGGGAACTCTTGGGCAAGGGAGGCAAAACCATCTCAGAAGGTATCTGGCTAAATATCAGCTAGGTTGTGTTCTGCACTTGTGATACTTCTGTTTTCAGTCGTGTCACCTGAAATCGTCCTAAATAAGGCTTTGTTTGTTTTGTCTTTAAAATCAGTTGGCACTGTAGGGAACAAGGACTCTCAGGGTGATACCAACAGACTTTGGAGGGTGGAGATCTGGAGAGAAAAGGAATAGAAAGAAAAAAGGATGTATTCATACCCTGCTGTGAGAGCTCCATGGTCAGTGAGCATGGGGAATGCAAGACCTGTGGTGGTTTTAGATCGTAGCACAAAGGACAACATTGAGGTAGACCAAAACCAAATGTCTCTCCTGCAGGGAACAGATAAGAGGGTGATTCCCCATTGCTCTGGGGGAAACATTAAACCACCACCTGAGGGGTTTTGCACAAGGAAAGGAATTCTAAATATTGGGGTAGGTAGGGGAGGTACAGGAAAGTCCACAAGGATAAGTTAGGAAATGCAGCTTGTGATTTTAAAGGGCATCCTGAAATAATAAATGCCTTCTTTGAGGGGAAGCGTGATCCTCATCTGATTTTGGCATAAACCTATCAGTTCAGGTTAGTGAGTAAACACCTTTTTTATGGTTGCTGTAAGTTCAGTTTGGTTTTGTCCTTCCTGAAAGATAATAATCTGGATGTGCAGCTATCAATTTGTCTTTTGCAAAGAAAACTTGCATGTGTGTATGTAAGCATATGCATAGCAAAAAGAACTTGATTCACATCCAAAAAAATAAAATCACTTTGTCAAAACAGTTCCTATTTACCTGACAGATGTAAGTCATATATCCTTAGGATATCAAGACAATTGGGTCCTCAAAATGTGTAGTCTTAAAAAAGGCTTGCCTTTCCTCCCACCCCTGCCCCCAAATGCAAGCGAAAGAGTTTCTTTTCCAAGTGAAAGTTTCCTGCAATACATGCATTCTGAAGCACAAATAAGAGTTACTGAAATGTAGGTTTACACTTGGTCGATGTATTCAGAGGGGTCAGTCTTCACGGCTGGTGTAAACTGATCTGAGAATGGGTTGTCGCCAAGGTGTAGCCCCATCCTCCTCCTCCTGCATTGCTGTATGTTATTATCCTGTAGCTAGGTATTGATCACTGCTGGTGGCCAGACCAGAAAAGACAATCAGCAAATTCATTGACCTAATCTCTCATTGTCCAGTTTTGGATTATCTCTTCTGAGCCCAATTCCATCTTTGTTGATAAACTGTGATTCAGAGGGGCTTTCCTACTCTGATAGCAGTATTCACTAATGAAATAAATAAACAGATTCAATTAATGATACTTTTCTGTAATTCTAATATTTTTCTAAGATTAAAATAATAAGAAAAATGTTCGTTGCAGAAGTCAGCTCTCTGGCATTATCACTCATGACAAACCATCTCCCAAAATACACTTAATGAGTTATACAGCTTCTTTAACAAGGTTAGATGAATCATTAGATAATGTTGATGGCTCCTGTTTACAACTTTTCAAGTTCTTGCTTGTTATAAGAAGTGTTAGTATAATAAGTAGCATTATGCTTAGGTTAACAACCACCACTTGAACTCAAAGATCAGAAAGGGTTGTACAAAAAGACCCTTAAGTTTCTTGTAACAGATCAGTAGCTGCTTCTGGGCTAGGTGGTGGTTAATAACATGGTATGAACTCCTCATTTCTGTAGGTACTCCCATCTACAGCAAATGTGCTGCTCTTTAAAGTAGAAAGTAATGCTGTAGCTTGGACACAGGGAAAGGCTGGAAAGGCTCTGAAGTGCTGGATTGCATCTGAGGGCTGGGAGGAAAGTGTGCATTTGGTAGCACAAACTTAATTGCTCCTTCTTGTTGTCTCTCTCCCCAGGCTAGTGGTGTCTTTCCCTTGTCCTCTGTCCCTTGTGTGCCCTCATTGCTTTTTTGCCTCATCTTCTCTCTTTGGGTGTCTAGTCCTAGAGTCTCCTTTCCAGCCGGTCCCAGATGTCCCTCTGAGCTCACTATGGAAATGGTTACCCAAGTTCTTTGAGCTTCCTACCTGCAAACCTCTCCCCCTCCCTAAACACCACTCTCCCTTTAGGGGTGTCCTTGGCCTGTCCCCCATCAGTGCTTCAGTATCTCTTTCCCATTTTACTTGGTTAGATGGTTCTTTATTACACTCTAACTGCTCTTTTCCCCAATATTTCCCTCCCTCTCAAGCATAATTTATTTCTCCAATGTCCCCCTCCATTCAAAGCTGCCCTGTTTCCTGGCTGTGCCTCACACTCTTCGACAGCTTTACCAGTACCCCCCAGATCTGTCTCCCTTTTTGCTCATCCTAGACAATTCATTCGTTACTAAACCCTAATCTCCTTGTCTAGCCAACCCTGATGACAAGCTCTGACTGCATTTCCCCGCTATTAGATAATCGATTCTTGTCAGACTCTAATCTGTTTCCTCTCCCAGTCTGTTGTTTCTACACACCTTTTTTCAGGTGAAATGACACTCCTTGCCTGGTGGTGATGGTGGGCAGTGTCACCGAGGCCACCCGAGGCGTTGGTTTTAAACATGACAATGGAAGGGTAAATGGAGTTGTTGGTAGAGATTTTGACACCTGTTTCAGAAGGGCCAAGTTTTGTCTCGGAACAGACATAGGTTTTTATTCGCATGCTCATAACGCTCAAAGCACAGCACGCTGCAGTTGTCTCTGTAGGTTACCTGTGAGCGCCCTTCTCAGTGAATTAACCCGAGACATACAAAGCCTGCAGCAAGTACTCAGGAGTCAAAATACAGCCACGTAAGCCTGCACATGTAAAATTTCTGCTGCTTCTTGTTTACTTGTCTTTGCGATATAGTATTTCTCAAATCATATACAATCAGGTCATGATTTCCCCCCCATTTTTGGTTAGTAATTGGACTTGATCCTTAGGGGTTCCTTTCGACTTGAGATATTCTATGATTGTGCGAAATTAAAGTGTATCTTGTAAGACCAAACATAAATGAATTCAGCTCTCTACTAGCTCTGATGTATATAAAGTTTTAGGGAAATCACATACAAAGTCAGTCATCTAAAACATTGGAGAAGCTCTCTAATATGAGACACTATTTTTATTTGTGAATAAGTCTAGCTTAAAAAAAATATAATCTTAAAACTTTCTCTACTCGTAGCACTTCAGAGACATGGAAACTGTAGTTATGATTTGCACTTGAAACCAGGGTCAAAGACCTGTAGGATGCTAATAGAAAGTGGTGCAGAGTGGCAGAGGACTCAGAAAGGCCTTTTATCAGAACTGTAAAAGAGTTAAAAGAAGAAGCAGAAGGCTGGCAGTGAGGCAAAAGGCAGGCAACACACTAAGCAGGTGCCAATGCCAAAGGAAGGTGGGGAAGCAGAACCTAGGCTGAGGTCATTGCAAACTTTGGCTAGACAGGTTTCACAAAATTAAGTATTGCATTATATCCGAATGTCACCTCGCATGAGGTAGGTGTGGCCCAGCACCTTTTGTTTGGTGAGTGTAGACATAACAAGTTTGAGAAACCCTGCTTCTGGAGCAGCCAGCCTTTCACAAGCCTGGGGCTGCAGCACTGGCAATGTGGGATCCCCTTTACAAACCCTTTGCCTGCTCACCCATTGCAGGGGTTAAAGGGCATGGCTACTTCATTGTGTGTGCTGGGGATCTGTTGATCTCTCCCACTGCAGCATCTGGAGGTGCATGGTCCTTGGCTGGTGCTGTGCAGAGCAGCCGGGGTACTTGCCTAAGGCTGTGCCGATAGGTGCAGCTGCAGCATCTATGGGTCTACAGCCACACCACCCTCCTGCACAGGGACATGAGAGGGACCTTCTGCACCCTTTGTCTCTTCTGTGCATAACCTGCTGCTTGTTATTGCTAAACTCCTTTTCGTAAATACTTTTGGAAAAGAACAGGGAAAAAAAGCAAATATAGTAACAAATCCAGATGCTTGGTTGTCATCTGTGGATTTACACAATTATCAGGTAGAGGGACTGCACTCTCTCTGGTAGGAATGATGTAGTCGTTTGGTGAATCTCTGGTGATATTATAACTGAGGGATGGTAAAAAGAGCTGAGTACGAGCAAGATTTGTGTGATTTGGCTGTTTCCTTGATGGGAAATAAGCCTGTTGACCAATGGGCAGCATAGCTGGTGTCAGTTGTCACAAGCGATGCGGTTTCAAGTGTGAATACATGGTGGAATGAATCCAAATTTTACCAGCTATGGAAATGGTGTGTTATTACAGGTACTGATTTTCAGCCTGTTGCAGTAATCTTCAGTGTAAATACATGACAGGATTAAACAGCTTGATCTGGGAAAGGTCTGGTAGTAGGAGTGTGCAAGGTAAATAAAGGAGGAGAAACCACAGGTCAAAACAAATAGACATATAAATTATTCTTTAATTTTGGCCACGGTTTTTCTTCCACATGATAACGTAATTTATATTTCTTATCTGTGAATGTCTATTTGCAAATTTAAACCCGTTTAAATTTGTCTTCTAATTATAAACATGCTGGGATGAATACAGGAAATGGAAAATGGATTTGTGATGGATTTGACCATAGCATTTGATTCTAAAGTAACAAATGATCTTGGAAAAATCACTTGCTCTGCTCTGAAAATCCTTTATTTAAACTCCTGTGTGAAGTTTTCAGGCTGGCAGGCTGGCAGACACAATTTTAAGTATGCTGAAGCTAGAGCTTGAATAGTACCAGACCTTTAATTTCATTGCATCCAGAAAAATATTCAAGATCCAAAGGATGGACAGATAATGGCTTGGGATACAGTTCACATTTTTAATTGTGACAATCATTTACTCTGGAAACAGTTAATTCAGGGATGTATTGGCTTTCTCATCATCCGCTCTCTTTAAACCAAGAGTAAGTATTTTCTGTAAGCTTGATTCTTCAATCTAAAATTGTGGGTTTAGTGCAAAGTCATTTCCACAAATTCAGAAGCTGCAGTTGTGCAAACCAGAAGGGTTAATAAATAATCATTCCCTCTTACATCTATACAAATTTTCTTCTCAGTTGTTGCTTTTATAGAACTCTACACTTTCTTGAAGGCATTTCAAGGATATAGTGCATGTTCTCAGGGACTGACACAAAATATCATCACAATTAAACAGCAAGGTATGGCAGCCGCAGTCTCTGGTGTGGAGGAGAAAGCAGAGCAGATAGCAGTCTCCAATCTATTAATAAACCAATGCTAGTGCCATTGTTTCTTTCTCTACCAGGGACAAATCACCTAAATATGCTTTGCTTGTTCTCCCTCCATGAGTTTTTAGGGGATTCTTTTCTCTTGTTTTTCGGGAGCAGGTCCAGGTCTGTAAATAGAAAATACATCCATTAGATTCTGATATTTGTATTGAGAAAGCTTTTCTATACCCTGTAATTTAAATAGGCCTACTGTAGTGAGAAAGGTGCTGTTACTGTGAGGACACAAAAATGCAGCCCTTTCCTTGCTCCTTTTCCCTGCAACGCATGTTACGCAAACCAGTGCTCACTGGTTTGTACTCTCTCAACTTACTCAATTTGAAAAATAAGACCTATTCTTAGACATCCCAAGCATGCAGTGCTACATTGGCCAGCGTTGTGGATATCTGCAGTTCTGGGCATTATGCAGCTTTAAAATTTAGTGTTCATTTTGGTATTGTTCCCTAAGTCGTTTCTTGCAAGGGCAGTCTTATCCAGAGCCATCTCTCTGGATACTGTTTCTTTTTTGGTTGCAAAGGAGAAAGCTTCAGCAGTTTCCTCAGAAGTCAGTGGGTGGTGAGCCTGCTCTGCTGATGGAAAACATGCCTCTTGGTCACTCGCACAGGAATCAAGATAGTTGGGTCCTGTTATGTGCCAGCTTGTGCCTGCACTCGCCTGGTCAAGGCCATAATACTTACAAACTTCACAGGGGGTGTTATTCATGTACTCAGACTTACTCTTTCCATAGTCTTCCCAGACCTAGGCTGGGGTGCCCTATTGTCTGTTTGACTTTCCTTTCATTGTAGGAATGCAACTCTGCTTATTTTGTTAATGTTCAGAGAAGTATGTTGTTGGTGCTAAAACCAGTAACAAATACTCATGAGCACGAAGCCAAGGGAAACAAAGAGAGAATCTGGGAACCCTGAAGTCTTCAGGTTTGGCTGGTGTTTGCTTGGCCTTTTTGTTTGGATTTTTTAATTTATAATCAAATGAAACTTTGACGGATGTGTTTGCAGCTAAGCTGGCTTTATCTGAAAGGCTAACAAACTTTTCAAACAGAATACTCTATTTTTTTTTTTTTTTTTTGGATCATAAAGCTGTCTTCTGTGATACTTCACAAGAATGAAGCAATGTTAAATGTTCAAGAGAAGCCTAGTGGGCAGAATTCAACATTTCCAGAGGCTGGGAAAAAATCTAGGCTTCTCAGATTCTTTTTCTGTCTTTATCTGTGGTTTGCTGCCACCCCAGCTGCAGGCGTTTGGTCATTCACATAATGCGAAAGAGAAGAAAAGTAGAACTGATGTAAAAACTGCATTCTGGCAGACCTTTTTCATGTTCTTCTCCTGTTCTGTGAAATGGAGAATCCTTTAACATCACTCTTCTACTTATTTTCACCTGTAGTTCAGCTCCATATGCTTTCTTGGCTACAAGGCTATTAGCACAGAGGATAACATACAAAACCAAAACAGGTAAGTTTTAGCAAAACCATCCAAACCTCACTATTGTAAATGATGGAGAAAATTTATTTTCTGAGTTTGGTGAAAAGCTTAACAAGTGAATAGGAGGGCTGTAGGCCCATGAAAAGGGAGAGGGAGATTCCGAAGGGCTTTTGTGCTGAAGGGCAAGCAGATATGTAGAACCTAGATGTTAGCATTTAAGACCACCAACACCTCAAAGTTTAAGCCTTTTGTCAGCTAATTATGAGCATCCTTTCTTTTGCTCTGGGTACTGCACAGCTACAAAGTGTGACTCTGGAATCCTGCTGCCCAGGTAGCAGAGGTGCAGAGAGCTGTACCCCACAGTCCCATCTGTGCTTTTCCTCCTACAAGGTTAGCTGCTATTTTTATTCTTTTCTGAAAATTGAACTATTTTTATTATGCTATATGTATGTTATTGTTATTATACTGTTTTATTATATATTTTTAATTAGAGACATGAAGACTGTTGGTGATAAACCACATGACCACCTATGAGAATAAGTGACTCTGAAACGTGGGATGTTGGGTTCCTCATCTGTGCCTGTAACTTGGCTGTCTTGGCAAGAAGAGGAGTGGTTGTCACAGTACAATGAAGACCTTGGTAATGTCAAAACCAGTCTCATTAGATATCTGTGGAATTTGGGCTTCTAATTCACAGCGGATAAGTCTGCACCAGAACATGGCACAAGAAAGACTTGAAGTAGTGTCAACCCAAGCTCATCCATTCTTAAACAGTGCCTTTGTACAGAACTGTGTTCTTGGATCTAAATCAAGGTAGTTGCATTAGAGAAAAGCTGCACCCGATCACATATAACCTGGTAGTTTAGCCACTGCTTAGCACTGATGTGGCAGCACCACTTAATCGCTCTGAATTCTGCTCCCTCAGAGGCGTCTGTGCTTTGTGTCTGTGCTTTGTTTCAGCAGATCGTGAAGACCAAGGTCAGCAAAGAAGAAGCCTGAGACACACACACTGATGTTTGACAAAATGTGCTCCTCTGCACTTTCACTGTAATCTCATGAAACAATTTTTCTTACAGTCTCACTTGCTTTAGATAGAAAACTAGTTCTGTGGAAGTCCAGGAGTCCATTTTTTCTGAGAGTGGAAACATCTAATTTATCCCTTGGGTTTTTGTTTTTAATTTTTTGCCTTGCAATCAGAGTGTTGGCTTGTAAACTCCTCATACCTTGCATACTATTTGTCACCAGAGGCAAGGCTGAGGTTTCTGTAGCATGCAGAATCAGCAGTTGAGCAACAGGGAATCTTTCCTTTGTCGTGATTTGCATGCCATTAGGTTTGGGGCACTGTTACTTGCTTCCTTCTTGTGAGTTGGACATAAATTAGAATTCCTGAGTATTTAGTATGTTTAAATATACCATGACATTTCTTTCCTGAACTGTGTAACTCAGAAGTAAACACCCAATCTTTCTTCACTGGGTGGTAACTGCTGATGTTTGCCAAGCACTGTGCATCATTCCAGCTGAACTCTCTAAGATGGGTCAGTGTGGTACAACGCACTAATGTGGCAGTGCAAGGGCACCTGAAGAGTATTGCTGCTGTAGGATGGCACTATCTCCAGCCTAATTATAATATCCTACCTGCAACACTGCTTAGGTGATGCTGTTACACTCTTTCAGCTCTGGAGCTGGGATGGCAGTAGGTCAACAAACTTAAATGCTGACTTCACTGGGCACATGAATATACCTCAGACTTCTGTAAATGTCATTTGTAGACAAGCTCACACTGCAGTCCAGTCTACATCATGACTGGAAACACAGTGTTTTTTTTTTCTCCCTGTTTTCTTCTTCTTGAGGGGTTTGTATTCTTAGTGGCTTGTTTCTCCTGTGTTCTGGCCTTATCCTGCTGCCTTTGCTTAGGAAGCCCCATCTTCCCAAGGAGAAGACTCACCACTGCTATGCATAAAGTCATCAAGTCCTTCAGCCTAGTCCAGTGGACAAAAAAGATGCTTACTAGTGCCTCCTGGGAGCACAAGACACCAAGGTTATTCCCCTGCCGTAATCCGTCAGGAAGCAGAGGCCACAGCGTGCTGATGTAGCTCAGAAAATCATTTTAGGGAAATAATGCAAATGCACAAATATTTGTAGGCCGCCTCTTCAGTTAAGAGAGGAAAAAGCTGGTTTTGCAGGAGTGCTGTGATTTTAAAAGACAATGCAGCCGTGTGCTCTTCTGCAGTTCCCAATTATTTCTCTCTTCTTTCTGGATGATAAATATTCTTGCTGTGCCTTTCTATCTGCTGCACCTTCCAAAGTATCTCCAAGACTTTCTGCAGTGAAGGTATATGTTGTCAGAATAAACCCTACTTGACAAGAAACCCAGAATTCTTTTGGTCTGAGCACATTCAATGTGAAGTTTTGTGAAGAACTGGCCAAATACTGACACCTGACAGTAGACTGACCCAGGCTGATGCCAGGCTGACGCAGATGGACTGCTTCCAGCACCTTCGTGCTTTGCTTAGTGCTTTTATAATGTTCTTACGCACAGGTTAAGAAGAGTCCTCATGTGGAGGTAACTGAAATACAGATGTCAGGAATTTGTAAGGATTTATTTTTGCTTTATTTCTAGACTAGAACAAGACAGTGACTACTCTGCTAGCATTCGTTTCACTGAGCTTAGACTCTGAAGACACCAGTGGTAGTTCAGGCTGTCTACTGTTAACAGAAAGCAGATAAATCTATTTTTGATAAAGCGTTTTACAAAGGGGAATGAAACAGCTTGTTTTTCCAGTGACTAGAAAGGAAGCTCATTGTTTCTGTTGCTTCAGCGGCCACAGGGTCTTTACATCTGGGATGAGAGAAAGGATAACAAGGAGCCAGCTCAAGAAAACTATGATAATGTAACTAAGCACCTCTGTAGTTAGGTCCTCTTCGAATAAAAACTGCAAGCTCATATTATGGAAAGTGGTTACAGATCAGTAGCTGTATCGTACAATTAAAACCCTGCTTTTAAACTGGATATTCATTATGTGTGTCTATGTAGCAATAGTGTCTTTTATTTCTGTTCTATGGAGTGGAAGTTTCTAGGCAGCAATTTCCAGTACTGAAATGATGGCTCTAAACTCAAAGAGGGTTGATTTGAATTAGGTATTAGGAAGAAGTTCTTTACTTTGTGGGTGGTGAACCACTGGCACAGGTTGCCCAGAGAAGTTGTAGCTGCACCATCCCTGGCAGTGTTCAAGGGAAGGCTGGATGGGGCTTGAAGAAACCTGGTCTAGTGGAAGTGTCCCTGCCCATTGCAGAGGGTTGGAACCAGATGACCTTTAAGGTACTTTCCAATCCAAACCGTTTTATAATTCTATGACTAGCTGTAAGCTTGCTCTCTTCTAAACAGAGGAATTTAAGCACTAGTAAGGTCATGTGCTTTCTTTTGGTCTGTATCACTATAAATGCAGCTCTTAAAAATGCTGATAAACTTTACAGATCTCTTTGAGTTCTTTGATGATCTTCATCACATCCATAAGTACTTTTTACCTTTTCTTGGCAATTGTTTGTTATTCTTACAGTCACTGTTAGATCTAATCAGTTTTAAACATCTGAATCACATGAATGTAAAAGCAGTAATGTAGGTAAAAGGAATTTTAATGTGACTTAATCTTCAAAGAATGGTGGAATTATTTTATGGATTGCTTATATATCTGGAATATATGGCAAGCAACAGCACGAGAGAGGTGTTTCCATGGGACCATCTCCTGAAAGTGTTGTCCTTAACTCAGTCAGTAGAAGAGACGGTAGGAAAGACAAATTTAAGGAAATGATTTGTACATCTGTTTGGGTTTTTTTTGTGAGGATTGTCTGCGTTTTTTGTGTGTGTTTGTGTTTGTGTTGCTGTTGGGTTTTGACTTGTTTTAAAGCATGTTAAGCTTTGTATTTAACTACATTCTTCATGTGGCACTGTAATTATTGTCTACACCCATCATCTTTTTTATCTACTCCTTCTTTTCTTTGAACTTCTAACTTATAAGCTTCCATTGATTATGACCTTTATGTTTTGTTTGCCTATAAATGATTTTCATTTATTTATTTCCTGAGCTTTGCTCTGACCTGCTGTTATTAGGATGCAAAATTTCATTCACACATGGGCCCTCAATTCTTTTCGCATCCAGGAGTGATATACATCCAATGTGGGCAACAGTAAAGAAGCTATCACTTTCTCCATTTTCTGACCATTAGGTAAATGTAAGCTGAACATTTCTAACCTTATCATGTTTGCTTTGTATTCTTACTCATCAGACAACCGGTACTTGGTGTTAAGCATACAAAATTTGATATGCTGATTGCTACTGGAAATTTTGGTCACTTCTCACTGTGTGAAGGGCAATGGCATTAGCTAAATGAGGTGTGTCTTCAGGCCGCTGCCAGAGGGATGCCCCTGCTCCAGAGCCAGCTCCGCTGTTGAGTTGCTCATGTTACCAACTTCTAATATTTTTTGAGTGAAAATGAGCCCAAGTAGTTCCTGACTCGAGCAACTGCTGTTCAAATGACCTTGTCCACAGGTGTTTGCATGGAATAGCTGTGGTTAGAAAAGGATGTACAGTCAGGCCTTACTGGAAGTTACTCACAGACTAAAATTCCTGGGCTCGCATCCCACAAACCTTTCCTCTTTTTGAACAGCAGTCCAACTCCAGTCCAAGAAACATTTCTTTCAGATACTTTATCGCTATAAAACGTACGAATCTCAAAGAGTTTTGACAAATCAGCATTCCCTAAGAAGTAAAAGGTCCAAAAAACTGCCTCTAGCTCTAACCTCATTTCCTGATTCCTTGGGGTTTTAGGCCATGCTTCAGAAAGGCAGCTTGAGTGATCTGCTGCCATTTCTCTTGAAGGGCTCAAATGACAAGACCCTGGATATATGGCTGGTGAGGCACTGGGATATTATGTTGTTCCATCATGCTACGATGAGTGGCTAACGTGTTGAATTTCTCTTCCAAGTTCCTGGTTACCTTTGTGTACAATAGTGTTGAATACAAGCCCATGTTTACTGTGCTGGCCTTTGACAAAATATAAGTAATAAATTGTACAAGCCATTTTGAATCAAATGTAGGAATACCAAAGTTAATTGGAAAGGCTTAGAGGTGGAGGGTGTTGGCGTATCTTCCTTCTTCGCCAGGGTCCTTGAGATCTGCCATGCTGGTACTCCTACCCAGTGTTTCTGTACTAGGCAAGGCTTAAGTTGTGTGGCAAACCTGACCAGGTTCCCAGGAAAGGTGGAGGGACTTTCCTGTGAGCTGTTTCAGCTTTTCAGTTTGTGTTCAAGGGCCATGGAGTGGGCTCCCTCCTTCTTCTCAGAAGCTTCCACTGGTGAGCATAGGAGATGTGCTGCGGCACATCTCACAGCCACCCTAAGCTGGCTTTGTGCTTGTGTCTTTGGCTGTGAGTGGTAGTCCTGAACTGACGTGGACACCCTTCCAAGGTGCAAGCCGTGTGACTTGGCACCAGATGAAGGCTGTGCCAGCTGCTGTGCATGACACACTGAGTAAAATTTCTCTGCTGTCAGGTAGGAAAGCATCATTTGCTGTAATGACTGGAAGCGTCCCCCATTTTGTTTCTCAGGCATTTTTGACACACTGCAACTGTATGCAACGGCATTTGGTGAATAAAGGTTTACAACGACTTCCCGTGCTGTACGTGCAGCAGATACTATGTGCTCTTAAATGCTGTTATTTATTCTAACAGCAGCTGGGGTGATGACGTGCTCTATAAGGCAGTTCTTCCCTCCACGATCTACTTAAAGAAAGAGAATTGCAGAAAAGATTTTTTTAAGTGATACTAGGTTCAAAAGCCTAGAGCCTTAGAAGGCTCACGAATGTAAATCAGAACAAATCTTCTGTACAACCCTTTTCTGGCTGTGGAAATGCGAGGTGTGTGGTTTGGCTTTAAATAACATGATTTGTCTTTGCTTATGCCCCTAGCACAGGGAGGACCTACTCCATGATGGGCTTTAGGTGAGTGGGTTTGCTAAACGTTGCTCAAATGGTCTCTTCCTTTCTTCACCATTAAATAAAATCTGGCATTGTGGGTATCTGTGTCTCCTGTTGATCACCAGGTTAATGGTGCATCTTTGAGGGGAAATGAAGGAAAGACTACTCTTCCTCCTTTGAATAAAACCATTTATTTTCTAGGCCTCCCAAATTCCTTATGTGCGTTCCTGTGAAACTGTGAGCATAGTCTCAGAAAGGAAGTAATATCTGAATCTGGAGGAGAAGTATTAGTGTGAGAAGCATGACGTTGGTGAAGAGTTATCTGACAGATGTCAATAACAACTGACGGACACACAAGGTTCAGAGTTTCATACCAAAAAATTTTCATACTAAAACCCAGGCTAAACATGTATAGAATACGAAGTGGCTGGATGACAAGAACATGAGCAGTCAACTGTTGTTTGCATTAGATGGAGAAGTAGGCCGAGGGAGAGTAGTTCATGTAGCCAGTTCTGTCTTCTTGCACTTCTATAGCACTGAAGGAGTTCTCTTCCAATACTAGAAACTCCATTATAGCTGTAATGCCACCTTTTAACTTTTTAAATCTCAAGCCAAGGCTGAAATTCCTTTAGTGAGGCTTGCTCCACCTGCTAGCGTTAACACTGTACAGAAATGGCCTTAGCATCCAGATTGTCCTAATTCAATGGAAAAAATAAATAAAAGATAGAACTGTCTTGCAAATGTTTCTTGTGATCCCTGCAATCCAAAGCCCCACCCCCCACAAAAAAGTAAAAAAAAAAAAAAAGTGTTATCTGTGAACAGTTTTACTGTGTCGCTGGGATCTACAGACCAAAGTATCAGCAAGTTAAGTGAACTTTCTTTCCTTCTGGCTGGTTGTAAACTCTCTGGGGAGGATGAGATCTGCACGTCTCACCCTGTTCATTGGTGGACGTTTCTGTGTGGCATCGAATGGAAGCACAGGTGGATTTGCTGGCTGCCAAGAGCAAGGACCAGCTCACACACTGACAACTGTGGAGTGCAGAGAACACTTCAGCCCTCATCCTCCTGCCCTCCCTCTGTGAATGCCTGTCCTTGCACACCACAACCAAGCTGTCAGATGTGTGCTTTATGGGGCTTGGTGGCAGCACTGTGCCATTCCCTGTCTCTGCCAGCTCTTCCTCATCACCTGGCTGTGAAGCTCCAGTTCATTCCCAAGGGATGGCCCACCTTTGCAGGCACTGACACGTTACACCAGGACAGCTGTGTGGGGTGAGCAGCCCTGATGTGCTGGGTTGCTCCTGCATCCCATGGATCTGCAGCCAACCGCTGCACCTGAAGTGCTGTGAGCTCCATGTCTGCTCCTACCCGCAGCCAATTCACCTCTTCTGCCAGTGTCAGGGAGCTGCGGGCTACTGTGGCATGCTGCAGCATGCTGCCTGCCTGGGATGAGCAGGAGGAAGGTGCTTGCTGGGGAGATGCTCTACACTGATGGTGGTCTGGGGAGTACAGCTCAAAACAGAGCAACCCAGCAAGGGCTGCGGCTAGGGTAGGAAGGTTTCCACTATTTCCCTACAGCTTGTGTAAGCCCAGATGTTTCAAGTGGTGGCAGCAGGATCAGGGGTGCTGTGGGAAGCCTGAGCAGATGAGCAAGGGGCCATAGGGAGTCTGAGGGAACTGCTCCATGGGTAGGGATAATATGATGCTATGGCATGACTGAAAGGTGGCACATTTTGAACAACCTAGCAGAAAGATTTTTAGCTTTCTCAGACCGTGAGAAAGTCTTCCTGTGTTCTTGTGCTTACCAGTATGGATAAAACTGCCACTAAACCACTTCCTGCAAGAAAATGCTTTCAAAAAGAGAAAGTTCTCAGAAATAGTTGTTCAAAACGGGCATCTCCCTGCCCTCCCCTTCAAAGATCAGTTTTAGCTGAGGACCACCTGAAATCTGGAAAGTTTAAAACAAAGATTGCAGAATAGAGATGTGTCGGTATGTCTTGCATGGTGTGGTATCTATCCCAGGCAACATTAACTTGTCTTTCACCAGGAATTGCTCTTAACCATTTATATCTCTCTTAATCTTACATCTTCAACATGCTGTAACAGATTAATTCTCTTTAATGCGAAATGCGCTATACAAACATCAGATGTCATTATACTAATATCAGACATAATTAGCTTTATGCATTTTGTTTACAAAATACACCAAAGGTTCTGGGAACTGTTCTGTATGTCTCCTGAACAGATTGTGTTGGCTTTCCAATAATACCATTTATGGTCTGTTTTAATCTTCAAAGTGTAAGACCAGTAATAGTAAATATTACACCTTTCAGAATGCGGTGGGACTAAACCCAACAAGAAGCAGTGACTTGCCAGAGAAAATATCAGTAAGTCTGTAAAAAACACTCAATAACATGCTCGATATTTCAAATAGATGGGTTGTACGAGCTATTTCTCCTTCCTCATGCTACCCTTTGCTGTGATGTCTTCATCTCTGTGATAACCTGCTGTGCAAGAGCATTTCGTCTTTGCAGGCAAGTGCTCGATGTATCACAGACCTGAAAGACAAACTGCAACTGATAACAACATTTATTCGGACTACTTCTATGAGCAGAAGGGGAGGGATCGAGTCTTGTGCATTTGTTTGGTGCGTACAATTACACTGTAAACTCCAGTGGAAAATTTAAGAGTTCACGGTGTCCCTATTTTCCTATTTTCCAGGGCTCATACCTCCTCACATTACTTATTCATTCACAAGAAATAGCCATGTGTTTCCCAAGGCACCACATCTAGAAACTGATGCTCCCTTGTCCCCAGGCCTTGGTGCAGCTGTCAGAGTGTGCACTAAGCATCCTCACAGGACCTGCCTCCTCAGTACCCTTTGTCCTGGCACACTGCAGTTCCTAGTGAGTGCCTTGGGTGGGCTTTCTCCCCAGGCACAGTGTGACCTGCTGTCCTTAATGCACAGGGACTGAAAAATATCCTGATTATTACTCCTGGCACTAAGTTTCAGTGAAAAGAGTAGCCACAAGCATGGAAACATTAAATCTGATCCAGGGCTTCAGTCTGTGGAAAAGTCATGTATAACAGTTATTCTGGCAGGTCTGTTTTGAATATCTCTGATTATCACAAGCTCTATATTGCATCCTTTTTTTATTCAATAACATTTTCAGATCAAGGAGTTCCATGGACTTTTTTCAAACTCGCAGAGTGATGAAACAAAGTGCTCTGTGGTGCATGGCATGTAAAAACCCTTGCTGTGACTAACTGGGGACGAGGCTGATAAGTCAAATCTCATTTCCTGTAACTACTAGCAGTTTATGAGGCCTGTGGAGATGGACCTGATAAATAAATAGCAGACCAATCCGAGCACGGCGTGGGGATCAAGGACAGCACGTAACATATTTGTAAATGGGCTATACATAATTTATCGAAATTAGCATAAAGTTACAGTTTTACAACTCTGTAAGTCTTGAGTTACTCATTGGCTGTAACAGAGACACCTCTTTAAATCTTAATATATGCAAAATGATACTTGTTACCTTCAGGTTTTTTAAAAAAAGGAGTCCTTCCACTACAGTTGAGAAGCAGTTCTTGTCTTCTTCCTGCACTAATGTATGCTTGGTACTGAAACAAAGAAACGCCTCATTTTAACATAATGGAAGTCTTGGGTTTGCAATATTGTCATTTTTACTGATACTGCAACAATTTTAATGAAAGTGCACTTACTGATTATTAAGATTTTGTTCCTGTAGACTGATAGAGGTACTTGGCAAGAATCAGATGCAACATTTTAATTAGGTCAAACTATGCCAGGAAATTCATGTTCACCAACAAACATAATATTTGACCATAAATTGGAAGAGGCTTTGAAGAACAGCCAAACTATATACCCAGAGGTTTATCAATCAGTCTTTTCAGAGAGGTAAAATTATATTTTCTTATGCAGAGGAATTGTTCATAATCATTTTAATAGTTAACGACATCTACCTTTTACAGCAAGAGGATGATCTCTGATGTAGTATTACCTTTTTGGACGTGAGCAATCAGCCAAAGTCTGGATCTGTTTGCTTCAAGAAAAAAACTTAATGATGGAATTAGGTATCCTTGAAGTATACCTCTGTCTTTCCAAGAAATGCTCAAACTCATGTTCCATGACTTCAGCTTGAGAACAGGACAGAGAATATTTTGCTGTGATTTGATTTCTAAGTCCCTTGGTTACTTTTCCCTGCCTCACTGCTTGAAGCATCTTCCCGCCAGCACTGAGCCCAAAGATTCACAGATTTATTCAATACCTTTGAGTTCGGCTTTGTGTGCCCCATATGAAAGGCTACTATGTATTTTCCCTGTAAAGGGACACAGCTACAATAAAAGCACTCATGTTGGCTTCCAGTTTTTTAAGGGAAATAGGCAGGAAAATCCCTGTTTATTGGCTGAGGCTGTGGGCTGTGAGGCAATGTTTTCTGTCTTGGATTCCCCTTCAGGTTTATGTTGTGTCTATTACAGTTCTCCTTTGGAAAAGCAAATACTGGTCTCATTACTCCCTTAATTACCCCTTATAAAGCCAAAGTTATTTGTTCAAAAGGTTGAACTGTAAACAATTAAAAAGCAGCTACTGCCTGCGTGCCTTGGTCCGTATGATGTCTTACTTAGGTACATATAAGTTCTTCTAAGTCAATAGGAACTGTAATTATGTGTCTGTGGTAGATTTTAATTTTCCAAAATTTCTGAGAAGCTATGCTGTTAACAGGTAGAGACTGTCTTCTTGTTCCAGTGAAGTCATTCATTACCTGCATCTTAAAAACAGGCATTTGAAGTCTCTCATTACCTGCATCTTAAAAACAGGCATCTGAAGTCAATAGAAGTCCATGCAGATAGAAGTATGTTTGTTAAAGAAAAAACACTGAATTTCTCCATGTGTAATTTAAGGCTGAGGACCCTAAACATCCAATTTACACTGCAAGGAGAGTGGGAACAGTTCCTGTACCACAGGGACAGTGTCATGTTTCTGGGAATAAAATCCTCCAAAGCCATCCACAGTTTTTACACTTGCCAGTAGGACTGGGTCAAAACAGTGTGTGTATGTGGCACAAGAGTCACTTGAAGAAGTTGCTGTGATGGAAGGAGAAAATTTTTCTGATGCGTGGCACAGAGAGGTCTCCTAATTGCAAGATCTCACAACTATGCAGCAAAACTAGTTTGCCTAACACAGCAAGAAAATTACTGTAGTGCTCACTCTGGAGAAGGCTGTTCTTGCACCCAACTTGACTTGAGATCCTTTACTGATTATTCTGGCAGGAATGGAATGGAACAGAATGGAAAAGAATACTTTCAGTGGGAAGGGACCTACAACAATCATCCAGTCCAACTGCCTGACCACTTCAGGGCTGACCAGAAGTTACACCATGTTGTTAAAGGCATTGTCCGAATGCCTCTGAAACACTGATGCTTGGGACATCGACCACTTCTCTAGGAAGCCTGTTTCAGTGTTTGATCACTCTTTTGGTAAAGAATTGCTTCCTAAAGTCCAGTCTGAACCTTCCATGGTCCAGCTTTGAACCATTCCCACATGCCCTATCCATGGATCAAGGGAGAAGAGCCCAGAACCGTCCCCTCCACATCTCCTCCTCAGGAAGCTGTATAGAGCACAGGTCACCCCCGAGCCTCCTTTTCTCCAAACTAGATAAACCCAGAGTCCTTACCTGCTCCTCAGAGGATATTTCTTCCAGCCCTTTCACCAGCTTTGTTGACCACCTCTAGATGCATGCAAGGATCTTCATATTAGATATTAATCATGGGTAATCCCTCATGAACTATACTTTAAGTTACTGCACCTGAGATTTATTCAATACCAGATGGTTTGATTTTGCTGTTGATTTTGCAGATCTAGTTTAAAGATCTGTACAGAATTAGCGCTTTGGATAATTAGTTGTATGGAAAAGAAGTTCAGAGAAAAGAGATCTGTTCTCTCACCTTATGGTAACAGGTTGCCTTTAGGTAACTCGCCTAGAGTTGTCCAAAAGCTGTTTCAGGGATGAAGGTTCAGAAAAGAGATACTGCCAAGCATTTTGCAGCAGTAACAGGGTCACTGATAAAATAATTTGTGATCTTTACTAGAGATTGAGGTATCTAATGGTTTATCTGGAATGTACAAATCTACACAAAATTAGTGCACATACGGCCTTTGAAAAAGCAGCAGTTTTGTGTGAGATTATTGATTGTGGTAAAAACTTTAAGTCACTCTCAAATTCTTCATTTAGGCATAAGTCATTTGGGTAGAAGACAAGCATGGCTGTTGCACCTGGGCAGCTGCGCTGTAGACAGTGCACGAAGGCCAGCAGGCTGCACAACACAGGTGCAGAAGTGGGCAGGTTGGAAATGTGAGATGAGTCTTCTCTTCAGTGTAAACATGCTCAGCTGGCTGCCAGTAATTATACTTGCTCATCCTGCTACCGGCAGCACCATGTCCAGAGTCAGCCAAGGGTTAACTTATTGTACAGGAAGAAAAGCATGGATTTCTTAAAAAACCCCTTTGTACTGTCTGTGAATACTAAAGGAGCCCGCAATCCTGCTTTCCCAAAACACTCTGAGATCTGTACATTTAGGTTTATGCAAGGGTCTAAATATTATTATTTATTTAAGAGCTCTCACGTTTCTCTTCACTTCTTCTCTTCTTCCTTTTCCCCATTACTTGTTTGTTGGGAAGATGCTATTTGCATTCATGAATATGTGTCCAAAGTGGGAGGCAACGGGAGGATGTGGAATATAAGATTGGTTGAGAGAGTGAAAAGGAGCAGGGAGGAGAGGGGGGTGCAGGGTGGGGGCAAGGTAAGGGGAGAGACTATAAGAAGAGTAAGGGAAGGTTAGCATGAGGGGAATAATATTGGGTTTCTTTTGTGATTAAAAATTTCGTACCCTAAAGCATCAGCAAGTCTTTGTTTTGGGGTTGGGGTGGTTTTAACAGATCTTTCTTAAACCTTTTAGTTAATCATTCCGGCCAAACAATACAAGTTTGGAGCAGCTATGATAAGAAAAGTTTTAAAAATTTTCTGGGCTTTAGTTGTCTAAATATGATATATTATTCATATTTTCAGCCTTCTGGCTGAAATCAATCTCAGGCTTCTGGTGGTGTCATTTTTTCACATGTGCCATGGTTTAGTCAATGCCTTGTTGCCCGTGGTCATGCCTTCCCTGGGAGAGGGTCAGAAGCACTTGCTGTCCTGTGGCAAGGCTCTGCAGGGCTCCCACTGCTCGCCCTCTGCCTGGTGCTGCAGGCTCTGGATCCCTTAAATTTTAGTAAGTGTTGAGCAAAATATCCACTAAATAGGAAGTTAAAATAAGATAAGAAAGAATAAAAACAATTGTAATATGTGACTTCAATGGAAAACATAAATATCGTGGAGGATGGGAATAACCCCTCTAACTTGTATCCCAAGGATGCATTTGTACTGGCAAAAACATTTGAGGCATGGTTGTAATGAGATTAAACTGGTTCTGTTGTGAAGGGGCTTCTAAATTATTTTAAGTCCAAAGTCTCTTTTTCCTTTCAAACACATCTACCTGTCTAAATTTTTTGGTCATGTTATTCCTTCATCCTTTCCTGTACTGGAATATTTATTTCCCTTATTATGTCTGAAAGCCCTTTCTGTGTTTTTTCTCTTTGTAACACCATCACTTCACACTTTATTTCCCCTCCCATTCCTGGCATTGGCTCTGTTGCATGCTAACTCTTTATGATTTTATTCATTATGCAGCTCTGGAAGTATGTTAACTACCCTAACTCGATTACTTTTTTTATGTATCATGTATGTGAGATGAAGTGCAACATTGTAATAAAGAACCTTGTGATAGGATTCAAGTCCTTTATACTCTAAATCAGGTGTTCTCTTATCACTGCCAAAATAGTCTTAGGAGTTCTTTACTATTCCAAACTATAGCAGAAATATTGGGCAAAAAATTGTTCTGACAATACATTGCACCCACCTAAAGCAGAAGAGTACAGGGGAGCTAAATTTTCTTGTATGCACTGAAGCTTCAAAGACAAATTTACACTTCTTAATGGGAAACAAATTAATCAATAACAAAATCGTAGCATTTACATTCTGTTCCAAAATCAAAGCCTGCTACAAATACTAATCCCTAGTAAATACCCAGGTGCATATCAAGATGGTATTTAACATTCACAAAACGTATCTTGACTGGGTTTTTTCATTAATAAATTTCATTGCTCAAATATTTACATGCAGAATACTTTTCAGACAACAGAGAAAGCCAGGGCTTCAATTCTTCCAGGTAACTGCACAAAGAAGGAAGGTGTTCAACTGAAAGGGATAAGTCCTTAACCAAATAACTCTTCTGGCTGTAATCCGTATTGGAATCAGCACTGATCTCTCTCTTTAATAATCAGGGCTTTGTGTTTTACATCTCTGGAAGAGGGAAGGCTAATATATGTTAATGCTGTTCCAAAATGCAGACAACTAGATCCATTCAAGGTTTCTGCACAAGTTAAAATAGACAATGAGGTTTTCAAATGATGGAAACAATGCCAGTTCTCTTCAGCAGAGTTATGTAGCTGTACTCGAACACACAGAAATGTTTAGCTGTGCATTCTTTGGATATGTGGAGCACTGAAAATTAAACTGTAAGAGAGACTCCTGATATTAGCTGAGAGTCTTGCTTGTGCATTCTGTCTTTTCAAGCTGTGTCTGCTAGAAAAGCAAACCTCATCATGTGAATATTATTGTTGGTAAATACATATCTTGAGCTGCTCTGATACATTTGTAGTGTGGATGACTTTTACTTTATTTTGGTTGTGACTTAGGTATACTTGGTTCACTGTATTAAAGATGAATGGGATTGACACTTGCATGGCAAGTATTCCTCTTGAATGGGAGATCTGTAGGGGAGCTTGTAGTATCTTTGTGATGTAGACATGTTTCTTGCCCACATTGTTCTAACTTCTTGCAACATAAAAAGAGTGTCTGGACAGAGTTCACCCTCACAGAATTTGCACATGCCAGGAATTTTTTCTCAATCTTTGTTTGAGACTTTTTCTGTGGTTGCACCTCCTGCTAAATGATAGACTATCGCAGATACTATTCCAGGTAGCTGCAGAGGAATCCAGCACCTTTGTGAGAGGAAATCGGGACCCTGGACATTCACTTGCTTGCTTTGCTTTATTAGCAATTCCCTATCCAAAAATATTTTTTTTTTTAATTAGTTCAGTTGCTTCAAAGTAAACCCTGAAGGGGGAAGAAAAAGCATTGAGTTATAGCACTGAGTTATTCTTCCTCAGCAGTAGCATCTTTTGAATCTGTGCTTGATGCGTGAAAAGTGCTCTGAGCTATCGCTCTGACCTCCCTCTTGTCCCAGATATAATTTCAGCCTCTTTTCTCCCAATTCTGAATGAGGGAAAGGCTTCTAGGCCAAATAACACCCACTTTCATCCCTCGTATCTAGCTCTTCCAGAGTGGCTCTGCAGAAGTTCCACCCTGGACCTTCAAAGCACACTGTAGATTGTCTGCCTTTGTGTGGGCTGCCGAGTGACTGGTAGCTTTGAGTGACTTGTTTTTTCTTTCCTAAAGTTCTTTTTGGCAACACAATGGGTATGATCTAGGATTGTTCCCTTCCTAAAACATTAACATGGTCAGCACATAAGATTGTTCTTAGCAAATGGAATGAGCAGCGCTGGAAAAAAAGTGCCGTGGAAGACGTCACCGTGCTCTGGCTGAGCCTTAACTGGGTACCTGAAACGTGCACATCTCGCACCTTCTCCCTGTCAGAGCTGGGTTTCGCAAACAGTGACTCAGAGGAGAATAAGACACAGCTCAGAGAAACTCAAGGATTCCCAGTTACAAGCTTCATCTCATTTCCTACATGTAGGGCATCAATGAGAAAATGCTGGGTTTAGCTGCAATGTTAAAGTGCACTTTTGTTAAGAAAACTGAGCCTGTGAACCACAAAGGTGGACCTTGGGCCCATTTTCCGTCACTTCTTTACACTTTGGGCAGTTCTCCACTTTGCACAGAAATAAAAATCAGTTTCAGTTCCATAGCCATCTCCATGCAAACTGCAGCTGGGAGGAGGAAGTCAAGCCTGGTGCTTTTGTCCTTGGGCTCCAACATCAGCTGTGCCCCAGGTAGTAGGGGGTGGTGGAGTCTACACCATCAGAGCCACTGCAGCCAGGGGAGGTGCTTGTTGGTTCCACTGCGATGATGTGATGCTGCGTATGGGGCTGTGGAGGCTTTTACGATCACCACTTATTAAAAACTTCTGATGCCGACACAGGAGAGGAGTAAGTTCTGACTCACAGCTCCAAAGGCTGAGCTTCTCTGCGGGGCTGAAAGGTGCAAAAAGCAAGAGTTTTATTTTTCTAAGTTACTAAGTCACTAAGCTGCTGGGAGATATGACCCCACACACGCAGACAAAGCAGATCTGCTGATTAGGCTGCTGGTTTACAGCTTATTTTCTCAGTATATGATGTCTGTTGAAACAGAAAAAAATCAGAGTTAATAAAGCTACAGTGCCTAATGCAGCCCCCCTCTCCCTGCTCCTCATTAAGCTCATCAGTAGAACAGACAGCAATGCTAGTGGCTGCTTTGTCTAATCTGTAATACCACACTGTATTGAATAATGCACCTATTTATCATATAGTCTTCTTCCTTGCTAGCATTCTGAATGCAATTATCAAAGGTGTCCTTGCATCTTTAAATCTCATTTAGAATGAGAGCCACAGCCAAAATGCTAATGAGCTTGCCTTAATTGTAAACACTGAGCACTGATAAGAATGAAACTCCATCCTCCGTTCTCAAAGAAGTTCTTACGTGTTTCCTACTTACACAGCTTTTTATCAGATTCTCCTTCGCTTCTGTTCTTCAGCAGTTTAATAGGCACCTGAACAGACAAATAACAGTACTACATCTTCTTCACACCCTTTTGACAGACTTTTGAGATTGCAAAATATTTTTGGAAAATTATTATTGGAAAAAAGATTACTGAATGATCAGGTGGAGGGCAATTTTCCAGGCTGGAACAAACCGTTCCCCAGCATTCACATGAACACATTAGTAACTTGTACTTAAATGCTGATGGGACATTTTTTAGAACGTGATAAGTGTGAAACAGCCCATAGTTTTATCAGTCTTGGTTGCTGCCCACTACTGCTAAAAAAAGGTTGATTGTGATCATTAAGCTGCAGGTAGGCAGTGCCTCTGGACTGTAAAATAGGAATGTTAGTGCGCAGTGATGAAAGCAAACTTTGCTCAACACCTGTCTATATATATTGCAGGTTTCAGTGGCTGCCCAGCTGATCCGTTTGCTCTGTGGTCTGGGAATAAAGAAGTGGTAAGTAAGAAAACTGAGCCCAAGTTTTCTTTCCTTCTCTTTCGAACTTGTTTAGCTTACAAATCTAAAGCTCTGCCAAGGGATGGCAACAGAGCTCTAACATGGAGAACCGGAGTGGCATGTGAAATGTCATCCACTTGTTAGTATTTTCACCTTCTGTTCTTTCAATTGCATTTCTACTTTAAGGAAGTGATAAAAATATCATAGTTCTGAAAACAAACTGTGCTACTTTCTGCCTGCAAATAATGAGATTTATTTTTATGGAATATGATAAAGGAAAAGAGCATTTTATTTGCAGCTGTCAAAAAACCCAAACCAAAACCCACACAGGAAAAAAACTGCCTATAGCATAAGAAAGTATTGTTTTAACTATTATTTGGATTGAAAAGAAGTGAGGATTTTAAGTCATAGCATTCAGTGGCATTGGATACTGGAAAATGTCTAGGGTATGATTAATGAAACATTGGAAGGAAATACTGCCAGTTTGTGTGTTAGCATAGATAGTGTGTAACGTCTGTGTGCTGAAGTACGGCCGTGTCAGGCTATTCTTGATGGAAACATTTTCTGATGCTAATTTGGTTTGATACACAGCAGTAAAAGGAATACATTAGTCTGATGCAGTTAGCTCAACTAATGTGGCAGTAGGCAGAATTCAACTGGTTTCTCAATAACTTTTATTAGCACCTCTTCCATTAGACCAGTAAGTTTTTTATGCCATTACTTTTTCCTCTCTCGATTCTTTACTGTGTGTTGTGTTCAGTATGGGGTAGATCTGTTGTATTTCCTTGTGGGTGGGATTTTGTTGCTGATGCTGTTTTATTGTAAAAAAGTTATTGTTTTATATAAGTACCTAGTAAGCATTTGAAGTAGTTCACTGAGGATTCCTGTCTCTGGGTCCCCAGAGGCAGTGTCTGGTGCTTTGCTTTGTTGTGAATGCAGAAATTAATGTTTGGGATTCATTTTCTCTTCACTTGTTTAGAAATTAGTTCTCTTTACTAGTTTGTTTTATGTGGGTTTTGTTTTGGGTTTTTGTTAGTTTTGCTACGTGTTAGATTCAAGCCTGTGAACAATGAGACTCCGGGATCTGTAGGAACAAACAGTGAGCATAATGCTCATTTTTCTCTTAGCTTTCATGTATGTTTCTATCCCCTGACTACTACATTAGCTGAAAGTTTACATCCTGGCTAAGCCTCCCAGGCTATTCAGAGAAAAACCCCAAGGAGGCAGCTGATGCCAGAGCAAAGACAAGACTTGCTGCTAGTAAGGCTGAATCATTGCTGGTGTTTATTTAAGTCGCTGCCTGTCCTGTCGCACCTGGGGCTCTGTGGCTGCCATGGAACAGGTTCTGGGGCAAAGTTATCAGCTACTGTAAAGTTACCGAATGGATCTGTGCTGACTGAGGATCTTTCCTGTCTCTACATAATGTGCTTCTATGTTGGAAATGATGCATTTCGAGGGGGAAAAGAGTATTTTTTCAAACTGTGTGTAAGAAGGGTTGCTACATGGCTTGGTATTTACTCCTATGAAGTACGTGGTGTATTGGATATCCAATTAGCTGATAAATCCCTTTTTAACTTACAAACTGTAGCATAGTGGTGAATGACAAGAAAGTTAAGGGTTTGTAGAAAAGCTTTGAGACAAGGAGAGAGAGCAAGAGAAGGGGAAGCCTGGCTGAACCCAAAATTAGATTTGGAGCTGCTGAAGCAACTTTTAGGCACATGCATGGTCATGTTGGTGGTTGGTGCAGTGATTACCAGTTGGTTTTTAAAGTACTGCAATTTTTTCCAGTCCTTTTATTTCCTCTTGGAAATTCACTGGGGCTGTTCCCCTGGAGGTGAGATTTCTTTAAGGCTTACTGCTTTGTAGTTCTTATTTCAGGCACAATGTGGCCTCTCAGTGAGCTGTCACGGGTGGAGAGGTACAAACAATACCATCCAGGCACATGGAAGTGGTAGTTCATATTCTCTGTGTGAACTCCAGCAAAATAAATACATTTACTACTGTTTCTGATTTGAAGCTGAGAAGCACTGAGAGCCTAGCTCTGCTGCAGAGGCAATGCTGTTACAGTAAATGAGTCACTGAGGAATGCAATATAGGGCACCTGCATGACACCTAGTGTTGCTCAGATAATTCCCCAGAGACTTTTAACTCTTTGAAATGCTGCAGTGAGAGAGTCAGTATGGATTTATATCCATAATTAAATTATCCATAACTAAATACTATGCTAAACCATAGGAGCTGACTTTGAGTTTCTCCCATGTTTTATTTCAGAAGTTGAATGCCATTGATTTTCATCTATCTCCCTTGTAGGAGCAGGAGGTTTCAGTTTCTTTTGGAGTTAGAAAGGATGTCACACATATTTAGCATTTTCCAAAGGCGAGGAAAGACTATACTTACAACGAAAGGAGCACACACGATGGTGTGAGAGGATTTGCCATGAGGTTCACCGAAACGGACTGGATTACAGTTTGCGCAGGCATTAGTTTTCAGACCTTTGCAATATGCATAGCGTATTTTGACCTGCCACTTTCAGGAGGAAATTAGCTCCCATTTCAGCACAGCTCTGAACAGGTGGATATCCAAAGCACCAGTGCTTTTCCGGACGTGAGCGCCATGACTATGCCCTGGATGTAGGCGTCCTGGCCGGCTTCTTGCCAGCTCAGGTGGGAACCAGAAGAATGACACTGAGACACCCGGGCTGGCACAGGGATGGGCAAAGCTCATCACTCCTGGCACCTCATCCAGCAATTGTGGCTATCCTGCCTTTGGACCTGGACCGGTGTGTCCAGCTGAGTGTAGTAGCTCCTTGATGCAGTGTGCGTTGTCACAAGCCCATCCTCTGCCTGTTCTGTAACATGCTCCTTCACAGTGTAGTTATGTCCTTGGTGTTCAAAAGAGAACCACTATTAGGGTTTTTATTGTCATCTTCATCTTGCGTCAATGTTGTTGGTCTTTTATCCCGTGACATCAGGCTTTCCAAGGGCTCATGTGAGCTGCCAGAGACTGATGCAGTTAGCTTTGTCACCCCACTGCTCTACTCTTCCACAGCACTCGGGTTATCCCCTGAGTATTTTCTAAAGATGTTAATGTCTGTATGTGGGCCAAGCAAGAATTCTGTGAAGGGAAAACTGTAGAATGTAGATTACCTTTGTAGCCCAGTGATTAATTAACAGCAAGCAGCTGTGGCCAGGACTCTAGCAGAGTATCGGGTGGCTCTAAACTAGCTTCTCAGCTGTTCCTCTTAACAAGAGTCAGGATCTGGAGAAAACTGACAGCTTTGGTGATGCTTTCAGGATCTGCGAGGTTCTGCTTTCATCTGTCCTTGATACCAATCACACAGAATGGGCTGTGCTAGTTATACCTCTGCAAACCCAAATGCACAAGGCAAACACTTCAAAGACCTCCAGTATTCAAGTCTACCTTCCCAAATCAGAGGCTGACTAGGGCTCTAATGATTTTATAAACATACCTACAAAAAATCTTCCTCCACGGATGTGGTCAGTTCTCATTCTATGGTATTTAATCACATAAAGCAAAACCAATAATACATGACATACCTGTGGGATCCTGAGCACCTCAGGAATATGGGAGATGCTTATTAAGAAAAAATGCCCTGCTGAATTCTTGAATGGGGGGAGTTTATTTAGGAGACGTTGAGGCTGTTTGTCTGATGATGTTTTCAAGCTCCATTTTCTCCAGTGAGAGCATCAGCTCAGTTTCCATACAGTAATCATGCAGGCTGAATCCTTCATTTCCATACTGAGCATAACAGAAGAGCTGTAGAAGTACTGATGGCATCTCTAGGTATGGTGGTGTCCAGCATATTCTGCGTCTCTCCATGGTGGGAATATGCCGTTGAAGCAACTTCCCTCTGAATTTCCAATGCATTTTCATGATTACATTTCACTTCAGGAGCACTTGTGCTGAGCAGTTATTTTCTTTAGAGCTCTTTAAATGCTGAACATGTATAAATGAAACTTGTTTAACGAGATGGAGGTGTTCTGGCATGGGTGGGGCTTGGAGGTTGTTCTGGCATGGGGGAAAATAAGGGAATTTGCTCCAAGCAATGCCAACTCTTGTTGAAACAAGCAAGAGTGATTTTCTTCCATCTCTTCTGCAGTCTTTCTTTGTGTATCTTGGGAGCTGCTCTGGATCTTGCACCACAGATAAAGAATGTGTAAAATCAAAGTTTTTACTAATGCGATTGTAGAATAATTTTTCCTATTAATGTTGAAGGGGAGATGCTCTTTTCTTTTTGGAGTACCAAAAAATAATACCCTCCAGTAACAGTAAGAGATGAGTGATTTTGTCTGTGACATTTCCTCCCCAGCTAAAGGAGGAGGATGCATGGCTTATTGACATAGGCAGGGACAAAACATTTCCAGCATCAGCTACATAAAGGATTATGATTAAATGAATAATAAATTATACTCCTTTAGAGTGGCTGCTAAATGCAGATGAACCTTGTTTACGGGAGCATGATACCAACCCTGGCATTGACTTTTGGAGGCTGGGTGTATGTGCCCTGTTTATGAGGAGTGCTGCAGGCAGATTTGCTCACCTCAGATGTTCCAGCTGTGTGTGTGCCAGACATGGTAGCCGTGGGCAGCTTTGCCCCCAGCACTGATTGATTTGTGTGGCAGAGAGGGTGGAAGAGACAGACCCTAAGGTGAGACCTTTCTGGGTAGGGTTCACTTCTCCCACCTCTTCCACTGAGTATTTGATCATGCTGGCTGAGCTAACCAACAGCCTTACAAGCTTGGAAAGGCAGAGGAATTATCATATGCTACCTTAGCTCCCCATGGTCACCTTCCCCTCTTTCATGACCCTCCCTCTGGCTTCTGATGTTGGTGAAGTAAATCAGTAGGACTTTTCCAGACTTTGGTTGAAGGAATGGCTGCCTTCTCCTCTTGTGCCTGGGTTAGGTCTATCATGCGCTTGTACTTGTGCTGGCCAGATTGGGCCACCTGATGTCTTATTTTTTAGGTTATTAATACAACAATCCATGCCAAATGTGCTCAGAGGAGTCAGGAACGAACAGGTTCATACAGAGAGATGGGTATATGAGATGGGTAGGCTGACCTTGCTGCCACTAACTCAGCTTCACTTGCAGCATCAGCTCTGAGTTATAGGCAAATATAGACCTGCAAATGGCCACTGCTGCCTAATTATGCTCTTCTCCCCTTGTTCAGCAAGCATCATTCTGGAACTTGAAACTCTGTGATCTTTCTCCACCTTGTCCAGGGTCATGTTCGCCTCAATGCTTCCATAGGAATGAACCAGTAAAAGCAACAAGAAGACTGTTTAGCATATGTGACCTAAACAAGGCAATGCTTTAGGGAAGAACTTTCTTTGCTAAGGTCTTGGTAAGGTTTACCAGTTTGGTAAATGCAGTCAGTTAAATCCAGAAGGTGGAAGAAATAGTCCTCTGACTTTTTGCTGGAAGGAGATAAAATGAATTAAATAAAGGTTGTTTAAAAGCTTTATTCAAGGACATATTGCTTCTGTTCTATTTCCATCTCTTTTGTTTTTAACTCAATAATATTTTTCATATACACTGTTGTAAGTTGAATATTTTGATATATATTTTGATAATACTGCACGCGCATTTAAATCAGCACCACTTTGTTAGTCACAGATCATGGCTCCCTGGCCTGAGGTGGAAAAGCCTGAAACCAATAACTATATTGGGGACTCTTCCAAACAAAACCAGAACATGGCTGGGAAAGAAGGAGAAAATCATAAAGGTAATGTGTGCTCACCTGTGAGTGACAGAGGTATATATGTTTTGTGGATCTTTGGAGAAGACAGAAAGTAATTTAACTGTTTTATTTAATGTTCTATTTTATCAGGCAACGTGGCTTCACTTGGAAATAAAGGGGAAATTCAACCTGCATTTTCCACAATAGCCTTGATAGATGAGACCAGGCAAGAAGAAGAAGACCCATGGGCTCTGCCAGAACTGCAGGATACTGGGATCAAGTGGTCAGGTAGCCATTTCTCAGTAAAGAAGTTACCTGCATTTATTTTTTCCACTAATTCTGTTCTCTTTGTCTCCTTTATTTTTCTGAAATCATATTTGCTGCAGAATTGAATTTAAGATTTGAGGAGAGCCTTGGGTGACACGGTTTAGTGTGAGGTGTCCCTGCCCATGGCAGGGGGGTTGGAACTAGATGATCTTAAGGTCCTTTCCAGCCCTAACTATTCTATGATGCTATGTAGACTTTACACTCTCTCACCTTCCCCGACAGTGAATGAGGATATTATATTTAGTCAGTTAAGAATTTGGAAATCATGCTGCTTACTCTCCTTAAAACACAAGGAATATATGGGAAATTATCCAAAATTAGTATGGTTTTATATCCAGGCACCCATTGGTTTTTCTTTATTCAGTAGGATGACTGTCTAAAACCAAGGTTTTCAGAATTCACAAGACTTTTCGTCATATACCAAATTCTTTTACATGGTAAATCTAAGTAAACAAACCACCTGCTTCTGCAGTAAAAATTTGATTAAGAAGAACATTCTTTCAGGTTTAATTGCACACTGGAGTTACAACACTGTCTTTTGACTTCCTATTCTCTGCTTGTGTGCAGACAGTTCCAGAGAGAACACCAGATACATCAAGCAAGTCTCATGCGTAATATATTTGTTTTGCAGAACTGGATAGAAAAGGAAAAATCATTCGTGTACTCTACGGGATAGGGAAGTTTATTATGCTACTTGGATTGCTCTACATGTTCGTGTGTTCTCTGGATGTACTGAGCTCTGCTTTTCAGCTAGTAGGAGGTACGAAAATGTCTAAACCATGAAGAATAAAATGTAAATTAGGCAGTAAATTTCATCTTAGTGACTAAATTACAAGTACCACTTTTCAAGAACATTCTCCAGATTTATGTGTTGTGTTACAGATTCAGAAGGATGAAGGTTTGGTTGAAGGCTGACCTTCATTTGTTTGAAAGGGCCTTTGTTTCTCAAATTCCAGAAAGCTGTTGATATAGGAACTATTGGCTGTAATTTCGTAGGCGGTTCCTGTTACTTTAGTGACAGTTTGCATGAATACATCTGCGCATAAAACTATCCCATGTGAAAGACATTTCAACAAGGTGAAATATAAAAATTGCACCGAAGCACCCAGCATTGGAAAATCCCCCAAACCCTTCAAAGACAGAAACTATTGAAACGTATTTTGCCTGTCTCCAAGGGTTTAATTCTGCTGATGGATTCAGCAGTGGATATCAGAGAAATACATGAGGTTTTGTCCAGGTATCTTTTATTTTTGGCCACACAGAAAGCTGTGGGAACAGAATTACTCAGGATTATTAAAATAGGGTTTTTTTTGATGTACTAACAAAAATACTAAGGGAGTAGTAATATTTAAATCTATGTATGTGTAGTTTTTTGTCCTGCGGTCTTTCCTCTGATAGCTGTGTTTTTATGTGGTTTCATATGGTTTTATACGGTTCTCTTCAGAGTTCAGTAGAGCTTGTTTAGTCTCTGAAAATGAGGGAATATAAAGTATCTGGCAACTGAGAAGCTGAAAGTTCAGGACCTGAATTTGGATCCCTGGGCTACATCATCTTGCGTACTTCTTGTCTGTATATGTATCTCAATTAAATGGCTGGATGATCTTTAATTAAATGCTCTGATAATTCCTATGGATTTTGCCTCATGCTTCCCTCACACTGAGAATATGATTTTTGTAGGTAAAGCAGCAGGGGACATTTTTCAAGATGATTCAGTGCTGTCTAATCCTGTTGCGGGGTTGGTGATTGGCGTTCTGGTGACCGTTATGGTCCAGAGCTCCAGCACTTCTTCATCCATTGTGGTCAGCATGGTGTCCTCCACACGTAAGTCTGCTTACAGTGTTTGCCCAGAGATCACTCACGAATCTTGGACTGGGGTGCAAACATTCCCATCTGTGTTCAAATTAGAGAAGCTATTGGGTGTAAGAGTAGAGGTGGCAGGTTGTCACAGCTGTTGGTCTGAAATAGTTTTTTTAAATAATAGTAGTAATAGTAGTAGTAGTAAGATGACAACTGCAGTGAAAACCATTGGAAGCCCTGACACTGAACGTATTAATTCTGAAGTACCTGCGTACTTTCCTTCTGTTAGCCAGTTACTGAACTTCATCTGCTTCTGTGGCATCATTTCAAAATTCTACAGTAAGTAGGAAAATGCCTGGGAAAGACGAAGCATCATCTAATCTGGCCCTCTAACATGTGGTGAAAAGGGATAACCGAGAGCTGCAGTTTCAGTGGGATCACAGGACTATGGAAGTACCATGTTCCCAGGGTGCTTGATTAAAGTAAACATATCTGGGTTGGAGCACCTAATCCCAGTGACACCAAGGGAAATCAGGGTTCCAGTGACATTAATCAATGTTAACTCTCATTGGAGCAAAGAGCTTGCTGATGATTAGATTTTTTAATTCACTGCTTCCTTTTCTGCTTTCCAGTGCTGACTGTTCAATCAGCTATTCCTATCATAATGGGGGCAAACATTGGCACCTCAGTTACAAATACAATTGTGGCACTCATGCAAGCCGGGGACAGGAATGAGTTTAGAAGGTATTGTACTCAAACACTAGATCTGAAAAGTTGCTTTTCTTCCTTCTTTGTATGTTTTCTTCTGAATTCCCTACCACGGCTACAGCCATTCAACCTATTGGCCACTAGTTGAAGGTCTTGTTAGGAAAGTCACAAGATGGCCGTGGCTAAGGTATAATACTGTCTAGATATAGGACTTCATATACTTGAAGAAAAGCATATTGGGTTCCTTTAAAAATTTGTGGGTTTGTGAGAATCCACTGTTTTTAACTGGATAAATTTTCAACTTCTCCCACTATAACAACTACCTTTGATTCTCACTTATGGGATGGCTGTACAAGAAGTTAATATTACAGTATTTTGGTTTACTGTCCTTAAAAGAGACTTCAATATTGAAGCTTTTTTTAAAGTCTACAGTAAATAAGAGCTGGTAACTGTAGAGATATGAAATGTTCTGGCTGTCAGATATATACAGTGACAACTTTCAGACTGCCAGTTGACATGATCACTGACGGAGCTCATGGCTTACTGGAGATGGGCAGTAAACTTGGCAATGATATGAGACTTTGATACCTTGTGAATTATGGCATACCAGTAGTAAAATACACTTAGCCAAAGCCTCTGAAAGAAGAGCTGTGGCTCCTCAGGCTGTGGAGGAGAAGCTGGAAGGGAGCTGCTCACCAGTCGTTTGCATGACCATGTAAGAGAGCCATCTTCCCCCAGATCAGGTCCCAGAGGCAACACATGGTTCAGGATTAAAAGTGTACCAAAAATGGGTGAGAGGCAAAACAAATGCAGGCTGTACAGGCATTTCTTTCTCCAGACAAGTACACTTGGCAGCCTCATGTTAAGGACCACTTTTGCCTTTTCTGCTTTGTGTTGTTTCACTCACCTGGCTGGCTCTTTCGCTTGGTCAATGGTGTGGAGAAAGCTTAGTGCTCTATAGCAAAGCAGCCATCTCCTGTGACCCCAGAAATTAAATGATTGCCAATGAAATGGGCTTCATTCTCACTTCTATGATTTCATATTTAACTGATGTTGTGCACATGTTGTTTAACTAAAAGCAGCTCTGTTTTTACTTTCTTCTCTCAGGGCCTTTGCTGGGGCAACAATACATGATTTCTTTAACTGGCTTGCTGTGTTTGCGCTGTTGCCCATTGAAGTTATTTCTGGCTATCTTTACCACCTCACCAATGTTATAGTTGAGTCTTTTCATCTTGAAAGTGGTGAGGATGCCCCTGAGCTACTGAAAGTTATCACAGACCCCTTTACAAAGCTCATCATTGAGGTAAGCTCTTTCTCACTTCAGGGAAGCTGCTTACTTGGTTCAGTCACGGCTAACCAAAATGCTCTGAATGTGTAGGAGAAGAGGGAGCTCCCACTCACTTCTGTGTGTCCTTGGGGTAAAACTCACTAGCAGATGGATTCTTCTTTTTATCCACATTTCCTAAAGCCCCAGCTCTATATTTCCTGTTCCCATTTCCCCCACATTCACAAATACAGTGATGTGGGATGGATGGGATGACAGCCTGTTGCCTAGACATTGGCAGATAGTACTCACCGAGACAGCCTAGTTCAACCAGGACCTGAATAGAGGACATTGAAATTAAGGGAAACTTGCACATATCTAGAGGGACAGCTGGAGGCCAGAGGGGATGCACACAGGTCCTAAAATGACAGGAAATGCATCTAGGCAGTTGTGTCAGTATAGCTGTTTGAACAGAAGCAATGAGATGAGGTAGCGGCTGATTTGGGGAGAATGAGACACAGTGTTCGTGTGCATAGAGCTTTACCTTTTTCTGAGAGTAAAGCCCCTCCTACCTGCTGGGCAGCAGCTCTAGCATTAGAGATGGTCATGCAGGCGTTATGTGGTTGAGCTTCCAAAGGGAGTTATTTGAGTAGAGCTGAACAGAAGTGTGTGATGTAAGCTGGTGTAACACTGTTTTTTTATTTTTATTTTTTTTTTCTTTTAAAGCTTGATAAATCAGTAATAAATGCAATTGCTACAAATGATGAATCAGCAAAAAACAAAAGCCTGGTAAAGACTTGGTGTGTAACTGAAACCAATGTGGTGAGTATCATGCTAAATTAATTGTCAGGTTCCTCAGGAAATACATGACTGATCTGTAGCTGACACTCCTTTTCACAGGGTTGTGAAATTAGGCTTTTAAATGAGGTATTTTTTTTTGCAGCAGCAGAAAAAGAATGAAAACAATTTACTGTAGTTTATGCTCCACTTAAATCAAGGATGTCAGACCAGTGGTGAGCTTGACCTGGTTGCTCTCAGTACCATGCAGGCCCTTGCTTATCAAACTGGTGGTTTGGAGCCAAACCTTTTACTCCTTTCACATCCAAATGCCTTTAAACCCTGATACTCCTACTGACTCCTTGAAAGTGGAAAAAATCTGCACTGTAAGCCAAAGAAAATATCTTTTCCCCTGCCATTTATCTATTGATCTAACCACCATGAGGCTTATGTGTGTTAGGGTGATCTGGTGGCAGCTGGTTATTTGCAGCTTTCTTGGAAAACTGCCCTGGGAGAAAGCCTCTGTAGGGCTACGTCCCGTTGCTCTTCATTCAAGCAACATTGCAGATCGAAGGAATCTGTTGCCCAGATTGACACCAATGAGTATTTTAGTAAACTGTGGAGCTGAGTGTATGGTTTGCATTGTTCAGCTAACTGACAATTAGAGCGTTAGATATACCTTGGATCTCTAATTAGGCTATTCTATTTGTTGATATGTATAGAAAAGTAATTCCTGAATTCCTGAGGCAGAAGACACTTAAAGACACAGAGCAGAGGTTAAAATTAAGTGCTTGGGTTCTTAGAGGAGCCCAGCTCCTATTGAATGACAGTCTGGATGGCCACTGAAATGCTAGCTAGGGAGATAGTGCCAGGAACAGAGCTGTGCTAATGTGAAACTCCGCTCAGGTTACGCAACCAAGGAGCTGGGTATATCCATCTCAGGGGAGGCACGATGCTCGGGCAGCCATACAGCTTCCAGGCCCCTGGCACACACTTGGCTACCCCTTTGCCGCACTGGCTGGGCAGGCACAGCCTGGCTCCCAGTGAGGTCTGAGCCCCTGAGCCCGGCAGACCCCCCCACCCTTAGAAGACAGGCAAGCACACAGAAAGTGCAGGCTGAAGGTTGCATTTGCCTATACACCATTTCTTCTGTATTTGTCTATATTTTGGCTGTGTAACAACTGCCCAAGCATGTAGTCAAATTACGGAAACACATGAAACCCTTACAAGCTTGACTTGAACTTGGTCATGGAAGAGAAAGATCATTTAAATGATTTACATTCCTAGCGGGTTAAACCCACTTCTGGCAAAAATAATAAAACAGACTTATGGCAGGGATAAATGCACGCAGATCCCACATGTTTAAAGCGAAATATAAGGGTAAATATTTTGATCCAAAGTAGCTGCTTTGAAACTCAGATGTCTGAAAAAAAAGGGCAAGAAGCAGCACTGCGTTGCGTTTGTAAAAGCTGATATGCTGGAGACCTCCATGAAAGTGTGAGGGCACTGGAACCACCCCGGGCTTTGCCCATCTACGTCAGCTGGAGGAGGGATAAGAATGCAGGTGTCTGCAGGCAGGGCTCAGCAAGAAAATATGATTTTGATTTCCCTCTTTCTGCAAATAGAATCACTGAAACATGTCTTAGAGATACCTCCTGCTCAGCAGTGTGGTTCGAAGTCCATTTAGCTCTTAGCTGCTCTTGTGGGGAAGTTCAGTTCAGTTAGTGAACCTTTAATTTGCATAAGGACTTATGAACCTAGCATCAGATTGCAATATGTCTGGGTTAGGAGCTCTTATAAGTAAGGGTTTATTGCAGTATATAGAAATTCAGGTTCAGCTCTGTAATAGTAATGCTAATCAGAGCACTACTAATTAGCTTTTAGATAGCACTTGAGCTTTTAAAAGGAAAGTAGTAGCAGATGGGGAAACTGAAGCACAGCAAGGCAGTGTGGGCAGTTTGTGCTCATGCAGGACAAAAGCTCTACTAGTATTGTAGTATTCTGAATTATGGTCCTGTGCAGTACTCACCAGACCATTAACTGCTGTTAAAATGACAATAAAGAGGTCCTTCTTTGGTGCAAGTAAGCTGGGCAATGGCTGTACAGACCCTGACATCAGTGGTTAAGGTACTGATGACTTGGTGCTACAGTTAATACAATATAGGTTTGGGGAATATTTTAATCTTTAAGTGTTGAATTGGCGGACCTGGATAACAGCCCAATTCTCTGTTTAAAGAATGCAAAAAATATTTGCCTTGTTGTCAGTGTGGTGCCAGCTTACACCCCAGCTAACACATTCACCTTTACTGATGAATGCTTGGTGTAGTAAAAACCTAGAACTTTGCATGAGCTCTCAATGAAGGGTGACTGAACTATCTGCTCTGTCCGGCAATTTGTAGACACTGCAGAATGTCACAATTCCACCATCAGAAAACTGCACATCTCCTGACTTTTGCTGGACTGAAGCAAATGTGACATGGACCATCAAGAATGTAACTGAAACAGAATATATCAGTAAATGTAAGTGGTAGAACAGGTTCTCTTCTGGTAATATCTTTATAAGAGTATACAGCTTTCTAATGGTGTTAACAGACCACTTCAGAGGTGTATCAAGAAGCAATCACCTGTATATGGATAGAAGGTACTACTGCATGTGTAGTCAGAGCTGTTATAGCTACACAGCTGGAGTTACCAGCATCATTATGATATCTGGCTGCTGATGGATCTCTTTCCATGCTCCCTGATATCAGTAAATTGAGGTCTCCAGTATCATGTAGCCCTCACTGTTCAGGTGACTTGGAGCTACAGTTACTTTGCTGCAATGGTTGGTTGGATATCTCCATCCATATGCAATGCCTTTCAGGAGTTTCAACAGCCCTTCTCAGGTATGCAGCCACCTCTGGGAAGAGCCAACCCACCATTCACCTCACAGCACACTAAAATGTCCTCACGCTGTTGCATTCCTCCCCCTTGCACATGGTCACCCATCTCCTGCCTGCCCTGCAGGGGTGCCTGCTGTGCGTTTTGTAAGTGCGTCTATATAAATGCCCCTCTTGCCACCCTCAGATGTGGCTTTTGTGGAGCAAGAGAGGTGGAATTTTCACTCCTTGCATCACCCCCTCAAGCTGTGTGCGCTTTGATCCTCTTTTCTTAGAGGCATACATGAAAACCAGAGCTGGGCTTGGGATCAGCAGCAAAAAATGTGGCCAGGCCGATTCATTTTCCTTTCCTTTTTCAGGCCGGCATCTCTTTGCAGAAGCAGACCTGCCTGATCTTGCCATTGGTCTCATCCTTCTGGCTTTGTCCCTGCTTGTTCTGTGTTCCTGTTTGGTGATGATCGTTAAGCTATTAAACTCTGTGCTTAAAGGACAAGTGGCAAGCGTTATCAAGAAAACAATCAACACTGGTAATTATCTGCTTTCCCTGAAGATTGTTTTCAGGAATGACAAGGACACTGAGCACATTTATTGATATCTCTTGTTCTGGAAGCTATTATAGGATAGTTTAAACAAAACAGAAATTATCAAACCAAAATCATACACACACTTTTTTTTTTTCTTTTTTGCTCCCAAGCATGTTATTCTCTTTTTTAAAAAAATCTATTAGCAAACAGAGTAACTGCAGCAGATTAACAGCAACAGAGGCCAAAGTCCAGGCTCTGTTTCTTGATGTATAATCATTAGCTGTTAGAAATGCAGTGTTCCCATCCTCAAAAGATAGCACCGAAGTGCTGAAATGGTGATTGCCTGCACTGGCACAGAGCCTGCATGTTTCTTTTAAAGTAAGTCGGAAAAAAGTTTGTAGTGATTATTGATCTAATTACCTTTGCTTGCCCTGTTCCACTGCTTAACCCTTTCTTCTGTAGGATAGGGCAGCCCCAAATATGTTCCATCTTTCCCTGTGCTCTCCAGGTTTTTTTTCGTCCTGGATCCATTGAGGGCAAACGCTGAGTTTTTTTCACTTGGATACTTTTCTTCAGCCTCCCTTGAATGGAGAGGTTAGAACCCGTAGAAGAGAAAAGCAGTCCTAGCACATCTCTGATAGTGGCTGAAGAGAGGGTTCACAGAAATAGGGAAGGCAACAACATGGTCCCAGGGCTCTCTTCTGTTCTCCTGGGCAAAGAACATGACCTGAATCAAAAATGAGGGATAGAAAGTAATCACCTGTTGGTTACTGTTCATTTGTGATCTACTCTGTGTTCATTTGGGTCTTCTTGACTGATTAAGGCCCCACTTCTTGGCTTAATCATAGTCCCCCCACAGGGGACCATTGTGCCTGTTTTTTCTAATCAGTGTAATAAGCTTTTCTTTGCAAGGGTTAACAAGTGGATTTTTAGGAGGTGTTTGAAGCTGGTTGGAACAAACAACCTGATTCTCTCCGGATGGTCTTCAGAGCTTTCTGAAGATTGATCCATGCAGCAGGTGCCTGGTTGCTGAAATGAAGGCACTCAAGCCACCAAGAAGGTTTTGTTTTGACCTCTGTGGAAACATTTCTGGTACCTAAATATAAATGCTACCCTGGGTCAGGACAAATGTCTACCTAGTCTAGTATCTGTCTCAAAGTGTATTCAGTTGTGGAAGGCCAGAGAAGGAGTACAGCAAACAGGGTGAATTAGAGTAGTGACTGACTCTGTTGTAAAATTGTCAGTTAAGAGGCAATATGCAAAAAATACATTTACATATGAAATGCTTAACAGCCCTTTCGCTGCTGTGTTACTGTTGCATAGAACATTGTGTTATGCTGAAGATGATGTTCTCCCTCTATCTTTTTAGATTTCCCATTTCCTTTTACTTGGCTAGCTGGATACCTGGCAATGCTTGCAGGGGCTGGTATGACCTTCGTTGTCCAAAGTAGTTCTGTTTTCACATCTGCTATTACACCCCTTGTTGGTAAGTTGTCAATACTGTATCCTTTATCCCCACATTTTGTCTTCTCCACCATTCCGAAACCACTCAATCCTGTTTTTTTTTCTCCTAGGCATTGGTGTTATAAGCATTGAGCGCTCTTATCCCCTCACCTTAGGAGCTAACATTGGCACAACCACAACAGCTATACTTGCTGCTTTAGCAAGTCCAGGAAGTACATTAAAATATTCATTACAGGTCAGTATAAACTGGTGCTTCCTTCCTTGACTTCACTAGAAGTTGTAACTTTTCTGAAGATAAACCTGACAAAATTGGCTCTGATGCAAATACACCATGAATGTCATGCCTGATTTTGTATGTTCTATTTATGACAGCTCATTCCTTTCAACTGCTTAGAGCAAAAAGCTTGTATTAAACCTTCCCAGAATGTCAGTATACAGTAAAATGTTACTTTTGTAAATTGGGTTTGATCTGATTAATTCAGAACTGGCACAAGGTGGGTCACTTGACCCCTGAGCATGCAGTCTCTGCAGCTTGGAATTCAGTGCCCACATCCCTGACAACCCTCTCAGATAGTCCCCTAAGAGGATAACCAATTTCTGTAAGTTATCTCCTCAGGACCCTAACTCTGCTCGTACAGTGTAGAAGGACTTCTGTAAGCTAGGTGAGGACCATACAAGCCTTAAGATGTCAAGTCATCTATCTACCTGAGGTTGCAGTGAGCGTCATAGCATCTATTTTCTCATTGTAAATCCAATCTGAGTGGGTTTTATTGAATTCCTTCTCTCTCCGCACCTCAGACTGTTTGAAAAGTAGGCAGCCTGGCTCTTGGGTCCCATTTACCACCCAGTAAAGAACATTCCAGCCAGCAGATAACATTTGAATGAACCCTCTACATCAAAGAGTGAAAAGATAATGAAATTTTCCTTTGTGAATAGGATGAATGTTTTTTACTAGCCACAATAAATCAAGAAAATTACAGAAGTCATTTTATTGTCCTCAGGCACGATAGAACAGATATAATCATGAGATGATGCTATCTTGACCAAGCTCAGATTTCATGATTACTTGTTGTTTTTATAATGTAATTTGAAAATACACCCTTGTACTTTCATATTCATTTTAGTCTGATAACAATTATGGAATGAAAATAAGATACGGTGAGCAGTGAATACACTGGTTTGTTCTGTATATGCTTATTCTGTCTAAGTGACTTCTGAAAGCTTCAGCAAGTAGGTGTCTTTTCACACTTATTTAAAAAAAAAAAACGATTTTGAAGTATGTGAATCAAACAATTGCAAAAGGCCCGGACAGAGTCACATTCCAGGAATCTCTTACAAACTTTTATATAATTTCTGTAAAATTCATGTTTGTGCCATTAATACTTTCTCAATAGCCTGTATGCAATACCTAATTCACACTTCCCATCTTTTCATTAATAACTTATGGGTACATAACCCGATAATGTACAGTTCTCATGTGATTCTCATACCTTAATAACAACAGGACTGTTTCTTGATATCTGTTTGGTTTGTCAGCTTTATTTCTGATGGACTTCATTTCTTGTAGTTGAAAGCTGCATTTTAAGACTTCTCCATCTGCAGGGAGATAAGCTATACCCTCTAAGCCTGTCTTGTGTCCAGATGTTATCCTCTGTAGGCAGTGATCTTTACAATCTGTGAGGTCTAACTGAGTCCTTGCTTCCGGCTAGGAAAGGCCTTGCAGTGAAGGACAAGAAAAACAGTAGGGGGCAAGGGAAGAGAAACTATAGTCTTAGTGCAACTGGAAGTTATAATAATGTGTGTAGCAGCACTTAAAGGCATTTTATCTAATGAACTGCTCAAACATTTTTGCTTTCAGATTGCCTTGTGCCACTTTTTCTTCAATGTCTCTGGGATTATTCTGTTTTACCCGCTACCTATTACCCGGCTGCCAATTCGCATGTCCAAGACCTTGGGAAACATAACAGCCAAGTACAGATGGTTTGCTATATTTTATCTTCTAGTCTGCTTCTTTCTTTTGCCTTTGTTTGTATTTGGTCTGTCATTGGCAGGCTGGGCAGTCCTTTTGGGTGTTTGTCTTCCCCTGAGTGCTCTTTTTATTGCTGTGATTGTAATTAATATTATGCAGACAAGGCGACCACATTCATTGCCTGAAAAGCTCCAAAACTGGGATTTCCTACCCATCTGGCTGCACTCCTTAGAGCCCTGGGACAATATCATTATGTCTTCACTCGCCTTTTGTGGGAAACACTGCTGTGGCTTCTGCAAGTGTTGTAAAGTCAATACAGAACAGGAGGGTGCCAAAGACAAGCAACTGAAAACTATGGAGGTTTACGAAAACACCATTGTGATGGCTGATGAAGAAAGAGTTGGAAGAAGGGCACCAGCCACAGCTTGTGTTGAAAAAACAGGCACAAACAACACAGCCTTATAGGAGTGTATCAACCTGTATTAGCAGAGATACAGCGTAGGACAGTCAGGCTCTTGAAAACCACCTTGGACAAAGCACTGAGGACAGAGTGAACATTTTATTAGGTTCCTGCAGCCAGTGATACATCACTCATCAAGGAATGGAGTCAAACAAGCTTGACAGGGTCCCTAGACTATCTATGATCTGTTGAAAAGCTAATGACAGATTTGCTTACAGAGGATCTACTATGCGGTAACTTCATCCAATGCTATCAGTAACAAACAAAAGAAATCCTGATGTAGTCCCATGAAAAGAGGGATGAAAAGAGTCGTGATCAGTCCAAACTTAATTGAACAAACAAACAATGCACTTGTAGAGCAGCCTTTACTACCTACTGGCGTATTCAGCAAAAGTTGCTTTATAATATTGAAAAAGCTCTGGAAATGAAAAGAAAACAGGGAGAATTCTAATGTTGCTATTGGCCTGTTTGCAGTGGTCAAAAAGGAAAACAGTCATTTTCCCAGAATGGAGAAAATTTATTCTATGTGCGTGAAGGAAAATTAAATGCTGGGAAATCCTTCAGAAGCTCTGGGAATCCTACTCTGGCATGAGGATGTCCATAAGCCCACTTTGAGCCCTCTCTGTCTCCTTTAACACTGGGTGCAGGAGTTACAATCTTTTATTATCACAAACTTAATGCCATAAAAGTAATTGCTCACCCCTCTGCCTGCTGAAGGTTAAGCACTGGGTTTGGAGACACTAGGTGGCTACCAAAGGGCTTGATGGACTGAGGATGTGATTGTGTGGCCATTCCTCTTTCTAGATGGTCCTCTCCTACTATGTTACCCCACAATTCCAGGAATGGTGGCCTGTGTAGGGGAGGAGACAGCCACCCAAGCCTGAGCTTGTGTGGGGAGATCTGTGTGCAACTGTGGCTCCCTTTGGCTGAGCCACAAAATGATATTTCAGAGTAGCGGTGGAAACTGGCTTTAGAGCTACAAAAGAGGGAACCTGGAGAGCAGATTATGGCACAAGACATGTGGTAATCCTCACTGGAGAGAAAGCAGTGTTCACTCTGCACCATCACTTTGTGCTCTGAACCACTCTCCTTGGAAATAATGTGAATTTCACTGGCAATTGTATGTAGCAATCCAAATCCTAAGTAAAATCCGTAAGTTGTGTAGTCACTACTATGTGTAGTCAATCCATAGGTAGTGTAGCACTTGGTGGGAACTTGCTTGTGCTCAAATCATATTGTTACTGGTGTTTTAGTAAATGCTTGTGAGCCTATTTGAATCATGGGCTGATAAAAGGCACAATTTCAGTGCCAGAAAAGAGCATTTCAAAGATGCACCGAGTACTTCTGCTGGCCTCCAGTAGCCAAGATGTCAGGGACTATGGGATAATAGCTGAAGTCCAACCACTAATGTTAAAAGGTGACTGAGTGTAGGCCAAGTGTCCTTTAAAACCAGTTTATGTGTCTCAGTTGTAGATTAAATTTGTAATGGAAATGCTGAGAAGACCCCTGGTTTAACACTCAGTGCCGCTAGAACACATCTACTTTTGAGTAGCTGTTTCTTTTCTGCAGAGCTCTGGATTCAATAGATTGAATTCGGCTATCAGGTAAATACATACATTTTAGAAGAGAAAATCTTTTTAATTGACTTTTTTTAACCTGACATCCAGATTGGCGAACTACGTTGCTGAAAAGGTGTTTGCAAATTGCATTCATACTGAGGTTCCAACTGTTTCTGTAATTGTGAGCCAGTGACAAAATGCTTAGAATCAGAGTGAGTTTCCAAAAGCATCTAGTTCTGGTGTAGTTCTGCTCTTTGGAGGTTTAGTAGCAGAGAGCAGAATTATGCCAAACTATTACTTTAGAAATTATTTTCTTTGTCCCTCATTGTGTTGAAGCAGAATTCTGTCAGCATCTCATTTTTAAATTGGAATTTTGATATCTTCAATAATTCTTCATTTTATTTTCACAATTCTGGATGATTTCAGAATGATTTCTTTAAGTCCCGGTGTGCATTTCCCATGCTCTGTTTCTTTGGGAAAAATATGATGAAAATATCCAGAATTCTTTCCAAGTTATCTTAAGTTTCCATTGACCACCCATTGAAACGGGAAACATTTTAATCTACTTTCACTCATTTCTTAAACAAAGTGCACATTATTTTGCGTCTTGAAGTTAAGCCATCAAGCACAGTGACAATAACTGTGGGAAAGCAGTTCTTACAAAAGAATCAGGGTAAAAATTGTTAGACACATCAGTACTTTATGATTCCTCATTGTAACGTTTCCCTTATGATCTATTCTTACACTCCTCTTTCCTTGATCTGGGCCATATTGTGCCATTGTTTTAGGCAGATTCCGAGAAAGATTTCTGCTTAACACTTGGCAGCACAACATGTCCTGGCATATTTTCTCCCCTGCTCTTACCAAAAGATATTTACACTTTATTTATCATTATTTGAGTGTACAGATTTTTTCATAAGTTATAGAGGAAAAGGCTCTTGATTGTGTTATATATTACATATTTGAAAACTATGCAATGTTTATCTATAAAAATGTAAAAAGGAACTACTGTATATTTTGTAATATAACTTTTAAAATTGTTTGTAACTGTGTATACTGCATAACATGGAGGCTGTTGGCTCCATCAGTAGGTTGCGTAAAGATTGTTAGCAATGCAGAGACAGATTCCTTAAAGTAAAGACAAAAAACACCTACATACTTTCATAACACGGCTTAATGCACAAGGATATTGAACTCACCTTTTCTAAACTATTTGAATTTTCTGTAATGAAGAATTTTGGAAATACAAGGTTTCTAAAGTACTTTTTAAAACTCGTAAAAACTGTATCTTTTAACTGTTTTGAGGACAGCATATGGCTTTGTACCTTGTCATGAATCTTCATCTTGTCTGTCCTTGTGCACTGAATGTAAAAATAAAGAGAAGTTTTAAAAAAATAAGTTCTTTTCACACTATCTGTTTATATACATACCGTGGTAGCTTGGAGAAAAAAAGTGTGCAGACAAGTTCTAGCCTGAGCTGGTGCAATGTACAAGAAATGAGGTTATCATCAAGCATTAGAGAGAACCACCAGAGTCCTGTGTGTTCAACATTTCATGTGAATGAGAGATTTTCATATGGAGATAAACAAAAAGAATTGCTCAGCGCAATTGTGTGGGTCAACATACTTTCTGGCAGGGTTCTGCAGACTGTACCCTGTGAAGGTAAGCATGGGAGAGCAAAGCCAGGGCTGTTGTAACAACAGGATGTGTGGTGAGCTCTAACGAATGATCTGTATCACTGTGCTAGGCCAAGATCCTCCCTCCTACATGAAAGATGGCAGAGTGTTTCCAAAATGCTCCTGTATCTGATGACCTGGGAGATGTCCGGCTTATAACTGCGTAAAAATATCCATCTTATTCTTTTTTGAATCACACATGACCTTTGGAGCTTAACCTTAAACAGAGAACTAAAAAGTACTCCTTAAATGCCTTGAAATTATTAAAAATGTTATTAGACCCCCCAGCAATGAGCTCGACAGTAGCTGAGGAACCAACCCCAAAAGCAGCTGTCATTCCCAACTACACATTATTTTAGTGAAACAAAGATAACAGAAGTATTTCTTATAACACAAATGCTTATGCATTACAGTGTAAACTGTCATCTTCTAAAAATGCAGTAAGCATTAAGCACCCCAGGCCTATGATTTAAAACTTAGAGATTCTTTCACCCATGCAGAAATACCGTAATTCTATGTGCCATCATCTTCCATGACTCATTGTCCAGCAGGAATCAAAGCACATCCAGGAAACGCGCACAAGTTGTGCCATCCATCTCTTCACTTTCAAATCCTTTGCAGAGCAACGCAGGGCAAAGTTCAGTAATGCCTGCAGGTATCTAACAGCAGGCGTGTGTCATGAAGTGCTGCACTTATCAGAAGCCTTCAAAATGTTCAGGATAATGCTCCTGCTACTGAATTCATCCTTCCTCCTCTCTTCTTGCAACTGAACCGTGTTGTTCACAGCTCCTTCTGCTGCTCCTGTGCTGTTTTACCCTCTGCTTAAGTTTCATGTTCACTTCCCCAATTTCAGATTCTCGATAGCACTGCATTTAACCTCACCAGACCTACCACTATGGTAGGGTTCTCATCAGTCAGAAATGCAGGATAAATGCTTCATCCTCTCTTTCTTCACCTTACCAGGTAGTGACGGGCACCCAGTCAGGTCCCCAAGACAGCTGCTGGCCATTCCATTGAGGAAGCTTGTTTGTTCTCTGATTTACAGCAAATTATCTGGGGGGTGCAGAGTGGTGGTGCCATTGGCAGTAGCTTAACCAGCACACACTAGCAAAGGACCTGATCTGGTCAGTGAAAAATAAGCAGTGAGTAGTACTGAGCAGAAAATCTACTTTTTCAAGAGCTGTGTAAGGTAGGATATACTCCATACAAGTACCAGGGAATGCCAGGCCGTGCTTCAATTGCACCATTTCAATAGGCTGTGCTTCCATGTAAGTGCTTTATCTACATTTGGACGTTTTTTCTCTGTAGCTAATGGCCAATCCTGCTGCAGCCACATGCCAAAGGCATGACACTGTATGTGTAAACCCACTCATGATATCTTTACAGTGAGTACTCTGTAGATCTTAGTCTCTTTATTACAATTCTCCTACAAAGGAAACACGTGACTCATACAAGAGAGCTGTTTACTTTGCATATTGCATAGTAATTATATTGATTTGCATTGAGCTGTCCCTAAGCAGGTTTCCCTAACACCTGAGATCCGAGTGTTTCAACAAGACAGAGAAACAGAGCGAAGGTTAGCATTAAAGTGTCACAAACATCCTGTCTTACTCAGCACCTGATGAAACTCTCTAATTGCCATTTACACTTTTGGGGTGTATCAATCCTTTTACACAGCTCAGTGTCTAAGGGCACATTACCATGGCATAAACAATCTGAGTAATTACAGGAGGAGATATTTTGCAATCAACACCACAGCTGATAGATTGGGATTTCTTTTACACAATGCAAAACGCATAAATTACAGGACATGCAAAAAGTTTATGGACCAAAGTCTGCCCTTGATTAGGCAACATGCAGCCATAATTGACATTGGGAAAAAGGGTGCACGTTTGAGTATTAAGCCCTGTTTTAACTGACTAACGCAGTGGCCTCAGGCAGTGGATCTCAAATGGTTGCTAGCAGAAGGCCAGCTCTGGCCTTGCTGTACAGTAAAAATATATGGTATTCACTCTTGCTTGTTGCTTCCAGCTGTTACATTGCCTGCAAAGACATTCTTACATGTACCTACCAGTGTAATTTATGTCTTCTTTCAAGACAGTGCTAGAACACAGTCTCAAGCACTCCCCAGCAGACTGGGAAGCATTTGCTCCTCCTACCCTCTAGGTACAGAGCATCCTTCTCTCAAACATGCTAATGCTGCTGAACCAAGGAACCCCCAAGCTGATGCTCACCCAGTTTGGGAATAATAGGGGCAGGGAATGATATTTCATTTGTGTCCTCCCTTGCCCATATTGCAAGCCTGGGAGGCTGGGGTTTGAGGAGTCATAGAGCAGGAGAAGGGCTGGAGGGACAGAGCTCCTAAATAGCTTAGGACTTCTGGAGGTGGATGAGGTGAAGCTGGTATTGGGCCTGGATGACAGCTTGGACCCTGTGGTCAAATGACTGCGTGTACATCACAGCAGGCAGAGATCACTTTGGATTCACTATCAGCAATTTCAACATGAGCTTGAGATGCAGGGAAAGGAATACATTTTATTTCCTTTGGATAAAAGCAAAATGCCTGGTGAGCCCAGCAAGGCGTCCTAAGCCCTGGCTGATGGATCTGGCAGTCCTTTAGATACCTCATGGTCGTGAATGACCAGAGACACCTCCAGTCTGGTGACAGAGTGACAGAGCATCTCCTGTCCACACATCCTAGTCAGATAGAAGACCACCAGCCACACATTCACATTCTCAGCAAAGTCCTCATTAAAGTGGACTCAAAGCATTCACTGAAGTTGCTAACGAGAGGAAACAATCCAGTGTTCAGGGGCACCCGCTGGCAGGGCTTCATCTTGTGCACTGCTCAGGGAGAAGTGGAGAAGACCTCTCTCCCACTGCAGGATGGCAGCGAGGCCATCTCCCCTCTGATATACACGCACATGGAGGGGTGCTGATGTGTTGGGTGGAAGCACCAGATGTTGGTACATTTAGGACATATATCTGCAGCTAGCAGAATGACCCATGTGAAGAAGTAGCCAGGCACCAGTGACTATAAACCTGGGAAATACAGCTGGGAAAACAACACTGCTGAAATCAGTGACTGAAAAATAGTCAGATTAAGTGTGAGGATCATTGAAGGTCGTCATCTTAAGGTCCTTTCCAACCCTAACTATTCTATGATTCTATGTTTCTGTCATTAGCCCCTCCAAAGCATGAGAGGTCCGGTTTCTGGTGAACTTGGAGATTTTGCTTGTCAAGTGGTCTTCTACTGTTGCGACTAGTTATCCTGTGATGGGTATGGGCATTGCCTGAGAGCAGCATGAGCACCCCTCCTCCTCTGACAGCAAAACTAGCTTGTTCCCAAGCGATATTCAGCTGCCCCTCTTAGATGTGAGTCAGAGAGGTCAAGCCCTGAGAGACAACTTTTAAAGCTGTTAGGATGTGTCTCAGCCATGTGTAACAGGTGACAGGGATGAATTACAGCACACCACAGTTTGATGTGTAGCTTTGGGGCTTTCTCACATCGTATCAGTTTGTTTTTGCCGTGCCTTGCAGGGGAAGACCTGTTGCACAGTGCTGGGAGGAATGTTTGAATCTATGTTTACTCAGCCATTGCCACTGTTAATTAATAATCTGTTTCAGGATACACCACAGGCTGATTTTTGAATAAGAGTAAATAACGAGAGGTTCAGACAATGAAAAACCGTACTGCAGGGATACTACAGGTAAGATCTCAGAAGCTGTTCTGAGTAAAAAAACCTATCTGGTAAGAGCTGGAAGCATCACTCAGCTGAAGCATCCACAAAGGCAAAACAACCTCTGTTGTGTGTTGGGGCATTTGCATGGCAGAGAGGACTTGGCAGGATGCAACAGCCAGGAATGTCCTCCTGGAGCAGTCCCCGCACTCCCTTTAGCAGCGTGGTGGAGCTGCTGGGTCCCAAGGACAACCCCATTCCTGGGGGCTCAGCCACCAGGACTCAGGGCTGGCACATGCACCAGGCAGCATGTTGAGGGGGCTCAGGGGGTCTCCCCACTATTTTGGCCTGGAACAGATTTAAGCCAAAACATCAAATAAATCAGCTTTGTGAAACGCCTTATTTCTCACTAGAAAGCAGCATTTTTAAAGATGACAGGGAAGGGTGGATGGCAGCATTCCTTCAGCGTACATACAGCAGCTTCAACAAAGCAGACTACTGTTAATGGAAAATACCACAGATTAGCTGTTGTTTTGTTGTTTGTTTTTTATTTATTTTATTTATTTATTTAATAACCATATATTTGCACATATGCAAATGAAGAAGAAATGAAAAAGAATAAGCAAACACTCAGAATGTCACCTAATATCTATTGGGCTACAAGTGAACACCATTCAAGATGGGCTGGGGAAATTTCCCCCCCCTTAAAAGCTTCAAGTTATTTTTCAGCTTAGAAAGGGTGTGGGAAAACTGCCCTAGAGAGATACAGTACCTCAAACAGCTGAATCAGGGCTGCTGGGGCACAGCTGGTGATGCTTTAAAGCAAGAGGAGGAAGTGATTGAAGACAGCTGAAAACTGACCAAGGGGAAAACCCTCACTATGGATTGTCATCTTCCAGTTTCAGTGTATGACCAAAAGCTGCTATGCATTTAAGTGTCTGAAGCTCATGGTAGGTAAGGGTGTTTATGAAGATGTGCAACTTAAGATTGTGGTTGTTTAATGAGGATGTAAGTGCCTAATCTTTTTATTATTTGGCACCAGTTGGTTGGTCTGAGTCCATTGTATTATAGTAGAAGGGAACGAGGTGTTTATTCAGAGTGAGTATCCTCTTGAACTAGAGTAGAACTGGGAGAAGGGGAGGGTATTTTGCCTTGGCCACAGCAGCAATGTTCATAAACATGGGCTCATTGAGAATCTTTTTGCTGATCTTTATTGTAGAAATGATACTATTTTCCCTTTCTCTTCCCTAGTTGTGAGAGAACTGTGAACGTTTTATGTACAATCAAAGCTTGCTCTGATAGCTGTGTAGTGGGCATGATGGATATATATTAGTTAAAACTTGATTCTGTCTGTAGGAGGGAAAAGTAGGGCAGTAGATACCTGAATGTAGTTATTGTTCATTACCAGTATAATGATTTAGGAGGGATGGATCAGGCTTTTGTGCTTTGGGTGCTATTAAATACAGAGCAGAATGTTTATCTTTCTGAAGAAAGCTTGTACTTCTTGTTGTGGGGAAAAAAATGGATAAAATGTGGCTAACCATGGGTACATTAAATAATGTCAGAGGAACTGAGGTACTGGGAGTTTTTGCTGCAGATAGATAGAGAATCATGGAATCATTCAGGTTAGAAAAGACCTTTAAGATAATCATGTCCACCTGTAAACCTAACACTGCCAAGTCCACCACTAAAGCATGTCCCTAAGCACTATGTTTACATGTCTTTTAAATGTCTCCGGGGAGGGGATCGAGTTCACTCTCAGTAAGTTTGCAGATGACACCAAATTGGGTGGGAGTCTTGATCTGCTTGAGGATAGGAAGGCTCTGCAGAGGGATTGATGGGCTGCAGGCAGTTGTATGAGATTCAACAAGGTGAAGTGTCAGGTCCTGCACTTGGCCTTGTGTGTTTGCACTTGTTCCACCAGCATCCACCCCTCAACTGCGCTTGTACCTGTAGTACAGGGGAACACGGGAGGGACCTGAATGAGAAAAGCCACGAGGAAATGCCACCCAAAATTACCCTGATACAGGTCAATGTCTATTCTTCAGCTGCCTGTAGTCTTTGCTTAAGACAATCAGCTAGAGCTGGCCCAGCCTGTTCCCAGCAGACCCAGCTCAAGCTGCGCCAGAAGAGAGGATCTGAACCAAATGAGCATCATCAAATGATGGTTTTGTACATCCATAAAAAACAATGGAAATTGGACCAGCCTTGCAGTTTGATTGTGTGATAAAATGCTCAAATACGATGCAGCTTTCTCGGCCGTGAAGGGTTTAAGAGGAAGTGCTGGTTTCTCCAATGGACTGAAATAACTATGAGCCTTAACAAAGGTTGCAATGCAGTCTTAAACCTGGTTAAAATGTTCTCTTCTTGAGTGAACCTCTGGATGGATTGTGTTGGGATTGCGCCAGTCGGGCTGATAGCTGGTAGGACAGCCCACAAGCAGACCAGGAACACTGATGAATAACAGTTGACAGGAGGTTCGGTCAGGTCCTGACCAAACTGCTTGAGGATCAGATAGTCACTTAGTGACACTACTGTTCTAAACAAATTGCACATCAAGATAGATGTGCAGAAAATATTACTGTAGCAAAGGTCTTAACATGCTGAGGGATCATAACATGTTATTTATTATCCAAGAATCTTTTCAGTAGAAATGTATATGGTATATGGGATTACAGAAACAAAATGGGGTTGACAAATGCTACATTAGGGTTAACTCAAGTTTGAGGCAATACAATGTTTAATGTAGCAAAAATCCCACCTGGTTTGCTTTGTGTCAAGCAGCAGAATTCTTGTCCTGGAAAGAAAGCTGAAGCGCCGCAAGTTTTGGCATTGCACTGCCTAGCTTCAGGCATTTGATCACCTTTGTGCAAAGGAAGGAAAGTTAGGCAGTTGAGAGGAAACACCACATAACTTGGGAAGCCATCCATTGGAGAGAATGTTGAGGTGAGGGTTAGTGCAATGTGATGCTGAGATCCTCCAGCCTAGTGACAGGCAGCTCTGGTGCTATCTAGAAGTTGCATAGTCCATATACTGCATATTGTAGAAATCTTAGCCCTGTGTTAGTTTCCACAGGACCACGTAGCAACCAGGAAAGCACTCGTGAGTACCAGCAGCACCTGAAATGCTGACTCTGGGTTAGAATAGCATTGGAGTGTAAAACAGCTCCTGAGAATGCTTATGGACTAGCCACAGTATGAAGCCAAGCTCCCATTCGTATCTTCTGTGCCACAAATACAAGTCTTACTGACGGGACTTTCATCATCTCTGAGGTATCAATAATTTGTAGGGGCAGGGCAATTTTCACTGGAGTGAGAGACATAGATATGAACCTCCTAAGAGGCTGTTGAGGACTGCTTCAGCCTGGGTAGACTCTCTAGTCAAAATGCTGGCTTTAATGATAAAAAAGCTGACTTCTTATACAAAGACAGTATAATTACAGAGCCCTATCTGTATATTGTATGTAAGACAGGAGCAGAGTAGCAGGTTCTTGGACATGCTTGGCACTGGGGCACCTTCACACAGTTTTTTGGCATTACAGTAACCAGAAGCTGTAACCAAAGATAGTCAGAACAATGTACACAAGTATCAGAGTTCCGAGTTCCTTGTTGCTATTTCTCTGGGTCTGAAAGAGTTCTGGAGAAAATCAGTCAAAAATAAGGACAGGCTTTTCAAATGGATTTGGGGGCTTATTACTGCAGATGTTAACAAAAATTGCATAACGAAATCCTAGCTTGTAAGGCAGAAAAAGGCTTCAACTGAGAATCTAACTATTCTGAGCTTGAAAAAATCAGCTACCTGATTGTTACCTTTATGTGGGAGAATGAGTTAGAAATACTAATTTTTAATATAGTTAGACATTCAGCTCCCAAATTTCATAGAATCATAGAATAGTTAGGGTTGGAAAAGACCTTAAAATCATCTAGTTCCAACCCCTCTGCCATGGGCAGGGACACCTCACACTAAACCATGTCACCCAAGGCTCTGTCCAACCTGGCCTTGAACACCACCAGGGATGGAGCATTTGCCATGTCCCTGGGCAACCCATTCCAGTGCCTCACCACCCTTACAGTAAAGAATTTCCTCCTTATATCCAATCTAAACTTCCCCTGTTTAAGTTTTAACCCGTTACCCCTTGTCCTGTCACTACAGTCCCTAATGAAGAGTCCCTCCCCAGCATCCCTATAAGCCCCCTTCACACTGGAAGGCTGCTATGAGGTCTCCACACAGCTTTCTCTTCTCCAAATTTGCGCTTTAGCTCCTGAATACTCACACTTGCAAAGGCCTATGGGCCTTCTCCCGTGATCTTTGAATAGGAAAATGTTTCCTGTAAAGGCTTGTGTTTTCAGTCAGGTCTAGCAGAGTAATTCGGCCTTCTGTTATAAAACACAAGGACAGTTGGGATATTTATTCCTATGTTGAGGGGAACTGCTCTGGAGCAGTGTTTCATTTACATGGTGGTATAAAGTCCGGTCTTTCTGCAACAGTAACCCATTTCAATCAGAAACTGTCGTGTTGAAATCATACAGTATCTCATCTGTAAGTCCAATGCCCAAGGGAACTGTCTAATTTATTACTTTTTTTTATTGGTAAGACACAAATCCTGAGGACAAGCTCCTATATTTACTTCTAATGAGCAGAAGCCTTGATGGAGGACTCTGCGAGAGTGACTCAATGTTCCTAATCTGATGGAAGTAAAGTAAATTTGTCTTGCAATGTAGATTATGCTCCTCAGGATTGTACTTCACATGTGCCAATAAACGTATGTTGGTGTGGACTAGCCTCGAGTGGCTGGGTTGTATGCTGGGGCTGGTGGAACATAAACTATGGCAGGGTTCAAGCTCCAGCTCACAGTCCAGCCATGCCCTGAACCAGTTACGGGTGTTCAAACTCTGCGCTGCTCCCTGTTGCATTACCAGTCAACAGCAGCAATCCAGCATAGTTTAGAAGCTCATGCAGGGTTCAAGTACAATCCCGTCTGGACCTTTGCCCAGTACTGTTGGCTGAAAAGGGACAGTTATCACATCACTGAAGAGCAAGTACAGGCTAACTTGCTGATAGCCCATGCAAGGAACTACTGCAATGAGCCATCCTTGAACTACTGTCTTGACTTGTGCGAGACATAGACTTCCAGGAGAATATTCTAAGCCCTCCTGTACTGTTGCAAACAACATCACTGTATTTATCAGACAACTGCAGTAAAGATCCAGATAGTTGCCCCCTTTTTTTTTTCCCCGCTGGATAAAAGGGTGATGGAGACTGTGGAAGACTCTGGAAGACTTTCAGGACCCCGGTGACTGTGGGTTTAGCGTTTTTTTTGTGTGTGCTCTTCTCCCTTCTTTTTCACTTACTTTAACTTATTCACAGCCAAACAAAAAAGTCTTTCTTTTCCAGCTAGCCCCAAAGTAAAGCACCACACTCTGCAATGATGGTTTTGTGTGTTTTGCTGGCTTTGGCTAGAGTAGAGTTAATTTTCTTCATTTTAGCTGATATGGGGCTCTGTTTTGGATTTGTGTTGGGAACAGTGTAATCCAGGGATGTTTTAGTTGTTGCTGAGCAGCACTTACACAGTCAAGCCCTTTTCTGCTCCTCACCCCACCCCACCAGGGAGTTGGCTGTGGGTGCAAAAGGAGTTGGGAGGGGCCACAGACAGGACAGCTGACCCCAACTGATCCAAGGGATATCCCAGACCATAGGGTGTCATGCTCAGCATAGAAAGCTGGGGGAAGAAAGAAGGGTTTGATGGTGTTTGTCTTCCTAAGCACCCTTTACATGTGATGGAGCCCTGCTTCCCTGGGGATGGCTGAACATCTGCCTTCTGATGAGAAGCGGTGAATGAAGTCCTTGTGCTGCTTTGCTTGTGTCCACGGCTTTTGCTTTGCCTTTAAACTGTCTGTGTATCAACCCACGGGTTTTCTCACTTACTCTTCCGATTCTCTCTTCTATCCCACTGAGAGGGGCAGCGAGCGGGTGGCCTGAGTTGCTGGCTGGGTTAAACCACAACAAGTGTGGAGGAGATCAAGGGTGAGACAAATATGTAAGAGTTTTCAGATTAATTATTCTTCAGTTAAGTAGCACTGATATCATGTATCTTCAAAAGTAGTGTTTTACAGGCTGGACTTCTCTTTGTCCTAGATGTGCAGTTCTTAACACTAGCACTATCTTTCAAATGTTACAAAGGAAATCCTTTTATTTGATTCAGTGAAAGAACCGATTGTGTGTATCTTTACGTATTTGCAGAAGGGGCCTTTATTAAAGCCAAACTTCCATCTTCAGCCCTTGGAATAGTTCTGGATTTATATGAGGCAGGCACACAAAGTGGGATCATCTGCAAGCGGTTGTGGGGGAGGTGGGTGCCTGGGGAATTTACCTGTTACGGTTTTACAGGCAGGCTTACGACCATAAGAATTATTCCAACTGAAAAAGAGATTTTACCTTTTGCACACACCATTAATAAGCATGTAGTGCATCACAAGGGAATTTAAATGTTCCAAGGAACGAACAGGCATAAGGCAGGGGTTTGGACAGTAGCCTGGTTTTTTATTTGTTTCTTCTCGCTTGCTACCTGAATTAGCGCATGGGGTAATGAGGCTTTGTTGGAAAGGTGCACAGGTATTTTATTACTCAATGCTGAACGAGGTGCTGCTTATCCCTGATATCAGCATCAGTGTAACTGACTCTGTCATATAGTGTTCCTTTGCACAAGCCTGTGTCGGGCTGATAGTATCAAAGTGCCAATGATCTCCTGTGTATTCTCACCGGATACGAAAGATATGAAAATGAAGATTTTATCTCTCTTTAGGAGAGGCACAGAGGGTATGTTTGCAGCGTGCACTAAGGTCGTGCCATGCAGGACAAGAGTTAGCCCTGTAAGAGCCCAAGAAACAGGCTGGGCAGCGACACCACTGCCAAATTGCTCCTGCCCCCTGCCCTAAAAGGTTGCATTGACTTCACCATGGTTATCTCTGCATGGCTGTCACTTCGGTTGTGGATTTCAGCCTCTCTAAGGACTTCTACATAGAATCAATAAGGTTGGAAAAGACCTTTAAGATCAAGTACAACCACTGTCCCAGGACTGCCAAGACCACCACTAAACCATGTCACTGAGGGACTCATCTACACAGTTTCTGAACACTTCCAGGGACGGCGATTTTACCATTGCCCTGGGCAGCCTGTCCCAATGCCTGAGCACCCTTTCAGTGAGGAAATTTTTCCTAATAGCCAATCTAAACCTCCCCTGTTGCAGCTTAAGGCCGTTACCTCTTGTCCTATCACTTAGCTGGGAGAAGAGACTGGCCACCTCCTTGCTTCATCCTCCTTGCACGTAGTTGTAGAGAGCAATAAGGTCCCCTTTGAGCCTCCTTTGCAGCTGAGCAGTAAGACTTAAAAGTATTTACAGGAAAGATTTCTGTTCCTCCACAACTTCTCATATTTAAGGTAGAAAACCAGGCTGCTTTCATTAGAGTAGATGTATCTGGGCTTCACCAGTTGGTATTGTAAGCGACTGAATTGAAATGGTTAACTTTTTTCTGGGGCTTGCAAGCTGTGGTTGACTCAAATGAAACCAGAGGAGCTGTCCACCTGCAGCTGTAAGCCTCTAAACCTTGTCAGCTGGGTAGGACAGCAGATGGAGTAAGTAGGGGAGGACAAGGAAGCAGAGACAGCCTGCACTAAGCAACTCCACAGAGCAGAAGGGGAACACTATGCCCTCAGTCTTCCTGACGCATTAGTGGGGACTTTGATTTATCATTCCAGTCAGTCAGTACTGGTGTGTTCTGGAAAGCCTGTCCTGTGGTCTGCAAAAACCTGCTAAACACACTGCTCTAGAGAAAGCAAGCCATGAACCAGCTCTGACCATCTTTGCACTGCTGGATGGCACACACTTGCCAGTGAAACTGGAGAGACTAATCTTACAGTAGTTGCTTGGAGGTGGAATGGAGGCTCAGAGCCTGTAAGTGAGGCCAGTAGTCTCAGCTCATCTGCACAATTAGTCTAAACAAGGTCTGAAGGATATGCTTGAGCATTGGGTGGTTATCTCAGCTCCTAGTGATGTGCTTCCTGTCCTAACTTGAGTAGAATCCTCTTGGAGAATAGCTGGGCACCATTTGGGGGTACCATTTTACACACCAGGACTGGTCCAAACAAGTAGTACATGAGGCAACCAGATTCCCGGGAAAAATCTACTCCCAGGCAGATAACAGAGCCTGGCCTTCATTAGTTTATTAATACAAATCTAGCCAGGAAGAGTTGCTTCTAACTTGCACAAAGATACTGGTTGTGTAAATCCATGACTCAGGCCATGCCATTAATGAACAGATAGAAAATGCTGTGCAGGTATCTCTCTTCCTGCTTTGGCAGACTGTCATAAAACAGTGCTAGGCTCTGCTAATGGACTTGTGCTTTCTCCTGTTCACCTGACAGAACTGATAAGAGCAAATAGCAGCGCTGAGTGTTAGGAGCTATCTAGAAGGCTAATGAGTGATTAAGGAGAGGTCAATGTGGACAAATGAAGTAGAACAACAGGAACTGGAAAACGTGAACCGGGGAGGGAGGCAAGGTCAAGGAATACGTTAGTAGAGGGGAAAGGTCACCAAACACAGAGTTATAAAGGAACCTGTTGCAGCCAGTTTTCTTCTAAGGGGTCATTAGGATGCCCAAAGGTGGATGGATATCTCATAGCACCTACCAAACAACCCAAGTCCCTTAAGCCAATGGGCACATAGCACTGGTGCAATTTAAGTTCGTAACCTCTGTGCTTCACAATATCTAATCTGCTCCAAGTGGTTGGGGGTTTTGTTTGGGGGGTTTTGGTGGGTTTTGTTTTGTTGTTTGCTTGGGTTTTGCTGGTGCTTTTCTGCACACACACCTAATGCTTGCTGTAACATAAGCATATACTACAATTATGCAAGTGATCTTTTAATTTCCACTTTGGTTACTTGTTACTCCGTATCTTTTCTGGTTTTGATGCTAACTTATCTGCACACAACAGCTGTAACAGAGGTGCCTTCTCTTTAGGCATAGACTCACCATTTATTTTTACTGTTAATAAATTATTTGGCTGGCTGGCACTGGAATCAGGTGTTTTCATAAACACTCAAGCTGTGATGCGTTTCCAGCACATCTATATCCCAGTGGTTGCCTTATCTTCACTTACAATGTTCTGTTGGTTATTCAGGAATTACTCCCGTCACCTAGAGCTCAGAAGACAGCGTAGGAAATTGCCCCATGCCCAGGCTCCCCTTGTCTTTCCTTATAATTGGCCTTCTTTTTAAAAAAATCCAGCTCTTTCATTCAACTCTGTTCTCTTTGTACATCCCAGTCTTTCAATGCACTTGGTGCATTTATGGGAGGGAGGAGAGGGTGTGTGGGTGGAATTCCTCAACCAAAGCTTATTCTATCTGTTTCGTACCTTTGTGCTTCATTTCATCTAGGATAAGGGTCAACAGTCAACCAGTGTTAAATGTCAGAGTCCATTAGTCAATGGGGATAGCTTACACAGACAAGAATCTGCTATAAAACAAATCTCTTCACAGATAATCCATGCTTCCCACATGCTTTTAAAGACCATCTATGCTTTCCTAGCAGCTCAAATGGGAATACAGAAGTCCCAACACAGGGTACACTTATACAATCAGTATGTCAGGACTAATTTCCACATATTTGTTCCTTTATTGCTGAATAAAATTCCTATTGCAAGGTATTAATATACAACTTTAAGCACACACTCATGCTGGTATATTGGGATGTAATGTTCACCACTATATGGACTGGAAAGCCGCACTGGACAGTGGTCACAAAGTCACCCATGTAAGGATGCCCATGTTCTGGTCTGTCCTGCTGTTACCCTGCTATGTAATTCAAAGCTGAACAAACTTTTTGGCATAGCTGCAAATTCTGCGAACCGGTTTGAATCGCCTACTGTGTAACCGTAAAGTCTTTAACCACCCAGGACTACCCAACACCACCTTTCTTTAAGCTTACCTTCACCTACCTCCCCTTCCCAATCTGTAGTTGGTATCTAATTCTCACTCACTCAGTGCATACATTACACTGTATGTAATAACTTCGCTCCCTCGTCACTTCCTGTAACACACATCCACTTACTGGGCTGGAGTTAATGACTAGGATGCTGGAGAGGGACTCTTCATCAGGGACTGTAGCAATAGGACAACAGGTAATGGGTTTAAACTTAAACAGATGAAGTTCAGGTTAGATATAATGAAGAAGTTCTTTACTGTAAGGGTGGTGAAGCACTGGAACAGGTTGGCCAAAAACATGGTGAATGCTCCACCCCTGGCAGTGTTCAAGGCCAGGCTGGACAGAGCCTTAGGCAACATGGTGTAGTGCCCTTGCCTATGACAGGAGGTTGGAAGTAGATGATCTTGAGGTCCTTTCCAACCCTAATAATTCTATGATTCTAATTTTAGGTAATTGGGTGCCTATCGTGTAAACAACCACTCAGAAATTCTTTGCTGTCTCTAATTCATTTGCTGAAGATGATTCTGAGCTGAATCAAGGGAGAAAGAGAAAAATGGCCATCACTTACACTACCTTAAGCACTGCCCGTGTTGTTCAGACAGCTAGGCTTCTAAGAAATGTGTAGGAACAAGCAGCATTTTAGCTTTCTACTTGTGATTTATTATTTCCTCACTCCTGTCCTGACTTCTCACCATGGGCTGAAGAAACTATGAGCTTCAGTGGCCTTGTTTCAATTTACAAAAATAACTACTGATAATCTTCCCCTCTTCCCCCCCTATATTGTCCCCTTCTTATTTCTCCTTCCTTGTGGATGTAGTAGAATTACGTAGCTGCTTTGCTTAATTAACCATCTTCTTTCTGGGAACTGTTTGATTCTCTAGGCTGTCAAATAATAGCACCCTAGATCTTATAAGAAGTGAAGGATAATAATTTAACTATTATTACTTCAGCCTTAAGTATTGCCACCATTTTATTGTGAAGAGTTGCTCATCTTAACATACTTTGGCAGAACTTCTGATGCAATAGATAACAATAAACAAAGACCTAACTATTAACTGCTGGCATCAAGAAATGCATTGCAGCTTCAGCAATTGTCTTCTGAAATACAGATGTGAAATCATGTTTCTGGCAAACCTCCTCAAATTAGTTCATTACCAAAGTTGAGAATGTGGGCTTACTTTGGAGAGGAAAATGCAGTCAGCCTGACTGTTAACACTTAACTCTGACCCATGTGTGCTCAACCTAAATCACTGTTGCTTTAGGATTTCAACACATCGGTTGTGATCATACCACCACCGATAAACTCCCATGTGATTAGTATTTCACTAGAAGCTTCAATTTCGCTACCTACATACAACATATATAGTAAAATACATCTTGCACATGTAGCTTACTGCAAGCAATATTTGTGACACGAATATACAAATAGTTTTTTTTGTGACCATCTAACTGCCAGCATCATGATGCTGTGACAATTGTCTATTTGCCTGCAAAGCCTACACTTGACTTTCTTCAAAACATCTGGGCTCACCATCTAAACCTGCGTGTTCTCGTATAAATGCACAGCTGTCCTTTATCAGGTGAGAGAAGTATGAAATAGCCATATATTTGTGTTAAGGAATTTTGAATCAAGTTTAGTTGCACAAGGTTTTGCAACTCAGACTCAAAAATGATGGTGAGCCATTTGCAGTAGATATCAAAAGCACAACATATAACCTTTGAAAGCCAACAACAGTTTAGTATGTACAAGCGAAACTCCTTTGTAACACTTCCAAATAATTGGTTATACATGAAAAGCACACACCTGAGTTACCACTTTTCTGGAAATGAAACATACCTTGATGTGTGTATGCGTATATGCATATATTAATCCCTTGTGCTGTTTGGAGGCTTTTTCCTTTTAACCCATTCCTTTCTTACTGAAAACTCCTATGTCTTGCTTGAAAACCAACAAAAACTCTTCCAGGTCTGTAAGAATGCTGCATTCTTCAAAAAAAGCAAGAGTTGATCGTCCCATTTGAAGTCAGGAAAACAGACACCTAAATACTGTTCTTGAGAATATGCAACAGCAAGATGCTATCTCATCTGAGAGGTGCTTCAAAAAAACCCTCCACATACAAGCTGAATTAGAAAAATATTTTTATTTACAAGAGCAAATAATGTAGTGCAAGAAGAGTGGATTTAACCCTCAGTAATGCATAGATTGGTGCAATTTATAACCTGTGATCTACATCATTTTGCAGAGGTGCAGGCATACCTGCTTTAAAGGTCAGGCCTTTCCTACAGCCACTTAATAGACAATTTTAAATGAGACAGAAGGCATTTGCACTCTGTACTTGTTACCTATATATCCCATCTAAACTTTACCAAATAAACTGTCACTTAAATAGGTGTTTTTAAGAGTTACTGCAAAACATGAAATAAATCCTTGCCAATGTTATCTATGGAAGAATCCAAAAATAAACTGTTTACTCACTTTGTGAGGTGTCACCTGTTCACACTTAAATATTTTTCTATTTATTCATTAGGGAAGTTACTTTGTCTCATCAGTGGCTCTTGGCAGGGCCAGAAAGTGTTTTGTTGACCAGGGAACTGCTGAAACTCATGAAACTTTGCCTAAGGCTCAGCCAGCAAAACTCCTGTGTTATGATCATATTGCAAATCTCGCTGGTGTTTTTCTTCCAAAATAAAACATTATTTCCCATCAAAGAGTTGAGATGGAATATAAAATGCCAAAATCCGAATTGTTATCACTGCATGTACCGAAGCCTTGGCTGGTGTGCCACAGCACTTTGAAAGTGTTGGTGGCCAGGTTTCACTTTTATGTGATTTTCATGCTTCCAACTTCGAAAAATCTTTAACTTCACTAGCATAATACACTTAAAAAAGCCAATTTCATAAGCCATTAGATATGCGAGTAAAATTTCTTCATCATCAAAATTGGTGGGAAGTTTGCTCATTCTTCGATTAGGCAAAGACTTTGCAAGCTTTCTTCAAATCCTTCAATGAAATACAGTATGATCATGTATTGGGGACAGAAATAATTGCATTATCTGTTTGGAGTGTTAAATTATAGGGATGGTTTTCCTCTATAGTGGAGAAATCATATCAGTGAATTTCCCCACAATTTTAACTGTTGGACTGCATTATTAATGCCACTAATAGGGTTGGTTGCCAGTTTTTAGATTTGTAGTTGTTCACATCACATCTTCCCAATGGGACACCAACCTTAAGAAAACTACACTTCAGCTTGTAACAAGAGGATTCTGAGGGTTTGACTCCGGCTGTGCTAAATCATTTGAAAATGTAGATTCATCTTGCTGTATGAGTCTGGTAGCATCCTCATTGCTACTCCCTGAGGAAGAAAGTTCATCTGACGATGGTTCTGCTCTTGCTCCAGGAGAATTATGGGCTTTGGAAAAACATCGAAAGAAATTATTAAAACAGACCCCATTGCATCTAGGAAGTATATTTATAAATATTTAAATGTGTATATAAAAATCACATATAAGGATAATACGCAAGGGTTAGGAAATATTGAAGGAAGAATAACTGAAACTTTAACTGTATACTTTGTATATATGTAGTATGATTCCCAACTTCTATAAATTATAGCTGGTAAGAAAAGAAAGCAGGGTTTCATAATTAGTCAACATATTATTCACAGCTACATATCTTATGTGCTACCTAGGAATTACAGAATTCAAATAATCTTTTTACATTTAATGTTTTTTTGTTTTGGGGGTTATTTTAAATGCTATTCCCTACAGGTGTAGGTTGTCAGCGTGGAAAGTAACTTTTTCTGTATTTTATTACGGAAATATGTCAGAAAGTAGTATTTTCTGAATAACCTTAAACTGCCTCCTGGACTTAAGAAAATGCATTTAGTGGAAGAAATTATTTCCATAACTGGAAATACTCTTTTCACAACATCCCCATCAAGGTCCTCTCTTGCAATCTGAAGTGAAACACTTGGTTGAAGCTGGTAGTGCTTTTTAAATGATGACTAGTTATTTTTGTATGGGATGGTAGAGGTTTTTCCTCCTTTCCTGAGCAATGTAGTTCTGTTTCTGATATCTCCTTCAATACGGTAAAACAAAATAATTGGAGTTTTAATAGACTGAAGCCTGGCATTTGGCTTTCTAGCCCGTAATATTCTTTGTCCCATCAGAAAAAAAAAACAGTATACAGCAAAACTTTCTATTTTAGGACAGGAGGAGTCTGCAGGAGCTGACTGAACGTATTTACTGATTCTGTCACTGACCTGAAGAGGCTGAACTGCCTCTTCCTAAGTTACTCTAATTTATCAGCTCTCCGTACCTTGCTTTTTCCTCCCACCTTGTATCTGAATGGATAGAGTTTATGAAATAGGGAACACAGTCTCATTGCATATCACAGAGACAGTACATGAAATCAGTCATGTAATGATGCTAATGATACTGCATGCTGGGACATGGGAAATAATTTCTTATTTACAGTCACAATCTCTTGCAGTTAATGCTTTTATTAAGTCTCCTTTACCAAGGGACATTCTCAAGAAAGCAACAGCTTTAAACCTGTGTCTTGCCTCATCCACCCCTTTTCAGTAATTAAAAGATGATTTGTGTGTCAGAAGTTGCTGTTCAGAGGTACCTCTACCAAATCTAGAACATCTCCTTTTATTTTAAAGATTTTATTGAAATACAAAGATAACTCCTCTTTCTTCAGTTTTACTATGACATAAACTTAAAATACTTACCAGATAAAGACTGAAAATACTGCACTGCAAATGCAACCAGAATTGATAAAAGAAAGGTTCCCATGAAGTAGATCTGTGACAGTGAGATTAAAAACATGATTACAGCAGTGTAAAGCCAAGGTACTGCTCCAACTGAACTCTGCATGTACCAAAGGAGCAATACATACCAGAGTAGATTGTAAAATATTGTTCCAGAAAACTCTCATGTAAAAATAAAGCAACGCTAATGAGCATGGACTAATTGATTCTTGGTTACTATTATTCCAGCACCTACGAGAAGAAGATTGAAACAACCAATTAGTCCTTTACAATGGCACTAGTCAGCTGGGAATCCTCAGTGGGTTTGCAGCAAACCTCAGTAACCCAGGAAAACAAGCAGATATGATCATCACTGTCTCACAGATGGTGAAGTAAAAATTTATAGATACACCAGATGAAACTCATTGAGCACAGAGTACCTTACCCTAGGAGTGTACTTTTTATTTTCTTGTTAGCCTACAATGGGTCTAAGCATTCAGGGTACCCTTGTCAAGCAGCCACAGTACAAGGCTGTATCTAATATGTAGTATTAGCTGTAACTAATATGAGACAACAGCAGTAGGACTTAATTTAGGATTAGATGTACAAAATTTAGTTGCCTATGCAGGACCATGGTGTCTAAACCCCCTTCAGAGACAACAGAGTGCTGCACAATGCAGTCAGAGCTCAAAGAGCACTTTAGCTGACCAGCTAAGAGGTGTCTGTTGTGGGGTGAGCTGAGTGAGCAGCCTTCTCAGTTCTATCAATTACGACTTTGCCTACTAAGGGTGTTTAGACAGCTAAATCACAGGCACCTATTTTAAGCTACAATTGAATTTTTTAACCAAGCTGAGGAGGGAGGGGTGAGGTGTGCATATAGACACATAAATTTTTTCATATAAAAATTTGTATATAAAATACATATCAAATTTATATATATTAATGTAAAATTCTGTGTTACATATTTTTATATATAATTTTTTTTTAAATGTGCCCTTCTGGACAAAAGTGTATGAAGATGGGAAAAGCCCACAGCACTGTTCACTCTGGAATTACTCTCACTGCAAAGCAGATGGATTGAGCCCAAGTAACAGCAGAATTGAGGTTCAAGCTTACAATCCCAGATGGGCCAGCTGGTCCAGAAGCCCTAATTATCAGACTCGTAATTTCATGTGCAGTGGAGGTCATTTAGGGTACAAGTTCATGCTAACTGCAGTGAAGAACAATTTCAGTGGGTTGGTGGGGAATCAACAAATGACATTTTGATGCTGATATCATGTCCACTTTTTTTCTGATCACACACCACTCTGTAGCAAAACAGAAGATAACCACTTAGTCTGGTTCACAGCCTCACCTTCAGCTTCTCCTTATTTAAATATCTGAGAGGCAATTCCACAAATCTACCAAATACTGTGTAAGTGTCCCATTTCCACTTTTTTTCCAACACATGCTGCTCTTCCCAGGTAAATGAAACCTAAGTTAAGTTCTGTGCTGGAACCAGAGGTCTCTAGGTGATTTGTGCATGAACAGTGCTGGCATGTGCAGTTCAGGCAGCAGAATGGGAACCTTCTTCCCTATCTAATATTCTGTGCCACAACATCTGTGCAGGCTGGAATGTCTTTGCAGAATAAATATGAAGGACTGCTGTTATCCCAGTTATGTATTTGTAAGATCTGTATGAAATTATGCTCTATTTAGCATTACAAGATTGTTTTGGACTGTATACAAATTGTCAGTGCTTAACTAAGGAACTTAAATATATATGTAATATTGTATATTAAATACATTGGAAAAGACCTCCTGGATCATTATATCCAGTGCCTGCTATTTCAGGTAATCACATATAATCTGGTCTCTTTAACAGGCATAAACTGAAATATTTTGGTAATTTAAACATTTCAAGCATGTTGACCTTAACCTGCCTTAAATCAAACAAGTGAACAAAGTTAATAATTACAGGAGTTGCTGTTCTCCATAGTAAATGCTACTCACGTGGAAAACCAGAAGATGCTGATTAAAGGGAAAAAAGACTCACCTGTAATAAAGTTCCTGAAGAAGTGACATACTACTAGAATGCAATGCCCGATCAATTTCCAAGTGATCCAGAATGTAAGAAGGTATGGAGTTGCCCTCTTCTATGACCAGGGCCAAATTAAAGAAACCCTAACAATAAAAAAATCACACACACTTCTTAACCATTAAATTTTCATATATATATTTAAGGCCTACTGTAAGCATCAAGTATCTAAATAATTGTAACTGCCTTCTATAAACTCATTTAGTCTAATGTGATCTTCACTGAGTAATTATGAAAGCCTCCTCTCCTAACCATAACCCAGGTAAATACTGAAAATGCAAAATAATTAGCATTCATTTGTTGTGACACTGTTTTCTTAGAAGTCATCTGGAAAAAGATCTGAGCTTTCTTATTTTAATTATTCTTTAAATGCAGCCACCATATCAAACTCTAACCTTTTATCTACTAGGGAAATACAGACTGAAAGTAGAAATGGATTCCTGTTTCATTCCTGTCCACCTAGCTCTATAGATCAACAGCAACCTGAATAGTGACATTGAGAGCAGAAATTTTCTCCAGACAATCTAAGTCCTTAATCTTGCAGTTTTGCTTGCTTGGACAAGTCTTAGGCACCTCTATGTCTCTTGGAACCATGAGGGTGAGTACATGAGAAGGATTACAAAATTCCCCATCACTTTAGTTTTCATACTTTAAAAGTTCAGGCACCTCTCTTCTTTCCTTTGCTAGTTTAACAGTAATGTTATCCTCAAAACAGAATCCAACTATGCTACCTCTAATAAATTAACATACAAGATACTGTCTGAGGACATCTTCACAGGGACGGTGAGAACAGAATATTGCACCCAGGACACTTCAGGAAGATCTGAGGGCAGGAAATGCAGAGTTGAAACACTGCATGTGTTTGGCAACATGCTATGGGTGTATCTTTGAATTACAAAGCATTTTTAGATGAAGCTTTTGTTGGTGGAGCGAACAAAATTCACCCTAGGATTCACAGAGTATACCAAGGGAAAGAGGCCAGTCTTCTTGTTTGCATCCTAAAATAGCAGAGGATAGGACTGGAACATAACTCAGCAGTCTATTAATTGTTCCTCTTTGCAGCAGCAAAAATATCAAGGTCACAACAGAATCAATAGTGCCAAGGTAAGACAGCACTCAATTGAGCCATTAACTTCTAGCTTTCAAACTGGCCAAATTCTGTGACTGTCCATCTATGGTAGGTTTACTTTCTGTTATCATGAAACAGCAATCACTGACTCGCATAGTATTCTGAAATAGTAATAACTTATTCTAGCAGGCTTCTTCAGTGCAGATGTAGCCAAGCAGAATAAGCAGTCTCAGATAAATGCTCTATTGTTCTAAGCTCTGATGTATTATAAGCACATTATGACTGCAGACCCACCTGTGAATCTCCCTCTAGTGCAGCTTGTGCATACATCCGCATTGAGAGCTCGAGATCTTTAGACTGGTTCTGGTAACCGTAGTAGTAGAAATCACCCATCTTCAAATAAGCTGTTGAAGAAACCAGTAGCAGATCATTGAGTGTAGTTGTGGAAATAGGATTAACCAACTATTAATGTGATGGAGAAGGTAAGAGTAATTCTAGTCTTTCTGTCTAGTTGTCTCTGTGGCTACTTCACACCAGCCTGACCACTGAAAATATTTGTTCCTGGGTGAAACTTCTCACGATTTCTCTTTAATGAATGAATGATACTGCTATTTTCACAAAAACTGAGACTTAGAGACTTTATACTACATTTCTTCTTCACTTGCTGAATCTGTCTTTGGGCAACCTGTAGCCTTATTCAGGTTAGCCCTACTAACTTGATGAGACTTAAAAACATGCTGTCTTGAGTGTTTGTTCTGTACCTGTCACTATGGTGGCTGAACCAATCCCCCAAATTATGGAACTCTGCTAATGATTTTGTTAGTTTCAAACCCAACCCAACTCAGGACAACAGTAGGTATAGAATTATCCTGGTCTAGAAGGAAGCAGTGCCCAGAAAATATTTTACAAACATCTCTCTGTGATACTGTACAGTAATTAATGCTCCAACAGGGTGGGCATTGAGCCAGACAAGAGAAAGCATGACACTGCACTAATCTAGGCTAAAGGGTTTAAAATGATCCCCCCATGATCATGGGGATGCTTGTCTGACCTAAGCATCCCCCAAATGGTTTGAAACATTTTTATACCTTGCCTTGTGTATTTAGAAGTCCCATTTGTTTTTACAGTGGACTATATCACAGCTCTTCCAGGAAGCAAGTTGGTCACTGACCCAACAGCAGAGGCAGAATGGAAGGCCATGAACACTGGTGAATCATCAAGAAGAGAGCTCCCCTCCACCATACCAACAACTGCACCATTTCAGCCCTGGCCTAAAGAGCTGCAGTGATAAAGTAGGCCTGGAAATGAATTCTGCCAGGGTTAGACTCTCTATCCCAGGCCCTGCACTGGGGATTTGATCCTCCGCTACTGCAGAGAGGAGTGACATATAAAATTCCCCTTATATTACTCATCTGAGGAAGAGATAAAGTAATAAAATTCTACCCTTGTTGAACCCAGCAAGTTTTCGAATCAGTCTCACCCCATGAGTCTGAACTTCAGAAGCTCCTCTAATATTGTACCATTGGATTTGCTAAAAGGTCAGCCAAAGTTCACAAATGCTAATAGGGTTTGCCAACTCCTGTGGTTTCAGGCTGTATCAGTGTGATATTCAGTCTCTGCACTGCTGTGTACTTAAATTAGCAGCCTGAATTATTTTTACACTCTATTTTTCATGTGCTTTTTTACAAAACACTTAAAACTTGTTTTTTAAAAAAACAGAGAATCCTTCAGTTCCCCAAAACAAGCTGTGCCAATGCTGATAAACCCTGTACCTTAACAGAAAAACTCATAATAAATTAGATAAGGGGTACTTTAGCCTTCATTAGTTTCTCATGACTCAATTATGATATGGAAGTATATTTGCTTTTGGATTTTGCCTTTGATAAACTAAACAGCATGAGCTTGTAAAGTCTGCCTTTTTCTTAAACCTTGAGTCAATTGCTCAGGCTCCTCAATATTCAGCCCGTTCTCAGGGCTTGGCTTTTTATTATGTCTTTTTATTCATATTTTATCAATTTTATGCCATATAAAGTAAACTCTCAGAAAACCTGTGTGGAAACCCAATACTTGGAATACTTATACCTGATATTCCTATCAAAACACTAAAAAGGAAATGTATGATAAGTGGAGATTACTCTTCCCTTGGCTTGCTCACTCACACAGAAATGATAACAAGCAAACAAACAAAAGGTAAAATTAAAATTCAGAAAGAATTCCTTATACATACCAAATGATGGTGCATTGACTTGAGAAACAGAGAAATTGTAGTATCTCCAAACACAATCAGTTGCTAGGTATTTCCTTGCTAGGTCCTGGAAAGAAAGTAATTGATCCATTCATATCACAGATAAGAAATTAGAATCACATTAGCATTGAGAAGTGTTCCTTTTAGTTGTGAAGACATTTACTTACTGGTCTTTCTTCACAGATGTGTGCTAAATTGGACTGTGACACTTCAATCCCAGTTTCAGCTGCTAAAATATAATGCAGCAACGCTTCATGCCTAACGGTAGATGAAATAAATTAGTGAAAAACTTAACAAAAATATTTTAGTTAAATAATCCCCATTAAATTGATAAAAATCACCTAAGAGCAAAATTTTGGTATAAAGTTTCAAAACAAGGAGGCTGACAAGCCCATGCAACAGCTACACCTACTGGCAATGCTTGGTGTAACAAACCATGCTGGATCTCCAGGATTTGCAGGTTTCTCTCTTGCATTGAGGCTGGATTGGCTCCAATGGGCACTTAGAGTAAGTGCAAGACTGATGATAAAGTTGAATTGATATTAAAGGCCAATTACCTATTTAAATATTTCAGATAAAATATTCTTAAAAGACTCTTCCCTCCTCCACTAAAAAAAATACATAATTAACTTAGATGCATACATATGTCAATCACGCATCCAACTACTTTGATATTCTTTTCCGTTTTCTTTCTATTACTGTAAAGCAAGTAATAAAAGCTAATTCTGCATTTGCAGTATAGCAATTCATTATTGCAGTACAGTGGTACACCACTGCTCACGTGCGCTCCAGAGAGCATCTCTAACATTCTGTCCTGTACCTACTCAGTATTACGGAGACTAAACATCCAAAGTTAAGAGGAAGTCTTTAAGATTACAAGATAAAAAAACAAAAACCAACAAACCAGTTGGTGAGCTTTTTTCCTACCAAAACTTCCTATTAAAGGGTCATGCTTCGAGTGATTCTCTCCACAAACTGGAAGCAAATACGGTTAAATACACATTTGATTTCAAGAGGTGCTTAAGCAAAGAAATTTCACATGAAATTGCACAAGCAGTTACAGAACTAGCAGGTGTAAACTCCTGCTCCCCAGCTGCTTCTGAAAGATTACAAATTATTCCTTGTACTTGCTGTGTACCCTGGCAGCACAGAACAAATCCAGGATATCTAAGCTGGGAAGTCAGTTGTTCTGATCCCTAAGTCTCAAAGGGCAATTCAGAAAAATTTGTACATTTAAGGCCTTTAAATCAGCCACTGAGAATCAAACCACCATGACTAACAGGTATGTAGAACACATGGCTGCTGACACCAACAACCCAGGAACACCTTGTTTGGTCTGCTTGGCAGTGTAATGATTTACATGTATGCAAGATATATGAAGAAACATTCAGGACCAAAGTTTTCAACATGAACATACTCCTATAACTAGTTGAAAACTAAAGTTTTCAACATGAACATACTCCTATAACTAGAGATGACTAGGACCAGTATCTGTAAGTAAGTACCCATACACTCCTGATCACTGGCATCTCAAGTGTGACTCCAGCAGATTTTTACTCCTATCTACAAGGACCAGATGTTCTGGGATCTTAATGCCCTGTCACATGCACAGAACTTTAATGGGACTGTATGCGGTACATCAGAACATGCTACAAAAATATTACAAGAGAGTTGTTCACTCTTAAAAAGTGAGGTCAAGTCTCAGTTACTCCAGAACAATCCACTGATAGTTTCTTGTAGACCTCCTAAGCTTGAAGCACTAATTAAGTACTAACAAGGGAAGGCTGCAGGACTAAACAAGCCATTGTCTTAATCATGTATGACAGTCTGATGCCTGCATATACAGCATCTCATACTCATGCCTACAGGTCACTGCAAAAATGGAGCATTAACCTGGAAGCTACTTTGAAACCTCTTTGTTGGCTGACTGGATACTGCAGCCTCCTACTATACTTTACAGAGAAGATAGTATTAACCATATACAAAAAAACAACAAACACAGTCCAGCAGCCTGAGTATTCACGACATAGTATTAGACAGAAGGGAGAAAGCAAAACACGTTTTTTGGAACAGAAGGAATGTTAAAAGTGAAAGGTGCTCCTCTGGCTAATCCAGTGCACATTACATGCTATAGTACTATGGGATGAAAATCACAGGCAGCAGATACACTATTTTCCTCTACAAACTCCCTCTTTTTCACTTGATTCTGAAAGAACTGTTGAATTATGCTTTGGGTCACTCCCCCTTCCTTTTATGTTAATGAGTGTTTTGCTACTGATTTCAGTGGTGCTGCTATTTGTGCTTTTCTTTGAGGTAATGGCCCAATGTCAATTATTTTATCATGCTATAAAGTGAAAATAGAAAATGAACTTGAAGAGAACAGCAAACATACCATGAAAGTTCCAGATAAGCATTGAGAGCTTTTCTGATGACATGACCTAAGTAGCCATTTTTCTCTGCAATGTGTTTTGCCCAGCTATAGAAAAGAACAAACAACAAAAAATGAACAGCTGTGCTCCAGTAATGTTATTCCAACTCACACTGACTCAATGAACACAAAAGGACATAGGATCACCTTCTGACTTCTTCCATAAGACAAACTATGGGATTTCACAGTAATTGCTCCATCAATCTTGCAACTGCTGACTGAACTGAGAACATTTTGTTCATTCATCTCCACGAGGATACCAGAGACATCCTATGGGTTTTTTTCCTTGGCAATATTAAATTTAATTTTTTTTTTTTTAAGAAAACAAACCTAACTCAGCAAGTGCTATAACTAACTACCTGCCTTTTTCTTGATGCAAAACGCCAGTTCTACCACATCATTAGCCTGGTATTTCTTGAAAATCAAATAAGCATAGCTTTGTTAGATACAACCTCTCAGAGTTGTTCTGGTAAAAGACAGTAACTGGAAGTACTCAGCATTTCTCAAAATCCCTGGTGATTTAAGTAATACACATATTCATGTGGATCAAACTTTACTACCGAAGAGCCTTTTGTCGAGGGGGTAAGCATCATGGAGTATAAGACATTTAGACTACGAACTTAAAAATCATCAATAACCAAAATAATCCCACCAGAAATATATTCTCATTTAACAAACGGCTTCATTCCTTACATTACAGCTTTTTCTGGATCTCTAGGAAAGTCTTCCATATTTCCTGTGATGTAATACAGAGAGCATCGTAAAGTCCCTTCTATATGTCCTCCTTGGGCGGCTTTATAGAAATAGTGTGCAGCAACTGTCTGTGAAGAAACAAGACACAATTAGCAACTCTGCATTATTAATGTTTATTGAGTTTCATTTCTTGGGACTCATTTAATGAAATTAATTAGAAGAGGCAATTGGATAATGAGTGCAAGCCAGTTTAACTACTTTTAACATACTTAGACGAAATAGACCCCTTTTTTTTCTAGCTTTTTAATAACTGAGGCTCAAGAACGTTTTTAAAATCATAAATTCTGGTAATATATCGAATATCAAATAGAAAAGTGTCTAAATACGTTAACCAACACCTGGCAGCATACAAGTCTTGTGTGCACTGACAAAAGTAAAATTAGCTATTCACTAGTGGGGAGGTTAATAAGGGATCCTGGAGAACAGGACCTCATGCCTAAGTGAAGGCTGGGAGGCAGCAGCTATGCTCAGTATGACTAGCAGGGCACACAGTGCTCAAGCCTCTGAAACTGGTTCATAGAAGGTAACACAAGCTGAGTAGGCAGGGCCAGAGCTGCAGAAGTAGGTGGGCTATGTGACTCTCCATGTTTTACCCTCACGAACAGTAATCTGTAATATAAACCGAAGCAGCATACAGCCTTAAATAATTTATTTCAGGAGACTTTTAACAATCGATATATGGGGTTTTTGTGAGTAAGCATGGACTTCAGAGTATCCATCACAGCCATAACAATGTACTTCTCCTTGCTTATGGCTTTGGTGAATAAAGAATCCAGGGCACTTTAGGTGTACGCTTACAACCAGCCAACTCTGAAATAGGTATTTTTGTCCTTGGGGAAGGAAAATGTGTTTGCCAAATGCACACACTGGCAAGCACTGCTGCTGTTGGCAGGCAGCAGAAATGCTCAGTCTGGAGTATATCCAGATCTCAGAACTCACAGGCCATACTGGAAACATCTTTTAGTTCCAAGTACAAGGTCTACTTGCATCTATTACAGCCTTACTCATTATGTTTGTGCTGTTGGTTGTAAACTACCTAGCTGGTTAAAAGAAATACAACCTAAGTAGACCCTTCTTATTAGAGGAAAATTAATTTTGCATGTGAGTGAGAAAATTTAATAAATGGGCTGTGTCACAGAATGACAAACCAAAATACTGCAGTCTCTCAGGACAGTATTAAATAGTTACATCTGCAAGTCTGGCTTGAAGGACTTTCACTGCAGTTCTGAGGTTCACAGAAGCAATACAAACGTAGCATAGCTGTTCACAAGTTCAGGAACAAGGTTCTGCTGCTTTCATCTATTGTGGAAAGCAACTTCAGCCTATACACTTTCCAATCTAAAACTGAGAGAACACAAAAACATCACATAATGTGAGAGCATGCACTATCCTGGTGTTGTCATTGGAAGGAGGAAAGCAGAGGCAGTCCCCAGAGTTAAACCTGTGCCTGCTTTGTTTCTAAATTAAGGAACACAAATACACCCTTAAGTATGACCAAAATATTTGTGTAACATGTCTCTCTAAGCAATATGACTGAATTCCCCAGTAACAACCTGGTTTGTGATAAAAGGTATCAAAATCCAACTCAGAGCGAACACAGCAGTCTCAATAGCAAAGCAAAAAAATTCTAAACGGGGTCCTAACATGGTAGTGGTACTGTTAAATATTTACTTACTTGATTTCTACCAGGTACTCCAGGGTAAATTCCATCTAAATAAAGGACTCCAAGGTTGTATGATGCATCTGGATTTCCCAATTCTTCAGCAACTAACCAGTGTTCAGCTGCTTTTCTGTAGTCTCTTTTAAAATTGTGGTAATACCATCCCAATCCATTCACTGCCTGGGGCAAGCCCTTAGGGAAGAAGAGCGGTGTCAGGTCACACATTTGATTCTACTTTGGGTCATTTTGCAATTCCAACCTGCTGCTCAACTTTGTGTGCTCTTGTGACCTTGCCTAAATTCTAGATGCCTGGATGCACAAGGATACAGCCAAAATTACGCTGATCTGGGATTAAGAGATACAAAGGTTCACTGGCTTTTTTTTCACTTTATTCTTCCTTGTGGCCTCATACTAAGAGCAAGGAATATGACTCCAGTGCTCCAGTGTTGTCTCATTCTACAGAGTCTCAGCTGTGTCTGCAGCCAGATTTGTACTTGCTGACAAGAAAAAATCGTGAACTTTTAACCTGTTTTCTCTACAAAACCATGCCAGGACATCTGCTCTTGTGAACTCTTAGAACCTGGCTGACAGGATTAGCAATCAAAAATCCCTGCTTTTAAACTAGACTATTTCCATGAGAATGACTAGGAAGCAATGAACACAGAACTTTGTGATGCTGTTTTCAAAATGTATTTGAACAACACCATCCAGGTCTGCTTAAGAGAGTCCTACATGCTATTACTAAGTTGCATCTTTGCATCAATAACTATGGATCAAGATGAGAAAGTCTTCCTGGGACAGATTTTATTTTGGTTGCAATGAGTCACCGTCTCCTTCCGTAAACTGGTGGGTCATATGGTGGCTGTAAGTCTGCCAGCAGTTCAAATTACTCTCTACCAATAGACATAAATATGCTATTTACTCCTATTTTATAATGTATGTTTAATAACAAACAAGAACCAGAACAGTGATATAAGGTAAAAACTACATAAAAAAATCTCTGTGCGCAAATGTGAGTTATTTGCTTGCTACTGCTGGCTTCTACACTAGTCTCCTTATGTAATCTCTATAGAAAGAATTGCAGACTACTGGCACTTACAAAGGCCTTCTGGAAAATTATTCCTTTCAGGTTTAAACCGTGTTACTAACTTACCCATTAAAAAATGCAAAAGCAGTTAAACTTTTCAATAATTATGATGTTATTTTTGTATAGGAAATTTGCACCAGAGCACAAAAACGTAAGTTACTAGGTTCAAGGAGAGTAATGAAATTGTTGTCTCTAGGATGCTTCCTGGAATCTGTTCCTCAGATCCTGAGACAAGGGAATTTTGATAACACTGTGAAAGCCAATCAATCTACTCAAGCTTTATCCAAACAGGCAGTAGAACAGGTAGTCTCTCCTGTTTCAAAGGAATGATAGAACAGGCACAATTCTTTTCTGATGGTGGTCAGCAATGAAGCCCTATTGTTACTGTCAGTAATTTCACTAGTCCTGCTTCTCAAAGCTAGGAAGATATTCAAGGTCTAGGTGCTCTTTTATTTTTATACTAAGGGCCAGATCATGGCTTGGGTAATCAGACTGTACTAGATCATTGAACAGATTGAGGCTCCTCTCTGTGGTGCCCCTGCTATGCAAAAAACAGAACACTTTGAGACATCCAGGTCTTCTCCCTGAAGTAGTGAAGAGCTGGTCAGGGAGAGCACATACAGTTTTTTTCCAGTCATCACCATTCTCTGGAGGGGTTCTAACTCTAAGCAGAGAGAACTGGCCATATAGCCATAAACCACCACAGCTCCAGGGTGGTTGGACAGGAAGCCACCATTCTTCTGCATTCAGCTCTTGTGCTGAAGGAATGCATAATCACTCAGTGCAGACTGTGGAAATACAATCCAGACCTCAGTCTTAACTCCTTTTCATCCACTTTAAAACTTGAAGACATTGTAATTGTAGCAAAGCCTGCTGCCATGGATATTCAAAGACACCAGTTCTCTCTACCTGGCTGCGAAGAGATCACCATGTCAAAATTTTAAGTCCTGGTAGGCACCCCTGTGAAAAACATACCCAGTACGGTCTGGAAAAAAATGCTTAGGAACATGAGGCAAAAACATACTCCTGGATCAACTATTCACTCTGTAAGTCACTTAACTATCATCAAATTCCAAAGATGTAAGTAGAGGGAATTTTTTTTCTCCCATGGAGATTTCGGCTTTTTATATAAATAGACATTTTATATACACAGGCATTTTATATAAATCAGAGTTCACTATTATTAGCATCCGGTATAGGACTTTTACAATAAAATATTTATTACATTTTACCTTGGCTGCTGCCTTCTTCATTAATTCCAAAGCAAGTTTTGTATTTTTTTTCACACCTTGGCCCTACGAAAAGGATATGTGAAACAATTTATAAATACAGAAAATTTACAGAAATTCACGAATACAGAATACTGGCTAGTGAAAATTCACATATACACATTGAAACTGCATTTTCAAATGTATACTGTTATTTACTATGTGTTATTCAGAATCTCAATGATTCAGTCTAGGAAAAAATATTTCACCAGTTGATCCAATTGACTTTTATTGGTAAATAACATCATAGATCTTTCAGCAACTAAGGAAGAATAATTAGCATTCCAAGGTACATAGATTGCTCACAATTTGGCAATGAGTAACAGCTCTCATCTTCCCTGAAAAATGATGGCAGTGTCTCCAGAGGAAATACATAGATGTCACTCTGATGATACCCATAAAAATTAATTCCAGACATGGAATTAATAGCTATGAGAGCTCACAATTAACACAAGCAAAACTTAAGCAAGCATTTGGTAGGGAAAAGCCCTCTACAGCCAAAAGATTGAGACAAAGACCTAACGGTTCTTCACCAATATCTCTAAGCTGCAGTACTGGTGAATGTGTTTGGGGTGATGCTGCTTAGCTGATTCAACTTACCTCACTCAGGTGGAGTTATGCCTGAGTTTAGCCTCTGCTGTCTACTGCTTCTAGCAGGGTACAACTAACTGCATGCAAAGACTATTTAATTCCTACTAAAAAAAAAACCAAAACCCAACACCAGAACAACCAAAAGTCACAGAGGTCTAAATAAAGGCCACTCTGAGAAAGGATCAAACTTTCACCTACATCTCTACCCCAAGGTCTATGCCCACTAGCAGGTTAGAATTTTTAGGTGACAAGCCATTAGGAAAACTTAGGATCCACAATTTAGGTGGTATTTTAATCCTGCATCTGGGTAGGAACAAAGTGATATAACTGCTTCAAACTTGCCATTTTTAAAAATGTTGTGCATACAGGATAAAAATCAATACAAGTTTCATAACCATTGATTTTCAGAGCAAATCTAAAAGCATCTGTATACACTCTCACAATGAATCACTACATGTAACTTTAAAACATCCACCTCATAGGAATGATTTTTTTAAAGTGAGACTATGAAACATGACTTACCTTAAATAACACAATGGCATAATCATATATTAACACTGGATCTTCTGTTTCTATTGCACCCTTTGCATACCATTCTATTGCAGCTTCAGGATTCTTTGCCACTCCTTGTTGGCCCCAAAAAAGCATCTGAGCCAATCGTTGCTAGAAGAAAACAACATAAACTCTTATGTTATAAATGCTAGTATAGAATTGTAGGATCAGACTTGTAAAATCCATTTAAGCCTGCAAATGTGTGAAGAAACTAGGTATACACCCTCAACAGTCTGAAAACAACTGGTTATCAAGAATATTCATAGGGCTTCCCAGTGGAGAAATGTACTGATATTAAATCTACATCAAGGTTATTCTTCACAACTGTCAGTACCATGGAAGTCTGGCTTGATTTAAGCAGAGAGGTAAGTGACAGAGGCAGACTTCATGTACGTAATGGCTCAGTATTACAACATATTGCTGCTGGTCTCAGATTAAGCAGCAATAACTGCACCATGTCAAATACAAAGCCAGTGAAAACGACCAGAGAAGGAGGTTGCTAAGTCTTGACAATAATTCCCTTTTGCCTTGCATCATCGGTGGTGAGGCACTCGAACAGGCTGCTGAAAGAAGTGGTTAAGTGCTCCATCACTGGCAGTGTTCAAGAGCAGGCTGGACAGAGCCTTGGGTGACATGGTCTAGGGTGAGGTTTCTCTGCCCGTGGCAGTGGAGTTGGAACTGGATGATCTTAAAGTCCTTTCCAACCCTAACTATTTTATGATTGTTACAGCTTTTTGCATGGTTACTGGATATTATCAGAGAGAAACATGGGAAATAGTTTAAGCTCATAAAAAGAAGCAATTCAGGGTGGAAGGAGAAAATGCCTGTCTGCTCTCCTCCACAACTTTCCTACATAGTCTATATACTTACATGACGTGTGTATAAAATGAAGAAAGGGAAATGTATTACTTCATACCTGTGCAGCTGCGTTTCCTCTTGTTGCTTCATGTTTTAACCACATAAAGACATCACCATTTTCGTTTGTCTGAGCTTTTAGCAGTTCATCATCCATCAGCCTTATCGTTTCAACAAATGCCTGAAGAGCAGGTGAACAGAAAAAAAAAAAAAGATTACACAATGAATTCATACATCTGCCACTAAAAAAGGTTACCTATTTCCTGTTTATCCCTGAAAATTTGAGATCAATTCTGGGTTTTAAAATTCTCACCACCCCTCTACTGGCCAGCACATTAAGACCCATCCTTTCACCCAGTGTAAAACCATTTACTGTTTCGTTACAGCACAAAACTTGCAAGTCTACTCTACAGTGGAAAGATATGCCAAGGCATCAACAACTGAGCCCCCTTTCCCCACACCTTTGTAGTTTTAAATGCACTTAATAATGGCAAAGAAATGCTTTTAAGCCTTTTAAGACTTCTTAGTTTCTATAGAAATCTCTCTTTAAAGATAAAAAAGGAAGCTGGCAGAAAGCTTGATGAAGACCTGCCCTACAGCACTCTTACCTAGGTGCTGTCTGCTGATTTTTTGTGCTTTAGTAAGAAAAATATCTCTGGTTTTGATAAGTTGTGTTGCCTCCTGTTTAGCATTCTAAAAACATTTTACTGTAACTTTATCTCATCAGATAGCTATTTAACAGTTAAATCTTTCCATTAGATTATACAAAAGTGTAAGTATGGAGAGGACAATTCCATCTTCTCCACAAACTTTATGATGTTTGGCTAATGACACAGATCAGTTGCTTAGTAAACACATCCAATTATATTAATAATTAAAATCTAAGTGAGGAATTAGAGCCCAAGAACAAGACTTAGACTTTACTGAAAGACAGGCCTGTGGCCAATTCAGAGGATTTGAGCCTAACTTCGATTTGTTTTCCCCCTTACTAAGAAACAGAGCAATGGTACCTACTTACAATTTGGAGGATTTTGTAACACTCACAGAATCATAGAATGGTCTGGATTGGAAGGGACCTTTAAAGATCACTTAGTGCAACACCCCTGCCACAGGCAGGGACATCAATGAGATGAGCTAGTATTTGTAAATCAAGGCAAAAACATTCTGGCCATGTAAATAATATATGAAGTCATTTGCACAGAAAATGAGCTCAGACACTTTTAACTCTTTTACCTGTTCCCCTTTTATAGTGTGTTGATCCAATGATGTCTTTATTGCAATATTACTGTAATAAGCATATGACAACTCCAAATCAAGTGGATAGTTATTAATGCCTTGGTAATGTTTATAGCCAAGATTCATCACAGCAAGTCTCTCATTCCCCTGAGCTCCAACCAAACTATACAGCAGTCCCTGGCAAAAATCAATAGACATAAACAAGAGTGAATTCAGTGCACATCTCACAAGTTTTGCACTTTGGTGGAGGTTTACAGTGAACAGTGTTCATACCCGTAGCTGATAGACTAGCAATACAACGCAAACACAGTGTTGCAGTTTAAGCCACTCGCTCACTCCCTCTCTTCTTCCTCCCCCCGCTCCCAGAGGAATGGGGAGGAGAATGGAAAGAAGTAACTCCCCCGGGGGTTGAGATAAGAACAGTCCAGTAACTAAGGTATAACACAAATCACTACTGCTACCACCAATAATAGTAATGATAAGGGGAATTACCGATACCCAGCCTGACCTGAGCAGTGATCTCACCCTTCCAGGTAACTGCCCCCAGTTTATATAGTGGACATGACGTGCTGTGGTATGGAATACCCCTTTGTATAGTTTGGGTCAGGTGTCCTGCCTCTGCTTCCTCACGGCTTCTCCTCCTCCCTGGCAAAGCATGAGACTCAGAAAGCCCATGGTCAGACTAAACATTACATAGCAACAACTAAAAACATTGGTGCCATCAGCGCTGTTCCCAGGCTGAAAGTCAAAAACACAGCACTGCACCAGCTACTAAGGAGAAAAATTACTGCTACTGCTGAACCCAGGACACACAGTTACAGAATCAAGCACAATCCTAAAGTAGTTAAAACATCTTCTATACATATAGAAAGATTTGACAGAAAAACTAGATTCTAAATACTTTTCAAGTATTGCACTTATTCTGTCACTGCTAAGTCTGCAGCAATTTTTAAAGACACCTTACGATAGTGTTACTTATACTCTGACACTTTCTATACTCAGCAGTACCTTAACTAGTCTCACTGATGTCAGCCGGAGTTTTTGCACTGAATTCAGTGGAAACATCTGGAAGTTAACAAACACCACTTGAAAATCTTGCCCTAAGGATCTGACAGGAATAGAAGGATGGGACTTGTAGCTGACAAGGTTTCAGCACGAAGCTCCCTTGACATACCTGTTAATTAGTGCTAGACATAGTCTGGGTACCTGCACATTTGCCAAAATCATTTTCAGCGCTACTATTATTTTTCACCTGCAGAGTAATAAAAACAGTGGTGTCCCATCTGTGCTGGATATTAAATTATTTCCTACAATATCTGAAGCAGATCCAATAATGGAATTACTTAGCCTCCAAAATTAGCACTAGATATAACCCATAATTAGGGTATAAACCAGGCTCCTGTCTATGGTTTCTTGTGTTTGAGAAAATACAGTGAGCTTGGTCTCAGATTGGCCTCTCAGGGGTACTTCTGATTTAGTATCCTGTAACCAAATTAGGCAGATCTGCTATTCTTCATGAGCATTTTATATGATAACATTATATCACAATTAAATATCTGTTGGCAGTTTCAGTGTAGCTCTCTTCCAGTGATATATAAACACCTTTCCTTTATTTGACCTTGCAATGGAATCACATGGAAACATTCTAGTTATTTCCAACTTGCCTAAAAGGTCAGGAGTTCACCTGCTCTGCAGTTGGTAAGGTGAAGCACAATCACTTCTTCTCCAAAGAAAAGTATTTTACTTTGGTTACCTCTAATCATTTGACCGTTATGTATATATATTTGACCATTATGTATATATTTGACCATCAGTGCCACAGTTTTGCACACTGTAAAATGTGACTGCTTTCCTGACTCTACTATGCAACCTTTCCACTTTAGGAGATTTGCCTGACATGAGACTATTTTCATACTCATCTACAGATATGGGTGACTCAAGTGTTATACCTCATCCTACCTCCTCAGTGACTGGGAAAAGCGATATGTTCCATGCTGTTCACTTTAACACTATTTTTAGGCCTTACTAAAACATTGATTTCCTTGTTCTGCATGAGCAGGATAAGGATTCTCACCATCAGGACATCATAAAGACTACACTGCCATTAGGCTATTTAGAAGTAGTTGTATTGGGGAATCCCTTCAGCTGCAGCCTGGATCTGGAAGCCATTACACAACTTTTAATTCAACTGATCATAAATTCATTCCATTTCTCAATTGCTTTTAGAAGAAATTAATTTCACAGACATAACCAAACATATTAAATATACTACCTTTGTGCGATCCACAGACACACCAAGCCCTGTTTCAAATATAACTGCAAGGAAATAGGAAGCCTTATGGTATCCACAACAACTGGACTCCACCAAGAGAGGGACAGAGGAGCCCACATTGCTCAGGCCATCAGTGCTGGACAGACCCTTTGAAACCTTCTCAAATATCCTTCGACCAACTTCTAGAACTGTATCACTTCCATCTTCTAACACTAAAAATAAAACATAGGACACACAGTTTCTGCAAGAGTTAAAATCAGGTACTGATTTCCCCTCCTTAATTTCTTGGGACTGGGGCAGATTCTATTATTTCTTACGCTGAATCGTATTCTCAATGCAGACAACCAAATTTCCTAGAGATACAAGGTACTATTGAATAGTAAGAGTGAATAAAAGTCTGAAAGATCATCCCAAAGTAACCAACCACTAAAAACGTATGGATATCTCTATTTCCTTTTATATAATATGCCATACTTCACTTGCAGCACAACATATAAGCCACATTACACTCCATTACTCAGCTGCTACCAAAAAAGATGTGTAAGACATGAAATGAAGTCAAAGCATACTAACTTATATGACATATATTGTGGAGTTTTTTAAAGGCAATAAAATAAAATGATTACCATCTGGAGCACTGAAATCTGTCTCTTTTAATAGTTTGAACAAAGTATGGTATTTTTCCCTGAGCTCTTTTCCCCACATGAAGGCTTCACATTTGGATTTTTCACCATATTTATGAATCAGCTTCGAATAATAGTTTTCACAGTAACCTAGAGAAAACAACATATTTAAGACATGAAAGCTGACTTGGCTGGTCTTTAAAACAAACTTTTGGCAGATAAAAAAAGATATTTCTAAGGTAAACTAAAAAATTAACTAAAAATTTCTAGCGTAAACTAAGATAATGTATTGATAAAAACTCATATACCTAGCACAGACCACTTACAAATATGTATTTCTTCTACTCTCTTCCATATTCTGGTCACAATATATGCAATCAAATTCTAATTGGAAATATAAGTTAGTTTTCAGCACACATTTAAGCTATGTTGTTCTCCTTTCACTGAAGTGGCTGCTTTGATATAAACCTGTCAATTACTACACATCAGGCAACTGTGGCAGAGACATTCTAGCAAAACCCAGCCATTCTGGGGAAAAGGCTTAAAATATGTGTGCCTTTAGGGTCATTTAGGATTGAAACTGAAGAAGGGCAATCAAATAGCTTACATGAAAGCTTGAAACTTTATCTTTGTCCCTTTATGCAACTGTCTTGTTAGAGAAGAAATATCAAGAACATGATTTAAGCTTGTATTCCATGGCATGAAAGTCTTTGCAGGAACAAAACCACAGCTTTAGCTTTAGTTACCAGTAAAAGGCCTAATCTCTTCAAATTGCCTTTTTTCTTGTTATGGCTAAATTTAAGTTTACTTTTGATGATCGTTATCCAGATTCTGGTAAAAGGAAAGAAAACAGGTCTCCAAAGATGACAGTTTAAAATTCATATGTCATAGATCAACACTTACGATTTCTCTGCGCTTTTTCACCCTGCTTTACAATATGTCTGTACTCATAAACTATTTCTTGAATGTCCATGCATCTCTCGTAGTAAAGTTCAATTTGTTCCACTGTTTCTTTGTCATGAAGAGGGTTAGAAATCTATAAAATGGCAAATTATGGATAAATAGCATCCACAGTATCTATTGCTGTCAATGTTTAACTAGAAAGTGTTACACACAAAACCTAAAAGGAAACACTGTTTACTCCAATCAGCTTACCTAGCAAATCATATTAATGTGCCAGGCAACCTGACGCTGGCCACAATAGGCTATGATTTTAAACATTCAGTGTAATCCAAAAAAACATGGATAAACTTCAAAAATTGACTAAGCCTTTGTGACCTTCACCACCTTTTTCAATAAAACCATTAATTTATCAAGTATGTTCAATATTGTATCATCAAAAACTCTGGGAAACAAAGCAATTCTGCTTACTTAAATATAGATATATGAACATTGTTTTACACACTTCACGAAGTCTTATCTTTTAGCATTCGAAGAGGTAATTAACATTCTGAGATTTCAACAGAAAATTATCACATTTTAGTTATATGCTCCCAAGTACTATTATGATTTATAGCTAGTTTATCACTTAGTAAGAGCTTCAGTTAAGAAAAAAAATACAGTAAAAAGCACAGCCATAGCTGGCAGCTAACATCTAAACATTTCCAAATACTGCTTTCATTTACCTGTTCTGTTTCCAACACACTGAGACGATAGTACTTCACAGGTCCAAAGAATGCTTCAATGCCATTTACATATCCACTACCTCCAAGAACAAAGTAGCCAGCAGTGTCATCATAATAGAAATCTTCCCTAAAACTTGAAAACATTAAAGAGAAGTTGGCAATCAGGAAGTACTATGAAAGATAAAAAGAAATATGTATCTCAAAATTTCCATAACTGACAGCCTTAAGCTCATTGCCAGTATCTTCTTTTCTCATCTGTTTACTCTCAAAATCTACTCTGCAATTTGGTGTGGCAAGCTGTGGAGTAAATTTAACAAACCCTTTGTCTACAGACATACTAAACCAGCAAGGTGTTTTATTTTTCTGACCTGTAGGTATCTTCTGGTGTTTTATACATCATTACACAACCTCAGAGATTTCAGTATCACCTCTCCCTTGCACGTTTCTAAAATTGGCATATGAATTTAAGTTATCTGTCTCCTAGAGTTACTGTCTACAAATTTATAATTTCTGGTTTGAAACCATAGAGAAGGAACAACACTGAAGTCTGTCATGCAATTTACTGTAACTGACTTTCTGTAAGTTTTTTTTATCATTATTATGTGCACAAAAAAGAGTGAATCTTAAATTACAGTGAAGTAAAACAATTAAAGATCCATTAAAAGAATATTCAGTTCCTTAGAATGAAGGATAGAGCAAGAACATTTTTTATAGAAATTCTGCTCTCTGCCTAAGCAAATTAGGTAACAATTTCACCACTGAAATCTGAGCTCTCTCACAGCAAAAGCAAAACTTCCCTTGACTTCAGTAAGGCCAAGACTTTGTTTGAAGGTAGATCCTAATACCACTTACCTTCCAATCAGACTTTAGTGAGGGTTATTAGACCCTAGAGCACAAGATCATGCAGCATGTTAACTCGATGAGCTCATGGCATTAACAAAATTTTTTAGCTCATGCTCAATGTAAGTGCAGTAAAATGCAAACTGTTTTTGAAAGCACAGAATGGAAAAACATCCCATAGAAATTTTGAAAATCATCTGGAATCTCAGTTACAAACTTGTGCCCTCCTTCTCCCATTTCCTGTATCTGAACGCACGCACAAATCTATTACTCAACAAAGGGGAAAATGCTGCTTACATAAAAGACTGATGATGATGTCTTTTCAAATTCTTCCCAACACTGCTTACTTCTATCTAAAAGAACACAAAATATTAATTATAGCAAACATGATATTACAAGATTTATTTATTAAGCCATTTCAACTCATAGTTCAGAAGATTACAGCTGCAGCTTGTTGCATCTCCTCTGCACCGAAGAGGAAGATGTCATATACCCAATATACATCATAAGAGTTTAATGGAACGTATTGGCACTGGTCTGTCCTGGCCAACTGCGAGCAATCAAAAATAGCACAGATGGTGCCTACTTCAGCTATTTCATTCCTGTATTCAATTACAAGACATCTGTACTCTGCTGAAACTTTTACCCTTCCCAAGTGTGAAATGCTGTTTTGCTTGATAATAGCAGAGATGCTAAATCTCTCCTCAAGAACTTGTAGGTTACAGGTGAAGAATGGCCATGAAGCTAATGTAAGAGACCATGATTTAAAAAATATCTGGGTTCAACTCCTACTTCTACAAATGTACTTTCAGTATGCTTTCAGTGCCAGACTGGATAAAGGAATTCCGATGCTTGAGAAGGAAGATTTTTATACATGTTGGTATTGTAAAAAGTTGCCTAAGGACTCACAAAACAATCCTGCAAAATTGTTTCACATGCCTGGGGATTTTTAGGGATTCATCTGCATCTTCAGATGCTCTTAAAATCTCGTTAATTTCTTGATGCCTCAATTTCTCAACCTTCCCTAATTTATCTATTTTGTTCCAGATCATGCAGGACTAAATGTATTTAAATGAACAGAAGTGAAATACTCACGGAACGACTTAGGTTGGAAAAGACCTTTAAGTCCTGAGTCCAACTGTAAACCTGTGTAAAGACTGCTAAGTCCACCACTAAAGCATGTCCCTATTCATCACATCCACGTCTTAAATACCTCCAGATATGGTGACTGAACAACTTCATTGGGCAGCCTGTATTCATGCTTGATAATCCTTCCATTGAAGAATTTTATCCTAATATTCAATCTAAACTTTCCCTGGGGCAACTTGAGAGTGTTTCCTCTTGGCCCATCAGTTGTAATCTGGGAAAAGAGACCAACACTCACCTCACTACAACCTTTCAGGTAGCTGTAGAGAGTAATAAGGACTCCCCCGAGCCTCCTTTTATCCAGACTAAACAACCCCAGTTCCCTCAGCCACTACTCACAAGATTTGTGCTCCAGGCCCTTCACCAGCTTCTTCACTCTTTTGGACTCAAAGTGCCTAAATAAGGAGATTCTTCTGTACGTTTTGAGGATATAGCATTTAAAAACTTATTCCAGGAAGATGTGTCATTAAGATGGAACTGAACCACACCTTTACCTCTTCCAAGGAATGGCTCTAAGTACTGAAATGTTCTCAAGTTTAGTCCTATTTCCTCTTTCTTTTCCACAAGAGTATCACTAAACTCTTCATGGCTCCCTTATTTTGTCCAGAAGTGGAATTTTTTGACCATAAGTTTTATCTCACACCTGAATAAATTCACTCTGCTGTCTGATGGAAGAATAATTTTTCTTAATCTAATCATACAAGCAATCCCCAAATTTCCAACAATTCAAGACAAATATACTCTCCATCAACATTAACTTTTACATCTGCACCTGAATCCATAGGGTCTTCCCTTTCCCATGAACTTAAATTATAACTACAACTTAAACAAGCAGAAAAAGACAGTTCTGATTCTAAAAAAAAATGCACTTTTCCCCCCACTTGTCCCTTTAACAGTATATTTAAAAGCATATTATAAGTAAACACACATTTCTACCTGATTTTCTTGCAAGACAATCAATTGCTCACCATTTACATACTTAAGGGTACTTAAAGGTGGGGGTGCAAAGGAACAGCAGTAGCTTAGCCTGTACCTTGCTCTCTCATTGCAGCATTGTTTCAGCTTTATCAGTCATTTACCCCATACTTTAAATTTGCTTAGTTGTTCTTGCCATTAATTAGCAATTTCTTTTTTCAATTCAGAATGTAATCTATTCCACCATTTTCAAGGAAATTAATTTGAGAAAGAGAAGACAAAGGGGGTTGATTATTTTCACATCCTACTATCTTACAACAGCTGAAGGTTCAGACAAGAAGGGATCTTGGGCAGGGATCCTGCATTTTCAGAGCTGCTTTTAGAAGGTTTTGTGAAAAACCAATTGTGATTTCTTAACATGTAAATGACGTATTTTATCTACTACAGAGGTATACTCCAATATTTTTTGCCTTTTAATGATAGTCAATCCTATGCCACTTCGTGAAATATGCAAAACTTAGAAACTGCACATGCCACCTGCTAGCTAACACATCTAGGCAAGAGGCATGCTATGGTACAGAAGCCCAGACTCTTGTATTTTCATATCAGAATGGTAGAAATGGTAAGCCTCCACGTGCAAAGTCCCTCAGAGCTATTCATACCATGTAACTTAAAGCAGATAGATAAGAGACCTGTGCCAGGAGTCCTGGTTGCATGCATAGTTAACAGTGTCTCTGGAGAGCAACCATGAGCCGAGACAGCTACTGTAACACTCAGTATTTCTAGGCTTGGCTCTTACACATCTGAGTGATTTCCTGAAGTCGGATGGTCTCAACCAACATCCTCCAACAATTTCTAGTTATAGATTTTTATTCTTTTGCTATGTAAGCATGTACAAATTACAGTATTTCAGCCTCAGCTATTAAGGGGTTTGTCAGAAGCATAATCAAATTAGACAAATCTCAGCCTTAGTCCAGTAATTCAGTAGCATGCATACCTGTCCACCCTTAAAAGAAAGATCCAGTCGAAACCACTGCTTCAGAGGAAGACTGAAGCTAGTTTTCACTGCAAGGTCATCTCCTCTCATGAGGTGCATCTGAATATGGACATAACCTGACAGAACAACAAACGAAGAAAAAGTAAACAAACACCACAGAAATATAAGAATGGGGTTCCTAATGTACTATTTACAATGATTCTGTCTTCTTCATCCTCTTCATCGCCAACAGAGATCTGGGCATTTGCCAAGCCATACATCAGCTCTCACAGAATCCCAGGGAAATGCGCTCCACAAGTCAGATACACACACCTTGGATGCTAGTGCCCAGGCTCCCACATGAAACCACAGACTCAAAAAAACTGCCTGAGGGCTAAACATACTAAACATAAGGGTGTCACAGTTGATCTCAAACACCAGAAAGCAGACATGACTTGCAGCAAACAGAAGAAGGGAACAGCAGATAATAGTACCTGCTCAACACTCAACTGCTAGGATGTGAGAGTGCAATGATCACGAAGAAGATGACTCTACCCTCCACTACTTGGAACTGCAGAACCTGGACATGGTCTGAGCTCTAAAGATTAGAACAAGCTATTATGGCAATCTAGCCCAACACTGAGAATAAAACTGCCCCAAAACCTCTCCAAGGAAATCTCATATCAAGCAGACAACTTCCAGTTGAAGTGCCATTTTCGTTTGTTCTTCAAAGCATCCAGTTTATAATGGATAAATTAATTAATCTAGATTGGTTACAAGACAGCGAAAATGGAAATAGCAAAAATAACAGAGAGGAAAAAATTAATTGCAAAGAAGGGAAAAGAAAAATGTAATGTCTTATAAAAAGCCAGGTATGCAATTTAAAGACTCTGCACACTTCCTTCCCCTCTGAGCCTGCCAGCAGCCCACAGCTGCTGAATTTCATTCTCTATCAGAGGTTAAAGAGCCGTCTTCTGGTAGGAATGCTCCTCTACTACAAGTGTTGCTAGACTAAGACAGTGCCACCTCTTAACTACTATTGGATCGGGGAAATAGACTGTGCTTCTTGAACACTGCCATACAGGCAAGGCTTTTTTCTGATGCTATTTCAGATTTTTAAAAATTTTCATATAGTATGTTTATAAGACTCAAGAAGAATATTAAAATAATACTTCAATAATAATAGCAAAGGTTGTTCATTGATATAAGGCTGTTTAATCCCACTGTGTGTTCCTGACCTACATGTGAGGATTCAGTCTACTCTCCCGACAAAGCAAACATTTTCTGTAGTTTGCCAAGACTAGATGCTATGCAGCTATTTCTCAGTTTTACCCTATTAATATGGTAGCTATGTTCCTACTGAGACACTATAGTCAAAAAGAAGAATTTTACAAGGGATCAGTTTCACAAAATAGGTCTGATAATACATTTATAAATGTCATTTCTAGCCACCAATCTATGAAGATTATATTAGACCCCTTCTGAAGGCTGTTAATAATATCCCTTACCTTCCTCATTTAGAAATACAGCAGGAGTACTGTACATTTCTTTTGGGTCAATAAAATAGAGTATACCACACAGATCCTTTTCACAGTGGTGGAGTAAATACAGCCAGATAGAAACAGTGAACCTGCATGAGCAAAAATAAACAAAAAATCCACTTTTAATGAGAAATCTCCCTATATAATTTGAAAAGCACACATTTCACTTTAATTTAGCAAACCTGTTTCACACACATGATCTTCAGAACAGAACATATCCTCTGCAGTGAAAACCTTCAGAGCAACAGTACTTAAGGTTCTTGGATCTGTGATCTCCTTTTAACCACACACTTATGTGGTAACAACACGAGAGAAGAGTACAGGAATGTTATCTGAATCTATTCCAGAATGCTGGTTCAGAGCTACTGCCAGATCCCACATCAATAAAGAACTACAAACACTACTGAGACAACTTGGAGCCAACCTCCCGCATGCAGGCTACAGTAGAAAATCCCCAAATGCATGGTCGTGTAATCTTGATTGTCAAAGGCAGTAAAAACTAAGTTGTGTCTTCTATGCTAAATGCAAACTGTGAAAATGTGCTTGGAAGAAGTAGCTGAACATGAATCCAGTGGCTGGGTAGTACGGATAGGTATGAATAGCTGTCACAAAGTTATCACAGGATAAATAAAGGTGGAAAACTATGCAAACTATGTGCAAACTATGAAGTGCTAAATAAAAGCCTGAAGACCCAACAATGAGATCTAGTTAGAAATTTCTGTGCAAAGCTGGCTGAGGCACTAAAAGCAGAACTTCTACTCCAGTATCTAATTTTAAGTAATTTCTCTGTGCCAGACTAAATCTGCTTCAGTGCTTTTAACTGAAACTTGACCACTTATTTCCATAACCTTTCCATAGCACTTAGGCCAGTGCTGAACATCTATATAAAAAACATACCCCCGGTGTACAGCCAGTGAAGCAATACGACTATTACAATTTCTGATAAAAATAGTTCTCTTAGTGACTTTTAGAAGGAGATATGATCACAAAGACTTGTATATTGATTGTTATGACCTACAGGCAAACACTGTGTTTCCAGAAATAGTGCTTATGCTTATATACCACTCTTTTCATCTTTCACCTCTGGCAATATAGCAAACTTAAATGCTGCAGTCTAAATTTAATCCTCAATTGCTAGATTGCCAATCTGAGCACAGAACTGTTCTGGACATTTCCTGGGACAGGTCTGGGACAATGCTGACTCATTTCACATCTCCACTGCTGCAGAATGCACTACAGTGTGAGTAGTCCCTTACAGTCCCAGTCCATCCTTGCTGCAGGCTGTCCACTGGTAGCTACCTCAAATGACAGCTGTCTATCTCCAGTCCTCTTTCTTTACAAATCCCTGATTAAAGTAAAACAAGTAACTTCAGTTAGATCCATCTGCTTCTGTTGGCCTTTTGCTGCAACAGGGAACAACCGCTCACATACAGAAAGCTGAGGGAAAACTCTCTTCCTCTTCTTACCAGAGCTACCCTAGGCTGTCACAACCACAGGCAACCATGACAGGCAATACTGCATGTTAACATTGGAGACACCACCTGAAGGCAAGAGAGGGTGGAACCATGTGCAGCAGGTCAAGGCATGCATAAATTCATGCCATATATTCTCAGCCACAGCTTGAGCACCTCAGGAGCAGAATGCAACTGTGCTGGTGAGCAAAGGGCAGCAAGCTGTGCAAACCAGGCTGTCACCTATCCTGAAGAGGCCAGGAGCTAAAAACTGCTCTGTACTTATGACTTCATAGCTATAGTTTGAGGGCTAGTAATTTGTATGCAACCTGCACTATCTGGCAAGTCTTCTTTGGCACTCTTCTTGTGGTCACAGGCCAAACACAAACCAGCAGGCAAGTTCCAGTTCCTGCGATCATTTCCTATTTCTGTAATAATGTTGCCGGGGTAACAGGATCTGGTGGAAGGGAGATATATTTATGTATCTCTATATATACTTTTTCCTCTAAAGTTGCAAAATATAACTGAAGAGTTGTGACAGTTCTGGGAAGACGAAGAAGAGTAGAAAAAGATAATCTTCACAGAATGATGCAGGGGCTACGGGGTTTTACTCCTGTCCAACTAGGAGAGTTTACAGAGTGATAGTGGAATGAAAGAGTGTAAGCTCAAGCTGTAAGACTTATCTAAGCAGGGGATTCTATCACTAAGGGCTTGTCAGCTGCAACATAAACTGGAGTGTAAAATTATGGGGAAAAAGCTGCTTCACAGTGCTTGCCCTTGCAAGAAACCACATTCTGTACTTGGCCTCAAAAGGATGTTTGAAATGCAGATCTCTCCGTAATGCAGAAAACCCCAGGCTAGCTAGTCATGAGACAGCAATCTGACTATGACAGAACAGCTAACTTACCCTTCTAAAGATACCTAATCAGCTCAGTTTCACCTACTATTGGAACCCCTTACACAGCACTGCACTAACACATACTTTAAGTATATTCCTGAGGTTCAGCTTGATCCTCTCCAAAACCAAAATCAGAGAACAGAAGGAACTGCCAACTAGTTTCCTTTTGTGCCTTTTCTCAAACTGGTAGGCAGTATTCTTTTTATCTGTGGTATAGCCTAAGAGTTTAAATACGTTCTATAGCCTTCAATAATCAATTACAGCCTGCTTCAATTATTTCACTATACTTACATGGGATAATCAATCTGATGTTGTCTGACTGTCTCAAGTTCTCTGTTTTCAAACTGTTCAAATTTCTTCACAATTCCTGTTTTCTCCCCACTGGAAGCGTATATAAAGTTGAGAATCTGGACACCATCTGCAAAATACAATCTTTCTTAAATCTGCCAGACAACAAGCATTGATAATTAATTAATTAGCTCATACTCATACACTCAAATATTTGAATCACATAACAGATTAAAATTAACATAAAACATCCGCGGGTCCTGAAGGAGCTGGCGAATGAAGTTGCTAAGCCACTGGCCATCACAGTTGAAAATCATGGCAGTCAGGTGAAGCTCCTGACGACTGGAAAAAGGGAAATATAACCCCCATTTTCAAGAAGGGGAAAATGTAAGACCCGGGGAACTACAGACCAGTCAGTCTCACCTCTGTGCCTGGTAAAATCTTGGAGCACATTCTCCTGGACAGCATGCTAAGGCACATGAAAAACAACAAGGTGCTTGGTGACAGCCAGCATGGCTTCACTAAGGGGAAATCCTGCCTGAGCAATTTGGTGGCCTTCTATGATGGGGCTACAGAGATGATGGACAAGGGTAAAGCAGTTGATGTCATCTACTTGGACTTGTGCAAAGCGTTTGACACTGTCCCACACCACATCCTTCTCTCTAAATTGGAGAGATATCAATTTGATGGATGGACCACTCGGTGGATAAAGAACTGGCTGGATGGCCGCACACAAAGAGTTGTGGTCAATGGCTCAATGTCCGGCTGGAGACCGGTAACAAGTGGTGTCCCTCAGGGATCGGTGTTGGGACTGGTCTTGTTTAACATCTTCATCGCTGACATGGACAGTGGGATTGAGTGCGCCCTCAGCAAGTTTGCCGATGACACCAAACTGTGTGGTCCGGTTGATATGCTGGAGGGAAGGGATGCCATCCAGAGGGACCTTGACACGCTTGTGAGGTGGGCTGATGCCAACCTTATGAAGTTCAACCATGACAAGTGCAAGGTCCTGCACCTGGGTTGGAGCAATCCCAGGCACAGCTACAGGTTGGGCAAAGAAGAGATTCAGAGCAGCCCTGTGGAGAAGGACTTGGGGGTGCTGGCTGATGAGAAAATGAACATGAGCCAGCAGTGTGCGCTCGCAGCCCAGAAAGCCAACCGTATCCTGGGCTGCATCAAAAGGAGTGTGACCAGCAGGTCGAAGGAGGTGATCCTGCCCCTCTGCTCTGCTCTTGTGAGACCTCACCTGGAGTATTGTGTGCAGTTCTGGTGTCCTCAACATAAAAGGGACATGGAACTGTTGGAACAAGTCCAGAGGAAGGCCACGAGGATGACCAGGGGACTGGAGCACCTCCCGTATGAAGACAGGCTGAGAAAGTTGGGGCTGTTCAGCCTGGAGAAGAGAAGGCTGTGTGGAGACCTCATAGCAGTCTTCCAGTATCTGAAGGGGGCCTATAGGGATGCCGGGGAGGGACTCTTCATTAGGGACTGTAGTGAACAGGACAAGGGGTAACGGGTTAAAACTTAAACAGGGGAAGTTTAGATTGGATATAAGGAAGAAATTCTTTCCTGTTAGGGTGGTGAGGCACTGGAATGGGTTGCCCAGGGAGGTTGTGAGTGCTCCATCCCTGGCAGTGTTCAAGGCCAGCTTGGATGAAGCCTTGTGTGGGATGGTTTGGTGTGAGGTGTCCCTGGCCATGGCAGGGGGGTTGGAACTAGATGATCTTGAGGTCCTTTCCAACCCTAACTATTCTATGATTCTATGATTCAATAAATCCTTAAACACAACTTCACTCACTGCTATTAAATACAGTACAGTCTTAGACTGAATAACCCACAGAAAGTGAAATCCATTTTCAGTTTGTATTAGGAGCAGGGAAAGAACAGACTCATTTAAATCTGAGACACTTCAAGAACCAGTTAGTAAGGAAGAAATCTTCATTTATGTTGTTCACCTAAATCTCATTCTATCTTTGGTTATGTCTTCGTGACATTACTCCACAGCTCTTGGACTTTACCTCCATTTTCAGCTCTCCAGTTTATACTGTATGTATGTATAGATACCAATTCTGTTCTTAACTGATAAGCATAATCCCATAATAAATCTGACAAAGCTGTCCCTGCTAAGAAACAGGAAAAAGATTTTCAAGGCCATGACACATCATCAGCTTTCCTATCTTATTTTAAAAACCAAATCAGAGTATAATGCTATTTCCTCCCGTTTCGTGTTATACTGTTTTCATTTATAATATAATTTTATAACAGAGAAGATGTTTCACACTGTTGTCAGAGATCATGTGCTGTCTCCAACAAGAAGCAACATCATTGCTTCCCTATTTGTCTTCAGAGCATTTTACATGTTAAAGTAGCGAAAACAAATTACACAAATGCCACCATGGGATTTCCTAGGAAAGACACCATTAGAAGCAAATGACCCAATTCCTTTTAGATTCTGCTTTCAATACATATTGAAGAAAAAAAAAGAATTGTCAGCAGGTGTAAAGCTAGAGACAGGTAGAGAGAAAAATAATCAGAATTCAGAGAAAATCTAGAAAGCAGAGTTGTGAGTTTCAGTAATTCATAGTTGGTAAGTCACATTTTCTTATTTTAAACTATAAATTTTAAAATCAAAACTGCCTGTACATAATGTTTTGGGGAAAAAATATGAGAGCTATAACTATTTTATTGCATTATAAAGTCTTAAAAATATGTTTCTAAGTGCATGGCCATCATCTTAAGCAGCAGTAGACTATCTGTGTGAGAATTACGCACGCAAGAACTGACCTAAAGCAGTAAGGACTGAACAATGCTCTCTGAAGAGAAAGGAATGATGTCCATTGGCAATCACTGGGTTTTAAATAACGCTGTTTGAATACATTAGAAAATAGAAGGCCATGCTGCTACAAATCTCCAAGCTGGTGGTGATGAAACAAGTCAGTCCTGAGAGACACGACAGCTTCAGTCATTTGCAACTCTCACCCCTCAGTTATGAAGCTTACATATTCAATGCTTGCCAAGTAAATCATCCTACATAACATTTACTATTTACTACTGGTATGTGCTTTTAACAGCTTACCAAGGATGTTATTTGGGTCCCATTAGTGTCCTGGGGGAAAAAAGTGACATTATACCTACCACTTTCATGAGGGCACTGAGGTATCCTGTTTGCCTGGAGCATCCACAAATAGTCAGCACCCCACTGAAGGCAAACTTTGTGGTCCTTGAATGGGCGCTCAAAAGGTGGAACTGCTTCTAAGAAAGTGTAGTTCTTGGCAATTGCATCCTGGTAGTCTTCATTCTGCTCAGTATCATAGCTGGTAACTGATTTGTGACTAATCCATGCATATAATATCACACTGTGCACTATTATTGAGTTTCTGATGATATAGTCATCTCTGTAAACCATGATGCTTGGAAATTTCAAATGTATTTGTCGAGTTCTGCTAACATACAGGTTCTTCTCATCTTTCCATCTCCTTCTATACACTGGTACACCAGTCCTGAACTCGGAAGAAGCTACTGCTTCCAAGTTGATAATACAAGGCTTAGAACATAAATACTGAACTGAAACTTCCGAACTGTTAAGAACCTTCCTTTCTAAAATGTTTAAATGAATAAAGTCCACATAACTCATGTTTGGTTCAAACTGAACTGCCGTTGTCCGCAATGTCTCCTTTCCAAAGGATAGCACAAAATTCTGGAAAGAAAAACGAACAAAAAACAAAACATGTTAACCAGAGAATCTAAGTTTACATGATTAGTAATATACCTGCAGCAATAACAGAACACTGGGCAAGCAGAAGGTTTACATACCATGCACGAGCTCCAGAATACCAGGTTTCTTTCACACAGCAAGCAGGTGTGCATTACTGGAGAGCTATCATCAAGGTTTTAATGGTAGCAACTCCCTTACATCAAGTTCTCATAGTTACACATGCTTCTACAAACAAACTGTATTTACAGGGTGTATCCTTTCGCCCTTCCGCAAATGGAATCCGGTCTAAGATACTGACTTACACGTCATGCTATTAACATATGCTCCTAGAATCAGCCCTAAAGAGTATATACTAAAAAGTACCGGCATTTAGTCATTGTATTGTCCACTAGTACTGCCACTACATGAAGTTTCCGCATCTTTTGTAAAAGTTAGCTAATTTTGTCACCTCTCATACAGATACCTGTAGGACATCGTAAGAACTAAGGCTTCCTGAGAATGAATTAATGTCTGTGAAGTGTTAAGGAGATTATTATTGAGATGTTCTTACCCTGGAGACAGACTTACAAATCTGAGCAGCAAGACCAGCAGGCATCATTTGCTCAGCTTCTGCTCTCCACAGCTATGCACATACATTATAATAAACTTTGTGAGTGTTTGGACATACATCAGGATCATACTCCATGCTGAAGTTCTTGGACCTACGGCTTCAAACAGCTTCTTTTCTTCTTGCTCTGCAATCAGCATCCGGCTTGATGCACTGCCAAGGATACTGAGGATTACTCAGCTCAGAGGGCAGTCACCAGGACTGCACTTCTGCCATGTCCCCTGATCCATCTAAAACGTTCAGAATTGCCTGTTAGGATTACCAGGGAAGCTGGTCATTACGATTGCTTAAAATAAGAAGATACGTCTTTGGCAACTTTTAACTTTGCTAAGCTTAAACAAATTGAACTGAAATTTATCTTGGATTGATGGCTTTTTCACCGTGATTCTTAAAAGCTTTGGCCAAGTTATTAGTACATTTCTAATTATCAGCATTATGTGTCATGCACCTGGAGGACAAGACCTTCACTGTGATCCAGTATGGGGATCAGTAAAAGTCCTTAATGATACACTATTCTGCTTTTATTTCTTAAGATATGTTAACACTGCTTGAGAGCTACACTCTAAAAACATAAAGCCAGCAAAACCTGTGAAGGCATAAATATGGGTATCAAAAAACAATGCCTACTGAAGGGGCTAAAAATGTAATCACAATTGGAGGCTGATGTCCATTGGAAAAGTTACCACCACATACTGTAACAACACATATGCACAAATACTCATACAAAAGTTGACAAGAGAATCCTAATTTTAATATTAATTTGATTATCTTTCAGAGCTTGACTTGACAAAGATACTATTCTTTTATGCTTCCTACATAATTCTTCTTTGGTCATAGATACCTCTAAAAACATCAAAAGTGCATAGCAGTAAAGACAAATTCTTGTAAATCTCTTCTACTTGGTGGTTATAATTCATATTTCTAACTTTTTTCTTTAATCTTACAATAAAAAGTACTTGTAAACAGCTTAATCCCTGTGATATGGGGCTGCGTCATAAGGAAGATGGTAATATGTTATGGAAATAATGCCACATGGTTAGCACAAAATTTAGCAGTCTAGCAGGTAGACGCTACAAAGCACCGTGGTACCACTGTGTGCCTACCACATACACATATTTACTGTCAAAATACACACAGGCATCTCCCAATCTTCTCAGGGGCTTATCCAATAAAGCAATATGGGAGCTGGCCTCCAGCAATGACAGCTTGGGTCTGGCACAGTTAACAAAGATACGGCAGTGTATGACGGTGGCCATCTGACTTCCAGTGAGTGGCAGAAAATTTGCGGTGGGGATCTCATGGTAGAAAGCTCTGCAATCCAAAGCCAGCTCCTTGTAGAATCAACTCCATGATGCTCATAGAGCACTTAAGCATGATGTACCGTGACTGCTGATGCACAAGCTGAGCTTCAGCTGTGCTAGCCTTACTGCCTTTCCTTTAGTGCCTGTTCTGCTAAATGACTTCCATAGAGTTACTCAAGAAACTTTTCTTCTTTGGTGCCTTGGGTATGAGTTGAGACACATGCTACAAAAATGCAAGAAGCATGTTTTGGTCTGCCATTAGGCCACACCTAACCTACCCTTCTGGAAGGCTCATACTGCAAGGAGCATGGTGCAAAGACCCCTGAGCCATCCCACACCCCTGCAGCAGAGACCACAAACCGTAACCTCTTTCAGACCACAGCTGTGTCTCTATTACCACTTGGCTGCCTCTACACAGGGTCCCCAGAGCACTGCATAATGTGCATAGTACCTTCCCCCCATTATCTCAGACAAGGCAGAGCTAATTGTGTATCATCTCCAACCATGAGAGCGAGGATGAAAGGATTACACAATAAGCGTGATTATGAGATTTAAATATAAAAGTTTCCCAGCACAGTAAAGAGGCCATGTATGCTGGATTCAAACCGTGACCATGAACTGGCAGAGCTCAACAAAAAAGGCTTCATTGTGTGGGGCAACTTAGCCACAAAAATGTAAAAGTTCTTTTTTTCCTTTATCTTTTTCTTAAAACCTGATGAATCTGAAGGAGTTAGCGCAAGTCACCCCATCAGACGCTGGGATGAGAATCATCGTGTGAGGCAATCAGAACAACCAATAGGGAAGTGACATTTTTCAGCAGTGTATTATATACAGAAATGATGAGAAACTGTTCCTTCACTTGCTGGAAATAAGATCTCAGCAGGACCCTCCCGGAGTTCACCCCTGCAGAAATCCCACACAACCCCTTGAAACGGCACCTGTTTGCACAAAGTCTGCAGATAACCGGAGTCCTTTCCCTGGGAACACCCACCATGCCACACTAGATCTTGAGATGCTTGAAAAGGAAACATGCCAAAAAGCTGCCCATCAGCATCAATGCCCTACAGGCATAGAGAGTTTAACCGAGTTCGTGTTCAACAGCGTTAAGAGGAAAAAGCGGTTTAGTAGATGCTTCTAAAATGCATCTGTCTCCGTAAGCCAGCGCAGCCCCACAGTGACACGTGTATCTGTAAGTAGATGTCAAAGGCACCCCCCTTCTTTCAAACCCCAAATATCACGTCACGTCGGGAAAGCTTTTTAACACTTCGATTTAATGACCTCATGTCCCCCAGCTCCATACCGCGGCATAACCGCGGGGCTGGAGGGGTTTAGCCGGGCCGCGCCAGGCCACGCCGGACAACCGCGAGGCTGGCTCCGAGCAGCGGCCTCGGCCCCCGCGCACCCCTGGGCACCGGCTGCGGCCCCGACTGACCACAACTGCAGTCCCGCACCGGCCCCCCCGAGAGCGGAGCTCCGCCGCGGAGCACCCGCGTACCCCGCCCGCGGGGCTGGGCGCTCACAGCCAGCCACTCGCCGCAGCCCCGGTCTTCGGCCGCGACGTGCCATGCCAGGGCAGGTGCGGGGCCGGCCGCACTCACCGTGAGGAACAGCAGGAGGAGCAGAAGGGAGCGGCAGCGGGGCACGGCGGGGCGCTTGGCCGGGGGGCCCATACTGCCGCGGTGGCGGCGCTGCCCAGCCCGGCCAGGAGTGCGCGCCTGGCCCCGCCGACAAGGACGCGGCAGGTCCGGCTTCCTGGAGGAGGGGCCGCCGCCGCCAGGTGCCCAGGGCGTGGAGGGGCCGGGCCGAGCTACACCCGGGGGCAGAGCTCCTTGCGGGTGCCGAGCTCCCCGGCCGTGCCGTGGGGCAGCGCAGAGGCCTGCGCACGCCGGGGCAGCGGGCGCTGGGCTGGGTGCCGGCCGCCGGGCCTGTCGCGACACAACGAACCGCGGCGGGCGCGCCGCGGCACCGGCACCGCCCCCGCCTCCGCCTCGCCGACGTCCGCGCACACTGGGCTGTGCCCCGCCGACCCGCAAGGGGGCGCTGCCCGCGGCTGTTGCCGGTGCGGCCCGGAAGGGGGATCCACATCGGTTCCGGGTTGTGTCTGCCGGCGATGGCGGGGCTGTACCGCACGGTCGGCATCTTCGGTGGTTTCGTGGCTGTGGTGGCGGCGGCTTTTTACCCCATCTACTTCCGGCCTCTGCTGATGCCGGAGGAGTACAGTGAGTGCCTGTGCGGCGGGAGGGGACGGGACGGAACGGAAAGGGAAAGGGAAAGGAAAAAGGAAAGGGAAAGGAAAGGGAAAAGGAAAGGAAAGGGAAAAGGAAAGGAAAGGGAAAAGGAAAGGAAAGGGAAAGGGAAAAGGAAAGGAAAGGGAAAGGAAAGGAAAAAGGAAAGGAGCGCTGGCGGGCCGCCTAAGGGTGCGCTGGGGCTGGCTGGCGGTGGGTGAGAGCGGCCGAGAGGCTTCTGCCCGCTAGAGAGATACTTAAAAAACCCCAACTAAAACTCGTACTACTCTTGTTTCAAGTTACAGGCCAGTATGTGATCAAGGGCACCCTTTAGCTGTTCACTGAAGTTGCTAAGAGGACGGAAATGCAGTTACAAGTTTCGATCAGGGGGCTGGAGCATCTCTCCTGTGAGCTGAAACTGAGGGAGTTGGGTTCTTTCAGCTTGGAGAAGAGGCGGCTCAGGGAAGACCTTAGAGCCCAGGGTTCCCAGTGCCTCCGGGGGGCTTATAAAAAGGATGGGGACAGAGCCATAGGACAAGGCATGATGATTCTAAATTTAAAGAGGGCAGTTTCGAACTAGATCCAAAGAATACATTTTTTACAATGAGGATGGTGAGGCATTGAAGCAGGTTGTAGATGCCCTATTCCTGAAAACAGTCAAAGTCAGATTGGACAACGCTCTTGAGCAACGTGAGCGGGTTGATGTCCCTGCTTATTTTGGGGGGAATGGACTAGATATCCTTTAAAGGTCCCTTCCAACCCAAACAAGCCATTCTGTGACTCTTCAAGTTTCGTTTTCCAGCTGCAATGTAAGTGTTTACCTGAAACAGTGCTAACAGATTCTGTACCGGTTGCGATGGTTTGCTAGAGCTGCTCTCGGTCTGAAGCTGGCTGTTGAGGAGAGCCCACTTTCCTGCCAGTGCCACACAAAACCCGCCGAAGCCCGTCCCTGGGCGCTGGGACCAAGGAGCTCTCGTAGGCGCCTGTAGGTTCGGGTGCGAAGCCCCGCGGTTGCCGGCGATGGCTCCCTCCGCGCCGCGGGAGCGGTAGGGGGAGCACCCGTGGCTCCTGAGCTTGTGTTCAGTACCGCGGCAGGGAGCAGGTAAAGGTTCTGGGTGAAAGTTCTGCCTCATCCCCTTGCTTCAGCTTGTGCAAAAATCAGCAAGGTGTTGACAACAACCTGAAGATGCGATTTCTAGGAAGAAGTAAGAAAAAAAAAGGAAAAAAGTAACAGACTTATTGATCTTGGAGGGACTTTAGCCTTGCATCAAAGATGATGTAGAATTTAACTTGCAAGCAGATTTTTATTTAAGGAAGCTATGCCTGTGAAGTTGAAAACTGCCCACAAAGACAGGTTTTCTACTCTGTGTTCCCATATACAAACCTCATTCTTAATTTTTGCTTATGATGCACTTTCCAAGAATATAATATCAGAAGTGAGACTGCATTAAGGGGACAACTAGTAGACAACATCCTCTTTTGTACCTGTATACTACATAAGCATATGTTCCCTTGTAGGTTAGGGATTTTTTTAGTCTTTGTTTAGCATATAAGTGATGCACAGTTAACAAGTGCTTAAATTTTCTATTTAATATGTAATTCTAAACTTACTGCTTGCTGGTCAAATTCTCCTTTGATCTGACCTTTACTTACTTCTTATGTGCTTTTCTTGGTGCTTATCAGTGCATTGTGAGAGAAGCACAAGCATTAGTTCTCATAATACTTGAGACAAGAACGTGGAATTTCACAGCTGTGGTCCTTGAGCAGAAGTATTTTAACCTCTAGGGTACAAAAGATTTGATTTTTCGGAGTGCAGTCTAGTAAGCTGTATGGCAACTTCTGTAGAAGCTTACAACTTCCATTGCCTTGATCTGTGGTGGATACTCAGTTCTCTGGAGCAACAGCTGGATCTGCCTCCAGTGCCTACCCTCCTTGCAAGTAGAATCAATTGCTGTGATATGCCTGCTAGTTTCCAGTAGCATTAGGCTTGTACCTAGACAGCCTAATAATACATAGTGCCTGGCCATTCTCAGTGGGATAGGATGCTGAAAGGTTTCAGTTTTAAGTTGAACGTAGTTCTGAGTTTCCCCTGAGAATGTGCACCCTAGAGTTGTTTAAAGTTCAGTGGTCTGGGCAGAAGGCTAATTCAGAGCTTTGATTTCCTGCTTCAAAGTACCACAGGGGTCAAGTATTTAACTGGCAGGGGAGAAAAAAGGAGGTGCATTTAGTAAAGGGAAATAACATTGTTTTTGCTATGTCTTGTCTTTCAGGTGGTTGAATCTTTCAAACAAAAAAGAAAAGCCTGAGACAGGCCCATTGTAGGGACAGATATCCCTCCAATACTTAAATTCACAAAGTTTTACGCTCAGTAATTTTGTAGATGCTGTCATGAAATCTGCTTGTGGTAAGATGCAAAATCTTTCAGGGCCTGAAAATGGGGGTCACTGATCTTGGAAAGAATAAATTTTAAGAGTTATGTTCAGCCTGTGAGCTCTTAAAATTTCTAGTCCTTATGTGATAAGATCATGATGTGTTTTGGCATCTTTTGTTGAACAGTAGTCATTACTTTAAGATCTTATTGTTTGTAATCTCTCAAAACAGACAAGCTGTTAGTTTCTCAGTATATTAAGACTACATTCCATCATGTAGGTGGATACTCAACAGAATTTTACTGTGTAGCATGTAGAATGAATAAAATGGGTGCACTCAAGATGTCTGGTATTCTCTTCTTAGTAGTGTCCTTTCTGTTCTGTTTTCCAGAGAAAGAACAGTTAATAAACCGAACTGGGGTTGTTCAAGAGGATATTCAGCCTGCAGGTATACTTGATTCATGTGTTTGCATTGATTGTTTGAAAGACCTTCTTAAAGTAAGACTGGAATACTTAACATGGATTTAAATAATACAGTAAAGAATATATTCAAAGAATATCTATAATAAACTTGCCATGAATTTTTTTTTCAGGCTAATTCTTGAGTCAAAAAGTACAAATTAATGAAACTTGTCTTAAATTGGCTTAACAAGCCAAATAAATTGCAGTAATTCTGTTATTTTCACACTTTCTTCAATAGATGCCAGTTTCCATACTACAAATTAACTTCTGAACCAGAACAACCAAGAACCATGGGTGAGCTGAGCTGTAGCTCACAGTTGTAGCTGTAAAGAATACAGTACGAGAATATTGTACTCTGGTTTGTGGAATACTGCTTTACAACTCAGCTGAAAAACAGTTTATGAGCACTTTGAAGTACCTTCCAGCCTCATGGGTGGGGGGATGAGGCAGAAATCCACTACATACAAAGAAAATTTGGAATGCTAATAGGCTTTTAATCCCAGTTGCCCGTAGAAGGGCATATGAAGGGAATAAAATGAAAGTATGGCAGACTGTCCTTGGTAGTTCATTGTTTCATGGCTAATGGAACTGGCTATTCAATATGTAAGGTTAGCACATCTTGTTTAAAGGCATGAGAGTGCTTGTCTTGATGAAGTAGTTCGTATCTGAGTATGTTAAAGGGTAATGTATTCCTGTTTTTAGAAAATCCTGCCATCAGCATCAGGGGAAAACCAAATAGGATTAATGCTGTGTCATTACTACACATATCAGTTAAATTGTTGGTGCAGGACTTATTTTCCAGGAAAGTGGTGAAATGCTGAAGAGGAGTAGGAAGGGTATTGCGAAATAGAAGTCAGGTAAACCTGCCTTTTGACTAAATAAAGAGGACGGACTGGCTTATTTATCCAAGATGCTGGTACCTGAGGACCAGTTCTCCTCATTATAACTTTTCCATCTAAATTTAGCTGCTGATGAGAAGTTATGAGATCCACTAGTTGAAAGTGAAATCTAGACAAGTTCAAGTACAAGGTGCAATTCTAGATGGTTGTTCCAGCAATATTAGAACACCTTACCTATGAATGTAATAAATTTTTCCATTATCTGAAGCTTAAGATCAAGAGGAAGTTGCCTTTTAAAATATTTTTGCAAGCGTAAGCAGAGCTGTGAGTTCAGGGCAGAAATTGTTTGGTTCCTTATTGTTTCGTACACCAGGCTGCAGTAGCAAACCAATTTTCTTCTATTTTTTTCCTCCCAACAGCCTACTTATGAACTGCTGGTATTCTCATATTTGATTTGTAGGGTTAAAAGTGTGGTCTGATCCATTTGGAAGAAAGTAATGTTGGCGGCTGGGTGTGTTGCAAGGCAAAACTGAAGATAGACATCTTCAGCCGTTTCTTCTTTCACTGAACTCTGTCTTTGGGTGTCGCTGGAGAAGAATTCTGAATATGCTGTGTGGGCACGTGAGGAGCAACAAAGGCTACTGCTTGAAGTCCTAAGAGATAAACTCAGGCTAGTTTTAACAGAGGATACTGGGACATAGTGCACAGACTGTAGAGAGCTGAATGATTCTTGAGATTAGAATTAAAATACTTGTTTCTTTGAGAAAAGGGAAGAGGATTTTTTGTTAATATGTAGACACTTGTATAATAAATTATGACTAGAATAAATCATGCTGACACTGCAGTGTCCTTCCTAGTTTGAGAATTATTTTTTGTGGTTTTATTATGAAAACATGATAAAAGTATATACTGAGAGAGATCAGTGCAGAAAATATAACAAGGTGAGTGTGCATTTATACATTAAAATTTCTTCCTTTTAAACCAGTGTGCATTTTTCAATTTGTTTCGCAAGTAGGCATGCAGGTTAACCTTGGCCAGGTGCCACCCAGCTGCTTTCTGGCTCCTCGACAGGACAGGGGAGGAAATTGGATGAAAAAGCATGTGGGTCCAGATAAACACATGGAGGTTGCTTACCAGTTACTGTTGCAGACAAAACAGACTCAACTTGGGGTAAATTAATGTAGTTTTAATGGCACTTAAAATAGATTTGGATAGCGAGAAACAAAATTTAAAATAGCACCTTCCCACTGCCTCTCTTTTTCCAGGATCAGCTTCACTCCTAACTCCTCCATTTCTTCCCTTCCTGGTCCCCTGAGCAGTTGATGGGCGGGTAACAGTCAGTTCACAACAGTTCTGTTGCTTTTTCCTCCTCATGTTTTTCCCCTGCTCCTGCATGGGCTCTTCATGAGCTCCAATTCCTTCAGGAAATACCCAGCTGCTCCAGTGTGGGCTTCTCCTCAGGCCACAGTGTGGATATCTGCTCCAGCACGGTCTTCTCCACAGGCTGCAGGGGAATACCTGCACTGGTGCCTAGAGCACCTCCTTCCCCACCTTCTTTTCTGACTTTGGTGTTCATACTGCCGTTTCTCACTTTTTTCCTCTCACTCCTCTTGTCTGGTGTTCTCACAAAGGTGCCACCTGCCTGGCTGCTGGGCTGAGCTGTGTCTTGCAGTGGGTTCTTTGCAGAGCCAGCTGGAACTGTTTGTGGCCAGCATGGGGCAACTCCTGCAGCCTGCTGTCCTTGCTGCCAAAACCCTAACTGGTACACCTAATACAGGAGGTTAACACCAGATGTTTGGGTAAAAGAGCAGATACTTTAAAGAATCTCTTTTTGAAAGTACTTTTCCACAGTGAGCATAATGATAGAACAGGCGAGCAAAGGATTGCCCCTACTGAAAATCCTTACCTAAATTCCATGTCTCTTTTAATAATTGTTTCTGAATAAACTATGTGTTTTCAGATTTCAGTGGAAATAAACAGTCTATAATCTATAGCTACAGTCCATAACTGAACCGGTATTGTACTCAAGTACAGGTGTAGCATGTACATTGAATATACTACCTTTTGATGTTTTTGTCACTTCATTATGGTATATAACATTTTAAGGACCACTGCAAGATCATATATGTTATGAAGAATGTATGCCTCATGAGTGTTACTTATGAAGTCAGTAGTTTGTTATTTTTTTGGACATCACACATTTATTAAGGTGACAGATGAAAGACTGGATGTTCACAGTGTTCTTTCCCAAGCCGCTGTTCTGCTACTTGCCATTCTTTTTCTACCTGTCGTTACTGTTCCCGTCCTAGTCAAACACGTTTCCGCTTTGAGTTGATTTTTTTTTTCCCCTCCCCCAGTCTCCTGTTACCACTATAAGCATTACAATTTTTTTTTTTGTTTGCTTGCTGGAAAAATGAGGTCAAACTTGATTTCCTTGAGTTCTCAGGTGATTTCACATGATGGCTGAAGCCGGAGGAAGTGTACGCATTCACTGTAGGGGTAATGACAGATGTTTCACTATATAGCACAGTCACAACTGCTAAAACTGTCACAAAGCTAATTCAGCGTTTCCTAGGAAAAGAAGCAATAAATTGAGGAACAGACTGTGTATTTAATCACTTAATTCTTTCTTCAATGAAACTGTGGAAATGAGGGAGCCTTGGGTTCTGTTTTCTTGGACAAAACATTATAGAGATGCATCAGTTTCAGCAAAGTTGTCTAAAGTATGTTTGCAGTGGAAATACAATATTGCTTAAACTTGGGCTGTCCATGTATAACTGAGGAGCTGCAAAACAAGGAGTTTTTGGAGAAACTGGGAACTGTTAAATAATGCTGCTTCTGTCACTTGATGACGCATGCTTAAAAAACATACGTCATGGTAGTGTGAAAGAAACCACTCTTCAGGATAAGTGATGTGACAGAGGATATTAAACTACTGAGTTAAGAGATAAGATAATCTGCCTGTCATTTACTTTGTGAAGTTGAGCAATTTGCCGAGTCTGGATCTTGCCTAGAAAAATGGATGGTTTCGGATCTGGCTGTTGCTGGCAGGTGCTGAGCCTTCTGCCTTCTTATTACTTAAACATTGCAAAACATTTGAGTACGTGAACGCAGTAGTGTAGCATTTATAGAAGTGTGCATGTTTGTTGGTCCTGATCTGTAGTTCATTCCATGGCAAAAAACCTTTTTAAGTTTTGTGACTGCCTGTACAGTATTTGCAACAGTGTGTATCACATCCTGAAGTGAACCTGAACTCTGGAAAGCGTTGGTTTTAATGATCATCACTTCTTTCTTGCTGTGTTCCACCTAATAAAGTGGGCTGACTGCCCATGTCTTTAAACTGTTAGAGCAGTGAATGTGTTTTTCAGCTCTTTGGTATTCTGTCTGGATAAAACTCAAGTCAACAAGGAACATACTGCAATAATTCTCCAGAACTATTTACACTGAAATTTTCTGTGATTGCTCTGGCATTTGCCAGCTGCCTGGAGACTAGCACAAGACTCAGCTGGGAAGTCCTAATCCTGCAGCTGGCTTTCTGGGCTTAGTGACAAAGCTTTGTTTTGCTCATGGACACTGGGGATAAGCCTCTCTTTCTCCTAGCTACCCAGTAACAGGTGAAGTTAAGTATAGCAAATTGTGCCCCCCAGGACTCTCCTTATCTTGCTCTGGAAGTAAGAGGTTTTGCTACTTCTGTAGCCTGTAACAGCTATCACTTTTCAATGCCATCACACAAAGTTGATAGATATGTTTACAATGGTGGATAATTCTATATAATTATTAGTAGTTGGGACAGACTAGTCTGCCTTCTGCAGAGGAACCCATTGAGTCCACCTGTTCTGATTGTTTTGATAGCAAGGTTGGGACAAAACATTTGATAAAAATGCCTTTTTAGGATTTTTTTAAAACAGTTTTTGTAATTATTCTGTAATACAAATGCATTTTTTTTCTTATTTATACTAGTTGCAGTAAGAACAGCAAATATAACTTCAGCCTTTGGAGGACTGGGGGAAAGTTTTAACCAGTGCTTTGATGCCCCAACAGGGCATCATTGTACTAAGTTTAGGCCTGCTGTTGTATGCTTATAAGTTATGAAATTACTAAAACTTGTGCCATGAAGAACAAGTCTGGCATTTTGGTCTAAACACAGCTTAGTTTCAGAGCATTATAGACTATTGATGATGCAATGAAACCCTCAAGCACAAACACTTCAGAAGGAGTAAATATGGCAAAAGATACTGCAAGCTGCCAGATTATACATAGCAAGAAAAACGGGATTTTTCTTGCTAAATATTGTGTATGTTTCATTGAGATTGTTCACACTGATGAGAGGACATTTTTTTCTGTCCTACTCAAGGCACATTGTTTTTAATTGTTGCTAAGTAATGTTTATTCAGGCTGACTTTGTTTAAACCACGACGCTTCAACAAACGTCATAATTGTTATTGTACATATGGCCTTCCACAAAATACAGCGAAGAAAAAGAAGCAGTTCTTGTGATTTGCAGTCTTCTAAACCAATATAAGTCATGTATTTTCCCCTGTTGCAGTCTAGCAATCATTAACTACTCATTTTCTCAGTACTGTGTACAGTCCTACTGACCTTCAGGTTAACATGCAGACACAGCAGTAAATGAAACACTGTATTGGCTTTTTCTGTAGTGCCAGGCAGCCCAAATAGTATGTTTGATAATGGAAGGAAATTATTTTCTAGCTTCTGAGAAAGTGCTGCAGATAGACACTGTTTCTATGAGGACAGTGTATAATGAGAGAGAACAAAACCAAAGTACAGGTCAAAGCATATTAAAGCTCTCATTTTCACATATTAGCCTCTGATCTGAGGTGTATTTGTAAATATCACAGACTCTGTGGGTCTTGCAAGAAAAATGGTGCAGTGTTTAAGACACTGTCTTGGGAACAGGACTGTAGTCACTTCTCTGTTCCACCATGCTTCTGTCTGATAGCAGGCAAGTGATGTACCCTCTGAGCTTCAGTTCCATATGTAAAATGGCAGTCAGAGTACTCCCCTTCTTTGCAAGGCATGATGAAGGTAAATACGGGGTGTATGTGTGTGTGTGTTTATGCTGTAGAAAACATTTGGTTCTTGTCTGAGGAGTTTTCTTCATGTTTAGGGTAAACAGGCCTGAATTTGTGTGAGAATCTTTTATTTTGGTTCCAAGAATTTAAAATGTTTTGAAGAATCTTTCCTAAAAGGAAACAATTTCTGAAATTTCCAAGGACTTTACACTGCTGAAATATATGCTGTGAATATGGGAGTTTTATTTTCTGGGGAGTCAAACAGAAAACTCACCTGCTTCTCACAATACTGATGTTTTTCAGAAGATCTCCAAGTTGGAGTATAAGCTTCTACATGCAAGTTGAAATGCAACCCACTATGAATGTTATTGCAGTTGCACAAAACCACAGAAAATTGGTCAGCTTCTGCTACTGGCCCAGGTGCCTCAGCAATTTTTTGACATTCAGCAATTTTCAGTGTTTTGACTTGCTACTTCCCTTCTGTAACAATGGGTCCCCTCTTCTGACCTTTGGATACCTGAAAAATAGCTAAAAGTCTTCTAAGATTGCTGCAAGTACTGAGCAGGGGAAGCTGGGTTGCAGTTAAAAGAGGTGAGGAAGATCTGAAGATACTCCAGGGAAGAGAGTATTGCTCCTCTAGCCCTGGAGGAATATCTTGGAGGTCAGGTGATAGTTATGAAGAGGAGACAGGGCATACTTCAGTGGGCAGGAGCATGAGGGACATAGAACATAAATCCATTGCAATACAGCCTTCAGATGCTCTGCTGCTCACAGGGCAATTTGGGATACCTCTTTCCCTCTTCTCTGTTTCCTCCCCAGCAGATCAGAGGTGAACATTTCTAAAGAAAGTTCCTAGCCAAGATGAGGTTATCATGAGCAGAGAAATTCATCTAAGCAGATAATTTCATCTAAGGAGAAATTATCTAATTCTCCTTCACTCTAGCCTACCTTGAGAGGTCAGAAATGAGAGTAACTTGAGTTGGAAGGGACCTTATGCTGAAAAGTGTCTTTAAGGTGACAGGGAAAGGTGCCTCCTTTGCTATCAACTTCTTCCTGTAATTTTGTACAGTGAATATCAGCAATACCAATCAGGGTAGAGGAGGAAGGTACTCCCATTGCCTCAGCAGAAATTCCTGTAGGAGGAGTCCTCTTCAGCCACCCATTCACTCCCAGAACTGGATGGCTCAGGCACATTTTAGGAATGTATTTATTTTTCCACCCTGCATGAAGAGGAAGCCACTGTGGATGTTAACCAAAAAGCATTTGCTCCCTGGTCTATTACCTATGACTTCTGGAGTGCCAGTGATTGTGGCAGGCCAGCTCTAGCCTTATCTCCTCCCATCTACAGATACAAGGAAGGTTCATACAAGAACTCTTGTGCCATTACTGGCTGAACAGCACCTTTAAGAGTCCTCTGAAGCCTGGAAAGCAGGTAATCCTAGCAACAGAATCTTCACTGTCTGCTTGTAGCTTCTTCTGAAATAAGCTCCATTCCCTTGTCCTTCTTATAGTCATCCTGTGAGTGGGTAACACAGGAATGCTGGATGTCACATATAACACAGAATTTCCCATAGTTTAGTCCAAAATCCTGTGTCCCACCTGAAAAACTTGTGGGGTATTACTTCTCCCTGCATTTTCTATGTGCTTTTAATATGGGTTATGTGATTTGGTGGCCTCTGCTGCCTGCTCCCTGCTACCTCTCTCTGCCTCTGGATCACAGCAACGATGCCACCAGCACCCTTAGGTGAAGGAGCCTGTAATGAGCTGTGAGGATCTAAAGAAGGCATTCCCATACATGAAGTCTGACAATCCTACTAATATCTTCCAGAATTCTTCCTAGTTGTTTTCAGCTTTTATTTTATGGCAAAGCCTCTTGTTACTGTTCCTTATTACACTTTGCAGTTAAATTTTGTCCCATAGCTACCGTTCCAGCTATTCTTTTGCACTGACATTGCCTCCCAAGTTTAATCAGAACATTTCATTAGTATACTGCTATTTTTTGTGCCAGACAATTGTTACATCTGTCCCTGGACAGCTCTTTGAGGACCGCCACCAGTAAAATCCCTCCAAGCCAATGACTTCCCTTTTGTCCTTTCTGCTTTAGCTACTTTCATACTTGGCTTACAATTCCTACAGCTACTAATTGTGTCCCACGTGACGTCCTTCAAATGCTTTGCTGAAGTACAGATGGAATATATCCCCTGAACTTCTGTGGTGTTCACACACAGCTGGTGTGTCCCATTAGGTAGCAAGATTGATACTCTGACATGTTCTACTTTGGGAATTTTCACTTGTGTCCCCACTTTGCATTACTGCAGAACTTGCCATGTGTGTTGCACACAACTTGTGTGCTCCTCTGGAAAGAATAGAGCTAGGCAGATGTTTTCCAAAAGAAGTCCCAGAAGCACCCAGACATCCTCATAATCTTTCTTTCTTGGTGCATTGGAATGCATATAAAATGAAAGACTGGGTCTGTTAGAAGTACCTAAACATCATGAGAGCGACCTGCCGCTCTGTCAACATTATTGTCAGACTAAAGCCAAAACACAGCACTGTACCAGCTACTAGGAAGAAAATTAACTCTATCCCAGCCAAAACCAAGACATTCCAGCCCAGGCAGAAAGGAGAGATATTTGCTGCTGTTGGTTACTTTCAAAAGCCCAGAAGTTTATATCCATCCTGTTTCAGTGTCATTGATTATTGACTTACGAGAACCAAGCCCAGCTAATAGAAAATTGCTGTAACCAGGCTTGTGTCTGACAGCACAAGCCTGGTTTTATTTAGTCAGAAAAACTATCACTCATGAAACTCAGATCAGGAAGGACAGTTAGCAAGCCTTATTGACAAAATGTGATGAAGTGAACTGTCACATCTGCATTCACTAGCAAAATTATTCAGGAGGGTGTGAAGGAATTTACGCCTGGTTCTGGTTTCTGCAGGTCACTGGGTGCTGCTGACAAAGCCAGCATGATTTCCAGATAATGACTGTTTTGAAGAAGATAATTTTCCCTTTGGAATCATAGTAGACATACAGATAAAGGTAAATACATAATGTTTAAATTGTGCCAATGGTTTTAGTGGAAATGTACTGATGGCCCTTTGTGATTCAGTTGAGAACTTACATCCTGTGGGAACTACCTGGAATAGGATTTGTATGCTGTGTTGGATCCTAGAAATTGTAAAGGTGTCTCACTTTATTCAATTCCATGCCCTATATACAGCCAGTCACTTTGTTCTGCCCTTTTCTAGAAGTCTTCCCATGATGGCTAAAGTTTGGATCATCTTTAAGTCTCTGAAGAGAAGAACATAATTTGTTCCTGGTATTTTCTGTCTTCCAAGATAAAATAAGTTTGCATGCTCCTTTCTGTTGAGACTATCATGAATCTTCAAGACAAGGTTCTAGCTCTAGCCATAAATGTATGAAAGATTTCTTATCTTCTAGATTATTTTTCCTGTCTACATTTTCAGGCAGACAGCTTCAATACTAGAAGTGTCCAGCTACTAGGTTTTGTGCTAGTAGTACAGAAACGCTTAGTCACAAATACAGTTTGATTCTGAAGAAGCATTTAGGATTACCTTGCTTAGGAACCTGGCTCCTGGAGCAAGTATTTACTATAGGTATGGGGCTTCTTACCACTTAATTCTCTCAGGATTCAGGAATTTTGTCTCCTCTGCAGGTTTTGAGCTAAATCAAGGGAAATACTGAGCTTCTCCTTTAGATATAGGGACCTGTGTCACTCATGGTCTGTCTGTCCTGAAACAGATCCTGAGCGGGATTTTCAGATCCCAACTATCTGAAAATGTCTTCTGACATTTTCAAGACTGTGTTGTGGGTGAATAGCCTTCTTTGTGTATGAAACAGCTTATGAAATGTTACCTCTCCTGCATAGTATGCAGGATGGTAATATTCATGTGTGCTTTGCTGATGTTACCTGGATGGGAATGGAAACTGTACCCTCTGTTCTGTTGTATTAGTTAATGTGTTGACTCCTGTTACTGTTAAACTTCTCTCTCAGGAACATGGCAGGGGAGAGTCCTTAAAACTATCTGCATATTCTAAGTCTGTATCCTTTATTGTCAGCTTAATATGAGTATTTCTGAGTTGAATGCCAGCTGTTATAAGTCTTCCTTATAATTCTAATGGATTTACCTTCTTGTATCATCTTGGAATACATTACAGTGATACTCTTGAAGTAATGAAGGAAGGGCCACATCCATTTAAATTTGCAGAAGCTGGGTCTGGGGAATTATTATATTTAGTACAATGCTGCTCCATATATTTGCTATTGTAGGAAGTGACAGGGAGTTTTCAAAGAGGAATTACATGTAGGAGAGAACCCAAGACATTCCTTGGGCAGGAATACCCTTCCCCTAAAGAAAGTGAAAGCTTAATGCCTCAAGTCTGCTCTGAATGTTAGAGATCTCGTTAGTGTGTTTCCACTGTGTTTGTATTTTGTTGATCACAAGGGTCACAAAGAATCTTTGCCAGGAAAATGTTAACTCTAATTGAATCCCCAATCCCAGATATGAGGCAGAAGCAGTCTTTCCATTGTTCCTTCACAAATGTGCTATCTCAAAAGCAGTGGTATCACAAAATCACAGACTCTAGACCGGAAATTACTGTTGTAGATCATCTGATCCATTTTGCTTCTGAAAGTGGGGCAAATTCCAGAATCTGATCAAGTTGCTAAGGATTTTTGTTTCAGGATTATGCGCTGTCTTGTAGCTAGTCCCTCAACCTAGGATAAGTCAGCACAGGACATCATCACCTCTGGGAGCACTGCAAAATGATTGTGCATTTTGGTCAAAGCTTGTCAGACTGTACCAGGGACTATGGTGTTGATTGTCTCCAGACTTAACAGCTCTGCCCTGGAGAAAAAACATCCTTGCAGTGATTAAAGAGTTCACCTTTGTCCCTTTGCTGTGTGTAAGATGGCATAATCAATGAATGCCAGATAAGCTTCTGTGCAATCTTGAGGGGACAGATGCAGAGATCTACATGCCACTGACTGGATCTATCTATCTGGCCATCATTCAGCCTACAGTAGTTTTAGGGAAGTAGAGGGTCATGGTGAAGTCTCAGTCCACCTGAGTAGGGACCTGTCCAAGGAACACTCTCATTATGTGTCCATAGTGCAAAGAAAAGCTAAAGAGCTATATTTGCTTTTCCCACCATAGATGAGGGAGTGGTAACCAGCAGTTACTGCCTGGTGAGAGTATGGATAGAACAGGCTTTTGAAAAGATGCCAGGAGAGGTGAGGAGCTATTTCTGGGCAAACTGGCCAGCCATGCTCCCTTTTGAAGCCTCACTAGCAAAGAGGTATTTGGCAGCTGGAAGGTAGGCATGCAGTGGGGCACGAGTGATAATCACACCTCTCTTCACCCAGCAAAGCAAGAGCCACAGTCATGTTTGTGCAAACACCTTTTACACACCAGCAAAAGAATGGGGGCTCCTTACCCCAGTCCAGGACAAGAAGAGAACCATCCCCCAAAACACCTCGAACAGTCCAAACCATCTACTGATCTTCAGCCTAGGCAGTATTCCTGTTCCTCTAAAGGAGGGCTACTACTGTTTGGAAGTGCTCTACGCAAGCTCTTTCCAAACACTCTTCCATTTCCCTCAGGCTGGAAGTCATTTTAGATTTGCCAGCTGGGACTTGGCCCTTGGGCCAATTCCAGCACCTGACCCTAGTTCTTTTGTCAGAGTGAGCTGGCTGATCCCGTGGGACATTCCAGTGTGCCCTGACGCAGGTGGTGCTTGAAAAGGCACTGCCGGACTCTGCAAGGAGGTAGAAAGTGACAGCGTCAAAACTGAGTGGTGGCAAAGCAGGGATCTCCAGCTCCTTCTGATGTTTGTTTCCTGGTGAGTGAGTGGCATGTTTAACAATATTCTTACTGCCTGTGGTGGTAGCAAGAAGTGATACACTAATTGCTTTGCCTATTTCTGGTTTTTGAATTTTAGAATATCTGTGGCTAAAGAGGTAGTTACTCCTGTATCCCAGAAGACTCCCCAAAACAGACACTAATATCTGGATAATCACCCACTCCTAAGTGTCTGAATGCAGAATGAAACTTCTGGTTTAGTATTTTCTGTGCTGCTTATTTTCCAGTGAAAGCAAATTGCCTTTTGATATAGAATACATGGTTTGGTCTCTGGGGAGCCCTGTCTTTGTATTCTTCTTATGCATTATTATTTAAACCTGAAGATCTCAACCAGTAGCCTGAGTGATCGCAGCTGAAGAATGCAGACTGTTCCCAGGAAAAAGGTTAAGGGGAAGAAAAATTGCATTCAGTTCTGTTATGTAACCAAGAAAATAAATTCTTTTGGAGAGGAATAGTGCTACATATTCCTCCTCAAAGGTACTGTAAATAACTAACATAGTTAATTATAGAATTATTCACGACTGGGAACACGGATGTTTGGTTCTCCTTGTTTTACAAAGAAAGAAAAAGGGTCCTCGATATGTTGAGTGCCAACAATTGGAGATTGTTTTTGAACACTGATAATGGAGCAGAGACTGAGGATATGGAGGATTGTCTCATGTACGCTGATGGCAACAGTAAAACAAAAACTAATGGTTTATCTGCAGTCATGGTCATAGCTTTTATTTAAAGCCTGGTTTATATTTCGAGCTCTCGCCAAACATTTGCTTTTGCCAGTTTCTGGATTATTTATCAGCTCAGACTGACATATTAAGTTTTGGGCCTGTGATATAAGTCAGATGCCTAAATTTGGCCTTGTATAGGGAAGAGTGAATTTTCCCAGCCTAACAAGCCAGAACTTGGCCTGTCGAAGGTGTCTGCCGTGAGGGACTAAAGGATTAATGAAGTCTGACTCCTGTCTGTGGAAGCCGCTTTTGAGAGCGATCCTACTCAGTGGTTAGTAAAACAGGGCTGGCAGCCTTTCAGTGTCTGTCTTCAGCAGGGTCACCTCTTTCACAACTACCTGTTACGACTCCATTTCCAGCAGCTTCCACACAACCAGCTGGTCTCAGTGGGTCCCCCCAGCACAACGGGTTAGAGGCATTTGCTCTGGGGGTGGCTGCTTGGGTGGCTAAGCACCATGATTCCCCATGGGAGGGAGGAACCCTGAGCTGTTGTGAGGGGTGTTTCTCCAGGTGTCTCTTCACGTGTCGGCTGTTGTGCATGAATTCACAAGCCCAGCACAGTTGGCACCTGTATTCTCGGTGTAAATGCTGTCCCCCCTCCATCACTCAGTGTTTTATAGGCTGGAGAACTGAAATACTCCTAAGTTGTACTACTGGTCCCATGCAGCTGATGAATTACTGAGGAAGCCTGTGCTTAGCTACAGGACTCCCAGCACGCCTGCCCTTGAGGAATCCAGCTTATACTGCAAGCTGTTCTGGGCACAGCCCGGCTTTGACATCTCTGCGCTGTCCTGGGTGACACCTTAGCTGTCAGCTGTTTGCTTCCCTGCTGCCCAGTGGAGTACGCCAGGTGCTGGTGTGCCTGCAGAGAATCTCCCAGCAGGCTTGTGATGCTGGGAGGACCTGGGGAGGTGGCCCTTGTGGTCTTTCCTTGCAGACACTTCAGGACGCCGAGTGTTTCTTCTATCCCAGCTGCTGGGTACCTGAGGTACTAGCTATCATATGCTTCATCTGAGAAATCTCTTGGCTGGTTTTGTGACCTGTCTAGGGATGGCAGCTAGAAATGCTGGATCCCAGTTTACTCTGCAGTTATGAAGCTATACAAGCATTTGCTCCAAGACACTACTGTCCGTTGTTTGTCCATTACAGAGTCTTTGACTCTAGTGATTTCTTGAACATTTAAATATACTCTTAAGACAGATAACTCGGTCCAAAATACACTTCTGGGAGGAGGCTAAGCAAACTTTCTGTTATGATCTTCAGAGTAGTGATGTGCTTTATATGCTTTATACACATCACTTGGTATACCAGGAGGTCTAGACCTACTGACAATTTCTTTCCTTGCCTGCTATTTAAACATAGTTACAGTTGCTTCTCAGATTTATCACCAGAGATGAAATAATCTCAGTGGTGATGCTGTTGTTTCTCCTCTGCAGTCTTTTCCCTGCAGGATTATTCTCACAGAGTTTGCTGGGTAACTAGAGTTGTGGCTCCTTAAGATAGATGGTCACACCTGTGCTTTGCCACCTGTGATTCCTGAAGACAATGTTGGGATCTCCTTGTTGAGAGTGATAATTCATCAATCTCTGTTGTGGTGTGACAGCAGCTCCTCTCTGAACTTTCATGCATGGGCCTTGGTAGACCTGTCCAGTCTCTGCTTAGACTTTTCAAGACCCAGCAGTACTTTGAGCAGGAAACTTGTGTGTCCTGTGGGAAATGCAGCTACTTGCATACTGGGTGTGTGCCTACACAAACTGTCATAGGCTTGTTGGGGGTCACATGGAGAGACCATGGCTGGGTGTCAGACTGCATGATGAATCAGCTTGCAGGTATATTGGATTACTTGGTAGGCACCTTGCTGCCAGGCTTTTTTGTGGCCTTTCTGTTGGCTGCAGCTTGTCTCTGGGCACGTCTGATCAGACCTGCATCCAGCATGGGAGGTGATGGAGCAGATGGGTGTTACAGTACGAGTGCAGGTGCTGCCCTCAAAGAACACGGATGACAGTGAGGCATGTGCTCAAAGTGAGAAATGCAACAAGTCATCCTACCTGGGGTAGGGTAAAATGTCTCTTCAAGCCAACCCAAACTTCACATCTTCACTCTAGACTCAGCCTCTTCCCTTGAGGAACAGGCCCACTTTGGAAGGATGGATGCACTGCATGCAGTGATGGAAAATATAAGGTCAACAGGCCTATAGGGAATCTGACTTTCTATTTAGTAAACAAATACTTATTAAAAAAAATCCCTAAGAAGCCGTGGTAACCTTATGATGACCTTACTGAGCTGCAGTACATATGGCTGCTTTGTGGCAAGGGTTCTGCAGGCTGCTGTTTTATAGTATTAATGACCTTAGCCCACTTCAGAACAAAAGAAGGCATATTTATTTAATTTTTCATGGTTAACAAGACAGTGTTGCTGAACAGGCTGTCCTAGTATTGTCTTTGAAAATAATGTGTTTTTCTCTTTGGTCGTAAAGAACTCATAACCCTGTTCCGGCCATGCTAAACAATCGGCCTCAGGCCCCAGTTCGGCAAAGCACTTATGTGCTTACTGAAATGCTACTGTCAGTGGCACTTACGCATCTGTTTAAAGTTAGAAATGAAAACTCTAGAATTCGACTGAATCAGGGCTTCGGTGGTAATGCTTTTAATTGTAGTTTAGTCCAATCTTCCCATTGACCAGTAGATGGGGAAAGTGAGCCTCCTTATAGTTACGGTCAAGGTTTTTCTGAATGCAAGGTTAAACTGTAGCCCTCGTTGGCTCTTAGCTCAACAGTCTGCTTTGAACGCGCTTTACCTTTGTACTGTAAGGGTAAATCACTTACTTTGACGCAATTGGACTATTTTCTTTACAAACATGTGTCGTAAACAATTGTTCTATGCCTTGAAATTCTGAGATTTAAAATTATGTTCCTTTCTTTACACAGGAATGGAAACAAATCTTTTGAAGGTTTTGCTGTCCGAAGATGTGGGAATGAGTGTTCCCTCCCCAAAACTAGCCAATAGTTAGGTGTTTACAACACTCACAGGGATGCAAATGATCCAAGTTTTAGTCTCTGGTAGTCTTCCATGTGCCTGTAGAGGGTACCGATAACAAGATCACCTTACCTGCCTTTGGGTCATCTTCTCCAATTCTCTCCTCCAAAAGCTGTTGTCACTTTTATATATTTATCAATGCACCAGACTTGTACAGACCACATGAGTGACCACAGTTGCTGGCCACAGTTGCTTTCTGCCCGCATTTCTGGCTTCCTGCTCACACTTCATGTGACATACTTACTCAAAGAGAAGCTGACTCTCAAAGTAAGTCAGTCCCTGCATACTGCCTGTTATAAAGAGTAAAAGCTTTTTCTCAAACACATAGGAACGTAGTTTCCCTTTAGACACAATCACACCTCTGCATGTTCTTCTACATATTCCCTGACTGTGTTCTGCTTTGTTCTCATTCCTTGGAACTCAGCTTGGTAGTGTGAGCCATGGAACTGGTTGTGTTATTGCAGGCAATATGGTGCAGGTACAAGAACCATTTCCTGCCTTACACTGGGGCGAACAACACCAGTGAAGATGGCCTTATGTAAGGTAGGAGCCTCTGCAGCTGCAGAGCCTGGTGACAGCAGGGACCTTCTGCTTGTCCTCTAGATGAAATATCATTGTTTGGCTAGTTGGGTCTATCTTGCCCTTGTGGAAGCAGCTCCCACTGTTCAGCCTTGAAGAAAAGGTAATGATGTATCTATCCTGATTATATTAGTGTGGGGCAAGCTTCCCGAGGTAGCTGGGTGTAAGGGTGAAGAAAACTGTATCTATATTAAATTGGATAGGTGAGGCAAATACTTGTTAATATAAAATAAAACAGCTTGGCCAAAGATTATTAAAACAAAACAACAACAAAACAACCCAACAAACCCCACTCTTCCTCCTCAAACTTTCGAAAGGTGGAAATGTGATCCTGTCTTCTGAGATATATAGGGAGAGCCTCAGCTTCTGGGCTTTAACTAGTTTGGCACAGGGGTTTATGTGCCACCATCTGTCATTATCTGTTTGTGATAGCCAAAACTTCACTGGGTGGGAGGAAGCATGGAGGAATTCCTGCCTGGATTAGCATGACTTTGTGCTTTTGCTTGAAGCCATTATGTGGTTAAAACCAAGATGGGTAATATTGAGTACAGAGGGGAACAAGGTTTAAGCTGGTAAACTGAGAGCAAGTCCTTTGCAGACAGCAAAAGTAACCAGACTCCACAGATGTCTAAACTGGTTAGATTCTGGCTCACCTTCTCGTAAACTGCAGCATACAGAATATAGGCACTACCTTAACCTATTCTATACTTTGGAGGAGCAATTTGTGTTACCTTTTCCTCGTGTCATTCAAAGAGTGCCCCAGTTTCTCCCTCTTTCACAGCCTTATTAATGCCCTTGGACCTCATCTGTAACACCACCTCCTCCAAGGTGAGCAGTCTGACTCAGACTGGGCTTCTCACAGCCAAATTCCTACAGCCTGCTGCAATCCTGCTGTCATGACTTTCCATTCAGTCTACTGACAGTCCTACAGCAAAAATTCCTTTGGCTCCTGCCACATCTACCTTCACCTTTGAATGTTTTCATCGGCTTACTATGTCTTGAATGAAATTTAAATTCCTCAGTGCATTTTCAATTAGCATTTGCATTTTGTTCACTCTGCATGTTGACCATCCAGCATCCTCCGAGTTCTCCCTTGTCCTCATGGTCTTCCTATTTGTTTTCTTCATATCCTTCCCTGTTCCTGAAAAGATGTTATCCTAATAAGCTGAGCAGTGTTACTAGCTCTCAACCCCCCTACTTTCATACTCTACTTCTGACCTTCCCTCAAGAGCCAGTGATTTTTCTTAGTTTTCTGCTTTGTGGATGGAAAGAACTTTATAAGGCGTGCTGCTCCTGGAGTAGGTATAAAACATGGCTTAGACTGCCCAGGCTCCTCAGGAACATGGGTTGTGACACAAACGCAGCATGAGGCAGCTGGAAACACCTACAGCGTGCGGTAGTTTATACTAAGCCAGCTGTCAGTGACATGCTGGCCTCTGAGGAAAGCTGTGCATGTTGTTAGCCAGAGGTATCTCAGGAGGATTGAGAGTCTGTCTGCTGTTTGGCTCCTCACAGATAGCAGATGTTCCACAAGAAGGTGAAACATGCAATACATGACTGTATTTACTTGAAGCAAATCAGAGCTCAAAAGAAGTCAGTGGTCCAGCCAAGTGTGTTTACTGCTGCAGGAATGCTTTTGTGCTGATGCAGCATCTGAACATTTTGAAAGCATTAACAAAGGTGGGCTAATGCCAGTGTGTGCAGATATATTTGAGCCAGGGTTTTACTGCCTGTTTTGGATACTGCCATTGATATAGCCTGCACTGACTTTGGTACTGCAATGGCTACTTGGCCAAGTATTTCCTTAGCTGCATAGATGGTTTCTGCATCTGGTGCTGAGCTCATGTTGATGCAGCTACATTGGTAACAGGAGCTGAGCAGGCCACTGCATGGCTAGCTCAGGTGGGTACCTGTGAGCTGCAGTCACTTTAGCATAAAGATACGTTTGCCCTATTTTTAGGAGGAAAAAAAAGCCTAAGACCTGGAATGAAGACAAAAGAAAAGTCACAAAGATACATCTCTCCTTTCTGCAGCTTCTTCTGAGGGGAGGGAAATGGAAAAAGTCAAATACTGGCTAGATTATCACTGATGAAAATAGGTTCAGGCTAGGCTGTGTCATATCTGCCCGCTGAGTGAATGTTCAGCTCATGTCTAGTACAGGGGAATGTCAAGTGACCCAGAAGGGTCTCTTTGTGTGCATGCATATTTCCCTCATTGACCAACAGATTTCTGTTTGGATGCTGATTTTGAGATCCAGAGGTCACTTGTTAGTCTTCAGGGGCATACAGATGATGTACCTTTAGCCAACAGAAGGGTGTTAATATAGGGATTTCATATTGTTTTTCTAGTAAAGAATGTCCTCCCAAATAAATATTACCTGGTTCTGGGTATGTGCCAGGGGTTATGCGATGAGTGAGGAGCCAGTAGAACTGCCCCAAACAATTCCAGCAAAGCCCTGGAGACAAATAGCTCCAGGATGATTGGGGGTGGTTCTTCCTCCCAAATATATCCCCAGGTAATTGTGGTTGATGGCTCCTCTGTGAAGGTCTGGTGGTGGTCCTCTACTCACTTTTCCACAACATGCAAAAGGGAGCTATCTCTGAAAAGTCTTGGAATGGACAAACAGCCCATGTCCTTTCAACTGGTGTAATTGTTTTACTGAGAAACTCACATTGTTCCCTTTGCTCAGCTTACTCCTGGTGGTTTTCTGCAGCCATTTCCCCCAAATGACCTTGCTTGAACCAAAGTGAAATGAAAGGCACTACCTACGATCTGCTTTGAGTCCCTTAACTACAAAATGTTTTCAGTCTGTGGAGAGGGTTTTTTCCTCTCTTGTTCTCTCTGCTTCTTGGCTGCCCACAGTGGCAGCCGTATCTGTTTGATTTGAGGAAAGCCTTCCATGTGCTGCGAGTGGCTCCTTCTGCTAATAATTTGTTCTCTGAGCCTGTTGCTGCACAGTATAAATAAATTTCACTGTTTAGCACTTTCCCTTTTTGTGCCCCTGCTGCTGGCAGTGCGTTGACCCACCCTGGTTTGTTTTTCAGATTTATCTGCCTTTGCCTTTCCTATATGAGACAAAAATCAAAGTTTAAATTAACAAAGCTGTATTATTGGTGCATGCTTTGTTTTGGTTGTCTTGTGTTGTACTTAAAGTTCTACATGAAACAGGAATTAAAATGCAGCTGACATCCTGGAACAATATTCAGTTTGGTCAGAGAGTAAGACTTTATCCCACTTCAAGAAATCTAATGGTGAGTGCTGAATAGATGCAGTCTCTGTATAAAAAGCATTCAGCCATCCTGCCATGTAAACTTAGTCCTTTTATAAACTCTCTTAATTTTGGCCATTCTGCATGTGTATGCTGCTAGAATGACCAGGATGTTTAGCACATCAGATCTAGCTTTGCAGTGGTGAATGTAGGTACTGGAAGTTCTCCAGGCATGGTAGTATGCATGCCCTGCAACCTCTAGCTCAGAGTAGGGTAAATATTTAGAGTGGCTGAGCCCAGTTTGGGCTCTGTGCTGTTTTAACTAGATTGTTTCTGCACCACACCAGAATCACTGCTGAGTACATGTACCCCTAATTGGGTATGATGAAGGCCACAGTCATATTTTTCATGTTTCCAAATCTGATGCTCAGAGCACTTGAGATTGTTTTTATTGTGTGATTGTGATTGCATGTGCATTTTAATACAGGGAAAAACAGACTGTAATAGCCTAATGAAGTCCATGGGGTGGTTAAATTTGCCTACTTTCTTGGAAATCTTCATCATTCCTGTCTTCCTTAGGATGAATAAAAAGAATCTATCAACCTAGACAGTATTCTTACTGTGTACATTTGAATCTTTTTATGGCATAAATAGGTTTCACATAACTTAAATCAAGGGTATTTCTGCTTCCTTTTCTACTGATTTCTTCTAAGCAAAGGAGGACATCTCCATGCACAAGGTAAAAAAGGCTAAGAGAAACTAACCCTTTGCGATTTCCATTTTACATATCATCTCTTGGGGTGGGGGGGGGTAGAGGGGATGGAAATGACAGACTTGAAGGAGGGGAAATTTGTCACCTTAACATTGCAAATGATGTGAAACCAGAATGTCCTCCCACCACAGCATGTGTTTGTGGTGGGTAGGCGGGGGAGATGCAGGGAAGAGGTGGTGGTATAAAAATACCTTGTAAAAACAAATGTTTGGCTAGGTGAGTTTGTCACTTCAGTCAGACTAGAGGGGGGAAACCAGACAGACCGGGGGTGGTTGGGGGGAAGAGCTTATGTCACTTCTGCAAGGTAAATAACTAGACAGTGTCGCAGAAATAGCAGTCAAATAATGAGCAGGAGAAGATCAGATATTAAACAAGTAGGTGGCCTAGAAAGTTAAGATGAAGGAGTAAAAGCTATGAAGATCATAAGAAACAGTTAAACATGTGGCAGATACTGAGCAGAAGGGTGAAAAAACCCTGAGATACAGCACACAGACTTGCTAGTAGCCACTCTTCCTGTGCTTTCATGAACTGAGAAGTGTGATATTCTCATTTATCCAGATAATGATTCAGAACTGCCAAGTCAAATGCAGACCAGGGGCTCTATATGGTAACCTGACTGCTAAATGCAGTAACATACTGCTAGCATAGCTCTCCCTGCACAGGATGTTTCTTTCCATGTGCCATATGGAACAGTTTGTACAATCCACAGGGTCCAGTACCATGCAAATGTGAGCAGGCACCAACATGACCACCCACAATGGCAGCGAGGATGGAAAATGACAGTTTGCCTTGTCTTGCTCAGGAACAGTTTGTATGCTGTGGTGTGAGACAGACATCTCCATGTTTTGGGAGCTGTCGGGTGCGGGAGCCGACGGGAAGGAGGGTCAGGAGGCAGGACTGTGCAGTTCATGTTGGTGGTAGCAGCTGTCGGCACTGGGAGGGAAGTCTCCTTCTTATGTGTGATATTTATAGTTTTTATTTGGCTTTAATTGACTTCCGCAGTGCTCAAGAAGGAACCTGGCCCAAGGAAGATTGAGTGTGTGTGACAGAAAAAGAGAGAGAGAAGAGGTGGGGAGAGAGTAGGCTGGTGAGGTGCCCTTTACATCCAGTAATCTGTTATCCAGACGTGTATCACCCTGTTATACAGACACCTTCAGAAGCCACTTTCCTTCCCACTTCTCATTCCCCTGTTGCTTTAATCTCTCAACATTTGAAAGTGGCTTGGATGGATCTCTCCATGGAGAGCTTTGCTCAATCAGACAAAACCTGCCCACCTGCTTCCTCTCTTACTTCACTAGGAAGTGTGCCATTCTCCTGCCTTGGTGGAGACTTTTGGTGATGGCTTATTCTCCATACCCCATGGTGTGGGACCTGCAGGGTATGTCAGCTGAGGCGGCGTGAGCAAAGCTCTGGTGCTGTGCACGAGAGGTCTGTACCTATTGCAAGGACTTTATGGCAACTCACCCCCTCTACTAACAGACTGGCTGGTGAGGCTTCAGAGGGGGACAGGACTGTGTTTAGTGCAGGACAGGTTTCAAGAGTGGCATATGCTATGGCATATGCTTGTTGGTGCCTGATTTCCAGTCAAGGATGGAAGAAAGATCATCTCTTCTCCTCCTCTGACCTAAAGCATGTTGCTGAGGTTTGTTGCACAGGGTGGAACTTTCCACTAGTAGGTGTTTGTACAAATTCAGCTATATCTGGCTATCTTCATATATTGATGTGCAGTCATTTCATACTTGCATTTTACAGAACAGCAACGGGTATTTTCCCCCTTCAACAAATTTCAAAGAAAATGCACTAACAAAACATTGTTGGAGAAACTCTGCACACTCCAGTCAGCAAACTGAAACCTGGAATACCTTCTGACACCCTGTCTGTGCAGCTGCATTGTTGCTTTGTCCTCCAGGGCTGACTTGGAGTAGCTGTGGGGATTAGTAGTCTGAGTTCCCTGACTTACATGCATGTAATATTAATGAAATATTCTGGTGGAAATCTAGCTTTTACATTTCAGATTTGTTTCGTTGCACCAGTTGGTGGATTGAAACTGCCATCACAGCAGCTGCCTGAATATCATGTAACGCAACATGCCTTGATGCCTTGTCATATTTCAGTGTTTGCTCACAGCATGAACAGTCCCAAGCATTGTGTTGGGTTTTTTATGAAGGACCAGAGTCAGTGAAATAGAAGGGATCTTTTTTCCTGCCCTTTCTCACAAACCCTCAATTCTCATGCCTTTCCACTACGCCTTCCTCCCACCACTTTAGTGATCACCATTTTTTACTAGATTTCTGATAAGAAATGCAATATAGAAAGCCTAAGTAGGTGCTTCTGCATATGTCTTACTGAATATACTGAGGTCTTCCTTAATATAGTGAGCATATAATGCTATAGTAACTGAAGAGTGGATGTTACAATAGTGAAAGCCTAGAGATGTACAATTAGTCAAGAACTTTTTTATGGAGATGTTAAAAGTAAAACCTAAAACTTTTCATGCAAATTCAGTACTTGTGATGAAACTCTGAGGAGAGTTTCTTACGTGTAGCATGCAATTTCTGATAAAAGGGGAGAGAAGCTCATTGCAGGGTGTCCAATAATCTGGTTGCTCGGCAATCTCTGAGCTGTACAAGACCAAGTTCTAAGTTCTCAGATGAATTAGAAAAAAATAGGAGTAGGAATTAATCTCTTCAGTACTGTAGATAACTGTCCTAACTTTTGAGTGTCTTAGCTTTCGAGGAGGGTGCAAGAGTCTGATTTCTCTGATTTCTGTGGTTTCTTTGTGTGAATACTCTCTGGGTCCTTGTTCCATTCTAAAATTCTTTTTTTGTTAAAAAAACACCGAACAAAACCCAACAAACTCTGGGATTAAAAGTTTAAGTTTTTTCAAATTAGAAACCTTGTTATTCACCCAGCTAGAATAATAAAAGCTGTAGGTGTCTTGTGAATATGAGGCAAAGAAGAAAATGTGTTATTTCATTGGCTCTGTGTGAGAGCAAAGTCTGGGCTTCATTTAAAAGTAAAATGTAAATATATTTTTGCTAACTTTGGTTTGTGACAGATCAAGATTTGACATAATCTCTTTTTTCCTTGTGAGCTGTTAAAGGATTCAGACCAACTTGAGCGCAATATACCTTTGACAGATGACAGCAGGATTTCATGAACGATTTGTGTCAAGGCGACTGCCCCTTCTCCAGAACCAGCAAGTGGCAATAGCATTTTAAAGGAAGGATATCAGAGAGCAGCTTGCTTTTCTCACTTGTCATCATTATTTGTTTCTCTTCTGGCCGAACCACAAGAAGCAGGTTAAGGATGACACAAACGAGCAACAAATCACGGGGTGGAGGACAGAGCATGTGACAATGCCCTGGCTGTGGTGCAAACATTTGAGCTACGTTTTGAAAGCCTGGATTTGTGTTCAGTAGAGTTCATGAGTGAAAAATAAGAGTCTTTGACGATAACAATCAACAAGCTCAATCTCATTAGCATCTACCCTTCAGAGAAGAGGCTGGAGTGGATCCCATCAAGCTGTGATTTGGTTCAGTGCACTAGGGAAGGTTCCTAGAAGCATTCCCCCAGCTTCTTCACGCTGTGCACTGAGGGGAAAAAAACAACATTTGGCAATTTGTTGTCAATATTTGTATAACTCCTGATGCCACTAAAACTGCATATGCAGGCTTTAAACTAACAAAAACAAAGCCATGGCCAAGCTGGAGAGCTGGATTTGTTTCCATGCGCAATTAGGTTTATTTGTTTAGGTCTCATTTTATTTGCTTTCAGATGACTCAGATAGGAGTATTGCAATCCTTTCAAAGTGAAGTAGTGTTCTGTGTATTTTGGGCATTGGGCTAAGCCAAATGTGGAAAAAATTGGCTGCTCAATAGTATTTTCCTATCCAGAGGTTTTTCAAACTTTTGAGAGGAACTGAAGGAATGTCCCTTCCATGCCAGGCCTCCCCACTGTCCCCCACCCCCTTCACAGCGTCTCTCCACATTATTGTAAAAGAGCACAGGAATTTTAAAACACTCCTCTGTTGTACAACTGTTAGCAACTGCTCTTACTAATTACCTTACTATTATGCTGCATGCTTAAATTCTTGCTGGTGTCATCCGTAGCGTGCTGCTGAGAGTGCCTTTTAACCCATTCCAATAAGAATATATGGATGGTGCACTGCTCAGAATCTCCCATCCTGCTAGACCAGCTCTGGGTTTGCTGAAAATAATTTCCTGCATACATGAAGGATATTTACATTTTGGCAAGTAGCCACGTTTTCTGCTGGGAGTTAGTCACTAACGGCAGATTATTTTCCAATGGACATGCTTGCACGCTATCGGTGTTAAGAAAATTGTCTCAAGTCTCAGTGCCGTGGTGATCCTTTATCTTCCACCTTCAACCTGCAAAAACCAAAACAAAATAGGGTTTTTTCTTGTCTCTTCTTCTGTCTTATATGAGTAGGAGGCAGTGGCCTTTAATTGGTGCTTTAGGCACCACGGTGTTTTGTGGGACACTTTTTTGTTGTCTTTGTTTTCTTCTGATCATTTTGCTTCTAGAAATGCCTTCTTGAGTGCTGTTTCAGAAAATGTAGACAGTAAGAATAAATCCACATTTATTCCTATTTCCATGAAATAAAAAGGTTAAAGGATTTTCTACACTCACCAGAAGTATGCATCTGATTTATGGCCTTCCTTATTGCTCTTCCCACTCACACTCATAAAAGAAATATAGTAACAAAGGCTAATAGACAATCTATTTTAAAGTTTGTCCTGATAAAACCAAACTGGAACTTTATTCAGTCTTAAATGTCAATTCTAAAATTTGGAATGTTTTTATAATCAAGAACAATAAACGTGGAAAGTCTTTGTGGAATGGAGCTGCTGCTCAGCACACTGCTGGCCCAGTGCTGCACACACACTTCAGGGACAGATGGAGTCTGCACATCACATAGTCTTCCCTGTGCAATAGCTTGCTCTGCAAGACTGCTTGGCCCCAGGAGGGACTGAACAATGCTTAGGATATGTGATTTGTTGTTTTATTTTGCTTTTAAGAGGATATGAACCCAAAATATACCTATGAAAAATGACCAAATTGAGATGGGATGTATATCTTCAAATACAGTAAAGAAAAAAAAAAAAAGCTATAAATTTCCAAGCCTGTGATAAAAACTAGAAGTAATAAGGTTGGAAAATAGATTGGATGGTGTCTAGAGACCTGTTCCATGCCTGTGATGCTTTGTTTCTCTCCCTTTAGCTGTGGAGAACTGAGACTGTCAAAATAGATAAAACCCATTTAGTGGCCTTACTTAAACATGGTATCACTTTATAACACCTTCAGGGCATTTCAACGTTGTGCCTGGAAAGTCTCCAGCTACTCTCACAATGCAGTCCAGTGCGCAGGCTGCAAACCTCCTGCCCTCTCTCTGCATGCATCATTTTGCTACATGCAATTCTTCAGGTCTAATCGAAGACTGAATGGAACTATGGACTTCACTGGGAGCAGGGAGAGGGGGCTGCATCAGGACCTGTCAGAGCTCATATTCTATGGGCTAGTGGTAAATATTCAATTTCATTATCAAAGTATGCTGTTGATGCAGGACACTTAATTTGACTTCTGTTGACTTATAAACATAAAATTAGATTTTTTACACTGCAAATGTGGAGCCATTCCAGATGCATATGCTTCAAGAACACATGAAAACATAAAACCAGTACACTATATTATAGCTCCCTCATCACATAAGATACTTCCTACATTAAACTGATTTTTACCATGTATGGGCTCCTTTAGTTGCCATGTACAATTAACTGGTAAGACAGACTTTTTTTGGCATGTTATATGTACCTTTTGCTTTTTTACTTATACCACATTGCAAGCTACAGCTGGGCAGGTTGTGATTTCAGCTTAAGATGTTTTTACCCCTTCCTTCCTGCAGATGTGTAGGTGTGTGTAGGCAGATACTTGCTGATGTCTGGCTCGTAATTCAAATATAGAGACTTGAGGGCTTACCGCCATTTCCTGGTGTGCATTACAGGTGAGCCTGCAAGGGGAAGGAGACCCTGGGGAAGAAAACTAAGAGAAAAAGACTTTAAGATCTAAAAGCATCAGCCTTGAAGTTACAAGGCAGAGTTAGGACATGGAAGGAAGGCAGACTGAACTTTCTCTTCCAGGTGAAAAGGGACCTGAAAAGTTTAGGACTAATTAAATCTTATGGCAGTGACAGTCACAGGTAAGATAGTGCACACATTAGGTTTCTGTTATGCTATCCCTCTGTTCTTTTCACTAAGACAGAGTGAGACAAGTCTGTATCTAAATGTAAGCTCCTGTTTGATTTCAGAGTACAATAACTCACCTTGAAACATTTCTGGTGAGGTATAAGTAAATCTCATGGTCTGGATGATACATACATGCTTTTCATCTGTTATGAAGTATTACCTTTTAGCTGAGGTGGCTACCAGCCATGAAGGAGTAACTTAGACCACTTGAATATTAAACATACCTTAATCAGTAATGACAACACCAAACGCTGGGAAGCATGAGGGGGAAGAAGGATGGGGGGAGATGAACCACCAGTGGTGCTCTGAGGACTGAGGAAGACTCTGGGGGCTCGGAGCATACTCTGTCCTGGTATCCTCTGACACTGTTTTTTTCTCCATATCTGAGGCTTGATGCACATAATTTGCCTAAGTAAAACAGAGGAGAAACTTCTGACTGTTTGGACCTACAGGTGCTACTGTCAAAAAACACTTTTATCCCCCACTCATGCAGATCAAGCTGTCATCCAAAAATCAATTATTTTGATAACCTACTTGATTGCTTCTTTGTGATGTTTCACTTTCTACCAATACTCTTTATTACCTTATCCTGTTAATTTTGAACAGGACTTTCAATTTGGCTATGATTAATAACCATTATGTATATTATGATTAATAAACCATTATTTACATTATGATACACGTTTACTTACTGCTGCATTTCAAAAAGTTAAAGTTGCTGGTTTTTAACTTTATACTCTTCAACAAAGTAACACATATCAGGCATCTTCATTCCAGCAAATTTTTCTGTGTGGCTTTTCTTGTTATTGCTCACTTCCTTATACGTGTATCTATAGCTATGTGGTCACTCAGCAGCAGATGGGAGCTCCCTCTGCTTGTGCTCTGAGCTGTGACTGTAGTTAGCAAGGTGCAGAGCCCAACTCATAAACTTGCAGCTGTGGCTTAACACTTCTATGGCTACATAGCTTCCAGTCAGCCCTGAGCGCCGAAACATCTGTTGGCAATGTACTTTGTAAATAAGCCCTGAGTGAGTCAGTGTAGTGGCTTCCTAGACAGAGGAGTATTATACAATTAAGTAGTACATGGAAGTAACGTGTTTCTGCCACAGGTAGCACAGGTTTGAGTCAGAAGTCCAGTAGAGCTAAATGATGTCATGTATGCAGGTCAAGTGAACAAGATCACATTTGCAGCATTGAACAATAAGGCACAAGTGAAGGTAAAACTGCAGGTTGTGAGACCACAGGGTTGCAATTTGAGACAAACCTTCAGACAGATGAGGAGAAAATGGCACCACGCAGGACAAGAAATCTTCTGACCCTTCTGAGCTGACATGCAAAGCAGAATCACTGGAGAAAGCTCTAATTCATGGTATTTGCCCTTTCTTCCCTCCATGACTCCTTACTATCACTCTGAAGAGTGAGTGGGGCAGGGGACTAAAATTGTGAAGGTAAATGGCACCATGATACCTGCCAGCCATTTGCAGAAAAGCCAGTGTGCCAGAGAGAAACACAGGTCTGTAGTACAAAACATGCTTATATGAGGGGGTGAATCTGGGGGGTATGAAACTGCGCCACTATTTGACCATGCAGGGCTGAGCTCTCACTTCCATGTGAGAGGGGAAAATCCTTGTGATTGCATGTTAAGGCAAAAATCCATCATTTCCACCCTGCTTTCATTCACCTCTTGCTAGCTTTATGACTAAGAGTCTCTCTCTGTTGTATCTCGTGCTTCCTCTGTCTCTTGCTACGTTTCTTCTTCCCAAGCATCCCATTGAGGCACTGTGTAGAGCCTGCACACCCTTGCCAGAAGCTGCAGCAGTCCTTGGGAGCATGTGCTGTGTCTCTTGCCTGCCCTGTGCACAGCCATCTGTAAATATCATCCAAGCCCACTCCTGCACCTGCTTTAATCGCCTGTGTGCTTGCTGAGGGCCCGGCTTTCCAGAGGAGCACGTGTGACAGCTTTGCATTGCTTTTGGGACTCAGATGTTCTCTCACAGTCTCAGTATTTGTCAAGGGGACAATCTTCTCAAGAAGTGTTATTCCAAACTGACCCTTTACTTCAGGGTCTGTAGGGGTTCAACACCTGCTGATCTCATGTAGGGATGCTGGCCCAGGCGCAGTGGACCATGACCACTAGAATGGCCATTTCCAGCAAACCATAGTTGAGCAGCCGCTCTTCAGTCGCCCTTACCATCCCACAGATTTCCAGTTAAAAGCAAAAACAGAGCTGTCTGCAATGAAATGTACCACTTGCATAGCAATTGCTGCACTAAAGGACATTCACAGAAGTAAATGAAAGCCATGCTGGTAGCTGTTGCCCCTTTACAGCAGCTTCAAGAGCTCTTTCTGTTTTCCTCAGCTAAAATGATGCCAGGATGCTTTTGTTGCTTGACAGGCTGCTGACAAGAGCCCCCCCTTTGCCTACTGCCGATGGTGGTCCTGCTTACCACTGCTGGGCCTGGCAGCTGGGGTCTGCCCCACCGCCTCAGCCAGGAGCAGGCAGGGCAGCCCTGGCTCCAGCCATCAGGCACCTTCCTATGGACGGGCTGAGGCCGGGCCAGGACACGGGGCAGGGCATGGCTGTGGGGAACTGGTAACTGACCCTGCTGTGGTGACATCGGGGAAGGGACTGATGGCCCCCCCAGGGGAGAATGAAATGGGGCCCTGGGCAGGGTGGGGAGCCCCAGGGGCTGGCAGGGCCCCAAAGGACGCTGTGGCTTTCCGGTGCCAGTGTCACCCCGCGCAGGAGCCGGCGGCACAGCACGTGCAGGCCGTGGGGCTGAGGGTGAGCACACCTGCCTGCTCCAGGCCAGACCTCCCCAGGGCCTCCTCCAAGTCATAAACCTCAGACTTAATCAAATACTGGGTTTTAATGCTTCTGCCAGAAGAGGGTGACTGCTGGATCTGGCTCTTTTCCTGGATAGCTAGAGAAGCCTTAGTAATGCTGATGTCTCCTGGGTGTAGCCAGACAAAACTATCATCTGGCCAGGCAGTAAACAAAGCCATTTGTTAAAGGTGAGTGCAAAATCTCAGCACGGGCCTGGCCTTCTGTCTGTAACCGAAATGTTTATCCCATTTGTGTTCAAGTCTCCCTGCAAACTGGAGTAAGTTTATGCCTCAGCAGAGCACTTTCAAATGGAAACCCAAGGAGAACATCAAGCACTCAGCATCTGAAAAGTCACCTCACAGAGAGGCAGCCATCTGTAAATGGGTAAAAGGGTCCCAGTGCCAAGGTTAGTTTCCAGCAGGTAAGAAGGAACTGGGAATAACCTGCTGCTTAACAACCACTAAGGAAAAGATGGCATGATAGCAGAGGCTTCAGTTTATTTCAGAGGCCTGACTTTTGCCTCCGTGCTTATGGCAATATTCTTCTTTTGTGCAATGTTTCCCACCTGAGCAACAATGCTGTTAAGGAAGAAATGGTAGTGTTGATGAATTATTTGGTGTTAGCTTTCCAGTCAGAAAAGTGAGAAGAGATGCATTTGTCATACTGAGGTGATGTCACTTTGGGACGGGAATAATGTTTTTGGACTACAAGATAATTAATGTCTGCTACCCCTAAGGGTTTGATTAAACTATCAAGCACCAAGTGACATCTTTGCCACATGACACTTCTTTGGAAACCGTAAGCACCAGAACAGCATTTCAGCGTATACTTTGGCTAACGTGGAGACATTGCTCCTCCCCAGGGCTGAATTTGTCATGACTCCTGGGCGGTGAGGAACCTTTGGTCTCTTGAAATAGGTTGTTTCCTTTTTTTGAGAGAAATAAGAAGACACAAGCTAGGGATTAATAAATATTTTGCATTCCACAATCAGCATCATGGAAGAAACTCTATTAAATTATATCTTGGGGGAGTTGGTCGATGAGAAAATGAACATGAGCTGGCTTCAGTGTGCGCTCGCATCCCAGAAAGCCAACCGTATCCTGGGCTGCATCAAAAGGAGCGTGACCAGCAGGTCGAAGGAGGTGATCCTGCCCCTCTGCTCTGCTCTTGTGAGACCTCACCTGGAGTATTGTGTGCAGTTCTGGTGTCCTCAACAGAAAAAGGACATGGAACTGTTGGAACAAGTCCAGAGGAGGGCCACGAGGATGATCAGGAGACTGGAGCACCTCCCGTATGAAGACAGGCTGAGAAAGTTGGGGCTGTTGAGCCTGGAGAAGAGAAGGCTGCGTGGAGACCTCACAGCAGCCTTCCAGTATCTGAAGGGGGCCTATAGGGATGCTGGGGAGGGACTCTTCGTCAGGGACTGTAGTGACAGGACAAGGGGTAACGGGTTAAAACTTAAACAGGGGAAGTTTAGATTGGATATAAGGAGGAAATTCTTTCCTGTTAGGGTGGTGAGGCACTGGAATGGGTTGCCCAGGGAGGTTGTAAGTGCTCCATCCCTGGCAGTGTTCAAGGCCAGGTTGGATAAAACCTTGTGTGGGATGGTTTGGTGTGAGGTGTCCCTGCCCATGGCAGGGGGGGTGGAACTAGATGATCTTGAGGTCCTTTCCAACCCTAACTATTCTATGATTCTATGATTCTAAATACTTTTTTTGCTGTAGGTGTTTTAAACGCAGATAACTAATGTTGGCACCAGTAAAGTTCCTTTAACTGAAGGAATTACACTGATAAAGAGTGACAAACACCCACCTTATACCAAAGGGATGGTGAAGGAAGACAGAAACATCAGCAAAAAGGGGAAGGACATACAGGTGAAAGAAAAAAGAAGTCACACTAATATGGGAGAAAAGCAGACAAAGCAATTGTTAGGAAATTAATCAGGGAATTATCCCGACATACTGGAAATCTCTCCGTTCCGCAGGCAAATGGACCCTGCTGTGGTAGATAAAACTGTCCTAGCTTCTAACACTTTACTTCTAATAGGTAAAATCTGTCCAGATCCTCAAATGTCTTCAGCCACCTTGTCCAAGTTCATGCAAGTGCTGTGCAAGAAAAACCCATGCACGCTATAGCTCTGATACAGTAGGGAATACAGCAGGTGAAAAAAGAGAAAGCTAATTAAAACTAAATATTAGAATGTTGTTGCAGTCCCATCATGGAGATTGATGAAAAATTAATTTTCATTTAAAAATAAAGGGCAAACAGTTGTTTTTTATATTACTAATTTTTTCTTCCTTTTAAGAAAGATGCCAAAAAATTTTATAATGTTCAGCTGTCTTCCCATACATTGAGCTTATTTCCTGCTCTGTAGCTTCATGACTTATAAGGACATCACAGGCATGATGCTTTGTTGCTCCATAAGTTTCCCAATTGGAAGGAAGTTTCTTGAGTAAGTGAAACAATAGACATGAAAATAATAAAGGAAGGAACATCCCCATAACTTGACTAAACTTACTGCATTCCAAACAGGGTGAAGTGAGCAAAAAACCCCAAACAAAATCCAATTTGAAATATTTTGTTGGACTTTATTTTAAAACTTTCTGTGAAAAGATTCAATAGATTTTTAATTTTTTTTATCCTCAACTTCTTTTGGGTGAAGCTGAATTTTCAGGATCCAGACCTTCTACTGGCTGTAATATTTGATCGTTGTTAGAAAACTTCAGGCTTGGATTCCTGAGACTGTTTCGTTCACCTGTATCAGCCAAAATGCCAGAGAAACAATTTGGGCATGCAGGGCCCAAACAGAAAGTGTTTAAAATGTTGCCTCATCATTCAGAACATGAAGATCAAGATTTATTTCCTTCTTTTTCACATGCTGCAGGAGAAATTGTCTCCAATTTCAGTGATCTTGAATAGAAATCATTTTGCTGGCATAATGTGGAAACCAGAGAAAATATGAAATAAAAGGTGTTGAGTCAAAAGCTATAGTTAACTGAACAAGGTATTACAAAGTTGTCCTTAATACGTTCCACTTTTATTTAAGTTTTATTAAATAATTATGTAACCTGATGCCTTTGTTTTATTTGTTTTACGGATTTGTGTGTTTCTTAGCTTGCTAGGGCATGGGATTGGAAAATCTCATGGAATTTGTCATGGCTTCAAGGAAGGAAGTAATTCTTTTCTGGAGTCAAGTTCCATGTGTGACAGAAAATGTTTGTATATTCTCTCCCTCAGTGAACTTACTCGTGTTGAAAAAGAAACCTATGAACTGCAGTGGTTTTAGCTAGAGATATGAACTCGTACCATTAGTACCAGGAACAATAGTGAGCACCCTCCATCTTTGTTCAGCTGTCCCTGTACTTTATGTCCCTGTGCCAGTCACTTTGCCACTATATTGCATTATTCTGTAGAAACCTGATTCATAGTTCTTGGAACAGCTGCCTGAAGCAGCAATTTATGGTAAGTCCCGGAAGATTCAGTAAATATAGTAAAGTTCAAAGGCCCACCATTTTTTGGAGGTAGGTAGAATGTAATATTTCTGGAACTTTTACACTTTTAAACAAAGGCTAAACATCCAGTTCAGTATTGGCAGAACTTCCTGCTGAGGTCTGGCAAGATAGCTGTGATTGAAATAAGATTTTTATGCCATACCTGTGGAGACTCAGCAACACATAAGAGGAAGTGATGGCACTGCTTTGGTGGCAGTGGTGCCCTATCTCATTCAGACAAGAAAACCCTTGTGGCACATGTGGAAGGAAAATTAAAGCTCACCTGAGGAAGCACAGCTTTTCAGTTTCTCTTACGACTGCTACCAGGTAGAGATGAATTGTTTGAGGAATTTGAAAGTGTAAGTTGGATGCAAGACATCAAAAAGAGCAGGGAGGCATTTATGTTCTCACATGACAACCTAGTTGTGTTATTGCTGTGAGTGACTTATAGCTTTTCCTAAGTAAAAGAGAACAGTAATTTGGTTTTTGGAGACTGATTTCTGTTGAGGAGCTAAGGGATGGCAGTTTCCACCTCTGGGTATCTTATCAGCAGGAAGAAGAATGTGATAATACGCAAAACTTTGTAGGAGTCTCTGTGATTCTCTCTAGGCAGCCTGTTAGAGAGCAGTGAAATGTTTTGGATTATTAGAGTTCTTGAAGTATGAAGGAATTATGTGAAGTAGTGAGATTTCACTTTTATACTTTCCCTATAAAATGTATGCTTACCTTAGTAAAGCAGAAGTGAAATGCATGTTGCCAGAATATTTAAGAGCTCTGAACTTCACAGAATCAACCAGGTATTTGTTCGACACATATGGTAGACCTGAGGTGTGTCTCTTGTGTCTGCTTTTGCACTGTTGAAAACATTCCCAGACTTCACAAACAGGGACTATCACCTGGTCAGTAATATTCTCAGAGGAGGGTAGACAGTGGGATCTGAAGCTGCAGTCTGGTTGCTATGAACTGTTACTGCTGGCAACCCTGTATGTGAGATTTATAGGTGAATGTCCTACCCACAGCTTTGGGAATTCATTTTTCTCGTGCTTTATTAATAAACTGTCTTACTTTTGCTGAAGGAATTTATAGCAATATGGATTGTTATTGTTAGTACATTGAAGAGCATGGAGACTTTTGAAAAAGACCCACATCTTTTATTAAGTGATGAAGAAGAGTGTATGGAGAGCTGGGGTGGAAGGTAAGGCTGCAAAGTATATCACATCTGGGGGTTTTTTTTGAGTATTGGTGAGACTTCTTGTGCCCTTTGCTGAAATATTTCCTGCTGGACACTTAAATGGAAGTGTTGTGGTCTAAATGGACCTTGTGTCTGAGTGGATCTGGCAATTCCTATGTTAAACGTTAAACCATTTCTGGAATATACAAATAAAGGAGCAGATAGATTGCAGAATGCTATTAAAATTATATCAATTTCTTTCCATAATCCTTTAAAGGTGTGGAAATGAGGTTAAAGATATTCACAGAGTTCATGGTTTATTTCATCCTGATTTGTTATTATATTGGAAAAACAAGTTACCAAGTCAGTGTTCTAATCATTTTTTTCCTTAGCTGTTGATAATTCCTTGATCATGTTGCTTTTGGAAGCCTTTATGCTTTACTCACAGTCTGGAAATCATTCTCAGTTTCCAAACGTTGGTCTCAGACCATCTTGCTTCTGTAAAGTGGTGCCTTGCTTCAATTTATTTCTCAGACTGATAGGTTACGTGGAAGTTCCCCTCACGTGGCATCTCACCACTGCCCTAGTGTGTGTGTATTCTTGGAGCAATCACCACATTGCAATATAAGAAATGTTACAACCATTACTGAAGCGCTTAAGCATTGCACATTGAAATACTAAATATGCTGAAGAAAGCATTTCAGCTTCTTTTTTAAAGATCTGGAATACAAAGCAGCCATCTCCTGCTAGTACTACAATTAGGATCATAACATATTCTAAGACTAGATTTTTCAGTTGACTTGAAGTGGCTTGTGTTAGTACTTAATTTTTAAACAGTTTGGTTTAGTCTTTTTTGCTTTATTAGTATCTTGCAGCAAACTATACTACGTGTTCATCACAGAGCAACTAGAGATCTGGGACAGAGGGTCAGGAGGAACAGATGTGGCTTTGTAGTTGCAGGTTAGAAGTTCATTCAAGTGGGAGGGAAAATAGCTATGTGTCTCAATGGGAAACAGCAAAATAGGAAAGGGGCAGCAAGTCATACATGTCTCCAGAATGCCTTGCATCTATAGGATGCAGCTTTCTCTGAAGGGTGGCTTTTCTGCTACTCTGAATTTCCAAAAGGCGCAGAAAGCATTAATCTGAAACATGAAACCAGGCCCAAGGTCCTAAGCCACACTAAAATAGCAGTGTTGTTTCATTTTCCAGCTGAGTAATTACTCCTCGGAGCCAGGGAGAAGGAGGGGCTTGGAATGCCACTTGGAAATGACTTCCCCCACACACACCTCCACATTTTTTTAAAGACTTTCCATGCAGTGAAGTCAGTGCTTAATTCTGAGGAGCACACAAATGGTGATTAGTATACAGTATGCATGAGGAGTACCTCTTCAGAACTGCTGGGGGACTGCTTAAAATAAAATAGAAGCAAAAGGGGAAAAGACATTTTAGATTCCAGGTTGTCAAATCACAGAGACACATTCAAGGTCCATTCCAGTTGTTCTGTATCAACAGAATGGTGCAGATACACAGGCTGTTGCTCTTCATGTTACTATTCTTAGGATGGTCCATGTCAAAAATGATAGGGTACTCTCCAAAACTAGGAAACATTAAATTTCATGATATCCACCACAAAACTGAGAAGTATTTAGGGTACTCAGCTGAGAAACTCACTTTCATAATATTGTCCTTTGGCCGCTCTGTTCTTGACCACCTTCTTTCCACACGAGTAAAAAGAAGCGTTCCTATTCCTTCAACTTCTCCCTTATCTAGTTACCATCACTCTTTTATCTGACTGCCTATGTTCCTGGCTTTATTTCTCCTCAATATAGAACTTACCTATTATAGAATCATCATCCTGGTTGGAGGGGACCTTAAAGATCATCTAGTTCCAAGCCCCTGCCAAGGGCAGGGGCACCTCCCACTAGACCAGGCTGTTCAAAGCCCCATCCAACCTGGCCTTAAACACTTCCAGGGATGGGGCAGCCACAGCTTCTCGGCACAACCTGTGCCAGTGTCTCACCACCCTCACAGTAAAGAATGTCCTCCTAATATAGAATCATAGAATAGTTAGGGTTGGAAAGGACCTCAAGATCATCTAGTTCCAACCCCCCTGCCATGGGCAGGGACACCTCACACTAAACCATCACACACAAGGCTTCATCCAGCCTGGCCTTGAACACCTGTTTCAGATAGAAGCCATTCTGTTTTGTCCTATCATTAGATCTCCTTGTAAAAAGTCCTTCTCCAGCTTTCTCGTAGGACCCCTTTGGGTATTGAAAGGCTCCTCTAAGGTCTCCTTAGAGCTTTCTCTTCTCCAGGCTGAACAACCCCAACTCTGCCTGTCTTCATAGGAGAGGTGCTCCAGCCCTCTGATCATCTTCATGGCCTCCTCTGGACTCTCTCCAACAGGTCCATATCCCTCTTGTGTAGGGGGCCCAGAGCTTAATTCCAGGTGGGTTCTCATGAGAGCAGAGCAGAGGGAGAGAATCACCTCCCTTGACCTGCTGGGTATGCTTCTTGTGATGCAGCCTGGGATACAGTTGGATTTCTGGGCTGTGAGCATACATTGCTTTACATTGCAGGTACCACAGGCAGTGTCACCTCTTTCCATATCCAGCATTTGATGGCTTATTGCCCCCCTGCATATGGCTATGTACGGGAGTTATCAGGCTTCTCTGGTGGTGGTAGCTTGAGTGGCAATAAAGACCGTCTCTGTTCTGTGTCCTGATGTGAACCCTGACTGCGAGAACTCCAGAAAGCTGGCAGTTGTACGCTGTTGGCACTTTCTGGTTACTCTGTTTTTAATAGTTTTGCCCAGAAATAAGATGGCAATTGCAGAGATCTTCAGAGGATAGTGTTTCCTTCCTGAGGAGTTGAAAACCTACTTATTTTTCAAGGAGCATGATAGGTGGATCTCTCTGACTGAGGCACTGGCTATTTTCATCTTTGGCAGACAAACGTCTTCTGCACTGTTACCAATGCAGAAAACCACAGAACTGTTTCATAGTTTATGACTCCGATTTTTTACCACTTTTCTTGAGCTTTGCCATATGGATATGGGATGGAATCATCCAGAAGTGATGAAACAGGTAGTGGTATCTGTTGGAAGATGAAGCATTTTTTTCCTGTGCAGGTTTACTTGATCTTACCAGTCCTGTATATTGATGATTCTTTATAGATTCCAGGGATCTAACTTCTTAATCAAATTGCCTGGCTTGATCTGTTTTGCGTAGTGAACAACTATTCTGGTTGTAATTGTGCGACACTTTGAAAGAGTGATTTCTGTCTGTCTGATTCACTGAACCATCTCTCTACCATGATGAGCTTCCTACCAGTGTGGGCAGTTTGGAATGTATATGTTGATGGCAGTTAACATCGGGTAGTTGGGCTGCTGGTTAAGGTATTAATGAATATTTGTTTTCCTAAGGTGAGTGAACTTTCCAGAGAGGAGGTTCTCTTTAGAAACAGACCTGTTTGGTAAGAAAGCTCCAAAGCACCGAGAGAGCAGTGGTGAAAGGAGAAACTTGGGCTTGATAATGTCCTGATCAAACCAGAAAAGTGGTATGCTGGTTTCACTCCATCAGCCACTCCTAAGTGTCCAATCCTATGCATAAGATTTGTAGAGCATGTAGCTGTTCAGCCAGCATGCTTTCTCTGACCACTTTCAGTGAAAACCCTGCAGATATTACTTCCTATTTGTCTTCTGTCCAGTAGAAGATTCTGGTCTAAAGTGGCTGTGCAGCCACCCTCTATTTTCTATTTGTTCATTTTACGAATTGTTCTCACAGACTAAAGAGCTCTGTAGACCCAAGAAACATCTGTAATTGTGTCATGGACAGGGCTGGCTAGTCCTTATCCAACACTCAACCTGCCAACATATCTAAGATAGCTGTTAGTGTAATAATAAAGAATTAGTTCTTGCGCTTTATATACTACAGCTTAGCTTTAGGTTTGTGAGAGTGGGTTGCTATATTTGTTGGGGGGGTGGTTCTTTTTATTTTTCTCGAGAGCTGTGACTCTGTTTTTGTAATGTCTGAAACTAATTTCTGTTTCTCATCATTCATAATCAATTCCAGTCCTGTCAAATATTGTATAAAATGGTGCTGCGCATTTTTTTCCTACGTCAACCATTAGGACTAAAAAATAAATACATATAATAGGGCCAGAATCTCAAGCCTGTGAATATCACGATTTGCAGCATCTGAAAGTTCTTTTTCTTTTTACCGACTGTATTCTCAACTACCGATCTATTCAAGTTTAGCCAAAGCCATGTCGTTCTTGTTCTAGTTCCCATTAACAAAACACATAGCTTTTAATTTACATTCTTGGCCTCATTTATGATGATAATGCAAAGTTACAAAACAAATATAAGCAGTGAAGAACCTCTAGCTGAATGTCAAGTTCCGCTGTAGGATACATGCTTTGGGAGTCCCGTGTAGGCAGCTTATCTGACAATCAAGCAGTTCTTTTATAACTCATTTAAAACTGCTGGAAAAGGTAGTAATGAGAAGCATTTCCCAAGTGATGTGAGAAAACTAATGTTTCACTAACCAAAAATCTCAGAACACTCGTTACTCAGTACCCGCAAGCAGAGGAATGTGGCCTCTAAAATATGTGTGCCTCAGAAAGGAGTCAAATGGTATTCTGGGCCAGCAAAGTCTTCTTAAGACTCTGTAGGTGTACTTTTTGACTCTTCCTGAAGAAGTTCAAGATACACTAGTTGTGAAGCTTACATTCTCTCTTGCTTTTCCTTCTTCTGTCACCTTTTTGTGTACATAAACAAGGAATGCTGTTAGTACTGCTTCCAGTGGCAGCTCTTAGGCAAGTGAAGGAATGCCCAGTACAAACTAGTTTGCTTACCTCCAGCATGGGCTTGTAGGCGTGGGAAAAATATATGAATGGAAAATGCCATCCTGACTCTTATACTCTATTTTTATTGTATTTTTGAATGTTTATGTATGAGCCTTTAAACATCATTATTGTGAGCAATGGAGTCAGAGAGTTGTTCCTTCTTATGGCATAATTCTCTTTGTCACTATTGTGCATATTACCTTCTAAAACCGGACTTAATCTGTGGCTTGGATTTGTGGGAGCTGCTTTTCTTGGCTTTGTTACGTAACCGCACTTACTACTATGCCAAACAGCCTGCCTGTTTCAATAGGATGATAATTGGTGAGAGCAGGAGGGAGGACAGAGAGGGGATGAAGTGCCACGTCTGCTTGGCTCTGCAGATATGGCACCTCATACCACAAAGCATTTGTAAACGTATAGCCAGCAGTGTAGGTGGAAGTTGCAAAGCATACTTTAGAAATTACTTCTTCTCAAAGCCTCAGAAATCTTGTGGGCTCAAAATCTTCATCAGCATACTGATGTTTTATAAGTTACCAGCTGTCAGCTGAGACGTGGTAAATCCAGTGTGAATGCTTTTAGCCCACAGAGAGCGTAAGGCAAGTTGATGTCGCTTTGCCTGGGAGGAAAGATGGCCAAACTAAGCCATACTGTTTGGCCAAATTAAAAGTGTGCAGCCAGGTATTTCCTGGGGCTCAGCTGATTTATAGTAACTTGACCCATGCTTGTGAGTCCTTCTGCACCTTCATCTGCAGCCAAATGATGTTCAGAAACTGAAATCTGGAGGGACAGCTAAATATAGCCATTTTTAAATTTAATTCAACTGCTTTGGCACCAGAAAGTGTTTCAGAATTTGCTCTGGCCAGATGCATGGAAAGAATGCTTCCCTGACAATGTAACACTGATTATTTTACAGATTTCTACACTTTGATATAGCAAGCATACAGGAGGTACCCCAAAAAAGTCTTTCCAGTGATCTTGTGGAGAAAGATTTCAGAGAACAACTCAAGAAAATGGAGTTACGTGCTTTTTTTTTTTTTTTTTTTGTTACCACTGGCTACTCTTGCAAAACTGCAGCGGGGATTACAAGCGTACAACTCATGCTACACATACTACACACAGTGTTACTAAGTACAGTACTGTCTTACAGGAAGTAAGGTTTGGATATCACTCTTGGGCCTTGAATACATTGTAGTTTGAAATGAACAGGAATTACAATTTCATCATGTATCAATTGATATTTTCCTTTGACAATTCAACTTGTATTCGATTGCCATATTCTTAAGGCTAGAAGGGACATTATGTTCTCCTGTGCTTGTCCTTCCACGTGACATAGCTTGCAAACACTAATTTTACAATTCCCTATTGAAACAAGCCTAGAACCCAAGCAAGCTCGACACTGCAAGTTTGTAAAAGTCCATTTTTAAGAAGAGTCAGTTGGAAAACTCAGGCTGCACACACTCTAACTTTAGAGGAAAGTTAATCTCATTTAGAGCTGAACTTTGTGCTTGGCCTTGACTCATTTTTTTCCAAGTAAAAGTAGTATCTGGCAAAAATACCCCAACCCCCTCACTTATTGGGTAATATAGTTCACTAGTCATTTAAAGAACTGTAAAAAGATATACTTGGGAGACTTCATCCCTTTGGAAGGATGCAGGGTACCTCAGATGCACAATAGCCCCTGCTATGGTGTGAAGTGCAACAGTATTATTTTGAAAAAGCAACTAATTACAAAAACTTCTGATCAAAACCAAGATACAAATAGTCCTCATCTATCCCATCTTCACTGAGGCAATGACCTATTTGGAAGAAAAAAGTTTGGATTTCACTTCTATTTTTTATTTAATGACTAAGTGTAGACACTGAAGAAGGGAATTGCCTGTTTTTACTAGCTGATTCCCTTTCCTTCCTCCTTGGCTCATGTGTCTCTCTGGTGAGTAATGGGGAGGTTGCTTCTCTGGAACACAAGGGGAAAGTTTCAGTAAATTGCAAAAGCATGTTTGTTACTTGGAAGTCTTTTGGCACATTTTTGAGCAAAGTTCATGGAAACCTTAAAACTATTCTGACGAGAGACTTAGAGGCTACGTTATCAAAAAATAAGCACCAACGCACAGGGACCTGCTTATGTAGAGTTCATTGCAAGATCAAGAATCTAAGCTGTTGTGCAGTCAAACAGGTGTGCATAAAATACACTGCTGCATCTGCAGATGAGGCAGTTTCCCTGTCATGGTAATATACAACTCTCAAATATGCATGGATGTCTCCATGTTTTATAAGGATGACTTAAGTACCTGATTTTATCTGAGAATTAAACTTTCCCCTAACTTCTTTCCCTGACCTTTCTCTTTTCCATGTGCATGAGATAAAAGTTCGCCCCACAGAGCAATCTAGACTCTAAAATGTTCTGCCCTCAGAGACAGCATGATGTGAAGCAAGATTAGTAATAAGCTAATATTGGAGACTGATATGTTCTTACAGAACCTTGATCTCAGAAGGACTTCTAAGTCCTCCCACCAGCAAGTTGGGTTTTATTTTCTCATTTTAAGAAAACCCATCAGAACCTAGGGATTTTTAGGGGAAATAAACAGATCCTCAAGATGGCGAAGGGTGTTTTGAGAGGGAGGAGAAGATGGATGTCCTCTGGCATGCTTTGAGGTCTAGAAGAATATGCTTGCACTAGTATTTGGCTGCCTGGATTACATTTACATCTGCAACTGCTCATGTGCTCTCTGGTTTATATGTCTGCTTTCTGGCTTTAGTAGTCATATTAAAAAAAAGATTTTTCTTTTCTTAAAATGACCATTAAAAATGGATATTGCACTTGTGAAAGGTGTTAACTGGGCATGCTGAGACACCTGGGACACATATGTAGCACAGGAATAGTTTTTGTGTTTCACTACCACTATCTTTCCAACTCAACCGAGAGAAAACAACTGTAATAGGAAAAGGAAGCTTCATTTTCCGTAGCCCTTTAGGTCTTGGCTTACCCAACAAGGAAGTCATATTAACGTCTTCTCTGATGATGACTTACATGATGCAAATAATAGACCTTTGCTGAAAATTGAACTGAAACATCTTCATTTCATACAACACATAAAAATAGATATAGGTTATCATTGGCAAGGTTTTAATTAGAGGCCTGATAAGAAAACTAGTTCATATGCCAGCATCATTTTCCTGAGCTTCTCATAGTTCTTTGAACTTGTGCATTTTTACCAGTCCTGTACCCACCTTGGAGAAATTTGCAGTGTGTCCAACAGGCGTGTGTCTGCATGCTTGCAATTGACTTTAAAATACCTGCCGGTATGGCTGTTGTCAGCAGTTTGCTCTGCCTTTGTGCTCTTCTTGCATACTCACATGACCTGCAACATCCTGGGAGGTTTTCTCTTTCCCCTGTGATTCACCTAAATTCTTTCCTTTCATATTTACATTTCATGTCAGATGTATCTACATGGCGTTTGACTTCTGCAATACACTGTCTTAAAAGGCAGACACACACACATACTCAAACGGACAGGGAAGCTGTTGAAAACTCAATAGATGTGACTTAAATGTCCTGTACTGGGAGAGCATAAGAACATAAACAACAATCCAGTATCTGAAATAAATTATATTAGCAAATGAAAGCCAAGGGGAGAGCTGACATAAGCAATCTGCCTCACATACAAGGCGTTAAATTTCTAGAAATGCCCCATACGTGTTGACTGTAACTACCTAACTCTGAAAACATTCATACACATGATTTGAAACAACAATTCATAAGAGTAACAACTCTGACACTGGGTGTTGCCTTAGAATTAATGACTGTCCACGATTAATGGCCCTCAACTGCGTTTGAGCCATCAGCTCCTCCCAGCTAGTCATTAATCCCCACAAGCAACTCTCAAACTCCTGTTGTCCATTTGGTATTGGACAAGCTGAAAATACATTGTCTTCAAACATTGAAAAAGCTTACAGCAGCATAAACTTTCTCTACTGCTTGCTTGAGGTTTGTGCTAGGGAAATTTCTATCTTCAGTCTGGTCCTAAGTTATGTCTTCTACATACCTTTTGATTCCCACAATTAATCACAGCACAGCACCATAGGGAAAGAGAACTTCCATGTGTTGTAGTAATGAGAAGCCTCTAAGAAATGTGACTAATAGAAGAAATGCGCAGCTTAAGCTGTGAATTAATAATTTATGTGAATTGCAAACAGGACTTTGCATATGGTGCATGTATGATTACAGTTGAAGCTGTTCATGCAAATAAAAGGATCTACAAAGTAGTTGCACAACTCAAGACCCAACTCACTTCAAGACTAGGTCATAGTAACTCTTATGACCTGGAAAATGCAGGGCTTGGACACTCACAATATATATTTAATCTGGGGCTGTGACTTTGGCTTTGAAGTGAGATTCTGATCTGAAGAGAAACACCTCTAAAAAAATGGCATGCTCATTTCATAAAATCTTCTTCCTAGCCCTGTACTGCAAATCATCCCTGCTAAGCTTGGGAACATAAATCCTGAGCTGAAAAGCAGCAGTAAGTAATGCAGGAAGTGACAGGATTGGCACTGGAGCTGGGAGTGAGATGGAAGGAGTCACCCACATAGTTCCTTGCTTTACAACAGGAATGAGCTAAAAGCTGGGATTTCCATGTCATGGAAAATATTGTCAATTTGCAAACTGCTCTTCTTCAGCATGAAAACAGCCTGAAGCTTCCTGTGGAATGGAAATTCTGTTGAAATATTCTGTGAAAAATGTGTCACAGTACAAACAGAAGACCTCCCAATCCATAAACCAAAACTAAGACACAGCTGTCCATATATAAACTAAATGATGAGAAACAGCTCATAGAATATCAAAGGTATTGTACAACATTACATGTCCTGTGAGACAGCATTGCTACACTACTGCATGAGATGTCAATAATAATATTTTAAAACCCGCTAAAAAGAAATGACTTTTCATGACAGATTTCATTTTTAAATGTTCATAGATTGTCTGGTTTTGGTTTTAGGGCAATTTGAAGTCTTGTCAAAATCAAGTTATTTTGGCTTCAGATTAAAAAAAACATTCCTTTTTAATCTCTTTAAGACCAGTGCTTAGAAAAGATAAAGGCACATCAATCCAGTGCAGAGTTGCAGTGCTAGTACCTCACACAAACCAGTGCACCAATGTTACTGAACAAAGTGCCGTGTATCTGTTTTGAATTGGCTCCTGTCGGGGCGTCCATCATAATGGTGTCTGCAAGTCTGAGAATGTAAAGCTACTCGCTTTGCGGCCAACCTCTAACTACTAATAAGGGTTAGAGAAAAAGTTTCCTTGGAGGCGTTTCATCCCCTAATTCCTTGCACAGATTTTCTAAAGCCCTTCTCAGATGAAGTTGGCCTTAAGTCCTGTCAGAGACAAAGGTTTAGACCACAAGGACAACAGCAGCTCCTGTGCTCCCACAGCCATGGCTTCCAGTGCCCCAGGGCCCACGGGAGCTTTGGGGGCACTGGAGATGCTTAGTGCTGTTTATAGAGGTAGGCTTCAATCAGGGCCAGCTGCCAGCATAGGCAAAGCAGAGCATTATTAAGGGTGACAGATGTCCGGGGGCAGCAAACAGGCTCTGCAGCTTGCTTAGTCTGTTGGAGGTCCTGCTCCTTGGCTTGTCACCATGGTCTTTGGAAGGGATGAGCAGCAGGGCAGGAGCTGTTGATCTTAAGGCCTCTTCCAACAGCAGGATGAGTAATGAGGGCTCTCCCCTCAGTCTTTGTCTTACCTCTGCCTTTTGCCCTCCCTTCCAATGACAGAAAGAGTCTGACCTCTTATCCACAGGGAGGCAAAATGCATTTTTGTCTGCTGTACTGAGAATCTGTGAGGCCCTTCTGATGCAGCGACCTGTAATTCCCTTGCCTAAAGAACAGGGAATGTGGGGTAGCAAGTTTGTGAACAGAGGTAAACAGGGAATTTGTGAGATGCAATTTTTTTTTCAGTGAGAGGTTTAACAGTAACCATACCTGTCAGGAGACTGGGAGTATACCGAATATGACCAAGTGTGTTTGTGCTGGTGTAGACAGTCCAAGAGTCCTTTGAGCTGACTGAATATGGCCAAACTCTGACAGGAAAGCCCTGACCCTTGCTAACACAGGGTGTCTTAGCTTGGACATGGCTATCTGTGGCTTGCAGACCACAGCTGGCTCACAGCTGGCCAGGCTGGAGTCCAGCTATTTACCTTGGCCATGAGTCTAGCAGATCACTGGGACAGCTAAACAAAAGCCTGGTGAATTCTGGGTGGCAAAACCTGTTTTGGACATCTTTCGTTTCTACTCTTTTATCATGCTTACAGTCTAGGCTTTTTCTTCCCCTGTCACCAGGCCATTTACAGTTGGACCTTCAGATCACATAGATCCTAAGTAAGACATAGTCAAACAAATGAAGCTCCTAACTTTGGGTTTTGCTACTGCCTCTTAAACATGGTATTTCAAAGCTTTTCACAAAGATGATAAAGAAAGCCTATAAAGGTGTCATTGTGTCTGTTTTACAAATGATGAAACTGAAGGACACAAATGTTTGATGACAGACCCAAGAGAGCAGAATGCACATGAGTGTGAGAACACAGATATCATTGCACCAGGGTTTGGGTCCTAACTAGAGGATCATAGGGCAATGCTGTAACCACTTCAGGCTGAGATATTAATTTATTTCTATTTGCATATCAGACATGTCACTGCTGTGATAGACAGTGGGACTACTGTGATAGTATTGTAGTTTAACTGTAATATTACAGTTAATTAGTGAAAAGGTAGTGTTCTAGAGATCTGAATGTCAGATCATGGCTTTGTACACATTTTGGTTAATAGGGTGGTGACAGTGGTTGAGAATTGGCAGTGTCAGGCCAAGAAAGTGATGGGAAACTTTTTAAAAGGTGAATGCTTGCACTGGCAGTAAGAGTACATAAGATAAACAAGAAGAAATCCTCTCACAATGAGGGAATGTATCGATTCCCAAAGATCTTTTTCTAATACTCTCGGTGTGAGCATAGTTAAATAAAGTATCTGGCAGCAGCATTCACTGCTTATTAACAGAAGTTCTAATTAATCTAAAGTCAGCTCAATCTAAACAACAAAAAATATTTGCAATCAATCTGCAGTGTTCTGAAGCATCTGGTAGACTCTCCCTTCTGCAGTATTCACATCTGAGTACCAGGCCAGAAATAGTTGTGAGCTCCCTAACAAGAGCTATGTTTTCTGTAATAACACATCCATGCACATAGAAACTTACAAGATGACATGAAAAGATTACAAAGTAGAATAAAATTGTTTCCTTCCTGCACTTGGATGTGCGATCAATAAATCAAGGCCAATGTGAAACAGGTGCAAGAGGGGTGAAATGGTCTTTTCAAGGTGTATAGGAAGTAGAGTGTAGGCTCAAGCAACATCACTTTGGTGGTGCTTGGTGGTCTGGGACTGCTGCACGAGCCTGGGACATGATGCCATCCTGATGTGCTGCCCATGTGAGATGAGTCAGAAATAGATAGAAGCCCTATTGCTGGAAGTTATTTTATTCAGGTTCAACTGGCCTATGTGTGGCTGTGTAATAAGGAAGCTGTGGCTGGAAAATTTCAACTAAGAACTGATTTCCAGTGGAGAAATGAAGCTTTTAGGTAGGTATTGTAGAAACAGCAGGGTGGATAAAAATTGACCTGAAACTGCCCAGCACTGATGCAGGCCCAGGCATCCATACACCTTCCTGACAAGTCACTGTTAACCTTATGTGAAGTAGATTTTACATTGTTCCCAGGTGTTTATTGCAGTCTCTCACATCTCTGACTGAAACCTCTGCTTAACAGCTTTGATCCAACAGTGTACAAATCCAGCAGAACTGCTTTGAGGATCCGAAGTAGCAGCTGCCCAGGCCTGGTCCTGCCCACTCACTAGACTCTCTTCGAGCATGCTACACTGTTCCCCACGATGGTGTAGAGATGTGTCCAGGACAGCCAGAGGAAGAGGCTGGACCTGGCCTGCTACCTTTTCCCCCAGGGGTAAGAGGGAGTGGGTATCTGACAAAAGAGCACAAACAGCTCCATGCTTTTGATACCTGCAAACCCAGGCAGAGGGTCACAGAGCCACCATCAGTGTTTGTGCCGGAGGTGGGATGGTGCCTCTCCATGTGTGTGCCCCAGCATAGCATAGCAGACACACATCACAAGCCACCCCTGCATGGGAGGGCAAAACCCCTGCTGCTGCGTGGGCTGCCCAAGCTCAGATGAAAGCAAGGTCAATCAGCCAAATTAAGTTTGCCAAAATATTTGAAAGTTCAGAAAAGCTTGTTTGATCGCAGCGAAGTCCATTCAGCTCTAAAATCAGCTCATTTTTCCTCTACAAAAGATTGCTGAGTGTGCAAAGCTGTAAGGGATGAGATTGAGAGAGCACCATATGCTATTTGAACAAAGTTATGACACTTTCTTAGACAAGGCTGGTGTTAGCCAGCGCTTCTTTCTTGGAAAGCAAGAAATACAGTCCTTCCTCAGTTTGGCAGATTATGAGGAGGGTTATTGGAAAACCCCTGCTAGAGAAGGTCCAGTGAAGGATCATGAATTTGATGAAGGGACTGAAGCATCTCTCCTACGTGGAAAGGCTGAGAGAGCTGGAACTGTCGTGTCAGGGTACGTGCCTTGGTATCACATCTCAGTTTAGATCAAAACAAAAGTGGAAAAAATGTTTCTTGTGTGGCTACTCAGAATTGACTCAGCCTGCAAGACATGGGACTGATGCCTCTGGAAAGGGACTTCTGAACCATTTTGAAATAGGGGTTAGCAGAAAGTGACATAAGGGCATTTTTGGCTTCTCTGAGATGGATCACTCTGAGGATATCTTTTGTTTTAATTCTGTCATTTTACTGTTCCCTACAGCATTTTGACAATTGAAACGGTAGCTGTGATTGCGGTAGTTCCATGTCTACTTCCCCTCCCTTTAAATAACTGGTTAGAAAGAGACCTTTAGCAAAGTAACTCCTTTTAGTTGCATGGCTTGCCTGGTTATTGCCTTAGCATTGAAAAATCTCTTGCCCAAAATGAAATATTTTTTTACAATGAAGTGGAAGCTTATTTTACCAGAATACTATGTTTCTCCTGACTGTGACTTACCTATACACGATGCATATGCCCTCACATTTCTTTTCATTATGAATGAGCATTTTTCCTGGTTTTTATGTTATTTCATTTTCTGTGGAACCAATAATAAACATTTTCTGTCACTGTGCATCACTAGAGACGATGCTTCAGTTAATAACTACATAGAGCTTTGGCTATGGAAGCTTCTTGCTTAGAACTAAGAGGAGCATGGAAATTAAGGACATGCTGTATACCACTGATGGCTCCTGTTTTTCCTCCTGTGTGCTTGTTTTAGAGGAGTTGTGTATAAAGCTCACTGCACTCAAAACCAACAAAGATGGTCTAGAGTGTATTTTTTCAATGCTATTTTAAACATGTGGTTATGGCTCTGACAGACACGGTTTCACCAGCCGCACCCTTCTCCTTTTCCCAGCTTCCTCAAATGGTTCCTCAGTGCCTGAGCAGATTCACTCCACGTGGAGCAGTTGTGCAATCTTACATCATCCCTCACTCTCCACCTTCCCATTTCCCTTACCCACCAAGAAAAGAGTTGCTCCAATACATTCAAGACTTAACCTGAGCATTTTTTAATCAAAGGTCCTCGAGTAGGCATTGCTATAATCTATTTACATGCTTTCTACCTATTAAATGACCTACAGTTTCATCTCTACCGTGTCTGAATTTCACATTGGACAAATTTTCAACAATACTTTTGTCACTGGAAAAGATCATTGAAGGAGACAAAGTTTTGTGGGATTATTTCCTCATCTGATACTTCATTTATCAGGTAGATAGTCCTTGATGATCCTTTACTTCGAATTAGAATTACCTTTTCATGTATTTTAGCCACAATATGTTGAAATAATAATAGAAACATTATTCTGATGGAACACTATATAGGTAAACAATTTAGTTTTGCAATGTCCTGTAGAGAATTAAGCAGAAAATTAAGACTTTTACCAGTGGAGTATTAGTGTAGGTCTGCAGAAACTGCGGAATGGGCTGAAGATAGGAGTAAATTACAGGTATGAATACAGACAGCTTTCACTGTTAGTTTAAATTATTACTGACATTTTCCGAAGTACCATTTTATACAGTTTGTGTCACCACTCTACCTGCTTATTAATACATGTGTTTTAATACACATTCCTGTGGCACAAGGAAATAATTCTTTTTCATGGATAAGGAGCTGAGAAACAGAGATGAAGCAATTTACACAGTCACACAGGAAATGTGTGGCTAACCCTGTGTCTCTTTAATGCCATTCTGGTGGTGCAACTACAGCAGCAGCTCTCTGCTTGCCAAAAAATAAGTACGACTTATGCTACAGCCCTGCATTCAATATTGTAACAAATCAAGATGATTATTAACTTTTAATATATTCTGAATGATGCAATACATAGCCCTATACGTAGTAGTTATGAATCCTAATTTACTCTAATTTATTTTACCAGTTGTGTTATTGCAAATTGCTGCTGCTGTAAACACAGGATTTTGCAGCAAAGTCTAGAGACACTGACATACCATTATGGCAAGAAGTGAATGAATGGTACTTGTTCTACTTTATGTGATTCATTTCCCTCCTACCACTGTAAAGCAGAAAACTGCTTAACTCCAACCTAACTCTAGACACCAGCTATAGTTACTGTCACTGTTTTGTGACTGCCTGCTTAGGCACAGAGTTCAGACTACCTCTACCCACAATACCTCATATTTCTGTAACACCCTTGAATATGTTTCAGAAATATCTTGATGGAACATAGATGGTGACTGCTATTAAATGATGATTTTCAATGGCTTTGGACAGACTATGTTGCTAAATTCAGTTGAGAAAATATAGCTGCATATAAAACTCTTTTAGATTTAGCATGTATCATTGATATTATGTGGAAGTGCTTGTATAACAAGGACATAGACTACTCTGCAACTTGTGTGGACCCCTTGACATATGTCCTTTCTGTGGCAACTGTAAGCCCATTATGTACAAGTGTATTGAGCTCACCATACGGCAGTCCCTCTTACAGGTCCTCTAAAACCTCTTCATCAGGTTTTAGTTTCAGTTTTCCCCTTGCCTTTCTATTTACATGCCCCAAGCCACCAGGCTGTAGGATATATAAACACAACCTCTTCAGAAGTTCTGGCTGTGTTAATAAGCACTCACCTGGTATTCTCTACAGTGAGATGATGGTCCATGCAAATTAGGTTTAAGATGCTTGCACAAGCATCCTGTATTAGCTTTCATGCACAAAGTGAATATTCATACTGATCCTTGAAATTCATTAGTCACCCCCAATAATTTCACATCTAGGAAAAAAGGCTGCACAATTCAGCAGTGAGGCATCCAATCTGAGTGATGCTAAGTGGACAATTTCTTCCTTTTTGATTCATTAGTTACCTTCTTGAAGAATTCTTGCTGTGAATATATAGGACTAGGGAACCAGTGAAAAAAGGAAAAACAATTAGAGGCTTGGTAAGCCTGAAAAGTGAGGCTATCAGCAAAGAGACAAGTAAGACAAGTAATCAGGAGGTACATGGGAAAAATACTAAGTAAGCAAATAATGGTCAGCGCTTTAAGGGTTAGCAGCATGCCTACATGGGTGTCCAGCATAGGTAAGCAAGGCTGGAGAAAGAATTTGGGTCCTGGAGCAACTTTTTCATGCTATGTTGTTGCTCAGAGGCAGTGTTGGGGAAGTCCCTGTTCCTTCCAAGCTCCACTAGAGAGCTAAGAAAGTACTTGCTACACAGGCACAAGGGAAACAAAATTAAAACTTGCAAACTATCAGATTTGCATTGGAAGCTTTGGTAATAATAATGATAATTTTAATAAAGTGAATGATATTTCCCAGCTGTAACCTCTATTCTTAAGGAGGTTCCAGAAAAATGTGTTGATAAGTAATGATTCAACACTGGATTCCTGATCTGTGCTCCTATTAGGTTGTTGATAATTAGCATCAGAAATATGTTCTTATCTGCTAGCCACAAATCCCATCTTCTCTTCCTCCTCTTTTGGGTGTGTGTTCATGAGGTTTGACTAACCTTGTTAAATAATGCGAGGTAAAATTGCAGTGTTCGATTTCATGACAAGAAGAGGGGAGAAGCTGTGGTTAGTCAGTCTGAAGTAAAATCCTATCACAGCTGAACAGTTTTCAGCTTAAGTAAGTAGACAAGCAAAGACTGAGTAAGCTCCTTGTTTGAAACACAGGTCTTTCTTCTCTGATCAGACTACTTCTGCTAATCTTGTACAGCAATAATCTTATTTTCTGTTGTTATTTTGATGACCCTGAATTTGTTTTGAGCATTTCCATGGTACATTTTGCCTTCAGAAATACTACTCGCTTTCAAGATTTCGGTTAAATACCTGATTTCTTATCTTGCTTAGGTAGTTCCTTTATTTCTTAGACATCTCTGTTTACTTAACGAGAAAAGAGGTTACAGCTTTCATGTGAGTTACCTAGCTGAGTGAGGACCTGACTCTGGAGTAAAACACTTCAGCTGAATTCTGTTGGTGGCCTTGTACAGATATATACAGGCACTGAAATGAGAGTACATTTCTGCTAATTTCATGGGGTAGATGGTCAGAGCTAACGCAAGTGACCACTTGACAGTGGCCTAAAGGTACGAAATCCCTTTATTTTGTTCAACGCTAAAAAGAGAAGTGAAAATTGTCTACACCTTTCTAAACAGGAAAAGTATCAGAACACCAAGACAGAATTAGAAGTTAATTTTTGCTTTTATCTTTATGCTAAATTCTTAAAATTCACCGACGGAAGAATCCAAAGACCAGGCAACTCCTGACTAAGAAGAGACCAAAGTCTAATTCCTGAGTACAAGCCTCTGGGTGTTGGAGTAATTTGAATTTTCCATTACCTCTGACTGGGCTGAGGCTTAAACTCTCACAAAGGAGCAGGAGTGGTAAGCTTACCTGGACTTGATTTGTCCATTTGTTTAATAACATGCTAAAGAGGCATTGGGAACATACATCAAATTCAGGGCTTGCTTGTCCTTACTTTGGAGGCTCTTCATATGGAGCTGCCAGCCCAGAATCATCTACATCTAATAGAGGAAGAATGAGAAGGGCTAAAATGGAGCCAAACAACTGAATAGCTGACTTTACAGCAAAGAAAGACATGTAAAAATAAGTTTGAACCTGTAGCCTAAGTATTAATATTTTTTGCCCAACCCAAGGATATGATCAGAATGGTGAGATCTCTATGAAGTCTTCCAAAAAATTTGGTAAACAAGTTGTGATCAGCCACATTGTGAGATGGAAATTATGCAATTTACTAAGACCTCAGGAGACCTGTGTAAATTTACTGATAGCTCCTTGCCTGTAGAAGGCCAAATAAAGCCCCAGCATGTTCCCAAATCCTTGAAATCTGTCTTTTCCACTGAAAATGGAATTAACCCTAAGTATAAGCCTATTGGTTAGTCAAGGACTTAAAAACTGTCTTTTCAAGAGTGGCTGGGTCAAGCAGATTCTGTATTTCATCACAGGGGCAGGACAGGATCTAACCAGGATCTGACCCTCAGCAGTTAAAAAAAGGATGCTCTAGAGGCATTGCAAGCAAGACTGAATGCCAGTAGGAGATGAAGGATGACATTATAAGGGAAGCAAAGATGTATTTACATTCTTCACTCTTGAAAGTGAAAAGAAAAAAAAAAAGAAGGAGAAAAAAGGGGGGTGGTGGCAGTGGGAAGCAATTTGGTATCTCTACAATTCATCATGTAAACAAAAGATGCATCTAGCATTTCAGTTGGCGCTATGATAACTGATGACTTTATGTGGGGGTACATTATTACATACCTCATTTCCAAATTACCTAGCTTATTCAAGCAAATCTTTCCAAAATGTATCAATTAGATTAGCTCAGTGCATCCATCAGCAGCATTCATACTGTGCTGAGTTCAGTTTTTGTGGTGTCTTCTTTGCAGTATTGTTGCTCTTATAAAAATTCTTTCTGTGATCCTTTCAGATTTCCAAAGTCGGCTGCATCCCAATTCTTCCAGCAGTGGACATTTTGGGTAGTTAGGGATAACTATTTCCAAAACCACATTTAATTTATTTATTACCTCATCCCAAAACTTATTTTACCCTAGGGCACAACCAAACATGTGTAAATAATTATCCTGAGAATGTCCACAGCTCTGGTAAGTATGATCTTTTTCTTTAATCCCTCTATTTTTCATTCTTTCTCGTGTCCGTTGAGTCCTGCAGTGACATTTCTTCTGGATAGATTCAGCTCTGAGTCCATGTGCAAATTCATTTATGTTTCAGAATATTGATTCATCTTTAGCTGTTCAAGTAATGATCTATATCTTGGTCCATGAACTCTTATGTGCCTGTCAAACATTTTAGGGATATCAAAAAAGAATGTAAAAAATGAAGGCTGTTTAAACTCCACTATGCCCCCATGGCTGGTGATTCCTCTTGGCTACACATGGTTGAAGATGCAGGGCCTGCCAGGAGGAAACATTAGGCAAAAGGAGTAAGTTGGAATTTAGCCAGTACAAATCAGATCTTGTGTCTCTGATTTTGATTAAAAAAACCAACCACAAAACCTCTGAATTCCTCAGGACAGAGAGCTGTCTTACAAGCCTGAAGTTTGTTTAAATGCAGCTATTTCCATGGTCTTCCTTCCAAAAGAGGGAAAGAATAAATATCAAATGTTTACTGAACTGCAGTGGGGCCATAGGAAGAATAAAGTCAGGCCATTCTGATTTGAAATATTTTTGTTTGAATTTCTCTGATGTTTGATGTTCTATGATGTCCCAGGTGAGTCCCGATTCTAAGGCTGTGATGAGAAGTGTTAAAAAACCCCAACAAATAAACAAACACAGAACCCCACAACAAAATCCTACAGTAGAGTTTGGAGAAACTTTCAGGCAGATGGGTGCTAAATCTCTCTCAGGTATTCAGATTTTCTGTTCTTCATTGCCATAGAATAGACTCTTCAAACTTCCTCTCAAGTCAAGAGAGTTGCACATTAAAAGTATGCTGGCCCCTGTTCAATGTAGTGTAAAGAACCAAACCTGTTCAGTCTAAATATTACAAGCAGCTTAATTCTCACGGAGACAAGTTCCACCTATGCTAATTTATCTTATCAGGAAGCTTGGTAAATTAGCCCCAGGCAGCCATCACCAGACCATCTAAAAATTGGATGTGCATAATGTAGAAAAAGTACTAAGCACTTTCAGATCTCGTTTACTTTGCTGAAGATGTGGGAGCTCAATATATTTCATATTCAGGCTCTTAACTAGGTGTAAAATTCTAATATCAGTGGAGGCAATGGCAAAGCTCCCCTGAGTTCAGTGCTGCAAGATTACTCTGACTGGGCTAATAAGGGACAGGTACTTCTTCAACACAAGAGCAGTTTCACTGCAGCAGTGTACCTGACAACAGAAGTTGACTATACAGCTGAAACGGAGGTAGCTCTTGGTAGTATTGCCATGCGGGAGCGAGTTCCCATTGGAACCATTTGTTTTTAATCCTGTAAACAAGGTGATTTAATATCTGCCACTTTACATTTGTAAACTCCCCTCATAGTCTTACCATAACTATAAAAAGGAATAATTTAGATGTCTGCTTTTATTATTAACTCAAATGGCAGCAGTATGCTTGGTTCCATAAAAGACTTAGGAGTCAGCATGCCCCCAGAAATATTAATCTCACAAACATAGGAAAATCACATTTAATGGAAGCCATAGGAAAAAAAAAAAAAAAGCTTTCATAACTAACTTTGATGCTTATTGTGTTTGCTGGACTTTTGGGGGACAGTTGTCTTCGGGAATGTGAACTACATTTGAGAGGCTTTATAAACAAAAGTATTCTGCATGGCCTTGCTCTGTGTGTGCGTGTCATTTATTGTATTTGTTGTCCACTGAAGCTAACGAGCCTATCCACAAGAGTAAACATAAGATGATAAAATTTTCCCCGTTTAGACCCTAACTCACATCTCAAGATGTGTGACCAAATGTCGGACATTCCACTCAGAAGTCCAGATGAGCTCATCTCAGATAACTCACTGTGTTTCCATCTGGTTCAGATTTGAAGAAAACTATTTAGTTGGAAGAAGAAAAATACATTTTGTATCATTTTAATGCTGAACAGATTTAGTGACATACTTGCTTATTTAATCTACAGCGTTGGAGAGTCTAATGAACTGAGTAAGATACATATCTTGGCTCCAGTTCTGTTCTAAGATACACCAGAGAAGCCCCAATTGACTTAAATGGAATAGCATCTTTGTTAATGAGTGCAAAATGTATTCCCATGAAAAAAAGTGTACAAGCATGGTACAAATTTAAGTATTTCAAACTATTGGAAATTACTTAACAGTTCATCTGTATTTATGTCTTGTGTGTGTGTTTTTAGAGGAACAATACTGTTTAGTCAATAAAATAGTCTGGGTTTTTTTCAAGTGAGGAATTCGAGCTTGTAACTCCTGCTCCCAATAGCTGGAGAAATAATAGGTATGTGAATCTTCCAAATTCTGGTGGGAGAGTGAAATCTGGTGTTATGCTGCACATCACACACTGCCGCTGTGTGAGCCAGACAGGTTACCTTTGATATAATACAGCCCAGGCCTGGGGGATGCCAAGCACCCATTAAAGAGTTCATGGCCATACACTACTTTTCAGGAAAGTGGGTTTTCTCAGGATTGTTCAGATAAGTTTCCTTTCTGTTGTACACAGAGGGACAAGTGACATTAAAAAGAGCTCTCCCCATAGCCCAACTTGAATAGGGAAATTCTGGTGACCTTATCTGGAGAAACTACCAGATACCAGCAAATGTTATCATCCTGCTTAAACTGGCATTTGCACTAAAATAAAAAATCTCATTCTGTCCATCTGCAGCTGCTCATTCACTCCCAGTTCTGCTCCATCTTTTTTTCCTGTTGCACGTGCCTGCTAGGTCTCATGGTGAATAAGATTAAGGGAGACGCTTGGATAAAGCTGTCCTGTTGTTTGTGTGGGAAAAGACCATACAGACAAGAGATGAAGGTGGGAAAGTATAAGCTGTGTCAAGGGTCAGATCCACATTGTTGGTGGCAGTTCCATTTCATGCTGGTTAAAGTATTTCACAGTACACTTGAGGGTATGTTTTCAAGTCTGAATAAGAACTCATTGCTTCTGGCCCAAGATTTACCTCTAGTTCAGTTGTTTGAATGTATTTTTTTCCCATGCTAAGCAATGCATATGTAAACGTACAAGTTATACTGCAGAAAAATACAAGGGTTCGGAAAAAAGTGGGTCCAATTTTTGTTTATGTGTTGCGTTTGTTGTACAGTTCAGGTTTCTTAAATGTTGTGCTGTCAGTTTATTTTGCTACAGTTGCATTGTCGTCAGAGTTGTGAGATAAAAGACTTGATTCTGAAGTGCCAAGACTGAAGTGCTGTTTTCAGTGCAACTGATGAGAGAAAAAATGAGAGGTCTGCTTCTTTTCCAAAACGATGCTACAATAATGAGTTGTACAGAGAGCGTTATTTAGGACTCAACTATAAAACATCAGGAGTCCTCTGACAAATCTTTTTTTGTCAGAAAATGTCATTTCGTCGCAGCATTCAAACACTGAAATGTCAGCTCACCAAAATTTGGCAAAATCACTCCTCCAGATGATATATGGAGGGAAGGAGAGATGAAGCTAAGAGAAAGAATTTGGCTTTCTCCCAGGTGTGGAAAACCAACTTTCCAACCTCAATCCAGTTAGTGAAAGCTCTCCAGAGGGCTCTCACCCTTTCCTGGGTAGTGCAGCTACTATGAACCTTCTCTGGGGTCTTTGTCACAGAGATTTGCTTTGTTTTCAGTGGAAAGGTCGCGGATTGCATTCACATGCATACAGAAACAAATGTTGAAACAGTTTCATGAAGCAGAATTCCAGTTTTCCAGTCAGCCTTCCTTGCTATGCTTTATCATCAGCTGAACTTGGTAAAAAAGGAAGTAAAAAGTAGCCTTCTCTAAAATGAAACAGACTCAAGGGAACATATTTGAAGCAGATATAAATGCCAAATTTCCATTGCCAGAAAATGATTGAGAATGACTGAGTGGCTGAGATGTTCTGTCTCCTTCATCATGGACAATCTGAAGGTGGGAAATTTTCTTATAAAGAAATGAAAGAAGTGGGCACAGAGATTCATGGGTGTTAATGTGATCTTCTCTTTTATGGCATGCTGACAGTCACTGTTAATAATTACTTGGATATTTTTGGAGACTTGGGCAAAGAAGGAAAGGGAGTTAACTCTCCTTTTTCCCTTTCCATTTAGCTGCAGCAAGTTCTTGTGAAGATTCCTTCACTGCCTCATTTTGAATCTTTTTCAGTTTTAACTGTCCAATTGGTAGAAGAGGAAAAAAGTGATTTTGTTATTCTTACTTAAAACTGACTCCTAGTTTCCTGGGGACAACACAAGACAGAGGAGAGGGAGGAGGGAAAGCAGTATATCAACACAGCAGAAAAGTTCTTATTTTATTTCTTCTGAACTTGCTTGGAGAAAATAAAAACATAGCAGAAACCCTTATCAGCCACTCTGGAGACCTGGCAAATTGACACTAGTGCTGGGCTGTCAAAGGCAAGCAATCTTGGTTATCTTGCTGGTTGCAGGATTATAGCAGTGATGCAAAAGAAACAGTTTAGGACAGAATAACTAAATAGATGGCAAGAATAGAGAAATATTAACTGAACTGGAGAAGGAAAGGGAGATAGCAGGGAGGGGCTGGGAAAAGGAGCCTGAGCTTTATATGCTGGATATCACTCAGAAGTTAACAAAAGCTGGTAGAAATAAGGTTATCTGTTGGATCCTTCCCACTGAGTGTTTGTCCATGCCATATTTTAACATTAGGAGAACTAAGGTCCAACAATGCCATAAATAATCCTGAAGTCCCAGCAGACTGGGCATTTTGTGGCACAAAGGTGCTCACTCTTTCAGCCCTCCTGGCATCAAATTATGGACTGAAAGTGGAAATAAGCAAAAAAAGATTACCCTTTTGTTGGTTACCAACTAAATAAAATTTCCTGCTCATCAGTTTTGGGCCGTTTCTCTCATTTCTAAGATGTAATCCCACTCTGCTGCACTTCATTCAGCAAGCATTTTCTTCTGAACTCCTTAAACCTTTCTCCCTATAATCTGTACTGACTTTATAAACTCTTCCATGTAACACGCACAGGGAAAATTTTTATTTGGACATGCAACTTATCTTGTCAGTTTTGGATTAGTGGTTTTGGTCCAGTGACTTAGCCACTGTTAGTTTCTTTTAAAAATAAACTATTATTTTACAATGATTTTTATTGTAATATAAAAAAATCTCATATTGTCTGCTATCAGAAATGGCCACTGAAGGCTGATAAGCCAGCAGTCCTAGGGTTTCTGGAATAGTGGACTGCCAGTTTGCAAAGGTGTATGTCTCTCACAAATACGCCTTGCAAACTATGTTGAAACCATCTGATGGAAACCCCTGTGTAAGTGTCCCTGTGTAAGTGTCCCTGTGCTATGTGCTTTTTCCCTTAAAGATTCATAATAAACAGAAATAACTTAAGGACATATTCAGACAGCAGACTCATCGGAATCAGTTGTAAGATGCTAGCTGTGTCCTTGGCATTGTACCCAGTATTCACAGATGTGATCATGTGTAACACAGGGTTCAGCCTGAGCACCAGGAACTACCTGGAACCATGGCTAAAAGCCATGCAGTTGAGTCGTCAGCCTTCACCCTGGCCTTGGTTTCTGAAGGAAAGCTAGCATGGGCACACCAAGTCTTGCAGCAACTGTTTCTTCCTACTGTCACATACAAAGGGAATAAGAAATGAGAACATAATGCAAAGAACACTGCAGGGAACATGAAGCAAAAATTGTTCTTCAGTTGGAAAAATGTCATCATCAGATTTCCTCTTTTTGCTTCTGTAAATTGCAGCACTAGAGGAAGGGGGAAGGGAGGAAATTTTTATTAGCTGTTTAAATGGTGGTACAAACACAGACTAGCAAGTCTTCTGTTAAGAAACTACTTTTTTCAAAGTTGTCTCAAGTTCTTCAGACATTAATGCTGGGGTTTATTACACTGTTTGCTTCAGTATCAGTCAACTCTGAAATGAAAATACTCACCCTCCAGTGCATATTGCCTCTTCATAGTGCAAAGAACTACTCTGGTACAAATGGTATTTCATTCTGAGAGGCAGAAATCTAGTATTTTGCAAGCTGCACATTTATTAGTTCATCTGCTGTTTCACGTAGCTGATAGAGAAGCTAACATAAAAAATGGCCCAAAGAAAGATAATATAAGAAGATGGAAGGAAAAGCCAGTAGTCCTTTCAGATTCAGTTTTGCTAGAGCTTCAAGAATTTAGGGTCCTGTGACTCTGAGTCATGCCTGTGTTCTCCAAGATACATTGGCATCCCTTCCAGCTCCACTTCTCTGCATTATTCTCCAATTGAGTTACTCATGCTAACACCACATTTCAAAACCCCACTTTCTTCCTCTACTGAGTGCTACCATGTGTACCGCCAATAAAACCTCATTAGTATAGCTGCAATGCCATGAGGTGGTCTCATGACTGGAATGTGGGCATATGTGACAGCAGCTTGGTCAGGGTAGGTGTACTGAAGTGAGTAGGTGCTGCAAGCACAGCAGGCACAGCCTGGCCTGCTACCAACAAAGGGGTGTGCTGAGCACTGAGCTTTACCTGAACATGCAGCTCACATCTGTGGAATTCTGAAAGAGGAACCAGTGAGTACCTTTCACAGAACACCTGGTCGCTGCATGCAACTGCCTGGGGCATCTATTTGGTTGTATTAAGAAGAAAAAAATCTTGTGTGGCTTCAATTTGGATTTGCTAAGCATCTGATGCTGAACTCTGAAAGAGACTCTAAAAATAAGAACCAGCTTTTAAATACAGAAAGGCTTGCACCTGGGGGGATGACTTGAAGTCATCCTATTTTAAACAGGAGCTCAGTCTAACAGAGGAAGAGGAGTGCTCTATGATTTTGTTACCTAATGCAACCAGAACACGGCATGAAATGATTAAAGGAGAACAGTGAGCCAGTTCTCTAAAGCCTAAAACAGTTCTAGGCATAGTTACTTAGGAACAGAAACTTAACATGGTAACTCTTAATAAAAATTGGGAACTGTTCAAGGATCTACTGCTGCTTTGTCCATGCACAGCATAAAGGAGAAGTACATGGAAACAAGACTAAGTTACAACTCAACATATACAGGTGATGAATGGAAGTCAAAAAAATAAATAGACAGTTTGCTGTCCAAGAAAGAGACAGTTCTGGCTTGTGTTCACAATGGAGCAGGAATACACATTCTCTCGGCTGGACAGCAAATAGTGCCACACTGTACCATTAGCTACCTAGCGCAGGACTGTGTAAATGCCTTCAGCACATCACGCCGTTCACTGGAATTGAAGCACGAGTCTGATGCCTGCTCAGTGTATGGGAGGAAATGTTTGAAAACTAACTTTCAGTTCAACAGACCTGATTGCCTCAAGGTGTATTTACTGTCCTGTCACTGCAAAACACCTACCTGTGTATTTACCTGGCTAGATCTCTTACTGCCTTTCTGCTCTCTTTTATTTCACCAGTAAAGGTGGAAGGGAAGGAGAGAAAGGGAGAAAACCACAAACCAGAAAAAAATTGAGAACCCAAAAACTGTTGCAGAAGGGAGATTATTCTGAAATGTTTTCTATGAAAATATTAACATATTTTCCTGGCTTTATTGAGTGCATGAAACAGACCTGCTATGTTCTGGTGCTTCCTACACTAGTCAAGGGGAAGTATGGGCGGCTTTTTTTGCTTCTGGGTTTTTTATTTGTTTGACAGGATTGTTCAGTCCTCATCTTTCTATATCCATTAGAACTTCCCATGGAGAAACCTTAATATTTCCACGCATCTCCTTAGTAACTAACACTTAAAATAGTAAAATCTCAACACTGACCTCACTGCTTGCTCTCTGCCCTCCAAAACTCCCGATGATATAAAGGATTCTAAGAAAAGGAAGTGGGGTGTGCAGGCATGGTCCAAGAGAGGGATTAGCTCCATGAAGACATAAATCCAGGAAAGAGGCTGAGCAAATGAAGGTCCAGTGGAGGAGCTGTCTCCCAGTGGCTGCTGTATCCATGCTGTTGTGAACACCACACTCTAATAACAGTACTATCTAACTTCCACTTTTTGTGTTTTCTTTGGAGAGAAAAACTGCCAAAAGGAAATTCTTTTGCCTATGGCCAAGTAATGTTATTCAAAATTCCTGTGTTAGATGGGGGTTGCTAAAATCCCTTTGGAATCTCCCTTGTGCAGTGTTTCTGTACAAACACAGCATGGCACTATGTTAAATCACCACGGCTGAATGATCTCTGCAATCCATGGCATAAGGAAAATAGATTGATCATATGGATTGAATCACGATAGGAAAGACTAATACAGAATATATTTTCTTTAATTAGGAAATCTTTCTGTCTCAGGTGCTCAAAAAGTGAAGTTAATTCATGTAAACATTTTACATCTGGGTAGACTTAAAAATACATCAGCACAGACTATGTTAAAGTTGTAGCTTCCATGGGGAAATTCTATCACTTTCAAGGGCCAAACGCTGAAGACCATAGGATTTTCCTCTGTAGAACCAGAATGAAACAAAACAGCCCCCATCTCTCCCCTTGACTATTGACAGCAGGCACCAGAGCTCCATACAGGAAAACAGAAAATGAGCACTAATGAATTCTGAAGTGAACTTGCCAAGTTTCAATACTGTCTTCAGTTAAGTCTCTTCTAAGATTTTTTTCCAAGTTATTCACAGGAAAGAAATAGCTTATGAAAACAGGAGTATAATTTCAGTGGAACCATTGACATACCCAAGAGCCTAAGTCAAAACATTTTCATGTGAGTGAGAGTCTCTATAGCCATCGACAGAATAGTACGTGTCATCAATTTTGGGGTTAATCTGGCAAAGAGATGTGGGTACAGTTACGTGCTGTGCCCTGACTGCCTCTGAAAGTCTTCAATACTTTTAGAGTACCTATTCAGTTCCTTTGGATACCATGCAGAGATGACAGAGACAACTCTGAACCTTCTCATACCGAGATAATTTCCAAAGCCAAGTTTCAGATACTAAAAGATAGTCCCTGAATGAGCAATCCTTGTTTCTGGAAGCAGGATAATCTCACTAGCAAGGCACAGGTTGCTTTCCAGCAAGGCTGACTTGCTAAGCAAGCATGGCTGTTGTTTTCCCAGGGCCTGCTTTGCTGCTACATGCTTAAACTGAGTAGATTTATATGTCCCTGCACTGTGCTGCTTAGTTGTAACTACTGGGTCTCAGTTCTTTGTCTGTAAAATGAACGCAGTAACAGCCTCCTCCTGCCTTGCACTCATGTAAATGGGAAAATGGTAGAAGACAGAAAAGCATGTGGGTGTTTCTTGTAAAGGTTACTAGACCTGTCTCTCAGTATCTCTTTTTCTGACAACTTTGTGAATTTTGAACCTTATCGATGCCAACCGGCCAGGTGATTTCATCATTTTATCCACAGTCCCACTTTTATCCTGTTTCCCTCTTATTAGTCACATCCAGGTTTGGAGAGCGCAACAATCCAGAGGGATGGTAAGAAACAGGAGAAACAGAGTCATCACAGAGCTGATGCTGGCCTCTGTGAGCCACAGAAGGCCTGAAATGCAGCGGAAAGCTGGCTGGGTCAGAAGCTTTCCAGCCACTTCCTTTTTCTGCTCCTACCACAGCAGGATGTGTGATGGGAGGTACCCTATGTTAAGACCTATCCTGAAACTCAGATGATTATCCCTTGACCACTTAGTATGTTTCTACTGGTAGATCATACTGTCAGTGCCACTCAGAGTAGTCATACTAGATGGAAGAATGTCAGAGTAGCCTTCTCAGTTAGAAGGCTGGATACACATGACTGTTTTTGTATGTGAGCAGAGAAATATGCTGCCCTGTAAGGTAAGGAGGAAAAAAAAAATCCTGAGGTTGTTAAAGGTGCAGGCAAAACTCCTCTCGGTATCCTCTCTTCCCTTGTGTGGGTCAGATATCTCACATACAATATATGTTCCACAAGTTACTGGCTCATTTTCCTTCTCTTATTATGATCTCTTTTAAAGCAGAATTTTGGTCTTTAAAAGCAAGCCCCTGTCCTCTCACATTTAGGAAAAGTAAACAACTTCTCTAAAATCTGTCTGAATTTCTCTGCAGTGGGTTTGTGGAGTTTATATCACAGATCTGACAGTCATAGTGAAAGAGGAATATGACCTACTCTATATATGAACCAGGAAGTCTGCTCTTTTATGTAGTTAGTGAATTTCACATGAAAGATCTGAATAGCTTCCTTTTTCCACTTCAAGTTAAAAATAACAGAGCCCAACCCAAAAGCCAGATGGATACAGAGGGATGTGGATAAAGTAGGAGACTGTGAATCCTGTGGCTCAGGAGGTCATAGCGTTGCAAGAACCTCACATGCTGATACTGTAAACCAGAACAAATGTAAGTCTTGCAAGTGCTTATCATGACACTTAAACATAATCTTAAACCTTTCCGCAATGTTACTCTGCCTTATATTAGCTCTTTTAGCAATGTATTTTCCAGAAAAGTGGACTTGATGTAGGAATTGCTAATTAAATGATCTATGTCTGGTGTTATAAGGAAACAGAACTATGTAATTTTTATTGATGTCAGTTACATTTTGCTTGCCCTTCATGCCTAGTTTTGAGAGATCTCATATTGGAAGGTGAAGAGATTGTGTTTTTAGTCTGTATTTCTAGCTATCTTCTCCCTGTGAGCCATATGGCTACAATTTTGGGCTCCAAATTGGAGTCTGAATGTCTCTCTGGATATGTTTAAATTGTACAGTAGGTACAAGCTGTGAAGCACCTCAAGGTGGCTGTTTTCTAGTTGTTGCTTCAGCATGTGGCTGAGGTGTGTGTTGGCTCCCACCTGCTCATAAGACCCTCCTATTGGAGGGGGGTGACAGTGGGCATCCGAGTCTCACTGAACTGTGACCTGGCATGTGGGTGTATGGGTCAGTGTGCCTTTTGCACACATGAGCTGGGCAACCAATAGCTCATATTTGTGGGTCTTCGATGATGACTGATAATCTCATTGATTATTCTCTGCCTTTTAGCAGGAGAGTAGAGGTAAGTGGTGGGATTCAGTATATAAAACACCAACCTGAAAAGACAAGCAATTGAGTTGGCCAAGAGTTTCTACAGCTGGCATTGCTTTAGCAGCTTCTAGAAGAGTGCAGTTCTTGTTTTTACCATTCAAGAATGATCTCAAAAACATGGAGAGAACTCAAGGAGGATCCACAGCAATGGTTAAAGAAATGGCAGATGTACAAAGACTCGAAGGAGCTCAACCTACGTATTGGGAGGGTGACAAAGTTAAGGGAGAGTCTGCAAGTCACACTCATTGGAGACGAAACAATTAGATGATAAAAGGCTTTCCAATCCAGTGAACAAAAGTACAGGGCATAGAATATGTGATCTGAGGCCTCCCCTAAAAGCCCAACATAAAAGAAAGTCTTTCCCAATAGCTCCACTTTGGTACAGCTGAGATGATCATGGAGAGAACTGCTCCTTCTGCTGAATCCAGTGCAGGCAGTGCCTCCAGCCTGACAAATTATGGCTGATCCTGCCATCAAAAGTAGCACTGATCAAAGCTCAGGCAGCAGACTCCCAGTGACCAAAGGAAGTGCTGGACTTATTAAACTGGATGAAATTTGCCAGCCACAGGATGCAGTGAGAGGAACAAAGTGACCTGACTGCAAAAAGGGACAAGTAACCTTGGGAATCAGGTGAGGGGAGTTATTTTCTAAAATGGAAAAATATTAATGCTATTTGTCAATTGGTAAGATGTTACCTGGAAACTGTTCACTCATGTTTGAGAATTCAAACTTGTGCATGGGTAGAGCAGGCACCTGGACAAAATGGGAAAAATTGCTCTTGTAGAGCAGGCATGAAGGAGCTTGTCTTGTTTATCATAGCAAAAGAAAGGCTGGGAAGTGATACAATTCCTTTCTGGAAATACGTCAGAGGGCTGAGCACCACGAGAGGAGAAAGATATGTGAACCAACAGCAGGAGACAGAAGATCAGTAGGGAGATGGATGGATAAATGGATAGATGGATGGATGGACAGATAGATACATAGTCACATTCAAAGTGACTCTTCTCTGTAGCAGTCATATCGGAGGCTCAAAAAGATGGAAGCTGACATGAGAAAAATTTCAAATCGAGATGAAAACTTTAATTGTGATTGTAATTGTAGCAATTTACCAGTTTGTAATAGATTCTGTCTCAGTGGAAACTTTGAACTGAAAATGGCACATTTTCTCTAAAAGATATATTTTTGTTCATTCATAGTGCTGCTCTTGAATCAAGAACTGTTTCATGGAACTCATACAAATCTTATTTTGCTGTGTGTCAACTAGATAATGCCCACTGTGCCTAAAATCTTTTTGCTATCACCCTCATTATTTAGAGCTCCTTTTAAATAGCAAGAACAGTGTAAATCAGTCTCAATGAAAATAAAACTTGGGATCTATGCTTTAGCACTTCTGTGAAACAAAAATCCATTGTTTTATATGTCTTTAATCTGTCTTCTTGAATGGTTTTATTTCATACATGGTGATAGCTCTGCAGAAGGCTGTTGTTAGCTCACAATAATAGATAGCCTCTAGGTTAACTTCTGGAAGTAACTCTGGAAACTAGTTTTCAGGCAATGCTCCAAGAAAAAGAGGCACATATTGAGGAACTGACATAACTTTTTAACACCACAACCAGCATATTTCTTCAGGCAAACCCAGCCAAAACAAGTTGCCAAAATCAATATTGATCTAGTCCTTCATCCAATCAACAAATGCCAGTGTTTATAAGACAGAACTTTTCTTGGTTAAAGTTCAAAGCTAAACGCCAAGGATTTTCAAAACTATTAAAACGAGAGGATTTAGGTTTCCAGAAACTCTGGCGTGCTCTCAGCCTCAGTGGGTATTCTGAGCCATCAGAAATTATCCCCAAAAGCTCCACAGTTTTTGTGTAGAAACTAATGTTGGACTGACAGCAAGGAGAACGTGCATACACACATATATGTACACAACAGGGTACTTTACAAATCTTATGTCAAAAAATGGCACTTCAGATTTTTCTGGGTCACTGAAATTTAGTAGCAGACTAAATTATGCAGTACGATTCAGTGGCACTTGCAGGATCTCCTGTATGTTGATAAAATATCTGCTCTTCCAATCCAGGAAAATAAAAACCGTGTTGGGTTCAAACTTCCAGGAGCTTGGGTTTTATAATCATAAATCCATTGAATCATTGCATAGGCATGAGATTTATTTAACCTTTTCCTTAAGATGTTTCTTTAACAAAACCTGTCAAATATCCTGAATTTTTCATAGTAATAATATGTCCAGGGCTATGCAAACCTAGAAGAGGAAATGCTTATCTCTCTTAATGTTTATCTCTCTTAGCAAGAAATTTTCACAATTCCTGTCAAAGATTATATTCCAGAGTCTGGGCTTCATTTTGTAAGACACCCTGTAGGAGCTTTAGATAGACAGCATGTAGATGGGTACGCCATATGGCAAAAAGCCAAATTTGCAACAAATCTTCAGCAAACTCAGTAAGCGGGAGCTGCAATTTTGAGAGTCTTGAGTAAAAATCTGTGTTCTAAATAATACTGTCAAGGTGTTCTTTAAATATTACTGCATACTGCTGACTAGCTCTGGCAGGCCATTTAGGTAATGATGAAGCCTCTTGCTTAGATACTGAAGGATAAAATCGGGTTTATTTTCATAGCCTTTAAATTCCACAAGCCATAGTGTAGGCTGATTTTTAACAGGCTTATATGGTACTCTGAGGCTGCTGCTCTGCTTTTTCCTTAGATTTAGGATTTTTGGTTTCCTAGCTTGAGGGTGAAGTGGATGGAACTGATCGTAATTTCCAGTGTTAACTCCTAAAATACAGGTATGTGCCTATTTGCTGAAGATTTTGGTTATTCATTGCACTGAGGGAAGAGAGTGCTGCCTTCTCCTTACTTTTGCCATCTCAGTGGCCCAAGACAGTCTCTAAAGCATTGTAGCAGTTCCTCTTTGTGCTTCTGAATACTTAAATAGACATAACAGACAACAGTGCCTTAAATCCCCACCTACCATGTAACATGCTAATCCTGGCTGCGGCAGGGGACCGTTTTCTTACTGTCTTCTTAAAACTCAGGGGTATGTTTTTGTAAACAGGAATGCTCTGATTATGACAAAATGAATGCAAATTGCATTAGATTCACTTTGCCTTTTTGAAGTATGCTCCCTAAAACATAACATGGTGGATGATACAGTCTGGTATCTGTTAATCAGGTTGCAAGATGAAAAAACTAGTGTATTACAGAGTGGGAATCTGGTACATAAATACAAAAAGGATATTGTCTTTTTAGGTATTCTGAGAGTCCTTCTTCTATGCAGAAAAAGTAAGGATTTGTGCTGTTTACTTGTGAACACTCATAAAGAATAGGTCTAGTTCTTCCAGAAATTGTGCATTGTGGTCTTAAGCTATACCACGCTTTAACTTTTGGGTTTCATAGTTATAGCATAGAATCTGTGGTTGGATGTACATTTCATGCAGCTAGTGTCACAGTTTACAAAAAAAACCAAAACACTAAACCCAACCCCCAGAGCATTTTCTCAGAGAAACCCCCTTGCCCATAGGTGCTGGGTCATTATCAAATTTTAGATGTATTTTCAGAATGAGCATCCCACTCGGATGTTACTAGGCCAAGAAATACCTACTTACCTTTAGCCTTTACCTGCAGGTCAATCATGTTTTCTGTATTAGGAGTAACTTGTTCTGGGTTTAGGGCAAGCAAAGATAAGGACCTCTTACGCCTCCCCACCAGGAGAGCTAGCCCTCTGTCCAACAGTGTAGGTGCTTTGTATCAACCTCAACCCAGAACTGATCCCACAAAACAAGCAGGGTGTAGTACCATGAAAAGCTCCCAGCAGCACCTCAGACACACCAAGACCAAGTATCCAGTGGGGTAGGGGCAAATAGGAGCTCAAGCTCCTGCTCTGAACTGGTCAGAAGGAACATTTCACAGCAGGAGAAGGCTCCCACAGGCGGCTTGGTGGATAGGGGCCAATCAAGTCTCCTGCTGTGGTTACATGTGCTGCCTTGCAGATGGAATGGTTTTCATTGTGGTAGCCTCACCTAGAAGTTTCACACACTTGAAAATGATGAGAAGATGCTGCTGTCATGTCTCAGCCCTTATCGTTGTAAGGTTCCATAAGCCAGTTGGACCTGTGGGGCCTAGGAAGCAGGGGTAGACTGGGTACATACCAGAGCCTGGCTACACTTACCAGGGGAAGAGTTTCACGTTTATCTGCTAATAGGCTATTATGAATTTTGGCTACCTGTTCTTATTTAGTTCAGGGTTTTTTTAAAGGGCTCCTACATAACTGCTTCACTGTGAAGAATTTCACTGTGATTTCTAAGCCTGCATAGGGTTCACTTGTTCAGCATTTTTGGATCGACTTTGTCTGTACACCAAAACCAGAAAACCCTACCCTCCTCAGCCTTTGTTTTTTGATAATCTTTCAGGATCTTGCCTAGAAGTAGATGCACTGTTCATGTGTCTTCTCCTCTCAGACACGGAAGGCTGTTGTGGAGTGGACATCCAGTGATATATTTTGTTTTCAGGGAGATGTTTAAAAGTATTTGGAATCTATTGCCAGTAAATATTCATAATATTCCCTGCAGAAAAACTTGTTCCCAGAAGTTGCCATAGGTGACATGGAAGTTCAGGAATGATAAATGTTTCTTTTTGCTGACGACTTCACATTTTCTTCTTGCTGCTGACATTTAGACAAAGTTTTCTGCTGACATTTGAAAAAAAAAAAAAATATTTTCCCTGTCCAGACGTTACTGGCCAAAATATCACTTCTGTGCTTACTTTTACATTCTTAAGTTCCCAGTTGTCCTAAATGAATTCTTTTTTATTGATCTAATGATTACTAGGTTCAAATTCTCCCTGATTATTCTTTCACTTTATGCTTTATATCTGTAGCTGTAGTAGGAAAGCTCAGCTGCTTCACTTTAATACTTTTAGTAATCTTCCTTTCTGTCTGCCTACCCTCACACACTTTACTGTAGGTTAGTTAATGGCAGGTGGCTGCACAAATTCATATGGGGTTTTTTTCCCCATCACTTCTGCAATCTGAATTAGCGGTACTTTCCTTCGCACACAGTTCTAGAAAGTGCGTCTACCCCATCTGTTTGGTGCCTTTGTTTACGTGCTGGTTTACAGCAATATGGTTGTAATTTCTTCACTACTTGTACTATCAGAGTGTCTTATTATAGAGGCGTCTCTATTTCCCTGATGACATCTAGCATTGTCTGTCCATCAGGTTCTGGACTTGGCTTCTCTTTTAACTCTATACACAATGTTCCTCAGTTCTGCACAAAGTCAACTCGGGCCAAAACTTGAGGTTGCAGTGGTCACAAATTAATATGTTTTGAAATGGCCTTACCTTCTAGAACTAACATCCAGTGCAATCCTTATTAGTTCCAGATTTGCACAGATTTTTAAACGCTGCTAATTCAAAACTTTTGAATTTACTTTTATTACACTCAGACAATTAAAAGCAGGCTGCACAACAAGAACAAATCTGGAACTTGTTATGACACCATTGTTGTTATAACAGTTCTGGAAGTTTGTATTTTGAAGTGAGAAAATTGAAAGTTATTCTGAACAAAACCAATGCCTGTGAATACTAAACTTTTAAACTCAATTTCACTGCCTTTGGTTTTTCTACCATGTGCAAAAATATTTCCTAAAGAAAAAACCATGACAAAAAATAATTTCTTGAGTGTCATTATCTGGCTGCCAATCAGTAAGTAAGAAAGAAGGGCACAAGTCTGCAATAACACAGGAAAATGAAAAAAAAAATATGCATGCCAAATCCTAGCAGATCTGAAAAGTTAAATCAGTCTTACCTCAAATGCCAGAACAGCTGGGGAGAGGCAATGAAAACGTTCTGCAGAAAAACCTATTTGCACCTTTGTAAGTTGGAAAGATTTGTTCCATTTATTGCTGCCAAGGGAGGGGGAAGACAGGGCACAAGAGAGTTTTGCAGGAAGCATGCTTGTGATACTCTTCTAGTTTATCGCTTAAAATGACAGGAACCTGTACAGGACTGTTCCTGATGTGCAAATCTCTTATGGCGGTAATACAGACCAAGAATAATATCTTGTGTTGGGTTTGTAACTTCATTCTCTACAGAAAAGTCCCTTCATTCCACAGCACGGACATCTGCTGGTTTCTGGATTCCCTGGATCTGCACCAGCAAAATAACACTTTGCCTTGGAGCCAGGTTGCCGATATCCATGCTTGAACCTTTGCAAATTCAGTTGAAGTCTGTACCAGTAAAATTGCCTAGCAGTAAGAGGACCCACACTATGCTTCATGTCTTGCTTCTCCAAACACTCTATAATATCCTTTATCCTACTGACAATACAGGGATGGAAGGCATCATATATAATGAACACGCACTTGCCAAGAATATTGAAATATTAGAGAGGCAGAAATAATAAGTCTCCTGATTTTAAGCCCCATCAGCTCACAGTGCCAAGTATCATTCTCCCATATGATGCTGTTCTCTACCATAACACACAAAAGAAGTAATATTCTACAGTGTCTTGTTTACAGCCTTGAGACTTTAAATACCTGCAAGGTTAAAGGCGCTATTCCTTAAGGCTTTGTTGGAGACTGAGACAGAGATCTGAAACCACATACAACATGTTAAAGGTATAATACAGAAAAGACTCTTCTCTCCCCCCACAATTCCTTTTAAAATAAAATGAACAAGAATTTCTAGCACAAAAAAGTCATCCAAAAACTTCCTCATTTTGCTTTGCTGTTCAAGCTACTTCTAGTACCTATGAGAGTGAAGCAGTGCAAATGAGAACTGGTTCAGTTTCACAGAGGTATAATACTTGGTACACTACATTTCCCTTATAACTTGACACCTTGCATTAGGTGGCAGAGAGGACTATACAAATAACAGGAAGTTTCCTGTTAAACCAGGAAGCTATTTTTAATTCTTTTTTTTTTTTTTTCTCAGAAGCCCTGCAGAGATATACGGTAGTTACAAAGCAGTGATGCATTGCCCTGTTTTTCATCTGACGCAGCACAATGGCTGCAGGGGTTTCCTGCTTTGGAAACCAGAGCACCCCAGAGCTATCTAAAAATATACATTGTTAGCTGCAGAAGGTAGACAAAACTAGTATTAAAACTAAGGCAACACTAAATGTTCAGGCAAGTGTCAGCTTTGGAGCCTTCTGAAACTGCATTTAGGTGTATCCTTAAATGATGGTCTAATGCCAAGCTCAGACAGGTACCACTGGGGACATGCTTTCCTTCCCGACACAATTCTATATTGTTCAGACACAAGAGCACAGGAAGTTTAAGAATTAGAAAGCTATGGACTTTTCCTTATGCAGCAACATTAACCATTTTTCTTTCATGAGTGAGTAGGTGCTTGTTTGTCAGCCATAAAGGGGATATTTTACAAAACAACCCACAAAGGACAGCATTAAAAATTGCTGGGCAGAGAGACTTTACCCAAGTTGAAGAGGAAACAAAATTCACTATTCTTAATTTACAGCTGTTGCTCAGCATTGTTCAGCATTTTGTTTCAGTGTAAAGAATACGGAAAACCATGGGACCTGGATATGATCCTTTCATGCGATAAAATTCCTCATATTTTAAACATAAAGAGGATGTACCTTGTCAGCAGAGCCTTACCTTTCCCTTTGTTAGGGTAACCCTGCTACATTTTGAGGGAGTCCCACCATTTGTATCAATTAAATCTTTCTTGGGATTCAAATACCAACATTTGCACTGGAAGCAGCCAAGTCCCAGAATATCTGAAGGGATGAAATTTCGGCATTTTGAAATTTGTTTATATGAATATTAGAGGAGAAAGAAAGCCTGAGAAATTTCCCATTGAGCAGGCAAAGTGAAAGAAAAAAAATCATTCTAGAAATACCAACACACATAATTTCCAGAGTGAAAGGTGCTCTCTAGGGACCACAGCTTTGAGAAAGCAGCTGCTAGTGAGGGTAGGGAGTAGTGAAATCAACAGGAATCATGTCAGAATCTGCCATGGCTTTGACACTCCAGGCAGACTTGGGGAGCCTAGAAAGCCAGCTGGACTGGAAGCCTGGAAACCCTGGGACCCTCGGCCTAGGTCGGTCAGAATTAGCAGTGAGCCTCTGCAGCCACCTCTATGGCAGGTTGCCTGGCCAGGAGGCAAATTTTGGCTTGAGCTGAGGTTGCAAGCTGACTGCTACAGAGATGAAAGCCAAAATAAAGCTAAAGCCAGAGCTTCCAAGGCTTCCTTGCTCTTGGCTCAAGTAGGATCCAATCCCTCCTCCCCCCTGCAAGCCCCTGGCCCCTGGATTGCTTATGCGGTGGGCACAGTAAATGTGTCTCTAAAATGCCAGAAGAGACAGTTGCTGTCATGCCATCATTCCTATGGTTTTAACCCTACAATATAGGGTTCTTCCTGCCCATCTTAATTACGTTGCTGAGGACTAGGCTGGGATTCTCTTTCTCTTAACTGGGTCATAGTACATTAACAACTATCTATGCATCATGTGTCAGCTGGAAGGGAACTAGTAGAAGAACAGTGTAAGAGCTTGCCTGAACCAGAAACCTCAATGGGTCATTTTGCCTTTGTTTTTACTACCCTATAATTATTTTCTTTTCAATGTCACTGTTCAAAGGACCCAATTAAAGCAGGTCTGCACTTTGACCTGGGAACTGAGTACAAACCAAGAGCGACTGTACTCCTGAATCTAAACTGAGAAGTAAGTGGGCACACAACACATCTAGTTTTTTTAAGATGAGACACTTGTATCCTCACAGTGAGACAATGAAAGCTGTATATCAAAACCATTATGAAACATCACACTGACATACAGTGATCCGATTTAAGACCCAGATTGACATAAATAGAAAACAGATGCTAAAACTGTATTTATGTGGATTTTGATTGAAGGCTAAGCCTGTACTCTTATCTCTGAAAGTAGCCAATATCAGTTTTTCTGAAGGTATAATACTCTGCTTCTAATTTCATACTTTGGTAAATGAGAGAAATTTTGTCTTCACTGAGCCAGTGGTCAGCCTGTGAAGCAGGACTAATGCTTGTAGAGTCTCTCCCCCGCTGGTACTGTAGCAGCGGAAGCAGCTGCAAAGACATTACAGAATGTAACATCCATCAGTTTATTGACTGATCTTTATTCCTCCAGTACTGTATACGAACAGATATGCAAAAAACCATTGTCCTAACAAACAGAATAAATAATTAGTAGGCAATAGGAAGAGCTGAAGTTTACATGCAACCAGAGTTCCTTTTTCTTTCCTCTTTCCATAAGATACATCTTAACATGGACCAAGCTCATTAGTCACATGCAGAGTGACACTGCCCCCTCACCACCCCCCCCCACCCCCCCAAGTCTCTCTCCCCCTTTTTCTGTACTCCTATAAAGCACAAAGGGGTGGGAAAACACTGTGGCTGCTTCTTACTGATTACTATATATTTTTGTGATAAAATGGTTTGCGGGACTATCAGGATGAACTCCAGCTGACTGCTTCCAGTCCAGCAATATTCCATATAGCCAGGAGCTAACCCTTGAAGCATTTCCTTCTTTCCTTGGGCTCTGCAGTGACAAACACTGGCTAGTTATCTGTACATCTTGAGTGTTTCTCTGTATTTCTTTAAAGCAAGACAAAGAGGCATTCAATAGGAATTTGCCTGTATTATATAGCTTCTACTTCTGTTTTCGCCATTACCATGTATCAGCTCTGTTCATGTTCCCAAGCCAAGTTCTTTTCATATTTTCCAGATCATTCAAGTGCCTGCACCCAGTGCCCCAGCAAGGTTTAATGAACAAGTCAGTGTTACTTTTTAAGCAAGCAATTATTTTTGATTCATCTCTTTTCAGATCTGTAAGGGAAACAGAGAATTAAAGAAACTAATAGAAATGAGTTCTTGCTGCCACTACCATGAGCTGGCTCTGAGCCAGAGCCTGTCTAACACTTGCAGGAACCATGAGCATGAGATGAAGGCAGATGATGGCTTTTCTGTACAGTGATTAATAGTGATGGTCCACTTTCACTCTTCTCATGGAAAGAAGTCAGACAGTTCTTGCAGAAGAGCTAAACTCAAGAATATTCCTGGTCAGCCTGCAACAGGGAACCAAGATATTCTCAGACATAATTAGCTCATCCAACCTTTCCCCCTACTACCAAACATGTAAGAAGTTCATAGATGGGGCTATGTTTGGGAGTCTGGTACCAACGATTGTTTTGTTGCCATCTGAAGTAGCTCAGATCAGGATTAGGTATTTTGGATGAAGCTTTGGGCACCAAAGTCCATATATTTCAAGGCTGTTTTCCATTTCTGCTGGTCTGGAATACCTCCAGAGATGAAGTTCCTTCATGCCATGTCCTACCATTGTCAGTCTTTAGGAGAAAATATCTCTGTCCCTTTCATAAGAAAAACACAGCAGAAGCTGGTTGTGTCCACTAAGTTCTGACTGATCAGTGTAAATTTTTTGTTCCCTTTCCAGCTATGGTTTTTGTCATCTCTGACATCTCAGCCTACAAGAATTAGTTTTTTCACCTGTATCGTTGACAACTTTTTATGTCTTGCATTGGTGTACTGGAGCATGTGACCTAGCAGCAACAACCTCTGACATGACCATATCTGTAGTGGCCATGGAGGAATGGGAAGTAGTGCATGCTGTAACCTGTAAGCAACTTCAGCATCCAATAGGTGTTCTTTGGTCTTCCCTTATCTAGGGATGACACAGTAAAACCAGGATCCTAACTTTAGTCTAGTCTCCTCAGTGTAGCTTTTGTCACTTTTCTACTTGCTTACAATGACAGAAAATAATCCTCGTGTTGTGGTTTTACATCTGGAATCTGACTCTGGACATGAAGTGAATTTATCAGTGCAACTGCTATCCTTGTGCTCCTGATGACTAATATGTCAAAAGAAATGCTGATGCTAATAACACTGCATCTTCTCACACAGAATTTATGTGAGAGCTCTTTATCATTGTGTTCACTTGCACTTGAACTTCTTCCTGGAGGATGCTAGTATGAATATCGTATCTCTTCAGGCAGTGTTGATATTAAGGCTGCTATTGGAAAATGAGTCAGCACTTTCAAAAACTGCAGTCTTGAGTTGCCGGATGCTTAACCCTCTGGGAACACTTTTGTATTGATAGCCAAGGACTCCTGGAGGTTGGGCTGGACCAGCTGGGATGGTACTACTTGAGATGCTGATCTTGTTTGCAACTTTTATTTCACCCTAATAAAGTTTCCAGTACTGCCTGTACTGTGAATGGGCACAGATGAGCTGATAAAACACAGATTTAAACACATCTGAGAGAATCTGAGTTAGACTATAATTAAACTTGCTTTGGGATCTATTCCTTCTAATATTTTCTTTTCAGAAAAGCTGTGAGCATTTCTGGCTCAGCTGGTGAAGGAAACATCCTCCCTGCTACAGGCAATCCTTCAATGCAGCCAGCTGGAGTCCCAGTCCTCCATTGCAGAGCTTGACCTGAAGATGAGAAACACACCTAGATCCTAAACTCTTATCTTCTTCATTTGGCATTGCTATTTGCATCACAAGTCCCTGACTTCATTATCATGAAAAGGCCTTTATCACACAAAACCGTGACCATAGCTCCAACGAGCACGGCATATTTTGAACTTGCATAAAGCACATTATCTTACCAGACCTTCCACTTGCTGTCTGAAAGCATCTCCTAACATTGCCTACTTTAATTTTAAGGACAGGAGCCAGTGCAAGTATTCCTCTGGACTGACTGTAACGGAATAAAAAAACAGTGCAGCAACTTTCTAGGAAGGGGCTTTTTTTTAAATGAAAACAAAGCCTATTGACTGGAAATGATCTGAATGTGTTTCTAGCCACTGCCAGGTCTCTTGGCAGCATGAGTTGCCAGCTTTCCTTTCCTGTTTTTTTTTTTTTCCCCTGATAACATATGTAAACAATCAGTAGTACACTTCAGAAGACTTACGTAGGACCTGTGCATAATGTGCACACATAATACAGGATGGCGAAATCTACTCTATCAGAGGTAGGATTCATTCTGTCATAGGGCAAATTTGCATTTGCAGGATGATAAAACAGCATGATGGTAATGGAGCTACTTGCAATTCGGGGAAACAGATGCTGAGCACAGGGTCAGATGACTGCAAGCCTCTGCCCAAGGCACAGCATGCCATGAAGATTGCATAGTCCTGGCTTGCCACACTCACCCCACAGTTCATTCCCATTTGCCCCTCTTAGGCTGACGGAAGCAAAGAGGTCATTACTGCAAAAGCCAAAGTTTTGGAGAGTTTAATAGGGTCTTCACATTTTCCTCCTCCTGGCACATGAAGCTATTTGATAAAGTTGTGAGGGAACCCTGAAGTTACTAAGTGCTACTGAACTTCATGATGAAGGTCAACATTGCTCACAGCTATTGTTTCAGGCATCAGTAATATTTCTTCAGAAGGACTTAGCTCTAAATGAAAACTGAAACTGTGATACAATCAAAGTAATCCCAAAGGGTTTTGGCTCTAAACTATCAAAAGAAATTATACATATATTGCCAGGTAGGTCTTTCCCACCTTCTCATCTTAAATCCTCCATCAGTTCTACAGACGCTCTTAACTTGAAGTCTTTTAGACATCTTTGTGACTGCCAGACTAGCCATTTGGACCAGGGAAGGAACATGATATAAAAAGACAGAAGAGGCTGCAGAAATTACTGCTGAAAAACAGGAAAAAAAAAAAGTTTTAAAAATAAGGGCAAAAGGACGCCTCAAATCCTCTCCTTCTGAAATGAAATCTCAGGAACCAGGGAACAATGAAACTTGAGGTGGGTAATTATGCCTTCTGATCTGCAAGCTGTGACCTGGGATGCTCCAGGGCAGTCAAGGGTAGTACCAGGTTTGATCACTGAAAGATTTCAGTGGCATTGGGTAGTGTGCACAAAAATGTGTTGTGTTGGTTTTTCTTGTTTCCTCCACCAGTGTAAACAACACAGACTCATGTCTATAAGAGTGTCCTTAGAGACCCTGACCTCGTGGAATATCCTTGATATTAAAGGAATTGTAAATGACACTATCAAATGAACCCCTGGCTCAAACAGATGACTCTTCATTATTTTGGGCAGTATTTAAACAGAAGTGAACACTACCATTTTGACACAGTAGGAAGTTTGTAAGTACCCAGAAAAGCCTCACTCACTCAATTTATTGAGCAGAAAAATACACTGCATTATTACATGTCATGTGCCAGAATACTTGACACTGTGATGTCAAACAGAGCGAGCAAGGTGAGCACGTGGCAAAATGATAGGCATGTTGTAAGTCATGGACAAAATGTACTGTACCGCACAAAAGCAACATGTGAGTCAACTACCTCTTCACCCTTCCAGCACTTATGTATTACAGACTGGAAGATAGAGGAATAAAGAAAAGGCTTGAGCACCCAAAGGACATGCCATATGTGTTCTTCTCTCTAAGGAGCTTTGAAAACATTTCACCCCTAGCTGCAGGGCACACCTACTTTGTAGCTGACTGTGGGCAGCAGATGTCATGTCCACAAGGCCATGCTGCCCCCTATTCAAGTCCACTTTTCCTGGTCATTATATCTTTTCATGACTTGTAAGGCCAAGCTATCCACATGCACCCCTCACTCTTATTTTAAAACTTAGCAAGCAATCAGATTGCTGCTGCTTGTTCTCAGTGGCCCGCTATGCTCCATAAGGTAAGCACAAGGAAAAATCTCTAAAAGCTGGGCTGTTTCTATTTCATTTCTTCAGACTGACTCATACTCTCCAATCCCTTGTCCTTAGGGAAGATACAAGGAAATGATGTAATTCTTTTTTGGGTGTTTTTGTTGGTTTTTTTTTTTTTTTTTTTTTACATGCTTTGGACTTTTGGCATCATCTGCACTGGGCCTGTTTTTTAATTAATCTGTTTGGACTGCACTGAAGTGAAAGCCTGTGCTGTCTGTCTCTCCGTACTGACTTCTAATAGGGATGTAATGGTTGAGGATAAGAACTATTGATCTCCGTGACTTACCAGGTGACCCATTAACAATTACTTAGGAGTTTTGCAAGCTCTTTAGAGATCAAATTTAAAAGGCTGACCCAATATAAATTTTGAAAGTCTGATATAATATTAAAACCCATCTGTTTCAGAGATGCAGTTGTGTTAACTCCTGCAGCTCCGAACTTGTCATAAACCTGAGGTGGTAGGGAAGATACTTGACATTTTTGTGTTAAATTGAGAGAAGAAAATCAGAACCCTCTAGGAGATGTTAAAAATCTGGATGCCAGTTTTACAATGAGCTCCTGGTGTTTTATCAGACTGAAGTGAGACCTTATCTCTGAACACTTCTATTGACCACCTCCAGTTCAGATTAAAAACTAAATCTGAAGCTATCTCTAGTGCCTAAGAGGAAACTTTTCATTTTGCAAAACCTGAGGTGGAAAACTTAAAATATTTTCTGATCAGGAAACAAATACATTTGGGTCATAAGTAGAAAGGGAGGTAAGGTGTGCTGAGACAGAGGATGCTCAGGAGGTGGAAAATGTAGGTTTGAGTCCTCTCCGACTCAGAAAGGAGCTGAACATGGCTGTCTCTGGAAGTTTCCTAAACTAGAATGACATTTCAAGGCATAATTGCAAAAGGCGTTCTAGATGCAGGTTTTAATTAGTGTGTGATGCGCCTGGAGTCTGGAGCCACAGCTGACTGACAACATCGTAGCTCCCCAGGGAGCAACATCTCCCAGCTCTCTGGTCAAACTTAGCCTCTCATCTGGGGATAGGAAAATTACAGTCTGAGACACTATCCTCAAATATCATTGGCAAGAATATGAACCAAGTTGGATACTGCACAGGAGCAGATGGCAGCCTTTTGCAAAAAGAAATCTTTCCTGCTCCTGCCACTCATACCGAATTCAGCCCTTATGAGAGCCCCGGTGCTGTTGTACTGACACGGGTGTATTCATCGGGTCTTGACAGCAGTAAGCTGCAAGTTGACAGACACAGCTCTGAATATGTGCAAATACACAACTGCAGGTGCCAAAGGAGCCTCCACATCAGAATAAGGAGGCTTCCAGTGAGCTCAAGCATGTCCATAGCAGCAGAGCCCATCTGCCTAAATTTCTTGCAGTGCCCAAGTTTTTAGGTGCCACCATTCCCTTTGGCAGATAGCAAAGCAACCTGGAAGGCAGATTGTGGGTATGACTCACAAGTGTAAACATGGGTGCCCTCTATTAAGCTTAAGCAGAAGCTACAGTTCTAACAGCACATAGTATGAACTTCAGGACATAACTGCTATTTTAAGTGACCAAATCCCTTCATGGGTCAGACCCCAGTGGAAGAAATTCAAGAGTATTAGAGCAAAGCAAATAGAGTACACTACTGTAGGAATTCTTAGCAGTCAATTGCTTTTTCACCATCCACTTTACTTTCCTTTCTGTTGGCTTTCTGGAAACATGCATTCACTCAAAATGTGCCTGATTATTTGTTGAGAACAAATGTGAAAATCATATATATAGGAATTAACTGAAACTAGATTTTGTACTTGTATCAAAATCTAGTTTGGTTTCTAGCAGCTGCACTAGAAACTTGTCTGAGCTCTGGCAACCCAGCTAAGGAACTGAAATTACACAAATGAATGTGACTAATCAAAATTAAAACATTCAGTGCAAAAAGTTAGCCATCAGGAGTAAATAAACTTCAGAGCAGCGTTTTAAGACCAAAGTAATGATTCATTCAAATAAATAAACTAGGAATCAGAAAGGTAAATTGTTAAGTGTTGAACTCTTTCTTCTGCTTTTTGAAGCTTTAATATTCCTTTGCTCAGGTGGCAAACTTTTAATAGTAATGACTTGACAAAAGCTGAAAATCATCGACAAAGTCAGAATTAGCATTCGGGACTTCTGACCTCTGATCTCATGCTCAATACATCACGTGTTGCATTTCCAATGTTACCTGTAATCAACTCTGGTAGAAGGGATTAAGAACAAACGGAAGGTGACTACTTTTTTCAGACTTCATATCCGATTCTTTCCAGATTTTGACAGAGGTGTTTTTGGTTATTTTTTCCCCTGAGAAATGTAGAAGCAGAAGAGAGAGGTTGCTTTTCATGGAGCTTTAGAATGTATCGACTTGCTTTTTAAGAATAACTATCAAAATAAGTTAGCTGGAAAGAAAAAGTTCTCTTGTTCAGATGCTGAAAATATATTTATGTACTGTACTCATTCCTTAAAACAGAAGTGAAAAGAGAAGTCTGCGATACAAGCTGAGATACGAAAGAGAAAGCTTCATCCTAGCAGCAAACCCAAACTTTGTATGTGGGTGAAGTTTTAAGTATCAGCTGCTTAAAGATTCCAAATATCATCATTTTGAGTTACTACATCTGTGTCCTTTTTCCTGCAGACTGCCCAAAGTTTGTCAGCTAGGGAAAGTGATCAATATTGTGAGTTTTTCCAACTGAAATGGCAGAAATTACCTATTTATTTTAATATTCAATACTTAAGTGAAAGAATTTTCAAGTACTTTGCTTTAATTGAAGCTGACATGACTCCAGACTTCTGTTCTTCCCTTTACACTTTATGCATTCTCATGAAATCCCATATGGAGCAGGACCTTCTTCAAACACAGACAATTAGACTCCTTTCCTGATTTGGCAAACCCAAAACTCTCTTTTTTTTGAAAATTGAAGTAAAACTTCCTCAGTTTACATCACAGTTATTTCATCATGCAGCTTGGAAACCAGCTTTTCATATTGTTTATGTAAGGACCACAATTGTTATCACTTGATAAAATAAAACCCGATAGTCTTGAGTTGCATGTAAAGTACATATAAGGATTTCTCTGCTTGCATAATGATTCAGCATAGCTGGTTTTGGTCTTTGCATCATTAAACACAGAGAACTTACCAGAGGTTGCTGGCCAGAAAAGCAGATATATGACTATTAGCATGCAAAATTGCTGGCTTTGCATACAGCAGGAAAATATGCAGTGTCTTCCCAAAGCCACAAAAACATGTACAGTTGCCTATACATTAGCATTTTGGTTCAGAGCAGTAACACAGTTTTGAAACAAATCCCATCCTCTGACCATCCTAATTTCTGCGCATTAGTTCAGTTCACAGAGCAGTTTTGGTGCACAGAAGCACTGAATTCCCTTTGCTGCAAACTAACCCAAAAGCAGTGCACATGAAAGGCACTTCAGACTCCAGTGGGGATGTAAAGAGCCCAAACCAAGCAGTGGGCCTTTGGGATGCTCTAAACCACTTGCATGGTGAGAAGAGCCAATCCAAGGGGTGAAGTTAAAGGCAGCCTGAAGTTCAAATCCTTGAAGGGCTTATAATGAACGTGCTGTTTCTCGGCACTAACTACTTCAGTATGCTGATCTATTTCTGTTATGATGAATTACTCATTAATGTAGACATAACCAGCCCATGAAACATACCCCCAAAATCCCACACCAACCAACCAAAGAGGTATCAAATAGGTTTTTGCACAGTATTTTGAGAAGTATCTCTACATGTTTGTTTATCATGCTGATAGTTCCTATAGAGCTCTTGTTATCACATTCTTCTGTGACATAAAAAGTACAGCTAAAATTTTACAGATGAAGGAAGATACCTTTGCTTTAAATTAACTTACAGTTCTGATGAAAAAATCCTGATATGGTAGATTTGAAAATACGGTATCAATTTTTGTCTGCTATCCATGAACCTGACAGATGAAATAATAAACACAGTCTGATTCTTAAACTACTGTACAAAGGGGGATTTCTGGTGAGACAGATGTGATTGTGGTTTCATTTTACAACTGCTGAAGTATCTGTAGGTTCTTTCAAAATTATAACACACAGTCACTCACTAGTAAAATTATCATAAGAATATAAGTTCTATTCTGTACTACTCACTATTCCTACAGAGAAAGACAAACTGATCACTGTTCAAAAAAATGGGGATTGTGGAGATGCCATGGGTCATGATCAAATTAAGTTTGTTGTTTTTTTTTTTTTTTTTGACCTAAGCAGTAACTACAGGAGCAATTTCTCAAGACTGAAAGTAACTGCCAACCTAACAGAGCACATGGAAGCATTTTAAACCTGAATGATAACTGGGATTTTTTTAAGAAGACAATTAATTTCAAAAGTCTTTGTCATCAGGACAGGAGCCTTCCTTTGGTTAGAAAGAAAGTTTAAGATGATGACAGCAGGGTGCTGAAAGGCAAATGTAGGTAAATTGAGCTCACCCACTTCCAACTTAGGCAATACAGTATTTACTCCCTTCTCAGCTCCTGGTGGATATTGCTTCTTGAACAATAGTGTTTCTATTTTTCTATCTCAATTTTTATAGTGCACATCGCTGACCTTTCAGAAAGTACCAAGAATTTCCAGAAAATCTGCAAATGTTAATGTTCTCTCCCAAGCAATATTCTCTTCTGCATGTCTACTTTACTGTGCTATTCCTGAAAAAAGCTGCTACCTGCAGTGAAACTGTTGGTGCTGAAGACCCTGTCTTCATCCTGTGCAAGTTTCAGTAGACTGTAATTTGAAGTAGCTTGAGCTGGACCTCTGGACTGAAAGGCCATAAGCCATGTGAAGACATTTGTGGAGCTCCTTCCAGGTTAGTTGTTTTGTAACAAAATTCAGCTCTTGCATTTCCAGCCCACACTTCACCATGAACTAGCACCGTAAGTGGTGTATGAAAAGGTACCACGGTAGCCTGAACTCTTGGATGTCCCTCTCAGAACTCCCACCATACAGCCAAGTAGATAGTGGTAAAAGATAAAAATCCTAGCCATGCTGCTTTGGTCTGAGCGATCGGTGATACTCTGGTTTCCCCTCTCCTGTGCACTCTCATAGCTGATGCAATAAAATATAAGGAAAAGGAGAAAATGAGCTAGCTCACGGCTTGCTTTCAGGCAGCATGTTTTTTCTCCCTGTTGTTCAGAGCAACAGTAAGACACACCATCCTCCTGGCTCCTTCTGCTTCTCCCTGAAACAGAGGGTGAGGATGTCAACTGTCCTGATCACAGCATCACATTGTCCCTGGTGTGGGACCTGGCATCTTCCAGTCACCCTGTACTTCGTGTTAGTGAAAGAGGGGGCTAAAGTAAGCATGTCTGTATCTCAGAGAGGCAGTGAGAGCAAATATTAGTAAACTCTTACTTTGTTTTCTTGAGTCTTGCTATTACAACTATATTCTTTGAAAAAGCAGTGCAGAGGTGTCAAATATGACAATAATGATTTATTTTTATCACCCCTTGTGCAGTGATTAGCATATTCTTCTTTTGATTTTTGTCCTCCTGCCGTAGGCTTGCTCCCTCATTCCCATTTAATTCTCCCCCTTCCCTCTTTCCTCCCCCTTCCTTGTTTTGTCTCCTTCAGGTTCTTTCATTGTCACATTGTGCTCCTTCAAATGCTGCACACATTTTGTCAATGGAGCCTCTGTAGTAGCTGGAAACTGAGAAGACCCTGTACTGCTGCTTGCCAGGCAGCAGGGGAGCAGGGTTTTCTGAGTTTCCAGCTGCTTTTGAAGCAGCACTGATTGGTTTCCCTCGCTGCTGCAGAAAAGGCTGGCACACGGGAGCAACAAATTCAGCATGTCCTTCTGGCCTATTTTCAATAGACCTGCAAGTGCCAGAACAGAGATTGGGAGCAATTTGATGCTGTCTGCTCAGCCATCCCTCTATTTACTGAAGCAACAGTCTCTCCCTTTGCTTTTCTACTTCTTTTTCCTTCATTTCCTCAATTTCTCTCTCTGACGCATCTCTTTCTAGTCCACTACTCCATCTTAAATTAGAGATTAAGAAAGAGGACCTTAAAGACACCATTTTTCTCTTGTGCTACTTTTGTAGCAGTATTTAAGCTGAGCAAGCACAGTTCAGTGCAATGGTTTAAAAGGTGCAAGTGGAACAGAGTAATGTCAGCTACTCTTGTATGCCCAACGTAAAAAGACAAAACAAAAGCTTACTAAGTTTATTAAATCAAGACAACACTCAATAATCCCTTCAGAAGATTTCTATAACAATGAAAAGTAACACCATAAACAATGGGAACAAATATATTTATTTATTAAAAGTTCTAAATATCTTTTTCTTCCTCCTGAAATTTTAAGCATCTTCAATATGCTTGGGGAACCCCCTGCGTTATATGCTTAGGAAACACCACTGCAGAGACTTCTTCAATCAGGCAAATTCAAGGGGCAAAAATACAATGCTGTAAGTGGGCAGAGGAAGCAGTAAGAAGGGATGGAGGACAAAAGCCACAGAAGTCCACAATGACCATATCTGTGCCCTAGGCCAGCTGCAAATCACTAAAATATTGCTTTCATAAAGCTACATAATTGTATTTTATGAATCCATTATTTCCAAATGGTCATTTATCTGGCATTAGAAACTGGCAGATGTTACTGCAGAAGCAATTCAGAGAAAATACTTGGAAGAAGAGAGGTTAGTACATCTGTAAATGAGTTCAAGCTAGATACATTAAGAAACTGAATATAAGTGGTTTAGGGGTAAAAATCAGGCCAAGGCTCCTCAACCAGGCAGTAAATCTGAAGTTACAGTGGTTAATCCCAGATCAGAAATGTCACCACCTCTTGATGCAATGTGCTCAACTGGTACAGCTCAAGGTAATTGCTCAAATTTCTTCAAAAGACAAAACCTTGCCTCTGTGCAGTTTGGGGTTGATCAAATATGTCTTTTTATCCCATGGTTGTCATTAAGGCAGCATAAAGAATAAAGCTGGCATAAACAGCCAATATGTATTATGTGCTCTGGCTGATGCAACATAAGTTTCATTGTGCCTGATGAGGACTTAACTTTTACTGCCCAGAGATCTGGTAACTTGCAGAACTAGTCTTTGCAAAAACACATCTACAGCCTCAAAGGGTGATGCTGATGAAGTAAAGAGGCATTATAAGAAGTAAAACTGTTATTCTGGCCTAGGTTTTCCCAACAGCTCACCTCCCACCTAAGTACCTAAACAAAAAGTTTCCAGCGCCACCTCTGGATGTCATGTGGTTTCAACTTTAGACTCCTAAGCTTTATGCCTAATTGGTCCAGACACTATAAAAATTCATTTCAACTAGGCAATTTGTTCACACAATGACAGATTTACAAAGCAGAAGAATACAGTTTATCCAGGGCACCATTTCTTTTAAGAATGACAGATTAGGGTTGATGATGAGGGAGTATTCCATCAACAAGACCATGCTTCATCAGGAACATGCCATGGAACGACAATTGAACAACATAGTTGTTCCATCGCTCATGCAGTAAAAGCTTTATCAGAAAAAGTAATTACGCAGAATGTATCTGTTCTTGTGTTTTACTTTTGTGAGTGAACACAGGATTTGTAAAATATCTCCTGAATACAGAGGAACTTTATTTATCTTCAGAACACATGAAACTAGTCCTAAATTTCCCCAGCATCATTTAAAGAGTATGTCTGAACTGTGTCCAGAAAGATGACTGAGAAACCCAGTCTATTCCCCCTGCTAATCTAGTCACTGGCTGCCAGAATAAAGCCTCAAACACAGGTGCAAGCACCAAAAGGGATGATTTTCACAATGTAGCACGTGTCTGTTACGGACTAGAGACACAGGACAACACACCACTTCTCTTGGAATAATTTTGGGAATGACTTTCAGTCCCTATGTGTTTGAGGGCAGATTTACATCAATTACCTGGGGGTTAAAGGATCTTTATCCTCTCATTTTACTACTTGTGTCCTGACAGAGCCACTCTGCCAGCTTCCCATCACCTGCCTTCCCCTCTCCTAAATTAGAAACATCAAGTGATTTACGCTTCACATGCATTTTAATATGTACCTAAAGACTGACTACTCTTCTGCAAGATTTTGCTTCAAACTCAGTTCCACAACACTCAACTGTTAAAAAACAATAAATCCTTTTAGCTCTGATCTGGCACTGAAAGGCTACCTAATTGCAGTACAAACCTGTGTAGATCAGGTCTGTGCCGAACGTTGAGGGCTAGTGCCCTCCAAGTACAAATGTGTAACTGAGCCTGCTGATGTCTTCCAAGGGAACACGCAAAGGCTGCTTCACATGCCCCCACAGGCTCCAGAACCAGCTCTGCGGCTCCGGCTGCTGGTGCGTCCTTGTGCCAGCAAGGCCAGGGGGGTGGAGCCGGGAAGGCATGTGGGTGCAGCTACCTGGAGGTCTCTTCTTCCATATTATGTTTCAGGCAAAGTATCCGAGAAAGCTGTCAAATATTACATGGACTGGAGAGGCTTTATGCAAAAATGTCCAGAGTGGAGCTTAGTAAAAAGCAACTGAGGATAGGACCTAACAAGATTGGGTTTGCTTGTGCCAAAACCACTAATTATCAGATGAAATGTCAAAGATTATGTATGTGGAGATTAAGTATGCAGAAGGGCTGTGACAGACACTGCAGCTATGTGAGGCAGAGAGTACAGCAGTCCTTCATGTGTTTTTGCTAGTACACATGGCTTCTAGCTATTTGGCAGTGAGCCTCCCGTAAAAAAAAGTTTTGGGTCCAGCTCCACCTGCCCTTTTCATAGCTTTCCAGGGCTGCTACCCATTTCTCTCACCCCATGCTGGCACTTCTGCCTATTTTAACAGTGCTGATGCTGAGACAAAACTAATAAACTCAGTTGAACACTGCTGAGTTTGTCCCGAGCAATGCAGATGTCTGAACTGAGCTCCATTGCTCCCCTGGTTCCATTTTGATGCAGCACTGAAAACACTGTACTCAGCCCTGCAGCAGGCTAACCCAGATCAAAAAGAAAACTTGCACTTTACCTCTGTGCCTTAATATACAGCAAGGAGAGACACCTCCAGTTCTAGGCACGGAAGGTGTCAGTCATGTCTGTGTATGCGTGTTCAGCCAAGGGTGCAGGACAGCACTAGTGGAAGGTTTGCAGTACCTTGCAGTAATGCCTGATGTGTCACATTGGTGGTGTTGAAGAGGCTGTTTTTAGCAGAAGAAATTAATTACTCACTAGTTGTTGTTTGGGATGAAGAGATGCTAAAACTTCTCATTTGATTTCAACATCACAGTGACACAGTTGTACTCATCCTGTTTCCAGGAACTGTTCAGTTTATGTCAGTCAGGGCTCTCTGCATCTCACTCCAGCACATGGCATAAGCCCTGTAAAAAGAGATAACGCTCAGACAAGCTGGGATAAGTGGTAGAGATCATCTTGCTGCTATTACAGAACAGTATATCCAAGTGTTTAACATTAATAATCTGAGCCTTTCCCATTTAACTATCTTGTAGAGAGTACTCAGAAAATAGGAGAAGAGGAAACAAGAGACCCAGGCACCCTTTTAGCGATGCTACGTCAATTATACATACAATGATCACTAGGTTTGGGCTTATTGGTGACAGTTTTTCTTCCCTTCAATTTGTGTTATGGCCTGAAATCACAAAGCTGTGATCCCTGAGAATCTCCTTTGTAATGCATATCAACTTTCGTTGTGCTCCTTTGTTCCCAATGTGATGGAGCATTGTGGTGCCTGTGTCCAGGGAGCAGGTTCGCTTTATTGTTCTTGTAAATATGTACTGCTGGGCGCAGCTCAGTGGACGGCATTGAGTTTGTGCATGACTGACGCCGACCCGGACAACTGCTCTGACCCCCAGCAGATGGTGGTGCAGGGGCTGCAATGATCTGGAAGTAATAGCATGTGCCATTTCTTTTTGTCTGGAACAGACAGCCAGACCCTGCGTTTCCCTCCCCTGAGCAGCAACAGCTGTATATACAGTACGAGCTGGTGAAACCCTAACTGTCACTCCAGTCTTCCTCCTCTGCCATTAATCAGAAAACCTTGGGCGCTGAGATTTCATCAAGATTAAACACTATATGAACACCACATAGCTCTTTCCAATGTTAATAAAATTGTGTGTGTTGGGGCACAGATCAGTTGCTTTCCTAGAGAAAAATGATTAATAGTTAAAAATACACCACCCCCAATGTTACACTCGATAGTGGTGGATTCACTGTTTTTTAACCTCTACCCAGAAAAAGCCAGGGTACAGGAATCAGTATTAACTAAGAATTTCAATGTTTAGACTACAAATAGCCTTTACTGTAGCTTTAGTAAATTTTCATTGTCATTTGTATTTGTTTTTATCAGGGACAAAAACAAGTGTTTCTTTGGCAGGAAGGTATAAAATGGGTGAAAGTCCACAAGTGATGTTTTTTTTTTCCAAGGCCATGGGAGATTTATTGCTTCAGAATTATAGCAGAGCAGTTGGTATCTGATTTTGTAAGTGAGAGGCCAGATTCTTTATAAGTCATTGTATATGGGGCATCTCATCAGAGGTAAAAAATGACAAATTATTTTGTGTTGGAGTTAATAATCATCCACTGTATGTTTGGCCTGTGTTACCAATTGCCATTAAATTGTCCTGATGGTCCAGAAGGGAACTTCCTTGGGATGGACAGGGTAACTGCTCCCTGCCCCTCCTCTCCCAACCCTAGCCGAGAAAGCTATCAAAGAAAGGGGCTGAAAACCAGCTGCGCTCTGAACATTGTATTTCTGGCTGCTGTAATGCTTCTGCGAGGCTTTCAGCCAGCAGGTCAAAGAAAGGCAGACTCACAGTACTCAAAATGAGGAACAAAGGTAGAGCAGGAATAATGGCCACAAAACCTCTTTAGGCTTTTCCCCCACTCTGTATCGGCATAAACACCTCTTGAGGATTTCACACACAAAACCCTCAATCTATAATCCCACATCCAAACTGCTAGACCATTCTCCTGAGACAGCAGACACCTTTACATTGCTTCATTCAGAGCAATCTCCTTTCTGTGCAGGGGAAACCTGACCTCAATTTGCCCCTCTCATGCTCCCCACATTAATGAAATATTCCGGGGAGACCTGAAGTCTCCCAGGTTGCAGCACCTTGACACTGCTATAATGTTACAGTCAGCCTCTGCTGCTGGGCCATTGGCTCAGATGTGTATTTTTCATTACCTTTCATTTATTCATCCTAGACTTGAGAAATGACCTCACCGAGTTTGCTGAGACCAGCTTCAGTCTGACAAGCCCTGATCTTCTTAAGAAAAAAAAATATTAGAAAATCCCTGTTCACCTTCAGTGTGAAACCACCTTGGGCTCATCACCCATCGGGGTGGGCCAAAGGAGAAATTATTGAATTTCTCTTTATATGACTTATAATGAAAACCAGTGTTCAGTTGGAATTCCTTCCAGACTTTCCTGATGTTGTTTCTAGTCACGCCACCTCAAATAACAAACACTTAAGGAAAAGTAGCTTTACTTTCTTGACTAATCCCATTAGCTTTAATGGGTCTAATTGCATGAGTAAAATTATGCATGTGCTTATCTCCTGGCAAGGTCAGTGCCAGTAATGAGCAGAAAAACAAACTGATAATGAAGCCATGAGTAATAAGAATGGCTAGATAGCTGGATTTCTAGAAAAAAAAAAAAAACTGCTGTCTGGAACATTAAAAATGAAACACCACTTGTTAAGACTAAAAAAGAGAGAGTAAATTCTGAACCAAGACTGACAATAAACAAAATTATACAGAAATTCTTTAATTAATTAGCATCCCTGACATGTCTTCAGTTACCTCCATAACAGCTATAAGCTCATTACCTTAGTTATAACTTATCTGTTCAACCATTCATTTATGCGAAGCTCATCAATATGATATCCAAGCACTAATGAACTTTAGTGACATGAAAAGGTCACGTGTAATGCCCTAAAAGGAAAAAAATCAAAAGATTATTTTATTCACAAGTGCCAGCCACCCTGGGTCTGAGCAATGAAATATTCTTAGGCAATTTGTACGGAATTTATTTTCATCAATTTCTGCCTGAAATAGTCTTTTTTGGGGATGAGGATTATGGAAATGAGCTACAGAACAGCAGAGGTTCAAAATGAGAGTTAGACCAAGTCCACAACAGCTAGAATTTGTGCAACTGTTCTGGACAAAAGGAATCATCCAAATAGATACCAACATGGCAGTATTACAAGATTATTTTTTAGGATTATGTGTTCTTTGACCATGCCTTTAGACTGCTTTAAAAAATACTGTGTTTCAGGAATGTATAACTTCCTCAATCTTTTAAATGAAGAAACAGCCCAAACCAAGTATTATCTTTATAGCCTGAGGCCATGGACAGTCTCTGTAAGCCACTAAACACACAAAAATAGTTTAACTTCTTCACACAGGACCAGCACAAGACTTAATCATCACTAAATTCTCCAAATAGTTTATGCAGTACCTAGCTTTATACTCATTGTGAAGCAATTAGTTTCCTAACTCCTCTCTTGCCATAACTAGGACAATTCCTGTGTGCACATATTTCTATGCAGAATTACAGGTTAAGATTTCTGTCTATGCTTCCTCCCATTTGACACAGTGTGTGGTTATGACTGGGACCTAGACTTTCTTAGGACATAGTAAAATGGGCTGGTTTATAATGTCAAATAGATTTTTAGTGGTGGTTTTATCAAGGGGTTCTGTGCTGTTTGTGGTTTTCTTTTAGAGTAAGCTGCTGAGCTCTTTTTGTACCTTGTTATAGTTAATCTGAAATTCCCTTAAGCACTGTATCCAGCAGAAAAATGTGTATAATCAAGAGTGTGGGTTTCTCTCATGTTTTGTCGAACCAAATGGATTTCATTCTTTGAGGGCTTTTCCAAAAACACAATTTACTTGCAGGTAAAGGTGAAGCATGTCAGCATACATTTTCCCAAAGAGCCTCATGAATGGGAGAGTAGACTAGCTGAAAAAAATCAGTCACTGAATTACAGTCTTGGGTGTGAGATGTCTCTGGCAGTTTAGAGGGTAAGCTAATACGTCATGAAAATAATAAAACTGCAACCTCACCTCTGGTTAAAAAGTTTTTCTGCACAAAGACATGTTCTCATATTGATTCAGAACTGTAGCATTGCCAATTCAATTTGTATTTATATATTAATAATATAAATAAATCATCTGGAGCCATAGCATAATCTTTAAATCTTCCTTTTGCTTTGTTCATTATTTGTGATAATTCACAGTCTAACTGACTAGTTAAATCTTTCCTGTCCTCTTGATTTCAGTGGGATGCAACTTATTTCCCTTGGCAAACACTGCTCAGAGGCAGTCCTACCAGGAGGAGACAGACTAAAAAGGAGCTGTATTTTGGAAGCAGGGAGATTTTTAGTTTCTCCTGCTGCACTCCCTGTCAGTAATGACTCTGCAATCTCGGTTTAACCTCAGAACTGGTTTGGTGGGTACACACACTGAGCATGGCACAAGGTCAGGGCAGTGCAAGAGCCATGCTCCTGGCAGCACCAAGGTGTGTTCCAGTAAGCCTCTGCTCTGCCAGTGCCTGTGGCTGTGAATGCAGGGCTGGAGGTGCCTGGTGGTAGTGGGTAGCATCTCCCAACTCTGCCAACATTCTACTCTCCAGCTGATTCATAGGTTCACTGAAGTCTGGTGGTACCGGCAGATGCACTCTGAGGATGGGGTGGGCTGACGGCACAACCCACTGCTACAGAGTACAGCTGCGTGTGGAGAGCAAGGCTAAGGGAGTAACATGGTGCCACAAGTAGCTGGTGGGCAGGCAGCATGTGTGTAAGAGGAGGAGCACTGTGCAAGAGAGGTTCAGAGACAGACTATTTGAAGAGCCCAGTAAAACTAAGAAAAAGAGAGATGCAGGATACTTTATGCACAAACAGAAAAAGACCTTCAGCTAATGGAAAAAAAGTACAGATACTTTTATGGGGTAGGGTGAGGAGCAAAAATTTAATGCAGTGCAAAGTGTCTTAACAGTGTGTTTTAGAAAAGTATTTAAAAATAAGAGGTTACAGAAGTCACTCATTAACCTGTTCACACTGCTAACCTACATAACCACATGATGTTATTACTGTTAACCTCATCTTCCCTCCTCCTCTTCCTTCCTATTGTTTGCTATACTCATTGCATCTTGCCTTTACATTATAAAAATGATCTGTGAAGGGACTGTACTTGTTTGCAAGGCAACATCAGTAAGGCTCAAGCCCGACTGTACCTTTTGGGAACTATCATACTAAGGCATACCTCAACCAGCATTAAGATACAGATTCATACCTTCCTTTTGCGCTACCATCCTCTCTGAGGTAATGACACAAGCAAAAACTACTGAACAGCGCTCCTGCTGCACTGCTAACTAGCCCGTCCTTTTTTCCTATCATCCTCAAGACAACATTGCAAATCCTCTGAGCTATGTTGAACAACAGCATTGATTTCAAACAGCAGAGGCACTTCTAGACATCAGGCTGCCAGCTAGCAGCTTAAGCGATAACTTTTGTTGGCATGTGCACCACAGTTCAGTCATAAGGTATGTTCTGTGGGCAACTGCCTGTTTATTTTCTTTCCTAGACACGCGGTTAAACCACATTGTACATCCTGTGCTTATAAAATTCCAGCAGGCTTGTATCACAGTACCTACAACTAGAATGTGTGATTTACAGCACCAGATACAAACTGCAACATCTCAAGATAAACTTGCTGCTTATGGTGAAGATTCAGCTGTGTGGTTCCACTATTTACAATGCTGTTTAAAGTCACTGGATTTTATAAATAGGTAGGATTTTACAAGACACAATATGGATTATTTTTTATAAGAAGGCAGACTCAAATGAGAAGGGTACTCTTGGTTACCTTGAGTGTCTCTTACATGGCTGTGCTATGCACATAAAAGAGACAGGGTGCTCCTACACAAATGGTTGCAGATCTGTTGTCTTCCCATTTTTCCCCAAGCCAGCGAGGCAGGAGACAGCTGCCAAACAAGGAGCCAGCCAGCATGTTAACTAATGCTGTGCCCAAAGGAATAAGCTTAGGGGAAGCCCAGAGCTGAGGCTGAGCTGGAGAAAGTTTGGTCTGGACTGGTTGAACAAGCTGTTGAAATCTTCTGCCCAGTGATCACACCTTGCACCCACTGTTCCTGCTCCTGTCTGCCCTTCTCCTGTAGAGTTCTGCTCTAGAGTTGCTCAAACATTGCTGGCTAGCAACTCCTTCAGTACCATTGGCAAGACAAAACTCCAGGACAAAAGATCTCCTCCTTGCCCACACAAAGGGCCTGATCCCTACTGACTGTCAGCTCTTGCCAGGGTCCCTGTCTTTTCTTCTCTTTCCACCCAAAGTAGGATCCTTAGAAGACAGATGCACAGACCTGGCTCTGTCCACATCTGCATGTGTTAGTGAATCCAAAGAAGTAGGAGGTGATCCTGTCCCTCAGTTTATGAGTGAGAGTAAACTGGATTTCATTCTTAAGAGCCTTCCATTTTTGAAGGCAGCTAATGATTCTGAGCACCCAGCTGGAGCCACCCAGCAAGGCGTCTGCTGGTAAGAGTGAAGCCCAACACTGGCTGAAATTACATCCTTCAAAGGTGCCTCCAAGCTGTGCTTCTCCAAACCATCTCTGAAGTGATGGGCCTGATTCAGAACCCTTCCACCAACCTCAGGAGGGCTTACATCAAAGATCAAACTACTGATTTGCATAGCAAATGCAACATTTTAAAAGGAGCAAACCTTATATTTAAATGCATTTTCCAGCTCCGGAAGTGTTTACATTCATTACAGACCAGAAAGTAGGGCTTAGTTCCCCAGGGTACCAGATGCTTTCAGTTTCCAATAAAGTCGACAGGAATTGCTCACACTTTACCATGTGAAATGCAAACATAGCAGCAAGAAGATAAATTAATGCATGAACAGTATTAAAAAAACCCTCTGTGGTTTTATTATCTTTCCTTCCACTGGATACTCATACAATTTCAGGCTATTGTTTTTGGTTTGAATAGTATTCCTGGCCTTTTGAACTACACACTGTTTATCACCAACACGAAAAAAAAAAAAAAAAAAAATCCGTGATTATTTGCTTTATAATGTACTTCTGCTGGTGATGGAAAAGACTACAATAGTTTCTCTAATAATTAGTTCTTTGAGATAATATACCTGCTCCAGTATCCAATTAATCCGGTTATCAAAATGCCTTCTTTGTAAAATATTAAAAGTCTAGACACTGCAGATTATTGTGTGCTATATTTTTAGATTTTCCAGTTTGATTCAAAACACACTAAAAGAGGGGCCCCATCAAATGACCATCTAGAGACAGTCCATGGCAAATATCCAGAAACCATTCTTAATGGAATGGAGCGAGCACGAGCTGAGATCATTCTTTAGCCTTGGGAGGGGAAAAAAAAAAAAACACAACAAAACCGAGAAGATGTTTTTAGGAAGAGATTTCCAAATAGATTATGAGCCAGTCTCTGCAAACAATACAGAGGATTTCCAGTATGCATTATGCTTTTGCCGAGAACTGCACCTATGAGGGAGCCAACCAAAGTCCTTTCGAACCTAATGAGGAGGTGGAAATCACGATGGGGAAAGTCCCTTAATGAGAGCAAACAATAGCTGTTTGTACAGTGAGTAGAATTACAGCAAACTTTGTTGCCAAGTAATATCTTAAAACATGATTTTACTCATCTGAGACATTATTCATTGAATTAATATTAGCACTGGAGAATGTATGTGAGAGAGAAACCCAAAATCACATTTACTGGATTAATGAAATGTCATCTTGTTCTCTAATTTGGAAGACAGCAGAGGTACGGAGGTGCAGTAATAAAAATTATGCAGGTTTTGGAATCTCAGCAGATCTTTAAATCAACATTGCATTTGTGCTTGAAGCTGGATTGACATGTTATACTAAATACAGAGAGGAAGTTGAACAGACAGGGCAGAACATTAATGTAAAAAGATTAATTTTCCAACATGGTCTTCTAATGGACAAGGAGACCCTCACCTTGAAAACATGTTGTTAAACAAATCCAAAACGGGAGTCTTCTTCTTTTGCTACGTCAAAACGCTGGTGCACATCTGTAGATACTTCTGCTCCCGTGCCTTAGCAGTTATCTGAGAGGTCACTACAAGGTTTGCTGCATCAGTTGAAGTCTTAACAGACTCAACGACTTGTGTTTGCTAAACAAATGCTTCTTGTGCTTTTGGCTGCAGATGACAAGAGGTATTATGAAAATAGGCTTTTCGTTTGGAACCGATTTTTAAAAAGTGATGGAACATTTCAGTGTAACAAATCCATTGGCGCTAATGCCTGTGCCTCCACATCCCAGCCTCCTACTCCAGCATTTTTATTCGCTATTTGGAAATCCATTTATTTTCATTTTCCCACTGTTTCCTGTATGGAGTCCTGTACGAATTAATTTTTAACCTCGATAAATAGGAAGTGCTCAGTCCGTACTGCCTGACAGAGCCACCAGACACAACACGACAGTTTTCCTCCGGTCCGTGCGGTCTGTCTTTCTCTGGCTATGGCAGGGAAGCGAAGCTGCTCGACGGTTATCAGCTTGGGGTTTTGTTTGACTCAAGCGATTCGTCTAAGCAGGCACTGACAAAACGTCCTCAGAAGCCCCCGTTTGAACTCCTGAGAGATTTTATACAAGGAAAAAGAACCCCTTCATCTCCCCCACCCCCCCCGCGCCGGCCCCACAGCCTAGTTACCCAACAGCTGCCTCAGCCCCCAGCGCCGGCCGCGCATGTGCCGCGCCCACAGCCAGCACGAGGCAGGCGGCCCCACACGCGCTTCCCGCGGGGTGAGGGGGCCAGGGCGAGTTCTCCCGCCGCACTGGGGCCGGTCCCGCGGGCTGTCAGTCACCTCTGCTCCACCCCCCAGCCCCGAATGGTTCCTCCCCGCCAGCGGGGGAAGGCTCAGGAGCGAGACGCGCGAGCGAGCGGAGGGAATCCCTCACTCTTCCGTCCTTCCCCCCCGCCCCGCGCGTTCTGCTCTCGCGAGAGCTGCCGCTCTCACTAGTGCCCGCCGGCCAGCCGTACGCTACTCTCGCGAGAGCGGCGCGGTTCCCACGCCTCGGCTGTTGTGTCTGAGGGGAGAGCCCGGGCGCGGAGTGGGCGGCGCGCGCCGCCTCCTTCCCTCCTCCCCCCGCCCCGCGCGTGTCTCACGGGTCCGCGCACGCGCGCTCAGGGCGCTGGGAGGGGGGCGCTCTCGCGAGAGTAGGAGTTTTGGCGAGAGTTTGTGGAAGATGGCGCCTGTTGTGACAGGGTGAGTGCGGGGGGTTCGCGGCGCGGCGCCGGCAGCCGGCTGATTCTGGGGGTGCCGGCGCACCGGCTGCTCCGCGCCCGCCCGTCGGCGCCTCGGCCGCCGCTCGGGGGAAGCGAGGGCTGCCCTTCGGATGGCCCTGGGGCAGGCCCCGGGGAGCAAACCCCGGGGGGCTGAGATCCCGCCGGGTGGGCACACGGGAGGAGGCCCCCCGCGCCTCGGGTGACAGGCCGTGAGCGGTCGGGGCCCCCGCCCGGGGGCACCCTGGCGGGGAGGGCTCGGCAGGGCTCGGCGCTCCCCTTGCTCCTCTTCTCTCCGGCGCGGGCACAGCGGTCGGGACTCCGTGCGGGGTCAGTGCTCGTCCTGGCTGTTCCGGAGGGGTCCCTCTCTGAGGGCTTCCCAGAGAGCAGTGGAGCCCGGTGGGGACGGACCCTGGGCGGGCATAGGCCGTTTCCCCTTCTCTGCCGCCGCAGTTCAACCTGCCGCAGGAGGGGGACTCCCGGGCTCCCTCGGCCGCATACCGGGGAGCTCTCGGACAAAGGCTTTTGCTCCTGCAGTTCGTAGAAGTTGAGCGCATCCTTTGTGCCCTGCCTGAGCCCCTTCGCACGGCGGGGTCTAGCTGCAGGCCCCCAGCCCGGCCCGGGAGCGGGGTGGCTCTGACACCGCCGAGCGCTGAGGTGGAGCGCTCCCGGTCGCATCGAGGGCGGTCAGGCTTTCCGCCGCTGCTAGCAGGACACCAGTTCCCGCAGGGTGGGGGACTGAGGCTCCCTTTCTCTCCTCCCCGTGCACCATTCCCAAGGCTTTAGGGAATTTTAGCTGCCTTTCTCCAAATATTGCATTGCAGCGAAGGTTAGCAGCCTCCCCACCCCGCTAAGCCACGCTGGAGTGTAATGAATGATAGTCGCCATCCCTTTCAACCACACTGGGTAATACTTAATCATAGCTAGCCAGCTGCAGCGTGTGTCACTGTAATAAGTGACACCCTCTTAGCCACCTACAGCTGATGAATAATAACAGATCCACTGCTGGTACACAGTGTGCAGTCTCACCTGCAGTGTTACATTGCGTATTGTCATCCTCACCACATCTTGAATTCTGCTGCTTACTGTAAGTGCCGTGTCCTTAATTTTGGACTAGACTAAGCACATGTGATCTCCCTCCGTGTTGAGGGAAGGGACAGTCAAGAGATGAACGGGCTGTTTCTATACTCCACCTGTTTGTGCAAATGAAACCCTAAGTGGTGAAAGTACTGCCCTGTCCTTCCACAACGTGGACCTTATTTTATGATTTCACAGTGTGTCTGTGACCTTCTGTCTTCCCTGTGGGATTACATTGTCTACAGCGTTGGCTCTGTGGTTAGAGAGCAGCAGCCTGCTTGGGGGTGGGGTGGAGTTGGTGGTTGATGCTTTTGTTCTCATGGAGAAGGTAGCATTATGGTATTTTGTTGTTTTGTTTGGCTGCAGTAGTGTTTCCAATTCCTCACTCTTGTTTGTCGAAAACTAAACTGAAGCTTTTGCTTGATTTCTCTCCTGATAGAGGCAGCTTGTGGCTGATACACATTTTCCCAATTAAATGTTCTTCGGGCAAGCTAGTCTTATTTTGTTGTGGTTCCTGGAGTGTACTGTTCAGAGGTTAGAGGTGAAAAAAGGGAGCAAATGCGTTTAAAGTTTGCTATAAGTTTTAGTCTGTGCTCTAGTTAGCAACTAAGTTTTTCCACGTTTCTCTTAGTGTATTCATCTGAATATTTGGGTTCTGTTTCCTTTTGTTTATTGATTATTACAGGTTTGTCAGAAGTGTTCTCATGTTTGTGATGTTACTTTTATTATTCTCTGAGATCTGTTACAGTGTTGATAGTAACAACTGTAGATTATTTATTTATTAGGAAAACCAGCATTTTACTATGATTGGAAAAAAAAGGTGTGTATTTTAGGTTTTTAATGCTGAATTTATTGTTCAAAACCTGTAAGTTGAATAATTCTCTGAAAAAGTAATCTTGTTTTCTTACTGTTACATATTTTTAACATTGGTAAAATTAAGTCTGTTAACTTTAGTTAATGTTACAGTTAGATTACATTGAGGAGTCTGATTTTTTTATGTCCTGTGTTTGAAGTGCAGCTCTGATGCTAATCTGTCTGTCTGTGTTAATATTAAAAATTGATGTTTCTTCAGTAGCTGATTTTTATTCTTTTTTTTTTCCCAATAGTAAAGGCAATTTTCTTTATGTAAAAGCTGATTTGCACAGGAAAAAAAAGTTCCTGAAATTAAAAAGCTTAACTGAAGAATGTAGTATGCAAATACCATGTTGTATTTTAAGGGACAGTTTGCAGTTCTTAGGGGTGCTCAAACTTTGAGGTAAAGCGTATGGTGTTTCTGCAGTCAGTGTAAGCTGAACGTAAAAGTACTACAATTTTTTTTCCTGCAAAAACTTTGTGCCTAAGCTTGCCTGATAGTACATAGGTTTATGCTGCGTTGGAACGCAATAGTAGGAATTTACTGCAGTGATTCTGGGGGGCAGTCAAACTACATTTCCAGTTTCTTGTTTGTAGCATCTGGCACACTGCTGCTACTTGCATCACATCACATATGCATGGTGTGATGGAACCTGTATTGCACAGGAGCGGAACTATAATGAGAAAGTACACAGGAACATCAAACAAATAACTGAAAATGATTTACTAACTATTTGAACCATTATTTAAAATGGAGTGGGTAATTTATGGCTGGAATAATAGGATAGTATTTTGGGGGTTTGTGGAATATTTTTGGTTTTGCTTGTGAATGATTTAGGGAAACATAACTGTAAGATGACAAAAATAATGAAAATAGTTTTTAATTAGAGAAGCATTTACATGAGTGCAAAACATTTTGTTGTAAATAATTACTGATACAACAGAAATGCATATAGGCCTCAATTAGTTTGTAACTTTCTGTGCTACACCTAACACAACCATATGTATGACAGAAAGGTTCTATTCCAAAGAACTGAATTTTGTGTCACTTTACAGTGACATAAAATATGGAATAGTGTCTCTGTAGCCTGGGACGACCTGATCTTTAAAATACTAGACAGTTACGCAAGAAGCTATTGCAAAAAAAAAAAAAAAAAAAAAGGGCAAACAAAAAACCAGCAACCAAACCCAAACCACCTTTGCAATTCCTGTGCCACCAAACAAGTGATCAAAATTTTAGAAATGATAGATAAAAATGAGAAGTGCTAGGCGTTTGTTTGAGTGCTTGATTGCCAGTGAAAACCTGTGTTATCACAGTATAAAGGATAGTGTTTGGATTATTTTTCAGATAGGTTGAGAAGCCTTGAAAAAGACAAAATAACTGAGTGGGCTTGTCACTGCTAAGATGTTTTCCATAGGCGCTGTAAAGTAGACAGTTGTTTTAGTAACACTTTTTAAAGTATCAGACTATTTGAATTATGTGTCTGAATTAGTCATCCCACAGCTCTGTGGTTAAGAGGTGTTTCCTGACCCAGAATATTTAACGATATAAGGGTAAGACACAGGAGAATATCTGGCATCAGTGCAGTGAATTTTAGCATAGTGGTCTAGGTGTGCCAGCCATGTGGTCAGTTTGTTTGTTTGTTTGTTTTTAGTGAGTGCTATGGAAACACTTGTAGGTGTGTTTTGGAAGAATAAGGTGCTGCTTTGTGGAGAAGTTCAGAGATGAAAATATAACAGTTGATCAAAACATGAACCTCATCTATGTCCTGATTAGTAATTTTGGGATGAGGGTGTTGACCAGTAAGGGTCTTGAATTAGAGAGTGAAGCAGATGCTGCTCAAGAGATGGGGGATGAAGGGGAGACTTGTTTGTTCTGACCTTAGGCTATAAAAGCTGTCTAGAGAGTAGCATTCAGAATGAATAGAACAAGTTCAGCTCTGGTTTTTGAAAGATGAACACAGATGCTTTGCTAGTTCAGATTTAAACTGCTGTGGTCACAGGATAAAATTTAAGCTACTAAAAGGCTTATATTAGTGATGTGATAGGCATTCCCAGGATATGAAAACCAGGTTAATTCTAGGACCGATACAGAACCATAGTTTGAGGGCTGATGCTTAGTTTAGAGTCCAAAAGTTAGTGACTTGCAGTAGTGGAAAGGGAACTGAAGCAATGAAAGAGTAAGACCTGTGTTTTGTCTACGCTGAGCTGATAGTGAGGTATCTGTACAGAGAAAGACACAAGCTGGTGTACTAGCTTGGACAAATGCAGGAGATATGAAGTAGAAAGTATGCTGTGGTTAATGGCAGGGAGTTAATAGTTTGATTTCAGTCCTGGCCCAGGATAAAGGGAATGAGAATGGAAAGGGGTGCAAGACAGGAACCAATTAAATGATTCATAAAATAGCGCAGGTGAATGCAGAGGCTTCTTAAGGAGGATGCACTGAAAGAACAATTAGAATGATAAGGGATGAATCATGAGACCAACATGCCAAGGAAACCAGGGAAAATATTTCTGGAAAAGGAACACTGCTGGTAGTCTTGTGTGATTGACAGATCTAGGAAGATGAGAATTACCTGTTGATTGTGAGCTTCATTGGAGGGTTAGGCTGAGAGATGTTAGTGAGAATTTTCAGTGATGCTCAACGTATAGAAACAGGATTATATAGACTGTAGGTGTAGAATTCAAGGGAAGATGATGGGATCTTCAGGCTACAGTTTCTACTGTCACTGGAGGTTTAAACATATTGCTTATTAAGATTTGAGTAATAGCATAACTACGGCTATTGTATAGTGTGTATGCACATGATGTGTGTTAAAGGTTGGGGAAAAACTCATTTATAATCAAATGAGTAGATGGTTTTGTGTGACTAACATTTAAATCATTATCAAAGAGCATATCAGTGTCTTTAGTCTGGCTATTGGGAAATCTTTGTGGGCAGTATATCTGAATGAGTCTTCTGAGATGCTTGCAAATATTCTTTAACCTTTTGTAGTTTCAGTAGGTGCAGTTTTATGAAGTTAAGCTCTTGATTTTGATTTTAATTACTTTTATTGTTTATTCATTGTATTAAGTACCTCCTTGTAATTTCTGACTTATTCTGGTTGATAGTAGCACAAAGAAACTTTGAAAACAATCTTTCTGTAGCTTGATTTCTCCAGGAAAGATCTGTAGACTGTTTTATTAGGCATAGTACATGTGCTTTTTAATGCTAGTTAAAAGGCAGTACCCTTTGCTGATATCTCTTTGCCGTCATAATTCTTTTAAGCATGCTATTCCATTCTGTGAATTGCATAAATGATCACTAGTTTGTGAATAGGAGTTTCTTTGACTTGCTAATTTCTGCTTTGCAGTAATAATTGATTCTACGGTTGTTTTTCATTATTTTGAGCTTAAGCAATTTCTATCTTTACAAAGAATGTGAAAAGAAGCTAAAGTAGCCTATAGCTACTTGTAAAGTCCTCCTAAAAGACCTGTGGTGCCTTCATGGGCAAAGATTTTTAAGCAAGTTTTTATAGTTAGTAACTCATTTTTGGTGAAGGGTACAGTTAAGATGTGATATGTACCTGTTCTATTCGATCTTAGGGTTTGGTTAAAATTGAAGAGAAAAACTGCAATGTTGAGCTTGTAAAATATTTAATACAAACAACTGTTCTCTCTTACACAGTACAAAATAATAGTTTCACATTTGGAGAGTGAATCATGGCAGCAGAATTTTAAAGTTTCAGGACATCTTTTCTGTGTTTGTCATACTTGCCATTCTAAATGGTTTGGATGTTAATTGCAAGCACAGTATTAACTGACCTAAATGCCAGTGTAATATGCTGAATCACTGCTTCCCAAGAACATTTCACAGGCAAGGTGTACTTTTGAGTGGATGTTATTTTTTTTAATTTGTGTTATTGCAGTACGTTAAAAATCTCAGCAATTGCAGTGTCTGTCTGTTTTTACAGCGTTGCTTGGTTTTCCCTGTGTATTTAGGTAAAGACAGGAAAAAGGTGAACATCACGAGCTATATTGTCAGATGAAATCTTATTTCTGTTGACAAAACTCTATATGCCTTTTAAGTGTATAGTATTTCAAGGCAGGTTTATAATTATAGGTGTAAAATTATGTTCTTGATCTTACTGAACTTTCACTATTTTTATTTGGCAATGCTTACAATGTTCTAATATGATACACTTGTCTTGAACATAATTGCAATAATTAATCATTAAGATCATATGAAGTAAAGAAAAACTATGGAATTATGGTTATTTCTTTTCAATGTAAAAACTTGGAAGAGGAAACAGCCAATACATTTCTTTGAAGAGAAAATTATTAATAGAAAATAGCAGTTTCCATATAACTAGATTCTGAGTCTTGCAAAAGTAAGCACTAAACTTAGAGTTTGACATTATCTCATTTCCTGGGGTTCTACTGATGTTGTGGTTCTCTTTGCTCATAATTCGTGTGTGTCTGTGTATTTTGTGGTTGCTGCCTTTTGTAAAAAAAAAAAATGTTAAACACCCTTTCCAACCTAAAGAAACTCTTTCACTGCCTATTTCGATGTCACATCACTGGCCACTTCTCAGAGCCTGTGTATACTATTTAAAATAACTTCATTTTCGGAAAAATACTTCATACTCCTCAACTGGAGTTTAGTTAGCCAGATAGTGATATATGGCCATGTAGCTTCACACTCTTCAGTTTGTAACTTGTAAGCTACCTATCTGCAGTGGTAAATTTTTTTAGCAAGCAAGAGAAGAAGGTATGGCTTTCAGTATGGAAAGTGTGAGAAATCTCTGGATTAACATCGCAATTTTGCATCCTCAGAATAGACAGAGGCTGTAGTTTTACAGGGATAATACTGGTTTTGTGTTCCATTTAATATTTTGTGTAATTTTTGAAACGAGTTTGACTGATATATATGAACTCTTACTATAAGATACAATTACTGAAATGTTTCACTATTTTAATTAATCTGATTATTCAATGAATGGCATGCTCCTGGGGCACAATGTGTTATTTCTAAAACAGTCTGAACATTTCAGTCGCTGCATGTTTCTTCAGTGAGTTTGTGAGGCTCTTTTTTGGATATGTCTTTTTATGTAGGTATGTCTTTGAAAACATTCTTGTTGAATTTAAGTGTATATTTCTGTAATTCATTTAAATAAAATTGGTTTTGTTGCCTCACTTGGAAAACATGAAGGCATTAAGGTGGTTGTGCATATACATGCAACCGTAACTTCTCATTTGTTTCTTATTCAGGAGCAAGAACTATCTCCTTTGCGTTGTAATTGTATGACTAATTTGTATGAAGTGCCATTTAATAAGTATATTCAAAATTCGGAACAGTTATAATGGGCAACAATCTGTATCGGCAAGTGGTCATTTTTGTCTGCTGTGTGTGAGATTACACCTGTTACTTAATTTTTGTACTTCTGGTAGGTGAGATTCAAGGGTATAAATTGCAATGGGTCATAGTCTTTTTGCTGTAAATTTAAGTATTTGTAGTTATTTGGGTAGCAGATTTAACACAATTTTCCCTTTAAGAGTACAGGCACAAGCAGATACTTCCCAGTATGCATAAGGAAAAAACTCTTTCTGTTGGTATTCTTGATAACACTGCTCAGTCTGTAAAACATTCGATCTGTACTTTTTTTTTTTCAAACCTGTACCTGTGGCATGTTTCCAGTGTGTGGTGCTTTGAGAGATTACCAGGAAACTTGGTATCACAATGAAACTTGGTCAGGCAGCCATGAAATTCAGAATTTTCTGAGCCCGAGAGAGAGAATTTAAATGTGTAAAATACCTGCCCCTAATTTTTGACAGACCATAGAAGTGGCACAGAGTGAAAAATACTCAAGGCAATATCCTGCTTTCCTTTTCCTGGTAGCTCTTATTTTTACTCTAAAATTTAATTTTGTCTGGGAGCAGTGGCAGAGGATCTTGCAGGTGGTGTTTCTTCTGCAAATTGCAGATTGGGAACTGCCAGTGTAGAAAATAAGGTTACATTTGTTTGCTCACTAGAAGAATTTGTGAAATGGAGCTTTTATCTGGTTTTGATATGGTGGGGGGGGGGCTCTCTGATAATGGGTTAGTGCTTTTACCAGTGCTCTTACATAAAGAGAACTTCAAAATGAAGGTCTAGAGGATCACTCCAAATTTATGCTGTTGTGGAAGAGTTCTAAGGCCTGGCATAGTGGAATAAATAATAATTATTATTTTGTTGTTCCAGCCATCTGCGTAAAAGCCCTTCATGTCCTGAACATGAAAAAACAAGCAAAAAAAAACAATGACTTGCCAAGGTCAAACATAGAGTCCATGGATAGGTGGAAATAGAATTAGTCTGCTGATTCGGTTCTTGTTGCTCTGTGTGGTTATGGGTTGTTTGCTGTGCAGTTTGCTGCAGGTGGAATTGTGTCTTCTCCCTGCTGTGACTGTGAAATATGGTCAGAAGATACCTGACTTTGTTAGTTTTTTAATCAGTATAACAAAAAGATATGGTAAGGAAGACTGAGAGTGACTGTATTCATGATTCATGTGTTTTGGTAGTAGTGAGGGCTGTTAGAATAGACACTAAAGAGGTGCTGCTCGTATATAGTCGAGACATAAAAGCAATAGGTAGGGCATGACCAGTGGGTAACTGTGGCTTGAAGAAAAATGAAGCGGCACTGCAATGTGGTGTAGCCATGTGTTTATACTATTGAAGAAATTATCCTGTATAGGTATTTGTTTTTAAAATTCAAAATGTTCTGTTGCTTTCCACATCAGTCAGCCAGCTCTGGCTTCAGTAGTGAGTGTAAGAACTCAGAAAAGAAAAGCTTTATTGAAAGACTGGTGTTACTCTGTGTGTGTGTGTGTGTGTTTCTTTTCACGCTGTCTTAGTTTTGTAGTTGACACATAGTGATGACTAGTAAAATCCTTAATAATGTAATATCTTCCAGAAGTGAGGGGGATACAGCAAAAAGCTTTGCCAGTGCTGGGTCCTAGGGTGTTACAATTTTTCTTGTGTGGTTTTTATTTGTTCGTTTGTTTTCTTTTCCTGATGCATTCCATTTCTTTTTAGTAGTGCATGGTTGGTATTATTTTTGGCTTTTGTTTACATGTGTGTTACAAATCTCTCATTAATAAGTTATGCAGAATAGTTAATCAAAATAAGTATTTGGCATCAGGCTTCCTCTTTGGAAGAGGGTTGTAGCACGCTTGATGCGTTGTGACAAACTTGGCAGAGATGATACTAGCTTTGAGTCCTAATCATGATGTAAAAGCTTGAGAGATCTTCATATAAGCACTAAATTTACAAGAGTGGCTTCCAGTATTAATTGTTCTGCTGATGATTATGAAGGCGAATGTGCCTCTCGGTTCGTCTGCTAGAGTGGTAGAGCAATATAGAATCATAGAATCATAGAATAGTTAGGGTTGGAAAGGACCTCAAGATCATCTAGTTCCAACCCCCCTGTAATGGACAGGGACATCTCACACTAAACCATCCCACCCGAGGCTTCATCCAACCTGGCCTTGAATACCGCCAGGGATGGAGCACTCACAACGTCCCTGGGCAACCGATTCCAGTGTCTCACCACCCTAACAGGAAATAATTTCTTCCTTATATCCAATTTAAACTTCCCCTGTTTAAGTTTTAACCCGTTACCCCTTGTCCTGTCACTACAGTCCCTGACGAAGAGTCCCTCCCCAGCATCCCTATAGGCCCCCTTCAGATACTGGAAGGCTGCTATGAGGTCCCCACGCAGCCTTCTCTTCTCCAGGCTGAACAGCCCCAACTTCCTCAGCCTGTCTTCATACGGGAGGTGCTCCAGTCCCCTGATCATCCTCGTGGCCCTCCTCTGGACTTGTTATGTATATGTCATGTATAGATAGAAAATAGAGAGTTCTCTAGATCTGAATTTTTTGCCAAAGGTCATCAGAAACAGGAAAGTTGAGGCAGAAAAACTTACTCTGATGTCTGTTTTAATAATACAGATGTTGGCCAGGTTCATGTTCAGTTTTGGTAATGCAGAAGATAAAAATTGTGTTTGCAGTGCTTATGTTTAGACAGCAGCATTCTCAAAATACTAAGAACTGTTAAAACGTGAAAACTACACTAAAGCAAACAGCAGAACTTTTTGCATTTTATTTGCAACGGGCAAAATACCTGTATTTCACAATAGTTAGCAGGCAAAACAAGCTGTTATGAAACAATGTTTTGAAAAGGTCTTATTGAGAAGGTTTGCTCACAATTAGCTTGTTGAAGTGATAAATCATACTTCAAATGGTAGCAGAGGAAAAGTAGACCAGGCTCTCAGTCATTCACAATTCTTTAAGGTTATTAGAAAGTATAGGACAGCTCTTCTTGTTGGATCCCTTGAGCTGTAAGGATAATTATTCTTCTTTTGGACTAGCTGCTGCATCTACATGTAGCTGTTGAGACTGTAGTAAGTAAAAGATGACCTCAGAAGACTGTTAAAGGTAGCTGACAAGACAGAGTTTGAAGCTAGTCCTTGTGTGAGTATTGCCTGAATCTAGGCGGAATTTCCATTTGGAAATAAAATATAGAAGAGTGAACTCTCTGGACATACCCAGTGGTTTTCCAGTGTTTCATCCAGATAGTTTTGTTTTGGAGACAGTTTTTGTTTTTGTTTGGTTTTTTTAATTTTCTTAATATTGTTCAATACTTAGCAAACAATCAGAAAAACTGAACTGACTCTTGGCTGTTGCACCTTACTGCTGTATGGCACTTAGAGTTACCAGTAGACTGGTTAGACCTGTCAGTTTGCATAGTCATGAAAGTCACATTGCATCAGTTCAGTTTTGAAGGTTTATCTTTTTCAGTTAGAATGGCTCGTAAACCCAAAAGCAACAGACCTATATTTGCCAGGAATTATTAGGCAGTGATGTGTATTACATCTGTAGAGATAAGAGGCTTCTTCACTTACTGGAGATTTTCATCTGTGCTTCTTGTGCACAGGATTCAAATTGTGGATATTGTTGTTTAAGGTACATTCTTAACATAGATTTTATGGTGGCACTTTTGATACTTGCTCTATTGTGTTCAATATTCTCCTATTTAGTGTCCAGATTTTAGGCAGTTTCTTTCAGTAATACTTTCTTTTTCAGGATGGAAAATACTACTGTACCAGTGTCCAAATTGTTTTCCTAACTAATAGTTTCTCCTTTGTGTTTTGACATTAGTTGAAAAATGTGTATAGCCACTGCTTGAAATTCCTTTCCTCTGATTCTAGTTTAGATCTGGTCAATTCTGCTTCCTCTTGTTATATATAAAGCATATTGAAGTAATGTTGAGGTTTTTTGTTTTACATAGTTGCTTTCAGCCTTGCTCTTGCCTGAACTTTGTGAACAGCCCTCAATTAGTTTTGCTTGTACACCTCTTCATGGGGTAGTATACTGCAATACTTTGTCCCTTTTTTTTCAGTGAAGTTTCTGTATAAGCCCTATTCTTTGTTCCTGGGCAGTCTGTGTTCACTTTCCTTTGCCCAGAGCAGTACTTCCAGAGTACTTCCCGACAGTGTTGCTCCTTGCTCTGGGTCTGTCATGTTCTATTTTCTCTCCTCGCCCTACGGCCCCCTCTCCCTGTTTTTTGCTGTTACTAACCCTGTCAGGCTTGTGTTGTACTTAAAGCATCACCAGCATTATCTAGAGAATGGTGAAGTCACTGTTACTACTCACCCAGTGTGATAATCTAACAACTGTATGTTTTAGGTCAAGTCCAAACCCTATTCCTTACTTTTTGGTACTTGGAGCTTGGCCATATCAGTGTCTTTGATTGTGAGAGGGGATGTCTAATAAACACTGGTATGCTGCTTGTCTCTCAGCTAAAGAACGGGTGAGGATTTGAGATAAAATAGAATCTAAAGAATTCAAGAACTGCAGATATCTTGTGTAACAAAAGACAAAACATTGATACAGAGGGATGAGGAAAATTAAGTTATATGGGGAAAGCCGAAGAAAGATCCTAAGTGTTAATAATATGAAGGCAGGAAATGTATTTTATGAGGGGTAGGAAGAAAACACAGTAGAGGATCATTTATTTTAGAGGAGTTCTCTTGGTTCTCTTCTCTCTTGATATGTTTCTGTCCTCTTCATCATCTCAGAACTATATGGGAAATTTACTATTTTGTTATCCTTTTGCTGCTTCAAGAGGGATGGATAAAATAGAATCCTGAATGAATTCAGGGACTGCAGTCTGTTCCTAGTGGCTTTGTGGGGAGTATATTGAAAGCGGTGAAGAAACAGAACACTTTGTTCTTACTAACATGTTGTATTTCTAAAGCAGCAGAACTGGGAGAAAGGATTGGTTTTGGAGTGATGAAAGCAAACAAAGTAAAGCTGAGACCAGGTTTTGAAAGCTGAGTTCTGTAAATAAGCATTGCCCAAAAAAGGGTGTGTGTGTATACACATAAACTTTAGGTTGATTGTTATACAGCTTTTGTTTTACAACTTGAGTTAATGTTTACTATACATAAAGTTTCTCCTAACATAAGATGGGTTAAAAGAGCATGTGTAACTTTCTGCATAAAATTGTAACTTCTCTTTTTGCCTTGTTCAGTGGTTGAATTTGCTTTTCTTAATACCATTTCAGAACCTTAAAGAAACAGTATTCGTACTGTGGTGTCGTCTTATAGGTTAAACATTACCAGTTTGTTTGTGGTTCTTTCCTGTGTTTGTTCTCATCAGAGGAGGAATCTTTAGTAGTTTGTAGATCCTGTGATCGACTTGTCATGAACTTGCTTGCTATTGGTGCACCACAAAAAATATGTATTAGGAAGCTTAACATAAAGATATTCCTGAAGTAGGTATGTAACACTGGTGCACTTTTTCTTTCAAAATGAGTGAGCCTCATTTCACTCTCAGTGATTAAGCAGCTTTGGCTAAAGCATTCCTCCCCCCTTCATTTTGCAACATAATTTAAAAAGTCAAATAGAGATGTCCTTTGGATATCAGAATTGAATAACGGTTTTAGCCATCAAGGCTCAAATGTGTGCAACCTTTCTCCTTTGGTAAAAGGAACCTTCAAACATTCAGTCTTGCAACACTGGACCATAGTTGGAGAAACAGGAAGCAAACACTTAGGCTTTGTCCCAGATCTTCATTGCTCCTTCTGTCTGTAGCCTCTTCCTTTTTTCAGCTGCTTTGTTAATTTCTGCCTTGGAAGCCAAAAGTAACTTCATGCTGTTCTCCTAAGACTTGAGTCATTTATCAGCTTCTCCTTTGCCAGATGATCTGTAATGGAATCCTCTACGTTTTCCTTCTGCCTGAGGCCTTTATCGCGTTGCCTACTTGCTTTTGCCTTTCTGTTGCAGTCCTCTTGATTCCTTATTCTGTCCATTTTCTGCAGTGTCTACAGTTAATTGTAGCTGTTAGAAGCATCATCTTGGGGACTCAGAGTTCAGAGTGTATTAGGTTTTGGCACAGTATCATTCCTATAAGTAGCCTGTATTCAGCTATAACTCATGCTGCTTGTAAACATCATTTGTTGGGTGGCATGCTGGTAAAGGGAGCCCTTTTTACAGAAAGGATGGACTATGTTGGTTTTCGTTACAAAACCAGTCAGGACAACTCTTGGGGCCTCTCTCTGCTCCTTGTGTATTATGAAGAGTGATGCCCTCATGGTGAATATGTTAGATTTGTCCCAAGGTGCGCTCGGCATGATCGATGAGATCTTGTAACTATTAGAAGCAGCATAGTTGAGCAGCTGTTGGGTGCCTGTCATGGCATTGTGTGTGTGGTTGAAGAAGATCTTTCCTAAGGGACCTTGTGCTTTGTAGTTGTCAGCCTCTGGGGAAAACTGGAAAATCCTTTCCTTGGGGAAAAAGAAAAACCTTAAATAAACCAAACAAATAATCGCCACACTCCCCCAAAAATTTTGGTCTTATTCTGTTCTCCAAAGTTGGAAACATCTGGTAGCAGGGCTGTATTGCATGCTACCAAAGCAAAACTGGTTGGGACTCTCACATGTAGAAGCTCAGTTTTCTAGAAGTAAAGACATGACTAGTAGAGATTCACTATGCTTTTCCTTACTGTTTCTAGTTAGTTTTATTAATAAGCATTTGCATGATCATACTGCACTTGACAGCTGTACATATGTTCCATGTGCACCTTCAGACAGCTGTGGTGTTCTGTTGCAGTGTTCAGGGTGAGTGGCTGCGGCTTCCGAGATGCAGGCTTTTCAGATGTCACTCCAGTATGACGTTGGCTTTGCTGATGGGTTAAAACTGAATTTTAGTTCAGGGGTGGGGTAAACCTTTGAGACTGATCATGCTGATTGTGCCAGGCTGCTTTGGGATTTGCTTGCCCATCTAGTATAGCCCTGTTAGGTAGCCAAACTCTCCCTTTTCATCTCTTCACTTCCCCATTGGTCTCCAAAGCACATAGTATGTGTCCTTTGCTGTCTTCAGTATACTTGGACCATGAGGGGTCCAGTTATTAATAAAAGCTGTGTTCATTCCTGGCATCAACATAGGGCTCAGAAATCCCCTGAACTGAAAACTGTCATACACAGGAGAATGTTCAGGGGCAGTACCATTTAAGCTTGTTTGGTTCTTACTCTTCTTCAGCTGTCTGCTAATCCTGTTGTTGGAGATGGGCAGACGGATTGCTGGAGGCTTGACCTGAGTAAGAATAATGCCTGCATCCGCTACAGTGTGAGCAGAAGGCTCTGTACTTCTGGGTGGAGACTCTTATCTGACCTTCCTCCTCATAACCTCACTCACTTTGCAGCAGCAAAAGGGAGTGGAGGGGACTGGATGGGCAGTAATCAAGCGTTAAGGAAGGGAATGAATTCTCTAAATACAAAGGTAGATAATATGTGTATGGAGGCATTCTAATCTTTTGTCTCTTGATTCTCTTTAATTTTCTACTACTAAAGAAACTTTGTCAGAAGAAATTTTGGAGTTGGGAAAATCAGATTTGGCTATTTCAGTATGGATTTTTTTTGTCTGATTCTTGAAATTATTTTTTGCTAAGGTTAAGAAAATATTGAATGGCTTTTCTGTTTTACACATGTTCTTGTATTTAGCTGTAGGGAAGTTGGTCTCCCCCCCACCCCGCACCCCGGGAGTTTCCTGTGTATATGGAAAAAATACAGAAGTGAAAAATACCTCAGGCTTCCAAACCTGCTGCTCACATTTCACTTCTCCCACTACCCTTCTTGTCATAGAAACAGTTCAGCAGTTCTTCCTCTGTCCCCATAGCAATATCATTTATTTAAAGAGCTAGACACCACCATAGCTAATATGGTCGGTAACTTGCCACACAAAGTTATTGCAACAACCTGTGAAACCCGGGGTGTGTGGGGGGGAACAACAGCAACCAAAAAAAAAACCAAACACAAACCCAACAAATTACAAAGGGATGTACTTTTCTGGTGTTTATCTTTAAGTTACCAGAATACTTTATTGGGCTTTTCTTCAGGGTAGTAAATATAACATAATTTGATACCTCTTCCAACAGGTTTATAGTCATAAATAAATTCAGTACGCAACTCATAGTTGTGGGGGGCTTTTTGTTTGTTTGGTTGTGTTTTTTTTGTTTAAAATCCACTTAAGGCAGGTGCCCTAAAATTGTGTGTGACTCAGCAGTAAATGGCATTCTTATCATTAGAAATTCTGGAGACCCTCTGCAGAGCAAACAGTTGGTTTCCATATTTCTTATGCCTGTGTGAACAGAATGTAGATACGAAATTGAAACGACTTGCAAGATGAAATGTTGGTATTTATTCCATATGCGTGAATGCTGTTTTGACAATATTTAAACTTTCCCATAACCTTATAAGATAATTAAAGCACTTTCAAATTGGTGTTCTGAATTTTCTTCATTTGTTTAGACTGCATTTTGCATATGCTGTTGTCAAGTAACAGGGGTTTTTTTTTGGTCTCCAAGTTGTTCTATAAATAGCCAGACTAAAGAACTTGTGCTTCCTATGCATTTGTGCCCTGTATGGTGAGGAGAGTTTCTTGGACAGTATCAGGAGTTCCTTCATCCCTAATGGGCAAAGTGTATTTGTAGTATCGCTAAGGCATACACTTACTATCTATTCAGATAGTATATGCAGAGTGACCAGCTCTGAAACAGCGTGTAACTTCCAAGTTCTGCTTGTCCTTTTCAGTGACATCAGTGTTTCGGAAATGCCTATCCAGCTTCCAGATTTCATAAAAGTCATAGCAACTTAATTGTTAAAACTTTAACTTGTCTTCTTTTTAAACTTAGAATTGATGTATGGGTTCCAAAGTTACTGCAAAGATGGTTAATCAGTTTTGTAGCATAAGCTTCATTTTTTGGAAACTGCAGAAATAAAGCAATGAAGGAGTACTAGCTGTTAGTGGAGTACTGGGCCTGCTCTGTGGACATGTTAGCATGTCCCTGTTTTCCAGAATGCATTAAGGCCATGGAATAAAAGCTACCATCTCTCTGCAATGCTGAATTCGAAGCTGTAACTTCTAATATAGGTCATCCCCCAATTTTCTGCCGGATGAGACTTTTTTGTTCATTTATCTTGACTGCACAGGCATCTGCATGTTTTAATTCGGGGGTTCACAGAATCACAGAATCGCAAGGGTTGGAAGGGACCTAAAAAGATCATCTAGTCCAATCCCCCTGCAAGAGCAGGGTAACCTACAGTACATCACACAGGAACTTGTCCAGGCGGGCCTTAAATATCTCCAGTGTAGGAGACTCCACAACCCCCCTGGGCAACCTGTTCAGTGCTCTGTCACTCTTACAGTAAAGAAGTTCTTCCTGATGTTAACATGGAACTTCCTATGTTCCAGTTTACACCCATTGCCCCTTGTCCTATCACTGGATATCACTGAAAAAAGCCTAGCTCCATCATCCTGACACCTACCCTTTACATATTTGTAAACATTGATGAGGTCACCTTATCTATCTAATTGCTGAACTTTAATGATCACATATATCCATGATTTTCCCATTTTTCTTGGAGAGCTCAGTCTGTCTGTTTGAAGCAGCAGTAGGCAGGAATTGTGGGAAGCAAATCTCCCTATTGATTAGCCTGTTCCACGTACTACACAGTAAGCAGCCATGTGTTGACCATCTCTTTTAAACTGGTCAAGGTATGACTGAGGCACATTTGTAGCTGCTGACCTTGCTAACTTTAGTTGTTTAGTACTTCAAAATAGTTTTGACAATTTACTTTCCCTTGTGGCCTGAATGTACTTGAAAGGATGAGCAATGTTTTGAAAAGAGCTTGCATTGGGAGCCTTTGCAACACTGCTTAGGCATGCTTATCATCCAGTAAAATCCTTACACAAAAATTTATGCCAGCACAGGCATTATTCTGGGAAACGAGTGTTGTAGCAGTCCCAGGTTCAAAATCATGCAGAAGTTAAGTGCTGTTGGGTAAAATATTCTTTTAAATACTAGCTCTTAAACACTAAAAATACGTAGGTCAACTATAATTTGTCTCAGAAACGTTCTTGTTTTCAAGTTGGCTTCATAGTTTACAGTGTACTCATTAAGATGCAGGGAGAAGTTTTACCAGTAATTTGCATCTGTGTGGAGTTTAAACTTGACAAACCTGAAAAGCAAGCCTACTTGAATTAAGTATGATTCACACAATTCCCATTTAAAAAAATGGACAATAATAACCGCTTTGCGTTTGTACTGTACAGATTTTTTTTTTTTCTTACGAAAAATGCCCTGTAAAAGCTATTTAGGCACAATAGGAACATGTGCAAAGTATGTAAGAGAATTGTGATATTATAGTACTGGGAGAAAGTATGACAAGATGTTAGCCTGCTGTCATCCCAGACATGTAGTTTAATCTTTTCAGATGGTTGTTGTAAATGCATTATGATAAGAAGGAGTAAAAGTATATTTTTGGAGTGTCTGTTTATCTTGTTCAGGGATCACTGACCCGTTTACCGCAACAGTTATTAGAAGTATTTATCATATTTGATCATAGGCTTTGCCGAGACTGTATTTCTCTAGCAATTTGTTTCTAAATATTCAAGTTTTGCAATTAAAAATAGCGCTAATTGAAAGCAACGTCTAGCTTATATAATTTTAACAACAATACCCTTCTTGTTGTATATATCCTGTTTTTTAGTAATCAAGTATTTGTTAAATTGGTGTCCTGGGTTCAGCAGTAGCATGTGAATTTCTGAGACTTTCATATGTGGGAATGATGTCTTAATTTTTGCAGGGGCTGTAGCTGGAGAATAAATTAATCTCTTTGAAACGTAGAACTATGAATCAGTTCACCAACAATAATTCCAGTGTTTTTAAATATTATAAAACATGTATGTTTTTATTAAAACAGAGGTTTGTAAACTGCACAGGGAGTATCACCTAGTTTTGCTGTCTAGTTATGTGGCTTTAAACCTTTAAGGCTAATGTGTGTGTATAAATGCTTCCCAGTTGGAGACCTTTAGCACAACCACAGTGAAAAAGATTCACAATGAAGAATGGTCTCCAAATGATTCAGTTGTCCTAGAAAGCTGAAAAAGAGCCTTCTAATTCTCCCTCTTTTCTGGGATGTGTGTTTATTGCTGCTGTTTTTATATTCATGGGATGATGTATTCATAAGCTTAATTACGAAACAATATACTTGAGATTGATTAATTCTAGGATGCTGACAGCTCATTTTGCAACTGCACCCAGTTAATATTAGTGTAACCGCGTAATTCTTGGGTGATGCAATAATAAAACATCTGAAATCTAGGAAACCCTGTAATTTTGTAAACCAGGTTGGTGCCAAATACGGCTTTGTTAAAAAATATATGTATTTACAGATTTTGTGTCATCATTTTGATCTACTGTGAGGAGATTAATTTTATTTGCCAATTTGCAAATTACTGTTTGCATGGAAACCTCCTTACGAGCTGATAACCTATTCTTTGCTTACATACTGGTATCACTTGTGATACCAGTCACAAGTTAATCTGATTATTTAAAGAGCTAGACACAATAATACCTCGTATGATAGGTATCTAGAATCTGTGAATGAGACATAGCTGCATAGCAATAAGCTTATATAAACTCTAGCAGTTTCCTTTTAACATACATACAGAGCTGCTTCCATTTTGCATTTTGAAGGATTTTAAGTATGGAAGTTGGAGGAAGAAAGGGAATGAGAGGATGCAGACTGTAATAATATTCTGTTTACAAAAAAATATTCTACAATATAAAAAGTTGTCTCAGCTGACTGAGTTGCTGTAGAATCATCCCCACTTCCTAAAGGTGTTTTGTAGAAGTATAAAAATACAGTAAAGATTTTTAAAGATGGCTCTTGAAATTTCTGCTTTGGTGGGCTGAGCATTGTGTATACCGTTGCATTACCGTGCATACTATTACATTATTTAAAATACACTGAAATGGGTCTAAAGTGAAGGTATGGATGCACCAGCTTTCTAATAGTGCTTTGCCACCAATGTGGGAGGTCACATTCTCCTTTTGATTGCATTGTGATCATGCTGGCACTCACTGGATTCATGACTGAATCAGTAAAATTCACTTTCTTTCACCCCTCTCCTTTTCTAAAATACAGGTTTTGTTCTGGGTTATTGGTTTCAATCTGTCTGCGGAAAGGTCTGACAAGTGCTGGAGTAGGGGGTGTAAGGGTAGGTCAGGGTAGCTGGGGGAAACTGGCAGGCACCCTGTGTTTGGTGGTGGCACATCAGCTCAGCTGTCTGTGTAGCCACACTCCAGCTGTGAACTGGGGCAGCTGGGGCACAGACACATTAGCTTACCCTGACCTAGCAGAGAGGTGGGAAAGACATTTGAGACAGTGGTGACTTGAACTGTCGCAGCAAGACTTGTCAGAGTCAGTCTGCTTAAACCTTAGAGGTATTAGTATGCTTAGCTGTCATTTTGCATTTGGGATGAGAGTCTTGGAACTATCCTAAGCTAAGCTTTGAGTAAGGATGTTAGTCTGCGGGTAAGATCTGTTAATTATGTTTAAGACTTAGGTTTTGCCAGTCATTTTCCTTACAAAATTTCTCTGTGTTTTATTTTCTTACATATAGTTCTTTCCCATGAAAGCTACAAACTCGGTAGAATGTAATCGAAAACAAGCTTAGCTGCTTCTTCTATGTAATCTCTTTTGGCTTCTGTTAAAGTTGAATTTGCTGAGGTGACCAAACAGCTTTCTGCAACCAAACCCACTGGTTTCCTTCTGTCTCATGCTTCCTAGTGTATTAGTGGTGTGACAGAATGATGGACTGAGTTGGCTCCCTGTGAAGGTCTGAGCTCTGCAGGTGGTGGGTGCAGGGGAAGCCAGTTGGGGCACTTGGAGCAGGACATTAAGCCCCTTAGAGACAGATTAGTATGCTCTCCTTGTTTTCCTGCTGGTAGGAAGCAGTCGCTCCTTTGTTTATGTGGGTATGGAGTAAGGAAAAGTGCATGGAAGAGTGATTAACCTATTACTTTATTAGTGCAGTGGTTAGAAATTTTGAGCTGTCCAATGACCATCCCTGTCGAGAACCTTTTACCTCTTTAAGGGATGTTCAAAATAAGTACATATTTGCCTTTATGGTTAGTGAGGTTAGGTTGGCTTTTTGAGTCTTCCCCCTTTGCAGTTTAGTATGGTTCTTTACCACTTCCTTGCAAAATCATTCACAATTTCTGCTTCTCTTATGTATTTTTGGCTTTACAGTGAACGGTGGTAATTCAAAGGAAGCCATGAACCTTAAGTTTTGTCCTTCTTTTTTATTCAGTGTTTTTAAGTTGCCTTCTGCACAGATGAGTGCTTGTCTTCCAGTGAAGGATGGAAGGTGTATTTAAAGAGGGAAACTGTTCTCTGAACAGCAGACATTCAGTCATTGAAAGCAATGTTGAGCAAATCCTCAGGTACTACAGTATAGGAGGGTTCCTATATTGGCAGGAAAGTAGGTGAAAAAGTCTTCTCTTTTGTCTGATTTGTGACTTTTGTTAAATAAGCAGGGAAGAGAGGTAACAGGTTTATTAAAGTTGATACCTAATGCAACTAAAAAAAAAAGAATCTTATTTGCAGTTATTGGCAGATGGTAAACTAAAAAACACTGCTTTAGTACTCAGTAACTTTGTTCTTACTTAGAAATCTAATTTCTTATAAAAGGTAGCTGCTTGGTTTTCAAAGGTTTGCTGTACTAAAATTATGGTCAAGGGGGACATAGAACCACTTAGGAAATAAAAGTCAAGTTTACTTGTGAAATTATCTATTCACAGGTGACGTGCAAGGTAAGATCTAGGGGAAAATTTACTGTGCTAGATGGTCAAGAAGAATCCAAATAACCATACACTGAGCAAAGTAGTTTTTGGTGACAGCTGTGAATGTGGGATGTTACACATGGAGACGTGCTTCAGACTGCTTTTTTTGTGTGAGCAGTTTACCATTGTTTTAGTAGCCAATTTTGTGAAATACATGCAGTTGTTTTCCTGACAGTCTTTTTCTGTTTGAGCAGATGAAGATAAAACTAATGAGCCTTATATTGCATATTCCCTATGCAGTTACAATAGCTGAGCCAAATTATATTGTGTTTTAGGGACTGAGATCCTGTTGGCATGCTGGTTTTTCAAGCTGATAACACTATCAGTTGCTAAGGTAAGTGTGTGCAAATCTGCAGTTTCCGTCTGAGCCAAAGTTATTAGGGAGTTAATAAAAATAATAGCATGTGAATATAAATGAATTTTATACATGGAGTAATTTTTTATTATGTTTCTCACATTCTACACCATTCCAACATTTTAATGGCAACTTAAAGTTGATATATCTAAGTTCTTTAATATACTTGAGGTCTTTGCTACAAGTATCTGCAGCAAAAAGCAGAAGCAGGGAAAACACATCTGCAGATATATGTTTAGGCGCTTTCTTGTTCTTAAATAAGCTGTCATTACTTCTTGCCTTACTTAGTGTGGCAGAGTTGTGTGAGTTATGTCTGGATTAAAATTATAGCCTTTTTGGACTATACCTTTGATTCTTAGCATCATGAGCAAGTGTAGTAATTTACTGGATGAAATTTTTTCCCAAAGGTAGGTAGACTACTGTAAAGAAGTGAATTTGGTTATATTCTGTAAGTTGTTCAAAAGTGAGCCTATTTACTGATACTGCAAGCTGTATTTAAATTGCAGTTGTGGTTCTGCGATTTGCTTTTTATGGGGATTGGAAAAGAGAGGGGACAATAACGAAAGCAGCGTGGGAGGATGAAAGCGGGTCAGAAAAGGGAGAGGGAGTTTCTGATTGAACCAGTGACTTCCAGTGAGAGGGCGTGACTAAATGAAGCAGAGCTCTTTCTATTGTATTTATGTCAGTATTATTTGATATAGTGCCAAAAGTGTATATAGGGCTGTACAGTAGAAGACTTGTTTCAAACACGTAAAATGTTCCCTGTGCTGGAGGACTTAAATTCTTTAAGTGTAGGCTGGAGCAGTGCAGGAACATGCAGTACAAAGATGTGATAGTGCATGGTTGGTGGCATTCACCCTGGAGCAGGTGGGTCTTTTTTTTTTTTTCCATATTGTTTTTCTTGAAGAGAGGGAATGTTTTGTGTGTTGATGGAAAGCTTTCTGGTTTTGTGATTTTAGGGGCTGCTGTGCCCCCTACTTCCACAGAACCACAGTGCAGTTGGACCACCCATCATTTGCTCTTTGCAGAGGAGAAAAGAACTTCAGGAGTAGGAGAAATGCTAGCATTGTTCATGTCCCTTAGACAGTCTCAACTGGTAAGGTTGTAATTAACTTTACCTCATTTTGTAGGATGGATTAGAAAGAAGGTACATTGGGTCAGTGGTATTTCAAAGCAGATTGGCTGAGGTTGGCTCTTTGTACATTATGTGTGGATATGAAAACTGTATTTATTTAAAAAAAAATGGGTTAGCTTTTAGTTCAAGTCCTAATCTTCAGGACAGAGTCTTTACAGCAATATTTATTACCATAGACAGTGTGATGAGAATCAGGGCCTAAGTGATGCTGGCAGGCGAAAGTGAGAGTGAGCTGATGACTGCATGTGACTCTGTTAGTGCATGTGCTCATCCTGAATGATGAACCAGCCTGTGGCGTGATGGGTGATCTGGAAACTGTCATTTTGCTGACTTCATTAGCAGTAAAGGATCACGCTTGTGCACAGTTGTACCTGGAGGGAGCAACAAGGCAGATCAGTGTGATTTCTGCAGCAGTTTCTGTACCTCAGGTGTGTGATATTATAGAATGAATAAGAGCCTCTGAAATGCATCATTTACCTGTGTATTGCATTCCATATGTCCTACATATCTCCTTACATAAATCACAGTACGTACACAGCAGAAAAAAACTGACTCCTAAGACAGATACATCATTGCAATGTAATGGATCTGCATAATCTTCATTGTCATGTTGACCTTTCTTAGAACTGAGTAACAGCCACAGCAGTATTTTTATTGAGGAAGTAGCACAGCAACAACTTATGTGGTTGTGCTAAGTGAAAGGAAATAGTAAAAGACTATAAAATGTTTAGGGTAAGGAGTTAAAAACTCGTTTCTCCAAGATTCCACACAGGTAAAGCCACAGTAGTTAGTGGCATTCACAGTGTAGGCTGGGTTGTATTAGGCTGTATGGCATTAAGTTACAACAAACTGTAAAAAGCGGTGGAAGGCAAATTGAAAATGTGTGGGAGGTGGAGCAGAGTAGCCTGAGGAAAGTGTATCTGCTCACAAGTTTCTGAAGAATGAAGGTTGTGTGGAGTAGTAGGCTGTGGAGTATAGAGTGACTGAGAGAATTGCTTCATCACTTGTCCTTTCTTTTGACAATACAAGCTTGTTTATTTGCCTTTTAGTTTGTGTTTCCAGTGTGATGGATGGATAATAAAGAAGGTACATTGGGTCAGTGGTATTTCAAAGCAGATTGGCTGAGGTTGGCTCTTTGTACATTATGTGTGGGTATGAAACTTGTATTTATTTTAAAAAATGGGTTAGCTTTTAGTTCAGGTCCTTATCTTCAGGATACAGTCTTCATAACAATGGATGTTACAGGTAGTACAACTGTCTTTGTTTTCCTTAATTATCTGACCTTGGTTTTGGAGAAGATAAATTAGCCATTTGTATGGTTCATTTATTCAGTATTCTCATCCATGGAAAAGATAAATGTGAAATATTCTATTTGAGCACAAGTAATATTAATTGCTTGCGTTTAGTTCCATCCTGACTGAATTCATAGATCCAATTACTTGTGTTCTTCATTAATCACTTAAAAATTGCGTCCTGTAGGTGTTTTGGGTTTTTTTTAAATGGATTAAACCTGTAAAACATGACTTCTTTGAGCTGTGCATTTTTATCATTCGTAAATCGTAGGAGCTGCATGTTTTCAGCTTAATTTAAAAAATAAAGGATAGCAATGTAGAATAAATTGCACTTATAGAAACTAAATGCACCTGGTATCTCCAACAGCAAACAAATACTAAAAGTGGTGTGAATCAACAGCTATATTTAATGTGGATTTCATAGCCAGTTGTAGCAGAAACCACTGTGTGAAATTTTACAGTCTTTTTTATATGCCAGCTCATGCCGGATCATAAAGGGCCATTTTTTAAAACATAGGAATTCTCTTTGTGTCTGTAAAATCAGCAGATGGGATCATGTGTCCTAGTGATAGATGATCTTTTCCCTTGGAGTTGTATTCTAAAAAGTTTATAAGAGAATATGGTTGTGTAGGTGAATGCACAAAAATATTTTCGGTATTTGCATGTTGTCTTCACAGAAATCTGTGCACAGAAAAATAAACCTACATGAACAGCAAATCTCTTTGTTTTAAAATGGATACCTGCTGCTTTGCTTTTACTGTTGATGTATTGTGATGTTCTAAATGTTGAAGTATGCAAAACCCAAGTCTGATATGAAGTAGCTGGATCTTACCATGTAGGTTGCGGTATACTGCTTAACCTATGTGAAACATTTTTAACAAATGGAAGATTAAGGGATAGCTCTTGAGGAGTGTTCAGTGTGTCCTGTACATGGACACTGTTGTATGTTACTGAGTTTGATAATTTTAAGCATGTTTAAAGTCCATGAGTGCAAGCTTTCCTTGGTGCCTTTTCAGTTCCTCACTCATTTGTCTGTAGTAAGCAAATTGAAGCTGGAAATGGGCATAGGATTAGAAGGGAGAGGGAAAATAGTCCCAGCATGCTACTTGAATCCATCTCTTTTGACTTTCTTAGATGATGCCTCTGCTAATGGCTGAAAAAGAATATTTTATATTAATCCTCAAACTTTAAGCCTAGAAAACCTAGGTTCCTAAGTGAAACCTACATTTCACTTTCCTGGATCTTAGATACAACCTCAGTAGACCAGGTAAACCTAGAGAGGTTGTGTACTGGTGATCTTGTAGTACACCACATTTAATGTATTTGTAGTAAATGATCACATAGCAACTTGAAATTAATTATTTGAAAAGTATTTTTGTTTCTTATGGTGGAAGCAGTAGGTCCTGCCATGATGAGGATTGTCTTGGTTTAAAAGCTGAATGTACATTTGAAAGACTTAGTAGCTTTTCAAGTATGTAGCAGTTGTTTTAAAGTTGAGGGAGAATAATAAGTAGCTATAAATTACTTGCCTTATTTTTATTTCTTTCTTTAAAAGGCTTTCTTCTTACTGTTCAACCGCAAGCTCTTCACGTTCATTCACAGATTCCAAGCTGCGTAAGAGGTGTAGGAGAAGGTTGCATCTGACAGTTCACTGTTTTTAGAACTGGGGTTAAGTGTAGCACAGAGGTTTCTTTTGGTACTCTCCTAACTATGGTAAGCCTGTAGTAGTTGAAGTGGCAGTATTTCTTCCTCTCCAGTCCTGTCATACTTAATGGCTTTTGGGATACCCGGTATTTGGTAGATATTAGAAATGTTGGAACTTCAGCCTCTCACCAATCTTCGTTGTCACTTCATATTGTTGGAGAGCAGAGGTTGGAATTTCTTATGTTTTCTCTTTCTGAATCACACAGTGTATTCTGAAACTTCTCTGGAGATTATATAAAAATCTGAAATTCGTTTCATTAGCCCCCTCCTGTTTCAAGCATTGTTTCCCTCAAACCTCCTTTGAGGAAGTAAAAACTTTCTTTGGTCACTCTGTTCTGTATTTAATTTAGTATTCTTAACTCATGTCTATCCTCTAGTAAGCCTATGTGAAGCACATTGTACTTGTCTCAAAACCCATTTCTTTGACAGCTTTGTTTAAGGCAAGTGGGACTTGCCACTTGGTCAGTCTGTGGGTCTTATGTTGTCCTGGAGAAGTGATCACCATTATCTGATTTCTGACAATGTTGGGAGGTTTGTGGTTTAGGAGAAGGAGCTGGAAGGATTCAACTGAACAGTTACAGGGTAACTTCCTTCCAAGGACATTTCCTTCTGAGCACTTCTCTGGGGATTGTTTCCAGAATCCATGCTGAGGTATTACAATCATCCCTTGTAGCTTATTAAAGAGTTCCTATAACATGTTCTGCAGCAAATGCTGTGATATGTGCCCTTGCTAAATTAGTCAAAAGCGCCAACAGGTGTCCAGTTGGAAATGATTTGACGGTGGGATATTTGGGAGTTAAATGCTTCCATTAAACAGGCAGTCTGCCTTTCCGAAATCTGGCACTTGCTTCCCGTGTAGAAAGCATCAGTTTTTCTTCAGTTTTCTCGTTGTATTGGGTCTGGCTGGGATGGAGTTAATTTTCTTCATAGCAGCTGGTCTGATGCTGTGTTCTTTGCGATAAAAACAGTGTTGATAACACACTAATGTTTTAGCTTTGGCTGAACAGTGTTTGCACAGTGTCAAGGTTTCTCACTATGTCCCGTCTGCATCCCCCCCACAGTGACTGGGAGTGCACAAGATGTTGGGAGGGTACACCACCAGGCAGATGACCCAAACTATCCAAAGAGATATTCCATGGCATATAGTGTCAGTGATAACATGGAGAGGAGGAGGGTTTAGCAAGGTTAACCCAGCGTTTGCTTTGGAACTGGCTGGGCATCTGTCTACCCTTGGGAGGTGGTGAGTGATTGGCTTGTTTTATTTTGTTTCTCTCTTCTTCCACTTCTCTTTGGTTAAACAGTTTTTATCTAGACCTACGAGTTTCTTGTTTTCCACTCATGCTTTTCTCTTCACCTGTCTGATGGCAGGGCAGAGTAAGTGGCAGTGTGGCTCTTAGCTGCCTACCAAGCTTAGCCCCCAACACCCATGCTGATCTCTTCATGTTTGTGTAAGACAAAAAGAAGAAAAAGAGATCTGAACACATGGCTGTTTCCTTTGTGTCTGGATTCTTCAGGGTAAGGCAAGTATTTTGCTTTTATTTTCAGTGTTGAAATTTTTAAAACACTGTGAAAACTGTCACAAAAAAAAAAAAAAGAGAAGGCAGTAACTGTAGTATATTTTGTCTTTGCATATTCTAGAGTTAAATCTGAATGCTTTGTCTTGCCACAGGCTTTTCTGGTGCCTCATCTCCCACAATGTTCTCAGGCCCATTCTTCTCACCTAGCAAGTCCTAATTTGCCACTCATGTCTTCCCATTCTCAGTCCTCATTCTTCCTGCTATTCCCCCCACATGGGCCTCTCCAGCATGCTTGCTTTCTGCTCAGCTGTTATTCCTGCTGTATTCAAATTTGACAACTCTCTTGTTTTTGCCTCTCTGGAGAGCACTATTTACAGAAAGATCCATGCTGTTCCTACTAGATGCCAAGAATTGTGTCAGTCTATAGGCCAACTGAAGATACAATTCTTAAGGCAAATGACTGAAATTTGCCTCTATTTGAATGTTGTTGAAGTATTTTTTAAGGCTTCTGTGCTCGGTAAGTAAAGGTGGATGGAATTTATGAGGGACTGTGAAAAGGATGTTCTTGGCTGAAGGCCAATACCGGAAGAATTTGAAGTTCATATTCCACTCAGGAGGATGCTAGAGCAGTTTAGAGACTACAGATACTCAAAAGTTGAGGATGGGATAACATGTGATTTTTTATTTATTTATAATTTTTTTTTCTTGCAAGTGGCACATCTGTGGTTAATTTTTATTTTTCCTTCCAAAGTTGACTTGAAATGTAGAACTATTGAAAAAAAAAAAAAAAAAAAAAGCAGTTCAGCCCTTACAATTATGCTTATCTCTAGAAAGTAAGACTGTATAACAGGAAAAAAGTTTGATACTTTTAGTAAAGACAAATAAGTTATAGATTGTCTTTATGCTTTGTTGTACATGGTGGAAGCAATGGACATTCACGTTCCTGCAGCCATAGAAAACTATACTATAGTACCTATTGTATCTGAGCGAGGAATTCCAAACAGGATTTGGTATTCTGATATTTTATGAAAATATTTGAAACACTCTATATGTTGTGTCATGCCTTTACCTAGCCTGAGAATATTAAAAGCTTGAGCAAAATTAGTTAGTGTACTTGGAAGATTAATGTTAGTGCACTTGTTCATTTCCATAGTTACTTGATGTCAGTAAAGAGGTAAAAAGAGTAAGTTTACTTCGCATTCTCTGAATAGGGAAAAGAAGTTTGAATAAAAGTTTGAACAGCGAACTGGGACTTGTGAAATGAAAAGGATGGACTTGAAAAGAAGACTGATTTGGGATATGATGTGGGAGAAAAGTTACGCCTACAGTACAAAATGGGGAAGTGAAATTAATATATACAAGGCATCAGAAAACAAATAAAATACATGAAAATAATAGAATAGAAACTACTCGCTAGAGCAAATACTGGGAAAAGAATTACTAGAACAAGTAAAACTTGCTGCTACAGCAAGTGATTATGGTGTGACTAATGCTCACACTTAGGTTTGCAGTGCAGTGCGATAGGGAAATACTAATAAAATGCAGTTTGTCCTGAACTGAATTAGCAAGGTTTTTTTGTTTTGTGGATTAAAATGGCAACTTGACAGTATGTCCAGTGTTCCAGTACAGTGCACTTGAAACAGTGCTGACTCTTGGATAGTAAAATAAAAAAAGGAACTTGATGAGCATTCAGATATAATGATATATAACTTATAATTGGGATTTAAAATTATATATATTTAGCTTGTTTAATAACCACTGTAAGAATAGAACTGTGATACATTACCATATCCTTTTGTTATCCATCAATCTGCAAATTTTCAAGATGTAAACAAAGAAGAAGTCTGGAAATAGTAAGTATCAGGAGAAATTCCAGAACAGTAAAATCCAGGGAAAACCTATGCAAGAAAAATAATGCAGTCCCTGTCATCTCTGACAGGTAACCTGGAAATGTCTGAATTGGCCTGTTTTTCAACATGCCAGTGAAACATTAAAGTTTGAAATAACAGCAATCATCACTTGTACAATGTCTCTCATTAGGACAAAACCATAGATAATGTGTTTCTTGCACTTTCAGATGAGCTGTCCTAACATCAGAAAAAGCAAAAGGCCTCAGTCGTTTCTTCTGCAACGTAGTTACTGATAGTTTTTTGTACTTCAGATTGTGTTGTCAATAGAGGTATCTCTCAAGTCTGCAGACATAAGGAATGAATAAACCAGGTGAACCATTAATGGTTCATATTTTCGTGTGGTGTTTGTATGTCTTGAGTTTTGCAACATGACTGAAAATCCGGCATCCTGGGTGCAATTGCTGCTGTGGAATATACCTGGTTTGTAGAAGTATTTCACTGGTCTGTGCCTTCTAGTCATCAGTGATGGAAGTTTAAGAATGTAAAAGACTAAATGTAAACTGGGTTGATTTGTTGGGGTTTTTTTCCCTCCTGGTAACTTCTTTGCTGCTGATAGGGAATGGTTTAGGTTTTCCTAAGAACGAGGTTATAAAAAATAGGTCATTATGATTAGTAGAAGCTAATGGAGTTCTGTACCCGACTTCTCTTTAATCTTTTGAGTCCGTTTGTGCTTTAGCCTTCACAATATCCTTTAGCAATATGTTTCACAACTTAGTTATAACAAGGTTTGTAGAGCCGGGGAAAAGATTTTTATTCTAAAATGAAATTTTCAGGTATTAGATGTATTTTCCAGTTCCGGTGTTTGCAAGCCAGAGAACAGCCAGCTCTTTTTCACATTTTGCGTATCTCGTATTAGTCTCCTACGTCTTTGCTGCTTTTTCTCGTGTGCTCACACTCACTAAAAGCTGAAGTGTTTTAGCCAATTGCATATGAAAACTATCGATCATCCATATTGACTTTTGTGGTGTGTTTTATTACTCCGAGTAACTTTTTTCCCCGTATGTTTTCAGTGAACAGCAGGCAGTTTTCAGGAGTGTGGGTGTGTGGCAGAATAATGCTGTGACATAGTAATGTTTGTGTTTCCTATTCCTTTCTTAATCTTTCTTGAATTCTAACTTGTTTAGCTGTTGCTATTGAGCTATGGAGATTTTTTTTTTTTTTTTACTGGATGCGTAAGAATGCAATGTCAATCAACCTTACGCATGTACTTATTGGATACTTATTTAAATAATTTGGTTTATAGCATTCCTGTACAAATTCACATTCTTTTTACTAAAATATAGTTTTCCCTATGAAGATGTCTAGTGATGGAAGTGGGTCAGTTAGAGTTCTTAGTTCTGGGGAACATTTATAGGATCTTTGAAATTATTTTGAGGTGGTACAGGAGAGTGCTGTTCAGTGGCATGAAGGCTAGGGTACATAACCATCAACTGGCCATCAAGATAACATTACAGAGGAAAAAGTAGCTGAATTTAATTCAGAGCTAGGAAAAAATTGGACTTTCAGTAAATATGAATATGTAATTTATTCCTGCTTTGCCCCGCCATCTAATGTCTTCCAATGCTAAAAAGGGGCATACAAGAAATCTGAAGAGGGACTTTTTACATGGGTATGTAGTAATAGGACAAGGGAGAATGGCTCTAAGATGGTAGAGAGTAGATACAAATTAGATATTAGGAATAAATTCTTTACTATGAGAGTGGTGAGACACTGGAACAGGTTGCTCAGAGAAGCTGTAGGTGCCACATCCCTGGAAGTGTTCATGGCCAGGTTGGATGGGGCTTGGAGCAACCTCATCTAGTGGAAGGTGTCCCTGCCTATGGCAGGGGGGTTGGAATGAGATGATCTTTTGGGCCCCTTCCAACCCAAATCATTCTATGATTCTATGAATAATTAAAGATCTACCAAATTTAGTTTGCATAATGTCTTGGAAGGTTCATGTTGCTAAAGGTAGCCTTTTTACAGGTTCACAAGTTGGTTACAGTGACATTACTAACTTTATTTTGAATGGAGGAGGCTAGGGAAAGTTGGCATGTTGAAATATAAAGGTGGTGCACTGAGCATCAGATGATCAGGGTTTACCCTGTGTATCTCCAGAATGACTCGGTGCTTTAGCTCTACCTCTGAAGAATGGGGATTTTGGTGTTTTTTCCTGTGTGGTATATTCAGGATTTGACTAAAGAAAGATAGGTGTTTATTTCTCTAAGTAATGGCTTCTTTTTTGTGTGTAGATGCCTCTATTATTAATAAAGTTTTTTAGGCAGCAGTAACTGTACATGCAAGGGGACTGAATCATCTATGCTCAGAGTTCTGCATGGCTAGATATTGCCTTACGGGAGTGGAAGATTTTGTCTGGGCATTTTTTTCTGTGTTAATGTGGTTTCTGATGTACTAGTGTCCTCATCTTGGATGGGATCTCTTGGCCACGGTACAAGCAAGTGTGGTGTGTCCAGTGTCTCCTTTGCTCCAAAATAGGCACCTCTTAATTTTTTTCTTGGGGAATTAAAATGTGCGGAGGGATTGAAGCAAAGACTCTAGTTCTACCCCAGATCAGACAGTTAATCTATAGGGATATTGTAAATTATTGCTTAAAGATAATCTGTTGTCTAGCTAGTGAGTCACAGACAAGTGAATCCTCTGCCAGATTTAATGATCCTAGGTCTTCAGGGGAGAACAGTGAGGTGGGATGCACACACCTACTCACACTGTTACCCGGGAAAAATCAGAGGCACAGGGTATGCTTGGGAGATGACACAAGGCTGATCCTGAAAAGATAAGCAGATAAGCTTTGGGATATAACTTCCTGGCTGCCAAGTGGCAAAGCTGTTTCAGTTTTCTTGTAACCTTTCTGCATTACAAATATGATAATGCAGTGATACATACCACAGAGGGAAACAGAAATGAAGTACATGTCCCATAGATCTCAAAATTTAAAATACATGAACACAAATCTTGCAGCAAAAATTTTGGTTTCATTCTTCATTTGAAGTTAAAATAAAACCAAACAAGTGAACAGTATGCTAACAATAACTAAGTACAATGTGAAAGGAGCTTCTGTCTGGGTGGAAATGTAAATTTTAATTTCATTGTTTAAACTGAAAAGAAGCAATTTGATTTCATCTTGCTTATTCAGTTCTTCTGCATAGGAAAGACTGCCAGTACTTTAGAAGATTAATTGCTCAAGTTCTGAAAAATAACTTCAGAATTTGCTGAATGTTCTTGTCACTCTTTTAAGTGCTATTCTGCTCAACTGTGTAGTGCCGTTAGCTCTGCATTTTTACTTTGTGCATTTCTGGAGTTACTCCCATGAAATTGGAATACATCGAATCATTCCACCACCAGTTGCTGTAGAGTTCAGGACAGATCCTCGGCATCAACAGTGGAATTTCTCATCACATCATTTACTTGTCCTAGAGAGCCTCCAACACTGTTGTAGGGCAATATTAGGAGAGGGGAGGGTTTTCACTATCCCAGAAGTATAAAGGCAAAGATAATGACCACTTATAAAGGAGTTTGCCAAGTCATAGAGATATTTCTGAACATTGGCAGCAGAAGCAGACTCTCTTATGCCTCAGCTTATTTTTAGATAGAAAGGTGTTAAGCTAAATCTACCTCTTATCTTTTGTCCTTTCCTTTTTTTTCTTTTGTTTCTTTTTTCTTTTTATTTTCTTTTAACTTCCCTCTTTTTCCTTATTTTAGCTGTGGTTGTACTTCCATGACAGGTTGATGTACATTGCAGCAGCCTTTCTTTTTTCAGTTTTTTTACCTGGTCATTTTGGTTTAATCTGAGTATGTTTTTGTTAATGAAAATGTTTCTATCCTGTGTAAACTCAGTTTCTTGTATAAATATATACTTTTGTGGAAAGTCTCAACTGCGTGTAAGGAGCATCCTCTCTGTCGCGAACAGTGTTAAAGCTCTGCCTCAGAACACATTATGCCTTATGGCTAAAAAACCAAGTGTATAACAGGGTATTTCTGGATCATGCTTGGCTACGTTTGACAAGGGAGATTTTTCTTACAATTCTGTATCAGCATGTATGAAATATGTTGTCATCCTTTTTGTAAGAAGTCACTAAGGATAAGCAAATTTATGAGGAATTGTCCTCATGGGAAGCATTCACTGTGATTTGTCAACTTGGAGATTAGTCTGTTGATTTCTGTATGGTGATAATAATTGCTTTTTGTTGGCACTTCTGGTCAGTGCTGTGTCAAAGATCCTTTGGCTATTTACATAACTGTGATACCTGAACTTTTCAAAACTGATTCAGAGAGGAAGTAAATGTGACTTTAGCAAAGGATGTCATCCAGTGTTCCAGATAAAGAAACCCCCCTCTGCTAGTGTGTACAAAGCTATTGCTAGGAGATGGTTGATACTTTAATAGTAACCTCTCCAGAAAATTACAATGAAAAGACATCAAATTTCAGTACGTTTTCAAAAATTGTAAAATTGGGATAGTATTTCACTGTAAAATTATGACTAAGCACTTTTAAATTAGCATCTTCTTTTTTTTCCCAGGAAATTTGGAGAGCGACCTCAACCGAAACGGCTCACCAGGTAAGCATCAAAGAAAGTCTGTTTTTAATAGTTTTCTAAAGTTACCCTTTTCATTCCTAGAAGGATTTCGAAGTTTAAATATTTTGGCTTCCTAATAACACTTTTTAGTGCCAAAATTCACTTGTGTTACTGCTGTCATGCAGCAGGTAAAATCAAAATGAACACAGTACTGTCAAGGAGTGATCTTAACCAGTTTTTGATGAAACCTGAACAGTCGGAGAAAGCATCAGTTAGTACCATCAAGTCAGACCATTCTGGAAAGGGTTTAGAGGGATTGAAGTACAGTGCCTGATTTGCTCCTGGTCTGCCTGGAAGTATTTACACCAGAATCTGTCAGGTAGTCACCATTGTTGTAACACAGTCTGTGCAAATGTTTTTTATTCTGTGCCACAAACTCTGCTGATCTAAAGTAGCCACTGAGTTTATAATCCATTGTCTGCTTGAAGTATGATAGGTGTGCAATTTTTCAATAGTTCTGTGTGGTGTTAGTGCTGTATAAAGACACCACTCTGGCCTGCTTATATTTTGAATGAAATTTATGATGCCTTATGTAAAGCTCAGGGTGGGGAGGTGCATTTACATTTTGTGTTGGATATACCTGTCTCACCATGTTTCTGGATAAGCTTCAGGTTAGCTTGTGTATTGTTAAACTTAATTTCAGTGCAAAATTTATCTGTACTGACTTATAAGTAATTGAACAAACATTCCTGTTTCCCATTGGCCTACCTATTTTCAGGGATATTTAAGGATACTAAGTTTTAAATAATGAACTGGTTTCTATCTTCAGCAGTAGCATCTTAGTATCACTGTGAAGTTACTGACAGAATTTGTCTTCTATGATTTAAAAAGAACAACAGAAATAATGACTGTTCAGTGTAAGCTCTTTTAAATAAGTATTCTATACCTGTAGTGACTTTAAATTTCATATGCAGGATTTTAGGTACTAGATATGCCAGGCACTCTTTCCTGTGAGTAGGCAGCTGGGAACTGCTAGCCATCCTTCAGTGGCTTGTAAACCTTTTCTATACTTCTAGAGGCTGGAAACAAACAATGCTGAAATGGAAAAACCTTAACACACATTTTTAAGAGTATGATTGGTTTACGTAATGCTACAAAAATGTATCTGTAAACCCTTAAAGGTGTTTAGTTCAATTATTGGGAAATTATTCTGACTCTTTGTGTGAAGGCAGTCCTGTTTGTCTGATAATCTGTTTATCATCATGCAAGTTCCAGCAGAACAGCACTACGTTGTTCATACTGTGCTCGTTGTTTTTAGATGTAAACTGTGAAAGTGCTACATTCATAGAGAGTTTTAAGATTTAATAAAAGAAAAATGTTGTGTAAAAATTACAATGGTTGCGTATTTTCTTTATCAGCGGGAGGGGTCCGAGGGGAACATTCCTAGTTCTCTTAGAAGCTTGGATTGTACAAGTCCACTGTAACAACAGACCAGGAGAAAAGGCAGAATTTCATCCTCATACAGTGCTAAATAAACATTAACTAGCACCTAGCGTTTGTGTGCGTGGGTTGCTGGTTTTTTTTTTAAATGATAGTCAAGTCAAAAGATTTTAGTGTGACAGATGTTCTTAATTTATTATGACACTGTTCTTAATAGTATTTCAAATTGTCAGATAAGTTTTTAAACCACTTACATGCAACTAATAATATCATAATGAAATGTATAATAATGATTTCACAGTGAATTATGTGTTGTGGTTTAAAATGTATTCTTAAACAGTGGTTGTACATAAAAGTAAGTCTGCATGCTTCGAGATAGATCTTCCATCTGTCCTTTCATGGATAAACACCGATTTTACCAGTGTCAAATACACATTGATCAAGTTAGTCCAAATTTGAAACAGAAATTCAAGTCTTTGCTCTTGTATCTTGCTGTTTACAGAGATAATTTCACACACTGGTCACTGTCTTATGCAGACATGGCGAATGCAAGAATTTACAAAAAAACATTATTAACAAAGCTGGATTGTTGTCGTCCAACACCCGCCATCTACTTGCATTCCCCTGTGAAACTGTATGTGGGGATTTCTTTTGGAAAGGGCCTTGTAAACAAAGTACTGCTTCCATCCAAAATACTTCATCTTTTTTTCACTGGAAATGTTTGGTTTTCTGGATCTGTCCAAAGAGAACTCAACAGTTAGGTACAGTTTGAAAAAACAAACTGACCCAAAACAAAAAACCTCAAACAACAACAAAAAAACCCAAACAAAAGAGCAACAAAAAAACCTTTCCTCTGTTGGGTTTCATCTCTTCATATAACTTCCTTAAAATTCATAATTTGTTTCTCTGATTGATGACTTTGAAGATGAGCACATTGGTGGGCATTCAACCCACAAAAGCTCCTCCAGGGACTTAAAAGTGTTCCTGTCAGCTCTCCTACACAGCTAAACCCCAGGGTGTTGAATTTGGCATGCTGCTTAATGAACAGTTAGATTATTATACAGAAGAATGATAGGGTGTATTGTTCTCTTACTTCTCTCAAGGAATCTCTGTTAGTGTGTTTAAGGTAATTACAGCTTTTATATGACGTCTGTCATTACATTGGTGTTGAACGATAGAAAATCTAATTAATTTTTTTTTTTTACCCAGTTGTATGCAGGAAGTGGAGACTTCCTCTAGAAAACCAGATGAAATGATAAGCTGGAGAATCTTTTTCTTTTTACTATCTAAGTTGGTTAAGGAGACAATATTCAATTAATAAAGTGTGTTCTAGTCAAATATTTGTGGCATGGACTTTAAATGTGGTGTAGTCATTGGCATTGATACAATTTTACATCACAAGCATCTGTTCTGGAAAATGTAGTACTTGTAAAAATGACCACAGACCCTTACTGCTAGTTTCATGCAAGAGAGTTGCTGCTTTTTGATGTGTAATTGTCTTAAAAACCAAAGCAAACTCATCTTGATGCTGTTAATGGTTGCCTTTTTTGAACTTCAGGTGTTGGGGTTTTTTGTCCTAAAACTTTCTTTGGATTATTATAATTATAAACAAAACAAATGAATTTTCAAAGCTTATTTTGTCTTTAATTTTTAGGGAAGCAATGCGAAATTACCTGAAGGAGCGAGGTGATCAAACAGTGCTAATACTCCATGCAAAAGTTGCACAGAAGTCGTATGGAAATGAAAAAAGGTAAGTTCTATTCTTTCCTGGCTTCCTCTAGAGTTCCCAGCTAGGGGAAGCTGTAGGATGTGGTCTGGTGTGTAGCAGGTGTAGAATTCCTCAGATCATACTATAGACTGAAGAAGTGTAAGGCAAAATGTGTTCCTGAGATCATCTGATCATGTAACAAAAGCTGCAAACCTGTGGCAATTTTCTGTGATGATGGCTGTTCTACCAACAGGTTCTCTATCTGTGCATGAAGTTTTTCTTCCATTGAATTAAAATGGCTCAAATTTTAAATCTTACATTTTAAGTTTGGAGTAAGCAAGGTGATCAATGGTGACTATTTGTAGAGGAGGTTTTTCTTGACTAATTTCGAATTAATATGAAAGGGAAATTACCAGCCTCAGTAAGATATTCTTCTGAATCAGATCTGTAATAGCTTTAAAATAATAACAGGTCAATCATAACCATATTTATGGTTCTTTAACATTCTCTTGTAAAAATCAGTAGAGTACAACTTACAATAATGTGTAGTTCTCTAAAGGACGGAATCTGTAAACGTGAAGATGAATGCTTTTTAGGTAAAGGTGAATTTCCTGCATTCTTCTCTATGCGATATTTTTACTTAATGACTAGTAGAAGCAAATAGGACAGTCCTTCAGATGCAGATTTCTAGTCCTCATGGCAAAATAGAATTTTAAGTATAAACTGTATTTTTCTACCTTCAACTTTACTAAAATAAGAAGTGCAGTATTTGGTTAGTTTTCAGATACTTTTTATTATTAATATTTTTTTCGTCACAAAAGACTAAGTATTCAGTACATTAATGGTTTTGAATTTTTAACCTTACTTTTACACTCACTCATGTCCTATTACATCGTTATGTTTTTTCACAGTTTTCTGAGATCTGAGATTTTAACATACTTAAACATGAAGGTGTTAGAAAACAGGAATGTTAGAATTAAGCCTGCAAAGTCCTCCATTCGTTGCTGCCAATCTAACTCACACTTCCTGATGTCTGTGAATCGTAGTTGCAGACTATATTTTCAACTGTTCTTCAGTATTCTGTGCCTGACTGCTTGTCTTTTCAATATGTGTGGTCCTTTCTGTTAGCCCTTTCTTTTGGGCAGGGTCCAGGTTCTGCAGCTCCATGGAACTGTTAATTCAAAGTGCTTTTTAGATCTTTGTGCAATTCTTGATGAGACTCAAATGGGAAGTCAGCAAAACAGGAAGGAGGAAAGGCATGGAAGCAGACAAGCGTGCTGCATATCTGCTCTGTAACTATACAGCCTTCTTGCTCACTGCCAAACATAAACGCAAAAGTGTTGCAGTGCAAGGCCCTGCTAGTAGTAAGTGATAACTTTAACCCTTTGCAGCCCGCAAGATTTATCATGGCAGTATAGAGGTCTCTGATTGTTATGTTGTCAGATTGTGTTGTCATTCAAGAGTTGAATAGTTGACTCATTACTGCAGATGAGTAAAGCATGTTACTCCCAAAAAATGATGGGTGTGCCTGCAGATAAGACAGTGATTTTCTAAGCAGTGTATCTGTAACTTCAATCAGTTTTTTCTCCAGGGGCTGCAGCAGTTCATGAGGGCAGGAACATTTTGCAAAGTTGTCCCATGTATCATTATTTTGGAGAGCAGGTTACATTGAAAGAAGGGAGAAAATAAAAAGATAAAGTAGTGATTTTGATTGTTCAAAGTTCCGTTACAGTTTGGAAAACTTAAATAAGTGTTCTGAAGAATACAGGCAAAGCTTCAAATTGTTACTTGCTAAAAGTTTCTGAAAGCGCCTATGTGTAATTAATAGAATTGCCATAAATTCGCGTTGCCCTCAATATACGTGTATATTTCACTTGATTCTGTTAAAAATCACTTTTGCATGTATGTTACCAAAGTACTAGTAATGCTCAGTAAACTAGTTATTGGTTTCTCACTGCTTGAAATGATTGCTAACTGACATAAGGCATTCTTTTACCACTTCAGATTTTAGGAGGTGCAGTTCAGTGGCCTATCTCAGCACAGTTGCATTAGTTCATGAAAGGTATCTCAGATTAACCTCTTTAAAAATGGGAGCATGTCAAATGAGTCTAGAGAGTTTCAGAACTCAGTAGATGACTAGGAATGAAAATGTTTGGATGTTTGTCATAGTGAACTGATTGCCATATGGGTGTGAAATGAAAGTTGGGAATACATACTAAGCTTTCATTATCCTGTTTAAATATTCCAGTTTTTCTTATGCTTTAACACACCATTTAAACTGTCTCTGCTGCTGTTCTGCTAGTTCCTAGACTGTTAGCATCAGTAATGATGGCATGGATATAATCTGGTTAAATTTTAATCCTTGAAGAATAAGTTAAATTGCACTATTTTTGTAACTGAGAAGTCACATTACAAAATTTCTTAAAGTCTTAAATATAATCTTAGTCTTTAATTTCTTCATTTCAAATTATTTCTTACATTTAAGTTCTATGTCTTTCAACATAAAACCTAAAAAAAACCCTAAACAAGCTTCTACCTTTTGTTCTGGTCTTCAAACATTGTTTGTTGTGAGATCATGGAAAATATTTATCACTAGTAAATGTTGCATGGCATAATTAAAAGATTAGCACAATAACTACCTTTCAGTGTTCTGGTGAGGCTTAATAGATGGTGAAATACTCTGTTGAAAACTCGGGGTACATGGCGCAGTCTCATGTAGTGTGGTCTGGTATAAACAGGCCTTACAGAAACGCAATTCCAGGTTGTTGCCATGTGGATGGAGACTTTTCTGGATTAATTTGAGAGTGTTCTTGGTACTTACCTGTAAATAACAATAATGAAAGGATGTCCACTTTCTTCAAGTGGACTAATATTAACTAGCTTTGCTCTTCCTAAAGTTAATGTTGTTTAGTCTGATAAAGAAGCCAGGACGTAAGAAGCTCAGGGGTGGACTTCAGTTGAGTTTAAGACTTTTTGCCTAATGTTTCCTGTTGGATGGCAGTCATCTTTGAAAAGCATTCAGCTGATACTCAGGTGATGTTTAGTGATGAGTGTGGATGTTTGGTGCTTCTTACACTATTTCCGTATTTATCTTTCACTGAGACTCCTCTCTTCAGAGTCTGAACAAGTGTGAACACGCAACATTAAGGTCCTGCGTTGTTTCGCTGCATGTTCAGCACGGGATTGCCACTCTGCTCACAGCATAGAAAAGAGGTTTTAAGAGAACAAACCCAATGAGGAAATTGCATCCTACATGCTTTTCCAGCATTATTTCTTGTACTGAGTATTTTCAGCAAGTTCAGAAGAACCACACACAGCTGGCTTTCCTTCCAACATGATTTTCTTTTTACTATAGGTCATATTAATACTTCAGAAGAATTTTTACCTCCTACTCAGTCTTATTTTAGTTTTGTGGTGAAAGTAGAGAGAAGTAGGCCCTGTAAATCAAAGGTTGAAGGAAGAGTATTTTCATTTGTTCCACCAAACATTGTCCTACTTTATTTCCCATCAGTAATACTGGAAACTACCTAAATTAGTTATTTTAGGGAGGTGATTTTATTTTTCTTATTTGCTTATTGTAGTTATCTGAAAGCCAGCTTCTCACATAAATATTTACATTCCTATTTACATCAGAAATATTAATGAGAGAACCTGTTTACAGCAGTTATTTTATACATATCAAAGATACTTTCTTTAATCATCTGTGAAAATAAGAAATGCTCATGGTTTACTCACACTATGTTGGATAGGAAAATTATAATTAATCTCTTCTATACATGAGTTTCTGGGTTTGTAAATACAAAGGAAAAAGTCCTGAGACTGTACTTGCCTATATCTGAAGGTTAGGAGAGTGCACATAAGGAGTCGCATTCCAATTGTGGATGTCCAGATTCTTTCTTTCTTATTTGGTAGTTTAAACCAAACATAAAATTGTCTCAGCTTAAAAAGTTTCTGTCTTTGTTCAGTAAGCCATAGTTTTCCAAGGTTTTTCTCTGTGTGCTAATTTGAAAAGAGCGCTTTAATTGTTGTGGCTTGTTTTCTCTCTGTCCAGTGGGTTAAAACTCGTTTCTCCTGGATCTTCATTGCCACCTAGTGGCCATAGCTATTCGAAGGATTTGGTGTAGAATAAAGCTGTAATGAAAAATTATATGAAAAATTTTGAGGATTGTTTTTCTTTTTTTCCCTTCTGTTCTAACATTAAGAAAAATACAAAAGAGTACATGAGGAAGAAAGGTAAATGTGTGATGTTGGCTTTATGGTATTATATCTACTTGGAAGACAGGGGGTATGTATTCTTTTTTGCAAAGTATTGCTCCATTAATAAAGGTTGATATTAATTTTTAGTCTGTATATAATTTCTTACTGGAAGTAGCTTATACCTGTTGAGAATAGAATTAGTGGGATACATCTATTAACACTGAAAGTATCTTGCGTTGTCATTGGAGTTCACAAGCTGACTAGCTATATGGTGTGCTTTTTCTGGCAATATGAGTTTGTTTCCAAAGGATCTTTTACTTGAAACTTCCTCCCCAAATAGTTAGGAGTTCATTCATAACCCCCATTTGAAAAGTATTGTTCACAGAGGACCACAATCATGTTTCCCCTGTCTGGGATGGCAGAGTAGGCCTTCTAAGCAGCGCTTGGGCATGATCCCTGCCCTTGCTTGACCCCTTACCAGTCTAATAAAAGTGTGATTACTTCTTACACTCTTGCTTCCTTTCCACCTGCACATATATATATATATCTGTGTATCTGTGTATTTTTTCAAATGTGATCACAGGTGTCTGCAGTAGACATTTTCTCAGTCTGATGCTAAGGCAGTTATTTCTTGCTTTGTCTCAGTTTTCTCCTAAAACATGCTGAAAGTTGCAGCAACCAGGTGACAATTTTGGTATTTACATCTAGATGCAGGGTGATATAGGGCATATAGATCAGATTGGTCCTGTAGAAAGTAGCATGCACCTTGTACTTTAATATGAATTTTTTCTTCTTGATCATTGTCGTTGCACTGTCTCCCTCACCAGTAAGTGCTCTTAAGATCGTTTTTCCTTTAGAGAAGCATTGGGGAAAATTAGGACATGTCTCTGTTTGAAATAAATGCAGTTGAAAAGTAGGAAATGCATTCTTGGTTTTGAGATAAAAAAATTATAGTAGGAAGGGGGGGATTTAGTTGGCACATAACAGAAAGTCATGTTTTACTTAAATATACTCCTGCTCAGTCATTCAGCATCTTCATGAGGAAAGCTGGGACAGCAGAGGTCAGGTAGTGGAAGATGAAATGCAAAAGGCATAATAGAAAGCAAAAAGGGGATATACCATGTGTGCTATTTCATAGCATGTATTACTGCTTACTCCTTCTATTCATGGTCATTTTAAAATTTCAGAACTTTATTCTTACAGTAATGAAAGTTAAAACAACCCATTACTGCTGAGTAATTGAAAGAGCCTGGTCACCTGTCCCTTGGTGAAAGGCTTCACAGTGGGCTGTTGCCACCCTAGGGAGGTGCTTCTGATCATGATAGGATGAGGTGTAACGGTTTTAAACTAAAAGAGGGGAGATTCAGGCTGGATGTGAGGAAGAAATTTTTTTACAGTAAGGGTGGCAAAACCCTGACGTAGATTGCCCAGGGAGCTGGTGGATGCCCCATCCCTGGAGGTACTCAGGGCCAGGCTGGACGTGGTTCTGAGCAACCTGATCTAGTTGAAGATAACCCTGCTCATTGCAGGGGGGGTTGGACTAGATGACCTTTGAAGATCCCTTCCAACCCAAACTGTTCCATGATTCTATGAAGATGTAACATGTATTCCATTTAAAGACTGCAAAGAGATTTATGCTTTGTTGAAATAGACTCCCTCCTTTGTAATGATGAAACACCAAGTGTTTAGAAATTGTAGTCAGCAGTTGTCCATTAAATTAGTTTGTGGAATTGTTCTGTGTGAATCATGTTATGCACCTAAAAAAGCAAAACACTGTCATCGCTTTCAACTTTTTACTTTCTTTGAGAATTTCTTCTTTCTAAGTGTAGAAATTGCTTTATAGAAATGCAGAATGTTACATTGCATATATTGAACTGGAAAGATACTCAGTAACTGCATCTCATGCTGATTTTGTTTTCTTTTTCTTTTTTTTTGATTTGTGTTTTGGAGAATCTTCGTGCAAAGGAAGGGCATGTATGTAGAAACGTGAATGCAAAGGGTAACTGGGCTGAGCACACAACAGTGTTGGTCTCAAGAATTTTCTTGAAAGCTGTGTATAATCTTATAATGTGCTCTTCATTTTCAGGTTCTTTTGTCCTCCTCCGTGTGTCTATCTTATGGGCAGTGGATGGAAGAAAAAAAAAGAGCAAATGGAACGGGATGGTTGCACTGAGCAGGAGTCACAACCTTGCGCCTTCATTGGAATAGGAAACAGTGACCAAGAAATGCAACAGCTGAACTTGGAAGGAAAGGTAGAAGAAACGTAATAAACCACTCATATTACTGCAAAAAATATTGTAGCTATATAGTGCATATTTCAAGGAATACTTTTGCTTATTTTTGATAACAGCTACTACATAAGTGATTTAAAAGATCTGTCAAAAATATGTAGGACAATTGATTAGGTGGATTTGGTTCATGGGATCGTAGCAGGGTACTAACCTTTAATGTGTAGGTTGTTGGTTCAGAGTTGGTAAACTGTTAGATTATTTGGTAGGCATCAGTGATTAACTGAATTGAGGTTTTTGGCTGAAACTCTTTGTCTGTCTCTCTGGCTTTTACATGAATGGATAATATTGACAAAGAAGTATTTGAACGCCATCTGCTGCCAGAAGTGGTCTTTAAGTCGCCTTGCATAAAAATACAATTCAAATGCCGTCTTAATAAATTTAGTAAGATTGGTTTGGGGTTTCTTTCAGGGATAGAAATTACTATTAAAAAAAAAATACGATATTTGTGATGACTTAAACAGTTGGAATAGAACTGGCAACATGTCAATGCTCATTTTAGCTGGTTGTTTTGTTAAGCAGTATTTTATAGCTATCTAGTATTTCCAGCCCAGTCTACTTAGAAATGCTTCATATGTTGTGAAATAGGGAAAAGAATAAAAGTTCTTTTTGAGATTTTTTTTTTTCTGTTGTCAGCTAGCATATAGCACCTAGCCACATTTCACATTTCAAACCGCAGTCATCTCCCAGCCTGTCAAGAAAAAATTGGCTGAACACTTCTTCTGCACAGGCAGCCTCTTGTGCATGCCCAGTGCACTACCTGTATAGCTCTACTATAGCTCTACTCAAATATTATTTTTAGTAGTGCTCTTAATCAGATGGATTTGACACAGCTGTAGTATCTAATCATCTGGTTTCTAGTCCTGATAAGGGTCTTTAGGAAAAGGCACTGAAGTCAGGTGCTAAACTTCACGAAGCTAGACAGTAGTCATAAAAGATACCCATATCGAAGAGATGGAAAAAACAGTTTCTGATCTAGTTTAGAAACTATTGCATCAGTTTTCATATTTTGTTCATAATTAAATATATGTAGTTTCTTAAACTGGGTTGACTTGAAAAAACAACAGTATGTTTTCACCTACAGAATTATTGCACTGCCAAAACATTATACATATCAGACTCAGACAAGAGAAAGCACTTCATGTTATCGGTAAAAATGTTCTATGGCAATAGCGACGACATTGGTGTGTTCCTCAGTAAACGGATCAAAGTCATCTCCAAACCTTCTAAAAAGAAACAGTCACTGAAAAATGCAGACTGTAAGTATTTTACACTTCTTTATGTAGCAATTCATTTTGCCTCCTGCTGATTTTTTCTTAGGTGTTCTTATGATTACAAAGTAAATACAATTTTCAATTTCTGTTTTTCTGATGTATTTCAGACTACACTGAGTTTTATGCAGTCACAGTTAATTATTTAGTAAATACAGAAGGTCCACAAAAAACCCTAGGAGTGAATCCTTGTAGACAAATGAATAAAGAATGCTCTACCTTAGATTTCTAAGCTGTTAGATCTCTTAAGCTGCCTGATGTGGTGCTTAGGATGGTCTGATCAGCTTCAAAGAGATAGCTTTCAAGTTGTAATAAATGGATAGCATCACATTAGCCAAACTGCACTTCATCATAGCACAGCCACCTTTTTACTATCTCATGCCATTTGCATGTTGTTTTTATTTTTAATGTTTTGCATGGTTCCTTTTATGTAATTGGTCAAGAGAAAATCTGGTGATATTTCACACAGATTTATTTGCTTACTGTGTCTTTTCAAGTAAAGGTATCTCTGGTGCTAATGTATAGCTGGGAGCATTTTTGCTTTTCCCTCAGAGTTTTTTCCTCCATACCACTGGAGCACCTCAAGAGATACCCTTTTTTGTTTGTTTGTTTGTTTCTCTCTCTCTCTCTCTCTCTTCACTAGTGCTTTAAAAGGCTCTTCCATCTGTGTTGGGCTGGAACCCATTTCACCTATGGAATGTGGATCTCGGGGCGTTAGCTTGCCACACAATTAAAGGCAATCTGTTGCTGTGCAGTTCACGCCCGTGGGTTCAGAGTATGCACTGTTGACTTTGTGTTCAGACAGATAGTTTTGATGGAAAGTAAATATGAACCAAGCGTTCTTTGGTAGTAGATATTAACCAAGTAGAAGAAACATGCCTGTTTCATAGCGAAATGCTAGTTGCATTTCTTTTCAGGGGAGCGGATTTAGCATTTCTCTCTCTTGAACATTAAGTAAGTTCAGATACGAGAAAATGTCAAATTGCATGGTTACAAGTTTACACAGTTATGTCTGTCTTCCTTTCAATTGATTGTGATTATATGAATAACTTTTTTATACTTCATATATACTCTGAATGATCACTGAAACTTGGAGTACTTCACAAGGGCAAATTAATGCTTAAGCTCAAATAATCAGTTGTTGGAGAACTAGGAACAGGAGGAGTTTTCAGCTGGCAAGCGCTGGCCCCTTTGGCTAAGTGGCAAAATCCTGTGAACTAGCATGCCTTTGGAGAACAGCCCAGTGTATGTTCCCCACTTGTAATTTTGTGATTATTTTTGATCTGTCGCGAATATAAATATTTTCTAAATTTACCAATGGTTGAGAAGGATGTATTAATTTCATCAGTTTATTTTACTGTATTTGTGAGGTTTTGTTACTTTTCTATGTAATCATGAAGTAATTTTATAATTTCAAGTCTGTATGTGTTCCTTGCAGTATGTATTGCATCAGGGACAAAAGTGGCACTATTTAATAGACTTCGATCCCAAACAGTTAGCACCAGATATTTGCACGTAGAAGGTGGTAATTTCCATGCCAGTTCACAGCAATGGGGAGCATTTTACATTCACCTCTGTAAGTAAAAATGAAGCAATATATATTTTCACCTCCTTCCCTCCATCCCCACAAAAAAAAGGTTCTGCATTTTTTTCCTGCATATTAATTGCTCATATGTGGATTTGTTTTGTTACTGACTGTATATTTGATGTAATAGTGGGATGTTAAATGTGCCTCCTATTGGGGTAAACAGTGGATAAAACAAATAATGTGAAAATTCCTGTTTCATGCAGTGGATGATGATGAATCAGAAGGAGAAGAATTCACAGTGAGAGACGGCTACATACATTATGGGCAGACTGTCAAACTTGTATGCTCAGTCACTGGCATGGCACTCCCAAGACTGGTACAGTTTAATTTCTCCAATGCTGTAATTAATCTGTAGATTGCATAGTGTGTGTAAATGCGTAGTTGGGCTTGTGTTGTTTACAATATTTGGCTTTATTTTTCCTTTCAGTAATATATGTTTGATACGGAAAATGGCGTTCAATTTAATGAAAGTGTATTTTTGTATCTGCAGATTAATTATGTAAGCAAAGAACAGCTTGTAACATAAGTGTAGGGAACTTCTCAGAATTCAAACCTTCCAAACTAGGTTAATCTGCAAGCTGTCCTTAAGAATATGTCTATTTTAAAACAGTAATGTAGGCCCTAGTGTAGCAAAATAGTTTAAATACTGATATCAAATAGCTGAGTAAAGTCTTTGCAGCCAGCAGCACTATTCCATTTGTTGAGTTCAGCACAGCTTTAAAAATGCTCTTCCAACTTGAATCTGAAACCACTTCTGTGTACTTCTAAGGATATATAATGATATCAATATCAGCTTGCAAAAGCATTTTGGACATTTATTAATACTGTCTGTTTTAAATATGGAACATTGAAAATGCCTTTGTAATTACTTTTTTTAGAAAAAGACAATTTCAGGCCTTGTCTTTGTCACAGACACAAAATTGATTATAACCAGTTATGGTTTGTGAACCAAACAAATTATTGCTGTAATGGTTTTTATAAATAAATTACAGATTTATTTTTTACTTCCTGTTTTATGCACTTAATGTCAGCCTAAGTGGAATTTTATGTGACTGATAATAAACAATGCTTCATATGCAGTCCTCTGTGAAATTGTGGTTTGCAGCCCATTATGAACTTCATACAAGGCTTTGCTAATTTCACTTTTAACTAGAAACAATTTTTAGAATGTGCCAATGTAAAACCAACCTTCCCTGCAGGCAGGTTTTTGTTCCCCTTTCCAGACATCTTTTACTAGGACTGTATACAAAATTCTCTCCTAATATCAAACTTAGCTAAAAAAGAAAACTGCTCAGAGTAAGTAGTATAAAATGATCACTCAAATAGTTGTTTTATTAATCACATGTTCAGTGCACATGACACTCACTAAGAGGATCTCACTTTATCTGTGGGCTTTATGATAATATTTTCTTATTGCTGAAAGGAGATGCCATCATTTATGATTCCAGAAACCTTACTTTTAGGTAGAAATAGATTAAAACAAATTAGGCTAAACATTCCTGTTTTGTTTGCTGTTGGGAACATTCATCATGCTGCTTTGCAAGATTGATTGAAGGTAATGTGATTAAAAGGTAACTTGCAGACATTTTATGGGTTAATGCAAAGAACTTTGAAGAAACAAGTTAACCTTGAAACTTATATTGCTATTAATGCCATTTATTATAATTAGAAATTCCAGAGGACATGGTTGGCTTTCTGATTGTCAGCTTAGAAATCTTCAAGCACTTTGGCTGCTGCTTCTGTTGATGTTGCATAGAATGAAGTACTAAACTTTTTTCTAGAAGCTGAGTTTAAATTCCAAGCTACAGACTTCCACTGTCTGTAAGGGAATAAATTTTTTAATTTTTAAAAATAAATTAGTGTAACAGCTCTGAATTAAGCCAAGAGCTACTTTTTTCACTGAACTGTCGGATGTGAGGAACAATTGTTCTTTGCAGTTGTCTTTAAGTAATATTTAATGACCACCTATTGTTAAGCTACACTATGATTGTTATGTTTGCAAAACTGTACTTAAGGACATCTCAATACCTACAAAGTAAATACTTATTTTCAACTGTTCTCATTCAGCAGCCAGTCTGCCACAGAATGTTGTGGATGCTATCAATGATGGAAGATTCTGTAAAAGTCTGTTAATACTTGACCTACTGGTTGTTTGTACCATGAAACAGAACAAAAGTAGATTTTGCTGAAGCATCAAGTTTTTTCTCTACTCTGACTCAAAAAAAGATAAAATATACATGCATGCAGCACACTGAAGATGTAGTATTGAGTGTCACTTCAATGTTGTGTTCTTACTTCAAAAGCATGGAGAATTATGAATCTAATGTTGGTATTAAAACAGGAGGCATGGAAAATTAAAAAAAATCGTTTTACTAACAGTACATGTGTAATCTCCAATGTAATGAAATACAGAAATTGACCTAAATATATATGTACAATTTTCCTTCACAGATAATTCGAAAAGTAGATAAACAAACAGCGTTATTGGATGCAGATGATCCAGTATCGCAGCTCCATAAATGTGCATTTTACCTTAAAGACACTGAGAGAATGTATTTGTGCCTTTCCCAGGAGAGAATAATCCAATTTCAAGTGAGTTGTTTAAAACGGGGTTGAGCTTGGAAAGATCTGTGGCTCCTATCCTTGTTAACACGTTTCTCTTGCAAGCTGTTTTCAGTGCTTTTTTTTTACATGATCATAGCAAAATGAAGAGTCCACATGAGAATGCAGCATTGATCTTAACTTCTTTTCGTCTAAACTGGTAAATTCACGCTAGTTGAAGTTTATCTGACATTTTGAAGAGTGAAGGTTATGGTTACATATGTAGATATCCTTAAAGCTTACTGGAAGAAAACAGAATATAGGTATTAAAATTAGAATTTTTGAGTCCCATTTTTTTTCTGTACCTGTGTTTAACCTATACACAGTTTTCTTACCGGTTGCTAGATGATGGAATTAGTCAGAAAGGTGTTTGTTGCTGTAAAAAATAATTGTCAGTGTATTTTCTGTGTATGCATGTATACTAATTTAATACTATTTACAGGGAGACAGTGGAAGTTTGACTAATTTCAAGGTTATCAGTTCAGCTTCTCTCCCATGTCTGCAGAAACACTGAAATATGAATCTATGATTCTATAAGCTTGTGTTTTCTATTATTTTGTGGATGGTGAAGAGCTCTTTAAAAAGAAAAACAATCTTGGCCTTATATAAATCATAGCTAATGGAAACTTATTAGACTTGGAGTCTGTAGGTGTTTTAGTCACTTTGCATTATTAAAGCAAGGTCTATTTTAAATAGCTGCTTCTAGTTGGTATAGTTTGTTGGTTATTGGCTGTTGAATAATGTTAAAACTTTGAAAGTTGAACTGAAACAAAACCCAATAATAAACAGAAGGTTGGAAATGTGACAGTATCACAGGTGAGAGTTACAGTGTTCTCACAAGCTTTAGTTTTCTACTATTGCTGAAATGTATGTGACTGTTTCTTTAGGTCATTTTGTTACAAGAAATATATAAGGAAACATGGTTTTGGAATAGACATTATTACTGGCTGAGTTGGTTTTTAGCTCTGTGACTTGGCAAATGAGTCTACAGGTCAGATTGAAAACTTTTCTTTCTTTCTAAGGCCACTCCATGCCCAAAAGAACCAAATAAAGAAATGATTAATGACGGAGCTTCTTGGACAATCATTAGCACAGATAAAGCAGAATACACGTTTTATGAGGGGATGGGACCGGTCCATGCTCCTGTGACACCTGTGCCTGTTGTAGAAAGTCTTCAGGTAAGTTGGTTGGTTTTTATTTTAATTTTTTTCTAATAAACTCTCTTATGTGAGATTATTTTTGTCATGCAGATTTAACTTTCATGGTACCATTGTGGAATACTGTAGCAAAGCATTCTTACTTCCTTTATAAATAGGAAACTTACTTTATGTCGCAACAAGTTTTCTTACCTACATTTCAGAATACATGAGCCTGTCCATCATGGGAATAATATTAATATTGTTCTATACATTAAGTACTTTAGAGTACTTTGGTAGTAATATCCTTAGGATTTCTACTTTTGTTTGATTATTTAGAAATTGATTTTGGCTCTTAAACCAACCAACTATAGATCAGACAGAGCCAGACATATACCTTGTTAAGAAAATCAGCATTCTGCTGTGGAAAAACTTGAAGCTCTTCTAACACATTCTCCAAAAGATTCTTTGTTCTTTGTTTTCAAAGCCTTATTGACTCCTGTTCTGAGTAGCCACTATCAAAACTTGTAAGCTCTTTCAGGATATCAGATTAATTGGCACTATCTTTTAGATGTGTTACTTCTTTTACAGTTCAGTTGTGTAGGTATTTGTTTCAGTTTTATCCAGCTGATAGAAACAGCACTGTTTACAGCTCTTATATGCATGTGAAGAATATTTTCTTGTTTTGGTTTTCTTCCTCAGAGGGAGATGTATATTTTTATTAATACTTTGTTACAGTGGATTTTCTTCTTTTTTCTGTTCCATTCCTTCCCAGTTGAATGGTGGTGGGGATGTAGCAATGTTGGAACTTACAGGACAGAACTTCACTCCAAATTTACGTGTCTGGTTTGGGGATGTGGAAGCAGAAACCATGTACAGGTACAGTATTTTCTACTACTTTTATGGTGACTGCATTTTACTGGATGCTTTGAAGAACATATATTCACACGTACACACTGACGCGTATACATTGTGCCCTGCAGAGAGGGATCTGGGAGTGCTGGTTGACAGCAGGCTCAATATGAGTCAGCAGTGTGCCCTTGCAGCCAGGAGGGCAAACTGCATCCAGCTGGTCAGAAGAGGTGATTGTTCCACTGTATTTAGCATTGGTGTGGCCTCACCTTGAGCACTGTGTGCAGTTCTTGGCCCCACAGTTTAAGAAGGATATGGAGGTAATTAAATGTGTCCAGAGGAGGGCAACAAAGCTGGTAGGATGTAGGCTGGAGGGAATGTCCTGTGAGGAGTGGGTAAGGACTCTGGGCTTGTCTAGTTTGGTGAAAAGAAGGCTGAGGGGTGACCTCCTTGCTCTCTATAGCTTCCTGAGGAGGAAAGGTGGAGAAGGAAGTGCTGAGCTCTTCTTCCTGGTACCATGTGCTGGAATGCATGGGAACAGTTCAAAGCTGTGTCAGTTGGGGTTTAGACTGGACTTTAGGGAACATTACTGAGAAGGCACTCAAACACTGGAACAGGCTTCCTAGAGAGGTGATTGGTTCCCCAAGCCTGTCAGCATTTGAGGCATTTGAGAAGCACTCGTAATAATATGCTGTAACTTTTGGTCAGCTCTGAAGTGGTCAGGCAGTTGAACTAAATCTTTTGTAAGACCCATCCAGCTGAACTGTTCTGATCTGTTCTATTCTCTAAGCTTAGGTTTTATTGTGCTCAGTTGACTCTCTCGTTTTCCAGGTGTGCAGAGAGTATGCTGTGTGTTGTTCCAGACATTTCTGCTTTTCGAGAGGGCTGGAGGTGGGTCCGTCAGCCAGTCCAGGTTCCAGTAACTTTGGTCCGTAACGATGGCATAATTTACTCCACCAGCCTTACCTTTACGTACACACCAGAACCAGGACCACGACCACACTGCAGTGCTGCTGGAGCAATCCTCAGAGCCAGCTCAAGCCTCATGGCTTCCAGTGAAACAAATACAAACAGCGAGGGAAGTTACACAAACGTCAGCACAAATCCAACCAATGTCACATCATCTACAGCAACTGTAGTTTCCTAACTACTGTTGTTTGTCTGGACTTTTAACTGACTTTTGAGTGCTACATTCAAGAGATCTGAACAATTTTTGTGGTTTCATGGGAAAACACCTTTCCATTTTGGGTGATGTTATTTGAACCTTGTTACCTGCAAGTGCTGATCTTAAATATAGAAGCCACAATAAAAAAAAAAACAAACAACCACCAACAACACCGGAAACATAAGAACTCTATTGAAAATCTATTTTTCAGCTGGTTTTTTTTTAATGGGCAAAAAACAAAAAATGTGGCTGGGATACATGTTGAGCAAACTAGAAAACATGAATACAACATAGTTTTTATGGACCAAGGGACTTGTATAAGCTTTAGTATAAAAGGTACATTTTCACCATACCTTTTTTGTATCACAACATATAGTACACTTTTGTTACCAAATAGTTTATATTTTTTTTTCCTCTGAGCTTTTGCTCTGAAGTATATTCAGGTTCCAAGCCTGACCATGCTTGTATAATCTAATTACCATACTCTTCCAGTTTTAAAAAAATATATATATTTTTGGTCTGTGGCTGGAACTGTTCCTTTTTTTAAACTGAAGTCTTGTGACTTTTTATGAACTGAAATTGTTTTTATTTCAGCAAGTAGAACCTTGTAAAGGCCAGCATATTTTTTTTAAGATTATATGAAGTCTGTGCAAAAGCTTTAAAAAATGCCTCTGCCTTGCCTGCAATACATGCAATGTATGTTAACTTTAGTGCTCTGTTTTCAGTCATTGTTAATAGTTATTTCTGTTTTCCTTTTTTAAATATGTATTTATAGTGATAATTCATGAGGTTCTAACATTACGTGAGTTTTTTTAAAAGTGGCATCTCAAGCAGTCATATTAATGATTGTTCATGTCACAGGCATACGTTGGTGTTTTTGAAGGGTTGTTACTGGGTTACTCCCCCTCTTCCTTGCTCAGTCATAGTACATCTGAAAATGTTTCAGGATCTGTTCAGGTTTTTCTAATCTTGTACATAATTTGTATTAAGTGTAAGTTAAATGTTTTATTTCAAAAGTGGAATGTTCCCAATAACTTCATTTGGCAGCATGTCTTCTGTCTTGTTGGCATGTAACTAAAGTACCATGAGAAATATGTGCTACAAATGGGATCGGTAGGTAATGCCCTTCATCATTTGAGAATCACAACAAGCATGTTTTTCTTCATACTGTTCAGTAAATTAGGCCAGACCTTGGTGTAACACTTGTATTAAGAACGTGCTTTCATTGTGAAGTGATCATACCATAATAACTAGAAGAAAATTTTATTACTTAGAAATGGGCAAATAGAAAACCATAAAAGCACTATGAAGATGTTAACTCCTTCCATCCTTATTTCCTGTGGGTTTCTCTTTCCCTGCCAACACCTTATGCAGCATTCAAGTCTTTTCTCCATCATAAATTCAAGGCTCATTTGCACTTTGACTTTGTTGGTTGTTGCATTTGTTTTTCATTTTGACTTTGCCATGGTTTTGTCCCTCCTTGTAGACCTGCCTGCCTCATTTGTATTTGAAAGGATACCCTAGTAGTTCATTTGTAGTCACAGAACTAGGCATAGACTCATAGGACAAGTTCTGATAGTGTGATCTTCCTTTTTGAAAGCCAAAATACAAATTTTGTGCTGTGTTCAGCCTTTTCCATACCCTGAAGCAAGAGTCACAACTGCTGTGTAAATGTGAACCTGTGGCTTCCTACAGCGTGTTGCTTACAAGCTTATCTGTTGACCATTTTCATAGGGTTTTTATTTCTGACCACTTATTCCGGTTTCAACACCCACCACCATTTTAAAGCATTGTCTCTGCACCATATTTGTGTACCCTGTGCTCCGTTCTACTTGTTTGCTTTAGTGCTCTGTTGTATATGTGAAACAATGTGGTTAAAGGAAGAAATCAATTATAAAGCATATTTAGCTAATAGTAAAATCGGTGCCACTGTCCTTTGAAAATGTGCTTGTATTCTACCACAGGCCTTCATATTTGCTATTCTGTCTGACAAAATTTCTTCCCATGACGTAGTCGCAATGCTGGTTCTTAGCACTAGTGAATACTGCCTCACCTCATCTCCGTTTCAGTGACCAAGGGCAGAATTCATTGTGGCCTTATCTCTGTTTTAAACTGTTTACTGGCATTTACTTGCAAATCTGTTTACCTTTGTGAGTGCTATAAAACTTTGTTTTAATTGTGTTGTGGCAGGAATCATTTCACAGTGTTTTTGTTAGAAGCACATAAGTATCTTACAATACGGCTTAATTCAAGAGCCACAGATTTTCATCACCAGTTAGACTGAAAATTAAAATAAGCGATAAATATATATCAGATTCAGAGGGTATTCAAGAAGAAACCACAATATACACACGGTAGACAAACCATAACAAGCCTTTTAACCTTCAAAGACTATTTAAAATAGCTTTTCAGAACTTGACACATGCTTTTATACTCATTATTTTAAAATTTTTCCATATAAATGCAATACTTTTTATATTCAGTTTCTGTACTTACAGTAATTTTGCCCAGTAGATGCAATATTCCTTGACTTGTAAAGAACCTAATGATTTAGCCTAATATTTGGTGTTCTACACACTACAGCAAAGTGGGTAAAAAAAGGAGACTATTAAAGTTCTGCTTACAAGATCATTTTAAACCCCATTTTACCCTTGGGTTTGTGGCTCCATTGTTGCCAGTAGTTATTCAGTAGTACAGAAATGGTCTTCCAGGTCCTTACTGTTGTTAAGATGTCTGGTAGTTCAGATATGTTACCTTCCTGAACTTTTTCCTGTGGGGTGATATTGTTACATTTATTGGCCTTGTGAGCTGTTAATCAATTTTCATGCTATTAACAATATCTCAAGATTTTGATAAAACTACGTTTAGAATGTTTCAGTATGAAACTATTATAACTGTTCAAGTCTAGCTGTGTTAAGTCTGCTGTTAATTCTGTATACATAGAAATTGAGTCTGTGTTCAGAATGTTGTTTAGTTCCAACTATAGGAAGAAAAAGTATAAAAAGCATACTAAGTGCTCAAATTTAGCAATGCCTTTTTCTTACTTTCTTTTGTTTGGAACTGTGTTTCAGAATTCAACACTAGCATAGTCTTTAATAAACTGCTGCTGATGTTTTTCCTAATTATTTGCCCAAGGGCATCCAACGACTGTGTTAATAATGGTATTCTGTACTTCTTTTCATTGCACAGACTTGTAAGATCAGAATGGTTACCTGAAAAGACATGAACTCAAGACATAAATCAGAGAATTCCCCGTATGCAAAATTTTAATGCCAAATGAAGCAAAATATCTATTGGAAGTAAGCTACCCACTTGTTGATTGAATGACTCCATTGAGGTGTCCATCTTGAAACTAAGATGCTCTTCAATTATTAACCATATTATTCACTTTCTTTCAAAAGCAGCTGTGTTTATGAGTACTGAACAAATGTGTATACTTTCCTGTGCCAGACTTTTGACTTTTATTTTCAAGCACTGTACTGTGGGATTGAGTGGCAGCTTTGTTAGAAAAAGAAGTATATTAGGGTTTCTACTTAACCCTTTTAGGACTGAATGACTTCTTCCCTTTAGATGCTGTAAATTAAATGAGCAGTTCTAACTTTGTAAACGTGCTGTGTTCAGCACTGCATTTGCCCCATCTGGAGGTGCTATGCTAATGACTTCTTTCTAAATCCTGTAGCATGTGTATACATTCAGTCTTAAAAGGGTTATTTTTACAAACTGTGCACCTGTAAAGTTTCTTAGCAATAAGGTAGAAAAATGAGCAAGTTTTTACCATAATTTTGTAGAATTAATTGCTCAGTTCCATATTTCATCAAGAAAAACCCTGCAATATGGGCAGTTTTGAGGATTAAATAAAAGTGAAATGTAAACCACATAAAAGTGTTTTTGTCAAGTGTACTCTGTGTGTGTGTATGTGCATATACTATTGGGTTTAATTTTTTTTCCCTAAAGAGAAAATGCCATGTTACTTTTGATATGACAAATGTAATTGAGCATCTGTACAGTGATTTAAAAGTAGTCATGATTTGATCAGGTGTTGAAGCTTGCCACATTTTTGCGGATTTGTTCAATGTTAACCAAGGAATATGGTTTTTATTTTCTTATTTGTGTGAACAAACAGTGAGGCCATCTATGGAGCCAGAGCACCACAAAAGAAAACCAAGCCAGGAGTGGAAAAGTCATCACTAGTTGTGAGGCTGTGCATACTGGACTCCACTTAAATGGGATATGGAATGTCCACCCAAAAATCCAAATCATTTTTGTTATTGCTTGTATTATTTCTGGAGTTAGATAAGAAACTGTTTATTTCCATAATGTAACAAAAAAAAACCCAAAACAAACAAAAACCAAACCAATAACTGGTTCACTTTTTTAATGTTATTTATTAAATAAGAAAAAAAACCTGTTTGTTTAATTTTAGCTACTTTATTATTGTAACTAGTATACCTGAGTTGTTTTCATCTGCTGCAGGCTGTCACTTCTTTCAGTTGGCTAATAATTAGAAGTAGGATTCAGCAAGCTAGTTTGTTTCTTTCTTTGACAGAATACTCTAGTAGGCCCATAAGGAGCTTGAAATTATGCACTCTTTTAGTTTGCAAGCACAGGTGACACAGTCACTTGAAAAAAGTTTCTGAGATGGGATGTGGACACAGCAGAGAGAGAATCTGGAATGGCAAAAACCTACCAGTACTAGTTTTGTGTTAAATCCAAAAATCACTGGTTTATCCATAGGACTGTGAAGGGGCCAGAAGTGATTGTTAAGAAAGTGTGGTGAGAGCAAGAGAGGTGTCTTTGGAAAACAGATCATTTGACTAAAAGAAGCATATTACAGATTTTTATTGAGACATCTGCAGAGGTGAATGCCATTGTTATTAGGACACATAAAGTAGCCATAAACAAAACACTCGTAGAGCTTCTGCTGTTTGAAACAGGGACAGTATGGGCAGATTACATCTTAAAATTATTTTGCAAGGACTCTTGCAGTCTGCTTCAGGAATGATAAATTGATTCTTCTGGAACAGAATAGGAATTGCATCTGAGGTTTTGGCAGACAGAACGGTCATTTGCTAAACTTTAGTGTTGGTACATAAGAAACTGCGTGGGATGATGCTGGTCTTAGGTGAAGAGCTATGGATAGAAAAAAATCTCTTAATCTAAACCTTGACAATTAGCTGTGTAAACAGACTCAATAATAAATACTGTTAAAATCCAGAGTAGAGGATTAAAGGGAGAATGGTGTGAAATTATTTGGCTGCTGGAGAGGATTCATTTGGAGGATTACATGGAATATATGCTATTTCAGGAGCATTCAGAATTACAGAACTGGGGCATGTAGTTCACATTTCTCAGTGTCCTGTGTAGATTGGAGTTGTGTGATTCTGAGAAGGGTAGAAACCACCTGTATGTGCTCAGTGTGTCCATAAAGGATATTTAGTTCTGATACCCAGTAGCACATTCTTAGTGTGAGGCCAAAAGCATTGAGAATTAGCCCGTATTACTTATTTTCTCAAGTATTTAACAATACTTTTGTATTGAATATCAGCATTAATTATGTATGCTTAAGATAAATAAGTTGAGGAAGTCTTCAGCAAACTTGGAAGCTAACTGCTGTCTAAAGAAGATCTGATAAAGCCGCCTGAATTTGACAGCTTTCAGATCCTGCGGCTCCTTCAAGTAAGGAAAACGATGGTTAAAAGCTTGCTGTCACCTTTTCCATGCGCTATTGCCTTTGTATTCTTGTCTTGGTTCCCTTACTTTTCATGTAGGGGAACTTTTCCAGATCCTTAATTAGTTTCTAGTTTTTCTCTGAATGTGTAAATTTTGCTGCATAATTTAGGAGCAAGGAGTCGGTGTTAACTAAGGTGAACTATTAACTTGTGAGACTAAGTGCTGTCATTTCTGCTGTTTCTACTGTTGTGCTGTGGGATGGGGGAGAAAGAAATGTTCGTTGTTTTTTAAGCTGCTTGTAGGTAAGTTGAATGGAAGTTTCTACAGACCTGGCCTTAGTGTCTGTAGGTCTTCATCTGAAGATGACACGCGTAATTTGGAACTTTACAAAGGTGCCTGTGAGTTTTCATCTGAATGTGGAAATTCTTTGCTTATTACTTACCTTTTAATTATATTTCTTGTCATGTTGCACCCTCACCTGTGTTCATTAAAACCTTAAGAACATCTCTGCTTTTAACTAAAATACCATTGTTCTACTTGCTGATTTGTTCAGTGGGAATTTGTCCTTTTCCACCTCTGCAAATTCCCACAGACATGTTTCTCAAGCAGGATGGGACCTTGTACCATTTGAGCTAATTCTGTGCCCTGCCTCCATCTCTTACTTTCTACTTCAGCTTCTGAGTGACTTGACTTTGAGGCCTTTGACATACAAATAAATAATAGCAGCTGCATTCATTTTTTCATTGTTATACCCATACTTTAAGATATTTATAATAAATTGTTCTCCGTTGGCCATACTGTACAGAAGGAAGGATTTCATTACAGGAACCACAGCCTTGCAGACCATATCATCAGCATATTTTTAAAACCTTTATAGTTCTGCTTCAAGAATACAAATACATAAAAGGTAGAAGCACCGAGGTGTACATAGTGTGTTTTCTGCCTGGAAATTATAACCAACTGGTCACAAACATTTAAGTAGTCCTTAAAAGCTCCAAGTGAGTTGAATTCTGTTTTGAACCCAGTGACTTTTTTTTGAGTCGGTGTGTTCTAGTGTTTCTTCTTGATTTTGATAATTCTGATAAATTCTATGTAATCTGTTCAGAACTAATCCAGCCAAGGTATCTGTGCTGTGAAATGGGATGTGATCCTGAGAGCCACACTACTGTCTTCATTACACATGGCAAACATGACAGCAGTGACTTCAAACTTGGGTTTTTTGTCTTCATCTGGATAACTTTGTGTGATACTTCTGTATGTGCACGTGGTTGCACTGTTCTCTCTGAACTCTAAATATTTCTTTACCTGTATAGGCATGTCTCATGCAGCACCATAGTGATACACACACAAGCTGCAGACACAAATGATCAGTTTGTATCTTGTTAGCTTCCATCTTTTGGTTTTGTCCCCAGTAATCTGTTACTGTGGTGTCTTAAATTATGTCTTTTTCCTATTCTTGTAGTTTTTTCTGTTTTGGTTTATTTTGGTTTTCTTTTCAATGAAGTGTGCTTCAAATTCCTTCAGTTCTCTCACTGCCAACAATCTTGCTTTGTGGAAATTGGCAAAGGGCAAATAGAGGATTCATGGTAATGTACTGCCCTAAAAAACATAATTGGGAATTTACAAAAAATGTGAGAGATTCAGCAACATTATATTTTAACATGTAAGAAATCATTAGGTTAAGAAATGCTATACCTGATTCTTTAGATGTATTCATATCTTGGTCCTAATGAAAAGTATTTCTGTGCTTTGCCTTTGAAAGCAAGAATTTTAAATTTCTCATGCTGCTTAACTTAGTTCTGTGGAGTTCTTTGCAAGACTGAATTCAAACAAGCACCTTGACGTATAGACAAGGCAACTGCAGATTTACCTCTTGAAGTCAATACAATTTCTGCCACAGCATCTACTTTCTTCTTTTGAGGGAAGAAAGTCAGCAGTCCCATTGTTTCTTCAGCCTGATCAGATTTTATGGGTGGTAGAGCCTGATTTGTGTGACAATTTAAGTGGTGTGATCAAGTATAGTTGTTAAGGTGGCACAGTCTTGTTGCCTGCAGCAATACGAAGCGGAATTATCTTGCAAAACTATTAAAAACTACAAAAAACTTAAAATCTTTTATTGACAAAGTAGGCAACTAGCATAAAATTCCAGTTAAAGAAGGAGTTCAGTTTCTTTTTTTTCCAAATGAAAACACCTTGTGGCAGTGCTGTGCAGATCACTGCTTAGTTAGTGCAAATTTCAGAAGAGGTCCTAGCAAATAATTTCTGAAGGGCCTCATGTGGATTAACCTCTGTGTGGGCATGTGTATCTGTTTTGACAGTCCTTTTGCTGCTCCATACTGCTTTTTACAGCATGCCAGGGTTTAAGGAACTGTCAGGGTTTTGGACTCTGCTTGATGTGATGACCTCAGTTGTGAGACTGATGTTTATGTCATTTCCCCAGTTCCTTACGTTCAGAAAGTTTTAGACTTCTAAATCAGTTTCTGGTGAAGGGTTTTCCTTGGAGATTCAGTAGACATAGAAATGGAACAATGGTCTGAAAAAAGTTTATTTAATTTACAAGTAATGTGAATAAGGAAAATACTTTTTCTGATTTTGGAAGTATAAATGCAATTGGTGGGTGTTTAAGCTTTCAAGTACATCTGCACTTTGTACCCACTGGTTTATTATTCTAGTTAATTTTATGCTATTTAGTCAGAGAAAAAAGGTTAAATGATTTTTTTATGTGTTGGTTTATATTCTACCTTCAGATACTTTGGCTCTTGAGCTATCATGAGCCAAGTATGTTTCATCCTGAAATTTATGATCTGGGTGTCTTTATATCCTGGACTACTTTAAAATTCAGAGATTTAAATGATAAATTTTGATAAAATTCTGCTTTTGCACAACTTCTTACTGTCATCTGACAGGTAAACTTGGACAAAATAGCTATCAGCTACACCACCCAGTTCTTAGAAGGCAGACGCAGGGACTGTGAGAATGAAGACCTTGGGCCCACTGTAGGAGAGGATCTGGTTCGAGACCATCTTCAAAATCTGAACGTGCGCAAGTCCGTGGGACCTGATGAAATCCATCTGCGGGTCCTGAAGGAGCTGGCGAATGAAGTTGCTAAGCCACTGGCCATCATATTTGAAAAATCATGGCAGTCAGGTGAAGTTCCCGATGACTGGAAAAAGGGAAATATAACCCCCATTTTCAAGAAGGGGAAAATGGAAGACCCGGGGAATTAGAGACAAGTCAGTCTCACCTCTGTGCCTGGTAAAATCTTGGAGCACATTCTCCTGGACAGCATGCTAAGGCACATGAAAAACAACAAGGTGCTTGGTGACAGCCAGCATGGCTTCACTAGGGCGAAATCCTGTCTGATCTATTTGGTGGCCTTCTATGATGGGGCTACAGAATTGATGGATAAGGGTAGAGCAGTTGATGTCATCTACCTGGACTTGTGCAAAGCATTTGACACTGTCCCACACAACATCCTTCTCTCTAAATTGGAGAGATATCAATTTGATGGATGGACCACTCGGTGGATAAAGAACTGGCTGGATGGCCGCACACAAAGAGTTGTGGTCAATGGCTCGATGTCCGGCTGGAGACCGGTAACGAGTGGTGTCCCTCAGGGATCGGTGTTGGCACCGGTCTTGTTCAACATATTCATCGCTGACATGGACAGTGGGATTGAGTGTGCCCTCAGCAAGTTTGCCGATGACACCAAGCTGTGTGGTTCTGTTGATATGCTGGAGGGAAGGGATGCCATCCAGAGGGACCTTGACACACTTGTGAGGTGGGCTGATGCCAACCTTATGAAGTTCAACCATGACAAGTGCAAGATCCTGCACCTGGGTCGGAGCAATCCCAGGCACAGCTACAGGTTGGGCAGAGAAGAGATTCAGAGCAGCCCTGTGGAGAAGGACTTGGGGGTGCTGGTCAATGAGAAAATGAACATGAGCCGGCAGTGTGCGCTCGCAGCCCAGAAATCCAACCATATCCTGGGCTGCATCAAAAGGAACGTGACCAGCAGATCGAAGGAGGTGATCCTGCCCCTCTACTCTGCTCTTGTGAGACCTCACCTGGAGTATTGTGTGCAGTTCTGGTGTCCTCAACATAAAAAGGACATGGAACTGCTGGAACAAGTCCAGAGGGGGGCCACAAGGATGATCAGGGGACTGGAGCACCTCCTGTATGAAGACAGGCTGAGGAAGTTGGGGCTGTTCAGCCTGGAGAAGAGAAGGCTGCGTGGAGACCTCATAGCAGCCTTCCAGTATCTGAAGGGGGCCTATGGGGATGCTGGGGAGGGACTCTTCATTAGGTACTGTAGTGACAGGACAAGGGGCAACGGGTTAAAATTTAAACAGGGGAAGTTTAGATTGGATATAAGGAGGAAATTCTTTCCTGTTAGGGTGGTGAGGCACTGGAATGGGTTGCCCGGGGAGGTTGTGAGTGCTCCATCCCTGGCGGTGTTCAAGGCCAGGCTGGATGAAGCCTTGTGTGGGATGGTTCAGTGTGAGGTGTCCCTGCCTATGGCAGGGGGGTTGGAACTAGATGATCTTGAGGTCTTTTCCAACCCTAACTATTCTATGATTCTATGATTCTAATATAAATGTGTTAATATAGGAAGCAAAAAAATCCATGTCTGCTCACTGGACATGAGGATGGTGAAACAATAAACTAGGCTTACCACCTGCATGGGATTGTCTTCAGAGCAAGGAGAACATTTTAATACATTGTGCAGTCATAGCTTTTAAAAATTACGTGTGAACCTCTGTTTGCATCTTGTTCCCCCAGCTACCTTGAGGACACAGTTGTGAAATATGGGCAGTTTTGCTATTCATCTCGCGGGATCTGAGAAAAAAGTATTAACCAGTTTCACATTATATTACAATCTAACTTCTCTTTCTCTTACCTGTACTTTCATTCTGTTTTAACAAGTGAATTATTTGCAGCTGGTCGTATTAGAGTGAACACTAACAATATTGATGTTTTTCTTGTTTTTCAGTTAATTTGATAAATATGGAAGCATTTATTTTAAAAATGATGGGGTTTTTTTTCTCTACCTAGCCAGCTAGTGAAGTGTTCTCTGCAAAAGCACTATGGCATGTTCAATGCAGATTGGACACACTTCATTTTTCTGATGCCAGAAATTCACAGTCCCAATGCAGTAATATCCTGATGCAAACGACATTTGCCCATGTTCGAGATGAGGGTGAAAAAAAAAGAGTTTAGACCTTAAGTAAAATGTAAGTACTGCCAAATTATTACATAAGATAGAAGGAGAGAGCGAACAGCAAAGGCAAATGCTAGCTTTTAAGCAAGGCTGCTGGAAATTCCAGGGCTCATGGGAGTTATGAATCATGTAATGTATGCAGCCATTATGAAAGTCAGAGTATTACTTGTCATATAGGCCAAGAGGAGATGCTGTTAGGGGTTTGTTCCACTGGCCAACAGTGCTGCTGACTCAGAAGGAGGAATGATGACACATGAAACCCTTCCACTGAGTGCCCGCTAAGGTGTCTCCTTGATGGCCAGGACTTATGAATCATTTTATTCTAAAAACTAACAATGTAAAATGGGAAAAATCAAATAAGAGATGAATGGTAATAGCAATGCAATCAGCTGTTGGACTTGAGCAGAACTGAGTTACAATCTGTCGTTCTCCAGCAATTCATTTATTGTCATTGGTAAACAGCCAAGAGCTCAGGTACAAAATATCAAATCATATACATGATGCCTACTAGGAAAGCTTGGGCATGTGTGCTGTCCAAGTTGAAATCATCTTGAATTTACATAATCAATTTGATGTATTTCAGAGCCACATAGAGCAAGTTTTTTAAAAAGTAGAAAAGGGTAAAAAAATAAAATCTGGTCAAGATACTTGCTTTGCATGCAGAGCTGGGACATGAGTAACTGTCTTGCATCCCACTGAAGTACAGTAAGTTTCTCTAGAGATTTCTAATCTGTTTTCCCTGGTTTTCCATTTAAGAATAGTTTATATAGGCATTGATAAAACCCCTGCCCAGAGAGGTTGTAAAGTCTGTTTTCCATGTAACCTTTCAGTGGGTTCGTTTCACTTGAAATAGGGCAAGCTGAGGTTTAAATCCTTTCTCCAAACCAGGAACAGAGATTCTGTCTTGGATTAGAGAAGCTTTCTCCCTGCCAAAAAGGGTTCACTCTGAGTGCCTCATCTCCATCAAAAGTTCTTTGAGCAGTTAGTCCTATAGGAAAGCTCCTGATGAACTCTCACTTCACTGAACTTCTCAGCTGAAGCTGAACTGCAAAGTTCTTCAAGGAGTAAATTATATCCCAAGACAGAGTAATATGAATGATTTGGTGAGCACAAATGACAAGCCAAGTGATGTTAACTGAGCTGTCACCTTCAGTAGTACTCTAGGTGCTTGATAAAGGTCTAGGCACAGCAGACCATAAACAAAAATGGAAGGGATAAGAATGGATTTGTGTTCAAGCAAAACTGGGGGCTACTGGAATTGGAACTGTAGCTGCTGTCCGGAAAACTCCCACTGGCTGTTTGATGAGAAATATGCCAATGTGCTGGGTTTCTACTTGCCAAGCCATCTAAATCAGTCAGCTGAATCAGCTGAGCTTTTGAATGGAATGATGCAGGAATCTCAGCTGACAGGCAGAGCTAAGATTTCAATTCACTAGAAAGGTGAAAGAAGAATTGTTGCCTTGTAACTGCTACAAACCCTCTGGCACCTTGCTACAACACTAGAACTGTTCTATCTGCTAAAAATAACCTGAAAAAATAAAATAATAAATGCCTGCACTTTGGGTCTCATGGAGACTGTACATCAGTGGCCTTCTGAGCCCCATACCACCCCAGAAATCGGTGTTTGTGGTCAGAAGTCCCACTGGATACACTTGAGTATAGGATTCTGGGCTGATGTATTTAAGACCAGTAGGAACAAACACTTAAAAATAAATATACAATCTCATTTCATATACCCAGAGAAAAGGGAAGTTGTGCTTATTCTCACATCCTTACCCAGATAAACTCTCATGGATGACAACAGATTCTGCAAATGTAAGCCCCAAATTGTTCGTAACAGCTGCTGTTTGGGAACAGGATTAGATGGGACTGACCCCAGGCTGGGTTTGAAGCAGAAGTATCTAATGGAGTATAAGGGGTTTCCATGTCATCAGCAGTACCTCAGGTATTCTGCACCTTTGTTTAGACCATTTCTTGCAAGATTTATCCCTTTCTGAAGATTTCTGTTGCAGGTCCACTTACCCAGGCCAAAAGACATTTAAATGTCTGTATTTAAAACTAATTTCCTCTTACTTCAGTACAGACACAATCTATGTACTCATTTGGTGGCCTGAAAATTCTGCTCCTGTTTCACCAGGTGCCAAAAGCTTTAATCCACTCTCACCTTGCTGCACCTCCTTTAACAACAGATGTGTACGTGCTGTCAGTCCTTGAAATGTATTGCGAAAAGTGAAATCTAGAAGATCTATTTGTGTTGGTGACCTGTGTCCGAGAGCCTTAGATCTGGCACGCTTCATATGGACAATGGGAATTGCTAGAATGAAGAGGTCAGTTAGGGGAGGTGAAAGAGAAAGGTTCATATTAAAGCTAGGAAACAAAGTAAAAGGAAGTCAAGGCAAATGTGAAATTTTGCGGTATAAAAAAGAAAACAAGGAAAAGTGGATATAAAGTTATTTGATTGTGTAACTGAAAAGCAGGTGTTCCCAAGTGTCCGTTCTTCAAAAGCCCTCACGACTGCTATCTGAGATAACTGATTGCACAGGTGGAAGGAGTCTCACAGACCAAGAAATGTGCTCAAAAGCACTTGTACAAATATGTTCCTCCAGAGAAGACCAAGGACAGATGTACATAAATAACAATTCTTGGCTCGGAAGCAGAGCCTGAAGTTGCACAGATGGCTGAGTTTGAGTCCACAGGCGCATGGAAATAATAGCAAAGTTCTTCAGTTTGTTTTATGTAGTGGTAGATTAGAAAGCATTATTCAAACTAAATTTGGAGGAAGAGCAGATGCAACATGAATCAGTTATAAAATTGCATTTTGGTAAGTTTATATTAATTTAGAAACATGTTGCTCTTGGTAAGAGTCAGGAGAATAATTGAATGTACAAGGCACTGTAGTCTAAGCAGACACATAGATTTGGAAATTATTGTCTAGAAAAGCCAGCTGGTAGCACTGGGATACACAACAGACTGCTGCTGTCAGTCAGCAGAGTGAGGACACAGGACCTATAGCTAGAGTGAGCTGGAGGTGGGGCAGGAGAGGCAATAGGCGTTTCCTCCTAGCAGAGAGTACCACTCTTTAAGTTCATTTACAGGATTCTAGTGAAAAGTAGCATCCTGTTTCAGTTACTGGTAACTAATAAATGCAAGCACCACAGTTTGGGTGGGAGGAGAGTGTTGGTTGTGGGGGGGTTTTTTGGTTTCTTTTTAAAATAATCCCTTGCTTACATAGGTACTTGTTTTCCCACTTACCTGACCACAGCTGGGGTTTATGGTTTCTGAAACCTTTGTCACTTCCAGCTCAGTCCGATGGAATACAGGATCCTTATAGGATACCTCCTACTGTGCCAGTGGTGGCAGAGATGAGATCTGGGTTGGCTGGTGGACAAGACATGGAGCTCTCAGTAGGATGCACAGTGAATGCACGGTGTTCTGAGGTATTAGGCTTTGGGGACAGAGGAAAGTAGTGTTATGTTCCCCTAACCCATCAGCTAGATGAGAGCAATGTTCTGCTTGCTAGCAGTACAGTGTGTGCAGCAGATTCTCCATGGTCCTGAGAGCACTTCTCCATCTGGCTTCTTGGCTTGGGGCATGCTGGTGAGACCCCAGATCCGCTTGCCTGGTCGGTCTTGCTGTCAGAATCTCTTCAGCAGCAAAACCCTGCGCAAAGCCTGTGAAAAAGAAATTCTTTCCGGAATAGATTCTTCCTTTCAAATCTCCATTTTCACCCTTGCTTAAAAGCACACCCTTGTGTGCTTTTGTACACAAAGTGAAGGTGGGTTTTCCTTTCATCTTGCTGCCTAGGCAAAACTTTGCCCCCATGTGTCTCCTTCACATACAGGGCACAGCTGCTTTTTCTCTTTCTCTCAAAAGGGAGCAAGATGAAGGGAGCATTCTTGACAGTCCAAACCCAGAAAGTTTGCAATGATTCTTTCTCTCCGCAGATCAGATCACATTGTCCTTTCCTCCTCCTTATAATTTTTCCCTGAATCTACAAGGCCAAAACATTTCCCATTCACCTTCTTTCCCTTCTATTCCTATCCCAGCCCTATATTTGGGCTCTGCAGAGCCATGTTTCAGCTGCAAGTGCATCGAATTCACCTTTTTCTTCAGTCACGATCTTGCTCCTCTACCCACCTTATTAATCTCTTTCAGATCTCACAAGCAACACAGGACAAAGCTGTGCACCTGCAGCTTGCTCTCTGCCTCTCTACACAGCCTCTGTAATTGGAGGCTTGTTAGTCTTGGCTTTGGTGTGTAGCGAAGAAAGTCTCTGTGGGTTTTAATGGATATTTGACAAATGAGTGCAGCAGAGGAGTGAGGCTGGATGCTAATAAAGATTTGACGTCTTGTGGAAAACGCTGCCTTTCAATGAGCATTCTTTGAATTTTGACCAGCTTTTCACTAAAAAGGAAGGAGATAAATGCGACAGAAAAAAAATGCTTGAAAAATACCAGGGAACACACAGCTATGCCCGTCTTTCCTGGACTGTATTGTTTTGCTTCAGTCACTTGATGCTATTTAGACAGGTTTCCTATCCAATAAACATGAGGGCACTGAGAGATGCTTTCTGGATCTGCAGTCCCAGTGAAATGAGGCCTTTGATATTAGCAGGACTTTCTTCTGGTTAAAAATCCATGGTGAGGGCCTGTCTCATAGCTGAAAATTTGCTTTGGTCGCTATTGGATTTTTCCTTAACTCAGTTGAACACTGACCACATCTGGACCACAGATAAAAAGCTCCTTGTCTTTAAGACATGGCAGCCTCCTCATCCTGTGATGACCTCTGCCCTTCCCCATCGGATAAACAGAGGTGTGTTAAATTAGCACCCTGGGTAGCTACAAGGGGTTGGGGTTTTGGCAGAAGCAGCAGCTGCACGCTCTCTGACACAATGCATTGACTTCAGGCCATAACCACAGTGTTATTTTTCCTACCCGCAAGTGGACTGTGGCAGGACCATCTTTTGGGAAGATACCAGAAAAAGGAACTCCAAAGGTAGAAAGACAGAGTGTCATAGATGACATTACTGTGCTTATATTCCTTCATGGTAATAGCAAGCCAGGCACGGTAACGCTGCCAGATGCCCCTCACAGGGATGTGGACTCAGTTTTGAGCTGTTTCAGAGCAGGAAGCAGCTCTGGTTGCTCTGCATCTGCCCCAGTTTAGTTATGAAGTCCTGAAGATCTCAGCGTTAGAAGGCCCGTAGCAGCTTTGAAAGAGCCAAGGCATCGTTCTCAGCTGGCTGGCCAGTTCTCCTTTGGCTGTTGTCATCTGGTAATTGTGGTTGCCCTCATGCTTTCACCTGTGTGTGTCATTCTTCACTTGGTTATAAATGAGGCCTCTTGCCAGTTGCTAAATGTTCCCAGAACATGGCCCTGAACCACTGTCCATGTAATTAAAAAATGGGCTCTGAGAGCAAGCCAAGAGCACGATCAGCCCCTCATCTTTATGGGTTCTGTAGGTGTCATGCTTGCTTTGTAACACCGGTGTTCGTACCATGTTCACAGGAGCTACTTGTCCACAGTTTTAAATCAAACTCTCATTATAAGTTGCATTTCTTTGTTCTGTCAGGAGATATATTTAAATTTTTTAATAACTGCCAAAATAGCAGGAAGTCAATTAAACGGTGTTTACCCCATAGGGGATGATTCCTACTTGATGTTTGCTACCTGCTGATGCTAATGAAGACGTTTTGTTCTCGTCCTCAGTACAGTGGACAACTGACATCTCTCTAGCTTGAAATCAGTGCTTTTTGGACACAACTGGGAGCAGAAGCCAAAGAAAACTTTTCATGCCATAATTATCTGTAGAGATGCAGACAAATAACTCCTAGCAGGGATGATTTGGTATTAGGCAAGCAAAGCAAGAGCTTTACAATTCACAAACATTTCCTTTGCAAGTTTGTCACTTTGGTAGGTACCCAAGGCAGCCTAACAAGTATTGCAGGAGAAAAATAAAAAGGTAGTGCTAGAAATGGGTCTTTTTATAAAGCACTCACACAGAAATTCTGGCATCTCTAAGGCACGCATTTCTATGTTGTGGATGTAACTGATGAGAGAAAAGCTGAGGAAAGAAGGCTGGAGCTGTATAAAAGAAATGAATAATGCATATAGAAAAATGGGTAATAAAACTGAGGTCAGAGGGTGAGCAAACTGCTGACCTACATACACCTGAGTGAGGCGTGGTTCGGTTGGTCTGTGTCGTATTCTGAATGGAAGAAGACATCTGCAAAAAAACCAGCCCTCTCTACCACCCTGATTCTTGTGCTGTAATAAAAAGATTACAGCCTCTCCTTTCATATAGTCCTTACTCAAAGCCATTACATTTTCTCTTTCTTGAATTTCCTCTTGAGAATAGGCATCATTTGCCACCAGGAGCATGAAGTTTAGCTCAACATCCATTAACTTTAGACTGAGTTAAAAAAAATGAGTCATTTTTATCAAAGTCCTGAGAAATGGAGGAGGGAGTAAGTACTGTCCTTGGATCCGAAGACACTCTTAGTTTGTACATCTTGATTGTATAAAAGTGCATCATCTTATGAAAAAATGGGTACCCAAGAAAATAAAGTAGGTGAGTAGCTGTTAGAGTCCACTCAACACCTACATGGGTACTTCCAAGATTAATGCTTCGTGAGGAAACAAAATGAAAATAAAACCTGTATTCACCATTGCAATGGTAACATCAGAAGCTGCTTTGGCTGCAGTCATTAAATGGCTGCCACATTCTGGTCTGAGCACAGTGTGAGTATACCCGAGTGTAGATTAGCTCTGATGCAGGAACGTGAGCAGTGTTATACCCTGCGCTACGCAGTTGTTCATCCAGATTCTCCTGGCAGCTGCTAACCGTGAGGTCCCTCAGAAGGCAGCTGCCCTCAGATGAGCCCTGTGCCCTAACACGGTTGTGCACATGGTCTGAGCAAGTGCCTGCTTTAAGGGAAATCCTGCTGAATGCCGTTAGAAACTATGCGTGTGTTTATTTGTTGTGCTTTGGCTGCAGTGTGTCTGTATTGCATTGTAGTATTTCAGTATTGTCAGACCCTGAAATGATCTGTTCCATGCCAGAAGAGTGTCATGACGAGCCATGATGTGTAAACGCAGGTTGCACCATCCCTGGGCTTGGAGGCAGGAGGAGCAGGCAGGAGCCCGGACTGGCTCACCACCTTGCCAAAAAGGGCTTGGCAGCATCACAAAAGAGGTCACAACTCTTCTAAGGGGATGTAAACTTCCAGTGTCTGCAGCTCCAAATGCACATGCTACTTTTCATTCAGAGCACCTGCATTTTGCCTTGGTAACAGTCAAATATATCCTCAATTTTCACCCTTCCCACCAAGTGCTCTGTTTAGCAATAATTTAAGCATCTGCCTTAAAGTGACCTTAATAATAGAGGCTGAAAGCAATAATGACAGGGTAGAAAAGGAGGACTTGGACGTTATTTTGTGCTATGGTTTTGTCTTACAAACTAGAGCATACCACTTATTTGAGCATGCCATAAGCTGGTGTTCAAGAGACGCAATGTGTGAACTCAGACATAAGGTTGTAAGAGACGATTGCAGAGCTGTTGCACTGTGGGCAGGATATATTGCTTGGAACAGTGTGTTTCAGGAGTCTGTCAACTGTGGGTGATAGGGGGAAATGAAGATGAAAGTGCTTTCTGGGAAAGTAAATCTGGGAAGGAAAATAAAGCTGTCAAAGAGGAAAGAAATTCTAGCAATTGTTGATAGGGGAAAGTAACCTGGAGACTGAGAAGGGTACAGAAGAAAAAAACCATGGTGACATGCAGCTGAAAGAGATAACAGAAAGACAAAGGGAGACAAAAGAACAGGAGTCGGGGGGGGGGGGGGGGGGGAAGGGGGAGAAGAGAAAGACCTCAAAGATTTACAGGCATTATACACCTGAAAGTTTTTGGTTTGTCATTTAAGTGCTACATCCGGGAAACAGATTGCCTTTAGGTTAGGTACTGCCCATTCATTGTAGAAGAAGACTTTTGGGTAGGATTTCTGCCCCCAGGCCCTATAAACTAATGTTAAAACAAGGAGATTTCATGGTCTATTTTATTTTGATATATTTATTCCACCCACATTTATTGCTGAAGATACATTTCCACACAAAGCAGTATCTAAGTTAAAGATGCTGGGACAATCTCACAGCTCTTCAGCAATGAAAGGCAACATTTGGAGCCAGGAATGACTACTGCAATGCACAGATCAGGTAAATGTAAATGTCATTATGATGCATGCAGGTTGCAGGAAGGCTAAAATTTCCTGTGCTAGGAAAGCAGGGCAGAAGGAGACAAAATGACTGGATTGCAACATCGCATTCTAAAAACTTGATTCCTCCCCCTTGCTGGAATTTGTCTTAAGGCTCATGACTCTGGGAGCTTGGTTGAAGAGTTAATGCATCCATTTAAAAAGCAAAATGTGCATAGGGGCAATGGAGGGGAAGAGTGACACATGCACAGACAAGCCTTGGAGAAAAGGAAACGTGTCTGTTCGGGCGCATTTCTAACCCTCCCCTGATTGTCGCCCAACTGCCACTCCATCAGCATCTTCTCCTGCCTCCCTCACTTCATCACCTCCAAATTGTGCTCCCTGACAGTCACGAGTGGGGAATCAATCAGAGACTCCGCTCCTTTCAGCTGCAGGTACTGAATGGAGGCCACAGGGTGCTGTGATCTGATTAAGGCATTGTTGAAAATAGCTTTTACCTTTCATCTGAAACCACTATTCCTCGACTAAATCAGTTGGAGCTGGTAATGCTGCACATACTGCTACTTAGGCTCTAAAGGTACCAGAGCATCTACAGCTACAAAAAGGAATTTACCTTTTAAACTGCATACAGAGTAGCGAAGTAGATGGTTTCATGGTACAGCACATAGCAAAATTCACATCCTTTCTATTATAAAATGTGATTTATATAAATTTTTTTTACTTAAACAACAATTTTTAAACTATCTCCTATAATAAAACCAGACTTTTGAATGGTGTAAAATACTTCACATATATTTTTTCTGCTCTCACTGTTTTACATAAATCCAAAAGCAGTGAAATTTGTTCCCTCAGTTTCAGCACACAGGGCAGGTTTCTAGAGGGTGTTATCCTTCATCCTTCAGTGAAGTAAAATTTTCATTTCATTGTTGTGAATTAAAGCCCATAATTTAATTTGGTGAGTGTTTGCAGAAGGTCAGGCCGGTATCAGCAGTCTCGGCACTGTTCCAGGAACAGTGGCACTTTATTACCGTGCAGGGAAAACATTGTTTCTATGGATTGTGCATAAATACTGTTCGGAATTATTTTTGTTTTAATTTCCTGTCTGTGGACAAGCTGGATGCAACAAAAAGAACGGCCAAAGTGGTGTGCTAAGTTGTACGGGTAAACCATGTCAGGCATTATCTGAGTGGAGAACGTGGATCTGAGTGCCTGGAACTCAAATTGTATTTCCAATTTAAAACCATTCTGTAAAGAGATCAGATTTTCCTGATTAAAAACCTTGAGAGAGATGATATTTAATATCCACATCTACATTCCGTGCTGTGCTCAAGTTTAATCTCTGTCTAATAACGAGTTTTTTAAATAATATTGATTCAGGTGAAAGATAGAAGTGTTTCCAACAGGATATTTTCACAAAACAAACTAAATGACCTGAACACCCACACTTACCTGTGCACTGCACAGGAAAGAGACTGTGATCCTCGCTCAACAAAACACCAACAATTGCATCATTCCAAGTGCTGAGTCACGGTTACAAATACATGTGCTTGGAGAAAATCATGTACAAGGAGAAAAAAGCTTAGAAAACTGTGTTTTCTGACAAAGTCTGTTCACTTTTGCTCATTGCGTGTGTTCTTTCTGCCTTTGTACATCCAATGGCTTCTATTTCCACATGGGCAGTACCATGACAGGAGCGACTGCAAATATATATCTGTGAACCATGTGACTACACTGGGCATCATCCTACATCTTCAGTCCCGTATCTTTTGTAAAATCACCTCTTTGCCTTTATCTCAAGCACTTACCCCGAGTCTAAATTATCCATTTAACCCAGTGTGATTATTTTCACACAAGCCTTTGGGAGTCATCTAAGACCTTGCCACCTTTACGTGTGAGTGCTTGCAGCTGCACAGAAGAAAACCACTTCTTTGTGCTTATTTGATGGAGTTTATTTAAACCAAAAATACATTGAATTATGTTAATTTAGGTTATTGCCAAAGTGAAGAATGCATTCCATCCACAAACTCACCAATATTTATTTTCATTTTATTAAGAAAAAAATGAAATTATTTGACTTAAAAGCATTATTTGCACATGGACAAGCCCATTCTCCCCACGCCAGAATTCTTCTTTTAACTGACCATGACACCAAAATGATCTCAACATGGATTAGCTGAGATAAATTAACATGAAAAAATACTACAGATGTAATGGAAAGGTTTTGATTTTGAGACATAGATATTGAAGACTGCAACACATGCATTCATGTTTGAGGAGGATCTATTAGTGTCTCGGAAATTTTAAGAGATACTCAGACTGCAGCTGAAAACTGAGCAAACCTGTTGATGCAGAGGACACCAATTTTTACAGGAGAGTTTATGACAAATAAAGCATCTTCTAAGGCTTTTTATAAAGTCCCTTATCTTCAAAGAGCCCTCTTCCTCCTTTCTACTTTTGAAGGGGAAACGATAAAAAGCTCAGACAGTGATAACATCCATTTCCCATAAAACTCTCACTGCATTTACTGTCACTGCATTTACTGTCAGCTGAAGTGTTTCTTTACCTCAGAACTAAATCGCATTCAGCTGATGCCACAGTCACTTTCCAAGATCAGATGATAAACACTTGTATTTCTGTACACCACTTGTTGCTTCTTCTGCCACAGCTCACAGTGGTGCAGACGCATTCATGTGCATGTAAGAACATTTGGAGAGTGAAGCCCCTGTTGTCTTTCCCTCCTCTTCATCACCGACCTCTCCCCGTATCGCAGGGGGCTTTTGCTTTGCACAGCAGGTGAAAGTGTCCAGAAAACCCATGCGGAAGCGCTTGTTCATAAAGCAGTATATGATGGGGTTCACGCAGGCAGAGGTGTAGGACAACAGGTGGATAAAGGAGATGGGAGCCCCTGAGAGACGCTGGTCTGCGGAAGTGGTGTCAAATGCGCGCCAGGCATTGACACTGAAGATGGGAGTCCAGCAAAGGAAGAACAAAACCACTATCACCATCAACATGCGGATGACGAGCTTCTTGGCCATTAAGTTGGCAGAAGAGCTGCTGCTTCTCACCCTGTCTATTTTGCTATGGCTGGTAGCAGAGAGCTGCTGCAACGGCATTTTCCTTTTTCTCTTGGTTTTGTTGAGGTAGCATCCATCTCCGTCCTCATATTTGGCACTGCAGGTACTTGTTTTTCTTTCTGTACGTACAAGTTACTGCTTAAATGGTTGGCAAAACATCTCTGAACAACGATTCAAAATAAGAAACTGAGAATGGTGTCTAAGTCTAAATAAAAAACCTTATTCATGGCTGGACAACTGCTGCAGAGAAAGCACCGGCCTACTTCTGAGTCAGTCAAATACCAACTGCTTTGCGTCCACTATCTCCCAATATTCTTACATCCTAGCTCCATAAAAATTGATGCAAAGGATGTAAGAACACTGTTTACTCCAGTATTCACTGGAGATAATTTTCAAAATTATGTGCTTCTATCTAAAGTTGACAAATTTTGTGGTGTTTATTGCCAGGAATGGTCCTGATCCATGGCCAGAAAAAGAAATAAATCTTGGTATTTCCATAATAAGAAAATTAAAATTTGATATATCCTGCCCAGAGTCTTTGTAAACAAGTCGCAGATGAGGAATTACCTGCTAGTGAAGAATGGAATAACTGCAGTCAACAAATGCATCTGGCAGGTTCACAACCATAGCTGGCCATAATGATCATTTTTGCAAATAGTTTTGCTTTCAGTAGCCTCAAAATGACTGCTCAGATCTTCAACTCTAACTTGAAAGAACCCCAACCCTGGGTATACATGTATTGTTACCTCGTGAAGGTTTTCTCTGGCTGGCATCAAATTTTATTCCTCTGTAGAGTTCCAGAGAAATAAGGCCATATGCAACCATCATTATAATCCCAGGTATAAGAAAGAGCATGAGCAGCAGGAAAGTGTACCTAAAGAATCAAAAGAGAAACTGAGACCAGAGAACAGCACAAAACTGGAAAAGCTCCTTTTGCTCCAGGTGAGAACCGGAGGTGTATGTATGGCATGTCAAGATTTTTTCTGACAAAGCATTGTTTTGACAGCTCTGGAAATCAGGAGCTTACCAAGTCTTCTCCTTCTTCCCCAGAAAAGTACAGCAGGAACACAGCTACTGTGGCTGCAAAACATCCATCACCCAGTCTCTGCAGGCCCTGAGGAGATGGGCACCCCCATAGTGGTTAGAGGGAGCAGAAGGTTTCTCTGCCCAAGAGCAGGGCTCACTGCTGTTACCAGGTGAGCATCGGATGCCCTGTACTTTTGAAGGATGTAAGATTTGCCTTGCAGAAGCCAAGCAAGCCGCTGCTGATTCTCAAAGGAGCCCCTGGTATGGGCAGTCATTTCTTCCATGAGCTCTTACGTGCCAAGGGCCATGGCACATATGGGCAGGGACAGGGCAGCCATGACCTGGGCTTTCATCCCTGCAACCATGCAGAGCCCTCAGGGAGGGATCCCAGGGCCAGCCACCCTTCAGCAAAAGGAAGCAGCTTTTACTTGATTGCACTTCTGTTAATCTTCTAGGCAGCTTCTGTAATGTGATTACAAGTTGGGGACATAATTATGTTTAACTGCATTCATGAGCCTATGTCTTTTCTGCTCCTTGGGACTTTAGCGCAAACTCACTGATGCACCTGGGAATCCACGACACCAGGGGGAGAGAACTTTTCCCTGTACCTCCCTCCTCATCTGTACTCACACTGCTGAATAACTGAGACTATGAATGCATTAGTATAAATTTGCTGTTTATGGATACACCATCCTGAAGTGGTGCACACTTTAATCTTGTTCGCAGTTCCAACTGACAGTCAGTATCCAAAAAACTCTTACATGTTCACAGTGCCAGTCAAAATGTTCCGTCATTGTGCAAGGACACGACATCTAAGCAATATTTCTGCTTCTCTGCTTCAGAGGACCTTCAGACAAACAAATTAATGGGCAAGGCAGCACACAGAGGGGCACTTGTATGTGCCTGCGTCTCTCAAAGATTAATCAAGGAGTTCTCTGAAAAATATTTAAGTTTGTGTACAAATGAGTCAAAGCAATACTCCTACTTGAGGAGTGACAGATGCTTGCTTTACAGCAACAGTAGGGGTTTAGCAGACCACAGTGTGAGAATCATTGCCATGTTGGGCATCATTCCTGTGACAAGGGAAAAGTCATACAAGTGTCAAATGTAAGCAGCTTAAAAATATGATTTTTTTTTTACTTCTTAAATAAGCATGCTAGAAGTGTAAATGTATGCTGAACGTTAATACTTGATTTTCAATAGGCTTAATGCTACCATGAAATCCTGTTTTCTGCCAGATAATTTGCTAACAGTCAGTTATGTCTTACCAAGACTGCTGGATGACATCACTTGGCCAAAGGAGCCGACACATATTTGCTGTGGTGTTGTTATACTTGGTGAAAGGTACCAGCTTGCTGTAAATTGGGTATGGTGCCATGATGGTAAAGGAAACACACCAGGTAGCAGCAATCACCTTCAAGGCATGAGATTTTGTCTGCCAGACCCTGGACTGCAGAGGTTTGCAAATGGCACTGTATCTCTCCAAAGATATGGCAACCAGGTTGAATGTAGACACACTTACAGAGACACCTACATATATAAAATAAAGGTTAATTGTTTGTTTTAAAGGTTCATTTCATTTCCAAATAGTCTAGCTAACTTTCTGAATGCGTAGGGAAAATGAAATATAGAATTATTTATAATCTAAACTCTATATAAATATCATACTGATAAAGTCAGTGAAGAATATGTGGGCAACAGGTCTGGCTATCCAGACTGGTTTCTGCTCTGCATTTCTCTAATGCCAGAAGTCCAAGAGAAAAGATTCGTTCTGTCAAGCCACAAAATTCTGATAGCAGGGAAAGAAGACACTTCTCCTCCTAATTCTTCTCTTTACCACTGTGGTTTATCCACTCCACTAATTGGACTGAAATTAAAACAAGCATTTGTAATCAGTGGCATTATGCTGTTAACTACTATTTTAACACAAAAGTTCACAATCCCTCTTCTACTGCTTTAATTTTTTTAAGTATCCTGCTTGACTGGAGATCTGATTTTCTCATTTAGGAGAATTAAATATTCTATCACTTTTTAAATTAGATGCTAATGGAGTTACAAAGCAAAGCTGAAGTCATGAAGCAGAATCTTTGTCCTTCAAATGCCCTTAACTTTTCCTGATTATTTATTACAAAATGCAGCACAGTGGTCTGTATTTCTGTCAGTGAGGTGCCCCAGTTTATCACTACAAGATTATAAATATTTTTTCTTAACTTTGTCACAGTTTTTTCTTTCACTAAATGAGTTTCATTTAATAGTCTTTGTGAATGTTCTAACACGGGTCAAAATATAAAATGCCAATATCTTTACAGTTTGCTGTACACAATTTATCTGTAATTTAATACAAGTCATCCCACATCTTAAAATGAAAAATTGAGCATAGGTGATGCAATGCCTGTCAGTGTCAATTGAAGGCCCTGTCAAGCTGAACTGATAATGGGAAATACCCACATTCTGTCTCTTAAAACACCTTCATAATGAAAAATTTCATGTTTGAATATATTTCACTGGATTTTTTTTAAAGTAATTTACACAGTGTGAAATAAGAGGAATACAACAACGTTTCAGTAGTGGTTTGTGGCATTTATGGCAGCAATTCATTACAGTTGTTTAAACATGGCCTTTAGTTTTATTGGCTTTATCTACAAAAAGATGTTGATTTCTCATTCGCACACTTTAGGTGTGTACTTTCACAACACAGCAAAGTTCTCAAGGGCACTGGTTGAAAGGGTACCCGAGGTTTCTATAAGGGACTGAAGGTGTCCCAGGGTAGCAAAAGCTTTACACACTCTTCTCCTTTTTTTTTTGTTCTTAAGAAACAACAAATGCACATGAAGTTCTGGAAGTGACACAATCACTTACACACACGTACATAATCCAGGCATTCTGAAACTCTTGGCTCCACAAGTAAAGGGAGTATGGCAAGGCATATAAAAGTAATGTTTCTTAAAGCCAGCCTCTGAAACCTGTATCTGTACATCGTGATCTCCCGGTGAGCTCTGATCACAGCTGCTCTGTTCTCAGAAAGTGCCTGCTCTAACTTCCAGCTCCACAAATGGCACTGGCTTTGTCTGGTTTTATTTCTTTTTTCATGTGTCACTGCTACCAAAAGTCTGTGGGCAAAATCTGCCCTTAGTGAGGACCCTACAACCCTGTCACTTCTGGTGGGTGATCTGACCGCTGCTAATAAACCTGTCAGCGACAAGTAAGCAAGCACATGTGCTGGGCTCCTCGATAAGGCTTGATCATGCAACATATTTCTCACTTAACCTCTCACTTGATCCAGCAAAAGACTTCTATATGTTGCTAAAATTAAGTGGGTGCCTCTGCATTTTGTTGGATCAGGCTGAGGAAACTAGAACCATTATGACACTATGAAGCCGTTCCTTTGTGGTTTTGGTAACTGTTCAATGCCAGATGAAAATGATCAGTATTTTACAGGTCTCTAATGACCTTCTCACCTACCTTATCAGTCAGTCTTCAAAATAAGTATAGATCTCCAAGACTTACCCATGAAATAAGTGGCAGTTTTGCAAACAGTGCTTCCAAAAATAAAATCTTTCAGCAGGTTGGGGATGAGGGTGAATGGCATGCAGAACAGGCAGAGCATCAGGTCACTGACTGCTAGCGACAGCAGAAACGTATTGGTGACTGTTCTCATCCGCTTGTTTCTTATCAGCACTGTGATTACCAGGATGTTCCCCAAAACGCTGAGTAGAAATATCAGACAATACAGCAGTATTCGAATTATCTGATGCAAATCTGAAAATTGTCACAGGGAAAGATCAGGTATGCAGTGTACAGCTCATAGACTAGTATCGTGTTTCAGCCTTTAATCAAAAGTTAAAAGTCTTTCTGTATTCAGTTTTATTAAGGTTTATGTCTTTATGCCAATGCAAAATCAATGGAAGTGCTGCAGTTTTTAAACTTGTTCTGATCTGCCTGAATTGCATATTGTTAAAATACAATAGATGCAATAATGTGTTCATTTGAAGAGCCCACAGCATTTTGGGTGCACAACTCACTCACCATAGGAGATCCTCCTTTATGCAGAAGTAAGAAACGATACAACAATCAAAATGTTTTAGTACATGCATATTTTTTCCACCCTCAGATTGCTGTAGTTTCATTCATAATCACTTTCCTACACGGCATCAGATCAGATAACTTCATTGTTATTGAACAGCTGAAAGAGTACAAATTATGTTTCTCCAAATCCTTAGCAGAGTTGTTTACATTTTGTGCCCAGTACTGCTACTGTTTTAGTTCTGCATTATATCCAGATTTTTTTCGAATGAATTTTACCTTGGAAAACCAGCACATACTAAATTCTTTCCTGCCTGTTTCTCATCCTAACTTATCAGCAAGCAGTTGATTTTACACTCACAGAAAAAGCTTCCTGTGTCTGTTTCTTTCCATAATATCTCTATTTCCAGCTAGAACTAAAACTGCCTGGAAAAGCCTGTTCCTCTATACATACCTTTAGAAGGATAAGGTGGATCATCCACACAGAAAAAAGTGTCATTTTCCAAGATGATATCGCACAGGAAAGCAGTAAAATTGGTACTGTTCCCAAGGAAGCTAGCATCAACTATTTCCATTCTTCAGTGTCCACAGGTTAGCTTTGATGAAGAAGAGGGTAGGTTTGTAACTACCTGCCCATTCTTGCAGTAAACAAATACATTTCTGAATGAAATCTCCAGGAGAAACACAAGACAGGCAGTTGTTCAAGGAAGCTCTTCTGTCAGAAGCACCTGGCACACAGGTCCTGTTGAGGCTGAACAAGATTTATTCCAGGGGCACAGAAAGCAGTCCAGAAAAGCAAAGCATGCATGCACAGACACGCTCATGCATATGCACGCACATACACACACACACACACATCCCCTCTGGTACTTTTTTAGATCCACCCTTTTCTGTTACTGGACTACTGTGGGGATTATAAACAGGCTAGAAAAAGATTACAGCATTAACCCCTTGCAAGATTGCTCCTACTCACAGCTCTACAATATTTTCAGAGATACTCTGTTATGCCACAGCAAACAAATCACAACCAGGGAGTGATCAGAGTGATGAAACCATCTCTCAATCAACAACATTTAAAACGGTAAGAGTAGCTGAATAAAAGTGCAGAGAAAAGAAAAACATACTGAAGATTTTTTATGCCATACATGAAAACAATTCTTACCTTCGTGTTTTTCAGAGCAGACTAAAGACTGGGTATGCCCAGAAAAACAAGAGCTGTTACATTTGTCTCTTTTGGTGAAATGCTGGCTTCATACAAAAGCACTGTACTCACCTGATCCAAACCCCTGCAAGTCAATAGAAAGATTCACTAATGTCAGTGTTCTTGGATCAAGCCTTATGAAAGTACGGTATCAGAATTGTTGGTTAATATAAGCACAAGCCTACACATTTTCTCAGTGCAAGGACTTGTATACGACTCAGATACAAACTTGATGAACTGATAAACGGTGGCACTTTAGTTACACGTTAGTATAAAAACACAACGATCTTGTTTGTTTAGAAGAAACCCTTTCTTCTGAATTCTGCTTTTGAATACATAAATATTGTCCTCTCTGGTGCTTTCACAAAGTTGTAGGCTTTTAGCTTCCAGTATACAGATTGTTTATGGCAAAAAATGTAAATTAGTGTTATAAATGAATCTCTGCTATAACTCAATGAAAACAAATCTCACATTTAAAATCTCTTCTATGTAAATAGGCAAAGCAATAACAGGTTCCTAACAACAAGTCTGGACCCCTTAAAGTTGATATACACAGACTGGAAGGCCTGGATTTCTTTTCCACTCTTGACAGCTTTGCTTTATTATGCCATTAATGGGAATAAGTATGTAGGAGAGTAGAGATGAATATTTACACCTAGAGTTCTAATTACTAAATTATCTTTTCTTTAGCAGATTAATTATAGTTTTTCCATTTCTTTTACAGATTTTTTGCAGTTTTTGAAAATCTGAGATAAAATGACTCAAGCTGGCGATCGGTGTATACCGTGTGTGACTGTCTCAGCTGAAAGAAACATTCAGACCAGCAGGACTCAGTTCCAGCTTCAAAGGTGTAATGTACTGGTAGGCAATTAATCTGGAATGACATGTTCTCAAAATGGGAGAAAATCATATTGAAGAAACTAAAATATGTTTCTATTTCGGCAGTGATTGAGCATTAAGTTTGAATATTAGGTACCAACATCTCTGAAACCCATTTATTTCTTAGATGCCCAATTAATTTTATTTTTTTTTTAATGTATTCTATGGTTAAATTGATGGGTGTTACTAATCACCCACTCTAGTAAATGACAAATGCTCATTTCATTGAACATAGAATTGTTTTTTGTTGGTTTAGTTTTGAATTTCTTTGTAATTATTCCAGTATTTCCTGAACATTTTCTCTGGTATTTTAAAGTTATTATAATATCCCAAACAGCTGGAATGTCAGCCAAGACAGGTGCCAGTTTAGTAATGGCAATATGCAGAAAAAGGAATGGATGCTTTTTGGAAAGGCTACTGAGCTTAAGTTGCTTTTTTGCTTATCTTCGTGTAAAACAGTAAGATGCAGACTAGTCTGAGCTGCCCAGATTCTGGTTAACAACTGAACTTTCCTACAAAAATTACTTCGTATAGAACAAAAATCAAGGGCAAACTAAGGCAGACCAAATTGTGTAGCTACGTCTGCCTTTCTAAGGTGTCCTTTATATCTGAGATATAATCCTGCTTTCTCTATGCATATGAGACTCACTTCAATGAAGTCTTTACGTTTTAGAGCATTTTCTTTTGTCATGAAGTAGCATTTGGTCTGAACAATTTTGAGCTTTGAGAAACCTTTATGTATCAAAAGAAGTTACTATAATTTTTTTATAATTATTATAATGGTCTGAAGTGCTGCAAAACACAGGCTGTGTAATTGTGTTTAGCAATTTCTTTACTGAATTAAATAGCCTGTAATGGAGTTTAAATCTTTCTGTAAACAAGATGTCAGATTGTTGTTCTGGGCTTAGTCTTAATGTGGAAGAGACCTTTTTGGATTCCTGGCACCTTCTATTAGGTCTGCATTAGAGAAATGATTGGATACGTATTCATCTGCAGTTGTGTTGAATGACTGATATTACCAGTATTTTTATTTACCGTATTATTTATTTATCATAGATGAGTTGCTATTTGAGATTGGATTCTCCCTCTATTCATTTTAAATCTACAGTTTGTAAACTGGTTGTACCACTGTACTTTTGGGGTGAGGGGTTCATTGCTGATGTTCTGATGAGTTACAGCTTGGTTATTCCTGTACCTTGAGGAAGCAACGTTACAGTAAGGAAAAACATTAACTTTTATTTATGTTGTCAAGTATAAACCGAGATTGTGCACTTGTCAACATCTGCTGGGTTTCCAGACTTGCTAAACTGAGTTGCATAAAGTCTTCCATGAAGTGTTCAAGACCTGGTTAAAAAGAAGAAAAAAAATTGAATGAATGAAGGTCTGGGGAGACATGGTCAGGGATCAGGAGGGAAGACAAGATTAGGGGGGGTCATCAGGGGGATCATTTCAGTCTAAGAGATTACACTGGGGCTATTGTTTCTCACTGCATCATAACAGACAGTGAATTATTGTTCTGAAGTTATCTTCTCTGTACCTGTCATGATTTTGTCAGGTTGATCATTCATTCTTTGTAAACAAGCAGCTTCATACCTTCCATTAGCATCATGGCCCAGGTCTAAAATATTTTCTAGCTATTCCATACAGTCTTCCACAGATGCTGACACATAAAGATGAACCAAGGATTTAAGTAACGGCATATTAAGTTTTTGTGGTTTTTCCTGGTCCCTTCCTAATAATTCCTGTAATTCTATTTGCCTTTCTTATGACTATTGAGAATTGAACTGATGTTTTCATGGAAGAACCTACTGTAAGTTCAGCAGTCTCTTTCTTGCACAGTAATGTCTAATTTAGAGCCCTAAATTATTCAGGAAAAATTACAATTGTTTTCTGCTTCGCAGTGATTTTTATTCTTCCATTTTATCACAAAGAACTTTCTTCAGTTCTCCAAAGTCAGTTTTTGCATCTCTTCTCCTTGAATGACTTGGCGTCAGTACAAAACTCTTCAACCTCACCTCTCTTTCCATTTCTGGAGCTTTTGAAAGGGACAAACCACTGTAGCAAAGCTCCCTGTGGGGCTCCATTCATAATTGCCTTTCACTCCTACTTTCCATTCCTACTTTTTATTTCCAATGTTCTAATCATACCATTCCCTGTTTCACTCCAGACCAAGGGGCTATTTGTCCATGGTGTTAGAAATCACTCCTAAACTTCTTCCCTGATTCTTCTTGTTCTTTCTGGCAGCTTCCCTCCCTCAACCCAGAGAAGTCTTCCAGGATTATCCATGAACCTTGACTGCCATGTGTCAAATTATCTTAGGTTTTAAGAAGCCCAATCTATATAAGCAAATGAAGAAACAAAACAAGAAGTGATACAGCAGCTCAGTGATGTGGGTTGTGCTCACAGTATGAGGCAATAAAGTTTCAAGGTAAAGAAACAAAACACAAAGCCTGAAGCATGCATGCAAGTCATGGGAAAACTCAGCATGTATTCTACTAAGTTATTAAGACTTTTACCAGCATTGCACCACTAAATCACCAGTTATTCATGGATCACTGGCTCTGTGTCCACAGGATGCTCATGGATGCCAGGAACTTGGCTTCCAAGGATTTGCCTCTGATTGCCAGCCTAGGGGGAGAGCACCTTTTTCACTCCTTTGTCTTTTCCAGGGATAGAAGGAAATCAGACCGTTCTATTACACTTTTTCAGAGGAAGCCCGGAGTCATGTTTGCATTGCAGCTCAGTTTTTCTGGATGTGCAAATTCGGATGATATTTCTCAAGTTTATTGTCCTGAATTACGTGTGAGCAGATGGCTTCATCCGTTGCCATTCATATCTTCCCAATACAAGCCCACTGGTGGTGGCAGTGCATAAAAGCACTGACAGACTGTGCATAAGAAAGCCTGCCATGGCCGTGCTACATGGAGAACTGTCAGAGAGCAGTGGGCTCTTGTGGAGGACATCGTACAATATTCTTCTCCTTTGGAAGTCCTGGACACAGCTGGCCTTCAGTGGTACATACCACTGCAAGGTCCCACTAACCCACTTGCTCTCAGTGGGGTGAGAGTCTGGCCACAGGTGCAGTTCAGTACAGCAAACACTATAATGCCAGTGCATGTCTCTCGCATCAATCTCAACTGTATGTGGGAAGGTGTGAAGGGCCAGCTTTCCTGAGAGAGTACCTAGCCCAATCCCAAAGGATGGGCCTACTACAGTGTTAAGACATGCATCCTAAGCACATGCAAGAAGGCTGAAATCGATGAGGCCAGCAACTGCAGCCAGAGACTTCAAGTATTCAGCAGAAATGCAAAATGGACCTGCGTTAGATGCATCCTGCTTTGTGAAGGCTCTCAGTATAGTCACATACCATGCAGAAAGCAAACGTGCCGGAGAGCACAGTGGCGGAAGGCAGCACTTGGAGCATAGACATGAAGGGCTGAGGGGTAAGTACTGAGCCATGTTTGACTCCAGAGGGTACTAATTTCAACCAAAAGCAAGCCTGAGACAAGTGAGGGAATGCTGTCTTGTGCAAATATCAACAACTGGGTAGTTACTGTTTGAACCACTCTGGATCATTCTGTTCACATGCTCAGGTCTCTAAATCTGTAAGGTGTAGCTTTCCTTTACAAAATTTGTGCAGACCATGTGTCCAGAGATTTTTATCCATTTTCCTCCTGTGCGTGCCAGGCTTACAGACTGGCTCATAATTCCAAGGGTTTAGTTCCGCTGGAGCCCTTTTTAAACATTGGCATCACGTTGGCCCATTTTTTTCTCGCTGGCAACAACATAATTTTAAGCAAGAGATTACATATCATGTTTAATAATTTTACTATTTCCTTTAGAAGCTTTGGATGAATACCATCTGGCCCTGGCCTGAGCTGGATTCAACGTCTGCTGGTTAATTAGCAGACTAAATGAGTAAGAGTTTGCTATAAACTCTTGATTCCCCTTTTGGAGTGGATTTCTGCATGAAACATGTGAAGATCAAAAAATTTTGTTTTTCTAGGCATCTTTTTGGATAGATTTACTCAAATGTACAGCCAATAATCGTAATGTTTGGACAGTTCTGACTTGCCTTTTTAACATCATTTCTCTCCACTACCTTTAGCTAATTGTACGATAGGTCACTCTCTGTGCAGATAAGTACCATCTCATTATCTCTCTGCAAGCTTTAAGAGAGAGACAAAAGGATGCTGCTTTAATGAAATACTTGCTAATCACTGAGGGAATTTTATTATTTAGGAGAAACCAAAGAACCTGGCTGTCTGTTCCACTTGAACTTAGTCATGCATTATCTGAGATGTTGGAAGTTTTAGGCAAGAACTTCCTTTGAGCTGGCTGCTTTATTGACAGCACTAATTTATTAATAAAATTGGCTTCGTTAAACAGGAAATAATTTAGGTACTGTAGTTTACCTCTGCAGATAGTTTAGAGAAAAGTATACAGAAGTTCCCTGTATTTGAAGGGGAGCAGGCTCCTAACCCATGGTAACAAAATAATCTGATATTTTATTTCCTTTTTTATTATTTTAGCCTTAATGCTTTTTTTCCCCATATAATGTCAAAAACTGAACACACACTGTCTTTGCAGCCAAAACAGTTGTTGTGCTCTGTCATTTCATGCTATGTATATAACGCTTTTCTTGTCCAAAACCAAACCAGATCAATTTACAGTTGTCTTGTTTTTTTTTTCCTGAAGAATAATCATCTGTTCATTTTTTTTCATTAATTTGACAAAGATCTTTACTTAAATTTAAATATAAATGCCACTTGTAAAATTATGAATTTGGAAAAGCTTATGTTTATCTTGTGTCAAACCTACAAGTATTCTTGCTTTATTGCCAGGCCTTTTTTGTCCTGGCAGATGAACTAAAGTACACGAATTAGAAGAAATATATATGGAAAGTCATGATCTATTTCTGTTCACTTGCCAGGGTTATGTTGGCATTAGGCCACTGAGTCAGTGTTGTTACTCACATAGATACAAACTACAGGGAGATCTCGATTAGGCCAGCTTCTGGAGAACACACAAAATTCTCAGGAACACGCTGATTTTAAGCCTTTTCGAGGTGACCTGAGCTTCAGTCTTATCAGTGTCCCACAGTAACTGCAATTAAGACCAGTCTATCATAGTCATCTGAACTCAGTAACAGATGGATGAAATTTACTTCAGAGCACCTTGATGTACCATCAGTGATTTCTGAAATAGCATCCACCAACTGTAGAGGGGATCAAAGGCAAACAAGTTGCTCCTGCTGCCTCTGCAGTGCGTTTCCAGTGGTCATGTATGACAGTGCTGTGGCATGTAGTTTAATAAATGCCCGGAAGACACCACAGATTTCATAGATGATACTCCATCCGGATATCTCTCAAGGTACCTTTTAAATTATTTTGGGGGTGACTACTTTTCTTTCTTTGGAAATGCCAATTCACAGTATTTTAACTTTGTGGATGTTTGGGATGATTTAACACATGGCCAAAGTGGTCACGTTTTTTGGATTATCTAAACACCATCAGGTGTTGCAACCATTAATGTGCTCATTTGAGCATATTTTTGCATACTAAACCAGCATCAGTCAAAGTCAGAATTCATCACATGTTCTAAGGTACCAGTCCCCTGAGAGTGGTTTCTGAGATACAGTCATGACACAGTTTGTAACAAACAGATAAAAGATGGGCTGCCACTAGAAACAGCCCCTGTAGGTTGAAATGTCAGCAACAGAATGGTATAACTGTTCAGGATGCTATTCAACTCCTTAATAAAACTCAAAACTGGAATAATAAAATAAACCTCTACCTGTAACAGCTGAGAACTGTAGTCTTTTCTGTTTAAGATTCCAGCCAAGCACATAACAAAGAGTCACTACTGTTTTACTTCTAGAGGTTTTCATTAGCAGATCTCAGAAGTATACAGAAAAGGCCAGTTAAGTTAACTGCAGTCACTATGAGTTTCAACTTAAAGATGAAAAAAATGAAGCACAGGAAAGTGAAATATTTGACACAGGCCACTCAACGGGCTGCTGGAAGAGTCAGGAAGAGGAAGGCAGTCTCTTCAGACTTGGTCCAGTGCTATGTTTATCAGACAGCTCTGGTCTCAGAAGAAGCCCTCCTATACTTGTGACGTTAAGATCAAATAGATTTCCACATTTCCACAGAATTAGATAAAGAGATGTTAGTTTCACAACACCAAGTCATTAAGTGACTGGCTGAACAATTAATTGGGAGGAAATAGAGAAAGTCAGCTGGCGTATTATTGGGTGAATCGGTACCAGCATGTCTGAAGCCAGGGCTTTAATTTAAGAATCCAAAGTTTACGTGTCTTACTATGTACGGTGAGAAGTTACTTTGTGTTTCATGACATCTGAGCTGACATCTACATTTTTGAGGAGTATCAGTTTCTGTAATATATATATAAATACCTTTAAGGTAATACTATTGAAATCTGTTCACTGACATCTGACATCCCAAGAACCATATGATCCTTGGCTTTAAGAGAACCTGAGGAATGTGAAGCAAGAGCATTGTATCCATTAGAAAACTACTGAAAATTACACTTACATTCATTTAATCACCAACAGTAGTTCTTGAAAGTTTCAGGTTTTATAGGAATCATAAACTTTCGGTGAACAGCAGTGACCTGATCTCACAAATTTGCACAAGTCTGCACAAGAAATTGAACATAAAATTTGCTTATATTTTGATGAATACTGTATTATTCTGTAGCTAAAGAGGAGCACATACAGCCTCACTTTTTCAAAGTAATTAACTGGCTAAGTCTCTTATCAAGAACTGAATATGAATTTTAGTCATTTGGGACAATTCAGACCATCAAGTAAGGGCAAAGAATAAGAAAAAAAGAAGATGGAAATACAGTATTTGCAGGAGGGTATCTAGTTATGAAATAGCTATCCAGAGCTATTTCTAAATCTAGAGCTCTATCTGAAAATTTTAGGACATCTTTAGAAGACCTTTCTGCTATTACTATTGGTACAACACAGACAGCTACTATTGTCTACAAACCTCTTCCAGTTATCTCCACAAAGAAAAAACACTCCCTCCTTGAAAGTACTTAACCCAAGTAGGATTTTGATCTAATGAAGAGCAAAACACTGTGATGTCTAGAATTTTGCTGGTTTTCCATTGTCATGATTTTGCACGGAAGGGTACTCAGGCAGTGAGATGGTGGGTTGTCCCCAAGTTCTGGGGCTCCTAAAATGAAAGTAAGATATTAAGCCAGGCACATGACTATGCATTTTGCTGTACACAATCAAGTATTTTACTGTTTGACTCTTGATCTTTTACTGCAACAATCCGAAGGCCAGGGCTTTTTTTGTTTTGGAACTCTGTGGCTGATAGTTTGGACTAAGTATTGAAAAAGTAAGATGAGGTACAGGGAGACCATCAGGAGTGAAGACGATTTACCCCGGCTGAAGTTCTGTTCTAGGTCTTCATTTCTGGGATGCTCATCTTTATTTGTAAATTAGCCAAATCGTCTTTGCATTTTGGACTTCTTTGATAGTATAATTGCTGTCCAATAACTGGATATTGAAAGCTGTCAGTTACAATTTTTTGAGAAAATGAAAGAGGTGGATCAAGCTCAAATACTGCCTTATTTTAACTATTGTGCTAAGCACTCCTGGGAGTATTTGACAGTATTTCCATACAGAGTGATTTCACAATATTATTCAAACAGTGAAAATAATAATTTCTAGAGTTGCAGCACAGACTGGCTGTTAAATGGTGGTATTATTGGCCTTACTTGCAGTAGTTTTGTCTATATAATTCTTAAGAAAACACACTCCAAGGAAGAATTGATGTAGTTAGTTTGGACTATTTGTCTGTGTTTATACAATATTACATTGTGCAGGGAGTTAATGTGACTGAAAGCACGCAAGTCTTAAATTCATTTTCATTGTTTAGTCTTTGCTTATGGTACAAAACTGTTTTAAAGCTGCCATGGAGAAGACACAACTCTCAAAAGAAGGGAAAAACAAAAGTCCAAGGACAAATTCTGCTCTGAATTCTCTACACTCCCTTTTAGACAGAGCCAGACCCAGTTAAGAGGCCATGGTATTCCCAGATATACATAGAATCATACAATGATTTGGGTTGGAAGGGAAATCAGATGAACATATCAGAAGTTGGATCTTTGGGGTGTAATCCCTGTATACAGAAAGTTACACAGTACATTGTTGATTTTGCTTTAACAAATATTTGAAAAATTGCAACTCATGTGGATGATTTCTCTCAATAATTTTTGTGTGCCTGACATAATTTTCTTATGTTTGCAATTTCATGCATACTGGTTTGGCGCTTTCTGTCATCAGCTACGCTGGCATTAAGCATGCTCTGTACAGACAAAGCAGTGCAAAACAGTCACAGGTCATAGCAACTGTGGCTACTGCGTCACTTCTTGGATACCTAATTTTTTCCCCAGGGTTCTCCTTTTATTCTAGTGCATTCATTTAGCACTCCTGCAATGTGGGGAAAATTGAAGCAGGAGAACTATTTCTGATGAGACCATGTCAAAAGATCACTAAGAATTAGTATTTTATTTTTACAAGTTTTGTTTCGAAGTTGCTGGAGCAAGTAAAGGGGTTTTAAATAATTTAAGTGACATGCTAGTGAAATGCTCCCAGATTCTACTCTCACTCACTCTGCTTTTAAACCTATGAGAAGTATAATATTGCTCAAACCATAATCTTACAGTAATCTTATCTCTTTATGTTTCATTTACATTTCAGTTAGAAAGCCAGAAGTGTCAGCTGCAATTTTATACTTTGTAAAGACAGTTCTCTCCAAAGTCTTCACTTAATTCTCAATGACTGCTCACAAAAGTTGTTATTAGAAGTCAAACAGGAATGCTCTGGCAAAATAAGAAGTAAAGCACTATTTATTTCTTTAGGTGTTAAAGTGAGTCATTTCATACTGGAATATCTTGTTCACAAGACCTTATATAGAGAAAGCTGGAAATCTAAGATCGGATTCTGTGGGAAATATTCAAATAAATTCTAAAAAATCAGATCATGATATAATTTTCTAAATACATTTTCAGTTTTAGGAAGGAGTAGGTCATATGCAATTTTATCACTCCTAAGAAGATAGGAAACTTGTTTTTCTGGTCTGACATGTTACTAAATATCCAAGTCCTTCCAGATTTAATGCTGTTTGAGAAGAAACCGGCAGTACAAATTGATATGTCTGTGATGAAACCCAGCTTACTTATCAAGAAGGGAGTAAATTTCATTCCCCTGAATAGTACTGGGGAATGAGAAACAAAACAGGTTCTTTCCTTAGTTACACTTTTCCCATCATGCTGTTTACTACATAGTGACTCAGTTAGTAACATGATAAGGACTTCTTTTCCTCTGTACTTTCTTTGATGCATCTTCATGAGTGCTTCTCTAACTATTGCCTTTCCTATCTGTGTGATTTCTCCTTCTTTAAACCAATTTAACCAAAACTGTGAATTTGCAAATAGCATCTTAAGTCCTGACTGTTCATCCCTTAGCCCATGCAACAGAGCTGTATTCAGTACCTTCAACAGAGTTCTTACCCAGTGCTAAGGAGTAAATAAATGGTTAGGTCTCAGATTTGTGCCTCTTGGAAAAAGGTATGAAAGCCTGTAGCACCTCACTGCATAAGGAAATTAAAATATATGTATATTTTAAATGTAAAAAGTAAAGCACATTAACTCTTCTCACAGTTAAATGCACTGAAAGTTAAAACCACTGCATGGCTATGGGCATTTGGGGGTTTTAGTGTCCTAAACCACTGCATAATAATGCCAAAGCAAAGTGTTTTTCTAAGTGAGCTTTTGATTATAAAATCAATATGCATACATATATTTTCTCCTCAAAATCCTTTACCAAATCTTCTCTATAGGCTATTTTAAGTCTTTGCCCCATTCCTATCGCAAATCTTCACAGTTATATTTGGGGAAAAAATTAACTACGTCTTGAAAACAGATTGTTTAAAAGAATCAGTGTCATCTCCCACTACTATTTCCCTTTAGGTCAGTACATGTGTGGGGGACAGGTTTATGTGTTACCTCCTTGATAAAAATCTGTATCATTTTACCAAAATCAAAATCCTCGTGAGGGTGAGCCATTCTGCTGTTGAACATCTCCAATGAGGTATTTTAATCCTATATTTTAGGTTGATGCTATACATTCTACCCAGCAAAAATTTACCTTGCTTGCCTTTCTATGGGTGCAAGCCTGAATGCAGATTCAGACAAAGACCAGGAATTTTTTATCCACTGACTACTACTGTATATCTACATATTCATTTAAGGTGGCAGCTCCTTTTATCCCATCTGCTCTTGAAAACAGTGGGTAGGAATGCTGGCTGCAGGGGTCCTTCCTATGAAGAACTAAAGTGATCCATGATAAAAGTCACCAGGATGGGTAGGGAGGTATCCTGCTGAGGGGTGGTTGGATTATTGCAAGTTACTGACAAACTTCAGCTCAGGTATGTGGGCTCCCGGAGCTGGATCAGGGAAAATCTGACTTTAAAATATTCCACACCTTAGCTGTCTAATGAATCACAGTTATCCTTCTGACATTACATATTCCTCCAATTACATTGCTATACGACTGTTTATTCACACTAATGATTGATAGCCTCAGCTAGAGCGATTCTGTGCAGTTTTGCTAAATTGTTTTACCAGCTTCATTATATGTGTCTTCACTTTCTTTTTTTGCCATGAATACAAATAATCCCAACTTTTCTTTAGCACTATGACCTTTGTGAATGTTTTCTAATTTTCCTTCCTGGTCTTTCTGGGAATGTGCTGCAGTACAGATTGTAAGATTCAATCCTGCATCCTGTTCATCAACAAAGTAATACATTTTTTTAATGTAGTACCTCTGTCCTTTTTGTTCTGTAGCAAATCTGTTTTTCATTAGAAAGATTTTTTTACAGAGCTCTAAACAGCGATGCAAAACAAAAAACCTGACTGCATTTGTATCTTTAAATTCCTTTGCTTTCAGTGTGCAGAGCTTCAGCTGAAATCAAGTCATCTAGGTTTGTGCTCCCTAGAGCCGAGTACAATATTTCAGTGCCATTTTTCCTTTAAGATGTGTACAATAGTTTGTATTTTGGGGGTTAGTGAGAGCAGGGTAGCCTGCTATTCAATGGCTCTTAATCCAGCCTTCAGAGCCGTGGTTTACATATGTTTTCTCTTCCACCTCACTGTTCCACTCTTTTCAGGTGGTTGCTTTGAATTCTTGTGAATGTTCTTGTTATAAGCTTATTTCCACAGTAAAAACTGATCATTTAGTAGTGATTCGTTTAACAGGCAGCATTAATGCTCAATGCTTTAAGATTATTTTCTGCAATAATATATTCCTGTATATAAGCAGAAAATTAGTGTAGAAATTAGGGCTCAGTTTTACATTTTGGCTTAATCTCTTCTGAACTAATACAGGACAATTGCAAGTCTTTTGATAGATAATTCTTTAGGCCCCTGCCATGGCCTGAGATCAATTAGAGGAGACTCTATTCCATAGTTGGTGAAGATATTCATTCAGTGCCCAGTGCTCCCTTCCGATGGCATAAAGCATTTATCCGTACAAGGAAAGAAAAGTGCCGTCAGCACCATCAGTGGAGACAAAACTATGAGACACTCATAAGGTTCTGCTTGCTATGTTCAATTCATTCAGCATTTCCATTGTCTGGCAGGACATTACTTAAGATCAAGAAATGAAGCAATGTGAAACTCCTAAAATTAGACTGATAATCCTTAATGTTGTTGATAGTCAAAGTCTAGCTCTCTAGTTCAGCCACATATTAGATAAAACATGTAACTTCTCATGAACAATAGTCTGCAATAAGAGAGGTTTTCTGCCCTGACGAGTGAAGATACATCATCTAGGCTTCCTACATCAGACTGCATCAGTGGTATTCGGGAAAAAAATCTCGTTACTCTACAGGAACTGATTATTTTAAATAAAGTATTGAAACTTGTCAAAATACACACTGTCACTTTTTGGGCAGTAATTTGGATAAAGCTTGAAACTGATGAGGGTGAGTCACTGACAGAAATTTCTTTTCTGTCACACCTCTGTGTTATCAGCTCCAAACAATGTTTCTGATTGCATAAGGAAACCAGTGGATGTTATAAAGGTGAGCTTGAAGGATTGGCCCATAACTGAGATTAAAGTTTAATATCCACTGGTCTAATATAAAGAGTGAGCACACTGAGCAAAGGAATGAATATGATGTTCATGGAAAGAACTTGCTTGGATGAAAAATCCAAGGAGTAGCTTTTTGAACCTGACAATTTAGTTCACAGGTATTATTCTGCTAATGGCTTGAGACTGAGGATCAGGACTATGGAGTTTTAAACCTTCATGAGTTAAAACGGCCCTAAGTGGAGAAAGAAGAAATGAAGGTCCGGACAGAAGTAGCTTTTTAGATTAAAAATATCCAAAATAAAGACAAAAATAATCAGTTTACCTGAGAGCGGATAAAAATCCCCCACTCGCCTGTTAGAGAAGTAGAGCAAATTTGGGGGGGTGTGGAGGATGGGGGTGGTGGGGTGGGGTGTGTATTTGCGTTTGGTTTTTGTTACTTTCTTTTAATGCCTTATACTTTCGTGATGGCACTTGACTGACCTGGCTGGGGCACAGCCATCCTTACATGTGACCCCGTCTGCCATTAGGGACTGCACAAAATGTCATTCTCCTGGCAGCGCCTCATGTAGCAAAAAACAGGAACAGCTTAGAGATCTACACAATATTTATGATACGTTATCAGGGTGACTGCAATGTGTAGCTCCCCTGGACAGCTTAATCCCCTGCTACTCAGGGTGTCAAGGAATGGTAAGTGTCTTATGTACTGTAATAAGTGATAGTGATTGCATGCTTAGTCGTATTCTGCACCACCCCTCCTTCCCTTACCCTGCTACCACTGACTACATGACTGCACCCACCTTCAGCACAGGTAAAGGGGCAGTGTCCCCCTCCAGTCCTTCCCCACCCCTGTTCCCCTAGCAGAAAAAGCAGGCCTGAGAAGAAACTTCATAACTTAACATTTCTACCAGCAAGAGAATGAAAGATGAAGGTGGGATCAGGGCAGCATGAGTGTTGCAAGTTGCTATGGGGAAGACTCTCTTGGGAGCAGGTGACTGAAAGTGCTGGCGTTTTGTTGACTGCTGGGAGTCTGGAATTAGGACTGCTGGGATTTTATTGACACTGCTGGGATTTTGTCGACTTCCCTCACCATTACTCTGTCTTAAAATGCAACTGCCTCCTTTGATGAATACCTGCAGACAGCCCTGGTTTTAATTAGGTCAACTAACATGGGAAAAAAGCCGAATTCCAGGCACTCAGTGTGTCCTTTGATTGTTTTCCCTTTTTACTGACTGCATTACACTCCAGGAAATAAACTGGTCTTCAGAATCACCTGAAAGTGTTAAAATGCATTTTGTCTCGCGACTTCAATATGACAGTATGATGTATCTGTTGCTTAGTATCCTCTCCTCGATTGAAAATCCACCAAGGAAAGATGAAGAGAATATGGGTGAAATATTTCAAATACTGATTATGCGGTTTTTACCGTCTCTTGCCAGACTCTTGATGCTTTCCAAACCTGAAGTAGCAGATAAATAATTGGGATACTAGTATCAGGTACAGCTAACTGCAGTAACTTGACACAAAATGCTGTAAAGAAAGGTATAACACTGCAGCTGTAAATGGAGGACGAATGGTGAGAAGAATTAGTTCTCAGGAGTGTAGGACTGAGACAAAGAGAGGAAAAGACCACAAAAATAAACAACCCAAACCAGAAAAACAATGACACCTACAGCAGAACCTCTGATCAAACCAGCAGGCACCTCCAGTATGTGGTACTGGACATCATAAAACCACCCTATGCAGTTGTTTACTTGCAATTTAAAAGTAAATCATGATGAAAAAGCAGTAATTGTCAAACACTTATCACATGAACCAAGTTAAACTAGTCATGTGATACCAGGGTGACAGGCTAAAGAGATGGCTGGGATTTCTGCCAATGCCTGTTATTTAAGTGATATTTTTTACCAATGACCCTGCATTTCTCAAGCTGCTACGCAGTAAGCTCCTTGTAAGGAAGCAAAAAAGAAGCATGAGATTTCTTAACTGGATATGGTAAGGATACACAAGAAGCTGTTAACAGGCCTTAGTGAGATTCTGTAAAGATTATCTCTTTATATTGCCTTCTTTTTATCTTTGACTGGCTTTTACAAGAAGTAAGTTTTCCTACCCACACTGGAGACATAAGTGGCAAAAGAGAAACCCAGTGCATAAGGGGAAGGAAACCAGACTGGAAATAGCCTAGAAAAAACAGGGAATGAAGAGTGACAAACATGCACATGCAGAGGGCAACAAACAAAGGCAAACTTGCAGCAGAGGTAGTCAACTGGAGGAAATTACCCATCTGCAGATGACATTAGCTTTTTCTGCTGTTTTGTTGACTTACAGAGATAAAGGTGGCTTTTGCAGACCTGCAAATTCTTACGCATTGCACATGAAACTCACCTGGATGTATTGTTTCCCCGTATTCCCCAGGAGCAAGAGAACACACACTTCTATCCAGCAAGGTGCTGTGGCTTCTGTCCCGCTCCACAACCTGCCATCTGGCTGAATGTGGTGCCTGTAGATCACAGTGTGGAAAACAGCCAGACATCATGTTGTGGTACCAGCAGGAATGTAGCCAACCTGTGAGTCCCTACATATCAAGCAACACACTTGCCAAATGCAATGTAAGATTGCTATCCCTGTGGCAGTACACAGGTTCTCTCAAAAACTAGAAAAGAAAATGCTGCTGGGCACTGTACCAGGCAAAGGGGTAGGGCTTATTCTAACACTTGCAGCAGCAGTGTAAAACCCTGGACTTAGAGGCATTTTGCTGTGGAGCTTAGTGGCATGATCTATTCTTCTGCATGCACTTGTCTTAGCAGATAAAGTTCCTACACAAAGAAATGATTCTCCTCAATAAAAGAAAAACGAGGAGAGGTACTGCCTCAGTGTGAGCTCTTCGCAGAATTTTATTATGAACTAGCACACAAAGCTATTACACTTTGCTTGTCCAGTTGGGAATGTGTGCAAATTAACTCCCTATACACAGATAAAAAATTAAGTGTGCTCACTGTTGCCCCCAACTTCATATATGCATGTAAGAGCAGAATTGACAGAACACTTGATGTAAATTAGAACAGATATTCAAGGCATTGGTATCTAGGCATTTGATTTCCATGCTCTCCATGAATTAAAAAGTGAGTTCTCCTCAGTGTTTTGATTTAGCATAAGTGACTTTTCCAGGTTTCTCTACAGTTTGTTAAATATCTCTGATATTCTAGTACCATTCTTCTTTAAACTTAATTTTATCCAGAAATGCTCACAGATCAGTCAAAAGAGGCTGCAGACAGATGAGTTCCAGTGAGGTTTTATACCTATTATACCTAGTTGTTTTTTTTCTAGCAAGGTAACTGACGACATCTATCTTCATTTCCTCACATCTGCATCACTCACAGAAGTGAAAAAGTTACAACCTGATGTTTCAGAATCTTGGCACATTCCTTGTTTTACAGAGGTATTGCCATCTTCAGAGCTGAAAATGGGTATTAATGCTTAGCTTTGGAGGTCAGAGCTCAGCTTTTCCATGTTACCTCGTTGAACTCTCTTAGCTTCTTTATTAATTATTCTGGGATCTTCAAAATTAGCACTTTGGCTTAGTAAATTAGTTTATTAAGTGAGAATCTCATTACATGGTCCTGTTAGTGATGCACATAGGAATAGATTTTCCCATAAAGGCTAAGTGGATTAAAGTTCCTTGCATTTACATCACCCAGTGAGGTGTACGCAGTGCCACACAGCTGCTTTGCTTAAATGAGGGCTGTGCCGGTTCCTGTTATTGAGCATGAATTAATGCTTCTTTATGCTGAGCAGACAGGGGTAAAATAGTCAACAGCGCAATAAAACTTCACCTGAATTCCTCAAGGAGCACACAGAAACGAGCCTCAGGGCTGAACTTGCTGTCCACACCAGCTGGATGTGATACCTCAGGTCCTAAAAAGCAGCTTTTTAACTGCATCTCAAGCTTTAATGATGTGAATACATGACTTCTGCTACCTCATACAGCGCAAAGTCAAACTGCAGCTAAAGATGGTTTCTAAGCTAATCTTTCTGACTGCCCTGCAACGGGTTTGAAGCCCTTTCACCGTCAGCTCTCTCTGAGCAGCAGTTCAAGAAGATGCTGCATTGTAAGCTACTGATAACAGCAGCTCGGCTGAGGTGCAATAGCTGACTGCAGGAGGAAGTTTGGCCCTTTACAAGGCAAAGCCAGACAGGTTAATTACGGCTTGCTGAGCGGCGAGGTGGCCACGAGAGTTTGGGCGTACAGGGCAGGCGACGCTGTCCCGATCGGGTCATGATCAGGGGCAGGAACCCTTCTGCGCGGCATCAGTTTCCAGCCGGACTCAGCCACAGGACCGGCTCCGCTCCTGCAGTTGCCTGGTAACGCCGGTTACCGAGGCGGGGTGCCGCGGTGAAAGCGGTCCGGTGCCGCAGCCCTCCGGCGGCCAGGGGCGCCGTGTCGCGATGCTGGATCCGGACAGTGGGCTTTCCCTCACCATAGCGCGGATCGTGCAGCGGCTGAAGGGCTCCAGCCTCCACTCCCAGCTGGAGCGACAGGCCCGGGTGAGCCCCGACCTGGCGCCGTGCCCCCAGGCCTGTCTCCCTTGCCCGTTTCCCCTTCCCGGTCTTTTGTTCCCGGCCATCGCCCCAGCCCTGCCCAGCCCAGCCCAGCCCAGCCCAGCCCGTGCGGCCTCCGCTGGGGGGACCCGGGGCCGTGTTTCCCCTTCCCTCCCCTTTGCTCCCCTCCTCGACGGGGCCGGAGAGCGGTCTGGTTGTTTGCTACAATAGTATTGTTAGTTTCTCCCCTTGGGACTGAAGGGTTTCACAGTGAATATGAAGACTGTCCTTTTGGAATCTCGCTGCTTCATATAGTTCCGAAAATGAATCTCTTTTGTCTTTTAATCTCTAATTTGGGAAGCTTTAAATACAGGCCCACACCTGCAGAGTGACCCTGAGAAAATGAGGGTTTGGTGAAGGGAAATGAAAATAGATGTAAGTGCGTATTAAAGTTCATTCTTGTAGCTGGGAAGGCAGTTGCTTTTTAAAATTTAGTAACTTCTCTGCACTTGAAACCAGATTTTTGTATGTCAGCTGAACTTTATTTAGGATGTTTCAGATGAAAATTGTGTCAGCTGTTGGAACCATAATAACATAGTAGTGGTGCTGTAACGTTGGTGCTATTGGGTGTTACTGAGATGTTTTGGGTTGGGTCTCATGAAATTCGGGTGGGGGTGGTGTTTGGGGTTTTGGGTTTGTTTTTTTATTTGTTTTTAATCGCAATTTTTGTGTCTAGCTGCTTTTCTAAATGTACCTCTGCTTTGCTCCTGTTGTCTGCTCTCTGGATGTATGAGTAAGCAAATGTGCCTAACTTGAAGGGGGCTGGAATTTTAAGAGTATAGATGTTGGGTTCTCCTAAGTGTTGGGCAGTTCATCATTGTGCATAGCCTGACATGAGGTGTGGAAAGTCAAGTTCAAGACCTTGTCCTCAAGAAAGGTGGTAGACAGCTTCTCTATCAACTCTGTTACTGATTATAATAAAACCTTTACGTTCTCACCTCCGCATTCATTCTTTTGTCTCTGTCTCCCTTGAGGCCTGATTTCACAGTCATTTCATACTTTGCATGTTTGTTTTGAAACGCGAGGAAGCTAGGTGTCATCAGGATTTAGCCGGGCGTTTAAACTCTGCTGGTGGATGGCAATTTTGTACAGCCTTTTCGTACAGATAGACACTCTGAGGGCCTTAGCAGTGCCCTTCCATGATAGTGTTTGATATCTGGAAGGGCAGTTAAATCCCTAAATCCTCCCTGACTCTGTAGCATATCAATTTATTCAATACAAATGGAAACTCTGCGTGATCAAAGAATAAAGGTAACCTATAAAATAAATAAAACGTGATCTAATGACCACAGCCAAATTTGTCATGATAGCTTTGCAGAGCACTGTTTTACAAATAAAACCCCATGTATGTATGGAGATCAGAAGATTAATCTAATCATACAAGGTGTTAAGGTGAGAGAAAATAATCAGGGCAACAAATACTCAGGTTGATTCTTAGAGTAGGTGTTTGCAGGGTTTGTAATAGAAGATTAATAGAAGATCTATAGTTCAGTGTAGTGATCTGAAAGACTTGAAAAAATACAGCTACATCAACAAAAGGATTTCTCAGTGTCGAGAGCTGTACACCCTGTTTGTCAAGAATCTGTATGTTCTCTTTGATCTTGAAATTTTTTTATTGACCTTCCGTGCATTTATGTTCTTTCATGCACAGTATAGATTTGTTTTATTTGTAATGCTTGTATAGTCATATTATTGCTATACTATGCAGTTGCAAAGACCCAGTCAGTATCTTTGTCTATCACTTAGCAGCAGAATTCTGAATTGCTTCACTCTGTGTTAAATGGAAGTTTGATTTCCCTTCCATTACATGGGGTATTTCTGAAGTTGCATTACCAAATAGGAAAACTTTGCTGTTGCTGTGCATCACACCTGAACTCAGTTTATTGATAGGAGGTGATGTTTATTTTTCCTTCTGGTTAACAGTCAGTTTCTGATCAATTTTTCCTCTGCACCGATTGAAGTATTGTTATACAGATGGTTCCTTTTTAGGTGATTTTAAACTGTTTTGGGGAGGCATATAGTATTATGAGAAATCTCTTGAAGCAGTGCATTAGAATAAAACCTACGTTTTTTGGGTATTTATACTACAGTTGTATTTTACCTTTACAAAGATTCCTCTTCATCTTGTCAGTATAGAAGATGACCTTGTTGATACTCTTTCCTCAGAACTATTTACTGTCTCTGAAAACAAGAAAGTCAGAATGGATCATAAGGTCCATTATATTACCTGCGATTTTTGAGTTTGTGTAGGCTCACAAACAGTATTTTAAATATTAACAAAAACTATGTTTTGTAAATTCATCTCTTTTAATGTCTAGGAAGGAGAGGTGAAAACAAGCAGTTTCTTTCACAAGTTAATAGAATTTTTGTGAAGACACAATATCCTGGCATTATTTGTGAGAGATGATAGAATAGCCCTGTGGTTATGAACTGATCATACCAGTGCTGTGCTTGGCTCTCACTGAGAGCCTGAGCTAGTGTCAAGGACTGTGATACACAATCTCTTTGAAATAAAGTTTGTCATGAGCACCAGATGATTTGCTGCTACAGCTTTAGCTCTGGGGATACCAAGATAATAATATTTTGTCCTGAGAACTGAGGTAGAGGTAGGGTTATGTGCTTGTTAGCGACAATTTGGAAAATCAATGTAAGGTTGATTTTGTAGGTTGAGTTCTGGTATATTGACATATATATAACATGCCTGCAGTTAATACAAAGAGGTGAATGCTGGAAGGAGTGTTGCCGTGCCTGTCATTTGCTTTGGAATTTCTTTTGAGCATATTTTGTAGTGTGTTGGAAAGGAAATAGTAACAGAGAGCCAAAATATTAGATACTAGCTTTTCAACAGGTAGAACTGCTGCCGGGGTTACTGAGGTACACAAGACTTCAGCTGAATGAAGAAGCAGAGGAGCTTGCTTTGGGGGTGCTGGGAACACTGCAGCTGGGGTATTGCCTGTGTGCTTCTAAAGGGAGTACAGGTACACATCTTAGAATTTATGTGGAGTGGACAGTTTCCAAGCTATCTGAACGTGTTATTTGCATGACATTTTTCTCCCACAGTTAAAAAAATAAATTTGTACTGATCACTACTTAAGTAGAAGATCAAATTAAGGAGGAGAATGTTTCTGTGAAATGTAGCATTTATTTAATAAAACTTAGCAAATAAACATAGGCTCATGAGTCATCCTGGATAATTAATGATTCCTTTTCATGCATTGTATTTAACAAAGGGCTTACTGATAGAGCTTGCACTTTAGTTTAAATGTTCAGCAGTCACATTTGCGGTACAGTGAGTTTTAAATTGAATGCAGTTGCATATACATTGGACAAGTTATGGAATTCAGAAACAATGCAAGCTTGATTCACAGATTTACTTTTTTTTAGTAATGTACATTTTATGTTTTACTTTTTGTGTATTTTATTTGCAGCACTAATATTATATTCAAATAAAACCTAGAAAAACTATTAAAATAGCAACATTATGTTATTAAAAATTTATCCTGTGAATCTTTTAGAAGAGCATGACATTTGAAGCTGTTTATCCTTGTATAAGGCTAATTGAAGCTCTCTATTACAACTGCTAGGTTATTTTTACTTGTATAATGAAGTTCACAATACTTTTTCACGTAGTGTAATTAGTGCAGAAATGTAGAAGGGTTGGAAAATTGTCAATTTAATCAGGGTTTCACCCTTCCTGAGATTTGTTTTAGTTATGCTCAGAGTAATTCCTCCTTCTATTACAGAAATGTATAAACCAAAACCATTCCCTTAAAATCTGTAGGATTGAAAGTGTTTAGAGGGTGTTATCTTGAAATTGGTATGCTCATACTTGAAGTAGTTTTTAACAGGTGGACTTCATCCTGATAAAATCAAGTTATGGCAGAATGGATTATGTGAGAAAAGGTGAATGTTTAGCTTTCATTGAATTCACTTCTGCTAAAGTTGGACTGCATTTGGGAGTGTGTGCTTTGTTGTAATTTGGGAAATAATAGCAATAACAGCTAAAATAATAGCAACTAACAGCTAAAATTTTGCACTTGTGCAAAGCCATAATGAACAGTAATAAATGCTGTAGGAATGTACATGCTTATCTAAACCAAAAAGGCTTGGAAGAGAAATTACGGCAAATAGCCTGTAAAAATATTTAGATTGTGTAAAGTTGTTTGCAGAACTGTTTGCAGCAGGATAAAAATACGTGTTCACCTGATGCAGTTCCACATTTCAGTGTAGCTGGGTCACTGCAGTGTTTGTTCTTGTTGAGGAAAGAAATAGTTTAGCACAGGAGTTAAACTGGAACACTTTGTTCTGTCAAGCCTCCCCTTTGTAGTATGTTGCTGGTGCTGTAGCTACTTTCCTATACTTACTTGAGCGCTGTGCCTTGAAGGCTCATCTGTCCTCTTGCACGGTCAATGCTGCCTCAGTCATGGTGACTGAATGCCATTTCCAAATTTAGATGCTAGTTTGCACCTAGATTTGTCTCTCTGTTCAGTTGCTCTACCAATCCATTTACTATGCCCACCAGTGTTTTCCACCTAAGTGCTGTGCTATTCTTTTGCTTGTTTTCAGCCAGATCAATGTTGAGTGTCTGGGTTTTCTTCTGTCTTGGCACCCAAGTACACAGGGAGTGTACATTTAGAGTATCACTTATGGTGGTGACTGCCCAGATCTCAGTGGGATGCCTTGCCGAAATCAAAGGTAAGGAAGATGTACACAAAAGATTGCTAGTGGTACCTTAGCCAGCTTTCAGAAGGTTTGGCAGAATTTTGAGTCCCAAAACTATCCTTTCTCTTCTGTACAGCTGAAGGGAGAGGGTGCCAAGAAATGCTGTACTAATAGCTTGTTTTATGAAAGAATGTCTAACAGCCAGTTGCTCCTTGATTTGCAAGAAGCTGACCAAGAATGTAGATGAGCACAGACACCCAGTGCCTGAACCCCAGTATATCCATAAGTATTCACAATGCCAGTTATATGGGAAAAGAAATCAGTAGGCATCAACTGTTATTAAAAATAATGTGTTATTACTTGCTGAAATATTCTGCATTCATCCCTGTCTCGTTTCAGGATTGTTGGCCTGACTGAGCCTCTGAATAGCGTGAATTCTTCCCTGGTCTGGTTGTCACTCTCCCATCGTGGGTTGCTTCCCTGTATTGTTCACTCTCTTTTACCCTGCTTATGATAGCCTCCATATACTACCAGATTTTACTTTCTTTTAAAAGAAAGATGCTCTTTCATCAAGATGTGTGCATTGAAATTGCAGTCTGTAGTTGTACCTGGGTGTATGCTGCATTTTGATCATGCAGGAAATGAATTCAGCTCATCAGTACAAATCTCATCAAGGTGTTTTTTTCCTAATAAACCTTAGCCAGGCATTTTTATCAGTGTAAATCACAGTAATACTTTTTATATAAAGAAAATTTTTGCAACATACTTTTCATTCTACCAAGCCCTCACAGGGACAAAAATGCAAATGAGACTTGGGCAGCATGTTGTACCAAGCAGTTTACAACAAACACTACTTAAAATATAAACACCTAAATGTATTTTGCAACATAGTACAACACCGAAATATGATCACTTAGTCCAAAGGGAAAATAAAAGTGTGTGGTAAACCTGGTCTGGTGGTTTTGGTACATCATCTCTGCTAAGTCTGCTTGACTCCACAATTTAGTTGCCTTAAACACCCATATAAATTCCAAAGAGGTATGTTCTTCTGTACTGGCTGCAGCAGCTGTCTCAGCCATCTACCAGATTCTCCCCTTTCAGGTGAGAAATCTGATTTGAAGACTGAGCAGCAGTCCAGTATGCAATGAGTCCCTAACAGTAGCAGTTTCTGTGGCTCTGTAGCTCTGTTTAGCACTGTAGGAATGTATTTATCATAATCCAGAAGTAAATAAAAGGAAAAGTGGAAATGGGAGGAGGCTTTGGTGGTTGCATTCTGAAATGGTAACAGTAGGGACAGAAATGCCCCCATAATTTGGGGGGGGAGGGAGAATTTTCATGTTTCTTACATGAAAATTTGTCTCAGTAGGACATTTTGCAGTCAAGAGAAGGAAAACGATACAGGAAAAAGGCTAGAAATTTTGGTAAATTAAAGATTAGCACAGGAGTATTCTGCAGCTGCAGCAGGGCTAGGAATAGTGAAATAGAATTTGACTGAATAAATGGGTGTGAAGACATGAAGGTAACTGGTTGATGCACTAAAGTAATCCTTGGAGAAAGTTTTCCCCAGGGTGCTGTCCTGCTTCTTTTTTGACTGCTGCCTTTTTGCATACAAGTCACTATTTCTTTGTTCTGCAGCTGGCGAACAGGCTCCGTTGGGAACTGCAGTTCACAAGGTTCTCTGTTGTATCTTTAGACCTGACAGGAAAAATAGGAAGTCATCTGTGTGGACTGAACTCTTTATTTCCTCTAATGCAATATATTATATGAGTAGCCATAATTTCCAGGAATCCACACATAAGAAAAAGTCGGTATGGGTGTCAGACCTTCCTTAATGAGCCCTGAGCCCACAAATATTACAGATGTGTGACCAGCAGAGGATTAAAATACTGTTCTGGTTGCACTTTTGTCACTTCTTTCACTACTCACAATGTTAAGACAATGAACCCACTTTTTAATAGATTCTAAAGCTCTTTTTTATGTGTGATGTATCATCTGTTGATGAGTTGTATTTTTGAGGTGTTTTTTGAATATCTATAAAGGATTTTAAAGGTAGACAGCCCATGGACCTTGGGATTGGCCATATTTAACCCAGAATACAAAGCTGAACATTTACAAAAGTGTGCACAAAAACTTCTGAGGAACAGTAAGGCACAGTTTGCCCAGTTTGATGTGTGTTACTTTGTTTAAAATGCATACAGGAGAGGTACTGAACCACTGCCTTGCAGCAGAAAAAAAACCCCTCAGCCTGGCATATGTCAGTCCAAAACAGAAAGGACTTTCCACAAAAGTAGGCTCAGAAGGAGCCATTCATAAAATACTCCTTGAGGCTGCTGCTTAAAAGGGCAATTTGTGAGCTGCCCAAGAACTCCCATGAAAATCTTTGCTTTCCTACCTTTAGTGATGACCCTTTGCCAGCTTTTACCATTGTGCTGAACAGGATACATGACGTGAGAGTTATGCAATTCACCACACTCATGGTTTGTGCTTAGGATCACCTTTCTCTCTCAGAAAGCATGCTTACAGTCTCTTTGCTATTGCAGTCAGTAAACCAAATATAAAAGCCTTCCTTACCTGTAGTGGCAGGGTGACTTAAGAGCAGAAATGCTGATGCTATCAGTCTGCATTATTGGGCATTCCTCCTTTCAGGTGGGGAAAATTGAAAGATTTCCTTAAAATTCTGCATTATGAATTCGTGTAGACCAACTTTTCCAGCAAGCACAGCAAATTCCTTTTTTGTGTGTGTAAACGGTAAGGATTGTGAAGTTTGTTAGTTGTGTGTGATGGACCTAAAGCATGTCATGCTGCCTGCAGTACTCTTAGGGCTGGCAAAGTGAACAGGCTGATGAAAATTTATTTTTAATTGCAGCATAACTTACTGCAGCTAAATCAGCAGCTGATATGTCTATAGCATATTGCTGAGTTGCTTTTGGTAAGAGACATCTCACATTTTGGGGTAGATTATGTGGCCATATGGTTCTAACATATGCCTTGAGCTGTCACGACAGTGTTCAACTCCAAAGTTGAACACAGATCTCCCAGTGTTACTTTCCAGTCAGCAGCCAGGGTTGCTATTCTTTTCTAAGCCTCTAGCTTTATCCTCTGGTATAAATCAGCTATTGTCACACTCCACTTTTAGGAAAATATGTATTAGAAGTTACAGAAATTCCTGAGTTTCTGATTGTCCTTTTAGACCTTTATGGTCTATTTGTTTTCTCCTCTTCATCTAGCTGTAGAAGAAGCAGGAGATGCTAGAGCAGCTGCTCCTGCTGGTGCTGAAAAGTCTGTAGCACCATCTGGGTGGTAGCATCATGGTATGGTTGTAAAGCTGGTTGGTAGCTAATTGTCTGTGTTGAGTGTATTTCATTGCAAGAGGCTGTGTATACCAGGTAGTCACAGCTGCAGTGAGAAATGTTTGGTCCACAGTTTTTATCTGAAGTTTGAAGATGTCATTTCGTATCTGAAAGAAGTGAAATGTGGGAGGTTTAATGAAGAGTTGGGGAACATTTTTAGTTCGATTCTTTCATGTAGAATACAGTGAGTGGCTTCTAGTTACTTAATTATGTACCTTATGACCAGTCCTTTAATGTGTAGTCTAGTATTTGTGCTTGCTCAGAATATTAAAGATATATGTCACTCCATACTCCTGCTCCCTTCTTCTCTCTCCTTCCCCACATACAGCTTTTAGCACTGATGTGAAAGAAAAGACATTGAGTGAGGAGAAATTTGGTTGATATTTTTGGCTGCAGTTACCATTGTCAAGTTAGTAGGAAGCAGATTGCTTTGTGTGTAACCTTAAGTGTGTGTGTTATTTCACTATATATATATTGTGTATATAACTATATGTTACTATATACAACTTTCTTTTTAGTGCTTGTTTGATGCTTATTTATTAATTTTTCATATTAGGTTAGCCTACACAAACCAGAAATTAAGCTGGAATCACTAAAAGAAGACATTAAGGATTTTCTGAAGACATCAGGTTTGTATTATTTCATTGATACACTTGTGAATAGTATAGATCTATGTAAGAACATATGCAACATACATGATGAAAGTAGTAGTTTGTGCAGTTTAGTGTCTTGTTGCTGACAAATATCCAGAAGTAAGCATTCAGTGGTTCCAGAGTATTAAACAAGAGAGAGAAAATTAAAAGGGAAATTATTCTTGGATTTCAGCAGAATTTTGAAAAGCATACTATGCAAAGAAGGGATTTTATACTTTTAAAAGATACTGATAATTTTTCTGAAAGTTCTGAATAGTACAAGAGTTCAGTCACTTCTGAAAGTGGAAAGTAGCATTCATGGAGGTACTCTTGAATATTTTATCCTTAGTTAAATTTTCTATTTTCATAGGAAGTTGCAGGCTATGTAGCTATAATGTAAAGATTTGATGCTAAATTATTAAGATTTGATCATAAGTGATAATCAGAAACACTGTGTCTCTTAATAGTTATAGTTGTTATAATAATATGATGGCTTTGAAAAAATAGCATATAATTATTTAACCAAAACTCTGTGGAATTATTTGAATAGTAGATGAAAATAAAGGATATTCAACCTTTATACAGATCTCAACTTTTAGTTTTTCCTATCTTGATACAGATTTTTCATCTTTTCCTCTCTGGTACGTAGACATAAATTAGAACAGGACAGAAAAATGGTGACTGCAAAGCAACCTCTGATTCATGTTCTGTTAGTCTTATTTCCTAAAGTTGTCTTCTGGGTACTTTTTTTATTTTAACAGGTTGGGAAAAGAAGCTTCAGAATGCTGTTTATAGCCAACTCAACGTGTGAGTTTATTTAGTATTTTTATTTAATAAGATGTACTCGCATGTTTTACTTCTGATTCATTTGTATATGTAGGTGTATGATGTGTTACTGTTAACTGCAAGATCTGTCATACCAAGGGTACCTGCTTCATTTCTGGTTTTAAAATGCCATTATTTCTTTTTAATCCTAGTGAAAATACTGGGCTCAAGTACGTTTTAAGGAGCGAGTGATCACCAAATTTTTTTGTAACTTTAGTAATTTGCTGGTTTATGTCCAAAAGTACTAACAGTCATAATGTGATTCATGTGTAGCTGAGCTAGTTGCTGCAAATTAATTTTAATGATTTTCAGATGTTTATGACAGCATTGCACATATTTGTTGTATTAATTATTTGAATAAGTCACAAGATATTAGATCTCTAGACTTACCAGATCAGTACTCATCATGCTTGGGATATGGTTATAAACACACTGAAATTTCTGAAAATCTTTTGTTATTATTGTTCTGCAAACTTTGTATTAGAATTGTGGGAAGTGTAAGTTACCTGTACATTCTGACAAGGAGTAAAGGTGAATTTCATAACAGATACAGCCTTAAATGCAACTGTATAATAAGAAATGTGTAAGCAAATCTATTTGTGCTAATTTAAATAAGCTTATTAGAGTTACTGGTTTTGAACAATGTGTCATAGTTGTATGAGGGACTAATTTCAGCTGTTCTTGTATCTGTTAGTAAGGATGCATTGTCATCATACCTCTCATAGGAAAAATATTTACCTGTGTTTTGGACTAATGCCTATGCTTTTTTAGAGTTCATGGATGTAAGCTGTAAAATGATAAAATTAGCCCTGTAAATTTGAAGCTAAGAGTAGCATGATTTTAGGAGCATTGTGGAAAAGCCAAGAAACAACATTGCTGAAAATTATTTTTATTAATTCTGTTCTACACATAGGGACAGAATTGTGTAGTACAAAGCATCAAGTACAAGAATGACCTTGGGGAGGGTTTCCCAAAATCATATGATAAGAACTGGCAAGGTTGGATGGGGCTTTGAGCAACATGGTGTAGTGGAAGCTGTCCCTGCCTGTGGCTGGGGGTTGGAACTAGATGGTCTTCGAAGTCCTTCCAACCCAAATCATTCTATGATTCTGTGAGCTGCTTGAATGCATTTAAACAAATGAAAATTCAGGCTAGCTATGAGGGAAGCTTTGTGTAAATTTTGTTTCCTGAAGGGCATTTGAGACAGTTAAAATTAAGCTGGATAAAATGTTTGGCAATAACTCATTGGAAATAATCTGCAGTACTGGAAGATAAATTAGTCATGCATTTTTTTTTTTCTTATTTCTGTTCCAGCTTTTATATTTTGGCATATGCAGTTTATGAATGGATATTCAGCCTTGCTTAGATCAACACCACATTGGATATGTATATGTTCAGTATTGATTTTTAAAAGGAACTCCTCCAAGCCCTATATTGTCTCTTGTAAAAAATATAATATCCTGAATAGTAGAAGTTTCAGGGGTTATAAAGATGACATGATATGGAAAGGATGCACTTTTAAAATAGCTGATTTGTTTACAGAATTGTTTTATTTTACAAATATGTGAAATTATGAGGAAGTATTATCTTTAATATAAGAAGAACTCATGTTGAAACATTAATACTAACATAACTTTACATTGTTTGTCTTCATAGGAAAAGATGAGGAAGAAATTTATCCAAAAATAATGTCTATTTTTAGTTCTGATCCACATTACTAGTGCTCTCATGAAAGAAGTTACGTTTAGGTTTACAAATACAGGGTTAATAAAAATCTGCAAAAAAAAAATAGTCTGAACATTTAAAATCTGCTGTTTTCTTTAAGGTTTCCTTCTCCCTGCCATCCTGCAGCACCACCTGAGCATATGAAAGAACCATTAGCTTATATGAGGAAAGCACAGGTTGGTTGTTGTCAATTTTACCATTTGCATCAGATCTTTGATTAGACTATTTTAGATTTGCTGTATATAATGTTGTTGTACAATTTCTGGGGCTTGTACCTTAGGAAAAACAAATTTGTAATTACATCAAAGTTAATAATATTGTATATGTGATATTTTACCTACATACAGGAAATGTTCAAGAATGAAAGAATTAGGATATAGCGGCAGGTAGGTGAAAATCGTAGAATAGAGATAATGTGAAATAGGTCAAGGAGGAGAATTTTATTTTGTTGGCAGGAAGGAAAAGTGTAGCTAAAGATCATTTCATTTAGAGTTACAAAAATACTGTTTTGAGGAGACACAGGCAGGAAGTTTTGCAATGAAAGAGAACAGGCTGCAGACATAGGAAAGAAAGGAGAGATACATTTAGTACTCAGAAATTTGAAAGAGATGAAAAGTATAGAGCTAAGGAGCTTAAGGCACGTTGAAGGACAATAAGAGAAACTGAACTATAGAAGATTAAATGAAAATTTTTGGTGTCATGAAAAAATATTTTTTGCTTCGTTGATTTTATTTCTTCACCAATATATTATGTTTGAAATAAATAAAAAAAATCCGCAAAAAAAAAAAAAAAAGAATGCTTGAAGAATGTGATCCAACCCAAGTATCTGAGGTAAGGATGAAATTATACTTAACTCAGGCGTGCTTAGAAATATATTGCAGTATTCTTTTACGAGGTATTCAACAAATTGTGTTCCTTTTTCAATCATATGATTTCTTATTCCAGTAAGATTTATCTTGCTGTCCTGCGTTTCAGTTGTTAGCATTTGCGGACTGTATTGTATTAAACAGTTTTTCCTCTGTGGTGTGAAATGTAATTCCACAATTTACTGCCTGAAAATAATCGCTCTTATCAATTTACTAATGGGAAAACCACAGAGGTATATCTATGTGTATGTTTGTCTAAACCAGTTTCATTGACTATTATTTTGTAAAAGTGTATACAGTACTTACAGTAACCAATATTTTTAGCTCTCTGTGGGAAGGACTGTTTTTCTAATAGTTTAGGAATGAGTAGAAGTCCTGACTTTACTAGTTTCAAATTTTCATGTCCCTGTTTCAAAGAATATTAGGCATCCATATCCTCTTGGGTAGGTTAACTGTGGTAGGCAGCTCTGCCACTCGTTCAGTCTCCCCCAGTGGGATAAGGTGGAGAATCAGAAGGGCAAAAGTGAGAAAACTTTTGATAAAGACAGTTTAAGAGTAAAACAGAAACTGCACATTCCAGCAAAGCAACACAAGGAACTTATTTACCACTTCCCATCAGCAGGCAGGTGTTCAGCCATCTCCAAGAAAGCAGGGCTCCGACAGTTATAACAGTTACTTGGGCAGGCAAACACTGTAACTCCAAATGCTTCCCTTCCTCCTTCTTTCTCCCAGCCTTTTTATTTAGAGCATGATGTCATATGCTCTGGAATATCCCTTTGCTCAGTTGTGGTCAGCTGTCATAGCTCTGTTCTTTCCAAACTCCTTGTGCACCTCTAGCCTACTCCCTGGTGGGAAGCATGAGAAACAGAAAAGGCCTGCATGCTATGTACTTACTTCTCAGCAGTAGCAAAAACATTGATGTGTTATCAACACCTCTTTGGTCACAAATCCAAAAGATGGCACTATGCCAGCTACTACGAAGAAAAACAACTTCATCCCAACCAAAAGCAGTGGATCCTTCTTCAAATCCTTTCTTGAAATGTAGCTCTTCAATAAAGACATAGGAATCCTTTTCATATAGAAATATTGTTAGATGGTGTAGTTGTGAAATAGTAATAAATACACAGTTAGGAATTAACATAATATTTTCTAAATATTTTGATTTTCAAGATGCACACACATTTGTTGTTGTAGGAAAATAGGTCTGTAAGAAAACTATCATGACCAGATCAGTTGAATTACAACTAGGTTTTGTTTTGTTACTTTATTTGATTAAAGAGTAGTAAACAATGTAAAAATCTTACAAAGTTAGTGTTTCAATAATTTTGTTTAAAATATTTGGAAATAGCTAAAATGCAAACATACAGGTTGCTAGTACCTTTCGGGAGAGAAATAAAAGTGGAAACTTAGCAACTTCTTTTGATTAGGTATTGGAAATCTAATTTTATTTTTTTTTTTTAAGGGAGAAGGCTTTTTTATTTATTTGTAGGCAGATCTTTTTTTTTTTCTACTTTGTCTTTTACCATCCCAGCGGTTGGAAAAGAGTATTTTGGTGCTATCAACAAAATCTGTCCTGGCAGAAAAATGTTTTCCGTATAAGTCATAGTCTAGTTAAATTAGACACAGCCACCATTTGGGATGTTGTTTCCATTGTTATAAGCTTGTTGACATTTTCTTTATCCTTTTCTATCTTAATTAATTTTGCTTTACTTAAGAATTCTGGAAAGAAGGGTTAATACTGTCTGAAAACCGTCTTACTTTGATATCAGTTATTGGAATGACTTTGCATCAGTAATGAAAACTATACTAATATATTTCTAAGTAGGTATAAAAATGCGTGTAATTAACCCTTTTTCTCCTCAAATTGGTTCTGTTCTCTCATTCTTAGGTGGCAGACCTGAAGTTTTTATACAGTATTCTTTTCATGACCTCAAAAGAAAAACAGCTTTCTAGGAAAGGATAAAGCATTACTGGCAAGGAGTAGTAATGCCCTAAATCATTCATTCAGTTGTGGTATTGTCCAGTGTAGAAAAAATACTGTCATTAATATTTACATATCTTTGAATATTGGTGTAACATAATGTGTATTTTCTAATTGTGCGTTCTCGAGAGCTGTCCTGTATGGGTTGAGATAGATAACTGGGTACGGCTGCTTTCGTCTATCATGATTTAGGTCTTTCCTAGTCAGAGAAGTACTATGTCTTGAAATTTTGATTAATGAAAAATGTCAGATACAATATTTAGGACCTTTCTTTCAAACATGCATCCCTGGTGTTTTCTGAGGTGTTTGGTCTGCTTACAGTTTTAGGGAGATAGCTCACTTCTTCCTACCTTGTTAAACAGCAGAATTACTGCTTAAAGCTTATGCATCTTAATGCAGACAAGGAGTTAACACTGGATGCTAGGATTAAAAATCTGAACTTCACTAATTAGCTTTACCTGCCCAGCAGTGACTAATGTGAGTTGAAACATTCCCGAATCCATTGGACTGCTGTATTGACTATTTTCATATCTACATTTTAATGAGGGGAAATGATTGCAGACCTCTTAGACTGTATTGCTCCCAGAGTTCACTGGGAAAGCCTTTGCTAGATTTAGGACAACTTTGCTGCAAACAGTAATGTAGAAATAAAATGGATAAAATAAAAATGAGAGCAAAAAGAGGTAAAGAGTAGCACAAAAAGCTGAGTCCAAAGAAATGTTAGGAAGTGTTTTCACAGTCTAATATCTCCCATAAAGCTGTCTTTTGATAGTGTCATATGTAGATTTTACAAAGTTCACAACAAGCTGAACACTGGCTTCTGCTTGAAATTTACAGGGTTTGATTAGAGAAAATGTACCAAATGAAATCAGTGTCCAGACACCTTGAATGCTTCCTGCAGAGTGGGTCTTATTAGGTACACCCTGAAATAAAACGTATTTCTAGGGTTCTAGAAGAAAGAATTTTAGGATTCATTATTGTGGAAAAAAACGTAACTAATCTTGGCTAGTCTGTGCAGTTATGACATATTTCTGTTTATTTGTTGTCCATCCAGATTCATTTAACTGCACTGGAAGTTTATAAATGACTTTCTACAGGATAAGATAAATCCGATATTATGTGTCTGTAATAGACATGTTTGAAGGACATGGACCTGTTGGGCTTGTGGGGGCCATGAAGATGATCAGGGTGCTGGAGCACCTCTCCTGTGAAGATAGGCTGAGAGTTGGGTTGGTTCAGTCTGGAGAAACGAAGGCTCGGGGGAGACCTTAGAACAGGCTCCATTGCCTAAAGGGGACCTAAGAAGAAATCTGGAGAAGGACTTTTTACAAGGGCACGTAGTGGCAGGGCAAGGGGGAATGGCTTTAAACTGAAAAAAGGTGGATTTAGATTAGACATTCAGAAGAAATTCTTAACTATGAGGGTGCTGTGGCACCTGAAGCAGTTGCCCTGAGAAGTTGTGAATATCCCATCCTTGGCAGTGTTCAAGGCCAGGCTGGATGGGGCTTTGAGCAACCTGGTCTATTGGAAGGTGTCCCTGCCTTTGGCAGGGGGCTTAGAATTCGATGGTCTTGAAAGCCTCTTCCAACCCAAACCATTCAATGACTCTGAAATTGTTTGCAAATTCCAGTACTGCCTTCCTTGGTTTCAACTAGGTGGTGAAGGTTATCACTGTAAACATAGCAGTCCCAGCACCGTGGTGAAGGTTATCACTGTAAACATAGCAGTCCCAGCAACGTGTTTCCTTTGTGTTAAATTTCATCATCTTGGAAAATGTGTTGTTCCCATTAATGAAATTACTTTTTGAACTCTGCCTTTAATTTCAGTTGAGGATGCTTCATTCTGTTTCTGCTTATTGCAGGTAACTCCACTGTCCTGGGGAGAGGGGGCATCTGGCTGTGTAGCCCTCACTTGGTTGCTTTTATTTGAACATCAGAGTCTTGAAGCATGAATTATGGCACAGTTTATGAGTATCCAAAAGTGATTTATTACTCACGTGTTGCATCCCCAATGCAGTAACTGAGTTAATGCCTGGTCTGGCAATTGTCAGTCACACCAAGAGTATTGACCTCTGTTGCTCCTTGGAATGAGCTTGCAAAGCTGCCATCTGCCTCCTCTGTGCTTCTTCTGTAGCTTTTCTATCTTGGAGCATATCCATGCCTTTTTTGTTTGTGTGTTTTTCACCCCTTAATTTTGATGGGATCAAGTGTGTCCTGATGAATACCAAACTGAAGGGGGAAGCAGACACTTTGGAAGGATGAGCCACCCTGCAGGGAGACCTTGATAGGCTGGAAAAGTGGGCTAACAAGAACGTTATGAAGTTCAGCAAAGACAAATATAAGGTCTTGCACCTGGGAAAACAATACAGGAGTGCAGCACAAGCTGGGATTTACCCAGCTGGGGAGCAGCTCTGTGGAAAGGGACCTGTAGGTCCTGGTGAACAGCAAGCTCAATATAGAATCATAGAATCATAGAATAGTTAGGGTTGGAAAGGACCTCAAGATCATCTAGTTCCAACCCCCCTGCCGTGGGCAGGGACACCTAACACTAAACCATCCCACCCAAGGCTTCATCCAACCTGGCCTTGAACACCGCCAGGGATGGAGCACTCACAACCTCCCCGGGCAACCAATTTCAGTGCCTCACCACCCTAACAGGAAAGAATTTCCTCCTTATATCCAATCTAAAATTCCCCTGTTTTAACCCATTACCCCTTGTCCTGTCACTGCAGTCCCTGACGAAGAGTCCCTCCCCAGCATCCCCATAGGCCCCCTTCAGATACTGGAAGGCTGCTATTAGGTCTCCACGCAGCCTTCTCTTCTCCAGGCTGAACAGCCCCAACTTCCTCAGCCTGTCTACGGGAGGTGCTCCGGTCCCCTGATCATCCTCATGGCCCTCCTCTGGACTTGTTCCAACAGTTCCATATCCTTTTTATGTTGAGGACACCAGAACTGCACACAGTACTGCAAGTGAGGTCCCATGAGAGCAGAGTAGAGGGGCAGGATCACCTCCTTCGACCTGTTGGTCACGCTCTTTTTGATGCAGCCCAGGATGCAGTTGGCTTTCTGGGCTGCGAGCACACACTGCCGGCTCATGTTCATTTTCTCATCGACCAGCACCCCCAAGTCCTTCTCCACAGGGCTGCTCTGAATCTCTTCTCTGCCCAATCTGTAGCTGTGCCTGGGATTGCTCCGACCCAGTTGCAGGACCTTGCACTTGTCATGGTTGAACTTCATAAGGTTGGCATCAGCCCACCTCACAAGCGTGTCAAGGTCCCTCTGGATGGCATCCCTTCCCTCCAGCATATCAACTGGACCACACAGTTTGGTGTCATCAGCAAACTTGCTGAGGGCGCACTCAATCCCACTGTCCATGTCAGCGATGAAGATGTTAAACAAGACCGGTGCCAACACCGATCCCTGAGGGACACCACTCGTTACCGGTCTCCAGCCAGACATCGAGCCATTGACCACAACTCTTTGTGTGCGGCCATCCAGCCAGTTCTTTATCCACCGAGTGGTCCATCCATCAGATTGATATCTCTCCAAATTAGAGTGAAGGATGTTGTGTGGGACAGTGTCAAACGCTTTGCACAAGTCCAGGTAGATGACATCAACTGCTTTACCCTTGTCCATCAGTTCTGTAGCCCCATCATAGAAGGCCACCAAATTGGTGAGGCAGGATTTCGCCCTAGTGAAGCCATGCTGACTGTCACCAAGCACCTTGTTGTTTTTCATGTGCCTTAGCATGCCTTCCAGGAGAATGTGCTCCAAGATTTTACCAGGCACAAAGGTGAGACTGACTGGTCTGTAATTCCCCGGGTCTTCCATTTTCCCCTTCTTGAAAATGGGGGTTATATTTCCCTTTTTCCAGTCATTGGGAACTTCACCTGACTGCCATGATTTTTCAAATATGATGGCCAGTGGCTTAGCAACTTCATTTGCCAGCTCCTTCAGGACCTGCGGATGGATTCCATCAGGTCCCACAGACTTGTGTGCGTTCAGATTTTTAAGATGGTCTCGAACCAGATCCTCTCCTACAGTGGGCCCAAGGTCTTCATTCTCACAGTCCCTGTGTCTGCCTTCCAAGACTTGGGTGGTGCAGTCAGAGCCGTTGCCAGTGAAGACCGAGGCAAAGAAGTCATTCAGAACCTCAGCCTTCTCCAAATCCTGTGTAGCCAGTTCTCCCGAAAGCTTCCTCAGGGGGCCTATGTTGTCCCTAGTCTGTTTTTTGTTTGCTACGTACTTGTAGAATCCCTTCCTGTTATCCTTATCATCCTTGGCTAGGTTTAATTCTAACTGGGCCTTAGCCTTCCTAACCCGCTCCCCAGCTTCCCGGACAACATCCCTGTACTCTACCCAGGCCGCCTGTCCTTGCTTCCACTATTTATAAGCCTCTTTTTCCCTTTGAATTTTCCTCAGCAGCTCCTTGTCCATCCAAGGAGGTCTCCTGGCCCTTCTGCCACACTTCCTTCTAGTTGGGATGCAGCACTCCTGTGTGGAGAGCTTTGCAGAGGACTGGCTGCGTGGCTGAGGCCATGCAGATGGTGACATACTGCAGCTGGTGCAGATCTCAGATGGAAAAGTACAAGGGAGCAAGATGAGCGCGCCCTGGAGATAAACCGCGGCAGAAGCAGAACGATAATTAAGTTTGTGACCTTCAAGTTGCTTAATCTTTATCTTACTGACCAGACTCCTTGTCCCTGATTCTGTTTTGTGCCCTGTTTTGCTGAATTCCTTTACTGTACCTTAAACCAATAATCTTGTAACATGTTGAAGCTATAAACCAATAATCTTGTAACATGTAAAAGGTATAAGCCAATAATCTCTCTGTAACCAAACTATAAACATGCAAGCAAGGTATATAAGTATCCATCTGCTTAGCAATAAACGAGACTTCTAAAGCAAGTTATGCTCGTGTCTCCCAGCTCTTTGCAACACTCCTGAGCTTGTAGCAGGTGATCCTTGAATATCAGCCAACAGTCTTGGGCCCCCACGCCCTCCAGGGCTATATCCCATGTAACCTTACTAAGCAGGCTCCTGAAGAGGCCAAAGTCTGCTCTTTTGAAGTCTAGGGCAGTGAGCTTGCTACACACTCTTCTCACTGTCCTGGGGATCTCATGAGCAGTCTGCAGCTGTGGCAAAGAAAGCCAGCAGGATGCTGGGTTACATCAACAAGGGCATCACCAGAGATAAAGAAGTCCTTATCCCACTTTACTCAGCACTTGTCAGGCCACACATGGAATACTGTATTCAGTTTTGGTCCCCGCTATACGAAAAAGATGTGGACAGGCTGAAGAGGATTCAGGGAAGTGCCACAAAGATTATCTAAGGACTGGGAAGCTGCTACATGAGGAAAGGCACAGAGAATTGGATTTGTTCAGCCTTGAGGAAAGAAGGCTGAGGGAAGACCTTACCACCCTGCTACAGTATTTAAAGAGTAGCCACAAAGGTCGAGACTTCCTTTTTACAAGGAGTCACATGGAAAAGACAGGGGTAATGGGCACAAGTTACTCCTTGGGAGATTTTTCAGAATGAGGACAATGAACCACTGGAATAATATCCCCAGGGAAGTGGTGGATTCCCCAGTGTTGGACACCTTCGAGATTTGGCTGGACGGGGTGCTGGGATATCTAATCTGGACTGTGCTTGTGCCAAGAAAGGTTGGACCAGTTGATTGTTGAAGTCCCTTCCAACCTGGTTTTCTATGATTCTGTGACTGATCTTGATTATTTCAGTTTGGTTTTTGAACTGCTACTAACACCTCTATATTCTCTCTTTGTTTCCACTTTCTTTCACTGTATGGTTGAGTAGTCTTTCTGCTCTGTTGCTTCTCATTTCTTTCAGCAAAAAAACACTTTTCAGCAAAAATAGGATACTGTAAATGCTCTGCACCATCCCTCCCTGAGAGAATAACCAGTTTATTTAACTGCAGCATTTGGAAGGCATTTGAATACGATAATTCAGTTAAAATATTGTACAGAATATTATAGAAATGCTGGAATTTGGAAAACATTCCTTACAGTTGAAACTCAAACCTGTTTTGTTTATGCAAGAAAAGGTGAAGGGATGAAATTTTTATCAAAAGATAGATATTTCATTTAATGGAAAAAGTCATGGGAGGGCCTTGTAAATGAAAGCTAAAATGAAACAGACAAGATCTAATTTTTACTTTTTTTACTGAATGTTTGAACATCTGCCCTTCATTCACTTCCTGTTTAATAAACTGCAGCCTCTTTTGGACAGAACTTGAAATCTGAGGAACATGTGGTTAGACCGTAACTAACTACTGTGTGTCTAAAGCAAATCACAAATAATAAATAGAGGTAAATGACATTAAGAGGAGTCTTTGCATTCATTTGATTGAGGCCTGACTCATGGTCCACAGAAAATTTAATTAAATATGCAACCCACCGGTAGTGCTATAATCACAGAAGCAAAATCCTGAGTAAGTCAGTTGACAAGGATGTCAGTCCTAGTTGGCATTAACTTCAGAGGAATTAGCCATGGATTAGGCACCATATGGTGTGTTTGAGGTCTAATGCAGTAGTCAGAATAACCTGATCACTCTTTAGGCTGTCCATTTGCTGCTGAGGTATTGTCTACTTCTGATTTTCTGTTCAGAGAACTATTTCCTGAGCATTATTTTACAAGAAATTTTAATTATTTTTTTTTCTTTTTTAGCTTTACAGAATACCAGATTTCTGACATCCTTAACTTCTGAAAACATTTAATATACCTTGTTTTGAGAAAGACTTGCACTTTCTTCAGGTCACAAAGTGGAGAAGGTATTCTCCACAGTTGATTGTCCTGCTTATAATCAGGAGGAAGCTTGATCGTTAGGCATATGTCAAAACCAAATAATTGTGAAATACATGCTTTTTTTGAGATTTGAAATGTGAACAACTCAATTTTCTGGTTCTATATTATTATGTCAATGGTGTAATTTGGTTGCTCTGTTGTTTCTATTTGAACAAGCATGTCAATATTCCCTTCATGGTTTTGCAGATTCAGTCACTGATTCTTGCTAGCTTTTCTTATGTATAACTTTTAAAAGTTGCTTGCTATTACATGATAAATGGAGGAAAAAGTAATTCCATATAATTTAATTTTTCTGTGTTTTAGGGAAGCTGGGAGAAGCGCATCCTAAAAAGTCTAAACAGCATGTGCACAGAACTCGGTGTCCCATTAGCGCAGAAGGTAATGTATTAATTTTCTGCTTCCAAACTGATGGGTTTTGGAAATTAAGCCTCATCTTGCACACTTGTAACACAATACTCATTTTACACACGGTTATTAAGAGCAGAAAGGCTGTTATCCAGGTAATTTTAATGCAGAATAATTTTTGGGAATAGTAGAATGTTTGCAGCAGCTCAACTTGGGAGAAGACGGAAGTCTGGAAGTAAATCTTCCTCTTTGCTGTTGCAGTGATTATACCCTTGAGGGAGCATCAGCATGTTGTAAAGCTAATTGCTATTTTTATTGCTTATATTAGAGCATTATTGTGTGCAGACTCAACTGTGTAACTTCTAATTGTATAGCCTGTACACAATAGAGCTATACTTTGTGTACTGGAGGAAACAAGTATCTGAACAGGTACTTTGGAGAGGGGTACTGATTGGTACATTGCTAATTTCAATGTCATTCATTGTGCTCTGTTTTGGTTTGGTTTTTATTAATTTAGAGACTATTTTTAAAGATCATGGAATTGGGAAATAATGGAAATAAGTTTAAGGATACAGCTGTGTTTGCTTTTCATGACAGAGTTAGGGACAGGAATTTGATGATGAAGTCCAACAGCTCAATGGAATGAGCAATAAATCTTCAATAATATGCAACTGACTACTAAACAGCCTAAAATTCATTAGTAAACACCTGGGCTCCTTTTTTCCTTGAACTGGAACTTGGACTTTCTGCAGTAGAATATACCTTCAGGCTGGGGATAATTTGTAAGCAAAATAAGTTTGTGTTGCTAATGCAATCTTTTTTTTTTTCAATGTGTTACATTAATTTATGTATTTGAAATAGGCATAGTTTTACTGATTCTATTAAAAAAAGAAGAGTTACTTTCTTGTGCCTTTCAGAGGTCTGCAAGTGAACAGAAAGAACTGCTTAATAAATGGAATGAAATGGGAACTGATGAGCCAGGTAAGATCCACTAAATTTATGTGCATTAAATTTTTGTACATGGAAAAATAGCATATACATCTTATTTATCAGTCAACGATCAATGTAATCACTTCAAGATAAACTGATTTAAATATTTTTTTCTTATTGGTAGTGTTTCATTATGCATAAATAAATATTTCTTTTTTTTTTTGTTTCCAATTATTAGCTTTGAAACATCACGGAGAGGTTATGGTATAATGCTCCTCATTCCAGGGCTTTAGGGATTTATACAGCTAGGGCATAGCTCCTCTTAGTGTTATCTCAGGCTAATTGAAAGAAGGTGTTCATAACTTCGGACAATTAAGCTCAGACATTTTATTAAATACAAAAATATAATTTGCACAGAATAGTCAGTTACATTACATTTTTGGAGAGCAAGGATAACTGCCTTGGTGATGGCCAAGTTCCTTAAATTATTTTTGCAAAGGTACTGATTTGTATCACAGTACCACCTCTGCTATGGCAAACACTTTTCATGGGTCATTTATGGCTAGCCCATTTTTTTTGTTTGACAGCAGTATATTTAATTTAACAATTATTCTGTTAAAAAAAAAAAACAAACCAAAACTCTTTTAAATCATCTCTCTCCCATATCTAAGAATGGTTCAATCCAAAGATTGGAATGTTTGGAGAATATGTGGTGGTTGTAGCCATGATATCTGTGATATTGTTAATTTAATCTTTGCTCTAATCCTATTTCAGATCTAAGTCTCTTCCGCCCTGTTTATGCACCTAAAGATTTTCTTGAGGTAAGCATTTATGAAACAATGACTCAGCCATTGAACTTGGATCCATTATAGTCTTTTATGTGAAGTGGGAAAAATAATTAAGTGTATTTCAGACAGTTTGTCCTTTACAGCAAGTGAAATTTGGCATGTTTCTGACAAACTTATCTTTCTCTAAAGAGCAGTTTGGAGCTGACTTTTTACCTCCTGAGACCCATTCTCCATCTGATTTCATAAATAATTTTACATTTTAAATTGCAATGTTACGCTGATAATTTGATATGTTCTGCTTTTTTATTTCATAAATTGAACTTTTCCTTTGCTCCTTAAAAATTTGGGTTCTTTTTGATTTTGAAAATGTTGAGATACAATTTAATAATTTGGGCCTGTATATATGATAGTTGCAGGAAATGTTTTTTTGCTGAGTGAGTGTATTGCTTGTAATACTGATGATGTTAAGAAGAGTTCTGAATGTAAATTTCTAAATATACCCAAGGAATGACAGAGCTACCATTTTTAAGGTCCTGATGAATCTTCGAAACCCAAATTATGAAAATGGAGACCAGCCTAGTTTCAGAAATCATCTGGGGCTAATTCAGGTTCCTCTAAAAGTTAAAGATATCCCAGAATTGGTAAGTATATTTTATCTTACAAGAGGTTTCTGTAATAATTATTTTGCCTTGCTAATGAATAAGATTCTAAACAATCAGGAAAAATTTTAGTATAATGATAAGTTTCTCCTTTTGAAAGTGTAAATCAATTTAAACAGGCAGTTAAAATACAGAGCATAAGAAAGTTTTATGAAAAGGCATTTTTAATGAAAAATAAAACTAAACAGCAAGTCGCCTGCAAGTAGGAAGGTTTTTATTTTATGCCACATAGGTTTGATTTGTGCCAAAAATGTACTTCTGTATGTGTTATTCACTTACTTTTTTTTTTTTTTTCAGTGTAGCTTATCTTAATTCTAGAGTTCTGGTTAATGCCATACAAGATCAGTAACCTGATAATCAGTTAGCTTCTGTTTTTCTTGTCAAAGTCATTTTAAATCTCTTTTTTGTCAGATTGTGAATGAAAGGAGATGCTTGGGTATAATTGGAAAATAGGAGAGCTCTTAATGCTTCAGTGATAAGGCTCCTGATGATTTTATGCTTGTAGAAAAACTGGCACCTGTGTTGGAAAAGAGCAGAGAATTAGAGATCCTTAAGCTGATCTTCAGTTTACCACTTTATTACATCCAGGTGTAGCTCGTAGTTGACATGAAAACTGGGGCCTATAACTAAAACTAGAGTAAGAATTGATGTGAGATTCTTCTCTTTAAAAACCTGAGCTCGTATTTCATATTTAGGCACTTAAAAGAGCTATGTTTGGTTTAGAAAATAGTTGCTTTAAGCCTTCAGAAGAAATCTCTGGTGATTTAGAGAATTAAACGTTGTTAATTACTGTTTTGTGGTTTTGTTTCTTTTCAGAAAGAAGACTTCACTGAACTAGGCTTAAATATAGGACAGCTGGGTATTGATGATTCAGCACAAGTGCCTCCTGGTTAGCTAATGCTGTGCTTCAGTCATTAAAATAGAACACTAATGAGTAGAATACTTTACAATTATCAAGTAATTTGTATATTTTGCCCCATAATAAACCATTAATATTTGTTCTGTAACTGTGATTGTAGTTATTTTCTTAGTAAAACATAGCTAATAATAGAAAACATTGTAAATATGAAGGGTCAGATTTGGAGAAGATGTAAAATCATCACCTTAAGTTGAAAAATATGTTAATTTCAGTGTCTTTTAACACTTCAGGGTCAAAAGAACCAAATTGTCTGTCTCCAAAAATATAGAAAGTATCAAAAAATGTTAAGCCAACTAACAGATATGCATATATCACAGAATCATAGAATGGTTTGGGATTGCAAGGGACCTTAGAGATCATCTAGTTCCAACCCCCCTACCATATGCAGGGACACCTCCTACTGGACCAGGCTGCTCAAACTCTCTGTGGAAATACATTGAAATATCCATATATTAATATTAAAGAGCTTTAAAAGTGCATAGTTTCTGTTGTTTTTCCATATGTGCATTTATTCATGTAGAAACAGGTTTGTAAATGGTCTGTCCATATCAAAATGAAAAACGCTGTAGTATCAAGTGTTTTTTCATTTTAAGTGGAAAGTTACATTATTAAAAGTCTATATTCATGTAGCATAGTGCTGCTCTGGTATTTGAGTCCTTCAGACAAAAAACTCTGTAGTATGATTCCTTCTTAGTTTTTGAAAAAGAAGACTGATGCTGATGCAGGTTAATTTTTAGTGACATTAGCAGTAAAAATCAACTGAATGTAATGGTGTGGAGTAAAATTATGAAGACCACTACTGGCTGGAGTATCTTTATTGTTTTTCATTTATTCTTTGCCATTATTTTCTGTTTATTTTCTAGAGTTCTTTGAAAATGAACATGTACGTGTTGGACAGAAAGGTATGGATCTCTTTTCATCTCTAACTGAGTAGTTAGGAATACATTTAGAAAATTTGTATCTGTTATGTGTACCTCTTAGAATTTTAAGAAATTAGACTAACATAAAGCATGCCAGCAATACCTTTGTAATTTAGACAGAGACAGTCAGTAATACTGTTGTCATTTAAACAGAGACAGAAAAACAAGCATTTGCAGTCTACTGGTAGCTAACAGATACATGGCTCCACAGATATTTCATTAAAAATGAAATAGGAAGCATAGATACATAACTTTTTGACAATAACTTATGCCACTACTGAATTTCATTTTAAAATCAAAAGACTCTGGACTCCCTTCTCTGCACACAAAGTTCTCATTAGTGTAATGGGATTTACGCCTGTGCTTGAAAACAGTATTTTTAATGGTTATTTGCAATTGTAGAGCTTGCCAAATATTGCAGTACTTAGCCACTGTGGAAAATTCACTCATTTGTCTTTGTATATTGCTTTTTCTAAAGATTTTTTTTTGTAGGTTAAGAACTAACCTACCAAAGAAAAGATAAAAAGAAATACACAAGGAATGTTTGAAATTCATCCGTATCTGCATCTTACAGTCCCTTGAAATTCCTGCTAAATATTATCACCATCCAAAAAAATGGAGTGGATACCATCCAAAAAGTCTTCCATGCCTTTTTTTTTGTTGCAGTAACAAAACAGTGACCTTTCTTTCTTCTGCTTTTGTGGTCTTCTTTCTATCCCTTATCATCTGTTTTCTGATCCAAGAGCAACTCATTAGGTTACTGTCCATCTCTCTGTTCTTTTCCTGTTCTTTCAAATAAATTCCCCAACCAGACTTCCTGAGCCAGCCATTCAACTCCACAATATAATTCTCACACCTCACCTCTTGTGTGTGTAGAGCAGCCCCTCTTACAGATACTGTGTTAGCTTTTCCTATATGCAAAGACACAAAATTTTGTAAAAATATAGGTTAAAAGTCTTGACCATAACCTGAAATCTCAGTTCAGTCAGTGGGAGTCTTACTGAATACTCTGTTGGGTGTTTGTTATGACTTTGGTTGCCACTGATATATTGATTTTGTTTTTACAATAGATGTATTGCCAAAATTGGGGAATTTTCCTTAATGTTTGTGGCAAACCCCATCTTGTATATAGCAGACCTGCTTAATGTTTTGTGTCTCAGTAAGAAAAAAAATTAAGGTAAATGCTCCTGGACACTGAGATGAATCACAGCCTTTTTCTAAGGTTTTATGGGGAATGTAAGACTGTTTTTAATTTTTGCCCTCTTAGTTTAGGAAGAAGGTATCACACACCATCTGGGTTAGAGCTCTGCAGGTTAAACAGAAAATTGGCAGACTCTTCTATTCAGTATCTAAGATGAGAAAGAAGGAGGGAGGAATCAATTAAATAGATTTATAATCCCAAACCTCAGCCTTCAAAGTCATGACAGCACAGATACTGTAAATACTTAATTTAGTGCAATTCAGAAAAGCAAGTTGTTTCTGAGAGACTTCAGAAAAATCCGAGGGTACGATTTCAGAAGTTCTGAGTATCAGTACACCACCTATCCAATGTGTAGATAATATCACAGAAGCATTCTTCCAATTCTCTCTGTTTTGAAAGACATTTCAAGTATGAGGGTATAGTTAATCACATAACCTTGATGACAAACAACACTTCTATTACATTAGGATAGCTGAAGATGCATGTCTTTCAAGTTTATCAATTTAAATAAGGAATGAGATAATTACAGAATCATAGAACAGTTTGGGTTGAAAGGAACCTTAAAGCTCATCCAGTTCCAACCCCCTGCCATGGGTAGGGACACCTTCCGCTAGACCAGGTCTCTCAAAACCCCATCCAACCTGGCCTTGAACACTTCAGGGGTGGGGCAGCACAACTTCTCTGGGCAACCTCTAGTGTCTCACCACCCTCACAGTACAGAGCTTCTTTCTGGTATCTGCCTGAAGGTATGTACAGTACTCTATTCAGGATGAGGCCCTTGTCACAAGAGTAGCCAGCCTAAAGCTTCACAACAATGACCCATCTAAACAAACCTGTCAACAGTAGATTATTTGGTTTATGTCATTCTGAAGGAAAAACAAAGTCTTTGAGAAAAAAAAGTGTTTATCCTTCAGAGTATGTATACCGATAGTGAGAGAACATGATATTACATTTGAAATGGAAAATTCTTGTCCCACAGATATCTGTGAAGATATTTGTATAATTCACATAAAAATAGAGAAGTCGAAAAACCAGAATGAGTGGCAATCTCCTATTTGAACTGAGATACCACTCATAGCTAAACAGAATTATTTTGTGGCTATATACAGCTGCTTTTTCCACTTGTTGGCAGCTTGCTAGCTGCAATTAGCTTTGATATAGTCATAGATACATACTAAGAGATAGATACTAAGTGCTATTTTATGACAGAAGGCAGTACAGTCTTGACTGTTAATACCAATTGCCTTGTTTCCCAGGGAACTACTTCAAAATTGCTTTGTGGAAACAGATCTTTTAGATATTTTCTAAATGCTAATGCTTACAGCATGATAAACTGGTTTGTGAAGTAAAAAATTAAAGTATTTGATAATTCGATAAGCTTTGGAAGTCTTAAACATCAATTCCTTACCTGCTTTGTTTCTTACAGTTTTAGCAGAGCAAGATAGTGCTGCAGCTCAACAATATGTTCGTCAGGGATGTCCAACAGCTCTCCGAGCTGATCTGTGGGCCCTCATTCTCAATATTTCTAATCAGCCAGAGGTAAGGAGCAAAGTGACAATAAAATATGAAGACCAGGTGAAAACACAAAAGTGCAAGCACATGTCTTCTAGTGATCTTTTTCCAAAATAGAAATGATTTACTGAATTGTCACAGAAACTGATAAACATTTTATGAGAAATACACATTTCTGTAAAAAAACTCCACGCTGTAAAGTCTTTCACAGGTGAAGTCTTTCAGGCTCTTCCCTAATCTTTTAACAGAAACATGAGCAAAATACTTAGGAACAAACTATTCAATTGATCTGGCTAGCTCCTGAGGTTTTCTTGTATGGTGCTGACTTTTTCAGAAGGGGGCAAGATTAAAGTCCTGGAAAGAAGACTGAACCTCTCATATCTTTGCTGAGTTTTATAAAAAGATGTGCTATACCTTTTTCCTGGTTATTTGAATCTGGCATGATATAGTTAGGGTTGGAAGGGCCCTTAAAGATATCTCGTAAATTGCTTCATATGTTATTGCATATATTCTATATATGTACAATCTAAAAGATGAGAAAACCTGATAAGATATATGGATTGTTTTCCTACTCCCTTGTACAGCAGCAGTTTTTTATAGCACTTTGTATTTTACTCAAGTCCTCAACAGTGAGATCTTTTGCAGTATGGGAAGCCATACTATAGCAAATCTATCTAATGTAACTTAAAAAGTTACATCCTGTCTAAATCTCTGCAGAATTGTGAATAGTTTGATGTGAGGCTTTTTGGTGCAATAAAAAAGAACATTCATTAATTTGCTCATGAATGTGAGAATTTTAGTGTCTCATGTCCTTTGAAGATGTAGCCATTTTCTTGTAATACCCAGGCATTTATTGGTGCTATCATAAGATCTTGCCCTTAGAAACAAATGTAAATCTTGTTCATTGGCAGCTTACCTAAGGAGTTGAAGTTATTTGGTCTGGTTTACTTAGTTTATTCCTTTCTGAAAAAATAAAATAGGTTTTTGTTTTTAGTAAAGTTTGAATTTTCTGTAGAAGAAAGAGCTATTGAAATAATGAAATACTATACATCTTACTTAAAATGCTCAACACTAGATTTAAGTTATTTTTAATTATCAGGACAGCTTGAATTTTGGAAGTCTTTATGAGAGCAGGAATATGAGAGGTGTGAAATTGATGTTGGTTACATTGCATGTATTTATATTCTGTTAATCTGTGCATGCTGTAAAAGCATTTTAATTTTAATGTGGAAAATGAAATAATTGAATAAAAAAAAGCCAGATATTCTGTTTGGATTAGTGAAAGTCAAGATAATAATCAGAAAGATGATAAGATATTCTATGTTCATGTAAAGCATGGGTTGTTATTGAAATAGATTTATTAAAACCCATTTCCTTGAAATTCACATGGACAATTTTCAAGTTACCTTTTTTAAAGAGGAGCAAGCCGTGTCTGTCTATTAATATGTTTGCCAGCCACTCCATTAGTTCCTTTAAAAGTAAACTCTAGTTTATAGTTGTTTTTAATATATGTTTATACTATGCCTGAAGAGTGAGTATTTTAGACGTTCTCAAGAGGTTAGTCTGCTGTGAGTTTATTAACTCCGTTTACTGTCAGGTAACATAGAGAACAGTATGCTAATTGATCACAAGTGCCATGTGTGTGCCTTTACTGTGTAATAAATGGTAATTTATCTCCAACTTACTGCAAGGATGCGTGTGGACACTTGTGTCAGGGCAGCTGTTACGTTCTTCTTGACATAATATTTTACGTTGAGATAACTTTCTACGCACTTAGCAAATGATACTTGTGAACTATAGATTAAGAAGAAAAAAACTGTGTACACATCCAGTATTCTGAGATGTGGTGCAGTAGGCAGTCTCCTTTAGGAGACATTCTGTAGCGTGCAGAGCCTTGAGACTGAACTGAGTGGACTGTGTGAAGGGAGTTATTGGTGAGGCAGTATTTTGTGATAATACTGAAAGAACCCTGGAAAGACGAGGATAAGTGGAAAATGGTAATAATAACATCAAGAGAAAGTGGTAAGTAAGGATGGATGAAGTGATGCTGACTGAAAAATTGTCACTGCTTTGTGATTGTTGAAATAAAGGATTGGGAAAGGGTAAAATACAAAATCAACCCTCCCTCGCAACAGAGAACAGACATTATCAAGTCTGTGGACAAGATATCCTATGTTGGAGAAATTCATCTAAGCTGGTGATGTAAGTGCATATGAATGTTTTTCTGTCATATTAAACTGAGACTGTATCTTCTAATACAACAGCTATTGGAGCCTCTTATCTTATTTTCCAAGACTATTTTTGCATAGTATAGTGTAGTATTTGTTATCCTGGGCTCTAAGCTACAGTTGTTTTATGGACTTTGAGTACTAAAAAAATAAATACACTAAAAGGATAGGCTTTCTGACAGATCTAGGAGACTGCCCATAGATCAGGCAGGAGAACACACTGATTACTATAGCTGTGTTATAAGTTGGATGTCTATAGTTCATTTTAAATGTTGCATTTATTAGCATTTCATAGAGGTAAGGCTGTAACTACTGCCAGAATGCTAACACCCTGAGACATTCTTCTTGCATACGCTGAATACACTGCTTTATTTTTTGTAAAGTATAGCAAAGCAGTTTTCATATACATGTAGCTGCTTTATGATCTACTGTATTTCATATTGACTTTATTGATTTATCTAACATTTCTCTACCTTTTGTGTACTGTTTCTCTGCTGGAGTTGAATTGTGTGGTTGCAGAGATTTCTTGCTGCAATATTTCTGATTTGCTGTTCAGGCTCTATTCCATTTATAGTTGTATGAATCTATAGCACATAAGGACTGTGAATTTCCTTTCTTTAACGTAAAACATTATGAGGGCTTGGTATGGGCAGCATGGTGTTTATTAGCATCCAATATTGTTTGGAAAATTTTAGTCAGTAAAGCTCAACCTCTGTATAAAGCTAATATGGAGCCAAGCAAGGGACAGTATTAGCAATCTAGCATCGCAATCATAAAAATGATAAACTGTAAGCTCTATATGCAGGTTTATTTAGAAATGCATAACACATTGCCTGACAATGGATTGTTGGTTTTCATTTGTAATGGTACGTTTTAGAGGAATCGCATTAAAAGAAAATTTTGAAGGTTGCAAAGTCAAACATTTAAAAGCCAAACAGTGTCACTGTTAATATTGTCTCTGCAACCAGTGCAATTTGCTGTGTATATATGCATTTTAGTGTACGATCTTGAATCATGCAGTCATAGTTTTTTCATGGGGAAAGTCTGCCTTATTCATTGCACAAAATGGATGGCACACGCTTACTGAGATTCTGTTTAATTTTTTTTCCCTTCTGTTTCCTATGATTTATTCACTGCATGCTCTTCAAGCAGTGCTTAAAAAACAAAATTGTTCATTATCTCATAGACTTCTTTTTCCCTTCTAGGTTTTTTTTGAGTTAATAAGTTGAAAATAAATCCTAATTCTGAAAATTCCTGCATGCAAAAATGAGTAGTGATGTTTTACTACAGCTTTTACTGAATGTAACTTCCTAGGTTTGAAAAGTTTAATAGATAAGCAAGGTGGTAGGTCCATAATGGAGCGTTGTGTAATTCTGTGCCTTATCAGTTTTTTTAGGTTAGGATCAGTAGCCTGAGGTACCCACTGTACTATTCAAACAGCAAAGAAGCAGTAGCAATAATGTACTCTTATCATCTTTGACTGGAGAAGACTTTACAAGTATATTTCATGGGTGTATGGTAAAAGGAGAATAAGCTTTGGATCCTTATCAAGGATTTGCCAGGAGGGAATTTCTTCAGCTCTTTTGTCCATTCCCTCTTTGTTTAATCTAATTTTTGGTTTGTGCTTGTTTCTGGCACTTCTGTTCCAAAATCTACAGCTCACCTAATTAATGCTGGTTGCCATTTTTTAGGCTTCATCCAGTTCCCACAAATCTTAGTATATTCTTTCTAGACTCCTGAGTGTCAGTCTTTCTTCACATTCCTTCAATGTGAAGAAATGGATGCTTCACTCATCCATGTCTTGAATTAGATTTGAGAGGCAAGTATAGATAGTGCAATTGCATGACAAGGGTAACCTAGGAATCAATCATGAGCTGCCTATAGTTCAACAGTGAGCGTGCAGCTCCAGTGCCAAGGATTTCATGACAGGGCACAGCTGGACTGTGCCTGCACAGGAGATGCTTAGTAATCAAAACCTTAATTTCAGAGAATGTGAATCACCAAACTGTTCTTAAACTAGCTTCACTGTTTACTGTTGAAAGATACTCTTCTCTCTTGCCTGTGTGCTGCTTTCAGAGCTCCCTTTTCCTTATGCTTGCAAGTGGGCACAGTATGATGGTTTTTGGTAGGAACTGTGGTATGTGGCTTTGTGAAGTCAAGAGGGCTAAGCACTGCAGTATTGAAAGCTACAGTCTATATAAAAATGCAACATGTTTTTAAAAAGGAAAAAGTTTACAAATCAAGGTTATGTTAAAATTTGGCAGACAGAGGGGAAAGGTTGAATCAGATGAAAATGATACTGTTTTTATAGTTAAATTTAATTAAATTCTTAGCCTAATTTTAGGCTAAGAAAGATACCGCATTTTTTGGACGCTCCTGAAACTTGAAGAAATGCAGCCAATAAAACAGTAAAATGAGACCTGAATATTTTTTGCAGCCTGAGTGAAGCTTTTAGAAAGTGAGAAAAACTGATCACAGAGAGAGTCATGTGATTTGAAAGTAAATCTGTGACCAATCTTGTTTATGCTTCAGATATAAGGAAGAAATTATTAATACAGTGTGAATCACAAGCCTCATGTCTTACTAAGAGGCATGGGCAAGATCCTCTTGTAGGCAACTTATGGCTGAAAAAAACCTGGCATGATTCCCAAGCCCAGACTTTTATTTTGCATCACAATAATCACAATTTAAGAGAAAATGAATGATGAGTATTGAGTTAAAACCTTTAGTCCTAGAATGGTTATGGCTGGTTTTGCCTTACAAGTCCCTTTTTAGTGATTTCTGATTTGTTTCCCAAATCTTTTCTTGTCAGTTCTAGTTCAGGTGCACAGCTTGTTCTTCTGGTCTTTTTACTAAATTGCTGAACTCTTAAAATATTGAAGTATTGTTTTACTCTGCTAATATTTGCAATGTAAATTTGCTATTAATTTTTTCAGGGCAGAGTTTTGAGTTGTGTTTGAAGTTTTAGTTCATGCTTAAATTAAAAGAGCAGCAGCAAACAGTGTTTGATTTTTCTCAGTAATGACCAAATTGCCATAGTGGGCTTTTGTAAGAGTAAAGGAGAAACTATAACTCCTGAAAAAAGAAAAGTTGGTGAACTGTTGACCCTTTTCATTTAAGTTCATATTGAAAAAAGTGTTCAACTGAGTTATAAAGAGCTTGCATTCAGTTTCTGGGAGTTGCTGAAGAATCTGAGCCCAGTTGTTGTCTCTTTTAAGACAGTGCCCAAAACATCATGTCGCTTATTCTTACCACCTTTTTAATTGCTTAAAATATTTACCCAACTGAAACAAATTGAGGAAAATTGGGAAGGATATATATTACTGAAATTGTGCATACTATTGGTTAAGTAATTCAAATCTCTGTTCTCAGATAGTATTTGTCCATATTCTTACCACTAGGTTGTTTTCTAAAATCAGTACACAAGGTAGGAAATTAAAAGTTTCTACACTGTAACTTTGTGAAAGCAAAAATATATGTTACAAAATGTATTAAATGCATGTGTCATTCTGGATTAACAAATAGCAAATCCTCTGTTCTGTTTTAAAGTATTGAATTTATAGTTCTTTTGGCAGATTTCTGGGGTTATTTTATGGATGATACTATTCACTGACTATCGGTATTGCAATTATCATAACTATTTACATTTCAATTAATGCAGTTGAATTAAAACATAGGAAGCTAATAAACATTTTAAGAAATTAATGACGTAACAATGATAGTTCAGTATGATGCCATAAACAAAACTGCACTGAAACTAGCGCTCTAAACTCATGATGTCAGTGGAGTAGAGCATCATTTATGAATATCTCTTTTCTTGTCCAGAAATTTGTTCTTCATACATTCACTAAAGTAATTCCTTGCATACCAAATCATTAAATCTATTCTAAGTGTGACTAAATCAGCTGCAATTAAACTTAATACCAAGTTATTCTGACTGTTAAGATGAATGGTCCATGCGCTTAAATGATTAGTTTTTAGTTGTGACTTTAAATAATTTTCGTAATAACAGGAAAATCTATGGACTCTTGTAAGCAAATGTAAAACACAATTGAAAGGCTTTCTAATTGGAAACAATTTACTGGAACAGGTTGACCAAAGAAGTCGTGGATGCTTTATCCCTGTAAGTGTTCAAGGCCACGCTGGATGGGGCTTTGCGCAACCTGGTCTAAGCGAAGGTGTCCCTGCCCGTGGCAGGGGGTTGGAACTAGATGATCTTTAAGGTCCCTTCCAACCCTAACCAGTCTAAGATTCTGTGATAATTTAGGATGGAGAACAGCACAGAACACTAGTGATAAAGTTCATTTGTGGCTTGGGCCCACTGTGTGACCTCAGATGAAAGTATTTTAAAACTTGTTTCTGTATATAAATTTAAAGTGTGCTCTATATGTGTGTCACAAAAGATTACTCATTTTTTCATAGCACTTTCATCTCCCACTTCCAAACAGCCTTTTAGCAGTTCAAGGAAGTTCTAGAGAACTGAAAACAAGGAAATACTAAAAGGAAAACCATGATATTGTTAGAATCTCTTTCCGAAGTTACAATAGATTAGTAGTTGCATTATCTAGTACGCTTGTAGCCATGAGTTTCAGTGTAGCATTCTTTATGCAGGAGTACTTGCCTGTGCAACAATGTGCAATCATGCTGTCTGCTTAGCATGAAAAAAAAGTTTGGTTTGTTGTATTTTTCTAGTATTAGCTTCTTCTGTTCTAATATATACAGTCATTTGATATGGAAAAAAAAGCCTTTAGACATTATTCATTTGGCAGTGTTACACTTAATTAGGCTACAGTATTGATACTTTAAAATTGTGACTTTAATAACAGAGTTAGTTCTCTGTAGCTTTAAAGATATTTACATAGTGCTGTATTCATAATGTAAATAATTTACATTTAGTAAATATTTGTGTCTGATTCTTTGTAAAGAAATAGTGCAGTATTTATACCTCTGCTTTTATTTGTCAGAAAGAAAAATGCAAGTATTTTCCCTATGGTATTTATAAGTGGTTAATAAGCACAGGGTTTGTCGTCATTTCAACGTATTAGTTTAATAATATATTAATTCTAATATTTTTTAAGTGTATACTATTCACCACTTCTCAGTTTTGGGTTAATACAAAGAGCACTTCGAGTGTTGCCTGGCCTTCTCTTAATTTTTTTTTTTTCCTCAATTTTCTCCCTCTCAAAATTACATCTTACTTCCCATTTGCTCTTTAAATCCTTACTCCAGACTAACCCTTTTTGCAAATAAATCAGGAGTAAATGTTATGTAAAGAATATGTTGGAATATGCAAGCGTTTGTGTGGTGTCCACAGAGACACTGAAATCAGAATAGTTTTGTGAAGTGGGAAGGAGCTTTGGGACTGCTGATTTATCTAACGAGTGATTCCAAATCTGTCTGAAGCTGTGTTATTCAATTTGAAACTGTTATTGAATTGTATAATGGCAGGGAGGTATTTACAGATTTAGAATTACATGATGATAGTGTGATACTTTATTCTTTTTTTCCTTTGCAAGCTCTTTCTGAGAAGAAAGGGGTAAAATAAGCAAAAGCAGAGAAGTGCTTGTCCTGATTCTTTCCCATTGTCCTGGGTTCAGCAGTAGCAGTTATTTTTCTCCTTCTTAGTAGCTGGTGCAGCACTGTGTTTTGACTTTCGGCCTGGGAACAGAGCTGATAACACAAATGTTTGGTCTGACCAAGGACTTTCTGAGCCTCATGCTCTGCCAGGGAGGAGGGAAAGCCGGGAGGAAGCAGAGACAGGACACCTGACCCAAACTAGCCATACCACAGCACGTCACGCCCAGGATGTAACTGAGAGTTATCCAGAAGGGCTAGTTCACTGCAGGGTTGGACTAGGTATCGGTCAGTGCTTGGTTGGGTGGGGTTGGGCGAGTTATCGGTCGGCTGGTGCTGAGGTGTCGTATTTTCTTCCCTTGTTATTTCCTTTATCATTATTATTTTTGGTGGCAGCAGTAGTGATTTGTGTTATACCTTAGTCACTAAACTGTTCTTATGTCAACCCGTGGGAGTTGCATTCTTCTCGATTCTCCTCTCCATCCCTCTGGGAGTAGGGGGAGGGCAAGAAGGGGGGGAGTGAGAGAGCGACTGCGTGATTTATGGCTGATTTTGTTTAAACCACGACACCCATCATTTCACCCTTGTGTAGTATGTTCTGTAGATATTGGGAGGTAATTGGAGTTTAAAAAAAGGTCTGAGTTCTTTATATTCTTCACAAGATTTATTTAATATATATACAATTTAATCTTTACACAAATTTAAACTCTTTGGAGAGTCAGATTAACATCAAATACTGGCAGAACTCACCAATACTAGAAGATACAACAGAACCTATTGGTGGAGAGGTGCATGAAAATAGAGGGTAACAAATGAAAAAAGCATAATGAATTTGAGCATTGAAAATGTTTTATGTGTAGAAAGACACAAAGGTTGGAAATGCAGATCTCTTATTTGAACTAATTCCTTCATTCTCATTAATTCTAAAGGGGAAGTCATTTTCTAATGTCTCGAATATCTGCTTAATTTCTTAAGGCTTAAACTAGAATAAACCGTGATAGAATGCTTCATAAATTACGCAGTGGGTTCTTCAGCTGAACACGTTTATATGTATTTTTTTAGTAGTTAAGAATTGGCTTTGTTAGTTTAAATATAGAGTTGTGTCTCAGTCTGATGATGATAATATTTTTAATTTCAGGATATCTTGTACTATGAGCAGCTGAAGTCAAATGTGATTCAGCACGACCTTTTAGTGGACAGTCTGATTTACAAAGTAAGTAATTCACCAAACAGTGATTAGGTGATTTATACACTCATCTTGGTTTTTAAACAGAAAAAAGTTATATGGTTTCAATTCTGAATAATCATCAAGTTACTCAACATTTTTTAATTTTAAAATAGGGAGTATATGCTTAACTACAGCTCTTTCATAATTCAGTGGTGAAACAGTGTCTTCTACCGCTGTTGAGCTTAACTTGTATGGAAGTCTGAAACCAAAATGCATCTTTCCAAGCTAACTGCTGTGCTTTTTTAATTACAGGATGTAAAGCTGACAGCAAGCAACGATGACTATTATTTTGTATTTGAGGATTATTTATATCAGGTATGTAACTATTTTTTTCTTAGAAAAGCTACAAAGTATACTCCAGTGGGATTATATCCCCTTTGAAGTAAGGACTGCCTTTGTGTTTCATGTATAGGCAGAGTACAGCAGTAACCTAGACAGATCTGTTTGCTGGTTTGCTTATACTTTCTGTTCTGAATAACAGTCTTATGCACTTAAACAGATTAAGTAGGACAGGCTTCTAAAGCTCATGCTCTGAAGGATTCTACACAATGTCTTTCTAATGCAGTAAATGAGAAAATACGAAGTCAGCTATATTCTTCCCCTCTCCAGCTTTGCAGTAATAAAATTATGAACAGCTATGGCTTACAGAGATATTAAGACTTGAGAAGTATATTCAGGGTTCCATTTATAAAAATACAGTGACCTACTGCAGTAAGCATAAAAGATACTGTGTTGACATATTTTGAAATTGAAGACATTGATTCTGAATAAGGTAGTGATATGTATGGTTACTTTCAGGATTGATCTCATTCCAAAGCTTCTTCTAGCAATGGGGAACCCTGCTAATTTATAAAGAATTATCTTCATTACTGCCTGTCAAATGCCCTTAAATAGATGGAGATTACATTTCTGAATTTCCTAATATATAGTTGATTGCAGTGTCAACATAAATGTCATGCAGCAAACTTACCATTTCCACAGTGCTTTCAATTTCATTAGTCACATCAGTTAGGTTAGACTTGCTTAATTTTTTGTTTTTGAGCTATATGAAACTAAATGATTTTTTCTTTGATGGCAATAAGTAAAACTGCTAGTAATTTAATTAAGCAAGAAGCTGTCCTTAATGCTGTTTAGTCCATAGAGATATAAAAAATATGCATTACTATTTAAGCATACTATTCAATCATGTCTATGAATAATATTTTAGCGTAATAAGCATTTCAACATTAATACTTAAAATTATAACCTCATTAAAGTATAGGCTTTTTTACTTAAAACTAATTGCAGTATTAAGATCTGTATCTGAATTTGTTTCTGAAGTAAAATTTGAGAAGTGACTACATAATGACAACTCAAACACTGATGTTTATTCACTAAAATACTTACATGTAGAAGTTCTTCTTGATTTAAGGGTCAAATATGATCTTCATTATTGTAACATCTCTTCAACATAGGATGTTGAAAATCTCATTCTTATTTCTTGCTTTTTTCATTAGATGGACTACTAAGGCGTATTAATTAGTCATTAACTGACAGTTCCAGTAGACACAGTATTATAATCTGTGAAGGAGTATGAACTAGGATGCAGTATAATCTTTTGATTTAAGACCATCAGAAATAGATTTTGTTCATCATTCTTAATATACAACACAGTTGAATATTTAATTTTTTTTATATATCTCTATTAACTAAAAGAATGATTACAGAATGAAAAACATAAAAAGGACTAAATTATCCTTAGTAATTTGAAGGAGAGTCGCCAAAAATATTTGAAAAATTAGCTGGTTTCACTGCAAGTCTTTGAGGCAAAAAATACCTCAAACTTCTGACTATTAGTTGCTCTAGGTTTATTTGGTACTTTGTGAAGCAAGTCATCAGTTTTCCTTGATAATTTTCTCTTTTAACCTGATTTGCAGATGCGTTGATGCCAAATGATTTTGTTCTATGGCCCCTGGAAAAATTCTGCAGTATAAGTCACTCTAATATGGAATATTATTTCTTGATTTCATATGATAACTGGGATTAAATATTGGCTAAATAAAATAGGTAATGAAAATGTTAGTTTAAAACAGATGAATTATTTCTATGCTTCCACTAGGTTTGTGTTTTGATTGTTTGTTTTTTTTTTCTCATGACTGCTTACTGCCTCTAAATTTTCCAAGTCACTGAGAAAAGTGTGGCATTTGTCTGTCTGTTACTTACCAGATAAAGCATCCATTAAAATGAGAAAACTTGGGGGTAAAATAGCAATGAGGATATTTGTTTGGATTATTAGTACCTCTTTTGTAGCATGCAATTCTTTCTGGGAAGAACACTGTGAAATTATGTCATTTATTTCCTTTAATAACTTTGCTTTCTTTATCCCAAAGTTTACATGTTTTTATTACTTCTTTGTAAGTATTGAAATAGAATACGGTTGCTTTGAATATAGTGATTTATTTTTGATAAAAGCTTTGTCTTTGGGTTTTTTTTCTTTTCCTCAGTCCTTTGAGATCTGTAGTTTTGTTTTCAGTTTTGATTATAAATGTCCAATAGTTTGTCAAACATTTCTATACTTGAAAGGGGTTTGTGTCATTTCTTTCTTTAGCATTATCATTTTGTGAATTAGAAACAGAGTATGTGGATTAATACATGTTTAAATTCATTTTTTCATGCCAGAGGTTCAATTTGAATACTTTAGCGTTACATCCTGCACGATGAGTACATGCAAAGAACACCCAGTTTTTAGGTATAGTCATAACTTATGTTTGAGCTAGAGTCTATCTCTTATAAAGATGCAGATTCTTAAAGACTTCCAGATACTGGTACTGGACACTGTATTCCTAAAAAGGGAGGCCTCAAATGAAAGTTACATTCTTTCCCCTATGAGAGTAGATAATTAATGTCCCTCTTAGATTAGTTCCTTTTCTTTCACCTCAGTTAACATATACAGAGAATTACATTTGCCTGTGTATTGTTATTGTCAACTGTATTTTGGCAGCTACAAAAATGACTGTGTATTGCACAAAAATAATATTTAGCTTAAAATGTTTGAGATAAAGAACCTATTTATTTTTTAAAAGACATTTGCATCAGAGAAATATTTTTGACATTCAAAAGAAGAAGAAGTCTTAGAATATGACCTGCTTCCATAAAAAACTGATAAAAGCAAGGATGTTCAGATGTCAGTGTTTTTGGTTTTGCATGTTACCTTTTGACAAATGCTGTTACCTGGTAAATGCTTGCAATAATTAGTTGAAGGAAGAAGCTATTCATTTTCCTTCACAACAAATTATGTAGTGAAACACTATTTAAAATGTTGCTACTTTTTCACCTTGGCTACAGTTAAAAGTCTACAGTTAAAGCAAACAGTTAAAATCTGCAAGAGCAGAGAAGGTTTAAGGTAGGCAAAAAAGTCAGCAGCAAGTTAAAGTCTGTCTTACTTCTGCCCTCTTGTGTACATTCTTAATGGTGCATGAAAACACGAACATTTTAAAGTACAATGCAAATTATTACACTTTTACAACTGCATATAGGGCAAGACTCTTTATTAATTTTTCCTATGAATGCTTTCACTATTTAATTTTATACTCCATTGCTGTGAATTCTGTGCTTTTTGTTTTGTAAACAATAAAAAATGCAAATATATTTTACAAAATACAATGTGCATTTCAGAACTTTTGATACGAGGTGAAAATTATGCTTTTTGAAAGAACATCAATATCATGCAAGCATTCTGTAAAGCTCCTGGGAACAAAAGCAAATGTAAGGATCAGTCTTCCAGAGCTGCACACATGCTAAAATGGAAACGTTTCATTTGCTTATTCACTTACTAGGACTTCCTCAGGTCATAGTAACTGAATAGAAAATAAGCTAATAGACATCAAATCAGCCAGGTGCATGCACAGTCACTAATGATGTGACAGACGAGGATAAACCCATGCTGAGAGGCAAAGAAAAGGGTTGAAGAATGAGGATATTTTACTGACAACAAATGGATGTGAAGCTAAAATCATGGCAAGTTCAAAGCAAGCCTGGAAATTTGAACAGGAAAATAAATTAACTTGGTCGAGAGCTTCCAGCCTTACTAGTTCTCTTCAATAGCATCCAGTAGGTGCTAATTCAGGCAGGTCTTTAAATGTATTTGACATTGCTTTGTTAATCCAATAAGTCAGCTGATTCTTATATGCTGTCTTTTCTAACAGGTGTTACTCTGTTTTTCCCGAGATACGTCTGTATTGGAGCACTTTACTTACAGTAGTGCCACCCCACCCAAATCATACATACGAGGTAAAAGGAGTTGAGTTGTTTTGAAAAGATTGTAGGGATGTAGTAGGCTACATTTAAAAGAACATTTATAAATACTTCATGTGTCCAGTTGACATCAGCACTGATTCTGTTATGACAGTTTAGAGCTGATCAAATGAAGGCCAGATTGCAACGTTCTTTTATTGTAGTTTTATGTGTATAATTCTCCAGTGTTTTACCACAATAAATTGAACACACAACTCTGCAATAATGGTAAACTCTTGACAACATCTACGTTCATCAGAGCCAGAAATGTAAATACACAACATTGTCCTCTGCAACTTCAATAAATTTAGAACTGGAAGTGATGGTAGGATGTGATCTTCCCAAAGCAGTATGCTTTACAGATACTTGTAGACAGAAGCAGAACATGTTGCTGGAGAATTGCGGGCTCTGTTGAAAGGTCTGGGAGAGTTGAGCTTTACCAAGCAGACTTATGCTGATTTTTTGTAAAGCATGGTGGCTTCCAGAGTGTCAGCTTACCACTGAATTTTCTTTGGTTTAAGTTCTCTTGTGAGTCTTTCTTAACAATCTTACTTGCCTTCTCTGCTAACTTCTCATGCTGCATCCGGACTTGTTTCTTGCTTCTTAGATCCTCACCTGCATTGGCTTTACCGGGAGATTCCGAATTTTGTCTTCCTTCTTGAATTAGTCAGCCATCCAGTCACTTCCCACCCCGCCCCATACCTTTACCTTCTGCATTCTGCCAGTTTCTTTAGCCAAATGGGATCCCCATACCAAGTACTTTTTTTGAGCAGGACATGTGCTGGCAGTTTTGCTGCTTCATATGTCACTGGAGGCAATGCTTGTTTTCTTTTTTTTTTTTTTTTTCTTCCTACATTATTGCATTTTTGGTCTTTCCTCTCTCTTTAACTGAATTAAGGACTTTTTCTTCACCTGTTTCTTAAACAAGCAAAAGGCTCACCTGAGAGCAGAACAGCAGTGGGATCCCAGGTCTCCCTGGGCTGTCTGCTCAGGCAGCCATGGCAGCCCAGAAGTGTAGTTATGGGGAACATCCTACTTAGTCCTAGAAAAAATCTGGGGAATGAAGTTGCTGAAATCTAAATCTCTGCTGAACCTGTGTACTGTAAATCCAAGAGGCTTCTTGGTCATATTTTTTGGCTAGTTTTCCAAGAGATGTAATTTATGCTAAAAATACTCTCCTTCCAGATTACAGCTCCTGGCTGTACAGCAAGGAAACTTTTGAAAGGAAAAGTGAAAAATATTTTTTAGTTTAATGAAACAACTGATTTCTGTAATTAGAAAATACTGGATTTTATTTTCATGGGGTAGTAGGCAAAGTTTCTCAGGGTAAATTTGAGTTTAATTCAGTCAATTCATGCTATGGGAAAATATCTTGCATCCAGATTCCATTGAACCTGACAGAAGTTCACTGTACTAAATTCTTCTGCACACAGTGAACAAATTACAGAGATCTAAAAAAATCTCGGAATATTCTATAAATTCTTATATAAATAATTACATTTTCTAGTTGAACTTTCTAATTTTAAAACTAAAATAATTAGTTTTTAATTAGTTGTAATTATGCTTAAAACCATTTTTATGTTTCTAAATAAATGGTTTATTTTTTAATAATGGATTTTAAATTATTAGGTTCTGTAGTTAAAATATGGTTAACTAATATGTTCATTTTGAAGGGAAGATAAAAAGTTATATGGTCAGTCTGTACTATTGGTGATTGAATACGAAAGATTAAGTCTAGACAACAGGTTACTGAAGTAGTTTTTTGTTGTATCACAGTTATACCACCCATCCTTCCTCTCTGCTGCAGGCTTAATGAAGCCTTGAATATTTTTTTATCTGGTATTAGATCTTTTTAAACACCTTTTCTGTACCTAGGTCAGTCTGCCACAACATGTCAGATTCACCCCTTAACCTTATACCCTCATAGAGCTTCACTTGCAGCAGAGCATGGACAGCATGGCTGAAATCTTCCTCCTCTGTTTTGTTGTTTGTCATCCTCCCTCACTGGTGCTGCATTTTAGGTTTATATCTAAAACTATACCTGTCCTATTGCATTTCTTGCTTGTTCTAAAGACTATAAAATGATCAATAATGTAATTAATTATTATTTTTATAATTATAACTAATAATCTACCTTTTTAATTTAAAATGTTATACCTCTTAACAGTTTAATAGTATTTTAATTGTGGTTTGATGATTCACAGGAAAACTTGGAATGGAAGAATATGCTGTTTTCTATCCTCCAAATGGTAAGAATTATGCTATTGCCTCCTCTAGTGGTAGATTGAAAAGATACAGGTTTGTGGCTTTTTTCCTCAAATACAAACTTCTTCTATTACAAATTATGTTTTGCTGTTATTCTCTGAAATTCATTAATTTAAAGGAGTAAGGTGGACTGAAGCTACTCCAAAAAAACATTCAGGTTGGTGTTAGTATTCACATACAGAGTTTGTCTATGTGTGTAGGAAGGAGCAGGAAAGCAACTTCTGGTGCAGCAGCTTGTCTTCCAGTCTTGTATCACTACTTGGAGGATCTGAATGACACCTGCTGAAACTCTCTGACTCCCAGCTTTTCAGTACTCAAACGTTAAAGTATTTTTCTTTCAAAATTTTTGTTAATTTTAAAAATTCAGACATAACTTACCTATATAATCTTACTGTTATTGCTTTTGCTGTTATTTCAGTTATTAAAATTTTTTTTTCAGCCCTTATTTTGACCATTTCAATCCATACCTCTTGAATCCTTTTCCTGGTTTTGTGCTGCATTTGCATTTTAAATTCAAGCTGTTTGCTCTTGCTTTCAAGACAGTATGTCACCAGTCTTGCATCTGTGTCTCTGGCCTTGTCTTTTATGTCTTCTTCGTGTCAGTCGTGCCAGTTGTAACACATACTTTTGTTCTCCCTTCTTTCATTTTTTGCCTCCAAAATTCTCTGCAGCTTTGTAGCCATGAAGCATTGTTCTTATGACCTTTCACCAAAGCAGCTCCCTTTTACTGATCCTATATGAAAATTAATGAATGGGAGCCAAGATCAGCTGGAAAGAAGAACTGTCATCATACAACTGCCAAGTGCTTTTGTACTACATGAATCACTAGAGGTCTTGTCCTCCTTTTTTCCTGCTCCCTCCTTGTCAGTACATGACATTTACAGGTTGTCATTTATCTGAAATTAGGTTCTAATTTCAGCAAAGCTTGTATGTAGTAACTTCATGGAAACAGAGCTTTACTTGGCTTTCTAGGAACTATAGCATGTGTTTAAGCATGTAGTTGGTTGTACTGAAGTAAGTGATACAATTCCTGTACTTAAATATTTACAAGATTTAGATCTAAGGCTGCAGGTACCATTACAAGGAAATATTTTATTCCTGTGTTAGCAGAATACAATCTAGAAACTTGGGGGGGGGGGGGGGGGAATGCTTTTTTTTTTTTTTTTTTTTTTCCCAGGGATAAAAGAAATATGAAAGAACAAAAAAGAATTTTTTTTTTTTTGTAGGAGTAATTCCTTTTCACGGCTTTTCTATGTATGGTAAGTGTGACTCTCATAAACTCTTAAAACCATTGTATCATGCTGCAGTTTAAACATGTATTTTTCTGCAACTTTTCCACTTGCACATATCTGTTTGTATATGAAGACTGTTCTATATAATTTAAAAATTCCAAGCTGTTTCTATTTACTTACATTACAGCTTGCTACCTTGTGGGAGTTCCTTCTTTGAGAGATAATAGCTGAGTTGTACGTCTTATGTATGTGAATAGTGGGATACAGTTTGTTGACAGAATGCTGTTTTCTTGTGTTTCACTTTGGGTAGAACACCTTACTTGTGAAAAGAGTCCTTAAAAAAAGGAACTATGTGAAAGGCCTGTTACTGTATCCATTTGCCTGCAACAGGTGTTAAAGGAGGATTAAAGAATAGAATGGTTGCTACTTTACTGCACAACTCAAGTATCAACAAGATTTCAAAGAAAAGAGCAGAAAAATCTCCTCAGGTCTCAGAGGTGACAAGGCAGAGATAGTCCAACGAGTTCTGACTATTTGTTACAGCTTTTCAGTGTTTTCCTTAGGTTGATGAAAGGTGTTTGTGGGAACACAGAGCAAGCAGATTTTAAGATTATACTTAAAATGCTACATTTTGCTATTAGTAACATTTAATGATCACATCATCATTAAAACCAGGCAATTAAATATGAAATACAAATTTGAACCTGAGTAGGGAACCCTAAGTCTATGAGGTAGTGAACAGCTTAGTTACAAACTCTTCCTTAGGTACTCACTAGGGGGCTTTTGCTCTTTCTGTGTGAAACTGTTTTTCAAAATGTTTGGATTTGGATTTGGCTTTGCCCTTGAGAACAGTGTCTCTCAAACTGAGTGGGAGCTGCTTCCCTCGTCCTTTCCTCTCTTTTTGCAAGGGCTCAGAATATGCTGCTTGTGAGTAGGAGGGAGGCTGGAAAACAAAGTAGCAGAAATACAGTAGTGTCACTTCAGGCTGTGGGTGCAGTAGCTGGGGACAAGCAGGGCATCCTGTGTACTCCATGCTAGGAGGAAATATCTGGGTCTTTATGTAAATCCGGTACCCTTTTGCATGTTTGCATGCATATGCTCATAGAGTGTCAGCTGACAGGCACTGTTCTGTTATCCTCCTGGTCTTTATGTACATATGCATGCTGCCAAATCTTCCACCTCCATCTTCAATCTAGTAACACCCTCTGCTTTTCTTACCCCTAGTAAATACACATTTCTGTGAGCATCTCACCTTACCTTAGCACCTCACCTCTCATACACACCACTATTTTCTGTTAAGCCACCTTCTCTGAGATATATATGTGAAAATGAATTCACAAATGCATACACCTCTGTGTGTGCGTGTGTTTGTGTATAGACATATGTAAAAGTACATATATCTATGTGCATATATATACATATGTATGCAGACAAATGTATCCACATCCCTAGCTTTGTAAATAAAACTGGAAGGAAAGGTGAATGTAGGGACAGAGACTGTGAGCTTATTAAAATGTAAGCTGTCATCCATAGCAAATGCACCTCTAAAATGAAGCAGGAGATGTGATGAGTGGACACATAAAAAGGCTGTTTACAGAAATGTATATAGAACTGTCTGTGAAACGTACATTGAATGAATGGAGTAGCAATCAGAAGGAACTGATTATGTTTGTGCAGCATATGCATACAACAGATTTATCTATATGAGAGACTTACAAAACCAAGAAAAGGACTGATTGAAAAAAGGTTTGAGAGCTGCTGCTTGAGAATTGCTGCTTTACAAGTGTAGCCAACTCTTATCTTGAATCAGATAAACTAAAATACTTCTAAACTGTAAACTACCAAATGTCCATGGTTTTCAGATCTTACAAGAAATAAACAGGTCTCTGTATCAGTCTGTCATATTTATGTTGTTATTGTAGCAACCAAAAGCTATATTTTGTATTTTGTTTTTCACAACATCCATTTGCAAGCAGTAAACTTATTCCAGTCTTACGAATGTGGAACCAATTTGGAGATGGTCACTAGCCAAAGGGCACACTGGAACTTACAGATGGTTGAATCAAAAACTTGCACTGCTCAACATACCATTGCCCTACAGCCCAGGGAAGTTTCCTTAAGGCATATTGCTTATTGCTTTGGAAGCAAACACTGTAGTAAGCAGGTTCTACTTTGTTTAGATTCTTGAAATATATAGAACTATTACCTAGAAAGTATTGTACTTCCTTTAACTGTTTACATCAAATGATAGATATAAAAGACTTCTTTCTAAATAACTGGTTTTGTATTGTGTTTGTAAATTGTACTACTATAAATTACTTGGTTTTTCTTCATACTTCATGCACTTAATCATTGAACTCTTTTAGCAGTTTACAGTGTTGAGTCAATTATAATTCTTTTATCCTTTCAGTTGCTCCACTTTGTTTTCTGTACCATGAACCTTCCAAATTGTATCAGATATTCCGTGAGATGTATGTGCGTTTTTTCTTCAGACTCCATTCCATCTCTTCTCATCCTTCTGTAAGTTCATTAGGAATTAAAACCCACTCACTTGATATTCTGTTTGCTATGGAACAATAATGTACAGTGACATGATTTTCTATGTGATTGAAATATATCCTTTTAAATATAATAACGTATTTCAGGCAAGCTTGGAAAAATTATTGGGTAAATCCAGGTTTGATATTTTGGTTTTCTACATCAGTGTTAGTCTTTGCTGTAGAATATTATGTAATTTAAAATAGTACAGTTCTCAGTTTTCTAAGGGTTTGGGGGATTTTTTGTGAGTCAAGTCTTTATGTAATGGGTTTCTCAGGTTCCAGAAGTCACATGAGTTCATACTCACTTTCATTTTAATCAATGACATGTAAGTGCACACTTAAGTATTTTCCATGGTAGAGGGATTAAAATCTAGTCAGATATTGCTTCAGTGATACCATGTTAATGCCTGTTTCTTTATCTCAAGTACCTGAGTGTGACAGCAAGTGCTTTTTAGCACTACCAGATGACTTTACATAATCTGGTTATGTTTATGACCAAGACCAGCTCTCTTGAATGTAAGACAAATGTAGAAATTGGTTTATCTTCTATTTTTGAGCAACAAAACACGGTAATTTTTTTTCTCCCTCACAAATTGCTGAATAGTTATAGTACGATTTGAAAATGATTCCTGGTTAAAAGAAATTAATTTCCTGGTTAATCCTTTCCTTGATATACCATTTCAAGTCTGTGCATTCCCAGTCATTGCAGAGAAATGGATTGAACAGGAATCTATTCATTTTCATGGTAACTAGTAACAGAAATTTTAAAATGTGTTTGCATTTAACTCTTCTAGTTATCCCTATTGCTGGTTTTGTTTTCAGATATTCTTTCTCCCATCTTCTGTTTTTTTAGTGCAACTGTGGTTTATTTCATCAAGGTGGAAGTATTTCAAGTAGGTCATAGTATAATAACCCACTAAGTACTTAGACCTTGACATACAAATACCATAAGTAACTTAGAGTTGAAAGGGACTATCACAACATATTATGTTCCTAATACATAAACAAAATCATAGGAGCAAGCCTTAAGTGACTGAAGGCATTAGAGCTGCTTGTGCCCCGTCTACCTAAGCTGTGTATTATATCATTAATAGTGTTTTATTGCTTCAGTTAACAATTCCTGTATACTGTATACTTACATGCTGATACTGTTTTCTCAGATTTGACAGGATGAGTGTTAGTATTCAGGATATGATCTTGTTTCATTAGGGCATTGTATCGTTGTGTTTGCTGTTTGAAACTCTTCTACAAACCCATCTGCCCCAGCTCTTTTATCACCTTCGAGAAATTGGGGCTCAGCCGTAAGTACTTCCTTCTGACTTGCTACAGATGTTGCAGATTCATTGCTCTGAAAATGCTGTTCTGTAGTATTTTGATTTTAAATATATGGGAAATTACTTGAAAGTGCAAACATTGATGTGCCATTTTTCCTTAAAAGTCAGTTGGAGTGCTTTTTGTAATGTTTGTGTGAATTGTGCATTTCTTCTGTATGTTCTGTGAAAAAGAGAGAACTGCTCTATGAGAAATGCTGCATTATTCAGCTAAGTTTCAGTTATTTCTGTCAGATCTGGTGGAGCTAAGTGACTTATTTCCTTACATAGGAAATATACAGAAGACACAGAGATGTGTTAATTACAGCAGAAGCTACTGGAAGGGGAGAGAGAACAAGATGCTGTCATTCTGTAGTGTACTCATGGCACCAAGTGCAATAGAAACTGAAAATCTTGCTGTTACAATTGTTACCTATCATAATGCATAATAGCAGAAAGGATGAAACATTTGGGGTGGTAATAAGTGAGGATCCCTCTAATATGATTATTCGGTCAGAATATTTTAATAATATCAGTACTTTATCAAATAAGATGCTAAATAGTTTTCTGATGGCTGTTGCAAAGGACAATATTGATAATTAAAGCAGCAAGGGAAAATGGCTGTTCTTCCTGGAAGAGAAATGCAGGAGAATAATAAATATTTTCAGTTTATAGAGGATCTCTCTGATCATTATGGGAGACAGAAATATAATATCTGTTGTTTATCACTTTTTTGCAGGCTGCGAATTTCATTTAAATGGATGGTACGAGCATTTTCTGGTTATTTAGCTACAGATCAGCTCTTACTTCTGTGGGACAGGATCCTCGGATACAACTCCTTAGAAATTCTTGCTGGTAATATAGAATTATTTTTGCAAAACATGTGGAGTCCGGGTGGATGTAAGGCAAATACATGTTAGCTTCAGCGTATTTTATGACAAGAAGAAAATCGTTGCTCTTTGAATGCTGAAAGCAAATTACATACATGTCAGAGTATAACTTTTAGGAAACTAGAATTGCGTAAGTACTCCATCTCTAGCAAAATACGGGAGGTATTTTACCGCTAAGTGCTCTCTGAACAGAACACAAAATGTTCTCCCAGCTTCAGTGGTAACAAAAAATGAGTTCATCACCTTTCACAAAATGACACGATTCATGTTCCTCATCTCTGGCAAGTACTGCTTCAGTACTTACAGCAATTGAGAGTTCCCCTGGTTTTTTTGGATTTCTTCAAGTCCCGTCTTTTAAGAGACTTTGAAGTTTTTGTATTTTTTTTAATAAAGGAAATATTGTCCCAGTATTTAGGCAAGGTTTAAGATGGGGCTCTAAAGAAGACATGTATCTTCAGTTAGTTCAGTTTTTAAATACAAAGTAGGTAAATAGAAGAGAAAATGGTTTGGTCCTGTTTGCATGTATAAGACAGCTATGTAGAGAGAGATAATTATACAAGATAGCATAAAATAAATGAACTTTTTCATGTTACATAATACAAATGAAATATTGCTATTTAAATACATTAAAATTATTTGTTTAGGAATTATCTAATTGTAAACCACCTTGTCCTTTTTAATTAAAAGCTGTTCATCTTAAAATGCAAGTTTTTCACTCAGACTTTTCTGAAAGAATGTTGTTTTTCCTGTCTGGTTTGAAGAGTGGCCAATGAAACTCAGCCGCAGTTATCCATTGTATGTTATTCCTCAGAATCAAAATAATTACTCTAAGGGAGTAAGAATTGATATTTTACCTACAATATTAATCCTAACCAGGTCAGCAACTTAAATATTGGGCATTTTCTTTCAGTCCTGGCAGCTGCTGTGTTTGCTTTCCGAGCAGTCAACCTGATGGAGGTGACATCACTGGCTGCAGCTGAAGTAAGGATAAGTTTCATTTGGAGGAGATTGAAATAGTTTCTGATGCTTTGCCAGCAAGAGTAACCTAAGCTTCATATGGCACGTGGTACATAGTGCAAATCTCTCTGCCTAAATTCTTACCTTAGATAAAAAACTAAGGAAACTGTGAATATGCAGTACGCAACACTGCTGTTCTAGAGTAAGAGGGAATCAAAGAGTATATTTGCTACAAAAATGCAGCGTTATCAAATCATTTTGTACAGTTAGGGGTTTTTTTTCTAATTTTATATATGATCTGTGTTTGTGGGTTATGTTGTTTTTAAAATATTGTAGAGGCTTGTACCTCTTTTATTTTCTCAGTATGTTTTAATGTAGTGCCTTCTGTGCTTTTTCATATTACTGAGATTTAACAAGATTACTTATGTCAATATCGAACCTGAAATTTCACTGTGAGTACTGTCATGGGAAATGAAGAAAATTCAGTAAGCTGAAGATTATTATTGTTTATGTCTAGTAATTTGTCAAAATACTTTTTTTTTCTTTGCAAAAATCTGGTGGTGTATTTTGGTTTTTTTCAAACTTTGAGATCATATGATGAATTTTTTTTTTAAACATACTTTCATGAGAAGAAATTGACTGTTTGAGTCATTACATTGGACTTACTTCACAAATACTGGCCAAGCCACAGCATAAGGATTCTTAATTCCCAATTATTTTTAGAAGCAAGTTGAAATGTTAGACCCCTTATTCACCCATGATGCCATGTATATTTGAAGTAAGGCTAAAGGCTAAAATAAAGTTACTTGGTTTATATACATAAATATATTTTTCTTTGAAATGTTAGGATGAAAAATAATGCAATAGGACCCTAACATAAAACAGCATAATTTGTTCCTAGCCGGGTCTGAGTCTAATTATTAGTAGTATGGTAGTCAGTATTTTAACCTTTTTCTGACTTCTTGACTTGCTTTAAAGAAATTTAATTCAAATGTCAAGTATAACCAGCCTTTTTGGTTTTTATCCTAGGCTGTACTTGCTGACCTTTCAACCCTGAAAGTTATGCCTCTTCTTCAAATCTTCCTTTTTGCTACAGTCACTTGATCTGCTTCAGCCATACTGGTATCACAATTTCTGCCTTTCTTGAAAAGCTAATCATCAACTATGCAATATCTGCATAAAACCAAAATTAAGCTGTATGTACAATATTAATTTAGAAATCATGACCTTAAATTTTTCTAACTGAAAACAGTAATTTTGCACATGAGTGTGGGCAGTGCATGCTACTGAATTTCACCATAGCAGCGATGGTTATTACTGTACATTGAGAATGATTACCTGTGCAACTAAACAATATGAATCAGTGTCTAAAATGCATGTAATATTAAATTAAATAAAGTAAATGTAATTTGTGATCTGAGTTCTGTGATGTTAATGTTGGAGTTCTGAAAGCTCTCTTTTAATATGAAATTACTTTTTCAAGCTCTCAGAGGATATCAGCTCAAATACTGTCAATTGAGAAAATTAAGATACTTTTAACTTGTAAGAATTTTTTATCATTTTCTAAGAAAAAGATAGGATCATGCACCAGTTCTGTTATCTCTGATTTATAATCTTCTCAGAAATTTTCTTCATGTTCTTTCTCATGTTAGCTACTTCCGCTATTCTTTTCATGTACAGGGATGTAGTCTCACATTCCCCATTCATCTTCAGTTAGGTATACGGCTATCTCAGGCGTCTTCTAAAAAGTCCTACCCAGCATCCCATCAAAGGTCCCGTGTCATAAAATATGTTCCCCTGCAGAGAAGGCCTGAGCATAGCTTCCTTCAGAGCTTGTTGGAGCCAGTCCTTGCATGAGCCAAAATATTCCCCTCGAGAACAGTGCCAAAAGTCCTTTCCCCGTGCCCCACACCCTCTTTGGAAGAGCAGTGCTAGGCCTTGGCCGGTTTTCCAGTCTCTCTGATTCAACAGCTCAGTCTTCAGTTCAGAATCCAAACTCATTGATGCGTGACGGATTGTCACTACACTGTCAGGCTGGCTTCTTGTCTCTTGTGATCATACCTTTTTGTGAGGTCTTCCAGCTTTTCCCACTGATTTGTTTCATAACAAAGTTGGAATCTGATTTGGTAAAGCCTATTTTAATACCTGAAGAAGGATCAAAATCAAAGAACATAATGGGTCATAAAGCCACAGCAATAGGACTTTTATCTTCACCTAATTTACATACGTGTAGTTTTCATCATTTGTCATACATACTGAATGTATGACAGTGAAACATGAATCCTTCATAGTTTCCTCACAAGTTATCTGCCAACTGATCTAAGCTGTAGTCTCAGATAGGGTTATGAGCTTTATGTCTGATTCTTGTTGTCTCTGTCAGGATGATGTAGTAAGAAACTTACTGGACTTTCATAGACTGCTAGTAAATTTACAAGGCTAATTTTTTAAAAGGTAAGGTTGTGGGCTCAGTATGATTACTTCTTATAAAGAACCAAACTGCTTAACAGATATGACATAGTGAATAAGAATATTTGGAGAAATTTTGTTCTAAATAAGAAAGAAAATTGATCTTTTCCTAAATATTTGTAATAAATGGTGTTAGCTGTTTAACTAGAGGCTTTTCTATGACATTTAGTTTTTAAAAAGAGGACGCAAGTGACAGCTTTTATCTTTACAGCAGGTATTACCCTGTTTTATATGTGGGAAAGGGAGGCATAGAAAGATTAAGTGATTTGCTAAAGATTACAGAGTAAATTCCTGACAGAAGTGAGCAGTCTCACCTCTCCTAAATTCCAGTTTGTACTTCAGGATGCTCTGAAATATAAGCTGATGTTTGTGTATTAACCACAAGTCCTTGTTTCCTCTTCAGAACAACACGAGGCACATCTACCTCTAAAAATGCTGCATTTTGCAGATTTTAAAATCCATAAAATTGGCTAGTGCTTCAGAAATTTTAACGTTACAAAGCAGTCACAAGGAGTGTGGCTCAGTAAGGTCATTACAAGGTTACCAGGGTCTTTTGGAGAATTAAAAGTGTTTACTAAATAGCAAGGGAGATTCCTTGGAGCCCTGCTGACCCTCTTAATTCCCATTGCTCTGTGCAAGTACATGGTGTAAAATCTGAATGTTACTCTGACCCATTCCATACTGGGATTTTTGAGCAGGCTTTTTCCCGCTTTTTTTTCATTTTCAATAGTTTTGAATATGTACAAGTAGGCAGACATAGACACTGCTGGGTTATTGTGTGAACAAGCAGTTCTGTGATTAACAGAATAACGTCTGTTTTCCTCTGACTTGGCATCTTGTTATTCATCCTAACAGTCTCTCATCTCCCTTGTGTCCCCTCTGCCTTCCTCACTGGAGAACTTAACCTCCTCTTCCCCACCCTCATTTCTCCTGGTGGCTGAGCAGGTGACCTTGTGCTGCTCTGCAGCCAGGGTGGGTCAACAACATGTCTTTGGCTAGACTTCTCATGCTGACTGCCCAGGCTGTATGCTCCATCACCCTGGGGTGATGCTGTGACTTATTTTCTGGCTTGCATGCAGCTCTTGAGATGGGTATCGTATGGACCAGCTCTAGCAGGAAATCTTTTGAAGACCTCTGCTGCCTTGGGCCAGATGTTTAAGTTGATTTTTTTAAGGTATGGAAAGATGCATACACATACAGATAGATGTACACAGGAAACATGTATACAGGAATAAGAGTACAACTGCTTTAAAAATGAGATTAAAAATTAACCAGATCCTATCCTTAGACTTCAACTATACTGTTAGATTTCTCTGTCCTTTGTTTAAATCCATTTTAACAAATTGCTTTTACTGAAGACGTATTGGTCTCATGTTCCCCTCAGTTTCTCATTTTAGTTCCAACAAAATATTGTGTTTCAGATTCTGGTTTATACTTGTATTTTTTATGTCCCTTGCTTAAATAACGTTCTTTCATGTAAATTATTTTAATGTATTAAAATATGCTAATTATGGTAAATAAATAATTAATTATGTTAATAAGAATATTAATACATAATAAATAATAAATAATTATTTAATGTGCTATTTTTTAACAAAATATGTTAAAAGGATAGCTAGATACTTCCCTTGTATATGTACATAATATCAGTTACTTAAGATATATTTAACCAGTTCAAACCTGTTGATGTCTGTACTCTATCATTTGACTTTCAAATTCCTAAAACTCCCTTCTTATTTTCACTGTTTTAAGTAATGGCCAGATTTTGATAATAGAAATATATCTAAATTGATAATTATGTTAATTTAAAAGGCTGAGCTCTGAGCTGAACCCTTAATGGCTCAATTTAGTCCGATTGTTTTTCTTGGTCTGTTCCTCCCTATCTGAGATCAATAGAAGCAGTCATTTCAGTACAAGAACCAATTGTCTCCACATTCATAGATAAAGATCGATTTTTTTGCTGCTGACCTTGGGATTCTGGCTACGGTCTCTCAAAGTTTCCTTGTAATGTCAGATAGACTGTTTAAAAAATGTAAAAGTAAATAGGCTTGTCTACAAATGTACCCAAGTTATCTCCATTCAGTACTTCCAAAAAAATATTGAAATGTAAATCTTGATGGCTGAGTAATGGAACAGTTGAGTAACAAGAACAGTTTCTACTTTTTAGTGGAATTTTTTTATCATAGTATCAAATTTTATTAAGAGACATAGAGTATGGAGACTGTTAGAACAGTTGATATCTGAGCAAAGGGAAAAGGCTGGAAAGAGACACCAGTTTAAGGCACATTTCTAGTTGTTACAAGAAACCAGGGGGAAAAAAAAAAAAAAAGAGTATGCCCAAGCATGTACCTCTTTCACTGTCTCCTAATGAATTTCATAAAATTCTTCCAACAAGACTGAAGGGATTTCATTAAACAGAATTGCTACATAAGGATGGGTTTAGGGGAGAGCAATACAGTGAGCAGCTTATTAAAATAATCATTTCTTTAAAAGATACTGAAGTGCATTGCAAAACTATAGGGCCGTATCTTCATCGAGGAAGGGGAAGAGCCTTTTGACATTGAAACAGATCAGTAAAATACCGTGTCCAGTATTTCATGTGAGGAAGCGGGGGAGGGCAGGGAGGATGCAGCAGGGGTGTCGGGAGCTCCTGGGCTCTTCCTTTTCCCTTCAGCCTAAGGGCTGTTCCTGTCCTTGCCTGGCTGCTGGCAGATGCTGCTGCAGCGGCTGCTTTCATCCCCAAAGCCCACACAGGAAAGGCAATCAGCTGAAGTGCGTGTTTGGGATCAACAGAGCTTTGTGTTTTGTACAGCCAGCTACAGCTGCCTTCCTCCACCCCTGGAAGCTGCCCCATGTGCGGTCACTGGGCAGGGGAATGCAGGAGGGCCAGGACCAAGGCGAGGGCATGGCCAGCTGCAAGGGCATTAGCCAGCCTTCCTGTCCCCCTGGGCAGCACCAGCAGGAGAAACCACCCCTGTGAATAATGCCCCTCCAGACAACCAAATTAACCACACTGGATTTCAGAAGAAAACAGCACAACAGACAGTTGTGCTGAAGAACAACTGTGGTGAGGTTGGTTGGGTTTCGGGTTTTTTTATGCTTTGGGAGTTTTTTTACAGCACTAGGACCCAGTACAGGAGGGTAAAAGGTACCCATTCTGAAAGCTTCAGAATTGCAGCACAAGACTACACTTGCTGTGAGGGACTCCATGTCTGTGAGCAGTTCTGTGAGAACTGGTCTTGTAGTAAATAACCACATGATAATCCGAAATCTCCAGAATCCAGAATAAGCTGTGCTGCTAATAGAAATCACTGAAAGAATTAGTTTTCCTGCATGCCTCGTGCTCAGCTTTTTCAATATCTTCACAAAACTGTCAATGTAAGGAGGATACATTTGATCCAGCAGTGTAACATCTGTGCTCTCCTTTAAAACAGTATTAAAATGACTCATCTTAATATTTCTTTAGTTAGGCTGTTAATAGTCTACCTACCAAATGATAGCCATACAGACCAATTACACTTTTGAGAAGCATCTCGGGATATCTGTGTCTTCCGTTGATGGCATACAGTGCAGCAGAAGTCAGCAGATGTTAATGGGGACAGAATGAATATACGGTTAGAATAGGATATTTGCTTTGGGTTCACCACACGTTGGCAGACTGCAACACATAAACAATTGTAATGCAGCCTAATTGTGCTGAATACCGATTGGGGATCAGCCTTAAAATTAACGTGGGAGAAGAAATACTGCTTGCTGGCAAACCCTGATTTTGAGTTTTTAAGCCCAGGGGGGTTCATCTGATTCTGTATATTGTCAGACATCACTGGTTATGGAAGGTGAACTTTGGGGGTTCTGAAGGAGGATGTAGTGGGGCGTCTGTGTGCCCATATTTCAAAATCAGTGTTGTTCTAGATGTTGGACTACTGCTATGTGCAAACAATTATCTCTAGAGAACTGGCTTTATGGAGGACCATTTTGCTTTGCCAAATGATATTGTGTTTGGCTGAACAGTTTGAACAAATTCTTTCTTTTGTGATCATGACTAAAATAAATAGAATATTTAACAATGGAGTTAAAGCTCACAATTTGTGGGAGACAAAGCTTGTGACCAGTTTCTGTGCTTTGTTTTAAACAAGAAAGTCTGTATCATGTTGCTAAGATACAACTTGGAATCTGATAGTCAAAGACAAAATATTATGTTACAGCCACAGAATACGTTTTAGTAGGTATCTGATAGTTCATTTTATTCAACAGTTGTGTGTTCCATGAAAAGTACATTCTATGATTTTATTCCTACAAAGCTGTACTTAGGATGATTATGCTTTTAGTAAGTCAAATTATAAACTGTAAATCATCACAAATATATGTTGTAAAAAGCAGTACTATTTAATTTCATATCTGTTCAGATTTATTATCTCAATTTCTTGTATAATATGTCTAGTGTCACAACATTTTCCCTTTTCTGCTATTTTTTTATTTAAGTGCGTCTGGGTTACAAAAACATCAGCATTGCTTTGAAGCCCAGTCCTGGTTCATTAATGTTAACATCAAGTTCTAACTGTGGAAAACTAGCATAGCTACAGCTTGTGAAGGAAGTTCCAGTTGCTTACAGCACTCATATTAGTGGTGAAGAAGTTCTTTCTATAGTTTCTGACATAAAGGCATATTTAGATATTCAATTTTATTTTGTGATACATTTGTGCTTCTACCATAAGGAGTCTCTAAAGGCATTATAGTTAACTGGTAGACATGGGAAAGTAGTGTTACTATTGTTAACACCCCTCACTATTACCATACAGACAGGAAAGCCTGTTTCCCACCTGGGCCCCATGCTCACTAAACACACTTCCACTATGGGGAAAGAAAGGGCTTGTGGAAAAGCACTCAAACTGTGTAGACTTACCTTTCCCTAAGAAAGACAATGATTCTAATCTGTTATGAAGAAATCATGGGAAAACTGTAAAGATTTGGTATCAGTCCATTCCTGCACTGGGCGGTGACATGGATAAAGGGTAAGTATTATAGTGGAGTGCCGGTTTACATCAGGTTTTATTTGTTTAGGTAGGTAATCAATATTCAGACCTGAAAACACAAAATTAAAAGCTGAAAGTAGTGGATATTTGGGCTTTGCGACAATCTAGGTTAATAAAGACCTAAACAGAGGTTTGAAATCTTTGAGAAAGCCATATCCATTGAAGACCTTCCTGTCAAGTGCAACCCTCCCGAAACAGAAGGGACTGATGCCCAGGATGTTTTCTTGAACATTCCATGTAACCATTCTGAATGTAAGCACTGGATAAACTGTTTGAAGAAGGAGTGCACTGTGTGCCTACCAGTTTTTCAGTTAGAAGTAGATAATGAGAGAGGAGCAGTGAAGCTACAGACACCGTAATGAGTGCAAATTTTCTCAGGCTGGATATTAGCCCATGCATTCACTCAAAGTTGGCAGAAACCTGTCTTAAGATGTTGTTGACTGCCCTGGCTTTGAAAGAAGTCACACACAGCAGTGTATGTACTAACTGTCAAGCAGGTAATGGAATATATTCCAATTATTCTACTCAGAAAAGTCATCCCTACTACTAGACTGTGTCTAACAGAAGGGACAAAGTGGTAGCTTGTACAAATAAACTTTGTTTTGCATATACTAGATCTTGACACAGTATTCTAGAACAGGAGGATAGAGCAAAATAAAAGTATCATTTCCAGAGAACAAATCAAGAACAATGAAAACTGGGCAACGAAAAAACCAAACATCATCTTACATGATATACAATATATATACAATAGTAATTTGTGATTAATTTTTTTGGTTTGTCAGATCCTTGGTCCCTGTAAAATGGTAAAATTCTCCCCCAAAGTTGATCAAAATCTTAATTTTTTAAGTCAAATGTAGAGGGGATAATGAGTAATAATGAGTAAGGCTCTCTCTGATACGTCAGGTCCATCTTTGCCTGTTCATATGATTTTTTCTTTTTTCCCATTAAACAAAGGAATTTATAAAAATATATATTTTTATTTTTATATTTTAAAAGCATGACCTGTAATTCTCACAGGTATTCTATGTTTTCCATTCAATGCTAGTATTCCCATAGCTAGACAATCCTGAGCATTTTTAAAAATCTCAGCTCAGCCTGTTATACTTTTACAAAGGGAAATATCACCATTTTTCAGCAGCACAAAGATATATGCAATGTAAAATGTTATAGAAGTAATAGCCCTTCATAGATGCAGGTTTTTTGTTCACAAGTTCCAAACAGTTTAATGAAGTATATTCTCAGTTAAACTGGTCTTTTTTGTTCTGTTTTTGTAAAATTTACTGCTGATCTCCCAGAACATTGGACACAACCTGACCGAAATGTGTTTTCAGCCCAAATGTGAGCCATCTTTTCAATTTTCTCCAGACTGAAATTTTACCCCTTTTTAGGAAACACCATGGTGAGATTATTAAATGGCAAGTGTGGGATAAATCTCTCCTTACTGACTTCAGTCATGTTCAGATATGTAAACAAAAAGATGGTTCCTGATACTGCTCAGAAAATTGTTCCAATGCAAACAGGTCAATGCTGTGCACTCTGCTTTTGGTGGGACTGGGCCATTCCAAGGCAGGGTTATTATGGGACAGGAACATTCTTTCAAGACTCAGTGTTGTGTTATGATTTCAATGAGAATTAATGCTAGGCATTTTACCTTTTATTTTACCTATTTATTTTAAATTTTCACTAGCCCCCCTGTTTGAAGTGTGAGCTTTCAGGCCATCATTTAGATCTAAAAGGAGCAGTTGTTAGAACTGAAGAACCAAACCACACATTCTTTCCAGCTTAAAACTCCCAGGAGAAGCAACCACCCTGCTTTAAGGAACAACACCAACTGACACAGTTCATGGTTTGCTGCAATCTTTCTCCATTAACTCTGGGTAGGTGTCACATCTACCTCAAGCCTTTATAATTGAGCAGGCATTGGCAACCTCATTTTATGGCCTTGTAGCTAACTGTTTCTTGAGCTTGTTTTTCTCTTTCAGACTACAAAAATATCAAGATTGCGTAGAACGTACCAGTCCTGGAATGTTACTGAAACTTTCAACATGGAATAATCACAATCACTGGTTCCAGGTAAAAGGGGACACTGCTGGTGTTAGCACAGCTAATCCCACTGTGAATATATCTTCGGAGCCAAATATTTCTCTGAGTCTGTCTTTAACCCTTAAAGACTGGTTCTGAAGGTACTGAACTAACTGCAGCATAAATATGATGGCAGATAGCAAATCATTAGTAAAGGTTTACCCATTGCTACCAGATGTGTGTTCCAGCTTTTTCATGCTGTACGTATTTACCTTTATGGTTGTTTTGTAGGTATATAACTTCCAGTAAGGCCTAAAAATTATTCGGATTCCTGTGTCTCAAGGATGTGAAATAAAGTATACGGAAAAGCATCAGCACAACTTTCTGTGGGTCATTCCCTAGAGGATCAGAGACAAAAGATCACTCACTTTCTTTTTTCCTGGAAGTTGGTTTGCCTCTTCTCCTCTCTTGTCTCCACTCCTCTCTTTGCTTTGATTTGCTTTGCTTTACTTCTCTCTTCTGAACTCCTTTCTCAACTCTTCTAATAGCAAGATGTATAGAGCAGGATCTAGTTCAACTTATTTTAGAAATCTAGCAGTTAAATGGCTATAATAGTTTTGCAAGTCTCCCTTTACTGACAGTGAAGAGAAACAAGGGTTTAAAAAGAAAACTTGTCTGATCCTAAGTCCTTATTTTATGATGATATGAACAACCTTCTGGAAGTTCCCATTACTCTTTATTGATTCTAAAGGGATTAGGACGTGGCTGTCTCGAACTTATATGTCTAACTTTCAGTTGAGCTCTTCCCCGTGTTTGCTGTTAACTACCATGAATAGTTTAAAAAGAACTGCTAAACCTCATTAAATAGTAGATATATAATAAATAATATGACCTGTCCTATACAGGTACTCAGGGAAGCAGAATGATCTTATTTATTAGGTGCCGTGTTGCTCACAATACCTGGCAGTCTGTGCCACGGATCTAGAGCTCCTGTTTACAGGATGTGCAACTTGCCTGCAGAAATTCCAGGAAACAGCCTGCTTGCTCTGACCTCAGAGCAGCCATTTCATTCTACCACAAACCACCTGACAATAGAATTGTATTTACATGATACACACATTCACTAGGCTTTTTATTACTGTCTGTTAGTCAGAGATCATGAGAACGTAATCTCCCACTCACTCAAGCTCTGGCCTCTGATTGAGTGATTGCTCTGTGTGATTGTTCATTCCATTTTTTAGTTAACAGCTGTTAAAACTACCAGAACCACATTTGAAGTAAAAGCTCTGGCCACTTCCTTCTTGCTTCTTCATAAGGTCCTAACTATTCCTCATTCTTATCCCAAATATTTACTTAGAGGGGCAAATGACTGCCATTATAAATAATTAATTTGACAGCATTTCTTTGACCATGCTCATTCAGATAAAGAACGGCTCTATACATTACAAGCTAACAGGGATTTAGCTCCTTATTTAGAAAAAAACCCAACATTCTGAAAGTTACTACTTATGTTAATTTTAATGAAACCATTACCATATAGATACTGAGATGATTACAACTGATCTCCCAAAACACCTCAACCAGTCTGAATAGGCAGACTCCATCCTGACAGTTCCTGTCACAAGCAAGTAGGAATGTTTTTCTCACAGTGAAAACATACCTAAACATGCCCCAGGAGTCAGTCTTTGATGCTTGCTGCGATCACAAGTATGTGCTGAGTTATTATGTCTAAATGATAGGGTTTTTAATTGTGACTTTTATTCTATTTTATTTTTTCAAACAGTTGGTCAGCATGCTTGTTGTAAGATGGAAGCTAGTCATGTGCAGTAGTGAGTCTCATCACCTGATTGTAGTTTTTTTCTTTGTTTCTTGTCTAGCAGGAAGGGAGGGAATAAGCAGACACAAAGCACTGACTGTTTCTGCTCTAGGTAAGGCTGCATTTAGAGATTTACTGAGACTCAGAGAAGATGAAAGAAAGATTATGTACACATTGGATTAGTTTTTGTCATATGGCAATGAAATTATCTGTACTCCCTTTCCTCTGAGATAGCATTTTCCAGTAAGTCATCCCTGTAGCTATCACTTCTGTGTTGAAATGTGTTGAATTTTCGCATTGCTTAAAAACAGAAACAGAAAGATGGCAAGCAAATTATTTGTAATGTATGGATTGGTTGTGCAATATTGCTGTTCATTAAGCAATAAGAATGGTTACATTGATCATTTAAAGACAATTTGAACTACAAACATAATGATCATTACTTTACTGGGGAAGCAATATCACCACAATCAAAGCCAGTCTGGACTTTTACAGTACAGTAATCAATTTCGATAAAAAAAGTGACAGAGAGGAATGCTCTGAGTAAATCAGGTGAGGAGAGGGGGCTCAGCCACATCATGATCTCCAAGACTGTCCCCTGGCAGTTTTTAATATAATTCTAATCACCTTAATGTGTAATGAATTAATTTCCACAACTGTTCTTGTGTTGCTCTCCAACATCCTTTACCTGTCAAAACATATGACAACCCATCACTGTGTTGTAATCTAACTGCTGTTGTAATCTGTTTTTACTCTTGAGTACTCACATCTACCCCCCAAAAAAATCTAGTCAGACAGCAAGATCCCTGCTCCTCCATCACTTGTGAGATGGTGTCCTGGCAAGCTGTTTGGCTCCTACTGCAGATTCCAGAAATCAAAGTGCTGGTGCCTGAAATATTTTATTCATTCATTCTGCCATTGTTTTCCTTCAGGTTTGGTATCTCTGGATGTGCCTCCAGGTCTTGTGTAAACAGATTGAGTCTTTGTTTATTTTTGACATAAACAAAATGCAACCACAGTCTGCCTAGCCAACATCTTCTAGCTGGAATGGCAACCTTGTTCCCATAATGAACTCAACATACTGAAAAAAAGGATAAGCAATGGTTCCACATGAATAAGAGATTCAGCTGCAATGAATGTTCACTGACCATTCCATATTTTTCAAGACATTTCTTTTAATCTTTGTACTTTACTCATTGTTATTAAGAAAAAAATAATCTTTGCAACACCAGTGACAATACTGATTGAAAATAAAATATCTAAAATTAGGAGACACAATCAGAAAGCTCTTTTCAGATCTACAACTCTAGTTTGCAGTTAATGACTGCTCTTTCTCACCGATTAAAAGAGACTTTGTCATTTTAGTAGCATTTCAGCATATTACCAGGCAATTTTCTCATCTGAACCATACCAAGACTCTTGGTCATTGATAAGACTAATACTCCCGTCAGATAAGGAAATGTTTAATTCACTTCCATTATCTCAGTTTCAATTTAATTACTGGACTGAGATAACATCTATGGCCCGTAGCTTCTTAGTCCATTAATGGCTGGGAATACAAGAGCACTTAAAATGCTAACTATTTTCCCTCCTCAAACCATAAACTTCAGTAACTCAGAAACAACTGAGAAGGGGTTCCAAAACTGATCCTTCCATCCTGGCAAATATGAAGCCTATAGAATTCCACCTTCATTTGAGATTGTATAAGCACATGAAATCAGAGAACCAGAAGGCTGTAATTAGTACACTTTTTTTATCATATAGGTGCCGATATGAGTAATTTCCCAAATCAAGACATTTGAATTTTACTTTCAAGCCTGTTCAAAGTGATTGTTTCTTTTCACAGAATCAAATGCTTTTTGGACAATTTGCCAGTAATCTGGTGGTCATCACTTCTGTGAATTTACATGAACTTCCTGCCAGTTTGTACTTGCATTATTTTTTTTTTTAAGAAATGTATCTGATTGTATCAATTTCTACCTGAGCTTTTGCTTATTATTTCTATGTCTTCTTTTCTGTAATATGACCTCTCAGCATTTTCTCAGCTTGTGCTTTGGTTCTGTTTTGCTCACCAGGTTAGTCTCTTATCTGTTTCTTTGCTTGGTTAGTATTTTTCCTCTTGAGTTTTCACATCTACCTAAAGCATTCCCAGCTTGTAGTTTGGGGGAACTGTAATAGCACCAAATGGCAGTAAAAATATTCATTTATCCTTTATTCTACTGTTCAAACCTGCTTCCAGAGTTTTTTAGGACTGGCCAAATGTACATACTGGAAAGAACTGTGGCCATTAAACAACTCTGAAGATTATTTCTTCTCCATTTATCTGTTTAGATATACCAATGTGCACAAGGCTTGGTGAAAGATGGAATTGCTGTCAGAAATGACAACTCAAAGCAGTAAAATACACACCAGATAAAAAAAAAGCTTTCTGCTGTGAAGATCAATGGAAGGATGGAGGACAGGACTAAAAAAAGCATCTTGGGTTATCCATACAGCAAAGTACACTCAGAAAATTTCACCAAGAATGTATGTGTCCATTAATACTGAGTGCAGGACCCATGACTGAAAATAAGAAATGGCTGAACTCTAGGCCTTGAGACCAGTTTGCTCTCTGCAAAGGTATAAATGTATGTTCATGTGGGAAATACTATTGTAATGCTCTATCAACAATGTAGCATGTCAGTGCCAGACCTTCTGAGGAGAAGGTGCTTTTATTTAAAACAGAGATTGAAATTTAGCATTTTAACACTTTAAGCCTTTAACACTTGCTCATGCCCTCTGGGTGTTGTCCTGCTCAGGAGCACCAGTATGTGTGCATCCATGAAGTCTACGCAGCCATGGGGCACTGCAGCAGTGGTGACAGGCTGCTCACCCAGCACTGCAATGGCCGTGTCCAGATGTTATGTCCAGCATCCATTGCAATTACATAGGGGGAAAGTGACACCACCTGTGAAGTCCTCCTCTTGTATCCCAGGTTCTTCTGAGGCTGGCAACCATGCCATTTCTGTACCCTTGAGCAGCTGACAGTGATCAGTGTCTCCACCCTGTGAATCATGGGGATTTCTTCACTGCTCTTTTTCTCCAACTCTAGGTGTCTTGGGAAACTGCGCAAGGGTATGCTGGGGACTTGATGACCTGCTAATTAGCCATTGGAATAGTCCATGAACTATGAGCCAGAGCCCTTTTGTAGGTGTGTAGAGCACACAAAGCGTGCGGTGATCCAGACCCAGATACTCATTCATGCTCCACACCAATCCCAATGTTCCTGTTACAGCTGTTTACACCTCGAGGTAGGGAAAACAATCTAAATAATTTTAATTACAAGCGTACTAACCCTAAGAACCACAGGTTTGCTGCTGCTGAATGGGGTAGGTGACCTAGAGATGAAGGACAAGAAAAGGTTGAAGTACTCAAAGCCCTCCTTCCCTTGTTCTTTACTAGCAAGGTCAGCCCAGCCCTGGGGCCTCACAGAGCTCTCTATGCCTAGTGGCAAAGTTAAGAGGAGGAGACTACTACCAGTTGTAGAGGAAGGTTGAATTAAGGCCACTTTACCAAATTAGGTGTTTACAAGTCCTTAGGGTTGGGCAGAAGATGCTTGTAAAGGTGATGGGAGGCTGGCTGATGTCACTGTGCTGCTTCCTAGCACCTTTGAAGGCTGTGGCAATTTTGGGATTTCCAGTTACTGGAAAAAAGCAACTGTCCCATCCATCATCAAAGCAAAGTGCAGGAAACTACAAGGCAGTCATCCTTACCCAGACTCTCTCCCAGAGGAGATTGTAAAGCAAACTTTTCTGTAAGCCATTTCTGGGATGATGAAGGACAAGAAGTTGATTCAGAAAAAAGCAGCGCTGTTCTACCAACGTGATTGCCTTCTGTGATGAGATGAGGTGATAGCCGCAGCACACATTCATTTTAGAAAGGCTTTTCCTAGGTATCTGTAGCATCTTTGTAGTCCAGTAGGGACTGAATAAGTGGACAAGGTGGGTGGAAAAGAGTCTGAACCATTCTATTTGAAATGTAATAGCCAACAGTCCAAAATGAAACTGGCAATGAGTTTATGACTGGTGTTCCTCAGGGCTGAATAGAAGCACTCTAGAGATCATAGATTTTTCTAGCATCCTGTGATCAGGCCTTGCAGGGCATTCCGTAATATTTGGCTCCTCATATTAAAACCACAAGTAATTTTGGTTTCTGTGGGTTGGTGGGTTAGGCTGCAGCCCAGGGTAGGCACCCACTTTGATTCTGAGCTTACACAGCTGAGTCTGTATGATGTGAAGTGGCAGTGCATCACAAAGTGTTCCCATTCAATATGCTTCTCACTATGAGCAAAGGTGCCCTGACCAGCAACGACCACCCCCCAACTCCAGGACACAAGCATTGCTTTAAAAATTTTTTTTCCGTGCTTCCCAATCTGGGGACTTGTAGTTGAAAGCAAGAGGTGAAAATGAACCCACTTTGTAAGAGGATTTTTAACAAGGATCATTTTCTGATTCAGGCCTACAGCATTTTCATCCAAGTGCTCTCTGTCAGCATTCCCATCTCTCAGCTATTCTGACATCGGGCATTTCTCTACAGGATGCCTTTGTCTCCAGTGTCTGTCAGTTAAAATAGTTCACACACATCCAGAAAACCTGCTGGTTTTGTGCTCGCTTTATGAATAACTCTCTGTGTTTTAAAATTAACTAATTAATTAAATCAACAGCTGGTTTCTTTGTTTCTGTTTGGGGAATTTACTCTGCTCCAGCTCTCCTCCCTGAAGTTAAACAATGCTGAACCAGCTTTTTCATAAGATGCAGGCATGGCATTGTTCTCTTTGCAAAAGATCTGGTCAGATACAATTGGTCTTTAAAGGCCGTTGTATTCAGCAACAGAAATGATAAGGTTATGCAGAGACTTCACAGTTCAAAGATAATTCATCAGGTTTTGACACATTTTCCCAATCTTCATATGCCATATGGCTAATTTACAGTGTTTTGTCTGTTGCATGTTGCTCCCTCTCCCACTAAAAATGCAGCTGGGGTGGACGATGATGCATGTTAACTGTGTTGCCACAGAAATGATTTCCTGCTTCATTTCATTGTACTACAACCACTTCACAGTTAGCTTTGTGGAGTCTGCTGCCCCGCAAAAGAAGCTTGTGCCACTCTGGTTTACCTTTCTGCCTCCTGCAGGCTCTGCAAAGCAGCCAAAGGCATTTCTCAAGACCCTTTCAAAACACTTCTGGTATGTCTTAGGTGACTGCAACAGCTAATACTAAATACAGTGTTTTATATTGCTTTACCAGCCATACTGCATGATTTTCTCATATATTGTGTATGTGAGATACTAGATTGAATTTGGTGTTTAAAGGCTGTTATTCTCATTAAATGTCTCTAAACAGAACGATTGAATATCCTGAAGACTGGAAAACGATAAAGCCCAAAATAGATTTTATTCCCATTCATTCCCATTTTATCCCATGGAAACATCTTAAGGAAAAGTATTTCTGGAGGAATTTTTGCCAAAGTCTTAAGCACAATGAAATCAGGGTTCAGGCTCTGCGAGGGTTTTCCCGATTTCAGTTGTATGGGATCAGATTTAAACCACCGCATTTTCCGTGTTTGTTTTGTCAGGACTGTAGCCGAACTCAAACTTCTCTCATACATGTCCCCCTTTATCAGGCTCTCCTCAGGGGACAGCACCACTCGCACTGTTGTCACAAGGGCATATTTAACGCTCCCGGGACCCCCAGGGCTAACGTGTCTCGTTACGGGATGTTGTACCTTCCCAAGCCGCTCTCGACCAGAGGCGGCCCATTCAGGGGCCCGGCTCCGGACTGCCGGGGAGCCGAAGCACCGGGCAGGGCACGCGCCCCACTCCGCCCCCTCACAGCAGCGGAGCCCGCCCGCAGCTTCCCGCCGCGCTCCGATGCCCCGGGCTCGCCGCTCCCCGCCCCTCCTGGTGGCGTCACCGCGCTGTGACGTGTCGCCCGGGCGGCTCGGCGGCGGCCGCCGGAAGCAGCAGGAGGTGGTGTGGGGCCGGCGCTGAGGCGGGTTCGTGCTGCCGGAGCGGTGCAGCGTCGGGGCGGCGGAGCTCCAGCCCCTTCCTTCCTTCCTCTCTCAGCTTCGCCTCGCCTCGCCTCACTGTGGCGGCGGTACAGATGAGCGCGGTCCGAGCGCCCGGTGGGCGGCCATCGGCCACCCCGGTGCCTACCTGCTTGCTTCTGCTGGGGCTGCTCCTGCCCGCCGCTGCCGCCGGCGGGGGGTGCGAGCTGGAGGCTGCGGTCGGCGGCGGTGGCCGGCGAGGGGGACGAGTAGGTGCCACCTCCTCTGGGGCGGAGACAGCGGCGGTTGTGACAGGTAACGGCTCCCGCGCGTGCTGCCGGCGGGGTGGTGGTGGGGGGAGCATCCCGCCGAGGGGGGCGGACACGAACGGGCGGACAGGCGCCTTCCTGCCGGGGCCCTGCGGTGCTCTGGGCCATCTCGCTCCTTTTCTCTTTTCCTTGCTCTGCAGAGGGCGCCGGTCCGGTCCGCAGGGGGTCCGGCTGCGGCACTGCGGTACTGCCCCGCCTGGCCCCTCCCCGGGACGGAGCCCGCCGCAGGATATGTGCAGGATCCTGTTGAATAGCGATATTGTTGGGATCCGGAGGCGCTGCTTCCGCGTCGGCTCCCGCGGTGCCGCCCGTGCGGGTGTCTCGGGCGCCGCCATCCACGGCCCTGGCCCGGAGCCGCCCGGCCGCCTCCCGCACCCGCGGGCCGCTGCCAGGAGGGGTGCCGGGCCCCCTCCGTGTGGGGAGGGGGCGGCGGCGGCCCCCGGGAGGAGGCTACGAGAGAGGAGGTGACCTCCCGCAGCTGGCTGTCCCCGAGCCCCCGTGCTGCGGAGCCCGAGGTGTTTATCCGGTGCTCTCGGAGGGGGTTAGTTCTCAGAAGTGCGGAAAGCTTTTTTCCCGTCACTTAATTCCTTCAGGAACATGTTTATTCTACTGTATTTAACGGCAAATGGTAACGCCTGCAGTTAAAAACAGGAGTGGCACTGAAACGTTTTAAATAGTCTAATTTCAGCAAGCTTTGACGGCTCTGAATTGCTTGTACACATTCTGAATGTATCTTGTAATGAATAGTAGGCATCTTTAGAATCTTCACTTAAGAAAATGGGATTTTTATCTCAGAAAATAGTCAAAAGCATTTAGAAGTTTGTCGTGTCTCATAATGTGCTTTTCAGAAAGCTCTCTAATTGGAGAGTATGGAACTTGGAAGAAAGAAACATACCCCTTCAGAATCAAAGTACCCTTCATTTCTTATCAGAGAAAACCTTCTGATGATGTTTGGAATAGTGTCGACTGAGCTAAAATTACTGGATTTTAGTGGGTGAAACGTGCATGGGTTTCTTCTCTCATGTAACACTTTAAAAACACGAGTTTAGATTAACAAAACTTCAGTGGTGTTTCTGAAATACCTCTGAGATGGAGGTGCAAGGCTATGTGAGCTAGCGATCTTGTTTGTGGACAGCATTTCTGCAATCTAAATTGTCTAATCTTTTGGCTTGCCATATAAACTAAGGAAGTTGGAACATCTGCAGTCTGAAGCAGCAGTCAAGCTTCCCAGGGGTGTTGTGAAAATGCTGTATTGGAACAGCGCTTTTCTTTTTTTTTCCTAGACCATAATTAATCTGGCTGTAGGTGGTATTAAACAGTTCTTGCTATGTATAGTGCTGATGCTGTCTGCATTCCACACTTAATCAGTTCTGATGTGTCAGTCTGTATGGAAAAAAAAGTGGTTTATTTTTATTTAGTTATATTTTATAGACTGTAAAAGTACAGAGATGCATGTCAGCTGTTGTGCTGTCTTTCCCACCCTCCTCCCCCAGCAGTGAACCTGGTGAAGAAATGCATTTATTTGAGAAATATAACATGTTACAGGTGCATTTATTGTGTTACACGATGGTTTGGTGTGGAAAATATGTATGGTTAAAAACCATCTTAGGATCAACTTTTTAGGAGATTTTTAACACAGTTCTGTGTTCATCCACTTGATAAATGTTGTGTTTCAGTTGATCTTGTCAGTTACCCTTTGCAAAGCTGGAAGAACCCTTGAAGGCTGGGAGAAAAACAGACATGCAGGGGGTGATTTTAGTGATATTATCTATCATTCTTTCCTTAAAAGATAAAACTTGCAGATCTGCAATTGAGTTAGGAAGGATTGCCAACACATCTGGAGAAGGATGAAATAAACTTTCAATTCAGTCATTTTGATAGGTTTGAGAAGTACAATCCAGAAGATAAAAAGCTGCTGAGTATATAATGCTGCTCTGGGAAGAGGCAAGCAGATGCTCAAGTAGAGGTGTATGGGCAGCACAGCTGCAGGGAATAATCCAGGAGGCCAAGTCAAAAATTGATGTGAATAAGCAACCTTATGCTGCTGGCAGAAGTAGGTGCTATCCTGTGATATACTGATCCAGTTTAAATTACAGAAGGCTTTTACTTTTTTTCGTTTTGATTGCACTTTTGTGTCTAGTCTTGAGTATTAAACTATCCAGAAAGTACAGAGAAAAGTACCAGTGTGGATTGAGAGGCTCAGAACCTGTGACTGATGAAAATAAAAAAAAAGTATTGATTTATTTTGGGGAGTGGGAGTTGAAAAGGCTGTAGGAGGGGTGTGTGCATGAGAAGCATATTGATATAAATTTTTCTTTTAAAATTTATCCATTTTATCTGGGGTTAAGATGTACGCTAAGAGGAAATGAATCGTAATAGTCGAGGTTTAGGTTAAACATAGGCTGGAAAGTTTTCACTATAACAGTCAAATTACATAGGTTGTTCAGCAAGTTCCTCTTATTGGGTTAGAGAAACTGGCAAAGGTAATCTAGACACTTGACAGAAGAAGGATGTACAATGAATTTTAGGACTTTCCTAAAGAGCCTGAAGTTCTATTCCTGCCATATTTCATCAGATATTCATGGATTTTCTTAATGGTTTATCTGGATTATCATTACTGATGTCGTTTGTTGTGAATATGCCTTTGTAATGGTAACTTATAAATGAGAGCTGTATATGTAACATCTGACACTGTGCTGAGTGTGTTTAGTTGCAGTGATGAAAATCAGATCAACAAAACTGTTTTCACAGGGTAGGAAACCAGTAAGCTATTTTCTGTTGATTCTGGCTCTGCTCCTTCACAGCTTAATTTGGTAGAAAGTTCTAAGGAACCTTCTGTTCTGAGCATCAAGATAACACTGGGTTTTCACATTAGTTTATTCATTGACTTTTAATTAAATTGCTTTGTAATCCTGGATAATTGAGGATTTTTGTTTAAAAGTCTAAATTTAGTACATGATCATGGGTTAATTTGGCTGCCTTTCAGGTGAGAGAGTGAACCTGAACCTGTATTTGGCTAATAAATATCTCTCAAATAATGGCTTATAATATTGAGCTAGACCATTTAAATTTGCTACACTGAATTTACTGAAGAAGCAATGGACAGCACAATGCAACCTTTTCCTGAATTGCTATTCAGGAAATAGTAATTCTTAATTTTTAAACTAATTTTTAATTTTTCAATGGGTTTCCATTCTGGAGCTTACCCATTATGCTAACGCTCTGAGCTCTTCAAATTAATTGGACTTTGGCATTTGAGAGGTGATGGTTTCAAGAAAACATGCATTTTTATCTGCAACTGCACAACTGGTTTAAGGCATTCTGATGTGGGTGGCTGTTGAAAAGTAGCTTTCTTCTTTGGAGTTAACCCCAGCTGGCCATGTGAGCAATATTGTTAGCACAGGGGAGCTAGTAGTAGGCATGCTCGTCCCAGTACTTGCAACCTGTGAGGAGGGGGGAGTTCCTGCTCTGTTTCTACTTTGTAGCCTGCTTCCCCTCAGTGTTGTGATGAGCCCTGTATGTTGCTTTAGCTTACAGGAATGTGAAAAGAAACACAGGAAATAGAAAACACTATAGATTTATTTATTTTTATGTATTTTTATTTAATCGGGATCTTTCCTGACATGCTTTCAGCTCTAGCGCCGCTGCAAAGAGGGAGGATGGGATTCTGCAGGTGGGGTCAGCACTGGGGAAGAAACGTGGTTTTAACACAATTGTCCATAGAGTTTCATCTCTTAAGCAACTGAAACTACAGTTGTGACCTTTTTGGGTTTGAATATAATCCATTTAGAAGTTAGTGGTTGTGTGTGAGACTTTATATATAGTGAACTAAATAGCCATCTGGCAATATTTTATCCCCTGTAGTGGATAAAGAGTGCAGTGATTTTGGTCACATAGCAGAATGATCTTTGCATAATTATTTTGGCATGCAATGCTTTCAAAAGATTGTGAGCTGTGAGGTTTCTGTTGCTTCCCTAGCAAACTGCTTTTCAAGGCTAGTAGATTTCTTTAGTGCAGAAAACAGCATTGCAGGCTTTTTTTTTTATTCCATTGCTTTGTTTCTACTTAAGCTCTTTCTTGATCTGGTCTTACTATTTCTGTTGGGAAGACAGAAGTTTCAAGTCCTTTCTCCATTAATGACTACTTCAAGCTGTCATTTACTTTCTGGTAGCATCTCAATGCAGTGATCTGTCCCTGGAATCTAATTAGTTTCTGCTCTGTTCTCAGTTTCATTAGGTTTTTAATTTCTTAGCATATTCTTTATTTTTAGTGATAGTAGGAGCCATCCAGCAAAAAAATCCTTGTGCAGCAAGGTTTCTTGTTTTTTATAGCTCAGTCAGAAGCTGTTGAATTGCCATAACTCCTAGATATAGCTAAAAAAAAAAAAAGCTGTAATTGGCTGGATTTGTAGAGTTTTATGAAACAAATATTAAAAACCAATCAGGAAAAATCTTGGCCTTTATGTAGCTCCCGTTCAGAGATAAGACCCTCAAGCAGTTGTAAGTTCCTTTGGCCATAGCTGAGTATTTTCGCTTTACAGCCTTCCAGTGTTTTAATTGTAACTCTTCAGTGCTTCTGCTAGTGTGTTTTGCACCTTCTGGTGTCCTGTGAGCTTTTTTCCTTAACCGTCAGCTTTACCTCTTATGAAGATTTCTTTTGTCTTGCTGTTGGGAATTACCCAGGCTGTTCAGCTGATATTTTCTTTTTCTTGTCTTACAGTAGTAGTCTGTAGCAGACTCTTTCTTAAAACCCCTCAGTGGCCTTCCCTGAGTTGTGTTTTTTTGACTCTGCATCATCCTTCATCAGCAATTTTTGTGTTGCCTCTTCAGCTATAAGCTTTCTGAAGACAGCTCTGCTTTTCTGGGGACCAGATTCTGGCTAGCTGGTCCTACGCACCTTGGTCATGACTCATTTTATTCTAACTAACCTCAGTGATACTGGTGTATCATAACTGGGTTGAGCTGCCATGTATTTGTTGGAGAACTGGAGCCAGTGACAGAGGCAGTTGATAAGATCTTCCATGATGACAGCATCACTGTCAAAACCGACTAAAAATGTTTTCTTGCCCCCCCCCCCTTTTTTTTTAATTTGCATAAAGAAAGCAATTTATATCCTTTTAGTTGATTTTTAGCTTGTGTGCTGTAACTTGTATGCTCTCTTTATATTTAATATATGTCCTCAGTCAGCGCTGGGGGAGAAAGCTAGGAAAATGACTGTTTTTCTATTAATTTTTAATGCATTGTCAAAACCTAAGAAGTCGAAAGTGTATTATTTTACATAAGAGTTGACTCTAGTGCAGAAATCCTGATGTATGAGAAGACTTCATTAGTCTTCATTAGGGATTAGTCCGTTATATCCTAGCTGTGAAACTGGCTCTTTGAAGTACAGGAACTTGTGGTGATTATCTGAACAAATATGGTATGTGTTAAGAGTAAATAACCATTATGTATCTTGTCCTAAAAAAAGCATATAAACATATTACAAACCAAGATGAGTTTCAGGTTATTACATAAGTTAGTGCTGTTCTGCCTTTGGATGCTACGAAGTCTCTTCTGTTACTATGGAAACTATCTTTGCATATCTGAAAGGGGGAGGGGGTGAATAAAATGATAATGTTAAAATTTAAAATCAACATAAACAGAATGTGATGATTGTCTGTGTACTATGAAATTTGCATTTGTTTACTTGATTTCTGCAGGCACTTTGAACTCTCTTAAGTTTGTTACTGTATCTTTAACCTTCCCCTAACCTTTTTTGGACTTTGCTCCTTTTTCCTTCCAATCCAAAAAGCATGGTATTTTTCAGAGACCTCTTAGATGAATCCTTAAATCTGTATAATGAAAAGTACTTCAGAGTTTTAACTAGAATGTGTCTTGGAAATTGAAGATGGTGTGGTTCTCAGAACAGTAAAGAATTTGAGGTAACAGCACTCTGTGTAGCAGAGCTGTTGTCACATTGGAGTCAGCAGAGTTTGAATTGGCAGGTAAGAACCACTGACCTTTTAAATCTCATTCCTGTGGTCTCTAGCAAAGATATCAGGAGAATATTTTGTCTCCATGCAGACAGTGTTATACTATTGCAGGTGACTCTTGCTTCTCTGGTGATTCCTGGATGCAGAGGTGGGAGGGAACTCGTCACTGTATTGCAAACCACAAGCATCACAACAAACTTTTGTAAATTGGAGTGGGTGCTGAGACTACTTGAATTATGCGCAGCTTTAGCATTTGCTGTAGCTCAGAATTTATAGGAATGCAGGGACAACTCTGATCCTTTTCTTCCAGGCAGTGCTTTCCTTGTCCTCCAGGCAGTGCTTTCAGTTTCCTATCTTTTCTCCTGAATCAGGAAGCAATTGAAGACTTGTCAGCAGCCCAGTCTGCTAGTACTGTAGCCAGTTACAATTTTAATACCTGTTTTTGTCTTTTTTTTTTTGTACTTTGTTTCTGTGCTTATTGTTCATTTGTAAGAAACTGTCCTCTGCTCAGCTTCTAGCACAGAGATTAGCAATAAACAGTAGTTTATTAGAACCTGTTTAAAGCTGTGTTTAAAAGCAAACAAACCTTGTGGTAGAGTAATAATTTAGACAAGATTTTGTTAACTAAAAACTTGATGAAGACATCTTGGATTTCTAAGATCTGTAGTTTCTCTTTAAAATGGGAAGCTTTCCATACGTGAAGGTGTGGTACGAATGCTCCTTCTCACTTTGTGGCTTAGAATAAAGCAAGGGGTTAGTTGTATGTAATCATTAAGCGCATGTAGTAATGTTACATAGCTAAAGGAATATTTTTTCTCAATTCTATCAGGTGACAGTGTGAACTAAATTAGTTAAAATTCAGAGTTTAATGTGTCACTTAGAAAGGAAATCTTCACACAAATGTTATGTTATTCTTAATAGTGAATAACTTCTCTAGGCTCCCATTGAGATTGGTCATCAGTAACTCCTAAATGTTCAGCTGTTCCCTCACTCTTCCCTCCCTGTGTGTAGCATTTGATGAATGAGGGAATGGCTTAATAAGTGGGTTTGTTTTTTGTTTTTTTTTTTTTTTTGTGTGTGTGGTTTTTTTTTTGGGGGTGTTTTTTTTTTTTTTTATTTCCTCTGTTTACCTGTGGAAATACGCTCGGTGAGCTTTGCTGAGAAATTAACAACATGACTTTTATCAATCTGCTGGATTTTTTGTTTGTCCCAACCATAGGCTCTTATTTGAAATGCATTTGTCCCTCCTACCTTCACTAGATGCAGTAAGCAGGTGAATTTTCTGTTTATATGCCTAGATCCAAAGCAAGTAGAGTAAGTCTTATGTTGTTTCTGTCTACTCTGGATATAACAAGCTTGATTAGTTTTTCCTCAATTTGATATGCTACCCACTATTTCAAGAGCAACTAGCAAGAAATATTATACTGGAAACAAATAAAACCACTCAAACCATGTAGTCTGTGATGATTTTGAAATAAATACCAAAGTTAATTATTCTGAGTAGAGGCCTCCTACTGTAGTTTTAATTATAAATTGTTGTATTAGATAGCTTCTTGCTGTAACGTAGTATACCTATATGAAAAAAACTGTTGGCTTAGGTTATTTTCATTATCTAAAGACTTAAAAATTATTTGGAAGTGAAAATCCAATTACTTTTTTATTGCTAAGTATTGCTTACTGGTTTGCCAAATTTGAAAATGAGACTATATAATATCATATAGCTCCAATACTTATACCATGATGTGTCAGGAAGGGAAAATATATTTATATCCTCTTCTACTTGTGATTTTTAGTTGCAAATGAAATGCATCAAGACAGCTCTGTCTTCCCCAGGGTGTATTTTTAATTTTTCTTTAAAAGACTTAACTTTGCCAGCACTTTCTTGAAACATGTCTGCCTTCATCTCTTCTCTCCTACCTGGTTCATTTTCCCTGAATGTATCTACTGAAACACTGCTGTCAGAGCCATAGAGGCTATTGCAGTTACTTTGGGAGCTGTGCAGTAATGTCAGGCTGCAGTAGAGGTAAGAGACAATGTGTTGGATTGCATTGACTTCAGTGTGTAAACCTATATTATGAATTCACCGGGATTTCATTTTAAGGCTGCATTTGAAGTAAGTTAGTATTTTGCTTTTGGTCATATGAAATTGCACTCCTGATAATTGGTCTTACTGTGGTTGTGTTGCAGGCAGTGGTATGAGACCTGTAGCTCTGCAGTCTTTGAAGGGTGTTGCTTTATTATTGGTTTAAACTGTCCTGCAGCAAGGGGTGGCTCTTCCTTTGTGCTTATTGCTTTCTCTCCTTCCCTGCCTACTCTGTGTGTGCCAGCTGCTACCTTAATGTTATAGTGGCTGGAGGTGAGTTAATCTGGGGTAACTGATTGAACTCAAAGTTGGTAGTAGTTTGGGTTTTTTTTTTTTTTTTTTCCAACGGGGTCAGTCCTTAAGTTCAGTGCAGTGCTGTGCAAGGGCATCTGTGAGAAGATAAGTGTTGGAGGAAGGTAGTATTAACTACTGTAGTAAAACCCATGCATACCAAGTAAATAGTGATTGAGGAAGGTAAGGGAGATTTAGCTATTCACAAAAACAAGTGTTTTACACAGATGTCACAAACTGTGCAGTTAAAAAATGACATTCAAAACTGGTAAGGAAATACTTCAGGAATCCATAAAATTTGTAGAGGGTAACTTTTAGATTAGCAGTAGAGCCAAGATTTTAGTAGGGTTTCTTGAAGAGATTAGTTATTGAAAATGATAGTAATTTAGGAATGAATTTTGGAGTAAAACCTTTGCTTCAGGAGTTAATTTGTTTTTTGCCAGTTGATTTATTGTAAGAGAGAGTTCATGTCTCAAAACTAAAATCACTTGCCTGGTGTAAATACTTACTTGTATAAAGTAAACCTGATGAAATGTGATTTTTATTAATACAAGATAATGAAGACACATCCCATTCTGACTCAGCTGTACATGTTTGAAAAAAAAAGTCAAGCAAGCACCTATCTGAGCTCTAAATGCACCCAGTTGACTACTTTTAAACTTTGTTATAAAGGAATCTAAGTAAAACTGGTTTGTTTACTTTATTAAATCAACATCCTTCCTAAGAAATTAAGCATATGTGGTGTATTTCTTTTTTTGTCACAAAAGCGCTCAGAAGCTTGTTTTATGTTGCCTCATGTCTATTTATAGTATCCTTTGAACACTAGTGAGGCTCTCATTTCTCTTGATGTTGACGAACGTAAGACTTCCTCATTTCAATGAAATGTACACAACCTTGGCTGTGATCAGGTCCACAGACATTGCTATTTTCTTGCATAAGACTGATAAGCAATCACAGGTAAAATATTATCCTGATGGGAAGGAAAAGGATGTGTCTTCATGGTACTAGGTAGTTACAAATGGAGCGTTATACTGTTCAACTTAGAAGAGAGTGGAAATTTGATGTATAGTGGGATGATGGAGGGGAACTTAACATAAACTGCTGTTGCCTGCAGAGATCTCAGATGGTATTTCATAATACTGTTTGACAAGGTGATGAGATGGTAGTGTCGAAGTGCAAAAAGTAGTGCGGGGAGAGAAAAGAGGAGGGAGCTTATTTTATTCAGTACTTTCATATCGTTAAGTGTATACTTGGGCTGGATTTAATGAAATATTTTGAGTTCTGATAAACTGTTAAATACAGTAGATTAATAAATAGATTTTGGGAGTAGATTTTTCTTTGGAAGAAGCCTGGTTGTTGGTCAGGAAGAAATACTACAAATTATGAAGAAAGGGAAGTAGTATACTAGTCGCTGTCCGTTGAAAGGATATGTAAAACTAGAAAAGATTTGAATAAACCTTGACAGTGTTTTTGTACATTCATTTTTGTGCATGAAAAGAAACTAGGACTTCTTGGATTTAAAAGATCTGCCCTGTGGTAATAGTTGTTCAGAAGAAAAATCCAGTAGTAGCTCTTCAGAAGCTAAATCCAATAGATGTTGGCAGTTGTGGTTTAGGACTTCAGCCTGTCTTCTTCCTCATGCATTTTAGTTGTTTGGTTCATTATCTGCTGGGGCAACTTGCTGACATTAACTAAGCAAAGGTCGAATGAACCTGGGGTTGGAAACAAGGAAAGCCAAGGAGGTGGAGGGAGGGAGGAATGGAGAAGCACTGTGGCAGCCAGGTGGGTTTCAGGTCTTTGAAGGTGATAGTGAGTATGCAGTAGACCTCTGTGAAATTGTGAGTATTAATTATAAAGGAGGCAACTGTGGGAACACTGGTAGTTATTTTCATGCTATGAGACCTGGGGCCATTTATTGAAAGTCAGAAGGTTTAAAAGTAGGTACTAGGTCGCCTCTGCCCTCTGCTTCCCATTTTCCTGGGGGAAGGGAAGAGCACACCTGTGTAAACAGGTAGAATTAAGCTGGGAAATGCATTGCAGTGGACTCTTGCAGACCAAGAGTGTGTTGTTATGGGGGAGAAAAAATTTCTTGCCATTACCCCTTGTATGGCACCATCTGGTGCTAACTAGTGCTGTGCAAGGTTGAAGTAGCTGGACACCTTAGAGTCGGTGCAGCCAATTCATATTTTTTTGCTAGCCTTCTGTGATGCTGCAAGGTACAGTTGTGTTGCTTGAGACAAGACGGTTTGGCAAAATACCTGCTGTTTTCCATTAGCATTTGATTTTTGTTTTTATGCAAATGTTTAAAGTGGCAGCTATCATAGAAAGAATAAGGGTAAAATGCTTAATAGAGAATGTTGTAATGCTGCAGTAAGCTGTGTCATAATTTATGTGGTTTTTGGGAGCTGTTAGTTGCAGGTTTTCAACTGAGGACTGGCAAAATTTTAGGTGGCACTAACTCAGTTTATAAATAGATTTTATTGAACTGTTATTCTGTTTATTTGTATTGTTTGCAGTCTCCTAAATGGTATCCTAGGCCTGAAATTTGTTTCCTGCCAGAAGTTAGTAAAGTTACAATAATGTTTTTGTTTTCTTGATTTATTTTTTTTTACCACTTATAGTTTTCTATGCCCAAAATGGTGTCAGCAGCAGATTAACTTTCTTACAGAAGCCAAAGAGCAAGACGGTAATTGTTTTGTTACACAAATAATTGCTTTTATTCTTTAAATATGAATGTAGTTGGTTCCTCATTTGAATAAATGTTTTTTAAGTTTTAGCACAAAAATTTTAATAAGTGTTTCTTTAATTCTGATAATTTGTTTTTCTGATACTGTGGTTTTTTATGTTTGTGAAATATGACTGTAGACAGAGGACTAAGCATACCAACTGAAAATGCTGAGTTTTCATTACTGTAATAGTGCTAACCTACTTAAAGTCTAGATTAGCACCTTGCTGTTTGTGATTAGAGAACCAGTCTTGTCTTTTACCTTCAGATCTGACTGTGGGTGAAGTAGAGATTTTAGGCAGCTGTAGTGTTTTAGGTAGTAGTGTGACAATTTTGAAGATCAATCAACCTGTCACTGAGGCTCAGTCTACCCAATTTGCTTTGGAAAATAGATTTTCACTCTTTCGGTGCTACCAGGCCAGTCTTATTTGCAGGATGTTGAAGATAACCTTAAATAACTTTTCAGACTTTGTGGCCTCCTGTTGGTATTTGCCCCCCCCCCCCCCCCGAAGATTTCTAAGGAATTTATTTCATTATTGGAATGAAAATGATTGTTTCACTGCTTCTCTTATGACTGTGAATACTTTAAGTGAAATTGTCTGGTCTTGCCAGGGGTTCTGCTCTGAAAAGTGACTGCAGAAAAGTTACATGAATGTGTCTAGTTCAGTTTGCCTTTTACAAATTTTGTTTTGTGTGCCCAATAAATATGACAGTGGAAGCAAAACACTGCTAATAGTAATAAGGATATTTTGCGCATGAAAAGTAAGAAGTGTGGTGTTCAAAAGAGTGAAAGTTCGGCTTGCTTTCCAAGTCCATGCTGTATTTTCAGTGGTCATAAAAGATAAGCTTTATTCTGGTCTGTTTATTGGGAGTGTATTAAGAGACCTATTAGAAGCAGGAAGGAGTGTGTATTTCACTATCAAGACAGAGGTATGATTATGTTTTCCTTGGCAAAGTTTTGCATTTAGAATTTGAGAAGACAGATTTAAATATGAAGTTCTTTGTTGCTTTCTGCGCATAATCTTAGTATTGGGAGCATGAACTGTAAACTACTGTGGAAAACAACAACATATGTCCCGGGATCACCACAGAGGCTGCCATTTGTACAGAGAGCTCCTTTTGTTGGTTAGGTAGTAAATTTCACATCAGAACTTGAATATAGTGTTCTGTATTGTGTGGAACTAATGCATGTAAAGCATTTCTTGTAGGTATTTTACTTAACCCCAGGGTTGTTGGATACCTAGTAGAGAGCATACTTCCTGGATATTAATGTTAGCATGTGAAATAAATGTAAATTGGAGCTATAGTAGAGGGTGAATTGTGATGTTCATACTGTTGTCAAGTACAGGTGCCAACAGTTATAATAAATTTCTCACAGTATTGCAGTTTCAGTGCTAGGGCAACGTAAATACTGTACTTTGCATCTTGTCCAAGAGTTAAGTAGCTTGTTATATTTTCATGAATAATGAATCTTTGGCTCTGACACGGTGACTTGTTTTGTGAAATAGCCTCACCTTATGGTCTCAGATTTCTCACTTAAGAATGTTTTGAAACTGGCTTCCTCTTTGGCCTACCTCAGACTTCTGCTAAACACAGATTATTTCAGATAGGAAGTTTTAGTTAAGTGGTTTGGTAAATAGGCAAAGCCACTGAATTTTACTGATTGCATGTTAGTAATTTTCTGTTTACTGATTGAAATAGATACGAAGTTTAGTTGTAATGAAAGCAACCTCAATTATTTCTTTCCTAAGATAATTTGATATACCTAGGTATCTGAATGTGGGTTAAATATTTCTACTATCAGAAATTCTATTTTATTTTTTTAAGGTGTCATCATCCAAAGATGACTTTCAGGTTTCCTCCAGCTCATGTCCGGTTGTCATACTTTCAGAGGGAATGAGCAAATAAAGATTTTGCATTTGGCAGGGCAGGCAGAAAGCTTTGCTGCTGGCTGCAGTGCTGCTCCAAGAAGCAGTTGATGCATGTGGGATGGCTAGTGGTGGGGTGCAGGGCCCCAGCGTGGGGAGAAACAGCCAGTCCCAGTAGGACCTGTTGCTGCTTATGCTGGAGTTTTCCAGCAGTGAGCCTGCTTCCTTCTGCTTGGCTGTTGCTCATGCCAAGGGTATTGTTGTTATCCTGGACTCTGAGAATGCAGCATAGCATCATTTGGGAGCTGGTGCTTCAGACCATGCAAACTTCAAGATGTGTCAGGGAAAAGCTTACTTGGGTAGCAATTACTGTGCACAGTTTTCTGCTTCACCTGTTCATTATTTTCATTTGTTGTTTAACACTGCTGAGTTTGTAGGGCTCTGACATGTTCAAGTGCATACCCATGGTGTTACTTGATCAGCAGCTTTAAGGATGGGATTAATTTCACATTTCTGGGGATGTCAGCATCTGAGCTAGTCTGGGCTCCTATAACAGAATAAACTTCTTTTACCATGATGTAGAAAGTGCTGTCTGAAGATGTGGATCACACTCTGCTCACTATGTCAGATTTCTGTTGAGTGTTTAGGTATAAGCTAACTTAAAAAGTTTAGATGTACTTTCAGATATACTTTTTGAGTCACATGTATGTTTGCCACGTTTCTTTAATGTGTTTATTTTTTTCTTTGAATGCTACAGAATGAGTAATCACTGCTCAGGTTGGATATTAATTTGGTGTTTATGTTCACAGTGCTTTTTAAGTGCACTTAAGATTTGTTTTCTATGTCATTTAGCTTTAAAATGTTGCAGGATTAGGTTTCAGCCAATTGGTAATACTACCTAGGAGCTGTAATTAATGTTATTTAGGGGAGGAGAAGTGGTGGTAGCTCCTTCTTCCCACCTTTGATAGCCTTGGTAGCCATATTTTCAGGTTTGAGACTTCTTAGTAGATTACTTTTTTGCTGGAGAGGATGATCTATTACAGAATTCACTTGAGCTTTTTAACTTTTAAAGACTTCATCGGAATGGTTGGGTAGAAGTGTTAGAAGTTTTTTTTTTTTTTTTCCAATTTATTTTTTTTATATGCAGTGTTTGAAAATGTATCTTGTAAGATTCTTTTAAATATCTGTTGAGTCATGCTGTTGCATTTGCCTTGCCTTGCTTCGCCTCGCCTCCTCCACCCCAGCATGTTTTGGATGTTATGGTTATGTACCCCAACCTCCTTAACAGGCCTTCTCACCTCATTTCATTCACCACTTATTTTTTTGCTCCATAGTGGAAAGTAGTACTGAAAAGCTAAATACAACCATTTTGTATTGGTAAGCTTTTTATGAAGGAATTGTGTGCGTTTTGTAAAATGCTGATTAAAGCAGCACATTGCTGAAAATGCCACGTGGGTCATGGAAGGAATTTCTGTGCTTTGCTAATTTTCGAGTATAAGGTGCTCAGCTGGTTTTAGACCTATCTGCCTGTATTTATAAGGAGTAAATCAGAAGTAGAGAGTAGACTGCCATCAGTTAATATCATTCTAAAACTCTTAAATATTTTAGATCTGTAGATAAGGCTAAAGCACAGCTATGGAAAAAGGAAAGAACAATTCCACCTCTGCGTTAATTGCATCTGAGAACTTCAAGTAACACTTTGTACTTCATATCAGAATGTTGTGCTAAATTAGAAATTGTGATATCCTCGCCCACAATTGTTCAGTATCATGCAACTGTGATTGGTTTAGTCACAAGCAGAATACTGGCCTGCCTACTCTGTCTTTGCAAGCTACCGTAGCATTGGATTTGCTCTTCGTGGTTCATTACTATTCATACATGTTCTGCAGTAGGAAGGATGAGAGTTGTGGGCAGTGTCATTTTTCTGATGGCATAGGCTTGTCTTTGAAAAGTACAGAAATGCAGAGAAAACCCAAAATCTTCAAGAATGTTTGGTGACACATAATTTGCAGCTTGTTAGGAGACTAGAGTTGTCCTGTGTTTGAGGATCTTTCAGTAGTAGTTCAGAACATCTGATAGGAGTCTGAGTTGCTGTACCCTTTTTGGACTAACACTGAAATTTGCAGACAGCTCTTACATGTTACATCTGACTAAAGCAGGTTATAACAAATCAACATTTATACCCAAGTTCTGCACTGTACTTTAAGCACAGCTGAATGTTTCATGTAATTAAGGTTTCTAGAAATCTGCAGTGTAACTCTTTATATGCAAATATTTTAATAACTAAATAATATACTTAAAAATAGTGATTTGTCTTGCATAGATTGACTTACTTTGTCATGTAATTATTTAAATTAATATATTTTATCCTTGGGCAGAACTCTGGCTTTGGATGTCTGTTCAACATTAACTTCAGTTTTGGTAACACCTGTTAATTACCTCCTCAGGTGAATGTCCAGCGGAACTTGCTAAAGAATGTGTTCAAAAGAAAACACAAGCAAACAAGAAACCCCTGTGTAGCTTTTGCTTTTATGTTGCTTATAGGGTGGTTCAGTTCAAATAGGGGATGAATGATATGAGGGTGAATACCTGAGAAATCTGGAGTTTGTTCTCAATAAATATTATGCAAAGCCATTTAGGTAAGGCATTATTACTGTCTGAATTTTTGATTTTCTGTGCAATTAATGAATGTCTATATCACTGCATTCAGAGTTTATGGTTGACCTAAGACTTAATGTTGGGAATGGTTTTTGTGTTCGGTCTAACACAATATATGCAGAAGGACCTTTATATGTGGTATAAAAGTGTTAATATGTCCTCTGACCTGTGGCCTTGTGTAAAGTGATTCTAATACATAACTGAATGTTCCTTGACTATGAAATAATCCATAGTTAAAAGTAGCTGTCAGCAAAAGGTGTGTCAAAATTAATTCCTCCATTCTGTTCATCCACTTCCTTGGCATAATGCTTAATGTCGCAACCAGCTGTCACTGTTGCCCAACCAGATTGTATAAAGAAGAGAAGAAATGAGAAAATCAGGGTCAAGTAAGAGAAACTAAAGAGAGGAATGCCAGTATGGCCTCATGAACGTTCAACAGGAGATGGATGCTGGCTGCACTTGGGAGAGAAACTAAATAAAAGTTGACAGTGGAATGAGAGATGGGCCAGAGGGAAGCTCTGTCAAGGGAGGGTAGCAAAGAATGAGCATGCTGCACAATGCATTGTAAAAATGCTGGATCTGTCTAGGGAAAAAAAATTCAAAAATACCTTGGCATTGATGGCATTTAGACATTCAAGTCATTAGGATAGCAGTGGTGACAGATTTGTTTTGTATAGTGTTTAAAGGGTTGCATACACAGTTCCCAGCAGTAAACAAGCTGGGGAAGCTGGGAAATGTTTCTTAGGATTATTCCTTGTGTCTCATTTTTTTTGTGTGTTTGTTCATATACATAAACAATATTTTGTCATAGCTGTTTAAGAAACGAGCATAAAGCAAACCAGAAATGCTAAATTAAGACATCTTTTATGTGGTTTATTTTTGTTTGAGAAATTTGGTGATTCTGAAATTTTCCACTCTGAGGGTGCCTGGCAGGTTACAGTGTGTATTCGTTATTCCACTCATGGCCTATCCTTTTGCATTCTTCTGTTCCATGACTGGAATTGTTAGCTAAGTCACTGATAAAGCACCTTTTGTTTTTAGGGTAGGGTTTAATAATTGGTTTGTTTTCTTTTTAAAAAACTTGGTTTAGCAGAATTTGTGTAAGTGTATGCATGAGAATTGTCCAGAATGAGTAGTACTGAAGTTATGCTACTGGAAATCCTCAAGGGGTTTATTTTTTCACTTTTCTGTAAGTAATTTAGCCTTACTTATGAGTACTTCTTTTCTTCCAAAGACTTGGGTAAGAGACGAGGAGGATTTTTTGTATACATGTATCATACATTATTGTATTATGTATTATGTATCATACATTATTGTATTGTATCATTACATTATGTATTATGTATCATACATTATTGTATTATGGAATCAAATTTTAGATGTGATTGTAGATCTTGACAGACCACTGAAATGTTGTATTTGGAACAAAGTGATCTTGGCAAATATTTTTACTGCTTTAATAAAAGAACAAACTTACTTGCATTTCTACAGAGCATATCACTGTAGCCTGCTATTCAGAACCATGGCTCTCTTAGACACCAACTGATGCTGCTATTCATGAATATGCTTTTAAGCATATCGTTGTGTGCTTCTCCCCTCCCTCACTGATCCAGAAGTGACTGGTTAAAACCTTCTTTAAGAACATAACTGTTATCTTACAAAATTGGAAAAGCAGCTTATCTGGTATCTTGGAATAACTGCCTACCTGGGATTGAGAAAAGGATACCACTAGAAGTATAGTGCATAGCTGAAGCACAGTGATTCAGTATAACTCTTCCTAACAAAATACATTTACTAGTTGCCGTACGTCCTGAAGTGTGAAGACTTGTTTCAGACTGCCTGATTTTTATCTTGCCTAATACAAACATGGCTTTATGTTCCATCATGTAAATCTCATTTGGAAAAGTTTGGTGTGTTGGACATGATGATCAGTAGAACTCACTGTCATAACTGTCTTACACCATGTAAAGGCTTCCCCCCCCCCCTTTTTTTTTTTTTGAGCTAGAAGCTAAAATACTGTCGTTATGACTTAATTTTCTCTACTTTTTTTTATCAAATGTCTTTTGCATATAAATATCTCTCCTTCCATTCTTTGGAATTATGCCCATTCTGTTTGGAGATGAGCGAAACAGCACATGGTACTCAATCAGGGAAGGTGTAATTACTTCTTTCTCTGTTTAGTAAGTTCTAATAGCTACTTATTAAACAGATAATGGAGTTAACACCAATTAGTAATCTTTCTCGTAAAAAATTCTCCACTAAAACATTCCAATGTGTATAATAACCTCAGGTGAACTACTGTGCAGATCAGCAATGGTCAGTTTTTCTGTGCCTTCCTCTCCGCATCTCCCTGTCCACAGGTCATGCTTGGATTTTTCTTCAAGTTGTCATAGATGGCATTTGTTGTTAACACACTTTGCCAACAGCAAGATTACATATGAAGGAAGAATAGTTATGCTTGATATAATTTCTGCAATTAAATTTGTAGCTATTCTGCCCTGATGCAGAAAAAGAGAGGTTTTAATTTTTGTTTTGGGTATCAACTGCCTGGGTGTAAGCCTCTGAGTATAAATAATTTGTCCCATACATTGTGTTCAGTATTGCTCTGCATTTGTATCCTGTTTCTCAAAAGTTGTCTTTTGTTTGGTTTCACATGCTATACCATCTCTTCTATTGAGTACAACAGCTTATGAAAATAATGTTGTACAATTTACTGGCTGTTGAATTTGTCTTCAGGTAAAATACTAGATTACCTTCAAGAAACAAAGTCAGCGTTTTCCAGACAATTGAATGTAGCTCTTTTTCTTCTGGAACATATTTATGCAATATTTACTGTATTGATAAGGAAAGAGAAAACCTAAGTTACTCTGGTAAGGCAAGTAAAAGGAAGGCATTAAGGGGAAGTGCAGTTTTTCCTTCTTTGGTAGACTTTTTGTGTTAAAAAGCAAAGAAATGGAGGCCATTTGATCAGGAACTCAGTGGCTCTGTGTGACCAAACTTTTCTGTGGATCCAAACTGAAACGAACAAGGGAAAATTTTCTTGCTTTCTGCTAATGAAATGTTTTACCTACCAAGGGATGAATATTATCGCCTTCTTTGGAGTAGCTCCTACTAAGAAGCAACATTTTATTTACATATTATGTCAATTTATGTATTGTGCATGTTTATGCACGAATCTTCTTCAGTAGTGTTGCTTAGATTCTAGCTAGTTACAGTATCTTCAACGCAGTATGTAATTACAGGACTATTGCTTCCTTCAGTTTCATTGCATTTCTTGTCTCTCTTCAGTTCCCTAACAGGGAGAAATTATCTTAAAAAAAAACCAACCAAAACCCCAAACCCACAACAACAGCAAGAAAAAAACCTAAGAGAAATCAAAACCAGCCACATATAAATATGTTTTCATTGTGCGAAAATGAAATCCTGTTGCTTCTTGGAAAAAAACAGGACAAATAGGGAAACCAAAATGCTTACTTTTTTTTGTTTGTTTGTTTGTTTGCTTGCTTGTTTTTGTTGTTTTATTGTGATCTATTTTGTTTATTGGGTTCTAGGTGGGATAAACAGGTGGCAAGACTTTGCTGTACTAAATATTTCTGCAGCTTTTTCAAATCATGCTATTTTCCTGGCTGTGTACGGAGCATGCAAAACCACAGGCTGGTGGTTCTAGTCATAGACTGCTCAGTGATGTGCTACAAGTGACTGTTTGCTTTGCAAGTCCTGCCTGAGGTGTGTGCAAGCTGAGTTAAATATTTGCACCCATACAGAAAATCTCAAGACTGGCTTATTAAATCAGCTTTCTGTTTTTTTCCTAATTAGATAATGACATACCACAGAGGCTGCAGCTTCAGCTGGTGCTCAGCTTGTGCTTCAGTTTGCTCTTTATTCTCATGTAAGGGACCTTGAGATGGCTGGGCAGTGTAGCTTCGATCAGGACGGGGAAGATGCTAATGAAAAGAGAGGTTTTTTGAGTCAGTTTGCAATGTCAAAGGCGACAGGAAGACAAGATGCAGCAGACATGGCTGAATGTTTGGCCTGATTTCCTTGTTTCTCTTTGAAACCTCTCCAAGGCGTGGCTTCTATCAGCTGCATCTTCATGTGGGTGGATAATTCTCTAGAATGCAGAAATGGATTAATCAGACTAGTGTGCAGTGTGCAGGCAGAGCTGGGTGGCACTGGGAGGTTTGGATCAAGGTGCTGGGGGTAACTGGGCAAATTCTGGGCTCTGTGTGTTTTTGAAGGAAAATGTAACAGGAAACGGTTGTCCAAGTTTCTTATTTTAAAATTGCCATCGGGCTAAACTTGGACAAGGTTGAAACCCGCTCTCAAATTCATCCTCCCTTTCGGGTTTCACTGGGCCACTGTGGGTGTTTTTCTTAGTAGGTCAATGGGCCTGTGCTCAATTATTGGTATGTGAACTTGGTATATGTTATTGTAATTTATGTAGTAATTTTTATGGGATTAAAAATAAATATATTGTGAGAAAAAGTAGGTCTTCAGAGCCTATTTGTTTCAAGATGTCCCTATGAAAAACTGCAGCCAAGATCCTGCATGTCTTCATTGTAATTTTATCTGGTTGCTTGTTTTTTGTTACTTTGGATATCTTTTTTTCAGCGGTTATGTATGCACTTATTTGTTCTCATGAGTATACTTTTCTGTGCTTTCATAGTAGTATGCAATTCTGAAAAATGCTGATCGAATTTGAAAAGTGCAAGTGGATATTTAAGCACATAAAAGATTATCTCCTTTTTATGGAAGCCCATACCCTTTTACTGTCTCAATTTTTTGGTGTCCTTTCACATTGGCCTGCAGGTAGAAAGCGATTTCAGGTAAGAAAAGGATGTGTTTGTGTTCATTTAAGGATTTTTTTTTTTTTTTTTAAAGCATATATATGATGTTTCATAGTCTACAGAATGGGCAAGAATTACTTACAATTTGTTTTTTCAACAAATGGTTAGTGTAAAATTACTTGAAAACACGTGTTCTGGAGCTGGATATTTCATTTGTCAGCTCACTGAGCTACGTTTCTGAATTTCTTCTGTTCATTTGACCTTTCATAGATTGGCACACTTAAATGGTGATGAAAGGAATGATTTTTTTCAAGGCAGTGCTTTGGTAGCAACGTAGGATTCAATTTTTAGTAATGCAGATTTTTTTTTTTTTTTTTTTGTCTCTGCAGGTATTTGTAGAATTCTGTTGTCATTTGAAAGAATGTGCTTGGCTCTCAACTGTTAAGACTTTTTTTTTTTTCGTTTGACAGTTTCTGTAATTTTTTGGCATTCTATACTTGGAATAGTTGTTACTTAATTTTTACCTCAGTCTAGTAATCTTGTTGTATTGTCTGGCTTTAAAATAATAGTGTAATATTTACTGGAATTGCTGAGTTAAGAGAATTCTATTCTATTAATCAGGTTTTATCCAACAGGTAATCCTTTGTAAGGGATCAGTAAATCTTGTATGAAACATTGGAATTTAAAGAACTCCAGTATTTAAGTTTGTTTATTAAAACTTACGTTGAAATAATGACACTTCTTTATTTTCTTTTTTTTTTCTAAAAAAGAACAAGGGAGCTTTTATACAGTGCACAGATTAAATTTACTGCAGTAATTTGCATTACCTGCTGCTGCCTTAATTCTCAAAACTTGTACATAAAAAAAAAAAAAAGAAGGCTCCATGAAACTTGCAGTTGTCAACACCAGTAAATTAAATAATGTTTGGTACATTGATTTTTTTTTTTTTTTTTTTTTTTTTTTTACATGTCAGTTTGCTGCTTGAGACTGTTTAAATCCTGTCACTTAAAAATGTTAATAGTCTTACTCTGCTTACTAGGTAAGCTATTCCTGGCAAGTGTTAGAGAAAAGGTTTTGGTTAATTGCGTTAAAGCCCACCTTTCAATAAATAATGCTCAAGTTTAGTCTGCAGTTACATGGAACAGCTGATGCTGTTCAGAAAAGGCTGGAATGATTTCTCGTTAGTGTGTTCTGTTTTAAGCCATGAATTTGCTTCAGGGTTTGCACCTTCTGTAAGGTGCTTCCGTGAGTAGTTACAGAAATGAACTCTGAGCTCAATATTTTTTCCTGTTGAGGTAGAACTTCTTTCAGTTTGAGACCTGAGCTCTATTGGAGCAGATTTGAGTACCTTTTCAGGGTGTTGCTTGTATTAATTCTTCATATCTCCTTAATTTCACTTCAGTTTATCTGGTTTTGGTTGCTTCTCTGTATTAGTGTATTTTATATATGCAATAATTTCTGCAGATTTCCAGTCAAAATATGGGTAAAGCCTAAGGTTACAAATAATTATTTTTTGCTGATATGTTGAGTGTTTTTGTAAGGTATTTTTGTTATAGTGCCATAAGTAGTTCAATAAAACTAATGCTTTACTATCTCATCTCCTTTTCTGCTGTTTCTGCACTCTTAACTTTACCTTCCCCCTGCTGTTGACTGCAGTTTAGCTAACAGCATCTTGAATCTTATTTTTGATCAAGATTGCAGTTGTAGTGCAGTAACTTATGTAACACTTTTTCATAAATTACTTTTTCTGCTTATAAAAACAGTGAAAGCATTTTGAAACAACCCTGTCTTCCACTCTTCTGCATATGAAAAATAACCCTTCTCAGAATCTTTAGCTTTAAACTTGTGTAAGCCGTTAAAACTTTTTTTTTTTTTTAATGTATTTATCCCAGGAGAATCTCAATTTTTAAATTGCTGAAAAGAAAACTGAGGCTTCTGTGAAAACAATGCTGAATCTTATTGGAGCTTTAGAAAATTTACAGTGTGAGAAAGTTTCTTTGCTTTAGCCATGGTACAGAGGTGTAGAATTTCACAATAGATAGCTCACTTGAAAGTGCAGGTTGTCATTTATTTAGAGCTAGACATGGCCATGTAAAATATAATTTTAGCATTTTTGCATTTATAATGTTATGTGTCTAAAATGTCTCCTAAGTGAAAGTATTTCTTATGGAACTACATGATGGAAGGCAATGTTTTACAACACAGCATGGCTTAAAAAAACCTCATTCTTGAACAAACGCCTATTTTAGTTGTGATGAATTCTTTCTTCTGAATGGTTATCACCCTGTTTTCAAGCTCTGGGCTTGTACTGCGTACCAGTTCTTTACACTCTGTTCTCTTTATTGTTTTTCAGCATGGCTTAAGTACTGCTGAAACTCCCTTTCTCCATCATATACAATGTGTTCATTTAAATTGATGGGATGGTAAAACCAGATTTTGCTAAGGTGTTCCTAGAGGAGAAGTTCATTTGTATACATGCGTATAAACACTGTTTACTATTCACATGAGAAATAGATATGCACATTGAATGGCAGTAAATTCTGCACAGATGTCAGTGCTGTAAGACCCCATGTGGGATCTGATTGGGATTTTCCAAGGGCTTCTTCAGCCTTGCCTTGTTCATTTTTCTTTCACCATTAGATATTTACATGATACTTTGGGTTGCAAATGTGGTAGGTCAGCAACTTCTTCACACAGCATGATTCCTGTGGGCATTCTAGGAACTTACAACAAGGATACAATTAATATTTCATAAACATGACTACTGGTATTATATTTGTATTTGTGAATTGGAACAATTGTCATTATACTAGAATCTGCTTTTCAGAAGAGATGGTAGAGATGCTAATTGGAAAGGACCAGTGGATGTCAAGCTTGTGCTTTGAGTGAGAATCATAGAATCATAGAATAGGTAGGGTTGGAAAGGACCTCAAGATCATCTAGTTCCAACCCCCCTGCCATGGGCACGGACACCTCACACTAAACCATCCCACACAAGGCTTCATCCAACCTCGCCTTGAACACCGCCAGGGATGGAGCACTCACAACCTCCCTGGGCAACCGATTCCAGTGTCTCACCACCCTAACAGGAAAGAATTTCCTCCTTATAACCAATCTAAACTTCCCCTGTTTAAGTTTTAACCCGTTACCCCTTGTCCTGTCACTACAGTCCCTGATGAAGAGTCCCTCCCCAGCATCCCTGTAGGCCCCCTTCAGGTACTGGAAGGCTGCTGTTAGGTCCCCACGCAGCCTTGTCTTCTCCAGGCTGAACAGCCCCAACTTCCTCAGCCTGTCTTCATACGGGAGGTGCTCCAGTCCCCTGATCATCCTCGTGGCCCTCCTCTGGACTTGTTCCAGCAGTTCCATGTCCTTTTTATGTTGAGGACACCAGAACTGCACACAATACTCCAGGTGAGGTCTCACAAGAGCAGAGTAGAGGGGCAGGATCACCTCCTTCGACCTGTTGGTCACGCTCTTTTTGATGCAGCCCAGGATACGGTTGGCTTTCTGGGCTGCGAGCGCACACTGCCGGCTCATGTTCATTTTCTCATCGACCAGCACCCCCAAGTCCTTCTCTGCAGGGTCACTCAGTCTCTTCTTTGCCCAACCTGTAGCTGTGCCTGGGATTGCTCCGACCCAGGTGCAGGACCTTGCACTTGTCATGGTTGAACTTCATGAGGCTGGCATCAGCCCACCTCACGAGAGTGTCAAGGTCCCTCTGGATGGCATCCCTTCCCTCCAGCATATCAACCAGACCACACAGCTTGGTGTCATCGGCAAACTTGCTGAGGGCACACTCAATCCCACTGTCCATGTCAGCGATGAAGATGTTCAACAAGACCGGTGCCAACACTGATCCCTGAGGGACACCACTCGTTACCGGTCTCCAGCCGGACATTGAGCCATTGACCACAACTCTTTGTGTGCGGCCATCCAGCCAGTTCTTTATCCACCGAGTGGTCCATCCATCAAATTGATATCTCTCCAATTTAGAGAGAAGGATGTCGTGTGGGACAGTGTCAAATGCTTTGCACAAGTCCAGGTAGATGACATCAACAGCTTTACCCTTGTCCATCAGTTCTGTAGCCCCATCATAGAAGGCCACCAAATTGGTGAGGCAGGATTTCCCCTTAGTGAAGCCATGCTGGCTGTCACCAAGCACCTTGTTGTTTTTCATGTGCCTTAGCATGCCTTCCAGGAGAATGTGCTCCAAGATTTTACCAGACACAGAGGTGAGACTGACTGGTCTGTAATTCCCCGGGTCTTCCATTTTCCCCTTCTTGAAAATAGGGGTTATATTTCCCTTTTTCCAGTCCTTGGGAATTTCACCTGACTGCCATGATTTTTCAAATATGATGGCCAGTGGCTTAGCAACTTCATTCGCCAGCTCCTTCAGGACCCGCAGATGGATTTCATCAGGTCCCACGGACTTGTGCGCGTTCAGATTTTTAAGATGGTCTCGAACCAGATCCTCTCCTACAGTGGACCCAAGGTCTTCATTCTCACAGTCCCTGCGTTTACCTTCTAAGACCTGGGTGGTGCAGTCAGAGCCGTTGCCAGTGAAGACCGAGGCAAAGAAGTCATTCAGAACCTCAGCCTTTTCCAAATCCTGTGTAGCCAGTTCTCCCGAGAGCTTCCTCAGGGGGCCTATGTTGTCCCTAGTCTGTTTTTTTTTTTTTTGTTTGCTATGTACCTGTAGAATCCCTTCCTGTTATCCTTAACATCCTTGGCTAGGTTTAATTCTAACTGGGCCTTAGCCTTCCTAACCCGCTCCCCAGCTTCCCGGACAACATCCCTGTACTCTACCCAGGCCTCCTGTCCTTGCTTCCAGTTTTTATAAGCCTCTTTTTTCCTTTGAATTTTCCTCAGCAGCTCCTTGTCCATCCAAGGAGGTCTCCTGGCCCTTCTGCCACACTTCCTTCTAGTTGGGATGCAGCACTCCTGAGCTTGTAGCAGGTGATCCTTGAATATCAACCAACAGTCTTGGGCCCCCCTGCCCTCCAGGGCTATATCCCATGGAACCTTACTAAGCAGGCTCCTGAAGAGGCCAAAGTCTGCTCTTTTGAAGTTCAGGGCAGTGAGCTTGCTGCACGCTCTTCTCACTGTCCTGGGGATCTCAAATTCGACCATCTTGTGATCACTGCATCCAAGGCTGCCCTGGAGTACCACATTCTCAACAAGCCCTTACCTGTTGGTGAGCACGAGGTCAAGCATGGCACCTCTCCTTGTTGGCTCCTGTGTTACTTGCAGAAGGAAGTTGTCTTCCACACAATCGAGGAATCTTCTGGATTGCTTGTGCCGTGCAGTGCCATCGTTCCAACAGATGTCAGGGTGGTTGAAATCCCCCATGAGAACAAGGGCTTGCGAGCGTGAGGCTTTTCCTATCTGTCTGTAGAGTGCTTCAACCACAGGTTCACCTTGATCAGCCGGTCTGTAACAGATCCCCACAGTAATGTCCCCCATCACTGTTTTCCCTTTAACTCTGACCCACAAACTCTCTGTTAACTGCTCACCTGCCCCCAGACAGAGTTCCATACTCTCCAGCCTATCCCTAACATAAAGGGCAACTCCCCCTCCCCGCCTGTCAGGCCTGTCTTTTCTAAAGAGCCTGTAACCTTCCATTCCAACACTCCAGTCACAGGAGCCATCCCACCATGTTTCTGTGATATCACAGAATATATCACCATTGCAGAATATATCACCATTGCAGGGTCTGGTCATCTGGTCAGCTCCTGAAAGCCTCTAAAGGTGAAGACTCCACATGCTCAGCAGCATGACATAGTACTGCAATGCCATCATAGCAAAAAAAGGTTTCCTGGTGTACAACTTGATGCTCCCAGTCCATAATTTAACTGTTGGCACATGATATATTTTCTGCTCCTGTTGATGAGGGGAGTTGCCATCTGCTGCCAAGTAGTTAATTGCAAGCTACTGTTAGATCACTTTAGCCTTTCCTCTTTCAAGAACCTAAACAAGCCCAGCTTTCTGATCTTCTTGTGATTATGTAGGATCAAACCTTTGTTTTTTTTGTAATCCCAATCAAATAGAACAAGTTCATTAAGCACAAGATTTGGAAGGCAGAATTTGTAAGAACACGTAGTATTAATGGATTAAAAATAAGCTTCTAACAAAAAAAGGGTGCATGCTGCAATGCACGTGCTCATGTGTATCTGTATAGCCAAACAATGCAATTTTTTATTAAGAAAGAAGTTACTGAAATATTGTGGATTGCAAATTGGCTTGTTGAAAAACTATAATTTGTTGTAGTACAGAAGATATTCAATATTTTCTTCAGTCTACGTACTCTAAAATGTTCATCTTTGGAAGAATTATTCTGCTTGGAGGTTGTTCACATGTTGGATCATTACATATGAATACTAACGAATAGGCTTTGGAGGTGAGATCACATGTAGAGAAGTTCTTTGACTGAACTGGGTTTAAGAAGGCATGTGAACAGAAAATAGAGTAATTTCTTACTACTCTAGTGAAAAGATGGAAAGTTTGTCACCCAAAACATTTAACAGCTTCAGACTGTTTCTTAAGAGTATTATCTTGCATGACATAGGGAATTGGTAGCTCACAGACAGAAAATTTCTAGACCCATTTAAAAGAAAGTTTTCAAATTGAACTTCTGATATGCCTAGATGGAAAACTTTGTAATGCCTTGATGCTTCTTCCTTTAAGTAAATGTTAAGCTTCTAGATCTCAAAATTAAATTTTAAAGAAAAGGAAGGAAAAATTGAGAACTGAATTGGTAATTTTTAAGCTAAGAGGATAGTAGGTCAGTAGTGCAGTCAGTCTGGTGTAGGCTGTTTGTAATGTTTTACTGTGCTGACAGTAATAATAAAAAAAAGAAACAACAAAACAAACAAAAGCAAACCAAAGCAAAACCAAAACCAAACTCACACCAAAATCAAACAAACCCCAAGCAAAACAGTCAGAAAAACCCCAATTGCAAGCTCACTTGGCTTTATGTCGCCAAGGGTCATAGTTTCTCAGCTTTGGGACAGAAGCTATTTATTTTTTATTTTTTTAGTCCTGTATATTGAATTCTTAATGCATGTTCTAGCTCCTAGGTTTTGGAAACTGATCAGAAAAATGGAGCTTAAATGAAGAAGCTACATAAATTATAGCAATGTTTGGGGCAGACATGCACTCAACTGATACTTTGAGCTTGCTGGTGTAAGTTTGTAGAGATAAGGTGTCTCTGAAGACCTACTGTTTATGAAGGGACTAACTGCAGCACAAGTGGGCTGTGTCAGAGCTTGTGCTCCGACTTTAGGCTTTCTGACTTGTACTCTAGGCTCATGAGGAGAATCTTGTAGAGAGGACAGGTTCTGAGCTTGCCACAATGGTGTTAGAAACTGTTTGGTCAAACCTTGTGGGGTGTTTTATTTGGGTTTGCTATTATTCCAACTCCTGCTAGTGTTACAGAAGTCTAGTTTATGTTTTATAGGGCACAAAATCTACTTGAAAAAAGCCCCACAGATTTCTGTAAGTAGAGAGCTCAATGCTGTATATAAAGTTCAGCCATGATGTCAACTTGTTGCAGGTAAATAGGTAATTTTTGCACTTGACAGTTAATTGCAACAAGTGTCTAGGACACGACCTTGTCCTATGCCTCCAAGCTGAGAAAGCAAGGATATAAAAATGGAGCTGGAGTTTTCTGCTCATGTAGCATACATGTTGTTCCACTGCATTAATTCAGTTTTTCAGGTTATTGCCCACTACTGTGTCGCTGGTTAGATTCAGTTATAACGTAGGGCATGTCAGGACCAGGGTTTAGCAGCAGCACTGGCTGTAAAGTGCACTTGTGACTGCTTCTGCATGGGTTTCCTCCTCCCCCTCTGCCTTTGCTGTCGCAAGTGTTTGTGTACAGAGAACCAATTCAGGCAGGATTGGTTACCTGAGCCTTCCTGCAGCGTGATTACATGAATGTGTTTATGTTGGTACAAGGAGGGGGATAGTACAGGGACAGGAATGGAAGAGGAAGGGGCAAACAATTGGGAACCCTTTTAACTTTGGCTCTTCCTTGCATCCTGAATATACTTGAGCTGTTGGGTAGGTGTGCAAGTAGTGCTGTACAAGCAGTAGCTGGCAATGTGCGTTGTTCAGGCAAATGCAGAGTATTCAGGAACCTTACTCTTTCCTTTTGTGTGTGACTTTTGTCTAGAGGTGAAATACTACTTACTTAAACTTGTATGTACACTTGTATCTTATTCTTTGATGGGAAGAACCATGTGCTTGCAGTCCAAATTTAATTTATTTATTTTTAAACCAGAATTGATCTGAGCTAAATCTCTCTAATGTTATATGAGTTCTGGAGTTCTTGTTTAATTGAAGTGAGTTTCCTCTTTTTCTCCTCTGTGATTCCAGTGCGTGACTTCGTGAACACTCATTGTGTAGGGTCTGGCTTCTATTTTATTGCCTGCTTTGACAACAAAGGAATGCATATTGGAAAACTAGACCATTTGATACTGTTTTTATGGGCCTAGAAATACATAAAAATGGTATCAACAAAGATGTAGCCAAGATATGTGCAATTATGGTTTATTCTGACATCCTCATAATTGTAAATAGCACTATCTGTGCTTTCGAGCAATAGCGTAATGATAATGTTATTTCCAAAGAAGTGTGACCAGCTCATTTTTACGTTCTGAAAACCCGTTTTCTTTTTGAAAACCACAACTCTTTAGATTTCATTTGCATCAAATAAGCCAAGGTGAACTGAGACACCAGCAGTAAATTTGTCATCCTGGTTTATCACTTGGTGAAATTAATCATGAGAAAAATATTTAGCAGCGTATTAGTAGGAGCAAAACTGCCAGTTGTGCAATCTGGAGTTGGATGTGAGTGCAGAGTAGTTCATGTAAGCTTCTGAAAGCAGGGTAGTACTTAACTAGGCAGCAGTCTGCACTGCTAAATCCTCACATAAGCAAATAGGACTATTTAAAGAAACTATTTATTTACATCCTTAAAATTACTGATATGTTGAATGATACTAAAAGGAAGTGTTTCATTATGGTGTTATCGATTAAATAAATGAATCTATGCACTCAGGGCCTTTGTATTTCTGAAAGTATAAACATTACATAGTCTGACAATTTAATACTCAGACAATCTGTTCAGATTCTAGCATTTATTTATTTTTTTTTTTTTAGAAAAGGTGACCTGATGCTAAGCTTTCTTTATTGTAAGTACAGTGTTACATCTTTTTACTTTAGATTTCAGTTGTATAATTCTGATATGCTCTCCTAAAGTATAAATACATCCTGACAACATGTTGTTACAGGAACTCTGAGGGAACTGATGATCCTACAGATGGTGCTCACAGAAGATTAAATTTGATTCCTTGGTTAGAACAGTTGTTAATATACGTACTAGATCAGATGGTCCAGAAGACTGAAGTAATTCAGTAATGTCAGCAATGTCATGCTTACATGCCTGATTCATGGATATAGGATATGATTATGAATCACATGGGAAAATAAATATATCAGAGAAAAAAGATTGATGTGATAGTATAAATTTAAAGATACATGAAGAGTCTATGGAAACAATGACTTTAATACACTCTAATTTATAATTTAAGTAGCTTATTTGTCTGAAGGTGTAAGGATTTACGTCTTAAAAGATGCTTTTTTAATCTTAAAGCCACACCTGTAAAACTTCTAATGCCTTTACTAAACTTTTTCCGGATTATGTAAGATGGTAAAATGCTTTTCAAGGGTAGCCCTGCCCCCCCCCTTTTTTGTAATTTTTATTCTAAGAAGCTGTGAACTACCTTTCAGTGTGAAAAAAGTTTGTAGATTTTTGCATTATCAGCCATATTATCATAGTAGTTGCAGTCTGCAGATTAGTGTCTTCCAGAAAGGAATTCAGTGTGGCTCATGCTCTTGAGCCATATCCAAAAAGAAATTGGTACGCTGAATATTGAACCTATACTTTGACCAAGAGGCTAAATATGAGGCTTCCAGATTAATATACAGCAAAGGAGTTAACAAGGACAGAATTCTAAGCAAGAAGATGGGGTTTTATTTAGAAAACCATTACTAGGAAGTTTGCTTCAGAAATCACATAAGCATATTGTCAGATATTTGAGGGTCACCTGTAAATTGGTTTTCTAATTTCCTGACCAAGTTAAGAAAGTGGCTTAAATGCTATGCTGCTGTTCTTCCTTAAGAGGTGACAAATTCTTAGGCAGATTAAAGTATATGATCAGGGATATACTGCATCTTTTCCAGCTTCCTGCTGTTAGAAAATGGGGAAACTTGTTAGAGCAGTGGTATATAACTGGTCAGACCTAAAATGCATTAGAAGCTTGGATGTGTGTTGTTTATGTGCTTAGATGTGATGTGCATTAATAGTCACCGAATATATGTGAATATGCATCTGCAGTTTATTTCATCAGCTTAATTAATGTTCTGTTCAGAAATGAACTCAAATAGTAAATTCATAGTCCTCTTTCTTTGATAGCTGTAACTTCTAAACGTGTGGGATATAAAGCAAAAATATTGGCTGTCTTGTTCATTTTGCCTGAGTTAAGAGTGTGTTTTTATTCCAGATGAAGTTACTAAGATAGATCATCTTTGAACCTGTGTTGATTTGTTTTTTCTTGGAGCTATTAAAATTCTAAATGGTAATAATTATGATAATGTGCAAAGAGTATATAAGAAATTTTTAAAGTGTATTAAATAGTCTTTACTACAAAATCAAGATATATGGATGAGTACTTGGATTTAAACTGCATTAAATATCTCCTTTCTTGGTCTTGTTGTACCAATAAGTGAGACAGATTTTCCTGTTACTGAGAGTAGGTATTAGATATCTGGTATCCTTTTTTATTATTATTTTTTATATTTTAACTGAACATTCATATGTGTGTTTGGGTTTTTATATTAAGTACCATTAAAGTACATGCAAGGCTGGAAGTAGGAAAATGGGTGAATTTTTTATGGCTTACATAAAATGCATCTCCCGATTTCCTCTCATCCTGCTCTGTCCGGGTTGACAGGAGTTCCTCTTCTAAATCACTCTGCTTTGACCATTGTGTACAGTAATTGTCCAACTTCCTCTTCCCTTCAAACTATGTCATTGCTCAGGGAGGGTGTGGGAAGAAGATGGAAAAGCCATGAAACCGTCTTCTTGATTTTTGTTTAATTAGATAGTGTTGTAGTTTAATAATTAATTTCCTAAGAGTCTAAATGAAGTGTTTATACTGATATTTCTGTCTTCTCTGTATAATCCTTGACATGGTTAATGCATTCAAACCCCTTAATGCAACTTTCTTTTCAAACAAGCATTGCTGATATGGGATAGCTGCTTTCAGTGCAATTAAATTAAAGAAAAATTAGATTTGACATAAAAATTCGCTAGAAAATTTATTTTGTATTTTTTCTGTTGAATAACCATTTTTATTGCTACAAAGTTCTTGAATAGCTTTCTAAAATAGTGTGTGATGTTTAAAATGTCTTAACAGGTGATCAGAAAGTTAACACTCATTGCTGTTCTGCAGTTTTTTATGCCTTTTATCTAGGAAAGATTAGAAAAGCCATAATCAAAAACTGTTTTAACACTTGATCTTGCAAATGGCATTATTGTTTGAATTTTTGCTTTAAATATCAAATTGGTTTCACTCTTTTTCCTGGGCATAAAAATAGGAAATTTAAGTTCAGAATATAGCTTTTTTTGTGGGTGTGAAGAAAGCAGAGATGAGCTAATGGTGATTAAAGGAAAAATCAAAGCCTTGCTTGCCTGATCAAGTTTCAAGTTTCCGTGCAGGGTTAAAAATATAATTGATTTGCATGTATTAGAAGTTACTGAAGTAGTAGACTAAATGGATGCTTCTCAGTAGTGACAGAGCCAGGTTTGGATTTCTCATGGGAATATTGCTTATATATATAATGAATTATTTTGAGGCTGGCTGTTCAGAATGATCTGTTTTTATTGAAGGATGTTTAGTGGATTTGAAAAGAATTATGGCAGCTTTCATGGAGCTGAATTGCAAATATCTTTGGTTTTATTAATTTATTTTTTTTTTAATGAATTGCTACCAGTCACTAAGCATTACACATATGCTCAGAAACAAGTGCTTCAGATAGCAGGCTTTGCAGTCAGGAGTTTTATCTGAGTCTCATCTGCTGTTACTGCATGAGCTTAGAAAGATGATTTCAGAAATTGTCTCAGTTTCTAATACGGGGTAATGGAAAAGCTTAATGTGAAATTTTGCATTGTAAAATTCTTTGGAGACAGCAGTGGCCTAATTCTCCTTTCCTGTTGCACCCCTTTCCCTGCTGTAATTAGTATTACAGCATTTTTTCCCCTTTAGGAAACTCATTTAAGTAAATCAGTGTTGTGATTAAAAGATAAGTGTATTTTGCCCTTTTTGTCAAAATTTTTTTTTAAATGTTTTTATTGGAAAGATGTGCTGCAGTGATGAATTTTATTTTCCACTCTAATCATTTAAATAAATGTCACAAATGACATTGTCAAGTTAACAGTTATATCCTGCTCAGCCTACTTGCCATATGGAGTAGTTTAATTATTAAGAGTAGGAGTGATTTGCTTTGGGAGCTTTTAATTGAAAGATTAAACAAAGCTTACTTTGAGGCTGTGTCTTCAAGCATTTGAAGACTTTAATGACACCTTATGTAAAGATTTAAGCTAAAAGAAACATGTTTGTTGCTTTTGTTGTGAATAGCTGTTCTGAACATCTGGTGAGATTCTTGAAAACACTTGCTTTTCAGTAGTTTGAGTAATCCCTACTGTACCTGACACCCGGATTTGTACTTTGTTATTTTATGGGTTTTATCTTGCCTTGAAAGGAATATATTAAATTGATGAAGAAACTGTAATGTATTAAAGTATAGTGTAGAACTAAAGCACAAAAGAAATGTAATGAAATAGAAATTCTAGTTAGGTAAAAATCCATTTGTTGGGGGGTTGGGGATATTGTGGCCACCTGCTTTGCTCCGGAAAATGCAAAGAAATCCTACTTGGGAAATAGTTATTTTAAGCTGAGAGTATGTACTTAGGAAGCCAATACTTTGTATAGTGCTTGCCTTTTCTGTGAGGCTTCCCTTTCTCCCAGATGGCTTCTTAGGAACAAGGAATCATAAAACGAGAAGAACATGGTACACTCCTGAATTAATCAGAAAAAAGGCTGTCACGGAAGCACTGCAGACTTTCATAGGACTGCCATATGCTAGCATAAAAAAGTGTGCTTCCTTCTCTGTGAATGCCGAATATCCACACAGAGCAGAAAAGATGTGTACTAGCCAATCTATCCAAATAACTCCCAATCGCTAAGTTGCTCTGAGTGAACTAATGGGGAAATTTAAAAGCATTTAAATTTTAAATTTGGAGGTGTATGTCAGGTTCTGGGTACTTCTGAAAATCATAAAGGTTTTGTGTGACCCTGTATTCTTACTTAGAAAGGTTCTTTGAGGCATTTAAAAGACTTGAGAGCTCAAGTGCTTTGGAGGCCAGATTGGAAGTGCAAACACTTGCTAGGGTCCTGCTGTCACAAAGCTGCTATGCTCCAGCGTCCATATGCAACAGTGTGTGTGTGGGATGACCACAGGATTATTAGCTGTTTGTCTGCCAGTCTTTGATTCTGAAGTCTGTTACGACTGCAACAATTTAGGGAAAAGTAAGTGCAGGATAGATAAGGACTGCAAGGTGCATGTATCCTTTTGCTTTGGAACCATTTCTTATGGTGTCAAGGGCTTTGCTGAAGTGCTTGAATGCTTGAAGATACGGATGTAATTAATCTTCCTTAGTGGTTTGTGTTGACAGTATCAATTTAAGTTAACCCCTGTTGCTTTTAGAAAATAGGATGAAAAAGTCATTATTCTAACATTTAGGAGAGTTTCAAACTGAAGTTTTTCTTGCAGTCTTACCTTATTCTAACCACATTGAAAGAAGAGAAAAAAAAAGGGGGAGGGGAAAGTGTGCTACTTTCCCCTTATCTGGAAATACAAAGTTTCCTGTATACCCCCTTGAATAACTCTGTACTCAGTTTGGTATCAAACTGTCTTATATAAGACTGGTCCGTACCCATGGCCTTGTGCAGCTCCTTGGACTGGTGAAGACTACTTTCTCCTCTTGCCTCAGAGCTAGGAATCAGTTACTGAGCTACTTGAGGCAGGTGGAAGGGTCAGTTCAAAAGCCTCTGCTGCATTTGTTGAGCCACAAATTTGACATGTAATTTTTTAGTAGCAAATTCTCTCCATATCAATACCAGAATTTCTGAAAACTCCTTGCTTCTGAGCAACATGAAAAACTGAGCTGTAAAATAACTCCTGCCTAGAGTGACATATGGTGTGCTTGTATGACTCTTGTCCACCTCAGCTACACTATATCTCTTTTGTTTGCTTTGCTAATTATTCTGTGATGTTTGTTAAAGGAAGGATCAGATTCTAAGATACCAAGTTTACTCCCTGCATGAACCTGGTATCCGTGCTCTTTCCTGTGATGATGGTTTTGGACTGAGTGTATTATGCCGCACATACCAGACTAGGACAGTGAAATTGGTCCAGATGTGAAATAGTTTGTCATTAAAGTAGAACAGAAGGTTTGGAATCCCAGAAGACCTTCAATAGATTCAAATTGAAAAATAAACTATCAACTAGTCTTATAATATATTGCATGGTCTCAGACCTATGTTTATGGTGCTTGTTTTATATTGAGACTTTTCCTCTTGGCTTTTATCTTAATTAACAGGATGTTTGGGAGGTTTCTAGCCATGCTTCATGTAGTATTAATTTGAATTGTTACTGCTATGCAAGTGAGGCAAAATTATGTGTGCTAGAATCCTCTATAGAGCTGCAGGTCATTAAATTTGTCAAGTGTTTTGGGGATTGGTAGGGCTTCATAGGTATGCTTGTGAAATGTTTTTCATTTATTCTTTAGGTTGTGGCTTTGTAAATTGTTGTGAGATTGTTCTCTGAGTAGTGGGATGACAAGTGTTGTCAGTCTCGGAATGTTTAATTTTACCATATGAAAATAACCTTGAAGGTAAATCTGGATTCAGTTTAGAGTGGGTTAATTTTTATTAGAGTTGAGATATGGTCCTGCTCTATGTTTCTCAGTTCCAAAAGGAGCAATTGGAACTCTCATCTCGAGGGAGAGATCAAGTGTTCCTAGAGCCAGGGCATGGGATATTTGAAGCACAAGCAGCCTGTTTACTTCTCTCAAGAAGAGCGATAGCTCTTTAAAGTATCTTCCTTCTTAAATAACCAAAAAAGGTGTATTTAAGATAAATAAAGACTCTGATTAAGAAATTGATTTGGAAAGAAGTTGAAAACCTCAGTTTTCAGAAAATGTACTCTGAGAAAACTTTTTTGAATTGAAAAGCTGGGCTTTCAGCTGAACAAAATAGAAAAGCATTTGAGTGAGTGCTTGCAAACTGAACACTTGGTCTGACGTTTTCTGTGTAAGTCTAGGAATAACCACAAATGAAGTTGGATGTGTTTGGAGGACCTGTTCATCTGTTCTGACAGTTATGCTTTCTTCTAACTTAAAACATAGTATAGAACTAATCTTGCAGTACAAAATGTTCTTCTGAAATACGTTTGTGTTCAAATAGTGTCATCTTCTTTGTGGCTATTGAATTTATTAGCAGAATTTTGAGGTGATTCATACTACTGCAAGGGAAGCCTTTCTACAACAAATACTCTGTATTACAAGGATAAGTCCTTTAACCCCCCCAATGATAGCAATATTTTCATTGCAAGGCAAAATTCTGAAGGCTGTGTATTATACAAATTAAACCTTTTCTAATGAAGTGAAGATGGGCAAATAGATTTTTTTTTTTTTAAACATTAAATTATTCAGTTTCACTTTTTTTCATGACGCATTACTTACGTTCCAAAGCTGAAAATTGTTTGAGAGTGGTCTTTAATGTTTAGTAATTTGTCTTTCTGCTTTTTATGAAGTATTACTAAATTCAGCATCTCCATTCTGGGATGGTTTCAGTAAGGCATTTGGTTTGTTTATGTCGTTGGTTCTTGGTTGGGTTTTGTTTATTTTGTTTATTTTTTCAATTGATACATGGACACAGCAGGTAACTGTCAACTTCTGTATATAAAACTGGTGTATAAAGAGTGCATTGACTTGTGTCTAGCTGTAGGGATCAATCCTGTTAATATGCATTAGAGATTGCAGCTATGCTGTGGTTGCTACCTATTTCTGCTTTGTAGCCTTCTGCAAGCTGAGTCTTATCAGCATCCATTATTTTTGATTGTTTTTAAATTTATAATAGTGAGAATCATGCTAATGCAAATTGGTATGGAAGTACTAAACCAATGAATCTATTTTTCTGTGCAAACTCTTGATCTTACCCATTTCTATATGTGCTTATATAAATGAGCCTTTAATAAAATCTGTAATAACATTGAAGCTTAATCCTTTGGTAGACTAGAAGAAGCAAAAATTACTTGTCCTGCCTCAATTTGTATTTGCCTTGCTATGACTGTAGTTGACCGGTTTGTGGGACTAATGAGTGCATTTTTATAATGGCTATTGCAGTGGGAATTCACTACCTTATTAAAGCTGAACTTTCAAAAATTGTGTATCCTTCTCCACCTTCTGTTCTTTGGTGTTCAGTACATCAGAATTAATGAAATAGCTATTAGTTAATGCCAAGGTCTGTGAAAGACAATCTTTAACGATGGTTGATCATGCATTGTAGAATTTTTGGAGCATTTGGCATGTGCCTTGTGGAAGGGAAAGAACAGAGGTATAACAATCTGACACGGTGATAGCAGAGCCATCAGATGCATGCGAATCATTAGTCTTTGTTAATGAATGCAGATGAAAATCTGCTATTTTTGACCCGGAAACCTGCTCCACAGTAATTCTGGTGTTTTTAATCGGAACATAGGTGGCTGAGAATATGAAGTGTTGCTATCAATTGAGCTTTCTTTGCTTGCTTCTCTTGCAGTCCACTGTGAATATTTTGCATCCAATAGTACTGTCTAATCTGAATATGATCTGCAGTATGGCTGTCATTCCTTTGTTACCTGTTTATGAAGCTATAATCATAGGAATGGCACTTTTTTTCACTCCTCTGCTCTGTTTAGCCCAGGCTTTCAGAAAGGAGGTTGGAAAGCACAGTGACTTTATTTGTTGTTGCAGTGATATATTCGTGAGGGTGGATGATAGATAGAAGAGGTGGACATAGCAGTTACAGGGGTAAAAAGAAAGTAAAATATCCAAGAGCCAAACTATTCGAGCCTATTCTTTGGGCTTCCCTCCTGATAAAGAGTTGACACCCTTTCCTCTCCAACCCTTACCCCCCACTTCCCCCCCCCCCCCCCCCTTTTTTTTTTTTTTTTTGGTAAGAATTATTATTTTACAGCTGAATTTGGTATCTATGACCTCCTGGCTATGCGAGGTGAAGGACATGTACACATACAGAAATTTAAGCCCATTCTTTTTCTTGGGAGCTTTATATTCTAGAGCAACAGTAGATAATATTTCTGGTTTGTTTTTTTTTTTTCTCCCCCCCTCCCTGTAGATCCCTGCAGTTCACTCAGCCCACCGTGCTTTACTGAGGAGGACCGATTCAGTCTAGAAGCTCTCCGCATGATCCATAAGCAAATGGATGATGACAAAGATGGTGGTATTGAAGTAGATGAAAGTGATGAGGTAGGAGTAAAAGCCTTCACTTATGCATACATGAGGTCTGTCTGTTTTTTAGATAGCTGCTCTTCATGTTCCAGCACTTTAGTTGTTACTGTTTTTCTTAATTCAGCCCTTCCCGCAGCCAAATGAAGAAGGAAAGTCTAACTTCTAGAATTGTCTGAAATGGAATATTATTGTCCCTTGTTCTAGCCTAAAGGAAAATATTATACAACTATGTATAAAAGCTGTTCTTTTTGTGATTAGTGTAAGGGGTAGGCAAATGGTGTTGATTTAGATTGCAGTGAGGTTGATGTGATCTGCCACCTCATATTTTAATTTGTTTGCTCCAAGATTTTCTTGCTTAAGGCATCGTCGGTCTTTGCTATTTACTTTAGATCTGTTCCTGGCACTTTGTGGTGCAAAATAATGCCTGTTACAGACAGCAGTCAAGAAAGGTGTGGCTTTTTGTTGTTGGTTTTTGGTGTTTTGTTTTGTTTTTTTTTTTTTTTAATAATGTATTTTTGCTTACATTTTATGGGCAAGTAGCAAGTACCTCCTAAGAAAGGTTATACGGACCTGCCTGAAGTTTTTTTGTGACTACTTGAATGAGTTTGGTAGGCAGGCTTCTAGTGGTCCTGGAAAGGGCTTTGTGCTTATCATAGAATTATAGAATGGTTTGGGTTGGAAGGGACCTCTAAGATCATCATCTAGTTCCAGTCCCCCTGCTGTGGGCAGGGATACCTGCCAGTAGACCAGGTTGCTGAAAGCCCCATCCAGCCCAGCCTTGAACACTTCCAGGGATGGGGCAGACACAGCTTCTCTGGGCAGGTGCTTCCAGTGCCTCACCACTCTCGTAGTGAAGAATTTCTTCCTAATACCTAATCTAAATCTACCCTCTTTCAATTTAAAGCTATTCTTCCTTGTCCTGTTGCTATATACGCTTGTCAGAAGTCCCTCTCCAGTATTCTTGCAGGTGCCATTTAACTACTGAAAGGCTGCTCTTACGTCTCAAAGCCTTCTCTTCCCCAGGCTGAACAAACCCAGCTCTCTCAGCCTGTCTTCATAGGGGAGCTGCTCCAGCCACTTCATCATCTTTGTGGCCCTCCTCTGGACTTACTGCATCATGCCTATGTCCTTTTTAAGTAGGGGCCATATGCAGTACTCCAGGTAGAGTCTCATGAGAGCCAACGAGTAGGGTCCCCACCCTGAACCTGCTGGTCACAGGCAGGTCTCAACTTTACCACTAGGGTTTTCAGAGTTGCTGGGTAGCAACTGAAACATCCATGTAGTTTCATTGTTCTTGCTTATTTTGCTTTCTGGCAGTTGTCAGGTACAGGCTTGAGAAAGGAAGAGGAGTGAAGAGGGTATTGTGATGTGGTTCTGAAGCCCATTTTCACTGGAGGTGGGTGGGAGAAGTATGTACTGCTGATTTTTCTTCCTGTTTTTGTAATATCTTTGGGAAGATTGTTCTCCCTGAATGAGTTGTCAGTTATTGTCAAGTTTAATGTGATGCTACTTACCTTTCTGTGTGACTATATACAAACAGCATCAACAGTGATTGATGCTTTGGTGCTAGGAGTTTTGTGAAGGAATATGGTACAATGGAGAGAATGGTCCAGAATTATATAAATTTGTAGGGAAAAAATCTGCTCTGTACTTAAGGGAGTGTCATGGTGAAGGTAGTTCAGGTGCTAGAAACAGACTAGTTTGGTTAGTCAGTAATGTTTGGGACAGGCACAATCCAGTCTGCAAACTGAAATGTTAGTGATGGAGTGTAAGCTTTCTTGAGGAGCTTCTCAGCACTGTGTGATTCTCTTGACTTGTGCTGTATTTGTTAACTTAAAACACTGAAATACTTATGCATTGGAAAAATTTTATTAATAATCAAAACCCACATTTTTTCTGTTCTGTCGAAGTGGGTGATGCTGCTTGTTTTGATTAAAAGTGAGGATTAATAATAAAAAAACTCACATTTGATTAGAAGTTTACATAGAATACAGGGATTTTACTTAATAGCTAGGTAATGGATTTCCTGTTTCATGCTTCATGCTTTTTACTTGCAAGACTGCTGGAAGAGCCATATATTGAGTGTGTTGATCAGATATTTGGCAGGAAAAATGTCACAAAGCACAACAACTTTCTGCTGTTTTACCAGCAGTAAAGCAGTGTTACAAATTACAAGTGTATATTTACACCAAGGAAGGAAGTTCTTGTAAATATGTTATTTTGAGAAGGAAGGTTAAGAGGAGCTAAAGATGTTGAACTATTTTTTGTAGCCACTTTAATTTGCTAATCCCATTGAGAAATCCCAATAGCAGTTCCAGACATTTCATCTGCACTCAATTTTTCCTAATGCTCGTCATGCCCTGTTTTATGTTGTAGTTTGTTTTTCCTCTGTAAAATGAATCCTTATATAAGAGCATTCTATAGAGGAAGAGTTTCTTTAGAATATAAGAAAATTTTACCTGTTACTAGAAACTTATTTCCTCAAAAATTGTCTTGTACTAGAAGCCCTTTGGATCTTCCTTGTGTGGACTGGAAAGAAGCTTGTATTTGACCTTGATGAAATTGATGTGGGGAAACTTGATCTAAATTTTTAACACAGGATCTGTTAGCCATTGAAACACATGAGGGATTTGTCAAAGTCTTCTAAGGAAGATAGAGGGGTTCTAGTTTGAGCATGGACTGGTTAGATATGCTTTTTCCTTATTATTTAGTCTCTTACCTGAGTTAGACTAGATGGTATAACTTAAGGTATTTATAGTGATGAAAAAACCCTGAACTTTCAAAATCACTAGAAGATACTTTCCTAATTCTAATTATTACAAAATACTTGGGGGAAAAGAGCATTTTGACTTCGCTACTCATGTTTTATTTTTTTTCCATTCAGGATTCATGTAACTTTTTAATACTTGCCCTGAATTTTTTAGGGCAGGCTAATATGAATTTTTCTATCAAATCTATCTTCTGTTGTTTCTTCTTTTATTAGCATATGAAAGATTGCAATTGCTTAAACTTGTTTAGAGTTAGGCTGTAAAAGGGTAACTGAAAGGGAGGACACATTACTAACTGAGGTTTTAGTCATGTGTTGTGGGAGGCTATCTGCCTCAGGAAGCATCTGTTCCATCATGTGTACGTGATTTGTTTTAATGATGAAGAGGCACAAGCCGTAAGACTTATCATATCTTCACTATTTACATAGGTTTTTCCTGTTTCCAAAGAGCTTTTATATGTAGATCCTACATAAAGCAATTTTCTCAAGGAATCTCACTGTACAAATAGAGTAAGTTGATATTTTGAAATACTAATATCTTACTGTGTGTTTAATGTCACACAGAGCTAATGGCATGAATCTACGGCTTTGCTTGGATAGATCACTTAATATGTTAATATTTTGTTTTAGGTTTTTTGAGTGGACTTGCATAGTTACTTAACAAAAAACCCCAACCCAACAAAACCCAAGCAGAACCACCCAAAAAAAAACACAAATAGAAAACTGTGTGGAGAGGAAGAAATTGCAGTACTGAAAGCATGAAACAATCAGAGTATAGCTTTTAACAGTACAGTCAAAGAAGCTGGAACCTCAGAGGTCATATGCAAAAAAGTGCCTGACTTAAAATGTTTGTCTTGAGGTAAGAATTGAAAAGAACCTAGTTTTACTGGTCTAAACCAGGGAGTATGATTGTCTCCTATACAGAGATTAAAGCAGAAAAAGTAGCTAGTATAATCTGTTCGCACTTTGGCTACAGTATGTTTGACAGAGGCAGAATACTTGACAGCCCATGATCTTCCTCTGAAGTGACAATCTCCTGCATGGATGGCCTCTGTAAAGCTTTTGTTTGAGGGCTTGAGTTAATATTTGCATTTTGGATGCAAGTAACCCAAGAGAGTTGGAACAAGCATAATATCTTGAAGAGTATGCTGTGTTTTTTAAGAGGGGATGAAGAGGTGGAGTCTAAAAAGAAAAAAGTTGAAGGAAGAATCTAAAAGGAAATAGAAATGGGGAAGATACAGAGGTCAAGTGTAAACTACTTGGTTCAAAATAAATAATTTATAGAAGGGGGGTGAGTTCAGAAATGTGTTCCAATATATATTCCCATTAGTGCTAATTTGTGATTGAAGTTTTTATAATAAAGGAGAACCACTTCATGCTTTTACTACATAATCAGTTTGCTAGTCCCATTCTTGGTTGTTTATGCTTCCTTTCTATTAGGAATTAAAATGGTACATGTATCTGTATGTTACAATCTATTTTACAAGCTTGCTAAATTAAAATATCATACATTAGAATTGCTACTTTAGGGAAATCTGGAGAAGTAAGATTTAACAAGTATCTTCTCATGGAAAAATAATTTTCCGAATTACTGCTGAAACAGACCTGCCTATTCAGTTTGTGTAAAGATGAGTTGGTAAAGAAGTTTGCAGATCTTTGTTCTTTAATTCCTTGAGAAATATAAAAAATGAATAATAGATGATTTACTAGTTTGGACCAGAGACCCATTCATTTCAGTAACCTGTTCTGGACAGTATGTGTACTAAATACTATGGGCAAAATGGCAAGAAATTCCATGACAGGAAATCCCAAAGAACTAGATACCAAGACAGTGTGATACTTCATTTTAAGTATGCATATTTTGGGTATTAGGAGCATGAAGTCTGAGGTCAAAAAACACTTTCATAATTTTAATATTAACTCGGATGACTTAAGTGAATAGTCCTTCTGTGTTCTTGAACAGCAGCAAATTTATGTGCAGAATTTCTCTCCCTTTTGATTGTTACATGTTGGAGGGAGCAGAGATTTTAGCAGAAGATTAAGCAGAGCGTTTTAAGTTCCTCTGGGAGAAGCATTGCTATAGAGCTCTTGCTTTATTTTGTCTGCAGATATACACTCAACAAGTGTTAAATGTCCTGTAAAGTTGCCTTTGTATACTGGTTTTGTCCTTATTGATATAATAAAGGTCCTTAAACTGGTTTTCCTATTTGTGTAGACTAGCTGGTACTTCAGTGTCAGCTGTTAGGCAAAGTTCTGCATGTAGAGAAATACCAGCTGCAGTGGTTTGGAAACTGAACACACCTGTTTTGCATAAAACTGGGGTGGCTGCTCAGTGTGTTAACTTCCTAACCAGGGTAGCAAACCTTTTTCCCCAAGAACTGTTGGGTTACATTGATTCCCATAATTGGTTGTAGATCTGTTAGTAGAGGATGTTTGTTTCTTTTTTTTTTGTTTGTTTTTTTTTTTTTGTTTTTTTTTTTTTTGCTTAGTTGGTTGTTTTCTGGTTTATGTTTTTTGTTGCTCTTTGTGGTTTGTTTGGGTTTTTTTTTTTTTTTCCCCCACTGGATTTTGTAACTCAGTTTGTCTCCTGAAGTTTTGTAAGCAACTTGGAGCATGTCTGCACTTTCTGGATTTTTTCAGAGCCGGGTTTTGTCTGCAAACGTCACAATCATGTTAGTCTGTGGCTATGCCTGTGCTAAGGTGTCCTGTAGGGAGGCAGTGTGTGTTATCATGGGTACGGTTGCATAGAAACTTGTTGCAATGTGATTTGGATCAGACCTACTTCAGACCTTTACCTCCTTGGAAGTACTTTAGCTTTTAGAATATGTAGCTGTCTGTACCTATTTGTGTAACACTGCAGGTGTTTAGTCCTGCTACAATGAAATGACCCCGGAAATTCTTTGAAGAGGTTGTGAAGTTTAGTTTGCAATAGAATAGCTACAATTTTGTTTTGAGCGGCAGTATTTTTTTCTTTAACAGAATTTGTAGATTACTTAAAATGTACTTGGTAACACTTTGTAACATTTTGGCAACGTGGTAACACATTGTCCTAACTTTTTCTAGTGATTTTTTTTTTTTTATTATGCTTAAATACATTTTATTTTACTGTGTAATATTGTTAGAAGCCATTTCTAAAGAGTAGGCAGTTGAGAATGCTGTCATACCTGAATCATTGTATATTGCCTTTTAGAAGCATACTTGCCAATAAGTGTGACACTGTGATAGCAGTTTGGTAGCAGAAGAATGAGACGGAATGTATTAAGAGGCTAACAGTGACCGTCTGTACCTGAAAGTAGGATTACAGGGAAATCGAAGTTGTAACTTTTGCAGGGTTTCTTTTAAAGGAATAAAACTGAAGGACATAACACTGTTTAAGGTATAAATACTCAAGGAAGACAGTGATACATAGCCAGGAGATTTTACTGACTGTTCTTAAAGTGGACTTATCATTTAAAGAGTATATTTTAAGTTGATGAAACTGAAATTCATGAACTTGAGCTTTCACACAGAACAAAATGTAAACATAGCATGAGTGCTTCCTTCTGCAGTTAGTGAGTGTAGTTACTTTTACTTTTCCACTGGCAATTGCAAAAGAATGCAATTATTCATTTGCTCTTCAAGGACCAGGCATCTCTTGCAACTTCTGTATTTTAACATATGTGAACTTTTTGTGTTATTGCATGTGACCTTAATGTTCTCCATGTCAAACTGGTATTGGAATGTATTATTATTCTTTTTATGGTGGCTCTTAGTTCAGGTTAGTTTTTGGTTGAGTTGACTGGATTTTGGTGAATGTTATGGTACTAAAAGCTCCCTGAAGAGGAAGAAAGGTAGTTGTGTAGCTACCTGACTTCGTAACTCTTTCCCAAGACTCCACAAGTTTTGTTCCTTCCAGGGGGGAGAAATTGTCCTCTCTACCTTTTGCATTGCTGAACCTCAGGCTTTGGGATGTGAATCTTTGTAGAAGCATGGTTGTAATGGTACTTCTGGAATCAAAGCTCCAGTTTTGAGCCTAGGTGTGATGGGTTTTTTTACGCTTTACTTGTTTTTGAAGTATCTATTTTGACAAAATTTGTTTGTTTGTTTGTTTGTTTTGTTTCACACTGCTTTTAGGTATCTTATCTGCTGCTTTTTTTGTTTCAACTTTGTAGTCTTAAATGGCCTTCTCCCTCTTGAGTAATTATGTTGGCTAAGATAATTTTAAAATATTTTTCTTTTTAAAGCTTATTCTTTTAACCTCAAAATTTAAAGTTATTTTCCTAACCTTTTCTTTGTGTACTTAATGACCAGGGCAACAGAAGAGAGATTAGCTGCCATGACAAAGAACAGAAAAATCCTCTTTTTATGGCTTTCTTCAGTTTAGGAAACAATGCCTTTTCTTAGAGGAGCACTTCTGTATCAGGCCAGTTATGAAACAAAGATCTTAAAAACAGAAGAGTGATGTTTCATGTCATTAATAAATGCATTCATTCTTTGAAACATGATGTCCTCTTTCCAGCTGTGCACACTGTAACTACTGTTGTGACTATCTGGTATTAGAGAACATCACTGAGAAAGTTACCGTGATTATTCTCACAGGATCTGGGACCAATATGGGTAGCATTGAACAGAAAAGGAGCTTCTTTCTTTCCCTGAAGAAATTCTCACAAGTGCATAATCTCTCCCCCTGAGGAGCAGCTGCCTACTGATTACTAAATGCAAGTGGTTTACAAGTTTGTGTGTTGACAGCCCCTTTCTAAAAAAGGAACTTAGTCAAATATTCTAAGTAGCCTCTCAGTATAAACCAGATCTTTTCCACTGTTGTCCTATTCCCCCAGGAAGTCTTGTGTTTTGGACTTGGATTTGTTTCTGTATTTGTGATGAAATTTGAAAGTGGGGTTTTTATTCCTCCCTCCCCGACCCTGTAGCAGGTTGTGCTCTAGCACTGTATTGAGAATATGAATTCATACGTTAACTCTTGCTCCCTCTGCGGGCTCTGTAGCAGAATGACATGAAATGCTGCAGGTTTTCCACAAACTGTTGTTTATATTTCTTATCTGGGTGCCAAGGTAACCTATTCCTGTCCCATTTTGAAAATCAGAATGATTTCTTGTAGTACCTTTTAGTGCTTTGGCGTGAGTCATTACACCTTGAAGTTTTTTTTAGTATATCAGTTGGAATCTTCTTTATTCCTGTATGTAGTATTGTTAACAGCAATTCAGATTTTACTTGACAGCACGTGCAACTGTTCAGATGTTCTTGTCCTCAAATATTTTATAGCTTTTTATGACAACTAGCAGTAAAGATAGAAGCAAGTTTATTTATTAAGAACAAAACTGATCTGAAGTGACTTTTAGCAGAGGAGGTGCAAAATCTGCTGAAACCTTTTAAGTGTAGCATATATCTCATTCTGTTCCTCTTCAGAAACTTGATTGCCTACAGTGTTTGTTTTTAAAATGAATGTCCACACCTGACATTTGAAGTCTCCAAGGGCAGTGCATCGCCAGTCACTAGAAGGCTGAAGAGTGTTAACATGTACCTTAACCCCGATAAGAAGTGAGATAGCTTTTACAGGGAGGGCACTATAATGTATTTTTTACTGTTGTTTTAGTACATTGTTCCCCAAAAGGCATGCGGGGAATGGTAGTTGACAGCAGGTACTTACAGTGTGAAGGAAAAAGGTGAGGTGGGCAAACATCAGTTCTTTCCTGCTGGTCCAGCTGTGAGACTGTACTTGAATCTGGAAAGTTTTAGAGACATTAGTGAATAAGATGATTTTTTGTTTTCCTATTGTTTGGTTCCTTTTCTTCTATTTAGCCTTTCATAAAAATTAAGTGGGAGCCAATAAGGTAATCCAGCTTTGGTTGCATGTTAGCTATGGAAATTGCGAGCTTCATGGTAGCTGTACTATTTGGGGAAGTACTTGGAGTTCATACTTGGATGATGGAATATGCAAGAGTATTTTTACGCTTGCATGTAGCTACAGCAGTCAGTCCTTTTCTGTGGTTATTGTACTTTTTTACAGTTGCTGGTCCATGGTGTTTCAGAAGTTCTGTAATTGCTCTAACAGGCTGCTATTTTCATTTGTTTTCATATATTTCAGATATTGCTCCTGTATTTCTCATGTATATATGTATCTCTATGTATCTATAAATACCTGTATTTATGCCTCTCTCATATATGTAGGGAAGAGGAGTTTAAAATACCATGCAATTTGTATGGGCTAAATGGAAATATTTTAGGAATCAAAAGGCTTTAGAAAGCTAATGTCTGACAAGTTTTGAAGTGATAGATGAGTGAGAGAGGGTTCGCATTCAACCTGAAACCAAAAGACACATAGGACTTTGACTGGATTAGGGAAGGCAAATAGTACTTTTCCAAGTCTAGCAGTTAGAGGAGAAACTTGAATCCCTTCCCATGTGTTTAGATTCCCTTAAAAGTAGGATTGAAGTTTTTAATAAGGAGAATTTCTTTTCTTGCATATTTCTACTACCATATACTGCCTCCTTTAATTAAGAGTTAATATTATGGTTTACAACTAACTACTTTTCAGTTTTTTGAGTGTCTAAGTCTCTCAATTTGTTAGAAATGGGGTCTGTACAGGATGCTTTGCAGATAAAGCAAGACTAAATTTTAGGTGCAGGTCTTCTGCAGTGCATCACTAGGTTGGCTTTCTTTCTCACATCTGCTTGAAGTGGTGATGATGACATATGACCAGCCACATAAAAAGCTGGTTTTTGAGTTAGTGTCATGACTGCCTATATCTGTTCCTGTCTGAGCAGCTTAAATCTTCAGGAAATTAAGAAAACAAGCAATCTGCTGTGGAAGATGACTTAGCTCCCATGTTAGCTTTCTGGTACTAATATTAAGGTCTCCACCCACAGACATTGCTCATGGTGTGCTTTTAGGGACTGATATATATGGTAGTTTTCCACTATTAATGAGAGGTGGTTTGCTAACCAGGATTTCAACTTTTCTAGGCCTGCATGAAATAAAAACAAAATGGGGTTTTTACAGTTCAATGCTCTTTTTTTTTTTTTTTTTTTTTTTTCCCCTCCTTGTATGTATTTGGAGATCCTGTTTGTAGTGACTTGTGAAATACTGATACAACAGTGCTATATATGATGAGATTCCAGGCTATTCCTTTTTGTCATCTTATTTTCCTTTTTTTACTGAAAGGCAAAAAAGTGATATTTTGACATAGGCTTCCTGTTAATTACTGAGAATGAAACAGCTCTGTTTAATGCTTCTACACTAGGCGTGTAACCACTGAGGAATGGTTAGCAAGAAGAAAATTTGCCCTAAGATGGACTTCTGTTTCTTAATTTGATGAAACAAGTTAAAATTTTTGTTGTTTAATCAGAAGACTTTATTAATATTTAGTCACCACTTTTCTTTCATACCTCAAGCAGTTGCTTTATCTAGTATTGAAGGGTTCAAGTATTACTCCTTTATAAAGGACTGGTACATTTTCAGATCTTAAATGGTCTTCAGATATATGAAGTTGGTTAAATATGTTGAGAATAGAGAAGTATGTAGTATGACTTGTGTGGTGCATTCTTGTAATCACTGTAAATGTAAGGCATACTAATAATGCTAAACGTAGTGTACTAGTAATTCCTGTTTTTTCTAGGATTTAGTCATTGTGAAAATGAATCCCTGTAAGGGTGTTTAACTTGATTTCTGAGTCCTTGATGTGGTCAACTTATATGAATTGTGTGCTCCTTGCATGGGGAAGAGCTCCTAAAGATTCTCCTCTGCCTGATTTCCTTGTAGTTCTGTTGTTTTGATATTTAAGATATTTTCCTTTTCCTTCAGTTTCTAAGAGAAGATATGCAATACAAGGATGCCTCTAATAAACATAGTCACCTGCATAGAGAAGACAAACATATCACCATTGAGGATCTGTGGAAACGCTGGAAGACATCTGAAGGTTGGTAAAGAATAGCTAAAGATTTTGGTGGTTATTGAAATAGACATAATTCAATGATTTTTCCACGAAGTAGTTTAGAATAGTAAATGGATGACCTTTTTAAAGCATCTTCATGAATCTGTTTTGGTACTGTTACTTATAGATCTATGTAAACCTGACTTAAAAACTCATTCAGTCCAGCTAGTATTAATTTTTTCTTGATGTGCTGTGTGTGCTGTAAATAAACTAAGCTATCTTACACCCCCATCTGTATGATGAAGGTGACCGTTGCAGGCACTGAATTCCATATAAACACATTTTTAATTTAGTAAGCCTTAGGGTTGTCAGTCAAGCTATTTTAAAACATCAATGATATATTGTATTGAATGGAAAGTCCAGTGTGTTTCGATTTAGATATAACTGTTCTTTGGGCTACAAAGAATTAGAATTCTTAGTCAAAGCATTTTGGGAAATATTTTCAAATGTGGAATATAGGAAAATGGACTGATAACCGAACACTACCATCCCTCCCCAGTTTGATTTGAATGAAAAAATGTAAAAACAGCCAAATATTCCAAATATCAAAAGACGGTAGTAAATGAGCAGTACACTGTTCACTGCCAAATATGGCCCATGATGTACCTACTAAAAAGAAACTTCCAGGGGTCCAGAATGTATTGTAGCATACAGAGATCTGGTATTAGTCAAACAGCTTAAAGTAAGAAAGCTAAAGGAGAAATGAAACTAGGAACACTGCACTGGTTCATCCTATGTAGGAAGTCATTTAAATGCAGTCTGAGGTAATTCATTGGTTAACTATTCGCTCTGTAGTAAATATCTAAATTTTAACCAGTGATTTCTATCCTCATCTCTTCAAATATTCTGCAGATACTTACTGAAGATCTTGTTCAGTGAAAGTATTGCAACTAAATTATCAGAGAAAATTATTTCCCTACAATTGTTTGTCTAACTTAGAGTAACTCTTCAAAAATGTAGGCTATAACAGTATCAGAAGTATCTAATTTGTCTACTGTGTATGTCTTTGTTCCAGGTTTCTTGAATGTAGTGAGCAGTGTGAGTAAGACATACAAGATTTTGAGAGGAATGTCTGGTCTTACTGTGCCTGCTTATAATGGCCTTACTGTGCATGCTGTTGAGGAAACTGAAGTTGCACCACAGGGAGGCTCTTAGAATCATAGAATAGTTAGGGTTGGAAAGGACCTCAAGATCATCTAGTTCCAGCCCCCCTGCCATGGGCAGGGACACCTCACACTAAACCATCCCACCCAAGGCTTCATCCAGCCTGGCCTTGAACACTGCCAGGGATGGAGCACTCACAACCTCCCTGGGCAACCGATTCCAGTGTCTCACCACCCTAACAGGAAAGAATTTCCTCCTTATATCCAATCTAAACTTCCCCTGTTTAAGTTTTAACCCGTTACCCCTTTAATTATCATCTTAGAATGAGATTACCAAGCAGTGCTAACAGTGACCTGGTGACTATTAGAAAGCCTGAAGCCCCTCAAATGGCAAACTACTTTCATTTAATATTAGGTAACATGGAAAATTCTGTTTTTCCTTTCTAGCTGTTTTTAGGAATTTTGGTTTGTTAGTTTATGTGTTGCTAGTTTATAGTACCAGTGTAATTTGACAGCACTAAACAAGAAGGTGGAAGGTAGTGTAAATGATGGTATCAGTAATTTGAAACTCTTAAGTAGTCTGTTGAGGTATCTGTTGTGAGAATTACAAGCTGTAAATAGTACCCTGGACAGTGAGCATTAGTACTTATGCAGAAGCATCTTCTGGATCTATTGCTGCTTAGTTTATCCTGAGCAAAATTGTTGATTATTTTCCATATAGCTTTATGTACATGTGTAAGTATTTGGCAAATTGCTTAAAGTTGTTTGCTGTTTAAGATATTGGTGATGTGAGACATAAGATTTGAGGGTAGAAAGTGAAAATACAGTTTATGGTATAGTAAGTTTGCTGTTGCTGTTTGGTGTTGCCTTTTAGGATTAAGAAAAAAGGATTATTTTTGAGTAATTGCTTGAAAAATATGCAGTGAATAGAACCCTGAGAATTGGCTCCAGTCAAAGCTTTAAAAAATATCTAATACAATAAAAAAACCAGCTTTTTAATATTTGTGGCACTGGGCAGGTTTTTGGTAATTCCCATCTGCTGCAGATTCCTTAAGGCATAGTCTGTATTGATACAAATTAAAGGAATTTCAAGGCTGCTGTTGGTTTTACTTGCATGGAAGGAATAGCATCATATCTTAAATCAGCATCTAGCCTATTGTGTTTCCACACAATTTCAATTGGTCCTTCAGTACAATGCAAGGTTGTCAGTTTAAACTAGCTCATGTTACTTGTGCTTTCCATGACTACTGAATTTTTTTAGTCTCATAATGTGCAGAGAGCTCTATTTAGAGGAATGACTAGGAAAATAGCGTAGCTGTTTAAAGCCCAGAAAGCACTGCTTTCTGATAGTCCTCTGACTTCTGTTATTGTGTGACTGTTCTTTGAATGTAAATGCTAGTATGTGCTTGTGGTATGGAATTTGCTTTGACTTTTTCTGTCTAAGCAGTATTTATACATATACAAAGTCTTTCAGCTGTTCTAAAGTATGAAGCTTCGTCGTTATTGTTGGGTTAAAGGTGAATCTTCTATTTGTTCCTATAAGCACCTTGAAGAGGTGATAGGTGTGAGTGCAGCAAAGGGGGCAGATGAACATTTGTTTTAATGTCGAATACAATTTTTTTACAATGATTTTTGAAAGTTCTGTGTCTTAAGGGTGTCTGCTCTTTCCCCCACTCCCCCCTTCCCCCCCAATAGGCTAAGATCATATGAATTTGCTGTCTGAAGAGATGTGTGTGGGTATTTAGTCTCAATTGCAAGGGGGTCCATAATATCAACATGAGGCAGCTATATCACCACTGAAGGCAGCTGGGTAGTTTCCTGAACTGTCTTAGTGAATAGGTAGGGTGCCGCATTCTTGGTGATGTAGCGTTGTCCCTTGGATTTGATTTTGTAGCAAAGTGAAACTTCAGTGGTCAGTTCTGGGGCTCATGAAAAGTTTGTCAGACTAATTTGAGTACCACCAAAACCTAGTTTTTTGCAAACTGCCTTGAAAAGTAGTTTTTCTTTAACATTATAGCATATTTGCCTATACGTTTGTATGTGTGATCACCTGTTGTATTGAGTGCACAAGTGGTTCTTGCAGCAACTGGGACTAAAATGCATACCACAAAGATGTTGTGGTTGCCTTGCACTTTGTTAATCATTGCTGTCTCATGTTTTAAATATCTGGAGACTGGAAATGCATGCAGGCAGGGCTTGGCTAAGGGTGAATTACCTAATGCTGTGTCCTGTTCCAAGCAGGGCCAGCACAGTACTGATGACAGGCTCCTACAGGAGTTGTAATGTTCAACTGTTAAAAAGATAGTTAGGGCCACACCTCTCTTGCTTTTTTATGCTGTTTAAAATCCTACTGGTGGCAGCATATTTCATGCTGATGTTGCTGCTGAAGTCCTGCTAAAACAGACCTAACTTTTGAATCCTTCTGTGTGCTTGATATAGAGCAAGCTCATGTTTTTCTATGTTGCCTGGTCAGCCTGTTCTCAACTTTAAGCCTAATAGATGGCTGTCATCCACTTCTTGCTATGAAACACTTTTTGAATGTAACCTGATTTTTAGAGTAGGAAGCCCATAGGAGTACTGAGGCTGACACTATAACCTTGTTTTTCTTCATGACTGCCTGCCCAGAAGCACTGTGCTGCATGATAAATTTAACATGAAAAAAATATAGCCTGATCTTCTAGTTGGTCATTAACATGGATTAGCAGGGAGCAACATTCATGTAGGGCAAGTTTGAAGCTACTTTTGCTGTCTTCACCTTCAGACGTGTTGTTAGAGCAGTTAAAAACCGAACCAAACCAACGAACCAGACAGAACAAAAACCCAAACCAAATGAAGAAAAACCCCACCAAAGTAAAACAAAACCAACCAAACTAAAAATCAATCTAAAGTTGTAATCTGAAATAGAAAACAGTTTATGCAAGTCTAGATACTGAGTGCTGCACCAGGGTGTAAACACTGTGGCTTCTACACCCAACTGCCCAAGGCATGTTGCTGACATCCTCTCTCCCAGGATATCTATTTACAAAACAGGTGTGAGAGGGAAGGATGTTATGATTGCTGTCTAATGCTATATGCTTTAAGTTACCGTAACTGTCAGATGCTTCTCCACTGAAGCACTGTGTTATTTTCTGGTGATTAAAATAAGGAAAAGTTACAACCTCAGCTAATTAGTAGGAGCTGGCACGTTCTAATTGTCAGTGCTGATTGAGATAAGTTTCAGCTGACCTGCTCACTTTTCAGTACACCTGGTGTGTGTCACTTTTGTCATGTTTTGGTAGGCTTCTACTGAAGAAAGACTGGTTTGCTTCTCAGTACTGTTGTAGAATAAACATGTATGCTGTCTTCAGTCTTATTGTCAAGCAATACTTCTTACAAATAAATAGCATATAGAAGATATTAACAAAAAAATAACAACTCCAAAACATTCTGAATGTTTTCACTGATGTACATCATTCTCCCAAGGCTCTACTGTGGTGGTGTAGGAAAGGGAGAACATGGTAGCTTAGGGTCCAGTTCAAGCTGGAAAAGTTGGGGATTTGTGGGCACTGACACTGGAATTCTGCTAATGCAGGATTATTTTACATAGTAAATCTGAATTTCTAGTGAAATATGTGCATGGGCAGAGATTCAGACTGAAATCCCAGAAGAGTTGATGGTATTGATTATGCTTCACTTAAGTGGTGAGTGGCCATTTAAAAGGACAAAGCATATACCAAAAGTTCTGATTCTAGTTTGTGATAGACTTCAGTTGCTTCTTTTTGCAGTGTCTGTACTAAAGGAGGTATCTGATACAGTGATATGTAATGAATAGTAAAGTGTTTTTTTCCTAAATACAAATAATTTGTCTGGGGAGATTTCTTTGTGTGAAGAAGACATCACACAAGTCTAAGCAGAACAGATGTGATCGGCCCTATGGTAAACAACTTCAGTACCTCATTTCTTACATGATTATATGTTTATAGTTACTACTGAATGATAAAAAACTGAGTTTTGACAGAGTGACAACAAAATACTTTTAGCAGCCGAACTGATACTTCTCAATACTTTTTTTTATTCCTTTCCCCCTCCCCCTCAATTTATAAACTCAGTGAGTTGTGTGGCTTCTGAAATTGCATGTTCTGCATTGTGAGTGGTAACATCTGTAGTGTATAGTAGCTCTTTCATGAGGCTTTTTTTTTTTTTTTTTCCCTAATGTCACATCAAAACAATGCTTTTGCTTTGGATCAGTATATGAACCTATTTTGGGAATGCAGTCAAGGTGATTAAGGTGATATCTTTCTGGGTGATCTTGCCACTATTTTGAGATGCTTAGAATGATTTGTAAATCTGATTGCTTCTTATTCACAAAACAGTTAAGAATCTTTGTAATGTGAAAATGATCTGCTTACAAATATACCCCAGACATTTTGCATGAAAGCTTAGAGTAATGTGACAAAACTAAGTCTGTTGCAAGATCAATACCTGGAAAACAGTTTGTGGCTCAAAAGAAGAGGAAATGGGGCAGCATTCCGGGAAGTAGATGTAGCCGTTCATACAGATAGAATACACCTGCTTTGTACTGTGAGTTTATTTTTTTTTTTCCCTAAGCTATTAATGGCTTGTGAAATGTGTTCTGTCTTCTGTTACTAGGAAATGATGAAAATTTTAAGTGTTTAAGCTTAGTTTTTTCAGCTACACTAATGTAGACAAGAGACCTAGAAGTCCTTATTTCAGTGCAAACTGAAATATGAATTTAAATGCATAAATTTTTCCATTGCCTGCAGCTTACCTGTCAAACTTTCAGCAGCTGTTTCTAAAGGGTCATTGTCAAAGTTCACAACTAAGAACGTGTCCTTGTGGTAAGGTTTCTCAAGAAATACCTGCTCAGCATTGTCATATGCAAATAGTTTTGGGGGGGAGATTAAATAAATGTGTTTGTTCATGCAAAGACACATCTGTCCAGAAGGAGGCTGTCAATTTCTTTCATGTGCAGACAAACTTTTGCAGACTTTGTAAATGGAGTGAACAACTTGTCTTCAACTTTGCCAGTGTGCAGCTGTAAGCTGTAGCAGCTGGCCTGTAAGGGCCAAAAATGTTTTTGTGGTGATGGTTGGTGTTTTTGTGTGTGTAGTATTTCTGTAGCTAGGAAAGCTTATGTTAACTGTCGTTGTTATACAGGAAAACTTTCGATTATTCTATAAATGCTTAAATATTTTTTCTTAGTGGGATGTTATTTTATGTAGTACAGCTGTTCTGGGCATACTTGAGAGAGATTTAACTGTTTTCCTCTTAAGTTTCTTCTGTGTCTCTGTTTTCTTTCAATCTTCCCTCTTCCTCTCTTGTCTGCTCCCATTTTGTGGTTAATAGGCATGAGCCTCTGTGGAGATTTTTGTGAAAACAAGTTCTTCAGCCATCATCCTGGGAAAGATCTTGGTACATTGTCTCAAATGGCTACAGCACCTGCTGACGTGTGTTTAGTTCTGCAGGGGTAACATGGACAAAAGGATTGGGGCTGAGAGCAGTTTAAGCAGATAAAAGTCACAAGATGCTGTCCTAATTTAAACTAAAGCAAAACACTAAATGATTGTGTGGAATTTTTAATAAAGAAATGTTTCTATTGGTTCTGTGCTTTTTCTGTTTATAGTTTGCCTAAGCTTCCTCTGAGAAGCACATAACGAAAAAGGCAAAATGCCAGAAACACCTTGGTGAATGTGAATACTAATTTTTCTGCAGTTATATTTGGCTAAACCCTCTTGCTGATTGTAACTTGCTTTTCTACTGCTTGTCTTGTGTCTCGCTATTGATTTTCACAAAAATTAAAGGTAATTCATCTGTCTTTTTCTTCCAGTTCATAACTGGACGCAAGAGGACACTCTTCAGTGGCTGTCAGAATTTGTTGAACTGCCCCAGTATGAAAAGAATTTTAGAGACAGCAATGTCAATGGAACAACACTTCCCAGGTGAACGTTTCTTCTGGATTAGTTTCAGCTAATTCCCTGTAGGTTGCAGCTTTAGTCTTTATGTGGGAACAACTATGTGAGCCTAAAGTCAAACAAGATACAGTCAAATGCAAGGGGAGAGTAGCATCCTTGCAGTTTTTAAAAGCTGGCTGCTTGCTTCACCACCCCCACCCCACCCCCCCCCCCCCGCCAAAATAACTCAAAATATAAACGCTGCTTATTTTGTTTTTGCTTTGTTTCTTGCTGTTGAAGCTTTTATCGATGGACACAATTCTGTACAGTAGTGAACTTCCTTTTGAACAATTTCCAATCTGTTGTACGGTTATACCCCAAACTACCTGTAGAACCCCCTTTTTTGAGCATAACTACTAAATTTGAGTATTGTATTTTAGAGAGTTGTAACAAGTCTTCAAATATGCCATTACCTGTAACTGTGCTAGATGGATTTGTTTTATGATTATTACTGAAAGAAATAAATAGGGAAATGATTTGTTGTTCTTCCTTTGCCATATGCTGATATGCTTTTTTTAATAGCACTGTTGTCATTGTACTATATCTCTCACACTAATTACATAACTATAACCTATATAACTGTGGGAAATGCTATTGACGTATTTCTTTCCATAGACTGGTTTTGATTATAGCTTCTGGAATAGATAACATTTTGTCTTATCATTAACAGGATAGCAGTAAATGAACATGCTTTCATGATCTCTCACTTGAAAATAATTGACCGGAGCCATAGACAGAAGCTTCAGCTTAAAGCATTGGATGTTGTTTTGTTTGGACCTCTCACCCGTTAGTATTTTTTTTTTTTTTAAGTTTTTTTTTTTCTTTTTTTTTTTTGGTCTTATCTCTTGTTTGTAAGAATTCAACAGATAGAATTTTCAGTGACACTTGGTGGGTAGGACGGCTTGTCTATTTTGTGGATGTACTGACAGGTTATTTGGCATGCCTTGTGGAACTGGGTAGTGAATTAAAAAAGGTGATCAGGATGCTGGGATCAGGACAAAGATTCATTTTTGTATATGAGATTATGTAGAAATTTTAGTATAATGCCATTTGATAGATCGATGTTGGCTTTTGTGTCACAAGAAGTGTACTCTAAAAGTCTTTTAATGTTTAAATTACACTTGCAGCTGAGGTAGCATTCGCTTCTGCATTAGCTTGGGCAGTGTAAGCTGGGATGCTGAAATGAGAGGGGATGACCTTCCCCAAGGAATTAAAAAAGGAGATGGTAGTGCAAGTCCAATGCTAGCGTCTTTTGTGCAGACTTGAGTTTAAGTGCAGTTAAATTTAATGCAGCATTTTCACATCTGATCCATTTTTAGCATATCCAGACATTTCCATACCACATCACCAGTGGTGTGCATGCTTGCTAGTACACAGTTACTGGTACTGTGCATATTGGGTATTCCTGAACTAGGAGGCCTTTCCAGAGCTTGGTGATCAGTTTAGAGAGTAGTGAATGAGTTTTCAAGTCAGACCCGATCTGAGCTATAGATTAAGTAGATTGTATTAGAGCAGAGTTGATAATGCTGTATGGAAAATGCTCTGGAATCCATTTGAAAGGTTGGAGGTGGTTTGAGATAAAGGAGATGGAATTTTGTTTAGTATCAGGTTTTGCCACCTTTTAGACTCAGGGCAGGGGGTGGGGTGGGCAGAGGGGAAGTCCATAGTCTGTTGTCTGTATCAGTGAATTAGCTAATAATCATGTTGTTTTCTGTGCAGGTCCCCCTCACAACTGGATGAAGGATTTTATATTAACAGTTTCTATAGTTATTGGTTTTGGAGGCTGCTGGTTTGCATTTACACAGAACAGGACTTCAAGAGAACATATCACAAAAATGATGAAGGATTTAGAAAGTCTCCAAACAGCAGAGCAAAGTCTTCTTGACTTGCAGGAAAGGTATAAAAACTAAAAAAGTTAATGTTTATTTGTTGTTTTGTTTTGAGGGTAAATACAAATACAGATCCTTTACAGTCGTAAATTACTTGCATTCAGCTGCCTTGTTAATCTTCATTTTTCATGGAAATTGTGATTTCAGTGGTGATGGGTTTTTGCATAGAAATTCCTCCAGGATATTTTAGTAGGTCATATCAAGGTAGAGAATAGGGGTTTTTTAACCTGCAGATTTACAAGTATGTACTGTTATTTTCATATAATTATAGTTTACTTTGGAATGCTTAGATACATGGAAAATAAGAATATTTATCCTGGTTTTAAGCTCTTAAGATTGAAGCAGACGTGGACTGATTACTTTCTACTTTCTATTGCATATTTGTGTGTGAAAGTTGATAGTCTTCTGTGGTGCACCTATAACTCAGTTGTCTATGAAGACTTTTTATTTTATTACCCCTTTAATGAATGCTCACCTAGAAGTTTGAATGTTTTGTCTGACATGGACGTCACATTGTCTGATGTCACTGCTATTGATTCATGAAGCTGGGACAGTCTTGATTATCACAGACTGGTTGAGGATGGAATGGACTTCTGGAGGTCATCTTGTCCAGACCTACCTGCTCAAGCAGGATCATGTAGAACAGGTTGCCCAGGGCCATGTCCAGGCAGCTTTTGAATATGCCCAAGGATCGAGACTATACCACCTTCCTGGGCAACCTGTTGCCAATGCTCAGTCACCCCCATAATGAAAAAGTGCTTCCTGGTGCTCAGACTTCTTGTGTTTTGGTTTGTGCCTGTTGCCTCTTGCCCTGTTGCTGGAGACATTTTCTTCTGAGAACTGCAACTTTTAACAAATATGCTGTGTATTTTCTCATATTTTTTATTCAATTGTGAAGGCTTGAGAAAGCACAAGAGGAGAATAGAAATGTTGCTGTGGAAAAGCAAAATCTGGAGCGCAAAATGATGGATGAGATCAATGATGCAAAACGGGAAGCTCATCGCCTAAGGGAGTTGAGGGAGGGAGCTGAATGTGAGCTCAGCAGGCTCAAATACGCAGAGGAAGAACTAGTACAGGTATCTGCAGAATGTTTATAATCTTAGTGTTGACTTTAAATTGGTCCTGGCTTTAAGAGATCCTTAGGAATGTTTAAAGCAGCATTTGTCTCATGCTAGACTTGAATGGAAATATCAATCATGCCATTATCTAGTAAAATAATCCTTAAAGCCTAAAAAGACATACACTTTGTACATTAGCTTATCATAATATTCTTGAGTTCATGGAACAAAATACATATGTACAAAAGCTTTTTTTCTATCTTGTTAACAGATAAGAGATGATACCTTTGTCTCACTTCTGAGTAGCAATAGATTGGATTTATTGCAATGAATAAAAATGCTGTCTTATAAAAATATTTAAGATTCAAATTAGGGTGTATATATAATAGGAAAAAACCTTATGTATAATGGAGTATATGGAAATTCATATGCTGCATTTCAGAAATGCCAGGTCCACTTTCTTGACAGCAATTGGCACACACCAAAGCTTTGTAAAGCCTTAGTATGTTCCCGTGGGTATAAAGGTGCTTATATTTCACTTTCTTCTGCTGTCAGTTCTAATGATACTCTTGGTAATACTTTTATTTCTTCTTGATTGTTAGGTTCGCATGGCTTTAAAAAAGGCTGAGAAGGAGTTTGAGCTGAGAAGTAATTGGTCTGTTCCAGAAGCATTGCAGAAATGGCTTCAGTTAACACATGAAGTTGAAGTACAGTATTACAATATCAAAAGACAGCATGCAGAAATGCAATTGGCAATCGCCAAAGACGAGGTAATAAGTCCTAGCTAAAGGGTTTTTCTTGATCTGTTGCTAGATATGAGATGGTAAATACAAATTATTCAGATAAACATTTGGATACTTTTTTCTCCTCTGAGTTGTTGTTTGCGAACTGTCAATATTGCATTTCATCTTGCTTTTCAGGCAGAAAAGATAAAAAAGAAGAGAAGCACTGTATTTGGAACGTTACATGTTGCACATAGCTCCTCCCTGGATGAGGTGGACCACAAAATTCTTGAAGCAAAGTAAGAGTATTACCAGGATGCGTATTCTTTTGTGGTTATTCCTGTAACAATGGAATTTGTGGGGAGTTACAGAATTTAGTGTCTGAGTGGTTTTGCACTTTTAAGTAAATCAGTTTAAAAGATGTTAAAGTGTGAATATTTGGACAGTCCTAATTGGGTGTTCTGGTATGCTGGAATGGCTGTACTTGTGTTACTTTGCTTTAAGAGCAGTGTATGTAACTTTAATGTGTGCTTTTCTTCAGGAAAGCACTCTCTGAATTGACGACATGTTTACGAGAGCGTCTTTATCGATGGCAACAGATTGAGAAGATTTGTGGTTTTCAAATAGCACACAATTCTGGGCTACCAAGCTTGACCTCCTCTCTCTACTCTGATCACAGCTGGGTAGTTATGCCTCGAGTTTCCATTCCTCCTTACCCAATCGCAGGGGGAGTTGATGACTTAGATGAAGATACTCCTCCGATAGTTTCACAGTTTTATGGTAAGTGGTGAGCTCAGTAAAAATAAAGGGGAAAAGTTGTGGAGGCATGGGATTTTGAAGTGAGGTGAGAAAAGAGTGCTGAAATCAAACAGGATTGGATTAAAGCCAAAAGAACTAAAATTCTATGTAGCATTTCAGACGCATCTTTTGGGACTTAGATGAATTGAAAACTGTGGTTTGCAATAAAGATAACATGAAGAAAAAGCCTTTTTCTGTTTCAGTGGGGAAGTGAGGGGCAAATCCAGTTAAGGTTTTGCAAGTCTGCTTGTCGTGCTAGGATTGCTGCTTAGACAAAAACTTACGAGTAATGCTGAATTTCTGTTAGCACACTTATTCTTTCATTCAGTTCGTCTAGGGTCCCTTGAGCTACCATGAAGATCACACCCTAGAAAGGCTGCATGCTACATAGCTTTTAAAACATTCTTTAGTAGCTGGAATAAAATCTTGTTGTCTAAGGGAAGCCTTCAGGCAGAATATTTGTGTTTGGATACAGTGGGTTGAGTGTACAACAGAGAGGCCAAGTACTGGAGAGAGGGAAATCCAGCTTTAGTTAAACTATGATCCAAGGATATACACTGGGGATTTAGACCACCCTTGTATCTTGAGTTATTGCATCAATACAAGAGCCTGTTTAATGGAAGTTTTGATTAAGCAGACTCTAGAGGCAAATCAAAAAGATGAGCTCCCATGTAGCTATTTAAACAAGCAATATCAAGCTGAGGAATGGGTAGGGAAGAAAACTTTGTCATGTGTGTACATTTTTCTTCTGGGGCTGTGATTCTCAGAAGAAATTAGAGCTATATTTTAAAATAGCATAGGGAGAATGATTGCCACTTTGCTGGCTTCATTTGTTGTGCCTGGAGCAAATGTTTTTCTTCTGAATGTAACAAACTTTCTACAGGCTACAATGAAAAGTTCATTAATCCCCCTACAACACTACTTAAAATTGAATGATCTGTGGTTGAAACCACAGGAGTCAAATTATTGTAGGTTAGTTTGGTGAATTATTCCTATCCGTTAGACAAAAACGATAAATGCACATGAGGAAGGACAGAAGCAAAATGGCTTGTCTCACTCGTGAGGCTTCAGGCAAAATGCAACATGCAGACAGGTCAGCTATGAACACAACTGTTTCAGTCTCTGGACCTAAACCTAAGCCCTAATCTGGGTTTGTTATCTTGCCCCAGTGTCATTTGATCTCAGTATTGACAAAATTGGAAGTCTGCCAGTCAGGCTTCTCTGTGCTGCAGCAATTGGGATGATGGTTTAAATGGTGTGAAGTAGTAAAGCTGATAAATCAGTCCTGAGCTGAAGAACAAAAGGGGATAAAGAAATAATGTACAAGAGTGGAACAAAATCATACATGAAGGTGATAGTGAAACTTCCACTCTAGTGAGTTTCATTTGTAGTAGACAGTTCTAGACACTAAGTTCTCATCACTGAATCCTTCAGAATTCTGCGTATATACACTTACAAGGAACCAAAATGCTTGTGACTTCTCTCAAAATTCACTGATGGTGTGATCTTGTTCTTTTTATATATGAGTGAGTAGGATGGCATCCAATTTACCTTGACATGTAGTATAAATTTTCTAAAGGAGTTCTTACTCTCTTATCTCAGTTCACATTTGTTCTTTTGGGAACATTTTTGTGATGACCAAATCTTATTTTTGACCTGTGAACCCCTGCTTTTTAGGTCAATAGGGAGTACATCAGAATAAAATCAGAAGTTTGTTACATGACAACTGTCATGTTGGGAGTTTTAAACCTTTCTTTTCTATTCAGCTGTGTAGGAAACAAAATCTAAGTGTTGGTGAAGGTGCAGCTAGTTGCTGTTTTGTGAAAGTTCTGATTTCCTGCAGTAAACCAGATTGACAGCCCGACCTTTTCTGAGATTCCAGGAAGGGAAACTGTAATCTACCTGATGCTAAACTGGCATCTGAAAACATAAAATGAATTTGTCAGGCTAGACATCCTTGTCTACAAAAATAACTTTTTAAATTTTTTTTTAGTGTTTGGTAAACATTTTGAACATCAGGGTAGGTCTGTCTTACCCAAGCAGTAATACATTCTATGGGACAGTTTGAGGAGGGGTATGAGAAGTCCTGAGGCTTACAACAGCTAGCCTGAAAACAGGTCTGTAGATTTATTTCCATAGAAGTTTTGCTGCCTAATAATAATTTCAAGGAGGAATTGGATTAAGAGCATTTTAGTTTGTCACTTCCTGGTTTAGATACTTTCCTAATCAAGTCTTGAGTTGTTGTTTCCACCCATTCTTAGTATTTTTTTTCCAGAAATTCGTAGTTAGCCTGGCAAAAGAAAGTGTTACCAAAAAGGAAAATCTTGAGCTAAAAATGAGGTTGAATTCTATATTTTATATAATGTTACGTGAATGAAACTGATCTTCTGCATCTAACTTATAACTAATGCAGCCTATTTCATGGCTTTCATTTGTTAAGTGTATCTACATTGCAAAGCCTTTACATATTCTTTTAAGCTCCAAATTGCCACACAAGTAAAATACAGGATATTGTGTAATATACTAATTTCAGCTCTGCTATTTTTAGTTTATAAAGGGTTAGAAGTTTAAGTAGAATCTTTCTCTTTGTTCTCAAGAGAGCATAGTGAGCCAGAGCTTCAGTGCACATGGTCAGAGTAACATTTGGCAGGCACAAACTGCTGCAGTTGCATCTTAGTTAGAGCTTCATCTAACTGTAGAATATATAAGGTGATGCCAGTCTTTCTTTAATGTCACTTGGACAGTTTTGGTTTGCTTTTTCTTTGCCTCAGGGTCCATTGTAAAACCTCCCGGCACACTGGCAAGAAGCAGTAGCTTGTGTCGATCAAGACGCAATGTTGTGTCATCATCTCCACAGTCTCAGCATGCTTTGCACTCCCCTGACCCTGACATCCTTTCTGTGTCAAGCTGCCCAGCAATTTATCGAACTGAAGATGAGGAGGAAGCCATTTACTTCTCTGCTAATAAACAATGGTATGGAGATTAGCAAATAGCACTTGGAAATCTGATAGGATTATTTGAGAGTAACAGTTTAGAATTAGGGGTTGAGCCAAGCAAAAAGTTAAAATAATCTGTAGGATAATATAGATTAATATAGTCCACATGGAACAGAGAGAGTTCTTGTCTGGTGTGTGTATGTAAATAGCTAGCATGTCATATACAGTTAAGTAATGTTACAATCCAGGGTGCACTGAACTAACCCTGATTCTCCATTACAATATGTTACTGGCTTTTACATCTGAAACTAGGATCAAAAGCAATGTCAGCTACTGGGCGAAGAGAAGATGGATGGTAACACAATTCTTACAGCATGTTGAGCGTGTACCTACTCTTGTTACATGGCCTCATAGGAAAAGGTTAAATTCCTTTTGGAAGGAGCAAATGAGCTTGTTGAAAGGTAGGGACACTTGTCCTGAAGAAACTTTTTATATATGATAGGCTTAAATCTCCTCCTTTCATTTTATAACTTTTCTGACTTCACATGCCAGAAAGATAGTTTTTGTTCTTTGAAGTGAAATACAAATGACTGATTCTGGGTAGATGCTGCTGCCCACAAAAATGAGATTGCACAATTAACTATCTTAAGTTTAGATAATGAAATGATGCAATGCAAGTTGTGACATAAACTGTTTAACTAAATGGTTTTTATTAATTAACTAAGGAAAAGTGTGGGTGGTGCTTTTAGGCTTATGTTATTGATTCTAAATTAATTTCCTTTTTTAACTGTATAAAGGAATTAGTAGTTTCAGTTGTGTGTTCTCCTCTCTTTGCTCTGATTCAGGGAAGTACAGGAAACAGGTTCGGAATGTGACTCGTTAAATTCATCCACTGAAAGGAAGCAGTCTCCTCCAGCAAGTCTTGAGATGTACCAGGTGCTTTCTTCTCAGAAGGTATCCCCAGAAGAATGCTCCCTGGAGGAATCATCTACGGGAGACTCCTCTTCTCTAACTGCAGATATTTCTAGGGGCTCTCCTGACTGCGTAGGCATGGCAGAAACCAAGAGCATGATCTTTAGTCCTGCAAGCAAAGTTTATAATGGAATCCTGGAGAAGTCCTGCAGCATGAACCAGCTTTCAATTGGGATCCCTATCCCAAAGCCTCGGCACACCTCTTGTTCTTCAGCCAGCAGTGATACTAAACCCAGCCATGAAGCTGCTTCTGTCCCAAGGATAAGTAGCATCCCACAGGACCTCTACCAAAATGGTGAAAAAACCAAAAAGCCATCAAAAATAAAAAGCCTCTTTAAGAAGAAGTGTAAGTGAGGTGGGCAGAAGAAGCCTGTAGTAGTGTTATAAGAACTGTTTTTTAAATCTTTAGGAATGTGATTCCATTTGAGCATTCCAGACTGGATGCCCTAATGGAATGCTCTGTAGGTCAAATATATTTAACTTCACTGTACTGTCAAAGGTCGTGCCAGCTGTCAATGAGAAATCATTAAAAAGTTCAGACAGTTTACATTCATTTCTGCCTATTTATTTCTTTTTTTTTTTTTTTTTTTTTTTTTTAGTTTGTCTGTCTTAGTGTTTTTGTTTTGTTAGGGTTTTTTTTGTTTTGTTTTTGTTTTGTTCTAAGCTTTAATGGACTAGTAAGCCTTCCTGGGCTTCCCAAAGTTTCTTGTTTACTGGATCATCTTCCTATCGTTCTGTAGAGCTAGGACATTTATCTACTGGACTTTAAGAAAAAATAAAAAGTAGAACTAATGGAATTGCACTACTGTTATATAGACTGGAAAAGTCTCTCTACAAGTGAAATGGAAAGACTTGTGTTTGTCTGAGAAGATGAATCTTTTCACTTTTAGATCTTTCGGGTTTTTTAAGTAGAACTTAGGATTTCTAATTGACTTGATTTCTGGAAATGGAAATGCCATGCTTTTGTTATGGGAAGCTTTGTTAGATGCGTTTATTATTAGAATGGTTCAAGTCCTACTGTAAAGATCATGCTTTTCCCAGGGCTTTCACTGTGATTTTTGCTTCACTGCAGGCTGTATCTCACACACACACACACACACACACACACACACACACACACGCACACAAAAAAGGTTATTTAACAAGAGAAGAGGCTCTTGATTCCTTATGCAAGTGATGGATATGAATCTTGACTGAGGACTGAAAATATTCAACCTCTTCAAATGAGGAGGGGGGCTAGTAGCTTTTGTTTACAGAATGACAGACAACGTACATTTGGTTTGTAAAAGTTTGTATTGTGGCAAAGATAATAAATTGGAAACATTATTGTGTTTGCGAATGTTCCAGTTTTAGCTGATATTTGTTTCAGAGGTCCTGCTAATTGAAAGCTGTTGCAGGCTACATTGCTTATGCTTTCTGCTGTGTGTAAGGTGTTATATTTTTTTGGATTAGCTATTAATGTCTTAATGTCCCCCTTTTGTAAGATTTCATACACTTTATTTTTGTATGGTTTGAAGATTCAACTGTTCAGACATGTCTGAAGTAAATGGTATAATTTTATAATGCGTACTGTTACACTAACTCATAATTTTAGATATAAAGGTGAGACTTGATATGCTTCAGATAAAAGCGATTTTTATGTTAAGCTTTTATAGGGAGAGAAGAAATGACTAGGAGGTAATAAGGAAGCCTTCTTAGAGCAACAGTAGCTACTTGTTCAAAATAATTTTTTTTAAGAGTTGGAGACAACAAATGTACTGCTTGAGCAACAGTGCCTTTATTGAGTCTGTTTGAAAATATTAATACCGAGCATAAATTTCTTTTGAGATACATTCCAAAGAAATACTTTTTGCTCTAGTGAACACAAACAATTTACCCAGTGATGGCTAAATGGTTTCAGCTCTTCCGCAATAACAGGTGCCACTGCCAGGGACCTGTGATTAGGGGCTTTCTTCTTGCCAATATGTACATGCTGTACTGTATGAAAGAATTAATTCACTGACTGTTTCTTTTTCTAGTAAGAAGCTTTCAAAACCTATAGCTAATTGGAGTCAAGTGATGTCTTTTCTATCATTTTCTACTTAGGTTCCACTGTACATAACTGATGTATTAGTTCTGTCCTCAAGAAGCGGTGGTGATGTTAACAGGTGCATTTACTGCGGCTAGTGAAACGGCTAGAAGAGAGTTGGGAAATGGGATGGAGACCTCACATGTGCAGATACCTTAAAAGTCCTGGTACATTCATCAGTTCCTTAACAGAACAGAAAGAATCCAGAGTTTTACTGTTTAAAAATGGTTGTATGTCATCTATACAGAAATGTGTAGGAGGAATCAGCTGTTTGGTAAAGTTAGGAAAGGATAAATAGAAATGGGATATTGTTCCATTATGATATAAAGCATCAGGTTGAACAGCTATAGCTGCAAAGAAATCATCACCAGGTAGCAGTTGTCTCAAAGTTTGTACACTCTGTACATGGTAGACAAAAAAATCCCAAAGCAGCAGTGCTGAAAGACTTGTGCCAAACAACCATCCCAGTGCTCAGTCTTTAGAGCTGTAGTTAGAGGCCTTATGGTGTACTTGAATGTGTACAAAGGGAAACAATACAGAAAAGTAGGGAACTTATTTTGTCTCCTAAAAGTAGGGAACTTATTTTGTCTCCTAAATAGCATGGAGAAGGCTGCTACCAGAAAACTGTTCAACTTTGGTGCTGCATCTGAGAAGGCTATAGCAAAAACTTGAGTTTTAAGTAAGATCTGGGGTTGGATGGTAAATCTTCAATGTGAGTTTTGAGGAACTCTACCTCTGTCATTATCAGAAAAGATGAAACTGAAGAGTGTATATTTACACATAAGAAAAGAGTATCTGGTACTGAGGAGTGGGAGGACAGCACTTATTAATCCTGATGTTAAAGTCAGGCAAGTTTAAATGCTGAGGAGCCAAAACAGACAAATTTAGCTTTCTGTAGTAAGCATACCGAAAAATGATATAGAGAAGGGGTTGGACTCTTCATTGGCTGTGAGTTTAAGTGTTAAGTAATTTAACTATCTTCTGGAAAAAAAAAACCAAAACCAACTCTGTTTATCCCCAGCTATTCTGTAACTTATAGCTACTTCTTAATAAATATTGTAGTACTAATAGCTTAAGTTACTATGATCAGAAGTGGTGAGTATTGTATGTTGGAGCACAAACTGTAATTTTAAGTTAATAGATTTGAGATTATTTTTATTATTTTAATAGACCCTTTGCACATCTTGACACCCAAATTTGTTCACAATTTAAGTGACTTGCATTGTTCTTATTGTGGCTGCTGTAGAAATGCTGATCTTCAAACTGCTAGCATCCTTTTGCTAAGGTATGTTGAGAGCACTGACTTGGGTAGGTCCTCAGTGGCAAACATCAAATCCAGTGTTAATTTTGAAGTACCTGGTATGTCAACAACTCAGAAGTGAAAGGATGGGCTTCTAAAGGTCTTCTGTTTTTCCCTAATTGCTTAATGGTGTAACTTGAACTGGCTGGCAGACAATCCAGCCAGCATTCTGACCACTAGGATTTCTGTAAGACATGTCAGTCATTCAAGACAATCATCTAGTGTCATCAGCTTTGAATGGCTGAGGACTTTTTTTTGGGGCTTGTATAACTAAAATCCACATTCTATTTTAAATTCTCCAGTATATATCAGAAGATGAGGATCTTTTTTTTTTTTGGAGTACTTTGTCAGGACAGCAGCCCCTTTGTGGAAACTGCCTAAAAGGTTTCTCTGTGAAGAGGTTGTTAACTCTTTCACCTGTAAAAGGAAGAATTATCAAGTGTGTGGTTCTACATAAAGATGACACCAATTCTTCCAAAACTGAATAAACCCAAACCTTTCCCTAATTCTTACAAAAGCTGTGTAGCACTTTTTTTTTTTTTTCTCATAAAGTAAAAATTTCAGGAAAGGCATTTGATCAGCTTACAGACTTGGAGATTAAAGCAGTTGATTCTTTTTTCCCTTCTCAGTGATGGAATTTAAAATTGCACATTGGCAGTTCCAGGCATATGTCAACTTTTCTTTCCTCACTTCACTGGTACCTAGGTAGCAGATTACCCTCCACTTTTTGATGGGCAGTTTGCTGAAAGAGGGAAGATTTTTCCATCATAGTCAAGGTAATAATGTTATGGCAAGAATACAGTTCCTCACCTGGAAGCCTTGAAGATAGTGAAGGCAAGGATGCTTGACTTGAGTTTTCTTAGTATATTTATAGATGCCAGCTTGAGTTAGGCATTAATTTATACCTGATCGAAAGCCTACAAGATAAAACTAATTAGAAATTGAAGCTTCCAAGATTTTTCCTTTTTTCTTTCCAGTATATAGAAGAACAGCATGCAGAGGAAGGAGATGAGCTCTAATTAGCATTTCTTATACCACCAGCTTTTAGAGCTTCAGGATAGTTTCATTCCATTTCCAAGATACATTGCTGAAGAGGGATTACTACCTTATTTTTACAATGTATGCATTTACTTACAAGCAAGGGAGAAGAAGCTAAATAAACTGAATGCTTTTGTTTGTTTTAAAGCCAAATAGAGGACTTGGTTGTTGGAAGTCTTTAGCATTTGCTTATCTCCTTGTACAGTATGTTAAGTAGGTTGAGCACAGTTTTCTAATCTATTCCGGTTGCACTGACTAAAGTGATGCATTACTATCTCATGTTTGAAACACTGCTTTCTCTGAATTGCTGTAGGCATTTTAATCATGGATGTTGTACTGAACAATGTTTAAGCCTACTAAGGCTGTTTGATTCCAAGTGCTGATAAACTTTTCTACTAGTGACCTAAACACAGATGTTGATATAACTAGTAACCAAAGAAAGGCTTTTACCAGTAGAGTTTGACTGCCTGATGACCTATAAATGTTTAGGAAACCATTCTTTGAGGCTTCAGTAGCAGTTCAACAGTGTCATACACATTTTCAACAGCTAGCTTTCCCTTCCAGCTCTTTAGTGATGGAACCTCCACTTACTCTTCTCTTGCATAAACAGAATGCACTGATTCATATAAATTGTAACAATATTAACCTTTAAACTGTTGTTTCCAGTTGCTCTTGCATTTGACATTACTTAAGCAAGATGGCAGTGCTTAAACAGTCCACTTTGGTCTTTCAAAATAACATTGATTTGTGTTACCGTTTTTTTCTCTACAACTTTGAATCTCAAGTTTACAAAATTGTGTGTTCTGTATATCTGATGCTTCACTGAAATTAGAGCGGGAAAACTAATTTATTCTTAGCTGTTAAGAAAGCACATTTGTGCAGGGTGAAAGGAAATTCCTCGTGCTCTTTGCAGTTAATGAAAAGGATTTCAGAGGTTTTCCATCTGTTCCTGAGTCAGAAGACTAAGAAATTCTCATGACTTGCATAGCTGCAGATGAGAGGTACATTTAATCTCAGAGCGTTCAGATCAGTAACTCTTAATCCAAGAGAAAAAACCAACCCCCCAAACAAAACAACCTTTCTTTTTCAGATGTGCTTTACAGAGTATTACCTTCATATTTTTACTATATTTTTGACCCCACATTAAATTTGGTAGTTGTAGCACTAAGTTACATGATTGCCAGACCTTGGAGCAGTTTCAGATAATGATTTTAGTAGTGTGTCTTAAAGTCAGTTTTGGTTTAATATGTGGTAAAGACATCTGAATTAATACTTTCTCCTTTACATTCCTTTTATTTTAATTCAATCCAGTTCTTTGTGATCCTTCTACTGTTAAAAAATAAACAGGTACTGATAGCTGATTTATGTTCATGTTTAGAGTATAGTAGCTTTTTTTCAGCAAAGAATTACCAACGGAAAATAGTAGATGCTTTTTACAATACCCAACCATGTTCTAGTCTTGAGAAACACTGCTGTACTTCAGTTGAACTAGGTAGAGCACTGACTGATGCAATTTCTGTGCGAGTAGTAAAGTTACCCTTCTTAAATTCTCCTTTGTTCTTTATTTGTATCTTACCTTGATGCTGCACAATTATTTTCAGACTTGAATTAGTTTAAAATTAAGGTCAGTATGTCCAGCCCTATGAAAGTCAGTCTTCAGTTGTCAGCCATTACTCCATTCTTACTGAAATTAAAATATTGAATATTTGTACTAGCTTATTAGCTTGCTTGGTGGTAGAGTGGGTTCGTGAAAGTTTTCAGGTGGAAGGCAGAGAACTTGAAGTAAGCTAGGTGACCTGTGTTCTTTCAGCTTTCATATCCATCTCCCCACAAGACCAAGTCTCCCCATGGAATGTGGATGTACTTCTTGCTTGGAACCTTGTAGTTAATTACATTTGGCTATATAATTCTAATAACTTGCATGTGTGTTGTGCTTGCTTGCTTTTCAATAGCTGACAAAGGCTATAGGAGATCTTGAGGGTTTGTTAAAAAAAAAAAAAAAAAAAAGCCAAACAACAAAAACAAAAAAGACAACATTTTTGTAAAAAAAATAATAATAAAAAAAAAGGACTGGCAAGAGAAATGTGCCAGGCTCTGACCTGAGTAGAACCAACAAGGATCCCAGCTTTTTGTCTGAAAGAATCGTTTAAATAGTTGTTAATGAAATGAATTGGGTAGCATGTGTGTTTTCACATTGTTGTCCTCCAAGCAACCAAAAGAATTAAAATACCCTACATTTCAGCAAGGCTGTTTGGGAGATGTCTTGCCCTGTTTATATTTATAATTTAAATAACATTGAGTTGTAGTGAGTGTTCAGCATATTAATGCCTGACTTAAAAGATTAGCAGAATTTGAATGACTTGCATTGTTTTCCTTAATTACAGCTATACAAAAATGTAGATACTTGCATAAAACCCGTCATTGGATCTAGGTATGTTTCAATGACATAGCAAGAGGAGGACCAAGACAAGTAAATATGCGCACAGTTTATATCTGTCTTAAGATGCTTTACTGTTCTGGGAAGAGATGTCCTTCTTCATGCAGATTCTGCTCTTCCTCTAATTGCTCTTAGCTTCTGTTTGTTTTCTTTAGTTGAACTAAAACAAGAAACAAAGCCCTCAGACTGACTATTTTCTGTCTCTCTAATATATACACGTTGTACTTGCTTTTAACCTCATCTACTGCATGTTGTTAATGCTGTACACAAAATGCAGTTGGAGTATTTCTTTGTTGTACAGCATGATGCATTTCATTCCCCTCTCTAGTTTACCTCCCATTAGCTATATATTGCTTTATAACTGGAAAAAAATGAGTTTTTTTGGAATTGAATCTGTTTGCATTTAAAAATATTTTTTCCTGTGAGTCTTGAGAAATGTCCTGCTTGGAGAGTCTGAGACAGTATTTTCCTGTGTTTATTCATGTTACTTTGCTTTATTTTATAAGTGGATATTGATTTCTGATGTGTTGTTACACTTAATGTTTAATAAATCTGACTTCCATTTTGAAAAGTGAAACTGTGTTAGTGAAAGTGTTATGTAATGTTACCTGATCTTAGAGTGTTCCTATAGTATATAAACTTTGATTGTTACTTACTAAAACCAAAGAAATAATGAGATAAATTTTCTTCTGCTTAGGATTCTGGCCAATATTTGTTTGTTTCATGACATTATTGAAACTCGACAGCAATATTACTGGGAAGGCACATGTAGAGACAGTTTTGTTTGTCAGCTAGGGTGCTACAGTTAGGCTTAGAAATCCTGAGTCTTACTGCTTTTGCTTGAAATAACCTGTCTATTTTCAGGATTTTGTGGGTTTTATTTCAAACAAGGTGAAAAGCTGTTCCAAATGACTGTTGGATTAATGCATAGCCTTGTGATTTTGAGTATGACGATTAGTTTGAGAACCTGGGGCTCTCAAAAAAAAAGAAAAATCAACTCCGGGAACTCTGGGAAGGAAGAAGCATTAGGTATACATCAGGAAGAGCTTTTTAAAAAGGGCTTATCTTGTAACCGAAAGTTGAACCTATGCGGGGATGGCAAGTTTGCAGTGAGATAAAGGAGTGACAGTACAAGTGCGGACCATGGGATCAGTGTGATTTGTGTGTAGAGAACTTACAGTGCAGAGTAAGTTTCTCCTAGATAAAAATAGGGTATGGGTAATTGAAGCTGTATATAAATTATTTTCAGTTGTAGTTGTCTAATACAGCCCTCTTCAGAAGCAATAACTTGGTGTGAGTTGGTCGCTGGTTTCCCTTGAAATTGTCAGTGTTCTTGACTAAATGGTGTTAACTGTCAATGGAAAAAAGTGTATAGGCTGTCGAAGCCTAAATTAGCTCTGCTTATTCAGAGAGCTAAATACCTTCCTGTTGGAGACCTACTGCTAATTTCTCCTGCAAGTTTAGATTGAGCTATTATAGCATAGTTTATAAGAAATGTCTTTACTTCAAGACTGGGCACCCAAGTAAGTGGAACACAAAGCACTCTGATCCCATGGGATATTACTGAGCTTTGGTTAATTAACCTCAGCAAGCTGGTATTCAGTCACTGAAGTATTTTTTCTTCTAGATGAACTGCTTTTGATTACTATTGAATTAAAGTTAATTTCCTCACCCTGCCAAATTTAGGCTTTTAAACTGATAGTTTCATCAGTTCCACTGGGCAGTGACATTGCATGTGGAATTCTGTAGCATCCTGCTTTTGCAGTCTGTGAATTGAAGAGTGTGGATTAGGGTTGAAATGGAACAGGTAATCTCTTGTCCTTCCGGTGTTGAGCTCTTCCTAGGGATAGAGTGCTCTTGTTTAAACTGGTTCTGGGTCAGTTTTCCTAGAGGTCTCCCTTACTCCCTGTTCTTTTTGACTGCCTTGTAAGGGTGTGCTAAGTATCTGCTAATGCAGCTATACAGCAGAAAATATTTCTTTATCAAGGAATTTATCTGTATTCAAAGTAATGTCTGGCTGGGCTCCCTGTCAGCTTAATGCTGCAATACTTGTCTGCTTCAATCCTGTGTCTCTTCTACTTCTGTATTGAAAAATACCACTTTTCCCCCAGTGTTTCCAAGAGGAAGTTAACTAGTTAAGTTCTGAAGGCTGGGGTTTATCTGTTCTAAGAGGCCTTATCTGCCAGCTATGATAATATTGATGATATATGAATATGGTGATAATATTCTGGAAGTAATCTCTGAACCTCATGCTGGATTTTCTATTTGTTCTGTATACTGTTCACGTCTTGCAAAGCCACTTATCCTCCAGTTTTTCTCATTGGTTTTATAAAGAGGAGGCTTAGCGATAGGAAAATATTTCAGAAATTGGAAGTCACAATTACAGCACATGGTTGAAGGCATGTAAATACATGTGTGGGTGAAGAAAGAGGCTGGGGACAGGGGCACAGGAGAAAGAGTCTACCATTATTTGTCTGTGCTCTGAAATGCAGGAGTGTGGAGGAATGATGGACTGATTATAAAGATGAGGCATATGAGAGGGAAGTTTGAACACAGACTATGTAATTACTGAAGTGCCTACTCCCCACCCCCACCCCCCCCACGCTCCTGAAAATGCCTCCTCTGTTTTTAAGGTGTAGAGATAAAATCCTAAGGAGGAGTGTGAATTAAAATACTGCTGGTTTGTGGATGGAAAGAGGGATCCATTCTGCTTTCTACTCAACCTGTAGAATGTGTTAATCTTTTGTAGCCATTTTAGATAAAATAGTTTGAGAAGGATAAACCATCATAAATAACTTTGGATATGCCTTTGGAGATAGAATGTTATCTGCTAGGAATGCTCCAAGATAGATGACTATGCTAAATCTCTACAAAAAGAAACCCCACAAAACCACAAGCAAACCCCAAAACAACAATGACCAGAACCTGTGGTGTTTTAAGTATTTTCACTTTAGTATGCTGTTGCCTAATTAGAGCATATAACAGTCTGAATAAGTGTCAGAGTTTTCAATTAATTTCTGTTCAGGATAGAAGAAGCATCAGAGACAGAAAAAAAACACTTGAGTTTTGATGAAAGTTGATAAAAGTTAATGTATTGCCAGTATCTAACAAGTAAAGGGCTTCTGACTGTGGACTTTTTCTGATGAAGTCCATGACACTTTAAAAAGACTTTGCATTCATACGTCTAGGCATTGCTGAATTGTTCAGCCGAAGGGGTGCTTTAACTGTAGTTTCAGCTTCAGTGTACGTCTTCAGATTTGTAAACAGCAAATCCTCCAAATTTAATATATAGAAGTAAAAAAAAAACAACAACCCAAGCCCAAAACCCTGTTGAGAAAATTCAAATAAAAGAATGCAGTCTTTTAAGAAAAGTTTTCTAGTGTAAAAGAACTAAATATATTGTGCATCGGTGATCATAATTTGTTTTGGTATGCTGCTCAACCCATCACTCCCAATGTCTTCCTCAACAGGAAGTTATGTTTTGTAGTAAATCTGACTTTTTGTCTTGTGTAATGCAAAGAAAAGGCTGCTGTGCAGAGCAGCTCTTAAGTGTACATATGCAGCCTCCATTGCCTGAATCAGGCCTGGGATTCTCCTGCTGCTTTGCTGTTGTCAATGTGTCTCCTCATGTTACAGGCAAACCTAAGTTTTATTTTTGGCAAGTTTAAAGTTTTTTATTGGAGATGTTTTTAAAATTTATTAGTCAAGCCTGGAATACTTTGTTCCTCAAGGTCTGTCTAGAGCTACTGGGCATTGCTAGGCATCATGTGTATGAGGCAACGACTGTATCTACTCAGTGTCATTGCTAATATTAGGGTGCTGTAGACAAGTAAACTAGTTGAGGCTCTGCCAGGAGCAGAGAAAATTCTCATTCACCAAATATTGAAGCTTTTTCTGTCTAAATCATGTAAAAATTAAGAAAAAGCCTTGAAAGAGCTCTAGTTCCTGAAGTCTTGAATCTGGCTATTTTCTTGAAAAGAAAAAATTAGTATTACTTTGTCCTTCAATATCTGAAAGTACTATGGATAAAGGAAAACAGTAGTTTCAAAGGGCTGTAAAAGAAGGTGCTCATGACAAAGCAGTCAAGCTAAGAAACTGAAGGGAGTAATATGCTTGCATGAGCTGATGGGAATAGTGAAGACACCTTGTTAGATTTATTGGCCTTTAATTTCATTAAAGATGGTAAAGATGGAATTTGTATAATAAAGCATTAGAGGAGTTTGATAAATACATGTTAGAAATGTCAACTACTTTGTTTAGAATGCTTCAGGTGTAATTTAGAGCTCCGTAAAGAGACTTGGCAGCCCGCTGTAAAATTTGGTGTCAAGCTGCTAATCAATTTGAACATGCATGATGTCAGGATTGTGTGTGCAGAATCATAGAATCATAGAATCATAGAATGGTTAGGGTTGGAAAGGACCTCAAGATCATCTAGTTCCAACCCCCCTACCATGGACAGGGACACCTCTCACTAAACCATCCAACACAAGGCTTCATCCAACCTGGCCTTGAGCACTGCCAGGGATGGAGCACTCACAGCCTCCCTAGGCAACCGATTCCAGTGCGTCACCACCCTAACAGGAAAGAATTTCCTCCTTATCCAATCTAAAAAAAAATATTTTTTTATAGAAAATAGTGATAAAGGCATTTAAAGTATGGCCAGTTGTACAAAGTAATAATTAGTTACTGTGATGCTCTTACAAGAGCTTTTCTTGATCTTTTTGAGTCAATCATATTGAGAGATACAGTGTACTCTTGGGCAGTAGAGCAAGCGAAAAAGACAACCAAGCCAGGCTCTTCCACATGTCTGAAGAGACTGCTGTTCAGAGCCCTCATTAATGACAATGGTAATAATTTGAGAATTATCTGGAGATCCTGTAATTTAGAGGTCCTGCAGGAGTCCTGTGAGGGGGAGCTGCATGAAAGCAGAAACTACCGCTGTCACGTTCTATAAAGGCAGCTAAAGACCATATACTTTGACATGCCTTGCTTCAGAGTTTATAGCTGAGAATACAAGTTCTGCTTATGCTCACCTTTTTTTATCTAGAGCTATTGAAATTAAGTGTATGATCCTCAATAACATGTACTCCTTCTCTCATTTCTCAATATTCTCTTTAGGTATATCCATTGCCAAACTTGAGTATTTACCCCATGCTTACCTGCCATACACATGTGTAGGTAGAAGTGATGTATTTTGATTCAGATGATTTTTGTCTTTTTGGCTTCTCCCAGATTGTCCAGTATTCCTGCAGAACCAATTGTTCTGAGATTGTATTATTTCCAGACTGAATGGAAATAATTCAGCTTTCCTTGGCTATCTTGGATTTTATCTCCTGTAGTTAAGAATTCTCAAGTGTCCTATTTTCCAGGGGAGCTCAGACAAACCTATTATCAAAGAGCTGTGGTTGATTTTGTTGCGTTACAACCAAACATTAGTTTTCTTCTTTTGTTCTGGAGAGAGAAGGGGGTGTATGTTTTCCATCCCTTTAAAGATGTTCTTCATCTCCAAGCACTGTGTAAGATGGCATATGTTCAGAATTTAACATCAATGGAGAAGGCAGCACTGTAATTCACATATTTTGATTTGACAGTTAGGTCACAAATATGCTAATGTTCAACTTGTTGGTTATTACTGCTGCTCCTTTTCACAAGGGAAAATTAGTATGCACATTAGAGGATGACTTCCCTACAAGGAATTATATAAACTAGGCAGGCAGCTCAATTTCTTAGCTGTTGTGAAAAAGCCGTTTTTCTTTCTGTATTCCCTCTCTGGGAGAAATCAAAGATTAATTTGCACAGACATACTTGGGAATTAAACAAATAGTTCTCTCAGTGTAAATGCAGCCTGAACCCTGTGGAAACACTAGCTTTTTTTTTTTTTTTTTAGAGTCTTACACTGGTGTATCCCTGTTAAAGTTCAGTGTTCGTGATATATCACACTCATAGTTTGCCTATTGAAGACTTTAGTGAAATCTGTGTGTACTACCAGGGAGTGCTTTTCCTTGCATTAGGAGACGGGACTGTAGCAGAAAAAGAACACCTGCTTTGAGCAGTACTGTACTATAGGGTGTAGTTGGAGCAGTGAAGAATTTGGGTGAGAGAGAATCAAAGGTATGAATTCAAAGATTGCATTGGTATTACTTTTCAGGATTGTGAATCTATAATTGGAAGCTTGCATTTTTGTAGTTTACTGGTATGGACACCAAAAAGATTTTACCAACACCTGTGGCTTTTAAGCTGGTTTAAAATAGTATCCTATAAACCTGAAACGCTTTAGTGCTCCATCAACTTCCCAAATTGAAATTATAGCTTATGCAAGTTACCTTGAGCATTTCTTCCAAATTGTCTTCTAATAAGATTATTACTGATGTTCTTATTGCACTTCTGTCCCCGTGTCTGGTAGTATGATATGGTTAGCTGAAATTAGCAAATTCTTGCTAAGTCATGCTGGAAGTGTAACCAAAATCTTAATTACTGAATTAATTAATTAATATTTATTTATGCTGTCCCTCTACAGCAGAATTAGGTTGTAGAAATACATAGGAAAATACTGTTGTGTATGAGACTGCACTTTGCATCTTTACAGCATAAGAATATATCAGACTATGATCACATATACTCTGCACTATGCAAATCATTTACCTGTCCTTACTGAGAATTGAGGTAGTGTGGGTTTATTTCTGGTTTGGTTTTTTTTTTTTTTTAGTGATAAACATAGCAGTAATGTCTTGCTCACAACAGTGAAGAAGTTTGCTTCATGAAACTTTCTTTATACACCCCTTTTCATCTTACATGGTGATGGCTGCTCTGGAATACTCTACAAAACTGCAGGTCTCGCAAAACTGCTTTTAATGAACCAGTAGGACTTCGTTCTTTTCTGTTTCAGCAGAGAGATAAAGCCCCAGCTGAGCTTTCCCAGTGCACTCCAAGATAGTGTTTGATCACTTTGCCTGGACTGCTACAGACTATGCTTTGTACATTTTGAAGGCCTTACTTGATAGGACCCAACTAGCTCAGTCATGTTCGGTCTGAATGAAACAGCTACTGCCTATCATGGCAATCTTCACAGTAATGACAGGAACAGAAGAAAACTCCTGTAAAAGAAAATTGCTTCAAACTTAACTTCGTCATTGCATATGTGTATTTATATACGCATACATATATGTATAAAATAAATATATGGCTAAGGGTCCACATAAATTCCCACTAACACCTTAAAGCAATAAAGCATTCAAGTGAAAAAGTCTGCTGTTTCATCTATTGTCACTTTGAAGTGAAAGATTTCTGTTGTTTTCTGGCCTATCAAAGCTGAGTATCGACAAAGGTAGTAACTTTGGATCTTTGCTTTAATTAATACAAAGAGATAACATAATACATTTAGTTAAGCTTCAGACAGGAAGCTGAAATCTAGTTCTTATTGTCACTTACCTGCTTTGTGATTTTTAATTAGTTCAATTGTTCTGTAAAATAAAGTCAGTAGTAACTGGCTTCCTGCTAGGGCTTGAATAAATGTTAAGCTTCTGTTAATTGAAAGTACTGTTCTGAATTCGAGATATTATTAGTTATTCACTAGATTAAGGGATAAAGCTCTTCTGAGAGCTAAGCATTTTCTCTTGCAAAGGGAAGTGTTGATTTTCAAAGCTACCTTGAACTCTGTTCGGTGTTTCAGGATGCTTTAACCTAGTAATTTTGGGGGGATGAGGGGGAAGGGAAGTGAGTGGCAAGTAAGATGAAAAGCCAGGAAAAGTATAATATAAAAAGCAGGTTTGACCTTCCTTCATCTTGAACAGGGACTTTCATAAAGTGACATGATGGGGGAAAGAAAAGACACAAATGTACTGCGAACGTGAATTGTGGTACAGAACCACCACAAAGACTTCAATAATGCTTTATATGTATTTCACATCTGTGTTGCTAATTATTCTAAAAACCTTTATAAATTAATGAAGTGCACACAAATAGGAGAGAAAAATGTTCAAGCTTATCCTGTAATTGCTGCTCACTAGCTGGAGACATTAACATATGTACTCTGCTAAAACATCGTACGTGTTTCTGGAGTTTGTGTTTCCTTTCCTGAAAAAGAGGCTTGCAGCTTGATTTTCATTGCAACTCAACATGCTCAGTTAGCCCACCTCGTGTTTCAAAAGCATTCTGGGATCTTATTCTGGGTGAGATGACTGATGGCTTAACCTGCTAGTGGGTTGCAGTTAGTGTGTATTTCCTGAGAATGTCTAGCAATATCTGATGGCTTGCCACACATTGATTTTGAAGCATATTGAGGAACAGTCAGTTTCCTTTTTCCTTCCCCCCCCCGTGCTTTATTCAGTCACCAGAACATGGATCACAGGATCATGGAACTTTTAGAATCCGAGGAAACCACTAGAGACTGTCTAATCTAACACCCCTACTGAAGGCAGGGTCACTGTCCTGGTTCAGCAGTAGCAGTCGTTTTTCTACTTCTTAGTAGCTGATGCAGTGCTGTGGTTATGACTTTCGGCCTGGGAGCAGCGCTGATAACACCGATGTTTTTAGTTGCTGCTCAGTAATGTTTAGTCTGACCAAGGACTTTGAGTCTCGCGCTCTGCCAGGGAGTAGGGGAAGCCAGGAGGAAGCAGAGACAGGACACCTGACCCAAACTAGCCAAAGAGGTATTCCAGCACGTCATGCCCAGTGTATAAAATGGGGACCGTTACCTGGAAGGGCTAGATCACTGCTCAGGTCGGGCTGGGTATCGGTGGGCAGGTGGTGAGTGGTTGTATTCTCTCTCCTTGCTATTTCTGTTATCAATATTATCATTGGTGGTAGCAGCAGTGGTTTGTGTTACACCTTAGTTACTGGACTGCTCTTATTTCAACCCATGGGAGTTACATTCTTTCGAATCTCCTCCCCATCCCTCTGGGAGCTGTGGGAGGAAGTGTGGGGGGAGTGAGCGAGGGCTGTGTGGCTGAGTTGCTGGCTGGGGTAAAACCCATGACAGTCACCTACAGCAGGTTTTGAATACCTCCACAGATGGGGACTCCATAGTGTATCTCTAGGCAACTTGTACCAGGGCGTGAACAGCCTCAGAGTAAAAACCAATTTTTTTTCATTTTTTTTTTTTAATAGAAATTCTTATATGAATTTATGGCCATTATTTTGTGTCCTTTCACTATGAAGAGTCTGGATTAGTCTTGCTCTCATAAGGTATTGATACACATTGATAAGGTCCCCTTGAACTTTCTGTTCTACAACCTAAACAATCTCATCTCTCTGAGCCACTTATCAGATGTTCCTGTCCTGCAATCATCTTCATTGCCCTGTGCTGAAACTACTCCAGTTTGTCCATCTCTCTCATACTGCTTTCAGGCCTCTTCCTAGTGCATCCTGGAGGACTGTTGGTCTTTGTATCAAGGGTACTGTTCTGATTCATGTTCAATTTGTTGTCCATCAGGATCTGGTCTTTCTCTGCAGAGCTGTTTTCCCTTCTAGTTGCCCCCAAGCCTGTGTTGGTGTTTGGGATTTTTTGCCCAAAGATTTAAGATTCGAAATTTCTCTTTTCGGAAGTTTGTGAGGTTCTTTTTGGCTTATTTCTGCAGGCTGTTGAGGTCCCTTGGAATGGCAGCACACCCATCTGGTCTGTCAGCCACTTCTCCTCATCAGTTATCTGCTAACCTGCTGGTGGTGTGCTCTGTCCTACCTTCCAGTTCATTAATGAAAAGGGATAAAACATTGGTGACTGGCATCCGGTGAGCCCTTGTGCTGCTGATCAAAATGAACAATTTGAGCCTGGCAGTTCAGCCAGTTTTCATTCCTCTTTGTCCACTTTATTTTGAAGACATATCTATAAGAAAGATGTGGAAGACTGTCAAAAGCCTTGCTCACGTCAAGATAAACCATACCCAGTGCTCTCTCCTCATCCACTTAGTTCATCACTTTATTGTGGAAGGCTGTTAGGCTGCACAAGCATGATTCCTGCTTTGTAAGTTCGTGCTGATTCAACACCTCTCTGTCCCTCTTGAGGCTGGAAATGTCTTCCAGGATTATTTGCTCCATCACTTTTCCAGGGTTTGAGGTGAGGTCAGTTGGCCTTCTGGAAGATGCAACACTCACTATCTGCTGTCCTGAACCACTCTTTTCTCCGGCACCATACTCCATATCACCTCTCCAAGCAGGTCCCTGAACAGGGCAAAGTCAGCTTTTTCGGAGTTCAGGATGCTGCTCTTTCCTCTGTTCCCTCCTGAAGTACATACCTCATGGCTGCCGCAGCCAACACTGTCCCCTTCATACCCCATATACTGTGTCTGGCTGGGATGGAGTTAATTTTCTTTATAGCAGCCTGTATGGGGCTGCGTTTTGGATCTGTTACCAAATGCTTATGATGCACCAATATTTTTACTGTTGCTAAACAGTGTTAGCACAGCATGAAGATCTACTCCGTCTCTGTTCTCCCCTCTAAGGAGTTGCTTGTAGCTGGGAAAGGACACAGCTGGGACAGCTGACCTCAACTGACCAAAGGGATATTCCATACCATATGACATAGTTCTCAGCAATAAAACTGGGGAAGAGTTTCCTGAGGATGGTTATTGCTTGGGGACTACTTGAGTATCAGTTGGCTGGTGGTAAGCCATTGCTTTTGTGTATTTTTTCGTTGTTTTTTTTCTCGCCCTCTTTTCCTACCCTTTGTTAAGGTGTCTGTATCTCAAACTGCAAGTTTTAAATGTTTCTTTTTTTAAATATCACTTTTGACCTCCTGATTCTCTCCCTCATCCCTCTAGGGGGAATGTGAGTGAGTAGCTGTTTGGGGCTGAGCTGCCTGTGGGACTTAAATCACAACATCCCTGACCAATTCTTCTTTTGTTGTAAGTCAAAGTCCAGCAGAGTATCTGCCCTTGTTGGCTGCTTGATCACTGGTATCAGAAAGTCGTCGTTAACACACTCCTGAAACATCCTCAATTGCTTGTGCTCTGCTGTGTTATCCTTCTAGCAGACACTGGGGTGGTCAAAGTCTGAATGAGGACAAGGGTTTGTGCATGTGAGGTTTCTTCAGTTGTCTGAAGAAAGCCACAAAAATTCAGTATTTCCTCCTGATCCGGCTGGTTGTTGGCAAGCATGCACTACAGCATTACCTTCTTTGATCTGCCCAGTGATTCTCACCCACAGAAGCTGGTTCATCACCCACCTCCAGGCAGAGCTCCACACATGCCTGCAGTGCTCTCACATCAAGGGCAACTCTCCCTCCTCACTATCATGTTCTCTATCAACTCATTACAACAGCTGTTGTGTGAGCTGTCCCATCATGTTTCCATGGTCCCAAAGAGATCATAGCCCTGCATGCAGTCCTAATGTCTGTTCTGCATGCTGTGTTTGTCCACAGGCATTCCAGAGAGGTGCTCAGTCAGGCTGGCTTCCTGTTAATACCATGGCTGATACTATGAAGAGCTATCACAGGACAAAAGGTGCCAGTTATTGAAACTCTGAAAACATCCTTCAGTGTGTTTCTGCTTTAATGGAGATGAGAAAAGGAAGTAGTGGGGGACAACTAATGGTTGCTGTGCTCTGCTCCTGAGATATTTGTCTATTTACTCCCTCTTCCTAGCAATAGAGAGCAATTTGCTCCCCAGGGAGTCAGAAATGGGCAGTGCAGAACTGAGAAATGTGGTAAAGGTTGAGAGAGGAAAGTTTTCTCTGGCTTCTGGGGGAGAATGTCAAGTGGAAGAATGTGAAGGATAGGGTGTTTGAAGGAAATGTGATACTTGCAGGACAAATGATGGGAAGTAGGTCAAGACTGGCAGATTTGAAAAGAAAGGTGAATGTACTCAGGGTTAGTAAGAGAGCAGAATAAACAGAAATAATGATAGGGCTGGGAAATCCTAATAATATGTAATCCCACAAGCGACAAGAAAAGAAAGAATGGTCAGAAGAAACCAGTACTTTTTTAAAGTACCTATGGCTTATAAATCATGTAAGAATAAAATTCTCTGTTCTGAGTAATTCTTGACTTTACTTTCTTTGTCCTAGTGTATATATATATATATATATATTGATGTGATCTGAAATGGATCCAGAGTCATTGTGCTTTCAAGGGCTTGCTTCCCTGTACTTTGCTTCAATGGCTTTCTTTCCTGCATCCCTTGGGTGTGATAATGGCATTCTGTGAATCATAACAGCAGTGCAGAGCTTAATTAATGTTTGCAAAACACTTAGATCCTCAGATGAAGTGTGCTATGTGCATCCGGTGCAGCATATTATTGCCAATAAGCACAAGCAATTTTTAGTTCCAGCAGCAGCTCATTCTTGATGCTTTTCCTATCACTAAAACTTGCCACATGAGGATGGTCACGATGGGTTATGCCAAGGTCCAGCTATCTCAGTGTCTAGGCTCCAGGAATAGCAGGTGTTTAAGGAAGAGAGCTGTGAAAAAGACAGATGCTTTATCTGGCAGACCCTCCTGGCTGCTAGCAACAAACATTTTAAGACTTTGTGATCTGGACGTTACATTCAGAACCTGCCTCTCAAGGGAATTCTTGTCCCTGCCTTTTAAAGTAGTGCTCGGTGAGCTGGGGGATTAACCTTGCACACCCTTGCACAGGGTGTTCTCCTCCGCCTGGGAGAGAACCTAGAGGAAGAAAATGATATTTTTAGTCTGTTTAGTTGGAAGTGAATCTCCATCTACCATGATGACAAACGTATTTCAGTCACTAGAGGAAAAATTATGTGCTATTTGGTACTTTGACATAACTGCTTATGGAAGAGCCCAGCATATGTCCTTTCAGCCCTCAGAATAGGATGATTTATTGTGTTAAATTTATCTGAATCTTTAAAACCAGAGGTTTATATCCAAGGAGACATCAGTTCTTCACCCTTGTGAGCTGGAGAACCGGAGATAGATGCATTAATTCATACTAATAAGATGCTAAAATCCTAGCTTCTACATAAATTAAGCTGAAGATCATCAACTCTGTAAGGAATTGCTTTGCCTTGCCATTAGCTCATTTCCCCTCCCAGCTAGAGGACAGGGTTTTACATATCAAGTAGAAGCAGTTTTTGGCATCAAAAATATTTGGAAATGTGATATATGTATATGTATATGAACTGGAACAATTTTTCTGTTAAATTGGATGACGATTTCGTGATTTGACCAAATAGACCAATTCCTGATTTAAAACCTTGTTAAGGAAATTCTATCCCATTCTGTATGGGGAAATGGATGTCTGCTTTGTGGAGTTGTGGAAATATTTGGAGATGTGTATAATGAAAAGGCCAATAAAAATGTAAATGATCTCAACTCTATTTATCATGTATTCCACCTAGTTCCCTTGTAATGCTGCTGATTGTGATAGCAAGCAACACAGCCTACTAAATATTTTGTAACATGATTTAAAAAAAACCATGAATAAACCCACAATATTTGCATTTAATCACGAAGGGTATCTTTTCCATTTCAAATTAGTCAAAAAGGTAGTGCATATTCACCAGAATCTTTTTATCTTGGTCCTGGATTTTACTCTAGGTGGCAGAATTGTTCTATCTACAGCACATGAAGATCATTAAGAAACAAAAAATGGTTAATGATGTATTCCTCCCCAGTGTGAATAATTCTTGTTTCCTAAATCAGCAGCCTTATTTTTCCAATAGTGTCAAATTTATCAGTAAGCAGGTAGAATTCATAAGCTGTGTTTTGTAAGAGGGGAAAAAAAAAAACCCCAAAAACCTTTCTTCATAAACCCTGCCTGACTCAATTAGAAGCTGAAGAATGTTTTGTGAAGTATAATTGCTATAAAACGCTGACACTTGGAGCAACTTTTTGGGAATGTGCAACCTACGTTTAGTTTCCTAGGAGGTGTTAAGGTTGGGGGAAGAGTTAATCTTTCCAACAGTGTTATGTCAAATTATTTGCAGACAAAGGAATTAAATTCTAACACAAAATACATGTTAAACGGGGAGCTGGAGCACTTTAGACTCGTTTGTAAGGAAACATTTCTTTTAGGGTAAAATGCGTATGCTGAGCAAGTGTGGGTTCTATCTCACAGAATCACAGAATCTCAAGGGTTGGAAGGGACCTCAAAAGATCACCTAGTCCAACCCCCCCACAAGAGCAGGGTAACCTACAGTACATCACACAGGAACTTGTCCAGGCGGGCCTTGAATATCTCCAGTGTAGGAGACTCCACAACCCCCCTGGGCAACCTGTTCCAGTGCTCTGTCACTATCTCGCAGGTGCGTTGTACGGGTCTAGAAGGATTGAGCTCATCTGATGGTTAGATGGTTACTGTAGATTAGCACTTTGACAAAAGCTCCACCCTCAATCCTCTAATTCAATAATTTTGGTTTGGAGCGTGGGGTTTAATTTCTTTATTACCCAGTGTAGTATTTTAAGCATAATCTCTTGCGTCCTCCTGACAGTGTTTCTGAACTTCAGATTATAAAAAAATAAGAACCAAAACCCAGAGGATAAATGCTTTAGTCTGTTAGGGATATCAGACATTTGAAGTCCAGAAATCTTTCTGCAGCTGTGGAGGAGAGTAGAGATGCCAAAGGTGTAATGTTTTTCCTCTTTCTCCACTTTAATGATGCCAGTGCTTCTGTTTAGTATGTGTTTTTCTGTTGCCCTGTGTCATTACACTCCCTTGCCACCCTTGGCCAGTATGTTATTGCTATTCCTAAACAAAAACTATTTAGGAAAAGTCCCCTTGCTGTGCTTACTATTTGTTCTAAATTTTGTAGCCTGGTTGCTGTTGTGCAGGTTTTGAGCACATAAGTAACGACTGGAACAAAACGGAAAGAAATAATAAGCTTTCTCTGAGATGCTTGCCTGCGGTTTGTGGACTATCTAGGCTCTTTTTTTTTTTTTTTTTTTTTTTCCCTCTCTCTAATACTGGCTTATTGCAGTAGAATTGAAAGCACCCTTTACTTATACTGAGTATAGCTTTCCTCCCGGAAGGATTCTTTGAAGCAAAGTGGAGCTTCTTTGTAAATGCAGGGAGTACAAATTACGTACATGAGTGTGAATATAGTCATTGCCTGAACACACCAGAAGCAAGAATAGAAGGTGAAAGACTCCCATGGCAATTTATCCATGGAGACTTTTGAAATGCATTTTTTACTTGATTTCACTTAACTTCAATCAGAAGTTTATAAGGGTGTGTGGGAGTACATGGGGGTATGTCACACTGACTGATAAAGGGTGTGGGAATGTGAGAATGTTTATTTCTGTAAGATGTTGTCAGATGTGATGAAAAGGAGAAGGCAGAAGCAATAATAAAAATGCAGACTCAGACCTGACAGACAAACGTACTGGGGCAAAGACAAGAAACAAAAACTAATGGATTATTAGGAAATAACTGGGACTTCAGCTGATATGGTTGCTAACCTGAGGGTCCAGGATGTTGCAGTGGGTCACTGATGCTGAAGCTGATGGAGGAATGTGCAAGGCAAGGGGATCAGGGGGGAACAAAGTGGGAGTAGACAGAAAAGTGCATGGAAGGGGCTTGTTACTTGCAAAACGGAGCTAGTCAGTCTGCCTGTCTGAGCCCTGCACCTGATCACCACAGTATGATCTTCCAATTAAGATCCTTTTTTAATGACCTCTCTGTGTAATCTCATTGTGTGCGAATGCTGCAAGGACTAGGTGCTGATGTGGATGTATCTGGTGCCAGCAGCTGGAGTGGTGCTGGCCTATGGAGGCAGCTACTGGAGCCAGTGGGGTCTCTCTGCCATTCCCTGAGCAGGTGAGGCCTCAGCCCCAGCCCCTAGGTGGGAATGGTGTGGGGTGAGTGAGGGGCTGGGGGCCACAGCCCGTGTGCCTGGCGCTGGTGGCTGTGGTAGTGAGTGTGTCTCCCTGGACCTGGTGTGAGTGTATTCACTAGCAAACATGAAACAGGACTAGCTAGCAACAGGGGACCTGAGGGATAGGTGAGAGGGCCCAGGGTCTGGGAAGGGGTGTGGAAGGGAGAGAGGAGCTGTGCCAATGCTCAAGGGTTCCACAAGTGTCCCTGTGAACCTAGAGGGTACTCTGTGTGTGTGTCTGTGCCTTCGCAGCTGAATAGGAGGAGGGAACTTGGCTAACTGGGCTTGTGTTTTACAGGAGTCCAGTAAGTGGGCGCAGTGAAGGCAGTGCCTTGCCTGTGGCAGTTTGTGTGACTGGTCTTGTCTGTGCCCTCTGTATGTGTATGCTTGTGTGCCCGTGTGTGAATTTGGGGTCACATGTGTGCGGTTTGGTGCAGGTTGAATCTGGCAGTGATAAAGGAGCAGACATGTCTCTCAGCCTGAGCAGAGACTCTGGCATCCGGCTGGGCTCCATTGGGAGGGTCTGGGTGGCAGCTGCTGGAGGTGGCTGCTGCTCCCAACATCCCTTAACAAAACTCTTTTGTTGTATTAAAAATGACATGCTAGGAAAACCTTGCTTTTGAGGGTTGTTTTTAAGCTGAAATGTAAAATGAAGTTTAAATAAATAACTAAAATTGTTAGTGGAAAATCTTCAGGAAAATATGAATATTTGAATTTGTGAAGAAACTGCAGGTCAGCTTGGCTCACAAACTCTTAAACATTTTTAAAGAGGACTTCAAGAATACTTTGCCTATTTTTGAGCTTCAGCTTTATTTGCGTATAAATCCCAAAGCCTGTAAGTTCAGCACTGCTATAGACTATAAAAGCAGGATTTTATTGACTAAAAGTGGTATGAATTTGTACTCCTACCACTTCTAAAAAAAAATAAATCAACTTGATTACTGAAAAAAGAGGCTTAAAGGCTGCCTTCGATTGCTCAATTTGTTTGTAAGAAATCTGTTCTGTTTTCTTTACAAAACTGTAATCGGTGATATATATTTGTGGGAATATTTTGGCTCTCGTGGGATTTTGGCACTCTGCATGCTAACTAGTGCTACGGCAATGTAACCATTTATCATTAGGCAGTCTTGAAGGTCTTCAGCATTAATGTTGCTATGCACTGCTTGATATGACAAGACCAGTGATTCTATAGATTACTCATACCCTGTTGTCAATGAGGAAGGTCATACAAAACTGAATTCTGCTTAATGTAATCATATTTCTTAATTTGTAGCTTCTTAAATTTAAACAAAATGCTTTCTCCTTGCTGTAGGAGAATTGAACTAATCTTCTTTAGCTCGTAACTGCAATTCTTGTGCCGTTCTATTTTGGGAGAATAGGTTTATATTATCGCCTGCCTGTAAAACTATTCAGAGGTCACCTTTTGCAACATCATTTTTCTTCTAGCTTGCTCTAGTCACCATGAGGAGATTCTGTTCTCTGTGAAGTGGGAAGCCTATGATAATATTGTTTAATGTGTTTTCCACAGGGCTTTGCTATCAAGGAACGTAAAGTGATGTTCAGGAGGTGAGGGTTACTGCCTTTGTAGCTGTTCTCTGTACCAGAAGAATGTCATACTTTTACATCTTTTTAATGTTAATGAAGCTGTCTTACAAAAGGTTTTTGACTTTGTGTTTTATCCCAGAAAAAGCATAAGTGAAACCCTTGCACTCACCACTTTACCAAGTATTGCTCACAATTTTATTTGTATGAGCTGTAAACAGTATCAATATCTGGTCCACCCTTATTAACATGGCATTAAGAAAAACTGTCTTTGCTTCTCTTGGGAATATCAGTTTATGTGCTTTGACCTTGCTCTGTGTCAATCTTCCACTTGTTTTCCTTCAGGTATATTGTCTCAGTGTTTTACTATTCAAACATGGTGGTTGAAACTATTTCTTTACCTCTTCAAACCAGTGTGCTGTGCTTGTGTCTGGTGGGCTGCCTTGCTGCTGTAGAGGCCGTCAAGGGAAAGCCTGGTGCTAACATCAGCTGTCTGGTGGGGCTGCTGTAGTTTCACTGAGAAAACTTGTGGACAACTTCATAGAATCATAAAATGGTTTGGGTTGGAAAAGAACTTAAAGATCATCTAGTTCCAACTCCTTAAAGAGCATCTAGTTCCAACCCCCCTGCCATGGGCAGGGGCACCTCACACTACACCATATTGCTTAAGGCTCTGTCCAGCCTGGCCCTGAACACTGCCAGGGATGGAGCGTTCACAACTTCCCTGGGCAACCCATTCCAGTGCCTCACCACCCTCACAGTTATGAACTTCTTCCTTACATCCAATCTAAACTTCCCCCGTGTCGTGGTTTAAACCCAACCACAAAAGCTCGTTCACTCACTCCACCCCCTTTTCTCTTTCTCCCTCTTTCTTTCTTTCCATCCCTCCCCCCCTGACCCGACCCTCCCCGCTCCCGGAGGGATGAGGAGGAGAATTGAGGGAATGTAACTCTCACGGGTTGAGATAAGAACAGCCCAGTAACTAAGGTATAACACAAATCACTACTGCTACCACCAATGATAATATTGATAAGAGAAAATAACAAGAGAAGAGAATACAATACCACCGCTGAACGAGTTCGACCCCCACAAAGAGAGCCCTTGACCTTCTGGGTAACTCCCAGTTACCTCCCTGGGCATGACGTGCTGTGGTATGGAATACCTCTTTGGCTAGCTTAGGTCAGGTGTCCTGTCTCTGCTTCCTCCCGGCCTCCCCTTGTCCCCAGCAGAGCATGAGACTCACAAAGTCCTTAGCCAGAATAAACATTACTTAGCAACAATTGAAAACAATCGGTGTTATCAGCTCTCTGCCCAGGCTGGAAGTCAAAACACAGAGCTTGCACCAGTTACTAAGAAGGAGCAAAACGGCTACTGGTAAACCCAGGACGCCCCGTTTAAGTTTTAACCCGTTACCCCTTGTCCTGTCACTACAGTCCCTAATGAAGAGTCCTTCCCCAGCATCCCTATAGGCCCCCTTCAGGTACTGGAAGGCTGCTATGAGGTCTCCACGCAGCCTTCTCTTCTCCAGACTGAACAGTCCCAATTTTCTCAGCCTGTCTTCATACGGGAGGTGCTCCAGTCCCCTGATCATCCTCATGGCCTTCCTCTGGACTTGTTCCAACAGTTCCATGTCCTTTTTATGTTGACGACATCAGAACTGTGCACAGTACTCTAAGTGAGGTCTTACAAGAGCAGAGTGGAGGGGTGGCCATCCAGCCGGTTCTTTATCCACTGAGTGGTCCATCTATCAAATTGATGTCTCTCCAATTTAGAGAGAAGAATGTTGTGTGGGACAGTGTTGAACGCTTTGCACAAGTCCAGGTAGATGACGTCAAATGCTCTGCCCCTGTCTATCAGTTCTGTAGCCTAGTCATAGAAGACCACCAAATCTCCCTTTAATGAATCCATGTTGGCTGTCAAACCAAGTTCTGTGAGTCTTCTATTTTCCCCTTCTTGAAAATGGGGGTTATATTTCCCCTTTTCCAGTCATCGGTTCTTCACCTGACTGCCATGATTTTCAACTATGGTGGCCAGTGGCTTAGCAACTTCATTTGCCAGCTCCTTCAGGACCAGCGGATGGATTTCATCAGGTCCCCATGGACTTGCGCACGTTCAGATTTTTAAGATGGTCTTGAACCAGATTCTCTCCTACAGTGGGCCCAAGGTCTTCATTCTCACAGTCCCTGCATCTGCCTTCCAAGACTTGGGTGGTGTGGTCAGAGCACTTGTTGGTGAAGACCGGGGCAAATATGTCATTGAGAACCTCAGCCTTCTCCAAATCCAGGGCAGCCAATTCTCTTGTTCCCTTCCAGAAAGGGCCCACATTATCTCTAGTCTGCCTTTTGTGACATACCTATAGAAGCTTTTCCTGTTACCCTTGACATCCCTGGCCAGACTCTGCTCTGTCTGAGCCTTAGCTTTCCTGGTCTGATCCCTAGCTTCCCAGACAACATCCCTGTATTCTTCTGAGGCCACCTGTCCTCACTTCCACCTTCTATAAGCTTCCTTTTTCTTTCTGAGTTTTCTAATCAGCTCCTTATCCATCCATGGAGGCCTCCTGGCCTTTCTGCCCCATTTCCTTTGTATCAGGACACAACGCTCCTAAGCTTGGAGCATGTGATCTTTGAATATCAACCAGCATTCTTGGCACCCCCCTGCCCTCCAGAGATTTATCCCATGGGACCTTACTGACCAGTTTCCAGAACAGGCCAAAGTCTGCTCTCTTGAAGTCCAATAAAAAGTATTTGCTCAAATATTTTACTTTTGAATCAAAAGAGAGAAGTCAATTTTCAGAGGTTTTTATTCTCAATTTGAGCCTTTTTTCTGTGAAAAACATTTTAGCAGAAGCACAGGCCATTTTAGGGAATGGTTGTGACCTGCAGAGGAGAGGTGTGAGAAATCTGTGATTGCATAAGAACACTTGAGGAGATGAAATATAATGATTTGTAGTTCTGATGAGTTTAGACCTACAAAGAGCCTTTGAAAAAAATTCTATTACCAGGTGACAGGTGGAAAAAATAAGTTGAGTAGTTCTCAAAATATTATGCAGTCTATGCTGCATCTCAAATTCAGTTATTAAAAGGGAGTATTACAATACAGAAAACACTGAAGATGAAGTAAATGCTGAACCTCCATGTATAAATGGAGGTTACTAAAGATAAAGATAAATATTTTATCACTGAAGGTGTTTCAATGGAGTTTGCATGCTGGAATGTTGCTTAGTTATTAATTACAACTTTTCGTCATTGTTGGATTACCTAAAATGTGTCTCTAGCTAAAGTTACCTTATAGCTTTACCTTCAAAATGTGTTGCTTATGTGACATTAACTCTCCCAGTGTTTCAAAGGAGGAGAGGGTCTGGTCTTGCTCCTGCAGCCACTGGCAATCTGGCAAGCCTTTTCATCATTTAAAGCACTCCTGAGAATCAGTTGTTCTGCTAGTGTTGCCTGTCCTTCTCCCATACAATGGAGATATTGCCTAAACCCTGAATGTCTGATTTGGCAGTGTATTTTTGGCCTGAAGTGTTTTTTTCTCTATCTGCAGAAAAGAGAGCAGGTGGCTGTGTTTTGCATGTTACTTGCATTTTAAGGGACAGTTTTAAAGGAAAATGAGAATAGGATTTGTTCCATATTATAGGGACACGGTATCAATTTACAACTCTTTAAAGGAAGGTAAAGCTGAGAAAACCAATTTTTTTTTGGGAGGGGGATGAATAATGAACAGAGTTGTAGGGTGTAGCTGGTATACTCATATCCTTTTAAGGAGGAGAAGTGTCAAGAGATTTGCTTTAAAAGTGCTAACTGTGATTCCTTGACTGATGTAAGAGATCATTTAACTCAGTCTAGACCCAGTAAGGTATGAGGATTTTGGGAGAAGAGTATCACTTTGTAGCTAATCAAGCTCCAACCTTCTACTTCAAAAGCCATGCAGATGTATTATTCATCTGTTTTTGAAGAATGATTAACACTAGGGCATTATTAATGATCAAAACCAGCAAAGCTGAGATGGGATAGGTGGCACACATTGCAAAATGAAGGATCATGGAAAAACTAAGAGGATTACTGTGTCGATAGGGGACTGGAAATCCTTGAACAGATAGGATCTATTTACAAACTGGATTTTCAGGAGTTGTGGAATTTTCTTTTTTTTTTTTTTTTCTTTTCTTTTTTTTTTTTTTTTTAACGGGCAACTCAAGTGAAGCTACTACCTGAAAACCAAACAGTTCTAAAATTTTACTAAGAACAGATTTTTCCACTGAGGGAGGCATTTGTTCTCTCAGTTTTATTTAATGGAATTGTAGTGAGAGTTCAAAAGTCAGTTTAAGGGAAAACTACTTCTCTTGATTCACTTAAAATGAACTTTTGGGGCATAGGGAGAATGGAGAGAAAACAGCAAGTTACATGGAAAAAAGACTATTCTTGCTAATCATGCTTAGCCACTTAATCAGGGCAAACTTTCTGGCTGCAGGGAGTAATTTGTGGGTTTTTCCTCTAAACAGCATAAAAATGGGATTTTCAAAGTTTGCTCAATATGCTAAAACTCTCCGTCACATGTTGAAATAGGTTTTTAAGCTTCTCTTGGTGCAGCTCAATAGCAGTTTGCATGTACTTCAGTAGTTTTTTAGTGTTTCTAATGTCTACTGAGTAATACATGTGAGCACCTGATGCTTTACATGAAGAAGCCTATGTTAGTTCTTGAATCAATGTGGAAAATTTCCCCAAACTTTTCAAGACCTGATTACAGAACTAATTCTGACGCCCTTAGTCTGAACAGGTTTTTAAAATGCAATACTTATTCCTAGTAGTTGGAATGGAAAGATTTTAGTCAGCAAAGAATTCTCTCTTTCCTAGTATTTAAGATTGCTGAACTTGTCTCGGACTCCTCCATTTCTGGTAATGAGTCTCTGCTTGTTTTTCTGTAGACCCAGATTTGCTATTTTGTTTTTTGTTTTGTAGGCTTCAGGGGTTTTCTTCTTTTACATTTTCCCCCCTCTACAGTGGTTGCTGGAATGGGGAAGGTAGTAGTGGGGGAGATTGAAATCAGCTTTGTGTAAGTCTCAAAAGCAGTCTACGTGCACAGTTAACTGGTTTTTATGGGTCTGTGTGTCTAAAATGAAACTCCTGAAGCAGCACACGTGGTCGGTCACACAGCACAGGGATGTGTGTGCAGCCTGGGTGACAACTTATACCCAAAGGGAGGTGAATGTCCTTGGAGAGACTGTACAGGTCATCTACACAGAAAAGACACCCGAGTTACCTGATTTCGCTGAGTTAGAAAGGCCCAGAGGCTATCCATGCAACTACTCCTTGTTGTTTGGGAAGACTCTTTGGAATTCTGGAGACTATGCTGCATTATTGTTAATTAAAAAAGAAAACAAAAAGCCATAAAAATCCTCACTCCATATTGCCAATTAAAAAAAAAAAAAAAGAAAAAATCCAACAAAATGAATAAAAGAAAAGGCAAAGAAAAAGCTTATGCTAAGCATATTAAAGATGGCATTAAACACTGCCCGTGGCAATGTTCCCCAACATTGCTGGCCTGGGGGTAGTGATATTAAATGAGTCGTGTGCTGCAGGCATATTGTACTTTGTTCTTCCTTTCAGCTTAAATTCAACTTTTTCATTTCCTCTGCCTGTGAGCAGTGTTGGAGGGTATCGTGGGCAAACAGCACTTGAGTGGTAGGGATAGAGGGCTGACCTATGGTGCATCTCCCTTTGCTACCTCTTATCTGTCACATCTGTGCTACTCACTATAGAATTATTCCCAGAGTTAACTAAATTCTGTGAAAAGATTCATAACCTGAAAACTAAGCTGACAGAAAAACATGTAGTGTGCTCAAGACCTGTCATATGATGATGTTACTAATGCACATGAGGGGCACAGTTATGCTTTCCCATGGAATTTTTACGTCTTAATCTATAGCATCTAGGGAAATTAAACAAACTCCTGTTCTCTGAAAATACTGGGGTGTTTAGTACAATAATATATTGAGCTGTTCAAATTCTGAGCTGGCATTTCTAAGATGCTAAGCTATAGTTTAAATTCCATCTCTCTAAACAGTTGCTACAAAAAGTAGATTTTTAGATCTTCAAAATTGGCTCTATAGGTATATTTATCTTGTGTAGGTACTGCACATTAACACTAACACAATGAGTTACATGATCACTTCTGAATTGTTGGTTTTCCTCCATATTGAACAATTACAGCTGATTTTGACAGCCGAGTTTTCCTTCCTTATGGGCAGTTGAGGCAGGTTAATTTAATAATCTGTATAACCTTAACTGTCTCATAATCATTTTGCATAGTTTTATATTTACATAGATCAAAACAACCACTTTTCCTAAGGTTCTTGCTTTAGAAAAATCCAAAACTAAGCCAGCGCATCTCTTCATAGTCTGAAGAGCACAACAAATAATGAGTTATGATGCTACTAGAAATGGATTTGAAACACTGATAGATGAAAGCTGAAGTATTTTTATCATAAACTTTTTAGAAATCTTGTGGCATTTATATGAAGCGCTGGGTGAAACTGGAACTACTAACATTCATTTTCCATGCAAAAATCTGCTCCCAAGAAAAACATTAGGGACTTGATTGTGTTTGTGATGCTTGAGGCCAAATCAGGTGTAGTTTTAGTCTAGACTCAATAATGCTTGCATCTTGCAAATGCTAATAATTCAACTCCAAATAGTGGAAAATGAATAATAAAAATTATGTGGAATTTTATCTTCAACCAAAGATTCAAGGATGGCTGCTTCATGAGTTCATTTAATGTTTTTGTACCTTCACTAGAGAGCTGACTCAGAGAAGGATAGACTTCTTGGGCACGAAAATCTGATCCTGGGTCCTGAAGTTTTTAGACAGGGACTTTAAAAAAAAAAAAAAAAAAAAGGTATGTATTTTGCTAATTTCTATTGTCCTCAATGCTATTTCTTGTTTTCTGAATAACAGCAAAGTGAGATTTTTATGCGCACTGAAGTAGTTTTGCCTGAATTGTCTCTGTGTCAATCTATACAAGTATGCAATTATTACCTTAAATGCTTGTAAGTAGGGCTCAATCATGTTGGAGTGCAAACACAAAGTAATAATTAGTCCTCATCTCAGAGATGCTGTAAGTTTAATGGACCTGATGGAGATACAAAAAGAGTAAGCAAAATAGTGGTGGCAAGTGTTCATGTTAATGTAATGATTATTTAAATGATAGGATTTAGTTAAACTTTTCCTGAATCAAAAATCAAGAGAAGGTGGCAGGTGCCTGTGGTGTTCTGTTCTTCTGCAGTCATCAGGAATTCTAAATATGTTATGGTCACGAGGATTAACCTTTTGCTAAAACACCAAAGTGTGGAAATGTGGTGAGGAAATGGCAAGAGTGTACCCTGAGCTGGCCTGCCTCTGTTTGCAGCAGTCACATGTTTGTACAAGAGTGTACTGTTGTTTTAGAGGACTGCATCCCTTCCTAAAGGGATAGAGCTGGATATATTTTGGGAGTCTGAGCCTACCGGAGTGTGGCCAGAAGGCTTGTACTGTAAAGCCAATTGGACCACTGAAACTAGCAGGAAAGATTGTGCAAGCTATGGACTACTTATGCTGCTGAAGCAGTGTTTTACTGTTCTTTGTACTTTCTGGAGGCTGTCCTGAACATGCCTTGGGACATCTAGACCCTGGCCAGCTATGTAGCTTCACATAGTAAACATTACTGGAGGCCAGCAACAACCATTTCCCCTACCTTTGGTGTTTGCCTGGGAAAACAGGTTTGTATTTCACTTGAAAATGAACTGGAATATCTTTCTATGAACCTGCCACAGAAAGGACATTTGGAAATGGCAATTTACAGTAGAAAGTTTTGTTGCACTTGAAAGGTCAAGACTTTGGTTTGAAGCAAAATGCTTTTGCCAATATAGATGGTGTAAAACAAGCTTGGATTCAAAGATGTTTGCGAGCCTAGGGCCTGCAGGCTCCCAAATGGTTTGCTGATAGTTTTGTAGTGTTGTCTTAGTGTAAATGTATTTATAGATGCTTTGGCACATGCATAAACTTTTACTGTATATGAGGTATGACTGGAAAACATTATTATTGCAGGAGAGAATTATTTGTATTACATATTACTTTAGATGTAAATTAATATTATGCAAGATACAAACATGCATATAATTTTCATTATGTGCACACATGCATACTCTTGTCAGTGCGATGCTAGTAATTATAGGCCAACTGTGCCTGTCTGATCTTGCAACCTTACCGTATTCTCATGTGTAACACTTCATGTATTCTGATGATGTGAATTTCAACAGTAATGTCTGTATTTCTTTTGAGAATGTCTCTGCAGAGCTCCAAAAGAAAGTCTATAGATACCGAACTTACACTAGCCTACTGCAAAAGGTCACTGTTAATTTTCAGGGAATAACTGAAATACAAAGATCTAGACATACCTATCCTATTATGACTGTACAGCTGCAAAAAACCACCCTAAAACCAATGGGTATAATTTTGAACAGTAGACAGACATTATTACTTCCTTTGAATGCAGCAAGTTTTGAATATAAGCTGCAGCACAATGGAGTTAGTGGCCTCATTTTCAGGATTGTTGAAGCTAAAGCTTCTTTTCTGTTGTTGAGCAATAACTTTCATATCACAAAGATGCTTGCAGTTTCATGGCGAGAATCTTTGTGAGGGAAAATGTTTAACTGATGTACATCTGCGATCAATATGAATCTGACACGAAGTCTTTCCTTTAGCAGTTCCAATGGAGGTGATGAGCTGCCAGATGAAGGGTTTATACTGGTATTATTTTTGCTCCTTCACTTGCTTATTATGTGTACGTGATATAAAAGGGATTTGAATGTTTTCTTTGTTTTCTCCTCTTTGCCTAGAGCAGCTTGCAAGCTTCATTTTTTGGTGCATGACAGAGAGTCTCTGGCTCTGAAGATTCTTTATTCACAGAGAATCCAAGCAATGTCTCCTAAAGACTGTGTAAGTTGATATTGCCTGAACAACATCAGCTGAAGAGGTTTTATTTTTTTGTTCATGAAAAGAATGCCTGTAATTCTTGCCTATACTTGGTTGAATCTGAGATGATCTCTGAAATGATCTTCACATATCAAGACTGAATAACCACATTCACAGCTTGGGGAGAATGCAGAAGTAAATTCTTGTTATGAACAGTAGTCAGATAAAAAGCAACATCCAGATGAGCTGTGATTTTTAGCACTACAGTCAAGTGCAATGAACATGCAAATCAAAAATGCGTATGGGTTGTAGCTGTTTATGGAAATACAGCTAGGAAGAAGCTGTGAGGAGCTAGGGTTAGAGATGATAGAATCATAGAATCAGTGAATAGTTAGGGCTGGAAAGGACCTTAAGATCATCTCGTTCTAACCCCCTGCCACGGTCAGGGACACCTGCCCATGGATAGGAATCTCTAACTTACAGCTGAGGGGACAAAAATATCTTGGGAGCAACAGATATTCCTCACTTCCAAAAAGGGCTTTTCTTCTAGTCAAATGTTTTATGAGAAATATGCCTGCCCTTAACAACAGTAGTAAGTTACATGCCTTAGCATGTAGAAGATCTAGGAAGGGTTAAAGCAGCTTCTTCAGATAAAGTTGAGGGAAGCTGTTGTGTCTGATCAAGAAATGATCAAAGGGAAATGATTTCTAGAGATGTAAGCTTTCCTTTTCTTTGCTGCTAAGTCAAAGAATTCCTACATTGTCTAGTTTTTGAGAAATATAAGTCTGGATGTGTTGTTAAAATGATTTTGCTAGTGTTCACTGATCTTATTGATCATTCTGGATAGCCTTACATGCTGTACAGAGTAATGCTAGAAACAACCTTCAGCAAAACTGGAAGAGACCATCTGAAATGATGGAAGGAGAAGTTTTACCTGGTGACTCTGTACTTCATGGAAAATCTTTCCTTTTACTGAAGTCCTGTTCTGTCTACATGATTGCTGGCTGTAATAACTGAGTATCTTAGTATTTAATCAACCTTCCTCATAAAGTCTGTGAAGTGCAAAATTATGTTTTATCCACTTACAGATTTAGTGTGTGGGGGTGGCTATCAAAACAAGTTTCTTAATACTTTTAGGCACCACTCTTTAAGGTCCTTGCTCAAGACAATAGCTATTTGATTCTCTAATGAGGCAGAGATCTCCTGAGTTTCATCAGTTTCTTGACATACACTAATGGAAGTGTTGGAATGAATATATTTCTGGGTTCTAACCAAAAGAGCTTTCATCAAGCCACAAAACTGGAGTGCCTTTGTGAATGGTTTTCTGTGAATGCGAAAATCGTAGTTTTCAGAATTTTTCAAACTGGATGATGCTGATACTGTAGTGGATCTGGCAAACATTTAGGAAATACTTTCTTCAATGGTAAGACTGCAGCTATGAGCTAGGGCTTGGGAAATTAGCTCTATAGTTTTGTACTTGAATTGCAATCTTATTTTGCCCTCTAATTTATTCTGTATGTTACTCTATGTTTCTGTCTTGAAGGTGGCTTTAGTATCTCTCCTACTGGATATTCTGAAGGTTGGCACACGTGTACTGCCTTCAGGATTTCAGTTGAACAGCAAAATGGAATTGCAAAGGTTACTAGTTTTACTATTTGCTGGCAATTTGGAAAGTGCTTGTATTCCTAAGGGTTAATACAAAACTAAATTTGGCTTAGCACAGTTGTCAGCCAATTTTAGGTGAAGATTTCAGAGATTAGTTCTGACAATCCTGTGGAACACACCATATGTCATCTTTTGAAAACTGAAGACAGTATTCCTTCTGGTCTTTGTTACGGACTTAATGAGGTTAGAGAAATGTCCTCTGTCTTTTACAAGACACAAGGGTAGAAGACCTTGATTTAACAAATACTGATCAACAGTGTATCTGTAGTGAGAAAACAAATTGAATTATGCTGCTGGTTTTGTTCCTACGGTATCTCTCAATAACATTTTCAACACAAAATGATTTAATTGTAATTTTTCATAAAAGCCACAATTTGTTACAAGCCAGAATGGAATCCAATAGGGATGACTGGCTGCTCGTTTTGAATTTGCTTACTGTATTTTAGGATATCTAAGCCTGATGAGATAGACTGATACATATAACGCAGGTGAAGGAGCTCTCAGCTGCAGAGCTATTTCTGGGTGGGGTTCACTGGAGGAATGAACCACAATCTTCCTCTGACTGAAAGAACTCTCACGCTCTAATGCCAGAATCCCCCAGGTCAATTACAGAATGATGATATTTTCATTGTTTCACTGCTCCAAATATAATGAATGCGGCTGCTGTGACAGAGAAATAGTCTTTAATATGAGAAAAGAGACTGGAAATAAATTGTGTATCCAGCTGCCTTGCTGACTGTATTTTTTGCTATCTGGGTCTCCTAAATGACAATTTGAAGGCTACCTACTTGTGCTATCTGCTCCAATCATTTTGGATATATGTATCTTTTAATAAATATTTAACCAAAAACACTTCTAAGTAAAGTTTTCAGTTTTAGGAGATCCTGAAAACTGAATCTTTAGGTTTTGACTATTGTCCTTATGTAGTTATTATTCTGTACACTAAATGGAGTCTTACGTTCGTATTTTATATTTATTTATTTATCTTTAGCAAGTTAGTTGAGAAATACTTGTAGAGATTTTTCTTCTGTTTTTAATAAAAATTGTCTCTTTTCAAACAAAAAACATCCGCACTTTCTGCTGTCTGTTTGATCTGTCCTTTCTTAATCAACTTAAATTTTTAAATGTAGGGTTTAGGGATGATGCTGGATCATTCTTTTTAGTTTAAAACTAAACCAGGAAAATAAAGGAAAGCTTATCACATTTATTTTTTTTTTCTCTCTCACTGCTGAAAGTATTTCAAGCAACTGAAATGAGAAATATGTCATAAATGAAACAAAGCTGATGTTAGAAATAAAGTACTTTTTTGAGTCAGTCTGTGATTTAGATCAAGAGATAGGAAGTTTTTCTGACTTGCCTATTGATTTGCTATGTGATGGTGTTTAATTTCTCTGTATGTTTCTGCAGTTGTTCTTGTAAGATTTCTGTACACTTTGCATTCATATATTTTTATTAACTGATGTGTGGAGGGAAGGGAAAAGTAAATAAGGTGCAAAGGAAGGCACTGACTCCTTACTTGTCCAAACACTATCAAACTATAAGAAAACTTCCTTTCTGGAAAGGGTAATAACCTGCAGAATACAACACTGATAAATCTAAATGGATTGAAGTCTGTGTATATTTAAGATGAATGATCAAAAGAGCCAAGTGGCACAAAGCACAAAAGGGATGAGAAACAACAGTAATAATGAAGGCAATTAGTTTGCTTTCTCTGAGAGAACAAGATGCTTGCTGCCAACTGAATATCAAATTACTTGGCAGCTGGGGACAGTGCATGAGGGGGCAGGAACAGAATGGTGAATTGGCAGCAGTTATCCTTTTCCCTGCCTCCCAAAGAGATTCTGGGTCTGGAGCAGATGGGAGAAGGACATCCCTTTCTGGACAGGCAGGGCTGACCTGCCTTCCAGAACAGAGGGGACATGCGCTGGTGAGGTGAAATTTGCTGCAGATAGCTTTTCTCAAGAGTTTCTCTTGGAATTGCCTCCATCTCAGCCCCTATGGGTGAGTCTGTGGTTTTTCTAAAAGCCAGAATATCAAGATGCCTCTGTCTGATGAAATGAGGTTTTGACAAGGTGAACGAAATGGGGAGTGTTTGGTGAATAGAGATGGATGTCTTCCAGAACATGAGATTTGGCAGTCTGATTTCTACATTGAAGAGATAACTCAGGGAATGGCTAAACCTGCCTGCGATGTGAAATAAGAAAGCAGTAATGTGCCTGCTGAACTGAGGAAAGATAGAAAAGTAGACATGGTTCCCTGTAGCTGTTGGCCTGCAGGAATGGTTTAGTAGTAGCTGAATATCAATGGAATTTAAATTCTGTGATGAAACTGTGCACAGCTTTGTAGGACATACATTTGTATCTTAGTTTAGTTGTATTTTAAAACTATCCTCTCGTAATCCATGACCTAGTCTGTGATGGAAGCTTTTTTCATGGAGGAAAGCTACTATGAACAGCTTTGGGTTTTGCTGGTAATGCTGCAGTTACTAAAGCATGAGTGCAAGGTATGTTTAAAAAAAAAAAAAAAAGAAGAAAAGAAATTACCATATCTTTGTGGTGAAACCATGCATAGATTACAAAGTTCAGAACCTTCCTAGCCTGGTTTTAGGAGTTTCAAGTAAATGAAGTACATATGACCTACACCTGCTTAACAGAAATCTTTTTCTTACGTGGAATTATCCAAATTAAAAGTACTTCTTTGTACAATTTGTAGAGAAAAAAGCAGGAACAGAAAGAGGATCCTTTGCTTTCACAGCATACATATGATTTACAGGCATTGCATGCTTTCCCTGGGGGAAGGTAGGTCAGCTGAAGCCTGCGGTGGGGATGTAAGTTTTCATTTATTTATTTATTTATTTTGTTTTCCTTGTTTCCTTTCTGTTACCTGCAAGACATGATTTGTACACGTGTCAAGATAGCTTTCATTAAGCCTGAGTTAGAATTAGCACTATTAAAAGCGAACTATTGGCTTCAAAATTTCTGTGTTGCTAGGATAAGTTCTCTGTTGTGGAAAAAAAATATAAATTATTTTCACAGAAAAGACAAATGCATGAAAATACTTTTTACTGTGAAAGACGGCAGTTTCATGGTATTATATTTCGAAAAGCTGCCAAAAAAATGCTGTATGAATAACTAGCGATGCTCTGAAATGTCTAGTGCTGTGCCTGCAAATTGCTCCTTGGCATGAAATGTGTTTTGCAGCTGTTATAAAGGTACATCAAAGCCTGGGCTGAGGGAAAATTCAAACTGGCAGGCAAAGAAAAAAGTCCTGGGTGCAAATAGTCGATCTGCCCAGAGTGAGATGAAGCCAAATATTGTTTGCTCTGCATTGTCTGACAGAAGCATTGAGCAAAAAGTACACGCAGGCCAAATTTGCTGCTTGCATAAACAAGCTGAATGTCACTGGAGTCAGCTGTTTGCACCAACAATGAATTTGCCTTCCAGGTTTTAAACAATTCTTATACCCTTTAATATCAGAACATAAACCGACATTCAATGCAGGGTATAAATTAACCAATTATACATGTTTCCTGTTTCTTGCTGTAAATGTGGAGGGAAAACTCCTTGTTCTACTGAGGAGCCTCCTGCCTTGGTTTGCAGGAGGATCTAGCACAGGGAAGCTTTGTGGAGCACCTTGGGATATAAAGGGTAGGGGTCCTTGCTCAAATGTGAGAAGATATCATTGCCAAGGCATACAGGAGGCTCAGACTTGAGAACACAAACAAGCTGTGAGGCTGTAGCAGATGAGGTGAGGAAGCATTTTGTTTCCTTCTCTCTGACTGGATGAGGCTTTTCACTACTTGTGTACATGTCATAGCCCTTAGCTCTGCACTGTATATTCAGACCTGCCCTAGAGATATTTTTAATTGACTGCTGTAAGGCCTGCCCTGATTTTGCGTGTCTTTTACCTCTGGTGGGTGGCTGGTGTTGGGAGCCTACATGGAGACTCAGTTAGGAGCCCATCAGAAGCACCATTGCCAGCTTCCCCTCCTTCCCCTGCCCCTCTGTTCTGCAAGCTGTTGAGGTTGATGAACAGAAAAATCACTCCTAAATAGCTAATATTCTGCAGAATGTATCCTGATACAAAGGACTCAATCCTTACCAGGTATAGAAATGTGCTGATAATTGAAATCTGTTTTGTTATTCAAATCCCTAAGTATTGATACTAACACATTAACTTAATTTACATCCAAGAGAATAGTTTTGCCTGATAACAATGATATAACATACTATCCACATCTGTTAGTAAGGTCCTCTGAGACCTTCTGTCTATTTAACTCTCTCTCTCTGAGATCTAGGTTTCACTGCTGTTGGCTTTTATGTGATTACCTATCTTCCAACATAGGCAAAAATAATTTCCTTTTTTTTTTTTTTTTTTTAATTTTACTGTTCTGCTCTAAGTGGCTTGACATTCTTGAACGACTGGTCATCTAAAGTAAAATAACATTTAAAAGCCTTTCTCAAAACAATTAAACTATTCAGGATGGACAAGTTGCTTTTGAAAGCTTGTTGGTTCATTTTCCATCTGGCCATCTGCAGAAGAAAGATGAGATTCTTGTTACTTTTTGAACGTAGTCAATTTTCCACAGAAAAAATTAAATGTCTACAATTTGTATTTTGCACAGGGTTGAAATGTTCTGGGGTGATTCCACTTAATCTTCTCACTGGCCTCATAGGTACCAGGGAGAGCTCATGAGCTTATTGCCTTGCTTTGCTCTACTCTCCATGTTGCCATGTCATCCAGGAGGGAAAACCAATAACAAAAATTAATAATAATAAAGAAAAAAGAAATACTGATGATGAAGGAAGAACTTTTTTTCTGATTAGCTTGGTTCTGTGTCTTAGCTTTTTATTAATACTTTTACTGATTTTTGGAGTACTCCATGCTTTACAATACATATGACAAATACTGTGCTGTGTGGCTCATACAATATCTGATTGAAAGAGCAGAATGAACAAAGCTTAGTAAAAGTTGAAGGATTTAGTCCTGCACAATCACATGCTTAAGCAAACTGAGTTTTTTAGGACTTGAATGAGAAGTCTGATAGCTGTAGAGTGCTAATGAGAGGAACAGCGGTTTTTAATTTGCCTGACAAAAATCTAAGCTCCTGAGTGAAAACTTGGCATTGGGGCAGAAGGCATCATTTATTTGAAACTGATTTTGTATATAGCTAATACGTTTGTTCTAATGATTTAGCTTCAGTAAAAGGCACAAATTATCTGCAGATAACGAGCTTTTGCAACATTAAATAGCAAAGGTTACTGTCTGTATGTTGCTTTCCTCTGACCTGTTAGCAGAGCTGTTACAACTGCTCTGGTTAACTTGCCAAAGCAGATTCCCATGTCAGTGCTGCCCTAGAAACAACAAAACCTGCTTGTGCAATCTGGAATAGGACTTTGAGTAACAGGCAATTATTTTCAGATTTGGGTTGAATCCGCATCCAGAGCCACTGTGGAACATCCTGGTGTCACTGGCCTGAACTCCTGATGCTTCCTTGAAGGCAGGTATGGCTTTTAAACTAGGAATGGTACAGAGAAAAATCACAGCAGTGCCTGAATAAGCAAGAGACTTAAGATGTGGGAAAAACAAGTCGGTTGAATGAACTTTGTACTTTGGCTTAGTAATTTTCTTTCTGTTACAGAATTTCTGTTTATGAGCATATTTAAATGCTTCAAATTTTTGTATATAATGAAGATAAAATTAGTACCATACCTCACATGCAGGTACTGTGACGGAAACTACTTGAATTACTGAAGTAGTCCATCTAATGGTAAGCATTGTGTATTAGAAATGACTCATTGTGAACACAGCCATTAGAAAAAACCTAAACCACCTCCCCATTTACTGTTCTGTTTCCATGTGGGTTTTTCTGTTTTTACACATAAATCACATGGAGGCAGTCCTACTACCGGTTTCTAAATGGCCCATTTTTATTTCGTGTGTATAAAACTTCTTGCTTAAGTGTCTGATCCAAAGCTTACTAATAGCGATGGAAAGGCTGCTGTTGAGTTCGAAATGGCGTAGATCAGGCCCTTAATATGATCTACTTTAATGAAAGAAGATATTAAATCACGTTAAACAATGAAAATTTGAAAGCCCTGTTGTCTGTCAGTAGGTCACTTCCTGAGCTATGTATCTTCATTTTCAGACCACTATAGTCAATGCGTTTATTTTTCTACAGGCTACCATTAAACCAGCTATATTTCCCAACTGTGCTTTACTGCAAAGTGATATGAGGGAGCATTAAATTTTTGTTATTGGAGAAGGAAGAAGGAGTGCTGGGAAAAGGGTAGGGAGGAAACCATCAGAACTTCACATAGAAAATATGAAATTAATTTGATAAATAATAGAGAACTCTGGGACTTTGATCACTGTGTTTTTTGAGTAGAATCTCTCTGGAGCATGTTTATTTTTGTTTTTAAAGTAACATTGTAAATCTTGGGACAAACTGGAGATATATAATTTCCAGGTTAATGGTATTTTGCAAGGAAGTTGCATTCTATTTGATATCTGTAGTTGGATTTTTCTAAGCCAATTCAATCTAATTATCTTGTAGATCTGGGTCTTAAAGTTTCATTTCCATTTGCATTGATTGCTTTAGTAGGTCTTTGGAAAATGTCTAAAGAGCTTGGAAAGCAGAATAAGTGTTTGATCCACCACAAGAATCAGCTTTCTCTCAGAAAAAGAATCGAGTTATGAGCAAATACTATTTTTACTGCTTCTTTCATGTATATGAGAATACATCTATTATAATGTTCAAGGAGGGTGGGTGTCACATGCATTATGCAAGTATTACAATGTTTCTAAACCAGATAAAAACAATAGACACTACAAAATGAACTCTGATCTAACTGCTCTCAACACTGTATTATATCACTCCCATTTGCACCTTGCTAATGATTTCAAATGTTCAAACAAGCCATTTCTAAACTGATCAAAGTCTATTGTGCTAATGAACACTGATTCATTTCACCATCTAATCAGGTCTCTGACAAATTCGTAAGTACTCATTTCCTTGGAAGTAATTTGCAAGTGGTGCTACTCAGGGTATTATGTATGAATTGGTGCGACATTTAGCTGCTTGTTGAGAGGTACAGCGTGAAGCCTGCGCTTTTGGCGTGAAGACCATAAAGAATAAGTCCACTTGGTCAAATGCATTTTTCATGTTATGACAATAGGGCAGATTTTGCACATACTCTTGAATGTGGCTTTGCACCTGATTCTTCTTGTCTTTTGTAGATATATAGCTGTTATAGCATCTCAGGATATACCTTATACCTTTAGCATTCTTGCTCTTTGAAATGATTAGCTTGCTCAGAAGAGGGTGGAGATGAGGAAAGCATTTCTCTGGAACTGTCCTGTTTATATATATGACACGTATGAAGAAGATGTGTGAAAGTCTAGCTTTACTGGACAAGAAGCAACTTTTGCCTTTTGAGACTACCGCTAATGATCATTCTCTTGGTCTTCCAGCATTCCTTGTGTCAGAATCTCAGCTCCCATTTATTTTTCCAGATACTGTACTTGCACTAAAGTCTTGGGGAGTTCTTCCTCACCCTGCCTGCAAGCTGTGCTCAGGCTGCCTCTTCAAAACAGTGTCTTGTACAACAGCTTTACTTTTTGCAGTGTGTTCCTAAAGGACTGTTTGTCTGTCCTCTTGTCTAAATGGACTCTTAAGTGGCTAGTGATTGCCATGGATCACACAACTGCCTTTTAAGAGAAACAAGGTTATGTACAGTAAAAACCTGTTAACTTGATCATGGAGGTAACTAGAATTGTAAGGCTCTGGTAATCTTTAGTTTGAACTAATATTATCTCATCATCTCTTCTTTTTCTTCTATGCTGCATTTTCCTCCATAGAAGGCTGTTTAGTTATGCAGGTTGGGGCATTTGCAATATTGAGCTAGACCATGTTGTATGTATTAATGAATTTCATGAAGATGATATTGCTGTTTTTCGAAGGAAACTTCAAGTACACTTATTTTAGTTTCCCTTTATTCATTGTGATATTTAAAGTTGTAAAGAATTGGTTTTCATATCCATTTTGCTGGTTTTATTTAGCAACAAACCTCCAGCATTTTACTGGTTCTGAAACAGAAATCTGCTCACTGTACTTACCTGTCATTTGTAAGTTTGCAGTATGACTCTACTTATGTCAGAGCTGAGCCGATATCAGCAAAGTGGTGTTTGTTAGACTGACACTTAGACTAGAACCATTTAAGATATCTGTATGCAAAAATTCTTGCTGCTTTCTATCACTTAATAAGAGTCAGAATTCTATCCATAGGTAAAGATAGATACTGTGTTAACTAATGACCTGTCTACATTGATGGTAACTGTACAGACCTTTCTCTTAACGACCTTTTTAAAATACTTCCATTTGAGAGGACATTGCTAAATATATAATGATCTTTACACATCAAATTGATGTCACATTGTTTGCTTTGATTTAGGAATGCTTTAAACATGAAGCTTTACAAAATATCACACCTCAGATCCAAAGACCTCAAAAAACTTTGCCGATACAAATGATTTAGAAATAAAATTCAGTGGGGGAGGATTTAGATTAAGAAATGCCTTTAAAAAGGAAAGAAAGAAATTACAAAACCTGCAAATGGACTCTAATTTTGTTGTATCTGTTGACAGGTTGGATAAAATGTCTTGCAAAGAGCACAGAAAATCGCACAGAAAACCAGTGAAACTGTGGGGATTTTGCATCACTGCCCACCTTCATCCTGGTTCCCACATGCACACATACTTTGAATGTTTCAAAGTTCCCTTGCATGGAGAAATAGGCACCACCAATTGCAGAAACTTTGATACAAATCTGGTGATATTAATCCTGTAGAATTAAAGAGGGCACCACTACTTTGCTATTTTGAGACACTATTGGGTCTTAGATCTAGCGGGCAGATACGTGTTATCAGTAAGTGTATGCTAGTCTTGCTTCACCAAAACCAGGTGAAGGATTGGAATGTAGCTTGTTTCAAGAGGCTGAGCCAGAGGAAGAAAATTTTATTGGGAATGTGGATAGATTTTTTCCGTCAGCTAAAGGTGTAAAGTTAGTTCTGTATGTGGCCTGCTTAAAAGGAGGTTTTAAGACTTTGCAGAGTGAAAAATTTGAAGTTGTCTGCGTCTAGATTTGTCCTTTGTGGAGAAAATGTTTATTGTCTCCAGGAGAGAAAATTCTGGAGCTTTTAGTTTAATCTTTTCTCATCCTCACCAGTAGAAGGTGTCTAGAAGACCTGGAACATTTGAGAGTTGCATTTACACAGTAATTTGCTCCAGTGTGCTCCACTGAAAACGCAAAATAGCAGACAAGGTTGGATGCACATATTTTCCCTTGCACTGAGGCATTGTGAATAAGTATTTTGAAAAGAAAACATAATTTCATTAAAGAATTATTAGAGCTCAAAACATATAAAAGATGTTTTGAGGATCCTCCTTTTAATCCTCGTAATCTGACATCAAGATCCATTTTAGCTTTTGTGCAAGCACTTCCTACCAAAATTTGTCTGAGGCAAAGTGAGATTTAATAATAAATTGCATGAAAGAATATCTGTATTGTCAAATGGAGCTCAAAAAAATATTTGAGCCCCAGACTGAGCACTGGGTTTCAAACTTTACCAACAGGATTTTGACATATTTCACATTTCACAATCATTCTCCAGAGCTGCAGTACTTTCTCAAAGAACAGACATAAAAGATACCTGAGAAAATGTTACATAGTACAAGCTTAAATAACTTTTGATTTTAGAAGATAGAAATAATTTTGTGTAAATGAACTGGCGAGATGACTGAAAATATAGCTACAAAATCACCCATATATTTTAAATGCAGCATATTTCCTGTTACAAGAACTGTGAAATACTGAAGCATTTGCTGAACACCATTTGTGTAAAGGCCGATTTTTATTTTTTTCATGATGAATCCAGTGCCATGTTGAGTGATAAGTGATGTGATTACTAACATTCCTGTAGTCTGACTTTTCTAGCCATGAAATCTCAAAATACTGTGCATTACATTTATATTTAAAATGAAATAGATTTTACTATTGGCAAGGGAGAGGCTGCATGGATGTGAAATAGTATACTAACGGTAGCTCCAGTCACAAAATGGTTTTGCGGACAAGCTGCCCTAAGCCTATTATGAGAGGAGCTACAGCAAGTTGTTATGGTAACTGGAGCTGTACAGTAATGGGGTAGGATTAAATATTTGATTTTTTTCCTTGTGTGGATTTTTTGTGAAGCATTGTTTTCCACATACAAAGAAGAAAAAAAATTTTGGAAGAAAATTAATGAGGAAATAGCCCAGTCAAATGTTTGTGTACATTGGCTGTTGTACTTTCACCAAAGGCCTTGCCCCTCATAAACGATAGGTCTTGCCTTCTTTCAGGCAGAGATGAATATATTTACTTCACTGAAAGTCAGTGTTCGTTTTGGTTGGATGTTTTTTAATACATTGTTGCTTTTTGCCACTCCAGTTTTATTATTTCTGGTATAGTGATTCTTTTATTGCTTCTGCAGTTTTCCTAGAGGAAATGTGCATCGTGACATTTTTTGTTTCTGGGAAATTGTGCTTATGTTGTAATACTGCTGCAATCGGTGGCCTCAAAGTTAGAAGGACTCAGAAAAGGGGTGGGTATGTCTGATGGGACAGAAGCTACTGTATCTGTCTTTCTGCCAGAGCCTGTGGCAACTGTGCAGTACTCTTGTTATTCTGAATTCTCTTTGATAATGAAAATTTGATTCTGAAAACTTTCTCCAATCATGATTAACAGTGGCGTAAATGTATTTTTCTATGATCATTTTCAGTACAAGTAATTTTTTTGACTCCTGTTTTTGTGTGTAAGAGTGTAAGACTGTTTGTAATCACTATTGCTGTGCTTGCGTCATCTTTCATATGTATTTATGCATTATCTTTGAGGGAAATGTAATTTTTTTCAGCAGTATATCACAGTGTTTGACAAGTTTGTAGTACATTTTTTGTCTTGTGAGCATTTTGGATGCTTTTGGTTCATGAGATGTCTTATTTTTTATTTATTTTGCAAAAAAAATACGCTGACAAATTGTAAAGCAGTATTAGATTTCTGACCCTCACTATCAGAGGCTCTTTTGCGTTTGAAAAGCTTACTAGTATGTTATTACAAATGCTGAAGTCTTTAGATCTTAGGTTGCTAAACAGGCTTTACAAATTGCCTTGAAGCCACTGGTTACCAGCTCAGTTGGATTAGAACTGGTCAATTTTATCATGACTGTTTTTCTCTAAAGCACTTTACTCTTTGCATTTGCAGTCCACTTGAATTATAGCACTGCTCAGAAATAAGACTTAGACTTTACAGGCCATCAAAGCAATCCTCTGGTACTATAGTAGACTCTCTCCTCTTTGCAGTTAAAAGCTGTAGCTATATAAAACACTACAAATCAAAGGTTAAGTCAATGTCTCTCAGAAATAAAGGGGTCTCCATTATGCTGGTATTTCTGATGTTTATTTCTTGCAATAAATTCCTCTCTTCAAATGCATAAATTTAAACATGTGCCACTTAAAAATTTAAGGTTGTTGATTAGGGAAAATAGAGCAGGCGGTGTGTATATAATATGCCAGGAAATAAGAAAAAGATAACAGTGTAGATCGCAAGATATCATCCTGATAGAGAATGATAAAATATGCATGGCTCAGATGACAATAACACAAATAAAATGCAACATTTTACAGAAGTGAACCATAGCTCCTGACATAGTTCTGGCACTAGCATGTGAGTGGTGATTATTCAAATGTTTCCATGATTAGTTCAGATTGTATTGATGCAAATAATCCCGGAGAAAACCTGTGAGAGCTAATGCATTTTGGTTATGTGGCTTTCCATTGATAACACAAAACAGCGAAGAGGAAAGTCATTTTCATGATGTTAATAATGTGACTGCAGAATCAGGTCATTTAAAAGAATGGTGCTGACTCAGCTGTAGCAGTGCAGGGTTGAATGTAGGGATTAATTCTTGAGCGTACTACATAAAAATCCACTGCTGGATATCTCATTGCACTAAAGCATATTTCCTCCTTTGTAGGAAATACTTAAAATGACAGCAGCTGATTTGATGCTTGCTTCCCTGCTGTTAGGAATTCTTTTGTAACATCAGAGCTCTTTCTGTTTAGTATTTACCTTTACCTTGTGAGAGGGGGCTTGCCTTTCTCCCTCCTCCTTTCCAGTAACTGAAATCAGTTCCTTCTTTTATAATTCCCTGAAGGCCAGTGAGAGTCTGATGGGATCATAACTGTTCTGCTTGAATAGCTGTCTCAACCAATGAATCTTATTAAAACCAGTGATGAGAGGGAGCAAACATTTCATTTTTGTGAAAGGACATCTTCATAGATGTCACTGGAATCAGGCTATCAGGCTGCTGGTTGGATTTTGCCACCTTGGGTAGTTGTAGTATTAGATATTTGTGCTTTTATTTTGCCTTTTTTAATGACCTGACCAATAAGATTAGCAGATATGCTGAAAGGTGATCCTTGCACAAGTTCATTTGCTAGAGAGAAAAGCAAAAAACATACTGCTATTGGTTTTTTTTAGGTACAAGTTACAAATGCACCACATAGCAATTTTGTTCTTCGTGTTTAAAAACACAACAAAGAAAACAGATTTTTAAGTCAAAATGCTTAAAAGAAGCCTTTTTTTTTTTTTTTTTTTTTTTTTTCCCTCATGTGGAGTTCTGGGGGCAGGCTTAGAGAAATAGGGAGATAAATTTTATACCTTTGTAATGTATTGTTTCTGCATTAGTGATATTTTTGCTTGCTTTGATGGAGAGAACAGGAAAGGCGATTGCATGTTAGTCCCTTTATTATATATTTCTAAGATGCATTTTCCTGATCGTACCTAATTTCTGAATAAGAAACAGATTACTTACTTCCAAACGTAATAAGAAAAAAATGCAACACAATCTAGACGAAAACCTTGCTGTATTAGATAGGTTCAGTTCATGAGATTTATAGTTTGAGCTTGCTGAAGACCAGGAAAAAAATGAGAGAGGAGAGCATTAGTGAAGGATATTAGGAACATCATGTAGTTATTAGAGACATGAATATTTCTGAGATTCTGTAACAACACTGGAAGCTGGGAGACTTATTTTCCTCCTTAGCATCTTGGATGATAAATAATTGGGCTACTTTGGCCTGCCTGCACTTCAAAGTAAAGCTCATATTTTCTTGCTGAGAGTTGTTTCCACACTTGTGTTTTAAAATAGGTCAGATGCCTGCCGTCCCCTTTGGCTCTGTAGTAAGTCATATCACATAGCTGAAAACTCACCATCTTCTCTGAGAAAGTTGAAGTCTGTTGTCCGGGAATGCAGGCTTTGGATGGGAGGACTGATTCTTACAGAGCGCAGCGTGAGAGTCTCTCTCCACAAGGACTTGTTCCACAAGTAATCATGTTAAGTTTCCTTCCCAAATGCAAAATATTTTTTGGGTAGGATTTGGATGCAGGGTTTGTGATAAAGCCTTTGATCTTGATTCAAATCCTCTGCCTTGTCTGCTACTCTTGCAGGTTGGATTTGTACCTTGCTGCATTGCCAAGCATGGTCCCTGCTCTCCTGCTGATGCCCAGCCCATAATGACTGCAAATACTCGTGCTTAACTTCACTTGGGCTCTTGCTCCTTGGCATTCCTCCTCTGGGTCTCACCTGCTCCTCCAGCTGTATTGGAGGGGGTTAACTCCATCGTTGGCCACACTGACTAGTTCCTGCATTCAAAAAAGAGTGAAATGCAAGCACTTTGATAGGCTTCTACTCTCACTAACGTTCACATTATAACCATGGTCCTGCTGCACTGAGGGCTGTCACAGGTCAATGAGCAGCCAAGGGAGAAGGGAGGCAAGAGCCTTGAGAATCTACTCCCCTGTCTTCATCAGGGTTTTGAAATGAGATTCTCTCATGAATTGATCATAATTTTATAAAAAAATAGTCGAATTTCAAAATACTACTATGTCAGCCTGCACTGGGCTTCTGCTGAACTAAAGGGGGTTTGTGTACTATTGAATGCTGAGATTTGGCTGCATCTGGGACAGTTGTTATCATATTTGTCTGTGCTGAAGGACTAGAAATTTGTATATTGCCTCAGAGTTTGCACAGGTGGGAGAATAATGTGGAAAAGAGAGTCATATCAATCTGAAATGTGAAAGAGGGCTAAAAAGCATTGTTTTAATGTTTGTTTTTCCTGTTGGTGTGACTCCATTTTTAACCACTTTATTATTCTCTGTAGTTATTTTTTGCAAAGACATTTGCCAAGGATTAGATTTTGTTTGGTTGCAAATATTGTACGGCAGCTGGAAGCCTTTTCATGCAGCTTTCAAAAGCTGAGAAACTGGTTGTCAATGTATGAAAAGTTCTTTGCTGGTGCTGTAAACTGCCTTTCATTAGGATGTTGTATATTTAATGATTGCTAGCCTGATGGGGCATGTAGAATTTCCTGCTGTGGTCTTCTGTACAAGTTTATTGGAGAAAGACATTGGAAAATGTTACTGGTGTGCAGCAATGCATGGAAAACATTTGCATTTATGTAAAAGTGATGAAAATCCTCAGAAACAGTTGCTGGATTAAAACAAAGCACAAACTTTCGTGATTCTAGATGAGTTATCTGCACACAAATATTGGCAGGTAGGGCAGATGTTAGGTTTCATCACTGCCTTTGGGAAGCCAGAAAACTTCCAAATCCAGGATTAAACTGTTTTTCTTTTGGAAGAGAATGGTAAAATATTGTTTTCTCATTTGTTTGCATGCATGTGCAAAGTTACTGAACAGTAACTATAAATTGGACCATGCAACTTAGAAGTCCATATTTCAACTCTTACATGAAATTTTGAAATGTGCTCTCTATTATAAATGTTGTGTCAGCTTCTGTTTGTTTGGAAAAGTTTGTTACTTGTCAGGCTGTGATTTTTTTTGTTTGTTGCCATATTGGAAAGGTATGGTTCTCTGAATGCAGATGTCAAAACCAGCAGTGAACTGGATATATTAGCCCAATGGAAGGAAAATACAATATAGCTCAAGCTAGAAGGGAGCTGACACAGTTCTAAACTAAAGATACTTGAATGATTTTCTGAAGTCAAAATGTCCAGGGATAAAAAGAAAATTTTTAGACCAATGACTGGAAAAGAAGTGATTGACACAAGAGCTGCAAGAAGGAGATCCTTTGTTGGCCTCAGCTTTAGAGTGTATTTGAAGGCCACTGCAGGCCAAACCCTGCTGCTTTTGCTCTGAGCTGGAATATAAACAGTAGAATGCATATGAAAAATACATTCCGCATTTTAATTTCTAGCAATTCAGTTTTATAATGAAATTGTGTTTGTGGTTATTCTGTTGATGTATTCACTTTAGATTTTAGTTGTAAGTTCAGAACTTCTATATATGTGCTCCATGACAAACATTAGTATCAAGAGCACTATGCTTCTACTAACTAATCTATCATGTGGCTCAATTCTCTTCCAGGTCTACTTAAAGTTTACATGGAGATATTACAAAGATCCATTAAGGTGGTGTAGTTGACTGTGACATTATGCAACCTGACAGAGCTAGGCTAAAATATGAGCAACTTCATCCATGACATAGACCATTGTTCCATTGTGTATGGTGGTAGATAAAACTCCCATTGAAGAGGTAGGTGCCAAAAGCTGGGGGCCAATAAGCAATGTAAACAAGGCCCATGCAAGGATTTTAGTGTAGACCTAAGCTGTGCTTTGAGGTATTTTCAGCTGCAGTACAGCATTCTCTGCGGGGAGGATAAATTCTCTGTGTGAGTTGTTGCACAACAGGATCTGAAAGACCCTCTACCCTTTCCTGTACTGTCTTGCCCAGCAGATGATGTCTTATCCACAGCTTTGGAGTCTACAGCAATACAGCATGTTTAAACATTGAAGTTTTAATGCAGAACACAGCCAAGTTTCAATTAAATAAATACGTAATTTACTTATCAACAGTGTCTGTCAGTTGGCCGCCAAGATAGAGTACAGGGCACATGCCCTTTGAGGGAGCTGGGCTTGCTTACAGTTGTGTAAGGTTAAGGGGTGATCTAGTAGATGTCTACAACTCCTTTAAGAGGGGGAGTTAGGAAATGAGAGTACCAAACATTCCTTGGAAGTTGCAGGTGATATAACAAGGGGCAATGACCATGATTTCTTCATGGCAAGAGTCAAGTTAGTTTCGTCTGCAGCACCCAGGCAGATGAACATATTTGGTGGTTTTCTACAGATGACCTGATTCAGTTCTGCTGGTAATCCCACTGGGAGAGTGAGACTGCACTGGAGAGATTCAGAGGTCTCGTACAAACAGCACCTCAGTGATGCTATTCCCAGTCTACTTAATCCAATCTGAACTCCCAAGACCTTGAAGGTGCTTAAAAGCTGGGTCCAATCAGCACTTCACCAAATACAAGTTTTGGAAGAAAGCCTTCAGGCATAGACACTTTGGCTCTCCATGTAAGTGTTGCTCTGCTCTTCAGTATGAAAGTAAGGTCTATTCCAGCAGAGGATTTTTAATAATCTGTTCTAATAGGAACAGCAGTGGGAGTTGCTGCTTCAAATGGAAAATATACTTTTTTTTGACCTTGGCTTCTCTAATATAAGCTCACAGCAGCATGTATATATTTATGCAGGGGAAAACATTCTTACCAGATCCTACTTTGCATATGTAATTTGGTTACAGGGAAGAGAATGAGAGAACAAGCTGCTTGTAGCAAATATAAATAAATTAATTCATTACTGCATAGCACTTCTTGCTGCGACATGATATAGGGTGTTTTCAAACCCTGTAGTCCAAAGTCTTATTGTCTTAGTTTGACCAGATGGACTAATGATCTTTTGGGTTCTGTTATCCATGCTCTGGTGACTTCTAAATATATTTGGAATCTGCACTAGACAAATTTTAAATAGTCAACTAAAAGACACAAGTGAAAGTGCTGTTGGGTATTTTCTCTCTTTTTTTTTCTTCTTTTTCTTTTGGTGATAGTACTGTATGAATGTAGAAAAGTGATTCCTGATTAGTCTCTGTGAAGGTGGTGTGATGTAGAGACTCAAGCAGAGAGACAAAGCCACTTGCCATGGACCATACTGCAAGTCTGGTGCTTCTTTCTCTTCATTAATTCCAATGATAAAATGGGTGTGAAATCAGTTCTTACAGTGATCTGGAACAGCTGTTGAAGATCTTTTAACAGAACCCAAGAAGGAATGTGAAGCCAAAAGAGCTCTCTAAGCAATTAGACACAAATTAATAAAACCACAAAATGTAGAGTCATTGTATAAACTCTGATTTAATCCCAAAGAGATGAGAAATCTGAGAGGAATTAAAATATTTTTAATGTGTATGTGCAGCATCTTCTTTTTATTTTCTCATCAGTGTAAATGCTAAATATCTAACCAGGCAAGATGTTTAGATACTTAGCATCACTCCTCTGTGGAGGAGGGATGGGAAAAGCAGATAGAAACCATGCCACACATGATGCTGCTCTAATTATAAGGACATCTTGTCACTGAGATTTGCCAGCTGGATACATGTATTGAGCCTCAATTGTTTTTGGGTTTATAAGTGATAGTGATGACTGAAGGACTCTCTTTATTTATATGTGTTTGTATATATATATATATATATAATATAATATATATACTGTATTGTGCAGCTGAAAATGTTGTAACAGTTTATTTCCATTTGACTTCCATACTGCAGTACAATTTCTTCCCAGGAAAGCTCTGCAGAAGAAATTATCTTATCACAACATATCATAAAAGACAGGCAGATCCCTGTACATCAGGAGTAATATTCAAGCATCTGAGAAACTGGCTCTTTCATACCACCACAATATTAAGATTATCAGGGAGTGAAAAGCAGAGCTCATTTTGGATATACCCTGTTTGGAGGGGAGGGAGAGGATTGTGGTGCAAGAAAAAATCAGGTAACGAAAAGCTCAGATAATTTCAGATTTGTCATGTAATTCTTGACAGTGTTTTGAGTAAGTCATATCTCTCTATTTTTCAATTAAAAAAGGGGATAATCCCTGTTTTCTCTTCCTTTCACTGTGTTACAGACTACTAGTGATTTGTTCACCCCTGAGGAAAACAGGAACTGTTACAATGATGCAAAATGAGATGTCTGTGTGTGGTTAAATAGCTGCAGTTTTCAGCAGTCTCTGTTGCTGTATGCTGTTTGGTGCAGCCAGCTGTAACTCTATGGATGGATATCAGGCCCTGACACTCTGTTCCAAAGCCTCAGAAGAGGTAAATCTGTTTCTTTTCTTTTCCTAATCTGATCAAAATCATAGGGGCTTGTCCTTTCTTGCTGAGTGGAGGAAAGAAGGTCTGGAGTCTGGATGGGGCTGATGGTAGTCCCTGGGCAGGGTCTGAGTCTGCTGTGTGGGGCATATGGCACCACAAGCGTCCCGGCACGTAGGAGCCGATGCCAAGAGCTGATACCGAGGTGCTCCATCCTCTGTTACAAGATCTCTTCTGTCACAGCTGTGTAGGTTAGAAGGGTAGAAAGGATTAATACCACTTCTTACATTTCACCAAGCTAGGACCTCCAGTGCATTCACTTTTACTAATTCATATTCCCAGAGACGCAGAATCCACTTCAGCCACTAAAATTTGATGAAATCGACTGGAGGGAGGTAGCGGAATATTTTCATTTGAAATAAAATCTGCCGGAGTATTATCTGCGCTCAACCCCGGCACTGCTTTGTCAGGCTGGGATGTTCCCTTGCACATGCACTAGGGGGCACTTTAGGACTGATTAAGGGAAGCGGAAAACTGCAATACTAATTCCACATCATCAGGAACAGAGTAAACAGTCTGGTGCAAAACAAAATATAAAAAAAACATAAGCAATTAAATATGTATTTAGCAGCAAGTGGGATTCGATTCCTGTTTCACCCCCAAGCAACTGCACTTGCTGAAAGTGGACATGCAACTGAAAATTACTTTCTTGTTCTGAGCAGATTGTATCATTGCCGCCTTGTTCTTCTAAATAAATGGACTTTGCTTTTCAGCATCTAGCCAAACACAGGATCAGATGCTATGTTTTTCCGTTAATCAGCCTGTGTCTCTACGGCTATCTGTGGTGGTAGGTTTGCAATTTTTTCATTTCTTCATCAGAACTGTTGAAATTTCAGTTCTCCAACATTTTTGTTTATTTTGTTTTTTTGAACTGGTTTTATCCGACTTGAGCCCATCCAGAACTGAATTTCCATTCCAGGACAGCCCTCTAGAGTGTCTTTTGAGCATGAGACACTGCTTTTGCTGCCATGTTAATGTCCGTTTTCCTGCCAGGAATATATGTTTGCCAAAGTGTTTGAATTCTGTAGCGATTTGTCTTGTTAAGCACATTAGAAGGACATAATAGTCATAACTCCTCATTCTAACAGAGCTTTTCCTTTCAAATAGTTTAGGAAAGCTTAGAATTAATCAGATTAATTTGGTAGATGTGGATAAGCTATCAGAAGCATAGATTTGTTATATGTTTGTTTCCACGAAACGACAGACCGTCCTTTCACTTGAAAATTGATTTCATAATATGAATAAGCTACATAAACTTTGAAAAGGTTGGTAAGGATGAACCAATCAGTTCTCTGCTAAAGGAATGTGTGTGGTACATGGGTGACATGACTTGGTGTCTTGCAACAACAGGTTTTTACACTTAGCATATAAAATGACCAGACAACAAATGCAACCCTTTTTTTTTTTTTGAGCGTCATTGGTGAGCTACATTACATGCTTTGCTTTTTTTCCTGCCTCTACTATGCATATGACTGCAGATCACTGTTTTCAATACCAGTGCTTTTGCTTATTTTAAGAAGCTAAAACTCTTCAGCATTACTGGATGTACTGTTTCTTTTTGATCAGGAAATACTATTTTGTTGAAGCCGAAACATTTTGTGGAAACAAACTTTGTCAGGAAAGTGTCTTAGCATCAGGAATACTGAGATAGTGCAAAAAATATGTTCACTTGAGAACAGCTAATAGCCTGCCACTGAGGATGAGTGTTGCTTTTAGTTTTGTATTTATGCTGCACGGAGGCCTCTATACAGCTGCCATATAAAGGGGTATGTAGCTATACCTACCTCAAGTGCTACCCCAACCTGTTATGTAAAATTATTCTAAGAAAAGTCTGAAAAAGTGAGAAAACTAATGTGAACAGAAAGCTCTGCAGGCACGACCCAAGGGCTGCTTTCAACTGTAGTATCTGCATAGTCAGATGCTTGCTCTGAGCCAGCTTCAGCTTGAAGCTTTCACATCTGTTAGTGTACAGCTATGCCTGCAACAAAATGCCCTGCTCCTTGGGTAGGCATCTAGACTTGGGCAGAGCTATGCGTTAGTGGGGCTGCCATGTGCTGAGCTGGAGTGGACTCACAGCCAGCTACCTTGGGGCACAACTGGGGCCCACACGTGACTGCTTTCTCTGAGCAGAGAGGAGACATATCTTTATAGTAAACAAGGAAAGTGTGTGACTGAAAATGAATAGGTTGAATTTAGCAGATGAGAAATGAGGTCTAATTGGTGATTAAACAACACAGTGCTTGAAACAATTACATATTGGTACATTTACCTCTCTCTTTTCCAGAGGAGGGCTAGAATAAAGAGCTTGAATTTCATAGCTCCTGCCACATCCTGGGATCCCTCATGATACTCGGCTTTGGTTAACCTGGACTTGGGAGAGAGACAGAGATTTGTCTGATAGTTGGAGTAAGAAGGGATCCTAGAGGATGTTTTGGTTAATAGGCCTCAGTTATCTGAAATTGCTGTCTCACTCTTGTAGGCACCCTGACCCCTGCTCTGACTGCTTCTTCACCAGGTAAGACTGCATCTTCTGAAATACTATGATGTGAACCTTTGTACAAAGGTGCAGATAGATATTTCTTAGTTGATGGTAAAAATAGTGTAAGTATACCAAGTTGCTCCCTCTTTGGCAGTTCTGTAGTTTGTTGCTTTTCTTTGTCTGTCTAGGGATGATTTACATGTTAGAAAATATCTTTAAGTAATATTGAATAACTACACCTTGTTCTAATATATAAGAGTAGTTTTAACCTTTGTATTTCAAATACAGCTTTTTGTATTGCTTTGGAAGTGTAAGCCTTGGTTGGGGTTGTCAAAGGGTTTTGAGTAAGCTTCTCAAGTAGGTCTTCCAGTCTGCACTGAGCTGCTCTGATTACACTAAAAGCAGTAAATATCTAGTTAGTTTAAAGCTAGCTTTGGTGTTTCTATTGAAACAGCAGTGGAATTGCTGTGCATGTGTGTGGGTATATGTATGTACACATCACACAACCGTAACACGTGGTGGTATAAGATTCACAAACAGGTATTGTATGTTCTAACTTTTTGATTTCATGAATGCATCTTATTTTGTCTTGTTCTTTTTTGTTCTTAAAATGAACCTAATTCATCCCACAGAATGTCTTGTTATCCTTAAAAGGACTTCTGTTAACATTGTAAGAATCCTGTGCAATGTACTTGCTGGTAGAAAAGATTCCCTCATTAAACAAAAAATCTCCCATCTAGAAATACTTCCCTCTAGATTACAACTTATTTTTTGCTTATTTTTCTGTTTTACATAAAACGGTAAAAAATGGTAATGCTTATTGTCTGCCTAGAAGCTAAATTTTGTGAACCGTAGAACTCTGATTTATTTTAGCGCTTGATATTGTAAAGGGATAGTAAAGACATACTGGCCTAAAAGTTTTTTCTTTTCACTTAACATATTCCACTAAATTCATCCATCAGGGATTGACTGGGATTCCAGAGACCAAATCTTCTTTGTTTAATGTATAGCAGGAGAGTGAACCTCCATCTCTGCTTTCCTTTGCAGGTGCTATAGTCAATGAGTTAGTCTGAAGTGAGATTTTCTTTTTTTGTGGGGGGCTATTTTTCTGAATGATTTCAGATTCAAATCAGTGCAAAATAAAAATCTGAAAATTAAGAATATTTTGCAAACTAGACAGACATTTTTCTTCATTCCTGGTTCCAGTGAATGTGTTTGCAATCTCCCTAATTCTTTTGTTGGCGAGCAGAGTCTTGTAAGTAATAAGACTGGAGAAAAGATGCAAAAAATATTCCAAAAATATCCCAACGCAGAAAACTTTCCTGGGGAGTTTCCTCATCTCTGCTCTTATATTATGAATGCATTAGATTATTTTTTGTGAAGTTTGAAACCCTTAGTGGCAAATTACCATAAATCAGAGTAATGCTTCCTGTGAATTTCACTACTATCAAATATAGCTTTGAATCCACAGCTGGTTATAGTATCTCTGTTATTGCTTAGTCTTTTTAAATGAAAGCATCTACTCCGTCAGCGGTTGCCAGTGTTTCTGGTGCAGTGCAGTGTACACGTGTTCCTACAGTACTCCAGAGCTTATAGGTCATGATCCTCTTCTGTTACGGATGTGAATGCACACTTGTAATATAACTAAAACAGATGAGTGTTCTCATCAAGTGACCATAAGGTTCTTGAACTTTGGTCATGAGTTTGGAAAAGTGACCAAGCTGATCATAGAACCACAGACTTATTAAGGTGGAAAGGGACATCTGGAGATCATCCAGTCCAGCCCCAATACTCCAAGGAGGGTCAGTTAGAGCAGGTTGTTCAGTGCTGTGCCAAATTAGCTTTCCAATATCTCCAAGGACCAAGACTTCACAACCTCTCTGTGAAATCTATTCCAGTGCTTAATATCCCTCACAGTAAAAAAGTGGGTTTTTTTTTCTTTATTATTTTCTGATGGTTAAATGGTATTTCATGTATTTGAACTTGTGGCTGCTACCACTGTGAAGAGTCCATCTCCATCTTCTCTACTCACACCATTAAGTGTGAGCTGCTTTTTCTCCATATTGAAGTCCTAGCTCTCTCAGCCTTTTCTTACTCTCTCAGTACTTTCCTGAACTTCCCCTGTTTAAATTTAAACCCATTACCAGCCTTGTCCTGTTGCTATAGCCCCTAATGAAGAGTCCCTTCCCAGCATCCCTGTAGGCCTCCTTCAGATACTGGAAGGCTGCTATGAGGTCCTCACGCAGCCTTCTCTTCTCCAGGCTGAACAGCCCTACTTCCTCAGCCTGTCTTCTTACATCATCAGTGTTTGGTCTTAGCTGGACCTTGTGCTGCAGATGACAGCCCTTTGATCCTGACAGTTCAGCCAGTTTTCAGTCCACCTTACTGTCTGTAAATCTAGTCTGTATTTCATCAATATGTCTGTGAGAAAGTTATAGGAGAAAGTGTCAAAGGCCTTGCTAAGGTCAAGAGGAAAATAAGCACTCTTTTCCTCTCATCCACCGAGCTAGTGATTTCATCATAAAATGCTATTAGGCTGGTCAGACCTGATTTCTGTTTCACAAATGCATGTGGACTACACCCTTCCTGTCCTTCATATTTTTGAAAATGACTCATGATTCAGCTCCAGATGATTTTGGTGTACCTAACCCCATCACTGCACACTTGCCGCCTTTGCTTGACTTTTTGCACACTGAAATGGACCATGCTTGAGCTTAAAGGAAGTGAACCTTGAAAAAATCAAACAACTCTTCTGGACCCCTCTTTCCAGTGTTATAGTTCATGTGATTGTTCCAAGCATATCCCTGAACGAGTTTACTCTCCTGAGTTCCAGGGCTGTGATCCCGCTATTTCCCTTTTCCTTTCTCCATGGATCCTGAACTCCACATCTCATCAAAGCTGCCCTGACCTTTACACCCCTGATCAGCTTTCCTTGTTTGTAAGTACAAAGTCCAAGAGAGCATCTCCGCTTGTTGGCTGCTTGATCACCAGTGTCAGGAAGTCATCTTCAATGCAAAGCTGAAGCATCCTTAATTGCTTGTGCCCTGCTACGTTGTCCTTTTAGCAGATAGTGAACAAAGTCTGCATGAGAACACAGACCAGCGCCTGTGTATGTGAGCCTTATTCCAGTTATCTGAAAGGGGCCACAAAATCCAATATTTCCGTTGATCAGGTGGTTGGTAGCAGACACTCACCACAAGGTTACTGATTTTGGTCTGCCCAATGTTTCTGACCCACAAGCTGTCAGCTGGCTCATCACCTGTCTGCTGCTCTCATATCAAGGCAACTCCCTCTCCTCACTATCCTGGCCCTCCAAATAGCGGATCTGCTGGATCCACTATCACCTTCCTAACAGGTCTGTATCCACTCATTGCAACACTTGCTTTAAGTAAGCTACCCTACCATGTCTGCCTGATCCAAATGAGGTTTTAGCTCTGTAACTGCACACAGATGTCTATCCCTGCCTGTTTCCCACACTGTGAACATTTTTGTACAAGCACTTCAGAGAGGCATCAGTTTACTGATTCTGAGGAAAATATGAAATCTTTTGTCCTTTTGACACTTTATTGCTGTGCACAGGCTTGGGGTGACCCTGTTAGCCCATTTCCATTGATTAAAGTGTCTCAAGTTCACATGACGCTGCACACTTCACTTGCCAATTCCATCTATCAATTCCCTGCTGTATTGGATGCTGCTATCTCTCCTGGTCCCCTTGTTCTTACTTTAAAGCTCTCCTCACCCGGCTGGCCAGCATGTTGGCAATGGTATTTTTGCTCCATTTGGTTAGGTGGATCCTGCCTCTTCCAAGCAGTCCTCAGTCATCAAAGGGGATGCTAAGGCTAGTTGCTGCACTCACTGGTGGGGATAATGCCCTGTGTCATGTCATTGTGGCTGTGTAGGCACACAAAAGATTTTTTGGCCCCTTTATGCTCAAGCTGCTGTACCCTAGGCCTCTCTCTAGTACCTGCTGCAAGGGTGCTTCCTAATCTCCAGTCTAGGGCTAGAACACCCTTTTAATCAAGAACAGCTGTCAGATCTTGTTAGAAGCTGCTAGAGCTTGCTAGAAACTTCAGCCTCCTGTAGCTATCCTTTCCTGGCAGCAGCAAGAACCTTAATGCTCCTCAGAGAGTTCCAAAAAGTCCTCCAGCAATCTGAGGAGTTCAGAAGGATCTAAAAGCAGAACCCATAAACTGCCGTGTCCGCTGCTGCATCTGAATTTAACACTGAGGAGGTCAGATAGAAGCAGGTTGTAATTGTTTGACACATAAATTTCCCCTCCTGTCTGTGCCTAAAGTGACCCTGACTGGAAAAAAAAAGACTGTAGAGAGGTAGATGGATTGTACTTGTGCACTACCTCTGAACCAAGGCTGCCTCTTTTTATATTTACTATATGCAAAAGGATAGGACACAGAATGAAAGACTTCCTTTGAATTTTGTCCTCAGTTGACTAGTTTGGTTTTCTTTCTTTTTTTTTTTTTTTAAATCTTTTCTGCATGTTTCAAGTTGCTCAGAAACAGCCTTCCCTGGATTTAAGAAAACTAGCAAAATACCTAATATTGTAGATGGCAGCAGATTCTTCCTACTGCTGACACTTTGTACTGTTTTGTCATCATAAGTACAATGGAGGAGCACTCTTGTTGTTAAAACTTTTCTTTCCATCTGCTCGTTCTGACTTTAAGCATAAGCCTGCTTAACACAAAAGGAAGGCATCCTATCTAGCAAGGAGGGGTTCAGGAGGGTTCACTGTAAACAAACTGATGGGATGAATGCAAACAGGAGCAGTGTGTTCTACTACAGATGGCTACCCGTCCCTCTTGCCTTGTAATTCCCATGTTCATAATGAAATATTTTCATTCCTTAGATTCTTATAATGAAATGTGTGTTAACAAGAAATGGATTTTTTGAAAATGAGGTAGAATTCTTCATCTGCTGCCTGTGATAATAAATGACTGAAGAATTAAAACCTTGACTTCATAGCTGACCTTGCTTTGGGAATGAGGTTGGACTACATTACCTCCTTCCACCTTTAATATTCCTGAGATTTTATAAATTGTCTCCTATACAAGACACGATAGCAGTATTTTCAGTATAGCAGTTTGGTATTTGACTGAACCAGAATAGATGGTAACACTGTTATCAAAAAGCGTATCTTACCTAATTTCAAACGCTTCTGTTGTATTTCTTCGGTAAATTGTTGCTGGATGAATGAAGGCATTTGTGAGGTACTCTTTCTATCTAGAAGCTACTGCTCAACTGCTTTAAAGATGGTGAGGGCACTCGCTCTGTGGGGGGAGGCTGAGGAAACTGGGCTTATTCAACGTAGAGAAGAGACAGCCTGGGGGACACTTAACAGCAGCTCCCAGTGCTTATGAGGAGGACATCAAGAAAATTGAGCAAGGCTTCATGAGTCTAACCTTGGACCTGATCCTGCTGTGAGTAGGATTTTGGACTAGAGACCTCCTGAGATCCATTCCAGGCTGAATCATAGAATCATAGAATAGTTAGGGTTCCTCATGTAACAGGCTCTACAAGTGTTCAGAAGAAGATCATAACTCCTGTTACAAAATCTCCAAGATTAGCACCCCCCTTGGTAAGACCATATACATACTTATATATATGTGTGTATATATATAGCTCATGACTCGGGATTCTTTTTTTTTTTTTTTTTAAACCTGTCAGTAATATGAATTGTGTTAGGCTTTAGGCTTGAATCCTTTGGTATCATGTTTCTTGCCCTCCTGATTGTGCAAGGAGACTTGACTGTTTTAATCTATTCAGTGATATAATCTAAAATTTGCAGACAGAATCCAGTGGAATGGAGACTCGCATTGAGAAATTCAAGCGAGATGATGGTTGCTACTGCTTTTGGCCCCAAGCAGACTAGACCTTTCATCTTTTGATGGTGTCGTCTCTCAGTTTAATTCCCAACTGGGTATTCTGGTCCCTCCCTCTGTCTTTGTTTATTTCATGTGTCAGGCTGTGGTGAGGGGTGGAGGACAGTAACTCTAACCCTCAAACTGATGTGTTGTTTATGCAAGGAATGATTAGCAGCATAGTTTTTCATTTCTCATCTTCCTGCATCTCTGGATTTCTCACTTGCTTTTTGAACATGATTCAGACTTAGAGGATTTCTCTGTAGCTGTGATAGCTAGAGCTGCACTTTTTTATCCCCCTCCCCTTGAAGGTGAAATCCCATAGAATTAGAAGAAAGCTGTAAAAATGTGCAGGATCCATGCACGATATGTATGATCTTTAATCTCAACTGTATCTCTGCTTTCTACCCCCCACTAGTCAATGCCTATTCCCCTTGTATCTCAACAAAACACTGAAGTTTCATGCTGCTGTTGCTGATGTTGACATGCACAGTCAATAGTCTGTCGAAAAGCTGCTGGAATTATTTTGAATTGGTATCATTGAACAGCTGTTCTTCAGTTTACCTTCTTGATATTTGATCTATTTCTAGGCTAAGTGGTTCAGAGGAACCAGAACTGCTGCTTCTCAGAGGACAAAGGTTAGCACAAAGGTACCAGTTCCACTCCCTGTTCTCTGTTATGATCCATACATTTGTTTTGTTTAAAGGTTACCGAACATCTACCAGTGTGCAGGGTCTAGTAGAAGCAGTTGCTTTTGTGGCCAGGTGAAGTAGCTTGTGCTCCAGACTGTATATCCTTGCTCCATCAAAGCCCATATGGTGAGATGACTGACAAAGCTGCAGTCCTGTTACTGAAATGTCACCTCTGCCTTGCAGCTTTCATTTCTGGGTGAAGCCTGGGTTATTGATTTTGCAGTGTTGGGATTGCCCACATATGTTTGGAGACATAACTGGGACTTTATTATTACTGTGGTGTCTTCTCATTTCTACTAATGATCCCTGTAATGATGAAAACAAGAAAGTTTTCTCTCTTCTGAGAGTCTTCAAAGATGGGACATCAGACTGCTTATTAGCAACTGTACCTCCTTTGGTTTAAAGGAGGATTGCAGTAAGCAGGTTTTGCAAACTACAAGTAAAGAAAAAAAATTCTGTACCTGCAGAAATGTGTATTGGAGTGCACAGTACTCCTTACAGATTAGTTGTACGACGTGTACATTGTGTCTTTGAGAGGAGCCTCTCTGTTGCCCTGAATTTCTGGAAGCCAAGCTGGTTACATTGTTCTTTCAGTCTTCAGTGGCTTTGATTTCCAGTTACTAAAAACTCATGCATGATAGAGGAATCACATTTATTCCTAAATCTGAAGTGAAGCATTTCAAGCTAAAGATTTGTATTTATTCTTTCACATTTATAATTAAAGACTCTTCTTTCTAGCTCTAGGAACTTGTAAAAATTAAAACATACTTGATAAAAGGAAGAAAGGTTTTAAATGGATGAAATGCCTCAACATATCAACATTCTCTCTCTGTCATTCCAGAAAGTTGTTGCCTATTGTACTCACTCTGAAGAGCATGCAGATATTTCCTATAACTCTTATTTAAGCCTGGGTTCCTTTTGAAGTAGTACCAAGAAGTTGACTGAATAGAGGCAGAGCAAGGATTTAATGAATAACCAAGTGCAGTAGATGTCAACCTTTATGCAATTTTACTTCCTTTTGCCCCTCAAATATATGTGTAAATATATGCATACCTCACCCCCCTTTCCACTGGCTTATCCAGAATTCCTTGTATCCCAACCTCCAACTTCCTTATCCTGGATTGCAGCAGTTCATGTTTCCTTCCTCTCTCCCCCATCCTCAGTAATGTTTCAACACAGACCCTGCTAAAGCCAGCTCTCTTCCTTGTCCTTGATCCTTATTTCTTCAAAATAACAGTAAACTTTTGATATGAAGGAGGAAATTTCAGGAGGAAGAGAGGTAGATACATCAGAGAAGGATAGAAGATGCAAAGGTTGAATTACGTTTTCCTGGGAAGTTTCCCAGCATAATCAGCCTGGGGAGCTAGTCCCTGAAGCTATATCTACAAAGTAATATGTGGGTGTGACTGTAGCATGCTATGAATAAAATGAATATACTTACATCTCTCCCGCTACATGTGCAGCAACACAGGGGCTAATAATTAAAAATCAAACTCTCTGGGGTTGAGAGTACTTGGCTGCCAATCTGTCACTGCATCTCCATTGCTGTATTATGGTGCTTATTGAAGCTAGCACAGAGGTACCTATGCGCATTTCATTCTCTGCTGTAAACTGCAAAGTTGGAAATCTTGGCTGAACTTCTTGCTGCCAAATTAATAGTAAAGGAAGTGATATTCCAGTAGTTCAGCTCTCCACTGTTTCTGTCCTGTAAATGTGAATTTACCTTTACTGAGACTATAATCCTAGAGAATCTGATAGGAGGAAATCTTTGGCTGCCTGACTCTACCATATATTTTTTTTGGAAATGCTCAACTTTAATCTACTACTATGCTGCACACTTTGGAAAATCCTCCTCTAAGAGCAATTTGCCTTACACAGATGAATTCTGGATAGTGCACAAAAAGTGCATTCCTAATCACACAACATATATTTGGAAACCTTCTTATCATACAAATTACAGTTCAACCATAAACAGTTTTGGAGACATGGTGGTGGTATGCCCGGCTTCTCTTGTGTGCGAGCTGTCAGATATGAGTGGATGGCAAGTAATTTTCTTTTGATAGAAAATGTTTGTGACCATTCTGGAACCTCTTCTTTAGTATTTTGAGAATTTCTAAGCAGCATTCGAATTGGTTGTCTACCTCAAGGTATTTTTGAGCCTTTTTGGATACTGAAGGCCTCTTGTTGGCATAATTCATGCAATTAAAAGTAAGCATTACAATTAAAGCCAGTTAGGCAGAAATCAGCTAAAAGTTCAAAACCAATACTTAGCTTACCAATTAAACTGTAAAATATTGCATCTGTGAAGATAAATTAGATTGCCTTATTTTTGAACAAGATACAGTTTCTACAAAATACATCTCTCATAGTTTACAATTCTTATTTTTAATCTTTCCTCAAGAGACTGGTTTGAGGTTTATTGGACTGTGTTTTCTAGTGCACTCGTAATTTCACATGTATTTAAGTTCTTCCTCTTATCCTTTTTTTTTTTTTTTATTTTTTTATTTTTATTTTAGTATTTCCCACAAAGGTTTATTCAGGTTGGAAAACATTTTATTTTTACTTTTTTTTTTGTACTGCTGCCTCAAATGGCTCTTCATATCCTTTCACCTCTTCATTAATTGTGTTTTATTTTCACACATTTAAAGCTATTACTATGAGAAGTTTAGAGGATTAAGTTTTATTAATAACAAAAAAAGCAAAAAACAAACCAACAAAAAAACAAGTCTCAACTTCAGACTGTAACTGTGTGTGTATGTATGTATAACAAGTTTGAGAATATGATAAGATTTCCTGCCCTGTTTTATCTTTTAAGGGAGAAAACTTGAGCTTCATTTTTACCGTCTTGATCCAGAATGTTTATTTGGGATCACATTTACTGCAGATATTAACACTTTAAAATTATGTGCAATTACTCAAGTCAGTGCTTTAAATTTTATTGATGTCTATAGTATTTATATAGAAAAAGACCTTTTTAAAAGTCTTTTTCAGTTAAAATTGAAATATCTTGTAAATGTAGCTAGAAATATTTTCCATTGCACTATCAGATCATGGTACTCCTACCTGGACACCAACGCGTGAACAGCAGGAACATCACTTGAAAAAACCTCATGCAAAACCATCTGAATAAATGCTAGAACAAATTTATGCTGTCTGTGTTCTAAATTCAAACTGTTTTAAAATGCTACATATCTTTGTAACTCAGAGATGGAAGAAAATAGTCTAGATAATTCACCAGGCATTTTTTTAAAAGATGCCTAAGGAATTATGGGCTATGCTTTGGTCTCAGTAGCAAGGGTGTAAACTGGGTATGGTGGAGCACATCAGAGTCTTCTAAGGTATCTTTCTCTTTTATTATAATGGAAATACATTCCATCCATCACGATTAGTGCATATTTTAAAATTTTTTAGGTCTCTGTTGTGCAATTGGTTTCCTTAGGTCATAATTGAGTTTTATGAGCAAGCCCCAATACTTACTGTTAATTTCCTAATTGTGCTTAAGCAAATAAAATGATTACTTAATATCTAATTTTACAGCTAAATAAGCAATATTTTTGCATTTACTTTCCTGTTTGGAGCTATAATGTGGCTGTAGCATACTCAGTACTCTTCTTCTGATTTATTAAACAAGAATGATGCCTTTCTGACTGACAATCCTCTTTGGACCCATGCTGTGATTGTAAGTGCTAGTAGGTTGCAGGACACTTTTGTGGCTATACTCTGCAAACCAGGACTGCTTTTTACAAATGCATTAAACATTAATACAGACAAATGTGAAGTTTTTGAGTGCAGAAGCTTTATTTGCTTGGACATGTATTTATTTTTTATTCATATTTTTTTACCATAACACACATTTTTCTTTAGAATTTGAACTCTGAAAATGTTTCCTTGGACTTAGTAAATGTTGTTTCATTTAAGACCAAGGGAACAAACAAAAATCACTCAAATTTACATTTCAGAGAAATCTCATAAGTAATGCATGAACTGTGTTTCAGAAATGACTTGTAGAGGGCCTTCAGTACCTTGTAGCTCTTATCACCTTTCATAAAGAAACTGCAGAGAAGATAAATTTTTCTTTTCCAAACCACAGAAAATCTGGAAGAATGGTGATGGAGGCAATCACTGATCAAAAAAAAAAAAAAAAAAAAAAAGAGAAGAAGTCCCAAATACTGATTTTTAAGTTAGTTTAGTTAATTGATTTAGTTAGTTGATTTAGTTGTTGCTAACTATGGCACATCACATTCTTGATGCATGATGTGTGGAAGTCACCGTGAAGACTTTTCGGTAAGAGTTTAATATGAATGGATAGATTCACTACCAAGAAACCAGCTAATGGAAAAAACCACACCAGCTCAGAGCCCTTATGAAAACTTCTTTCTAAAGCTCCTCAGGTATTTTTCTTTGCTCTGTGAGGATTTGGGATTCTGACTCCAGTTTTAAAATGATTGTCTCATCTGATATGAAAATGGTGTTTCCTGTAAGCCTACAATAATCCACTGTCATTGTTGGCCTATAGCTATCTGAAAGCATGTCCTGCTTTTATAAGAAATAAACCCTTTCCATCATCTACTACTACACGGCCTTTTGCATGTTAACATAATAGTATGTATTACGCTGACCTTTATTATGCTGTATAATCCTACTGAACAGGATCTTAAGTAACTTCAATACTTTTCATTCAAATATAACTCCTCTCTTGTATAACACGTAGTAGGTTGCCAGTATAAATTATTGTGTGGATAAATCTACTGCAAGGTTATAAAAACCTAGAAGAAGTGCAAGACCATAATCAATGAACTATGTGTGTACATAGATGCAATATGAAGAGGAGAGAAATTAGAGATTTCAATGACAACTTTAAGCAGCTACTCTTGACATTAGAAATTCAAGGATTAAAATGATATCTCCATTGAAATGCTAGCAAGTATGATGGTTTAGACAGTGTGCCCTGTTTCTAATTATTATGCATAGCTTGCATATAACATAAGTAGTTGTAACCTTTGTGTGAAGAGCAAAGTCAGGAAACGTTAATCCATGGGGAAACTATCACTTCTCTCCAACTTCCATACAGAAGCTCTGGCTCAAATGATTGCTCTTATTCTCCAGTCCTGAGGGAAAAAACATCCTCTTTGCAGTTAAATATTCTTTTTTGTGCTGTGTGTGCATTAGTCAAATTGATTTCCATGAGAGTTCTCCAGGCTCAGTTGTATAACACTATCATTCAGTGCATCTGCAAAGGGAGCTGTGAGAGAGAAAAAAGAGAAATGTTAGGAAAAAAAAAAAAAAAAGGCTCTCTGAAAACCTGGAAGCAACATCTTATTCAAAGCTGGCAAGACTTGAGACTGGAGAGCCAATATACAGCTTGTCTATACAGTAAGTGTCTGGTGGGAAGGCCAGATTTTGAATTTATACTTCACTTGGAGATCTGCTCTTCTATCTCCCCTGCAGATGGGATAGGCACCTGGCTGAGGATGCTGCTTGGCTCAGGGCCACTCAGTAGGCAGGCAAGGGCTGCTAGAGAAGGGTGTGGTATCTGCATCACCAAAGGTTTCTTAAGCTCTCTTTTGACAAAAATATATCTAGAATGCTTATGCACAGGTCCTGCCTTCTCAAGGTCTATACTGGTTACCTTTTCAATGACTGTGGCAATCATTCCTTGACACTTTTGTAAAATCATAGAATCACAGAATAGTTATGGTTGGAAAGGACCTTAAGATCTTCTAGTTCCAACTGCCCTGCCATGGGCAGGAACACCTCACGCTAAACCATGCCACCCAAGGCTCTGTCCAGTCTGGCCTTGAACACCACCAGGGATGGAGCATTCACAGCTTCCCTGGGCAACTGATTCCAGTGTCTCACCACCCTAACAGTAAAGAACTTCTTCCTTATATCCAATCTAAACTTCCCCTGTTTAACTTTGAACCCATTACCCCTTGTCCTATCACTACAGTCTTTAATGAAGAGTCACTCCCCAGCATCCTTGTGTGCCCCCTTCAGATACTGGAAAGCTGCTCAGGTCTCCACACAGCCTTCTCTTCTCCAGGCTGAAGAGCCCCAACTTTGTCAGTCTATCTTCATATGGGAGGTGCTCCAGTCCCCTGATCATCCTCATGGCCCTCCTCTGGACTTGTTCCAACAGAACACCAGAACTGCACACAATACTCCAAGTGTGGTCTCATGAGAGCAGAGTAGAGGGGCAGGATCACCTCCTTTGACCTGCTGGTCATGCTCCTTTTGATGCAGCCCAGGATATGGTTGGCTTTCTGGGCTGCAAGCGCACACTGCCGGCTCATGTTCATTTTCTCATTGACCAGCACCCCCAAGTCCTTCTCTGCAGGGCTGTTCTGAATCTCTTCTCTGCCCAGCCTGTAGCTGTGCCTGGGATTGCTCTGACCCAGGTGTAGGACCTTGCACTTGTCATGGTTGAACTTCATAAGGTTGGCATCAGCCCACCTCACAAGTGTGTCGAGGTCCCTCTGGATGGCATCCCTTCCCTGCAGCGTATCAACAGAACCACACAGCTTGGTGTCATCGGCAAACTTGCTGAGGGCGCACTCAATCCCACTGTCCATGTCAGCGACAAAGATGTTAAACAAGACCGGTCCCAACACTGATCCCTGAGGGACACCACTCGTTACTGGTCTCCAGCCAGACATCGAGCCATTGACCACAACTCTTTGTGTGCGGCCATCCAGCCAGTTCTTTATCCACCGAGTGGTCCATCCATCAAATTGGTGTCTCTCCAATTTAGAGACAAGGATGTCGTGTGGGACAGTGTTGAACGCTTTGCACACTTCCAGGTAGATGACATCAACTGCTCTACCCCTGTCCATCAGTTCTGTAGCCCCATCACAGAAGGCCACCAAATTGGTCAGGCAGGATTTCCCCTTAGTGAAGCCATGCTGGCTGCCACCAAGCACCTTGTTTTACATGTGCCTTAGCAGGCCTTCCAGGAGAATTTGCTCCAAGATATTGCCAGGCGCAGAGGTGAGACTGACTGCTCTGTAATTCCCTGGGTGGTCTGTTTTCCCCTTCTTGAAAATGGGGGTTATATTTCCCTTTTTCCAGTTGTCGGGAACTTCACCTGACTGCCATGATTTTTCAAATATGATGGCCAGTGGCTTAGCAACTTCGTTTGCAGCTCCTTCAGGACCCGTGGATGGATCTCATCAAGTCCCATGGGCTTGTGTATGTTCAGGTTCTTAAGATGGTCTTGAACCAGATCTTCTCCTACAGTGGCCTTAAGGTCTTCATTCCTGTAATATATGCAGTAGTTTCACCTGAAGAAAAAACAATGCTGTCATATTATTGGAGGGCTAGAAACTATTAAGGAGAGAAATAACATATGACTGATCGCATAGTGAAAGCAAATTCTTTCAGAGAGTAGACATAATTATTTGATAGTCTGATTATGATCCTCAAAGCTGTTGTGCTTTACTTGCACATAGTTTCATGGTTACTTCACTAACTGAATATTTGTTTTTATTTAAAATGATTTAGCCAGGTTCAAGGAAGTGACTACTTCTTGCCCTGGTTTTCATATTTCTGCTCAAGAACTTGTGATTCTTTTTTCATGCGCATCGATACATATTGTTAGGAACACCAGTTTTTTGCAGTTGAATAATTACTTCTCACTTGGATCCATACTAAAGACTCCTGTTTTAAATATTGGGCTGCTTTGAACTTTCAGTCATTCTTCTCCAACAAAAGCAAAATATTAAAGAATTAAGTACTTACATTTGGAAATTTCTGTGTTCTTTACTGTTCTCTTGCCTTCTGTGCATTTCATATATTTTATGCATATATTCTTCAGTTCTTGAACTGTCTGCAGTCGTAGAATGCAGAGGTCTTGTCAATGATAAACAGCTAACAGTGTCCTCACACTTAAAGCCTGCAATGTTTACCAAACAATTTTGATTTCTGAGCCTTTTCCAGTGTTTATCTTTCAAATTATGCTCCAAACTTAATTGTACATCTAATGATGATACGAATATTTTTAGATGGTGGGAAAATACTAAGATACTTGTTAACTTTTTAGGCAACACAATGAGGGTTCACAGTGGTAATTTGGTCTTCTGAAAATAAAATGTAAGGTAGTTCTGAAGTCTTATTTTAAAGTTTTTGTGGGTTACCCCCTTCTTCTCCTCTCATTTCCCATTTTCAGGCTATTCTACAGAACTTTATGGTTATTCTGAGAAAAAATATACAGTGAGTTTGGGCTCAGATCACTCCTAGAGTTTTACGGAATAAAGAATAGTTTACATTTCCTTAGAACAGCTTATGGCAATAACCTAGGCCTTAGCAATAAATCTCATTTATATTCGAGAAGGTAAAACATAAACAGCAGCAACAACATAGAAAAATCAGTGAAAATAAAAGTAAATATCAAAGCTTCACAATACAGATGCAGACATAAAGAACTGTGTCTTAATCATATTAGTTATGATCTGAGCAAACAAAAGGCCTCTTGAGAACTGACCTCAAAAACACGGGCCCTAGCAAAAGGAGGAGAAGGCTTTGATCCCTACACTGCTGGTTAGGGTTTGAGCTGGAAGCGATGGCTACCAGGGTGAGCTAAATCTGTAGTATGGAAATGCTGAGCTCTGGGGAGAAGGAAGTATGTTTGAGAAGAAACTCTTATGGCTCAGACTACATTATAGTGTATCCGGTATTTTAAAAACATATCAGTAACTCATGGACTGAATCTGTAGCTGTACCAACAAAATCAATGCTGTGTTCTCAAACAGAACAGAATGAAAATTAGGTCTTTACAAGGCAGAAAAATAAACACACATTAAAGAAATTCAGGATCCTGGCATTTTTTTCATCAGCTTTTATTCCTAGCAGTTATTTTCATTCTTCATAAACAGTTTTTGAATTTATATTTCAATTGTTCATATTTTTTTTTCCACTTGATGCCTTCAGATCAGGCTGAAGGTTATAATTTTTTTTCCTTCCATTTCATTAGTGCAGCTGTTTAAATTAGCTTGAACACTCAAAAAGTATGTTTGGCATATATACATACACACACATTCTCAATCTCAAAACATGAAGATGGCTGTGTCCTTAAAAAAAATTGCTTCTGGGGTGGGCTTGATATGTTAAATTTCAGCTTGTAATAAATTTTTACAGTCAAGTTATAAACCTCTGGGAAATGGTGGGGTGGCTTATCACAGAAATGCTAATACAACCTGAACTCCAGCAGTGATGTTGTAATATATACATCATTAAGTTTCTATTCTCACGGAACACTTGGTGTACAGAATATTTACATTTATAGTACTATAGTGTATCTTACAGTATCCCTCCAGGTAACAGCAAAATGATAGTTTCATGAGGAAAATTATGTGACATTATTTTAATATACCCATACTGATTTAAGCTCAGAGCAGCTCAGGAGCAGGATTGTCATAATGCTTCTCTATATTAGCCTAGAAAGCATTCAGCCCCTTTTAACTGTTAGTTTAGTAGCTGCTCAGAGAATGGCAAGAATTCAGAACACCTTTTATCCCTCCGGCTTCTACGGTAATTATACTGTATTGGAAAGGGGGTTTTGTTAAAACAAATCTAATATTCAGACTTGCTTTGTAGGAGGTTTAAATAGAAAATAGTGGTTTTTTTCAATGTGCTTTTGCTACTTGTTTGTTTATGACTGATATACCTACATAGGTATGCCTGAACAGAGTAGAAGCAAATTTTATACGAGTTACCAAATGTCTTTTGGATATCTTGAATGTAGAGATTAATTTTGGGTCTGATTTTCAAGGGTTTGTGCCAGGACTTGACCTATGTGACTACACAAGAGAATGTGTGTGTATGTGCTGTTCACATGATGCAGGCTGACTAAACAGACAAACTGGAGTTATTCATAATGACTACCCATGTTGCTAAGTAAACATTATATAGCTGTACCTTAGGTACAAATGTTCTGAAATAAAGTACTTCTACCAAGGCATAATGGCCCAAGTAAGGGTCCCATGTCAACTAAAAGGTAACATCTTTTGTTTTCAGAAGGCACGCAGAAAAGCAACTACAGGTTGCTGCTAATGGTGAAGAAAGGACCATGGTGAATCTTTTCCTCTGAAAATGAATTTGGATTAAGATTTTTTTCTGAGAACATATCTGAAAAGCTATTCTGTAGCATTCTACTGCAATGCTAATTTACTGGAGTTATGCCTGTATCCCTGCAGAGCTTTGTTTGATCCAAAACACACAGCAGCTACCAAGTACTCTTCTGTAGAGTGCATGCAGCTATAAGAGAATGACATTTGAGTTAATTAATCTGTGAAAATACTGTTGGAGTGAAAGAGACTAATGTTGAGGACTTGACAGATTCTACTCGCTTTCTGAAAATACTTTCATTACAAAAGATTCCAGCAACAGGCATCAGTACTAGCAAATCACCTTGCTAATCTATTCTGTTTTGTTTCTCTGCATTTGAAGAGCAATCAGATATTTTCTGTTTGAATGACTCATTTTAAATTAAGGACAACAAAATAAGAATAAAAATAAAACTCCATCACAGAGAAAAAGTGCATTTGTTTTTCTTCACAGCCTTCTCTGAAATGAAATTAAAATGGCTGCTGGTCTCTGTAAACTACTTCAGCTTTTTAGAATCTTAGCTCACAGTAACAGTAACAGAGCATATAGGTATCTCATTGCAGTTATGTTTACAGTTGTATATAGATGTTTTCCGCTTTAATGAGATTTTCTGCAAGTATTGTCATCCATGATTTTGTCCTATCGAGGTATTGAACCCTGAGAATGTTTCCTTTTCCTTAATATTATCCTGGTGAGGGGATTGTCAGAGAGCAGACAAGTAGACAAGTAGAGTCCTACAGAGAGGATGTAGGACTACCTATGTGAGGAGCATGAGTAGCATTTCATTTTAAAGGATGTTAGGCTGTTACTGCTATAAGATTTGGAGCTACACCTAAGTGTGTGGGAACTGTGTTTGGTGGGGCTGGGTAGGTTATAGTCACCAGAAAAATCTCAGGCTTCAGATCTTGCTCTTAGATATGGAGATTGTCAGCCAGCTCTCAAAAATGACTGAAGTATCAAAACAAAAATGCTGAACTGAGAAATTGCTCTAATATTGTTGCTCAGTCACTTATTGTGATTAAGCTTTGTCATTTAGAAATGCAGAATAAAAAGGAACGTCTTCCCACCGATACACAAATTTAAGCTGCATGATCCCCTGTGACTAGTACCTTACACCATCAATTTCATAGTGTAACTCAACTAGAAACACTAATCTGGTAAACGCTTGTCACTTTAACAATTTAAAAAAAACGTTTGATTTCTGTAATCTCAAGGGCAGAAGAGTATCAGATCTGTAACATGGAAAAAAATGTTAAAGTTATGTTGAACTTCAAGAAATTATCTATGATAGAGAAACTTGCTGAACAAATTGATAAACTGGATGTGAAGGTACCTGTAAACACAGCCCATGTCATGTATTTTAACTTATCTTTATGCTGCTGAATGTGTACACTTGCAATGTGTCCTGGGCACACACACAGGCTGTCTTTCGATCTAACGTTGGAAGAAAAGAAGAACTGGTCTTAGGCAGGTAAGAAGAGTGACACACTCCAGTAGGCTCCCCTGTGAAGTAAATGAAGTGGATTTTTTGAAAGCACCTGCCTCTGACCTGCAATAAAATCAGTCATTAGGAAAAGCCAGCCAAAAGCATCCAGAGCAAAAGCAGTCCAAATTCAGAAAATATTAGCCCTTAGATGGTTAAGAGGTAGTGAAAGAATCCAGATTCTGAGTGCTGACCTTTTGATACCCACAAATGGGGCCTGCGAGAATGCTGGTTGTCACAGTTTGGGAAGTAGGCTTGTCAGCAGTAAGGGGTAATTCTGATTTGCAGTATTACATATGCAGGATCAATGAGCCTTGACTGGATCTTTTTCTCTTTCCACATAATTAAAGATTCTCCACTTATCATGCAGCTGATTTTATACTCTGTATCTTTGCACTCATTGAAGAGACATGTTTTTCTGCAGTGGAGTAAAAGGATGCACTAGATCCACGATGAGCTATCAGTTTGCTAGAGCATTGCAAGTGCAAATACTTAATTATTTTAAAAGCTGTGACTGGCCAGGAATTCATCCCTGGTGTCTTCTTGCAGGGATACTCAGAATGCCCTTTTATAAGTGTCTCTCTGAATTAACTGGCCCCCTTGGAAGATGCTACCTTGTGAGTTGTGTCAGTTCACATCTAATAAGTTGTTTCTTCCCCTTCCCTTCCCCCTAACCCCTCATAACTGACAGAAATCCAATCAAACAGAAACTTTGTATCTGAAACATAATTTCCTTCCTCTCCTTTCTTGATATTCACCGACTTTTCTGTCTTTTCAGGTAGTGCCCACAGCAATATAGCCTATGTTTTTTCTTGCTTGTCTTACTATCCACTAGCCTTGAAATGAAATACAATTGTGAAATAAGAGGTTTGAGAAAAGATTTTAAATTGCTAACCTGGAATCTCTTTTCAGGCCTCTCTGATCACTTCTCTTGCTAGAAAAATTCCTTAAGGGGAGGAAGGTAAGGTAAGAATATTTGGTCTGTTTCCAGTGCCCAGCACATGAAAGACGAGACAACTACTTAATTCTTCACATGAAGTTTATCAGCTGCAGTGATCTTTTCAAAGTCATTTAATTGTATTATGTTAAAGCCAATTAGCATTTCAATTTGTGGTAGCTGTTTGCTGTTTTCTGTGTGTGTGTGTTTTTAAATTTTTAATGAAAATATATAATAGTTTGGAATAATTAGGGAGCAGACATAAATCTGAGCTGAAAAATCTATCTTGAACATTTAGTGTCAGAATTTTCTTTTCCCAATGGCAGTTAGGGTCTGAAAGAACAAAGTAAGCATCTGGCTGTGGTGAATTCATGCGCAAAAGCAATGACTTGAAATCCATTTACTTACACTGTTGAGTATCAATGGATCTTTGTACTACACTGTACAGATAAGAATTCATTGCTGTCACTTTCTTTTGCAAGAAATTTAACATTTTAGTAGGGTAGCCTCTTCCATTTAATATTCTACTATTATCTTGGTGGATTCCACAAACTGCTAACCCTAAAATCAAAACAAATCTCCCCATTAGGAGGGGCTAGGACTCCATAGGAAATGGATCTAACTTCATCTGCTGTCTTTTTCTGTTTATACCTCATTTTGTCTTTCGCAACAAAGGCAAAATTGATAGGTTTTACAAGTTTAGGAAGGCATTTTATATTCTGGAGACAATCTGAAATCTTTGGAATGACTTTTTAAGAAGCATAGTATTTGAGTATGAAAATTAAATGTGTACCTTACTTCTTAAACAAATTCTTCTAAACTACTTATTATGTCTCTGTCAACAAAATGCTTACATGTGAGCTCAATTCTGTGGTTCAAAGCACAGCTAGTATTATGTGGAGGCATACTAAATGGAAGAGAGAGACAGCAGAGGTGTAACTTTTCTCAAAAAATTTGTCAGAAAGTTAACTCGGGTTTGAAATGGGAGAAAGACACATTTGTCACAGAACAGCTATGAGCCTAGTGAAGCGGGAGCTGACCTTTGGGATTGAGAATCGTGCTTCAATTTCTAGCCCTAGAACAGTCTTGCAAGTTAAATTTTGAAACTGAATAATTTTTTATTTTTCTGCCATAGACATTCTTGTGTTTCTTAAAATTTGACTGGAAAACTGTACAAGGATGACTACCAAATATAGACATCTCTTTGCATATCACCTCAACCAGTTGCAAAAATACTTCAGTGGGTGAAAGGCTGCATTCTCAAAAGGTGTAGTAGCTGTTTTTTCACAATGTGCAGAAGCATTTTCTTTGTATATGGAAGAGACGTCTGGATCTTCCTGCCTATTATCACCCAAGCACTGTAGATACCACCTGGGTAGAATATCGTGTTTTTATATCTTCCGTTTTATCTGTGTATCTGTGAAGCTCCATCCCATCACCCCCAGGAAGGTTTCATAAGCTTCTCAAGACTACTGTTCCTGTTCCTTCCACTTCCAACTGGCACTTCATCACAAATGGCATTCAATATACAACGTTTTGAGCACTGTGAAGGCTAATATCAGAGAAGACCACAGATTTTATACCCAGCAGCAGTGTTCTCAGTTATTGTGATGGTAGAGTCATGTACAATACATTTCTAAGTACTTCAGAGACTAAAGCTGACCTTTTCTGAGATAACTTGGTGAAAGGTGTCTCTAGTGTCATTTTGTCAGCGTAGTTTTCTTTCTGAAACCTGTAATTGAGAAAAGGAGGGAAAAATTGCATTTTGCAGGAACTCCTATAGAAATGCAAGTATTAAACTGAAGGCAGCAATGAGCAAGGTTGCAATTGCTACTAGACAATGACTTGAAAATAAACTGATTTTAAAACTAGCAGTTTTATAGTTCCCTTCCTCAAGATAATAAAGACTTGGTGGAGGCTACAAAAAATCTATCATAGCAATAAAAGCTTTATAAAAATATTTGAAAACATTTTATTTTTTATAGAAATATAGCTGTGTAAAATCTAGTGCCAAGTGAAACATCTAATACTGGTTTAAACATAGCATCCAACATAGATCGCTGTCAATGCAACACCCCTACCTCAAAAAGGTTCATATTTTGAATCTGTGCATAGTTTTAATTAGGCCTAATACCAGATTTCATGCCTAGGTGAGTAAATAGGTATTGCCTTGGAGCATGCAGGCATATATGTGTTTTTATCTACATTAGTCCTGCATTAGAAATTATTTCCTCAGTCTTGTGTTCTCTTTTGTTTTTGTTGATCAAATGTGTTGAACAGGATTTTCATGCATAAAGTAATACATATACAATGGAATTCCCTTTTATTCTGCTTATGGTTTAGTGGGGATGTAGGAAACCCAAATTCAAGTGCCTACTCTGACTTCTCAACCACCCAGATCTCCGTTTCCTACATCATGGGCAATGAATCTAACCTCAGATCTCCTCCTTTTTTTTGGGATGGAAGAGTACTTGTGTCTCCAGGGGTATGATGAGAAATATTATTCCAGATTTGAAAAATATTTCTTTTTTCTTTAGTTCATTTCATCATTTTCTTTTGCACAATGTATTTTTACAAGCGTTTTATATCCTCCTTGCCCAATGGAGGGAGAGTCTAAAATTAGACTGCTAAATTGCTAGGTAGATTGGGATTTTCAAAACCTTAATGTAACTCAATTCTTATTAAATTAACTCAGACTTCTACATTTTTAGTACAGGTGAGAACACATTCAAACATTGGGCAATAAGCCAATAAATAACACTACTGTTTATGGAAACTTATGTAGTGGAAGAAAGACTATTAAGAGCATTATAAAGTTATGAAAAGTAGGAAAAACATACTCAGGGAAGGTTAAAGAAAAATTCACTCTCCTATAGACCATTATGTTCAATATGGTCTGTATAGACTACATATGATGTAAAAAATAGTATTATGTATAAAAATAAAATCAGCTTTCACAGAAAAGTGAGTATTCAATTTTACCTTCTGCCTCCAACACTGTTGTATGATAACATCCAAAAGCTCTTCAGTGGAATACACTTAAAAGCTACATTAATTCAGTAGTCAGGCCTCTAACAGCTGTAGACCAGAGAAGTTTGGTTTTTGGTTTTTTTTTTTTTTTTTTGGTGTGTGTGTTGTTTTCTTTTGTGTTTTTTTTTTTTTATTTCAGTATTTTTTAATACTTTAAGGCTAATGATAGAGTTATGGAAATGTCACTGTTAATTCAGAAAATAATATGTGTTCCTCTGAATCCCACCATTTCATGCTGAGGTTGCTTACATATCAGGCAGAAGCAAACTATTAAGTTGCTCTACTTTAGCATTCCTGTTTTGGTTTTATTTACTCAAGGTGTTTTTGATGTCTCTGGTAACGAATGTTTTCCATATTTTATCGAGGGAGTGCATGTTTTCTGTGCTCTGCTGATATTGTGGAAATGTATATGGGAATTAGCCATTTAGTGGGATTTGCTCATTATGAGTTTGGCACCATGGAAGGCAAAACAGTGAATCTCTAAGCATTAGGAGTCATGTACTTACAAATCAACTCTGTGTTTATTTTTTGTCTGATTTTTTTCAGAAACGCATCATTTGCACCTGGTATGTTTTTATATTAGAATAACCACTTAAGCAGAAGACTAGTGAGTATTACGTGAAAATTATTTAAGTATAATTCAGTGTTACAGAAACACTCTAACTATGATGATGTGTTTTATGCATTCTTCAGCCCTTAAGTTTTAGAAGAAACGAATTTGCATCTCCAATTATTCTTAAAAACCTAATATTGTATAACTGAAGCTGTTCTATATACTTTCTACTGTATTCAGGTTATCTTTTCAGAATACCATTAAGGTCATGTTTACAGTTTGGTAGGCAGACACTTTCTGGGGGGGACTGGGTATTTCTGAGCACAAATAATGAATTGAGGAAACTTTAATCCATGGGCTGCTTCTTGAATTCTGTATCAAGTGGATAGCTGCTGAAGCTGTGTGTTTATTGCACTGTGAACCGTGTAGAAGGACCCTTTGAATAAGTTAACTTGCACAAGTGATTGCCTACAGTATAACTATGAGGAAGAAGGCTAAGTCTTGCTTTCATGTTTAATTGCAATGAGAAACTGCAGTATTTCTAGAAGTGATGGAATTGACTGGGGAGAAAAACTTGCCTTTTAGCAGAAGGTGGGGAGATGTTTGCGAATACTAGGTTGACTGTCTTCAGTCTGATGAAAAGTAGGCAGGTACTGAGGAAACTTGCCCTTAAATACTGAACAAGCCTATACCAAATCTTTCTGTATAAAAATAGTATAGGAAAAATATCAGGAAGGGGCCAAGTTAACCTTGGAATTAAATTAGACTCTGAAAACTATTCTTGAATAGCTTCTTGAATTCTGTCAACAGTTTTATTCTTAGACTGTTTTATTCTTTCCAGTTGATGGGCACTAGTAGCACAAAAGACACAGAACTAAATGTAATTACCCCTTGTTAACATTCTCAATAAAAAGACAGTGTCTTTTAAGTTGTGCCTCAAGACTAGGTATCTCTTCTGTCCAAAGCTGGCCATCTCAGTAGATGCTGAAGAGTAAAAATTTACTGATTGTGTGCTATCTGATGTGATGAGCAGAGAGCCTCAGGATGCAGCTCCACACAATGGTAAATATGGCTTCAAGTGGAGAACAACAAATAAAGAATTGCAAGTATAGGAACAGTATAAGCTCACTCTGCTGTCTCAGCAGTTCTTGTTCAGTCATTTAGCATCTGTCCTCCCACAACAGGCATAGATTTGGCATAAGCATTGTATTGCTTGCTGTGTGGGTGGCTAGAGAAATTCGTAATTGTGTGCTTGCACTTGATCCAGATCACATTTGTTCTGCCAGCAGGTTGGACAATAGGTATGTCAAATATCGATGAATGTTGAGCCATGGCTTCAAATGTCCAAGACTTTTTCCAAAGTACTCAATTTAGTGTTTAGTGGCTTTTGTTTCATTTATATGAAATAGCAAGAGCTATTTATGACTCAGTAGCTGACTTATCTTGCTATATATTTTCCCTGTAGAGAAAGCTAAGATAGTTTCAATTAAAATTCTAAAAGAAAAATGGAATAATGGAATTTTGGCAGTTAAAATTTTTGGACTTTTTCAAAATTTTTGTTTTTCACACCTTTTTATTTTCAGGGGAAGTTTATCTTACCCTCCCCCCACCCCCCCACAAAAAAAAATAAAGCAAAAAAAAAAAAAAAAAGCAGCAGGGTAAAGGTGAAAATGAATTTCACAGAGCTTTGAAGTTTTCTCCTGAAGAAATGGTGAAGGAATCTCAAGAAATGAATTAAAATGGAAAGACTCTTTTTTCCCCTGCCTTGCACAAAATGGGACAAATCCTCGAAGAACAAGCCCTACTTAACATGCTTTTTATCCAACACTGTTTGCATCAGAAATAAGTACCCTTCAAGATAGTTTCTGTAAATTTTATTTATAAACTCAAATTCTTATATCTTCTGGTATGTTTCAAGCAGGCATAGCTCTTTTGGTGATGCATGTTTATTTAGGACCAGGAAATCCTAAGCTCAAATCCTCTGTCCTGGGTATGGTCTATTCATCAGTGAATGAGCAAAATGGAATACAACAGCACAGTTTAGGATTGAATCCATCAGTACCAGTTCAGCCAGATATTGTGTGAAATCCTACTGTAAGACTGCTTTGGCACTCTCTAGACATTTTTTGAGAAATCCGAGTCAATAGCCTTTATCTCAAGGAAACTGTGTACATAGAACTGTTCCTCGCATAAGGACCACTTTTTTGCTTACGTAGCCAATAAGCTATTAGTTCTTGATTCTTCAGTCTATAAATGCATTTGGGATGCAGCTACGTGCGTTGTGTTGTTCTCATTAGCTGTTTCAAGAGCAGCCTTTGTTCCTGGGAGATGATAAAGGAAAAAAGCCCAAAACAACACATCAAACTCAACTGTATTTACATTTCTGGATTTTGTTTTTAGCATTTCCTGGGATGGTAAAGGTTGAAACTTGCCACTGGTAGTGGAGTTTTCATTTTTCGCTCTTGGTCTGATCTCCTTTCTCTAAAGTGATTCAATCTTTTAAAAAATATATTACAAGATATCTTGATATTGGGACTAATATAATTAATATATGCTATAGCAAAAGGCTGCTAGGATGCTAATATATATCCTCCCTTATTAAGTATAATAATCACATGGAAAAGTTATTGATCTTCCATTTGGATTTATAAAGTAGAAAGTATTCAGTGATACATCATAGCAGCCTTCCGGTATCTGAAGGGGGGCTATAGGGATGCTGGGGATGGACTATTCATTAGGGACTGTAGTGACAGGACAAGGGGTAATGGGTTAAAACTTAAACAGGGGAAGTTTAGATTGGATATAAGGAAGAAGTTCTTTACTGTTAGGGTGATGAGGCACTGGAATGGGTTGCCCAGGGAGGTTGTGAATGCTGCATCCCTGGTGGTGTTCAAGGCCAGACTGGACAGAGCCTTGGGTGGCATGGTTTAGTGTGAGGTGTTTCTGCCTAGAACTAGAAGATCTTAAGGTCCTTTCCAACCCTAACTATTCTATGATTCTATGAAATTCAAGAAACATGATGAAATGCAGTATGCAACATGAAGAATAAAGCTATTTAGATTTTACAGGCAAAACCAACCTCCTTCCAGACTGTGCTGTTGTAGCAGGTCAATTAATCTAATACAAAGGTTCGTCATTTGTAGGGTGAGATACTTAGGGGTTAGGCAATTGTGTCGATGGAAAGACTGCAGTTTCAAGGAGCCATGCACAAACGCAGTTTCAGCGTATCACTAATTAGCATGCTAACCTAGGCTGTCCCAGATTAATCCCTTCTTCTGTGTGTACTGTATATAGCTAGTAATCATGATTGATTACTGAACAGAGTTGCTGCAGGACCACTGACACCATATGATAAACTTGCTGTAATAGAATGGAGAATTTTGCTATACGTGTTCTGTTAACAGTGTAGTACTGACAAGTGTGGTCTGGAGTTAGGGCAGACTTCAGTGACTAATGGAGCTCGATTAGAAGCTGTAGAATTTTCTTTAATTATTTGCTTCCTTTTTAATGTTAAAGTGTGATCTCTCAAAACGCCCTAATAGGAAATGCTCAAAATATCAGGGCATTCACTGCAGATGATGCTACATGAATTTGTCTCAATTCACTGTAATGCAGACTTAAACTTCAGTCATCTGGGTGTCTTTACTGCCATGCGTTGTTTCCAGGGATACATTTCCCTTGTTGGGGCTGTTCCATTTTGAATAACTAATCAAACTTCCATCAAACAAGTTCTCTAACATCAATTTCTTGCATCTTAGAGTGCTGTAATCACTGTCATACAAACTCAGGCTGCCTCTTGATGTGGTTAAATGAATTTTTAATTTTATAGTGTAGAACAGGACGAAGGAGGAGTTTTAGAGATCTCTCAAATTAGTTAACAGCCTGTTCGACAAAGGCATTTACCTCATGTGGGAAACCCTGGCTGAAACTCCTGGTCTGAAGAGGATAGATATAAAAAGGATAGATATAAAAGACTTGTAGCCAGGCAACAATGGACATGCCTTTTGGCCAGTGATTATTTTGGAGCTGGACTTACCAAGAAGCAACTCCTTTGGGAAAAAAGCAGCATGATGTGATTAAAAATTTAGTTCAGTGTTTTAGAACCCACCATGAAGCCTCGTTACTCTAACCATCTTTTGTTTTGTTCTCCCATTCCAAATCAAATGGAAAGATTTTTACAAAATCTTCCTCTACAATTCTAACTAATATTTCTGTTTTTTTTCTTTTTTTTTTCCACAGATCTCTACCAATTTTATAAAGTAATAATAAAAACCCCATGTACAACGAAAATGCAGGCATGACCTGATTTTATATATTAGTGTATATTAGTAACCAATCATACGCTAGATTTTGCTGTGAGCACTGAGATACTGAGTAAAAATATGCCAAGGAGTATAAGTATTTCTTGAACTTGCAACTCCTACTTTATGTTCTCACAAAGGGCAAACAAAACTTGCCTGTAATTACGTGCATTTGTGTAATTGCAATAGATTTCAGCTACCCTTTTGTCCTTCCTTGGTGTACCTCTGTGGTAATAAGACCCAGGAGGGATGCAGAAATAAGCTTGTATAGCATTATGGTATCTTAATATATGAAATATTTGACACTTATAATTTTTAGCCTGTTTCTCTCTGAAGTGGCAAACATCTAAATGTTCTTCTCACATATGTCTGAGATGGTTCTACTGTGTTTTACATATCAGTCAGACTGGTTTGTTTAAAAACAAATTCAAGGTACTGTTTGAATTGCTTTAATGGAGATTCCAGTAAGAACAGGATACTCCATATTTGACTATGATTTTTGTTTTGGCCAAAGAACATTGCTTCACTGGGGCCTCTAAAAGATAGAATACTTACCATTCACCTATTGGCACTGTGGACTATTCAATGGAGGTACTTGTGCAGCTTTAGCTGGAACAGTCCAAGAAAGAAACATCTAAGTGTGGGCCCAGTTGAATTGGAGAGAGGCAGATGGTAGGCCTACACCTCTTCTGTCATGAGTTGAGGTGGTGTAACGGAACATCAGTATCCTAGAAAGAAAAGTTCTGTGGAGCCTCAGATTACCATGATATAGCTTGTTTTTGGTGGGAGTTGAAGAGCAGGAGTAGGTAGTAGGAAAGGACAGAAGAAAGGAGTGTGCAGGCTTAAATGCTGAAAAAAGTGTCAAGCAGTCATGGAGATTTGAAGTAAAGGCAAAAACTTGCACAGTACATCCTAAGCCAGTTCACAGGAAAGCTCCAATCTGTCTAGTGCTAAGAAAGCTAGGACAAAATCCATGTGGCAAACATGTTTAACTGTAATACATAAGGCAATATGGCGTTGTGATCTGGGCTGTCATGAGAGAACTTACCCATGTATAGCAGAGTAGAAGTGATACTTAGCAAGCTGCATAAATTTTGTTTTCTTCAGTGTACAAGATGTCCTTTTGGTTTTGGTTTTATTTTTATTTTTTAAGATTATTCACTCCTCGTTCACCACTTCTGCAACTGTTTGTTGCCTGAATATTGATGTGTAATGTAGGAAACATACTATGCGTGTGGAAGAATACAGCTGACATTGAACTTTCAATAAGGAAAATGGTTCTGCTTCAATACTCTACACTGTACAGTGCAGCAGACTTGCTACTTCAGCTCCTCAGGAAAAAACTGCTACTCCTCCGAGACATCAGGCTTATCATATGCCTGTAATTTCATCCTGCCTTCTGTATTTCTTATTTAATCAAATATAGAAATTTGTGATAATTTTGTGATAAATTAACACCACTTTGGAATGTGCAAATTAATGTTACCCTATTTTTTTTTTTTTTTTTACCAATAATGTTGCAAGCTTCTTAGGCTATACAGAGGTGGATGTTTCTCTTGAAAACTAGATGATATTTAAAGCAATATCTATACTTTCAGGGAGCAGGATTAAAATCTTTTATTTTCTTAAGTGTAAAAATCACACAAAAGGAGGGGAAAATAAAGACTGTGAACGGCAACGCATAATGATAGTGCATATCAATGGACACTCGAGTGAGAGAATGATGGATATGGGAGGAAAAGGTCCTAATTTGTGAATGATATGATGCCTTGAATGAGTTATACACACACCAGAGAGCAGCCTCAGCTATGAAGTTAGTAAGTAAATTGTGAAAAGGAGTTGGAATTAGGAAATCCATCAGGTGCTTGTAAAAGGTCTGGCAGTGCACCAACGATTTGCTGACTTCTAAGGGAGATGCATGTAGTCTTAGTGGCAGAAAGATTTCATCCTAGGATCAGTAATCCTTCATTTATCAGTCAGAATGTTGTCTGGTCCTGATGTATTGCTTAATTAGAACAGATCTGGGAAAAGTTTTACTTCAAAACTAAAAAAAAAAAAAAGCTTTCCACACACCATGGTCCTTACAGAAAAAAACCAAACCAAACAAACCACAGACTGTATGGTAGTCAGAATGGATGTTGGAAAGGTAGCTCAGTCAAGGGGCTAGCCAAGGGAAAACCACAGTTCAACAATGTAAGAAGTGGCAAATGTTCCATAGCTGGCAGTGGTCAAGGTCGGGTTTGACACTGGGTGACATAGGGTAATGTGAGGCGTCCCTGCCCATGTCAGGGGTTTGGAACTAGATGGTCTTAAGGTCCTTTCCAACCCAAACCATTCTGTGATCCTGTGATTCTAATGTGATGAGCGAATAACAATAATAGCCAGGAAAGGGTTTGGCAGTAGTAGAAAGCAATGTGGAGGTAGCTATAATTCTGATAGTTTTGCTATCTCTTGCTCATTTAAGAATATTCAATGGCCATATAAGCAGTAGTATATGCTCTAAACTATTTTTAACTAATGTTTTTATTTTTAAAGCCTCTCAGGTTGTGGGGAATGCGTGCTCCCAAGAATTATGTATAGCAGATGTAAAATGAATGCTTATTTTATCCAAAGTGAACAAAGCTAATATTTTGCTGAGTATCTCTAGCTAACAGATAATGTCAATAGAATAGGATGTTATCACAGGATAATGGTCTCCTGCTGCTTGATAAGTGCTGAGTCGAAACCACAATGTTTATTTTCAAGGCAGGGGACATTGATCCTATAACAACTTTCTATTTTAATGACATTCTTGCTATTACATTAGATTGATGCACTTATGACCATTTTGTTTAATAGATATTAGCTCAGTAAAGTGTCAGCTGGTTATTGTGTGGCTATTCAACATACTAGCTACAGTCTGATTGGCTTCAAGAAAAAAACTTGTGTTATAAGCATCTAAAGTATAGATTTTTATTTTAAAAACAGAACTCTGCTCCTATGAATGAAGTGCTTAAATTTTTATTTTATTTTTTCCTAAATCTCAGTAACAAAGAAAGAAGAATGTTTACTTCTCAGGGTTACCTTTTGATGTAATTCTGAGCAACAAGAATTTCTTCTTGAGAAACACCCTAAGCTCCAAACCTAAGAATGAATATGGCTTTACAAAACCTGATCCTCTGAATATTTGAGCCTTTCAGCTGGGAGCTTTCCCCGGGTGAAAACTAGTGGTTTGTTCTTTGGAGAAAAAACAAATAACAAAAATGCTTTCAGCACTGTAACTACTACGCTGTAACTATTTTACAACTCTAGAGTGGGCTATGTAACACATTAAAAACAGAGAGCAGATTAATTCCCAAGAGTAAACCAACCTTTTACTGTAAAACACTTTCACTGCAAGCCATTGAGTAAAGTTCTAGCTTGTGTCCTCTGTCCTTTTTACATTCCTGAATATTTTAGTGTCATTACCAAAGCTGAACTTTCAATTTTTTGTACTTTGTTTCACCTTGTAGAAGAAAGCAAAAGGAGATTTTTTGCACTACACTGAATTTTAGGCCTTGGAAGAGGGTTAATACAAACTAGGTTTTTTTACATGGCTGACAGGCAAAGTCTAGTGAGCCAAGATCATTCAGCCTTTGGGAGAAAAAAAAAATATCTTATTTGAGTAGCAGCTAGGGAAAAGCCTACTTAATTTTTCAAAGTTGTCATTGCTTTCATGTGAGTAACAGTGAAAACAAGAGAGGGAAAAAGACCACAAAAGAATCTGATCTGTATTCTCACTGGGGAAAATGCTTTTCCGCAGATGTAATATCACATATGTCCAGCAGTAGTCTTATTGATCTTAATGGGTCAAAGTGGCTAATAATATTTCATGACACTGAAAGTGAACGATAGGAATGTGAGCTGGATGATCTAGTGTTAAAGCAGAGGAATTAATTATTTCTGTCTTCATGTCAGTTCAGTAATTCTACACTGCACATTTATGAAAATGTAGGAGGAAGAGTGAATGCATGTGTACATGTGTGGGAGAAAATGAAAGAAAAGTGATTAAGTGGAACCACTCCACACAGTCAGAAAGCACAGCACAACATCATGTTTCATTTTATTAAATTACTTCCTTTAGAAAACCATTGTGAAAATTTTAAGATAGCTTAATTTGGAAGGGCACTGTAATAAGCAAATTACAAACTAGAGATGTAGTTTGGATATATGCCAACTATGATGTTTAATGGTAATCAAAAAGCTTTTGATTCAAAACATACAAGAATATGCATGGTGATTTTTCTTTCAATTCAGGTCAGATACTGGAAAAAGGCTTTATTATTCCAGAATTTCTGTTTGATTTTCTCCTTGAAATCGATAAAATGATGCAGAAAACATTTTAAAATATACATAAAGGCTGAGTTTGGTGTAAGAGGAGGATGAAGGCTGGCTTAGGTAATGGTCATACATAAATCATAAGCTAAATTTTCTACTGATAAAAGCTATTTTTGATTTATAACAACTGAGAACCTGTCTGTATGGGTTTTTAGATTTTTTTTTTTTTTTTTTTTGTAGGGTATCTTACATAGCTGTAGAAATTCCACCATTTCCTTTCAATGAGAAATATTTTTATGGACTGGACAATGATTATCAAGAGCTATTTTACAACACATCAGAAGGTTTAGAATTCTGGTTGCCTTTGGTTTGATGTGATGGAGATAACATGAGAACACTTTAATGTAAAAATGAATAGTTTTAGAGAAGAGTAGACCTTTAAAAAACTTAAAAAAGGAGATGGCTTACAGTCAAATACTTTCAGGCAGTCAGAGGAGTTTTTGAACTCTCTGCTATTGCCATTTATGCATTAAGAGTCATGTTAAAAACATCTCAGGTGACAAGTGCGTGTATTAAGGCCTGATGAAACTGCAACTATGGGACAACAATACTGAAACCTGGATTTTTAAATGGCAAGTGATGTTTCATAGTGAAATCATAGAATCACAGAATTGTAGAATAGTTAGGGTTGGAAAGGACCTTAAGATCATCTAGTTCCAACCTCCCTGCCGTGGTCAGGGACACCTCACACTAACCCGTGTCACCCACCCTCCTCTGGACTTGTTCCAGCAGTTCCATGACCTTTTTATGTTGAGGACACCAGAACTGCACACAATACTCCAGGTGAGGTCTCACAAGAGCAGAGTAGAGGGGCAGGATCACCTCCTTCGACCTGCTGGTCACCCTCCTTTTGATGCAGCCCAGGATACGGTTGGCTTTCTGGGCTGCGAGCGCACACTGCCGGTTCATGTTCATTTTCTCATCGACCAGCACCCCCAAGTCCTTCTCCACAGGGCCGCTCTGAATCTCTTCTTTGCCCAATCTGTAGCTGTGCCTGGGATTGCTCCGACCCAGGTGTAGGACCTTGCACTTGTCATGGTTGAACTTCATAAGGTTGCCATCAGCCCACCTCACAAGTGTGTCAAGGTCCCTCTGGATGGCATCCCTTCCCTCCAGCGTATCAACAGAACCACACAGCTTGGTGTCATCAGCAAACTTGCTGAGGGCGAACTCAATCCCACTGTCCATGTCAGCGACAAAGATGTTAAACAAGACCGGTCCCAACACTGATCCCTGAGGGACACCACTCGTTACTGATCTTCAGCCAGACATCGAGCCATTGACCACAACTCTTTGTGTGCGGCCATCCAGCCAGTTCTTTATCCACCGAGTGGTCCATCCATCAAATTGATGTCTCTCCAATTTAGAGACAAGGATGTCGTGTGGGACAGTGTTGAACGCTTTGCACACTTCCAGGTAGATGACATCAGCTGCTCTACCCCTGTCCATCAGTTCCATAGCCCCATCACAGAAGGCCACCAAATTGGTCAAGCAGGATTTTCCCTCAGTGAAGCGATGCTGGCTGTCACCAAGTAGCTTGTTGTTTTTCATGTGCCTTAGCATGCCTGCATGCATGCATGTATGCATGCATGCATGAGAAATTATTCTTAGGTTGCTTATGAGAAATTATTCTTAGGTTGCTTATGATACCGATGTACAAGTACTTCTTTGCATGAAATTCATATATAAAGGGTTAGGGATATAAAAAAAGTCTTGGTTTTGCTCATTAAATCACTTATATTCCTTCAGAATATTAGGTCTCATCAGTCTTTCTGGGTGACTGGAGACACATCTTGTCCAGCTCACATTGTTCAACTATACTTTCTCCTAGGAGAAAAGGTAGGGCTTAGTGAAAGCGAAGTCTTTTGCTGTCTGGATCACGTTTTGAAGTAGTTACGGGAGTTCTGGAACGACCCAAAGAGACAGAAGGCCTTTTCTAGACTTTCTGCAGGAAATAATTTCTGTATTTGTCGTGAAGGAAACAGCCCTTGTCTATGCTTTGTAGAAAAAAGAAATCAAATGATAGACAAAAACATGTAAGTGCCCAGAACTGATTCCTGCTGTGATAGACTGATGGTCACAAGGCCAAGAAAATATTCCAGCTGTGAAATGGGGAAAGTTTACATACAGATAAAAAACTGTCACCTGATGGTGATGGTTAGGAACTGGACCTGTTTTCACCCATTTCATTTCCTTGGAATAAAAATGCCAGTGGAAAGCAAAGCTAGGACATTAGCGCCTTGACCCATCCTGATGCCAGCTGAGTAGCACTACTCCTGGAGCAAGTTGTGAATGGTGTTGAAATGTGCAGAAGCTTTAAGGTGTGCGATAAGATCCACAAATTGTATGAAAATGGAAGGGAGAAACCTGAGCAAAATTATTTGGGCCTTGCTTTCACTGTGGACGACCAAAAAGTGTGGGGTAAAGAAGAATTTAGAAACTGTAAGTATATGTGTGTGAAGTTGTTGATCCTGAGCAGAACTGTGAAGTCTCAGACAATGAAGTCCTGCATAAAGAACCATCTGTCTAAGAAACAGTCTGCTTATCAGAAAGATAAATTAATTTACTATTGATAGAAATGACATATCAATCTAACAAGATACCTGTCAAAACTATCTCTTTTCACTTCCTTATCTGGAATATGTGTCATAACCCTATAGATAAAAAGAAAGACATGAGAGAACATTTGGAATTTATCCTGATTTGTACCTACATGCTTCCATTTGCGTCCGCTGCTATCAAGTGATTGACAGCATAACATAAATCAAGATATTTTTTAACTTATTAATATAATATGAACTGCAAAAAGATTAAAGTCTCATTTACATAACCTGAGATGAAAGGAGGTGAAATATTATAATTATCTTTTCAAGCTAAATTTGCACTGCCATTTAAAATTAACCTATGCAAAAGCCAGATTAAACCCCAGGAAAGCTCCAGCTCTGTTTGAAAAAAACACAATCAATTTCCAATCATGAGCGTGTTTTTATGCTAGCCATTCAATTAGTAACTTGGATCCATAAATATATACCAATATAATAATTTTTTTTCTCCTTGTTCTGTTCTAGGATTTTAGCCCCCTAAAGATACTGAAGTTGTGAAGTCTGCATCCTTATTTGTATTGAGCAGCACTCTAAATACTACAAGGGCTATCTATACGGTAATGTGATGTGTTACCTAGCCTAAGTGAGGATAGTTAAGCACAGTTATGTTCACAAGTAAACTGTGAATCTAGGCTTTTTTTTTTTTACAGTTCATAGGGGTATGGGATGACTTTGGTAAGATTTGCATGAGAAAAATTACAGTTTTTTAAAGGATCCCCCTCCTGTTGTGAACCAGAGAAAAAAATAAGAGTTAAATATACTAATTTTTTCTTTTTTTTTGCCTTTTTTTTTTTTTTTTTTCCTCAGCAGAACTGTGGGTTCAAGAACATATCAACTAAGGATCTTCATTACACCTTGGTTTATACATAGTCTGAAAGTATTCTCACATAATTCCTTCCTGCCATGGAAGGAATTTGAATACAGACTCAGACAGACAACTGCCCTTAGTAAACTGACATGTCTGATTGTGTGGATCCGAGACAACTGAATAGGCTACATGAGCTATGAACTTGGCCTTGGTCATGTGCCTGCAAGGCAGATATTCAACTCTTGGCAGCTGGTGGCTTCCTTAATCATGGCCAGCCCCAATTTTTTGTTAAGGGTGAATAAAAAGATGGAAATTTTAGTGAGTGCACGTCGATGCCTTGCTCAGTGTAGTAGGGTTTCATGGGAAGGAGGGCTGGACTGATCTGGAAGCTCATTTATATGTGTAAGGGAGCACTATGCCTAAGATTTCTGGGACAGCAAATGATTTTCACTGCTTCTGCAGAGAAAATAACCTACAGGGTTCTTATCTGTCTTACTTCACACAAATGAAATCAGAACTGGAGATATTATTGTGAAGTGAACCTCCCCTCCCCCCTAAATTTCCCACTTGATAACTGTTAATTTTTTTAAATTTGAGGTGGGTGGAATTTGAAAGTTATGCAGCCAATTTTGTTTTGGCAACCATTCTAAAACAAGTAGTTCCACAGGAAAAGGGGGCAAAGGAAGTCAGGTTTATGAGGGGATTACGTCTTAGATCTCATGTCTCCTATGACATCCTCCTATCCCTCTGCAACAACCTCAAACTTAGTGTTGTGTTATTTCTAGATCTCTTCTGTGCTCCTGAGGACTACCCTTATATTGCTGTCAGTCCCCCTGAATCTCAACATGCTTTCTGGTTTACTCACTGGGTGAGAGACAGCAGCCTGTGGCTGGTCTAGGGCAAGATATGTGTAAACTGACCAGATAGTAAATGGGTTGACTGGCTCAGCAGTGGCTGTCAAATATCAGGTTCTCTGTCTTTTGTTCAGTGGGAGTCATAATATTGTCTCTGCCTTCTCGTGAGACACTGATTTTAAGAAAACTCACATAGTAGCTTTGAACTCTGTCAAATTTGATAGCTATTAATCAATGTGAGAGAGGAATGTCTGACACCCTCTGCAGTTGTGTCAGATGTTTTCTTGCCAAATTAGACAAGAAAATTGAGAAGAGGGAAAGGGAAAGAGAAAGGGAGAGAATTATTTAAATAGTAATGAATGGAATATTTCTTGCTAAAATGGAAGACTGAAACATTTCATTTAGTTTGACACAAAAGGTTCCATTCACCATGAAATAAAATATTTTGTTTTGAGTCAGACGCTGACAGAGGAAAAACCTTACCCTTGCAAACAAGTGCTAAGAGCTATCTCTACATAGCAATAGAGATCTGAATTTTACTACTATATTTGGAAGGGAGATTAGCTCCCATTTTTCACCTTGTTTTGGTGCTGCTCAACTGTCCACACCTTTAAAGTATCTGAAATTCCTCTTCTTTTAGTTCCAATTTTATAAGATGTTTTCATGGTCACAATGAGTGCACATGGATATGCACATGTCAGAGAGGAACATATTTATTTATAACAAAACTAAAGCAGTACCTTCAGATATGGAGAGGAAATGAGAATATTTCTACAAACTAGACAGGGTAACTAACATCCAGGCTCTCCGGGAATAAATACAAATGTAACTGTAGGGAGGAAACTTTATTTGGCTTAGTGTGGAAGTTAAGGTATTGTTGGCCATTTCAGAATTTGTATCAGGTGCTGATCATTTATAGACAAACTTTTATCATTTAGGACTACAAACAAAACAGTTCTTACTCTGATTATTTTTGACAGTTGGTTATCAAAAGTTTCTTTGCACTTCTGAACTTAAAATTTAGAAACAACCACCTGAGGTGTTATTGTACTGAGGGGTCATACTGATTTCTTGGTGCTTTTATATAAAGCATCTCAGGCCAGAGGTTACTGAGTAGCTGGTGGCTAAGTCTGAAGAGGTGGGAGGAATGCCCTTTGAATTTCTGCCTTAGCAGCCCTGGAATGCTGAAATGCTCCACCCCAACTCTGGGTCTTGGGAGGGTCAGGTGAAACTAGGTTTCCCAAAGAAGCTAAAAGAGAAAGATGAAAAGATTTAGTGGCTTGTACAGTTCATTTGCCCATGGGAGGGGGCAAAGAAAGGGCAACTGCAGGTGTTAGCCTTAAATTTCCAGCTGGCCACCATAGAGAATAAGGGGGTAATTGCTTCTCCATATCACTACTGCACAAGAAAGGAGGTCTCCTTAGAAGTTTTTACTAAGAAAAGTCTTTGGCACATCCTGCTGAAAGTGGCGTTTTTGTGTAATGCTGTCAATAAGAATATGGCTGTAATTTATTTAAGAACTTATGTGATATGTGGCCACTTTTACTGTTTTCCTCTAGAAGGATAAAAGACTCCACCTCAAAAATGTGTATCTGAATATTTCTTTTCAGAAGATATGCTCTGAACCCGATCTGTTTTCTCTGTCTTATATTCAGGCAGTAACTTAATTTGAATATAAGTGAACTGTGATGTTGTCAAAGTCTGAGTTCTATATTTTCTTATCACTGAACTATGATTGGTTTGATGAAATGAGCTGCTGATGATTTTTTTGTCATGTCTTTTATCTATTATTTTAACATGTTTAATGATTGTTATGTTGAAGAACTTTTGGTGATATTATATTTTATCAGACAGCAAATACAAAATTCATTCTACCCCAGATAACCTGGAACTCAAAAGTGTAATGATTAATGGTCCCAGAATGCACCTTGCATGTAAGACATATTTATGTCCACTGAGTATTTCCACTTCTTGTTGCTTCCAAATAAAAAGTGTCTTGCATTTAGATAGACTGCGTAGAGCAAGTGAAACAAATATGGACATACTCAAATTTAATGTGTGTATATCAACCTGATTATATAGCATATTTCCCAGGTTTTGAAAATTGAGCTGCTCTTCAGAAAATTACATCAGTCAAGAATGAAGTACCTTAGTATCTGTCAGAGGCATATGAAAATGAGACGTTACTAAGTTGGATTGTACATTCATGCTGTGTCCTCATCTCTCTTTTTACATCTTTTCTAATGAGTAAAATAGTATGCAACAATATGCACAGTGCAGCTGATGCCTAAGTTGCAGACTTTGTGCAAGCTTCCAGGTATTGCCATCATTAAAATATGAGTTTGAGCTCTGGAAGGAAAGCCAGTTATACAGGAATAGACTTCTACTCCAAATAAATTAGAAAGACCGGATTAAAACAGAATACTTGGTATATGTCCTCATCATCTCTCACTAGACATTTGGTAAATGCTTTCCTTAGACAGCAATGTCAGCAGACTCCTTCAGTCCTTTAAAGTGTGCTTGTAAAAGATTAAACTTTGTGCAAATAATCAGTGTCAGGAAAAAATGATACTTACCAGCAGATGCTGTAGTAAATGCAACAATAACAACTGAAAAAGTTTTCCCCAAAGTGGGAGAGCTTGCTCGTCAGCCTTGTGTGAGTTCTTTCTGTTGCTCAATTTAATTTATTTTGGAATCAGTTGTAAAAGGTAATAGTGAGACCACTGAAGAACTGACCCACTGGCATGGTGATTTAACCACATTTTTTTTTTATAATAAGTTGAAACACAATTTTTAATTTTGTCAAAAAAGATTGGATTGTTCCTTATTAATATGTAAGAACCAAAGTTCTTACAAATTTCTTACTTACAAAGTTCTTACAAATAGTATAGAATTTTCCTTTCACAGTGACTTTTTTGCTTAGGGTTAATTTCTAAACGTCTGTGTTTTATTCTGTCTGTAGTCTGAAAAATTTAAATTCTGAATGTATCTACAAAAATTATCATAGACCATCAGCAACAAAAGAGGAATACATTCTCTGAGTTATCACTTCAGGACTGTGTATTCAATATGTCAGAGTGTAAAACTTTCAGATTAATTACTAGCCCTGGCAATGCTGTATGTGGTTTGTTGCCCTTCAAGCTTGCAATTAGTATTCAGACAGTTGTGAAGGGAGGATAATTTTGTGATTTTCAGTTTATTCTTCTAGGGAATAAACAGGAGAAGAGAATACATATTTCTCTTTTATTGCAGCTCAGAATCAGTTGATTAAGTTGTGTCTGCAACTGTACACAATCAATGTCAGTTAGAGTACAACTTTATTAAAGTTTTTTTGAATTTACATAACTTTCAACACCATTACATGTATAATTCATTATGACGATGCAGTATCGTTGTAGGGTATTTATACGCTTTGTGCAGTGGGGCAGAATTTCAAACTTGGTCCTTCATTAAATTTTTATTCAATAACTTAGCTAAACTAGGTGAGCACTGACAGCAAGAACACCAAGAGCTTTACCAGACCTTTAAATGAAAATGCTCGCCCTGTTCAGTGCCTCTGCAGCCCTGTGGGACAAAGTTTAATGTGTTCACAAAAAAGTGTTTATCTTCAGTATGCTCACCAACCTTTTCTTCCAAATATATTTACTACCCTATGGTATGATGTTACAGCCAAGTGTGTGCAGATTTGAAGTATTTCATTAACAAACAATTTCAAAATAATGGGGATTTTGCTTGGAAAGGGAAGTGATGAGGAAAACCTGAGTTTTCATATATTACTTTTTCAATTTGTATCGTTTTGCAAGCCATAGCTCAAGTAAGGTCTGATTAAGGGAAATAATTTCTGCTACTCATCAAATGATGACAACTAAAGCAAAAAGATAGTTGTGAAAATAACTTAAATTCCTGGGAATAAAACCTGGTGGACTGGAGCAATATCTGAAAATCTGTCAGTGATTTTTCTAAGATGAAGAAAAATAAAAGGAAGGAAGGAAAAAAAAAAAGTTAAAATCCTGATCTTATGGTAAAATCCTTTATGTAGGTTCCTGTACTGTTGTAGAACCACATTGAGGGATTTGTCTCAGGACTTGGGATTCCTGTTTCATTTAATGAATTAGTGTTTGACTATTTTTGTTTTCCTCCCATTGGTTATCTGGCTCACCATCCCTGAGGGAGGTGTTTCACTTTAGCTGGTGTAGCCTTACCTGACAAAAAGCAGTTTGCATATCTCATCTGTATTTTGCTGTACAGTTGCTGGTTGTCTCAGTTAGCAGGCTCTGAGAGAGAAGCCATAAGCTCTTGCAACACTTCCAACAAAAGTGTCAGGTTTGGGGTTTGGCATCAATTCCAGTGAAACTGGACACTCAGCTCTTCAAGTAATAACAAAGGGGGCCTTGTTAAGGCTGAGTTCAACCCTTCCTTTCTTTAGCTGGACGTGTAAAAACCGTTCTTGTTTGAAAATCTGTGCCCAATTTTATAAATGTTTTGATTCTTAAAGCTATACTTTCTGGATTGTTTTGTAACCAGCGTTGCTTTAGGGGATTGTTTTTTGTTTTCTATTTAGAAAAGATGATCTATTTTCAAAGATGGCTCAATATCAAGGATAAAGGGCTCCTTATTGACATACACATAATTTGAAACTGCTGAGATTAAGAAATAACTGATTTTGCACCTATTGAAATAAAAAGATGTCAATTTCTATTGATTTTGATGTGTGGTAGACAAAGCCACAAGTTAATGAAAGATCTATTCTGTTCTGTTTCAGTCATAGCTTGTTGTGTTGGACACTGAAAGTACTCTTTCCAGATTCAATAGACAGCTCAATCTCCCAGAGATATGGATATTCTGTAGCCTGTGACAGTGCTCTCATTTAGTAATATGAGTAATTTCTCACATAAAATACTCCAAGTTTATGTAGAATGTTAAGTACAATTATCGCTATTCTGATAGTGAAAGGAAATGGCGGATGAGGGGTAAAGCAAGTTTAAACCTCTCCCCTTTCCACCCCCAAACCTCTCTTTTCTATGCTAGAAATAGAAACTGTGATGAGAAGTGACATTGTGGCTTTGAGACTTTCTTTGGGCTGCAGACAAAAAAGAACAAAGTTAACCTTGTTATATTTTTCCTTCCATAGCCTGAAGAAGGCCACATGGCTGAGATTTCACTTTCTCATTTCTATTTCCAAGGTATATTTTCTCATCCTCTTAATAAAATAATGGATTTTATAGCTACATGTTGATCCAACAGCTGGTTTGTTTTTTTAAATGAAAACATTATCTGTTTATTATTCAGATACAACTTAGAGCAGTTTTGCCCAGCATATTTAAATTCAAAATCCTATTAAAGATGCAGTGTTGCTCTGCTACTTTGCCCTCACTGCACTGACATTCCGTTTCTCTATTTTAAATAGAAATGTACTAATGTATATCTGTTTGGGGTGATGTAATTTCCAGCACTGAATTACCGGCCATTTGACAGGCTGTTCACCTTCCTGTCATGGAAATTTTGTATTTGTAAACATTTCCCTCCACGTTTACAGAATGCATATTGGTTTGGCTATCTCGCAAGTGCTTTACACCAACGCTTTCTTTTTACATCTAGAAAACTTCTCCTCTTTGCCTCCTACATCTGATAGAAGTAATGAGAATTGCTGAGTTAAGATAAACACCCCCGTTTTGTGGTAGAGAGGGTAGGGGGATGAGAAGCAAAATGTTAATTTGTTTTAAAGTTAAAAGTACTGACCCGTGCACTGAAGATAAGCATATCTAATTTTAAATCTTCTGTATCTATTGTAATGTCTAATTGCATAGTTAAATGAGCTGTAAAAGCAGAAATGCCGCTGCAACCACTAAACAATTTTACACAGTTCTAGAACATTTGAGATAACAGAAGAAAGCTTAAAGAAGCTTTTCTCCTCCAGTAATACTAGTACTTCAGAGGACAGAGTTTATTGAACAAGAGGGGTTTTCTGCTTGGACAGCACTTTCCTGTTAACTCTGGATGCACTTTAGATTTAAAAAGGCAATTGAATGCATCATGTGGGCTATGAACACTCTAAAAAGGTCCAAAACCATTAGTGGATGTGTCACTCAGTGCTCAGTTCTCATCTCAGACTGCTGTAATGCTGGAATAACTTGATTGGCTTCAGTAACTTTATTCTAAATTAACATAATTGTTATCATGATTATTTAGCCTACAGAAGCATCTGGAGCCCCTATCTAGGTCAGGGCACAATTTTGCTAGGCTGTCTGCATTATCCACACATACACAGATTAATGTGTGAAAGAACTTTACATATAGACTGTTTCTATCTGAATAATTTGCTTGGGGCAAAATAAAACAACAGAGAGGTAAATCCACTAGTCTGAGTGCTAGCCTCTGCCACTGACTTCACAGAAAGTATCACAGACTTTCTGTGTCTCCATTCTTTTTCTAGAAAATGCTGATGGTAGCACTTCTCTTGTTTTATGAGAATAAGTGCATTTAAGATTGCAAAGTGCTCAGGCAGCATGGTAATGGGGATGTGTAAGTGTCATGGATAGACAAGGTAATCTGCATCCAATTGTTCATGCTTTGTAGCCCTTAATGACAGATACTTGGAGGGAGTTGCTTGTATCCTGAAGATGAGTTATACAAGAATATAAGATTTTTGACTACTGAAGGGTAAAAAGGAAAGTATAAAGTAGCTGTAACATAATACCTTTTCTACAGACTGTAAAACAGTGAGTGCTTAATAGCAGCAATGGTAATTTCTAAGGTTAAGTGAAACCACAATACTATCTTTAAAAAGTGGGAATCACATACACATTGCAGAGCACATCTTGTGTTTCCTGTAAATGTAAGGTGTGACTTTTTGTTTCTTCTCAGAAGTCTGAGTCTCATGATGCTGTAGGAAATAAACAGTTTCTCTAAATAACACATTATGTATTGCTCCTTAAGTATGCCTCATCTGCATTGCCATTAAAGTAGTTTGTTGTGCCTAGCAAATGGAAAGTACTAGGACAGGAGCTGAGTGGCAGTTGCATCAAATTAATTTGGGATTCTGAAGTATCTTAATGTTCTTAGGGTGACTAGCTTCAGTGGACCTAGGATATAATTTCAAGACATTTCAAGATGACCTGGTTAAGCCTTCTTTTTATTTCATAAACTATCAAGAATGACAAACATCAGAAACAACTTCCCAGATTTTATGCTCTCAGGACCAGACGATTGCTACTAGAAAGGAAAATGAGTTATGTAGAGAGAAGAATTTATTTACCACTTTTCTTCACCAAAATAAGAAGTGTTTCAATCAGCTCTTCTGCTAGCACATCTTAGTATTCTGCAAGCTAGTAACACTTACGTGACCATCACTAGAGTGACCACATACATTGTGGTCATTCTTCTGATGTATGGGTGAGTAAAAAAATAAAAAGTCTTTTTATCTGCTTTTTAGTGGTGTGGAATCCAGCCCTTGAAGAAGTTCCTTAACAACCTTCTGTAGCAGTACTTGCCCAAAAGGAATCTGGGCCCAAATGAATTTACTCCCCGACTAGACATAAACCTTTTGGTAAAAGAGAATGGAATTAATGTTCTTCCAAATTTTCTACTGAGGCCTCCTCACTGAGTAATTTTTTTGGCTGCACATTCTTCAGGCAGCTTTAGTTTAGGGTGGCCCAGTGGAATTACAGGAATATGCTCATGCAACAAAAAGACTGACCAAAGTCTTCTGTATCTTTGTCTAGATAAGCTTTGAAAAGAACAGCCTTAATATTACTATGAACATACACTTTTTTTTTTTTTTTTTAAATTTCTGGCTTCCCCTGAAATCAATGGCAAAACCTGAGAGTGTTCTGGTGAGGCCAGGAAGCCAAAGTCTTGTAGATGCTTGGTTTTGGTTTCCTTTTAAGTTCTTATAAAGAACTACCTTCACCTCTATCACTGATTGGTCACTCTGCATTTTAAATTCTTCAATACTTTCTTAATATCATGTTACAAAGTGTAGTTTAATGGAGAGAGCTCCTAGGATTCTTCAGCTGGGACAGACTTGTATGGCTTGTGCATTCTTACTACAGTGGTGGTTGTTTTTTCTTAAGTTTTCTGTCGTGTCCTAGATGTCTGCAGCTGAAAGTTTGTAGAAAAATGTGACTAATACTGTGCCTCAGTATTATTAATCAAAAGTAATACTTACTTGAAATACTAGTGTCTTTGAGGATACTCCCTTCTGAGTAAACAAAATACTTTGGCTGCGAATTTCCAAATATCATGACTTTCATGGGGAAGACTGTGAGTAATCCATCTTTAGAAAGCCATATGGTAAAAGATTTATGAATTGTTTGCTTTGAGAACAGTGGAAAGAAATGTAGGAGTCTGCATTTAAATTTGTCAGAAAATTAATGTTATAATTGTGTTCAAGTGTGAAAATATCTTTACTGCAATTGTTCCTTGACAGTTGATCTCTCAAATGAGGGAGACTTCTGCAGCTGATCTACAGAAGACCAAAGCATTGGCTTATTGTGTAATATAAAGTAAGCATAAACTTTTTTAAATTGTGTCAAGATGCTTGTGTCATTGGTTTTACTTATGCCGCTGTTAATAATGTACAGTTGTAGTAGCCAGTGCTGGAAAGAATAAAATTAATGTTATTAATTCAGCTACAAGGTTTTTGGACCTGTGAGCAATTGAGCAACATAACTAGGGGTCACTACCTGGATTAATGATGCTTCATGTCTTGGATTGATCATATCTAAATGTTAATCAATTCCAACCAAATGCCTGATGTCCGTTCTTTCATTTTTTTAATTTGTTATTTGTCAGTAGTATGAAATCAAACAAAGACATTAAGCTCCCATGTCAATTAAATTGTTGTTGCTACCATAATTAGCAGCTGCTCCTTCTGATGACAAGTTTAATTAAAAATATCTATACTAGTTTTTACACAAATATGACAATTTTTTCTTGATCATTTAAAGGAACTCTGCAGTTCTGCTATATTTTTACTAACAGGTAAAATCATAATTCTTCAGTTACCATCTTATGTGACTGGCAAAGAAACTGGGATGAGTGATATAAAGGCTCTGGGGAGACCTTATTGCAGTCTTCCAATACCAAAAGAGGGCCTACAGGAAATCTGGAGATGATTTTTTGTCGTGGTTTGAACCCAACCACAAACCTCGTTCACTCACTCTCCCCTCTTCTTGCCCTCCCCCTGCTCCTGGAGGGACGGAGAGGAGAATCGAAAGGAATGCAACTCCCACGGGTTGAGATAAGAACAGTTTAGTAACTAAGGTATAACACAAACCACTACTGCTACCACCAATAATAATAATGATAAAGGAAATAACAAGGGGAAAGAATACAACAACTCAACACCAGCCGACCAATAACTCGCCCCACTCCCCCCAGCTGAGCACCGACCGATACCTTGTCCAACCCTGCAGTCCCCCAGTCCTTCCGGGTAACTCTCAGCTACATCCTGGGCATGACGTGCTGTGGTATGGAATACCTCTTTAGTCAGTTTGGGTCAAGTGTCCTGTCTCTGCTTCCTCCCGGCTTCCCCTCCTCCCTGGCAGAGCATGAGGCTCAGAAAGTCCTTGGCCAGACCAAACATTTGAGCAGCAACTGGAAACATCAGCCTTATCAACACTGTTCCCAGGCCAAAAAATCAAAACACAGCACTGCACTAGCTACTAAGAAGGAAAAAAACCTGCTACTGCTGAACCCAGGACATTTTTTTACAAGGGCATGTAGGAATAGGACAAAGCTTTAAACTGAAAGAGGGTAGATTTAGATTAGACGTTAGGAAGAAATTATTTACTGTGAGGGTGGTGGCACACTGAAACACATTGCCCTGAGAAGTTGTGGATGCCCCATCCCTGGAAGTGTTCTGCGCTAGGCTGGGTGGAGCTTTGAGCAATCTGATCTAGTGGAAAGTGTCTCTTCCCGTGGCCAGAATGTTGTAACTAGGTGATCTTTAAGGTTCCTTCCAACCCAAACCATTCTATGATTCTGTAACTTACCTGCTGATATGGAAAACTTTTGAGAATGAACCAGACGATGGCAGTGTCAACCAAAGGTCTTATTGAGTGCAATTCAGGTCAACAGGAAGATAATCGTACATAAATTCACACTGAAAATGCTTTCTCTGCACTTATTAGAACAACTTCTTTTGTGATATTCAATGGGAATTGTTACAGACCAAGCACTCTTTTTGTGTGTGACACTTATAGAACAAGGAAAATTGATTTGCCTTTCTCACTGTCTTTACATTAAAATGTGGAGGGTTTGGGTTTTTTTATTTCTTTTTTCATTCTCTTTTTTTTTTTTTTAATTTTTTTTTTTATTTTTAATCTAATCTCTTGTCTTGGCCAAACCCCTTCTTGGCATTTAACCCCTTGATGCCTCAGTTGTAGTTTTCTAATCCTTGGAGACAGAAAATTTCTATCTGAACTCTGAGTGTTTACAGGGTAACTATATGAACCATCTTTGTGGCACATATTAGATAAGTGACACATACTCCTGATTATATTCTAGCTAGTGTCAATGACACACAGTGTGCTATTAAAATGTCTATGTAAGGATAACACTAAAGGGTGTAGTAACAGGGCTGAAACAAACATTTCCAGGAAAGCACTGCTTTCCCCTTTTCTCTAAGTGACTACAACAGCATCTCTTTCTATTCTCTGCTTTTCAATGAATATCTGTTTATTTCTATACATAATGGTGTTGAGGAGAGATGAGCAGCACTGTAGGAAAGATTTTATGTCTGATTTGTAGAATTCAAAGATGGAGAAGACGTGTTTTGTGATGTAGTCCTTCCTGTTCTTGATGATTTCTGTGCAAATGTAATTTTCTCTCATTGCTTTCAGAGCATCTGCACCAAAATAGTATATGAATTCATGAACTGGAGTATGATAATTAATATTTTATCATAGAGAGCTCTGGGTGCCTATGATAGCAGTGTGAGATGCTCATTAAAGAGGTCTGTGAATGTTTTACCAGTAGGATTATACTGATGACACCTGCTCCTTGCATAAAGTAATATATTTCTTCTGGTTGTTTGGATGAAACTATTTTCTGTTTGTTGTTGAGGTTCACTTCTCCTGAGGACAACTTCTTTTGTCTAAGAGATACTGCTGAAAGCAAAGGCAGTCTATCACTACATTACCTTTCCACATTTTTCTTTAGCTTCTCTGGTTCTAATAAGCTGCTAGAATGACATCTATATGACAGTAGACATGCAATATGTTGGTTTTACTTCCATTATGTAACCTCCTTCTAGTTTCAGTAATCCAGTATTGCTAGTGAAGGTAATGTGACTGTGATCAAAAATAGATTTTGTCAGTAGTGTCACTGCCAAAAATGACAAGTTTGGCTTAGTAGTTATTAAGCACCCCCCAACACTTCACTGAATCTCCACTGATTCTATTTGACTTCAGCTTCTTCTGCATAAATAAAATATTTTACCCTGCCATTTGAATACCACTCTAGTGTCTTCTCTCCCTCAAAAAACACTGTAAAAAGCCTATCTCTGTTTTGGGGGAGGTCGTGTTATTCACTTTCACTCCCCACCCAGTGTTTTAGGAACTTTATTAAAATAATTTTAAAATAACAAATGGTAGAATTCTTCTGACTCTAGGTATAACATTAAGAGTGGATTTTGCACTTACTATTTTAGTATTTCAACTTCTAAGACATACTTCTCATTATGATACTCGGGCATGTTACAGAGTTCAGTGACCAGAAGCTCCAAGAAGTAATTAAAAAAAAAAAAATCTCGAATGATATCTAATTAAAAACTGTTTCAGGCAAAATGAATTAGACTTAGCCTTAAAGTTGCTTATTGCATCTATCTTCCTGATGTCTGAAGGAGCTGAGTTGCAAAGGTGAATAATATAATGGTAAAAAGCCTTTGCAGTAGCTAACTTCAGAAATGGAGTAAAAAACAATCAGCTGGAACTACAGAGTAATCAGGAGTAGTGAATTACATCATCAGATCTCTTGGCTTGGCAAGAAACATGAAAAACAAAGTTTAATTGGCTACCAAATCCACAGCCAAAGATGTTTTTGTAGCGGATGATGGTGTTGTGTGACATTAATCAGGCCCTCAGGTAGAAACCAATACAAGGTATTAAGAGGATGGCTAGTACACTGGGATGCTTTTTACTGTAGCATTTGGAATTACCTGGTCTCTGCTCAGTAGAAAGGCAATCAGAACAGCAAGCAGAGATTTATAATAATCATTCCAGAGATTTATAATAATCAATCCATTATGCAATCAAGAGCAAAAACTGAGCTTTGTACGGACAGGGTCAATTCAGTTCAGCAGCATTCCTTGGTATTGTAATAAAGATGCTCAACAGAGAATATTCTCCAAAGGCTGCTGTTTTTATACCTGATTAATCAGGATTTTTATGAAAAGAACCTTAACAAAGTGATCCATAGATACCTTATGACCAAAGACCAGAAGCTGGAACTAAACCATACCTACCACAGTTATTCCATTTTCACATCAGTGAAAAAAGTCAAGAATGCAGCACAAAGTACTAGGGGTAGACAGAAATTTTTAGCAAAAGCAGTGTATTAGAGAGTTGCATTTCTGGAATTGGAATGGTTAAGTGCTGTCACATCCTCTGTTCAGGTATTTTTATATCAAACCAGGACTGTGGGTTTTACAGATCACTGGCTTGTTAGTTTTGGTTCAAGACCTTTAAGCTTCTAGAGATACCAGTATTTCCATCAGATGAAAAAAATAGCTATGTGGTTAAAAATCCTGAATTTTCATAAAAGGAACTGGGAGACACAGGCAATCCAGTTTTGGACTCTGAAATTATCCTGATGTCTAAGTGGCAGCACTGATTCTCTTCTCTGCATTGCTAGTTTAGTCTGGATAGTCTGATCAAGCCTTTCTGTCATATGACATCACAATATGCCTTCAAGTTTTTCTGTTTAAAAATCTATTTACCACTCTTCCCTTTATCCTGCCTTATTACCCTGTTCTTTCTGGCTGCTTCCCCACTCTTAATGAAACTCTCAACAATGTGTCTGCTAAATAGGCATTATAAAAAGCTACCGATCCAAATTCTCATCCATTTCTGCAGCAACATCATATGTCTGTAATACTACCAAAGGGTACGACTGAAAACCCAGTTCAGAGTCACAAAACCGAATTTAGTGACAATGACAAAAAAGAATCAAAGCCTGGTTTGGCCAAAAAGCAGTGGTTTTATTGTCTAGAGTGTTTGATAAGCAATAGTTCATAGTAGTACAAGTGTTTATATCTCATAAACTATGTATGTGCATAGAAGAGTATCTGATATTTACCATTTTCTGTTCTTCTCAAAAGAACCCTTATTTTTTAAAAAATATCAGTAATTCATTATCCTGAGGTATATGGAGAAAATTTCACATTGCAGTTGTGAAACATAGTTCAGCTCCTTTTCAAAACACCATTGATAATTATTATATAAAACCAATGAAAAATTATTAAAAGCAGAATAGATAGAAAATAATAATAATAAAAAAGTATATTATAGTCATTGAATGACTCACTACTTGGAAATTCTACTGCTATATCTGAAAATGGCCATCTATGACTTCATATGCTGCAGAATACGAGCTGTACTATATTTATAAATAATATAAATTTTAAATTTATATTTTTTATCATTCTTTAGTGAACACTTTTAAGGTGCAGCTGTTTAATTAATTGCTGTATCCCATGCCCTATTACTTAAGCACTATGGCCAAGAGCAGCATGCAGACTTCAGGAGCCTGGGGACAAAAAATGAGCCTAGCAGCAAAACTCACTGCACAGAAGACATATAAATTAAAAAGATTAGAACTGACTGCTTTGGGCAATGTAGAGTAACGATTTTTAGGCCAACACAAGATTCCAGATGCTCCAGGAGAATCCCATGATGAGCAGTGTCAACTGATGTCAAACGCTACTGAAAGATCAAAGATAAAAACTGTAGCAATGCCAGTTGGTGTTGAAAGCAGGTGGTTAGCCATGTCCCACAGGGCAATTGCTATGTTGTAAAAAATCCTAAAATCAGAAGGAAATACTTTTTTAGGGAGCCCCAAACCATCACCAAAATATTATTTTCTCTCAGTGCCTCTGAAACTGCAAAAAGTTATTTTTTCTAGTACTGAAAGAAGAAATGTTATTGAAACAGAGATATGTATCTAAAACTTAGCTCTATATAAATAGATATTACATTATATAACAGCAATTTATATGTAGCAAATTTTCATGATTTAAAAGATTGTCTTCCCAATATTAACCATTATATGCACTAGTTAGTGCATCAGGTTTGCTGATTTTTCAAAGGGTAAATTACCACTAAGAAGGAGTTATGGGGCATGTGACTAAGGAGAACTGATTATAAAATAAATGCAGACAGAGGCAGTTAAGAAGACTGAAGTTTTAATGAGAATTTTAACTCCCGCTGTATCCATAACATAAAGTGACAGAAACACTTCTGGAAGAAGGTGAGTAGATCAACATAAGCCTGTTGTTTATTTTGGTATGTTGATTAACAAAAAAGGAAATGCAGACTAGATGCCAGCCCTCATTAGTAGGCATTGCTTAGTGGAAACCATAAAGAGGAGAGAAGGCTGCATGGTGACCTCATAGCAGTCTTCCAATATCTGAAGGGAGCCTACAAGGATGTTCGAGGGGGACTTTTCATCAGGGACTGTAGTGAAAGGACAAGGGGTAATGGGTTCAAACTTAAACAGGGGAAGTTTGGGTTAGATATAAGGAAGAAGTTCTATACTGTGAGGGTGGTGAGACACTGGTACAGTTGCCCAAAGAAGTGGTAAATGCTCCATCCCTGGCAGTTGAACAGAGCCTTGGGCAACATGGTCTAGTGTGACCATGGCAGGGGGGTGGAACTATTCTATGATTCTATGTTTTTATATTTCCAAAAGATTATGCTTATCATGTAATATCAAACTTCAAACAAAAAATAACCAAGTAATAATAATTAACCAGAATGTAAAATGTGATACAGTGTAAGTATGCTGAGCCAGTGCAGTGGACATGGGAAAAAAAGCAGAATTTAACAGTTTTGTGTTATGTCTAATGAGATGATTTGAATTTGTTTGCTCTTGAGGAAGATGTATCAGGATCTCATTACAGTCTATTTGGTTGTTGTTTTGTTGTGTTTTTTTTTTTTTTTAATTGGCAGACAATTTGGTACTGTAGGTTTGAGGATATGTGTTACAGTGTAGAACAGAGAAAAAGATGTTTTTCTTATTTATTTCAAGGGACTTGCTGGGTATAGGACAGGTGAACTGTGGTCATGGAGTACAAGAATGACTGGTACAGGCAACTTGCTAGTATACGGCCAGATCTTGAAGACTTCTGGTACAACCAACCATCTAGATCATTGCATTTTACCATTTTTCGATGATCCAGGCATTTTATTCTTAACACATTGTTCAGTAGGAAACTCATTGATGATAAAAAACTGTGGAGAAGTCTTATGGCTCATAGCCATTGGCCCTGGGTCATATATATAATGAGCATGAGAAACAATTTCTCTTATGTCCTGAAATATCTTTCTTACATAATTTTTAAGATTTTTTTTCTATATAGAGGAACCAGCTAATCTGAATACACTTTTTAAAAAACAGAATATTCTCAGTGGATGTAACACCCAGATCTTGTCTCAGAATCTGAATCAAGCTGTGAGTCAGTTTGGCTACCCTACGCAGGACCTGGCTCTTTAAGAAGGTCTTATACACTAATCTGCTGCATTTTTAGATTGTTCCTTTCTGTGTTATGTTTTGATTATCTCTCAAATACCACTTTATTAGACAGTTTTGCCTAATTACTTTTCTGTAATCAGGAACTGCTGGGTAAGAAAAAAAGAATTGTCATATCCTGAGAGATGGTATCCAGGGAGGTCCATATCATTCTTATAGGATTATATTAAGAGTGGATTAATTGAATGAGTCTCTATTCTTATTGCAATCTCTCCTTATTAGAATGGATTAATTTATCACATTTTCTCTCCTCTTCACAGTCTTTGACATGAGAATGAATCATCACACTTTTTCATTGTTCTTTTTCACTGGTGTTTTTCCAGCTGGCTCATGGTTTCCTTGCTTTTCAGCCTATACAGAAAACAGGGGAAACATTAGTAACTTGTTCTGAGGAACTTGTGTGTGTTGGAAGACAGAGGGATAAGGGGGCTTCTGTTTTACAACAGACTGCAGTGAAAACTCTGTGCTCCAGAAGATGCTGAGGACCTGGCAGGTTTTCTGTTAGTGGGAGTCGAGGAAAGATAGAAAGGCCAAGCTCAGAGTGCTACTGAATGCAGCCTCCCTCTAGTTCTATTTTTACTGTGTTGGACTTCTTTACAGTCATATTCTTAATTTTAGCTTGAGGGAAATAACTGAGACATGAGCACCAGACCATTGCCTGCTGACTGTCTTTTTTCAGTATCTTCATACCTACAGTAGAATATTTCATAGGACCAGTCAGTTTTAATGTCCATGAATGCTATGGCAAGTGTGCTATTCTGAGGTGCGTACTCATGCAGTTATTTTTTTAATAGTAAAATCTAATTTTCCTTGCTGAAATGAAGATGACATTGTGGAAAAACCCTTTGCATATAATACCTATTCTGCATTTTAAAGTGCAGATCAAATACAACCTTGCTAGAGCCATCTCTGAAGCATATTTAGGGAAAAAAAACAGCTTTGCAGTGCCTCAGTATGGTACCTACGGGTCATGCTATACCTTCAATGTGAGAGGGAAAGGCAAAGGGACAGCAACACCTGACTAGTTTCTTTAGTCCAGATGCTGATATGCATTGTGACTGATCAAGGCAAGCAGATTTCTTCCCAGAAGGGCTAAACATTAGCACCTTCAAGCCTATAAATGGGGCTATAGAATTCATTCTGTGACCCTACGGAAACATAGAGTGTGGGTCACAAAGTACAACAAATCTGCTTTTAGGTGTGCATTCTGCAAAACAGTTTAGCTATAACTATTAAACTCCATAAGCTAGAAGCATGAAGAAAATATTAATACCATCTTGTTTTATCTTGTGTTAATAAGATTCGATTTTATGTGTTTGGTTTTTTTCTCCAAGCAGACCTATTATGAAAATCATACATTTCTTAAACGGCTCAATCACTGCAACTCCAGAAGAATGAGTGTGGCATGGGCACTGCACAGGCACTAAAGCCTGGTTAAGTTACAGAGCTGGATTCTGTATGCCAGTTGAGGAATGCAGATTTCTACTCGAAAATAGTTTGCATGGGTAATTTTCTCAGGGCTTTCCTCTTACAGTAGTTTGTATATTTTATGTGCTTCATAGGTGGTAAGTTACATCTCATGCACAGCCACATATTACATGTATACAATAATATATACAATATATAATATATACAATCCTATATATTATTTTTAGGTTGTATACAAAGGGGCAGAGGAAGAATAATTTCCTTCGTGTTCCAGCTAGTTATTAGTTTGTACTATAAACATAAACATGAGGTGTAGTGACCTTTATAATTTATTTAATCTTACCAAGTTATTTCCTTAGTAATATCTTATAGGGCTGAGGCAGTTATGGTAATCATATGGTGCATAAAATCCGTTCTCTGTTATGCATATAAAATTTACTTTGTTTTAATTTCATCCAGTGTGTCCCTATGCTTGTATTACAAAGCCATATTGAGTAGAAATGATCTTCAGAAAACGATAGGCATACTGTAGGCATTGTTTAAGCCTAGTGCCTTCCACATAAACAAAAAATGACAATTGTTTTTTAATTCCTGTTAAAGGAAAACCTTCCGAGTGTTTTTTTTCCTTTTTCATTTTTGGCCTTTGAAAATTATCGTCCTTCTGTGGTCTTTTCTAACTCAATTTTAACAATATTCTTCTAAATGAGATGACAGTCAGCTTTGTGTGGCATCAGCCTCCTCACAACACACTCCTGAATGCTTGACCGAGGATCTCTCTAGTCTCTCTGATATTTAGGAACTTGCTAGGCCCTGTGATGCTTGAATCCCTTAGATTATTTCTTCAGCTCCTTTTTGTAACATTCAGAGTGGAAGAGGAGAGCTTAGAAACTAGCCATTATACCGAAGGATATTGACTGCTTAATTATATTCACACATTAAGTGGCTAATATGAATTATGGCTTTGGTGCCATAAAAATGCTCATTATTTCCTGTTAAGGGCTTTCAAGTGGTATAATTTCCGGATCTTGGCCCAGAAGTTTGGAGCTGTAGATGCCATGGATGTGTCTCCAATGACACTTCACTAATTGATTTGGCATGTAACATTAATTGCATTCTGTCCAGGAATTCTCTTCTGATTGAAACAGATTTTGTGTGTGTGGTGCAAGTATGTTGTTACATGCCCTGTCTGATGGAACAATGGCGACTTCTCACTGTGTGCCCTTTTTAATGTGAATACTTTCTCTGAAGTGAAGGCAGGTAGAGTTTTGTGTTAATTGAGGACATGCAGAAGCATACTGAGTTGTCTTTTGTACTGTTTAATTTTTTTGTAGGGAAGACTCTTGTGGCACAAAGATACAATTAAGTGGAAACAAGAATGGTTAATTTTAATTCTTTCCCTTTTTTCTGGGTATTTAGAAATAAAGATATTGAAGATAGAGACTTTCTGAACCAAACCTTTTGAAGCAGTGCTCTAGTTGTCTCAACTCCTTTGATCAAATTAGACAATCAGGCATAAAACCTGATTTTCTCCTTGTTATTGGTGAAAACTGTAGCATGCTCAATAAATAGCTTCACATCAGAACATCAGAAAAAAAATTAAGGCCTATATACGTATATATATTATATCTACAAGTTAATACTCAGAAAATATGTTTCTCAGTTTGCTTTTTAGAGTCCATAGAAATATGTTTTCCCATTAGCATCTCCTACTAATTTTATTTACACACTTTGGAAGGAAATTTGTGGCTAGAGAGATATTTACCTGCGAATCATTACTAGTACGAGCAAAAGTGAAAAGGCAGCTTGTAAGTCTGTTGAAAAATAGTTACTTGAAATACTGATTACAGAAAAAAGTCCAATATTTGTTTCCCAGCACTAGAAACTGTTCCATCAGTTTTGATAATGTCACTTGGAAGCCTATCTTCCAGCAAATCCCAGGATCTGTCAATAATATCTGTATATAAATGGCAAATCATTTCAGTTTGCCAGCTGTTCAGAAATTGTATGACCAAGTAGACAAAATTCATCCGTATCGCAGATTTATGCTTAGCTGAGGTTATGGACCCTTGGGAAGATGTCTCTCCTCTGATTTGAACTGTGCTTTTTATCATTATTCTCCGGTTTTGATCTTTTTAGTTGAAACAAATAACACTGTGCAGTTTGGGCCTACTGACCTTAATCCAGAAAGCAAGCTACTATTAGCAGACATCCGCATGATGGTGTACCAATTAAAATTAGGAGAGTAAAGACTAATGTTCCAGTTTGTGTACAAATAACAATTTGCATAACTCTTCAAAGAGAGAAGCTTGGATGTTTTTGGAACTCTGTGACATTTATCCTTGAGGCAAGTGGGAAAGGATCATGAAGAGTTGAAAGGCAATGGCAGCTTTAATTTTGTTTCTGTGTAGTGAATGTGCAGTGGTGTTGCAACTTTATATATCAGATACCTGTAGTTTCTCTGAAGCTAGCCAACTTGTGACATGATTATTTTGCTTTCAGCTACTGTGTTCAGAGAACAGAGATGTATGGGGTGATTGTGGCAATTTGGAAGGAGATGAGGTTGAAAAATAAAACAAATATTTGCAGTTATTGGATGAAAGGATGATTAAAATAGTAGTTTATCAAAGCGAAGAAAAACAACCCAAAATCCTCTTTAATATTTGCTCCACTTTACGGAGAAAGCAAGGGAATGAGGATGAGTGAAAACGTGAATTAAAAAATTGGCCTAAAAAATTTAGGTTGGTGGGTCCTTATTCCAGCAGATTCTCACCTGTCAGAGCACTGAGGTTGTTTTAAGAGAGGGCTGAGAACCCTTTTGGCTCTGGCAGCCAATAGACCTATATACGGTACTTTTTGTTACCACAGATATTTACAAGTGTTCCTATACCTCCATCAGGATCTCTGAAAATTGTCATCAGCTCCCTGGGACTCTTGGAGTTCAGGTATGCTTCCCTCCCTGTGACTTTCTTAAGATATTTATATTTTTTAACTCGCTGAGCTGATTTGCAACCTTGCTCCTGCAACAGGAACAGCAGTACAGATACATGGGGGATGGGTTATGGTGTGTGTGAGCATTTCATTGTGCAGTGTCTCCATCCACTGAACCAGGTTCTAAGAGAATCCTGAAGCGGTTCACATCTATCTTTTAGTTACCAGTTCTCCATCTTTTTGAATTTCAACCTTTTGGGTGATGCTGTCTGTTAATCTGTTAACATGTATGGAGAGCTCTAAATCAATGAACTTTACTGCAGAGCCATCTAAACACCACTACTGCAGGTTATTAGTTCCTGGCTTTCATGACGTTTCTTTCTTCCTTCTTTTTCTCTCATGTTGTTATATCAGGGTCCAATTTGTTATGAGGATGAAATTCAACACTCAATAGTGTTAATAGGAATTGTTTATTTACCACTGAACATTTCAAATGGTTCTCAAGTGAAACCTGAACTGTGTGTTACTTACCTGTGAATATCCTCTGCAATGAGCATATTACCTTATAGTATGCTTGACTGTGGCGACAAAGATCTACAAATAATTTGGAGTCTACAGAAAAGTAGTGAAGCAATGATCCTTTATCAGGCCTGTGAGTCATGAGCTTGGAATCTTTTTCTGGGAGAAAGAGACCTCAGAGCTATTTGTCTTTTTTTGTTTCTCTTTACCTCAATTCTCTCATCTGTGAAATAGTAATAATACTTGCTATGTGACTGGAAGGTCTACTTCATTATTGTCAATGATTGCTGAACATTAGGCTGTGGGAAAAAAATGGCGTATGGATGTTGCAGTTTATTATATTAGAGATTACATGTAACTATCTAAACAGAATGACACAACTTCACATTCTAAAATCATTTTCTCTAAATAACCATAAGAACTTAATTTTCAACAGGAGATGCTTATGGTTTGGACAGTTACAAATATTAGCGTCTGGAACAAATGAAAGAATCATCCAAAGACAAGCTTTTTTATTAGTAGTAATGAATAAATATATTTAAAAGACATTTCATGCATAATTGTTTCCCAGACTCATTTGCTGGGCTTCACTTCTAACACAGTACCTGGCAAGACACCAGTTCAATGTACTGTGCTTGATCGCAGTCAATGCATTTGTTCTACACAACAAAAAAGTTAAAACCAGCAAAAACAAAAGCAAAGAAACAGAATTTCAATGTGCAAGATATCTTTAAATGCAGCACTAAACCTCTGCAATTCTCTGAGACTAATGGGTTTCTACAGCAATTTACATAATTTAGTGCAACACTGGAAAGAATAGCAAGGAGCAAGATAGTTCTTGATACTGCGTAACTTTCCCTTCTCGCATCGCCAGGCGATATGTTAGACCTGTGAGGGGAGTTCCAGAGAAGACTGACAGACTGCTCATTTGTAAGGCTTCCTGGACAGGAGCTCCTTTTTTTCCATGTAAATTCAACCACAGTGAGACTCTATTAACTGACGAGGGCTACTAGGAGGAATTACAATATAGCTGCTTAGTAACAGTAATACCTAGAGGATAAAATCAGTTGATCTTAAAATTTCAGCTCAGTTACACAAAAACAAAATGATCCAAATACACTAAAATGATCCTGGGCTGACACAGGAGACATGAGAAATGGCAAAATCTGGTGACAAAATCTTGTTTATGGTACCACTGATGATCATAAATGAAGTAACATGGCTGTGGGCAAAATAAAACCAGAATAAAACCTTAAAAACCAAGCCAACTTGCACAAGTTTATATGCAATTCTATTAACTGTGGTGAGGCTGCATGCATGTTGCCAAACATAGTTGCTTTTTATACAGGGCAGCACTGAGTAAGAGGGTGGTGGAAGGACAGCAAGAGGGAATAGGTCATTTTGACAATTTCACTTTTCAATGGCTTGTTTGCTCATTTGCCTCACCACTGTAATCACCATTTATCAGTGACTAAGCAATCTCTTTGTGTAATATTTTGGGCATTAGATATATGCTAATGCCTTTTTCTAGCTAATATAATCAGTTATATTTACTGCAATATAAAATTATGACTTTGTACTTAGTAAAAAAGCACCCCAAACCAGCAGTGATTGTAAAGTATTTTCAATTTGGCATAACCAGATTTAACATGTAATGCAAATGCTGTAGTTTAAATTTGGCACATAGCCTTAACCACAGGAAACTGATTTTGATATATTCACTGTTTTTCATCACTAGTTATTTCCTTCAGCACATTTAGCAGTAATACTTTAATAAACAGTTCGACCTGGGTGTCCTTGAATGATCCAGAGAAACAATGAAAACAATGAAGCTGTTAAAAATGTTATTGAAATGTGCAAGAGTAATGAAGAGCAGGAAACACTGAATTATAATTGCGAAGTCAGAGTGACTTTAATTTAGACATGATGGATGCTTTTGCAAAGATACAAATCATACTTACGTGCTCAATTTTGTTATTTGGCCTAGTAAAATCATCCATAGCTTGGTCAGAAAATCAGAGTATATCCACCATAAGAAACTTTCAGTTGTTTATGGCTTTTTATTTCAATGCTCAGGGTTGGCTCTTTGTATCTCTCTCTCTTCTCCACATAATTTTTGGCTGACTGTAATCAGAAAATGCTCTTTTTTTTTTTTTTTTTTTTTCTGGAATAACTTAGTCAAATCTATTCTTCTTTGCTTCCTCTGCATATTTCTATTTATTTTAGAGTTCAGGTTCAAATATTTCTTATTGCTTTGAAATGTAAAACATTCAGAGGTTTGAGTTATTTTAACATTCTGTGTTTACCTAAAAATTTCTGTCACCTGATGTAGTCATTGTGAAAGGTGAAATTACTGGTGTAAAGTCCCTTATCTTTTTGATGAACCCTCACAGGTCATATGGAGGTGTGCAGTCAATGTCCAGCTACTGACTCCATTCAATTTTTTTTTCTCATTTTAAAGTTGTAAAACCTGAAATTTTGTTTGAGGTTTACAGTTCTGAAAATACCTTCTGTTGACTAGGCATCTAGACATCTCAGTGGAATGTAAGTAGTGACCATCTAAAGATAAAGATTCTGCTGGAGGTTGTTTTAATGTAGATAATACATAATTTTTATTAGAGTATGATAAGCATTTTATATTTTATGATTGATTTATAGCAATTTCCTAGGGTGTAGGTAATAAATGATTTCTCATTGTGATTTGAGTCTAAACCAAAATCTTTATAATTTACAAAATCAGTTCATTTGCTGTGGAGAAAAGGGGAGAGAAAGACTTTTTCTATAGCTTAGTGTCCTGGGTTTACCAGTAGCTGTTTTGCTCCTTCTTAGTAACTGGTGCAAGCTCTGTGTTTTGACTTCTAGCCTGGGCAGAGAGCTGGTAACACCGATTGTTTTTAGTTGTTGTTAAGTAATGTTTATTCTGGCCAAGGACTTTGTGAGTCTCATGCTCTGCCGGGGACGAGGGGAGGCCAGGAGGAAGCAGAGACAGGGCACCTGACCCAAACTAGCCAAAGAGGTATTCCATGCCACAGCACGTCATGCCCAGGGAGGTAACTGGGAGTTACCCGGAAGGGCACGGTCTCTCTTCGGGGGTTTGAACTCGTTCGGTGGTGGTATTGTATTCTCTTGTTATTTTCTCTTATCAATATTATCATTGGCGGCAGCAGCGGTGATTTGTGTTATACCTTAGTTACTGGGCTGTTCTTATCTCAACCCGTGGGAGTTACATTCTCTTGATTCTCCTCCCCATCCCTCCACGAATGGGGAGGGTCGGGTCGGGGGGTGGGGGGGTGTGAGTGGACGAGCTGTGTGGATCGGTTTAAACCACGACAGTTCTTTTTGGCGCCCAACGTGGGGCACGAAGGGTTGAGATAACAACAGATCTGACCGGATTAATAGTCACTCGTCACAATGCTGATTTATTGGCTCTCAAAGCTGTTCCTCTTGATCTCACAGGTTCAGAACTCTGTACATTACATACAGCCGTTATTTGCTGTGTTGGTGTTTTTCCAGTGTGTGGCTTGGGCTAAGGTTTTTGTCTCATTGTACTTTATTATAATGACTTGTAATACAATAGAATCATTGATCATGAAACTGATCAGTCTTATGTTCCCAGTGTGGTCACCACCTTTATACTTTGGGAGGTATATAATAAAGGTGCTTAGCAATTACGCATCTTTTTTCTCCTTCTCGGGTGATCAACCTGTGAAGGAGACATTCTTTTACAGTCCTAGCCCCCCTCTCAGACCATTTACAGCATCATTTGAGAGTTTTGAAGTTCTTGAATGGCCTTTTAATATTGTTGTGACCTGTTTGCTGATTGTGATGGGGATTACCATGTTGGCACGCATACAGAGTGTGTTTTGCCCACAACCATTTCGTCTGATTTCAAGAGTTAAGCAGAGTCAGGTTTGGGCCTTGTCTGGGGTTAAATGACGATGTACGAGGACCAAGAGATGCAACATATAGATGGGCCCGTGACTGAGGGGTGGACTTAACAATGGACACTATTGCCCAGGTTATTCATGAGTGTGAAACATGCGCTGCAATTAAACAAGCCAAACGGTTAAAACCTCTTTGGTATGGAGGACGATGGCTGAAGTATAAATATGTGGAGGCCTGGCAGATTGACTATATCACACTCCCACCAACCTGCCAAGGCAAGCGCCATGTGCTTACTATGGTGGAAGCAACCACCGGATGGCTGGAAACATATGCTGTGCCCTACACCACTGCCTGGAACAGTATCCTCAGCCTTGAGAAACAGATTTTTTCTCGACACAGCACCCCAGAGAGAATTGAGTCAGACAATGGGACTCATTTCCGGAATAACCTTATAGACACTTGGGCCAAAGAGCATGGCATTGAGTGGGTATATCACATCCCATACCATGCACCAGCCTCTGGGAAAATCGAACGGTTCAATGGGCTGTTAAAAACCACACTGAGAGCAATGGGTGGGGGAACTTTCAAACATTGGGATACACACCAAAGGCCATCTGGTTGGTTAACACTAGAGGATCGGCCAATAGAGCTGGCCCAGCCCAGTCAGAACTGTTACATATTGTAGAGGGGGACAAAGTTCCTGAGGTGCACATGAAGAATTTGCTGGGGAAGACAGTCCGGGTTATTCCTGCTTCAGGTAAAGGCAAACCCACTCGTGGGATTGCTTTTGCTCAGGGACCCGGATATACTTGGTGGGTAATGAGGGAAGTTGGGGAAGTTTGATGTATACCTCAAGGGGATTTGATTTTAGGGGAAAACAGCCAATGAACTTAATTGTATGCTGTTGCCTGCTGTGTAATACTTTTATTGCCCATCAACTAGATGTCTTCAGGTCACCAGAGACTGGCCCTGACTTCCCTCCAACCATCATCCCAACAGAGAATGAATTCTGATAGAACCAGACAAGTTCTGCAGTGAAGGAACAATCAGCATCAGCAGGCAACGATCCAGCACTGCACACAGCCTTTCCTGCCCTGAAAGACTGTTACAAGGGATGGAACCTGACATCATGGACCAAATGGACTCGACAGCATTATAGGGATTGGTCCATGCATTAAGAAATGATTTCTTTGTCTGTGTGTGTTTGTATGTATGTGTATATATATATATATATATATGTAAGGGAGATAGTATATTGAAAATGTGGGATCTGAGCATGACGTGAATGGTATGGAATAAGGGGTGGATACTGTCCTGGGTTTACCAGGAGCCGTTTTGCTCCTTCTTAGTAACTGGTGCAAGCTCTGTGTTTTGACTTCTAGCCTGGGCAGAGAGCTGATAACACCGATTGTTTTTAATTGTTGATAAGTGATGTTTATTCTGGCCAAGGACTTTGTGAGTCTCATGCTCTGCCGGGGACGAGGGGAGGCCGGGAGGAAGCAGAGACAGGGCACCTGACCCAAACTAGCCAAAGAGGTATTCCATACCACAGCACGTCATGCCCAGGGAGGTAACTGGGAGTTACCCGGAAGGGCACGGTCTCTCTTTGGGGGGGTCGAACTTGTTCGGCGGTGGTGTAATATTCCCTTGTTATTTTCTCTTATCAATATTATCATTGGTGGTAGCAGCAGTGGTTTGTGTTATACCTTAGTTACTGGGCTGTTCTTATCTCAACCCGTGGGAGTTATATTCTCTTGATTCTCCTCCCCATCCTTCCTGGAGCGGGGAGGGTCGGGGATGGGGGATGAGTTGACGAGCTGTGTGGGTCAGTTTAAACCACAACACTTAGTGGACAGAAAGTCACATGGGATCTGGGAAGCCAAAGTTCATGCGCAATAAATTCTTTGTACAGAGTGGATTCATGCCAACAAGAGAAAGTGAACCACCTCAGATAGAGAGCCGCAAGAAACAACTCTCACATCTCCATCCTGATTCAGGTGAGAGTTCCTTACACAGGCAGGTCACTCGGACCTAATGGCTTCTCTGCAAAAGATACTTCTGCTTCATGTCAGAAGATCTAGCCTGGACCCAGTAGTTTGCACCATTTGCAACTGGTGTGTGACTGCTCTGGCATTTATTTTTTTGCAATTTTTGTTAATTTTCAAGCTGCAGTAAAAACTGTTTTTCAGAAAATCCTAATTTAATCAGCTTGCTTTTGTTATCTTGGGGTATGGCTACTCCAAATTGGAGCTGTCTCCAGCAGAGCGCCATCCGCAATTAAATGACATTATGGCCAACAGTTTTTTCAATCTAGTTAATATGTTTTATAAAAATTCTTAAAAATTACTCTTTTAGATTGTGTCTATTGTTTCCAGACCAAAGGAACAAATTTCTCTATCAGAACCCTCAGATAGACTTTCTTATTTTGGGGACTGACAGTAAAATTAATGGAAATATTTTATAAAGCACATTATTCTAAAAATACTGACTTTGCAGTATAAAACATAAGACTGTTTTATAGCACTCATGCGGTCTGTCCTTCTGCATTAGTTGCTGTCATTTTTAGCTATAATATACTCAGAATATCTTTCAGAAGTTTTACGGTATTTCTGGCTCAGCAACATAGTAAAATCTTCTAAAGATTGTAAATGATGGAGTTTTTTTCCAGTCATTGCAGAAATTATTGCTGATACTTTGTGGTCCAACCAGGAACACACTGTCCTACAAAGATTAACTAGTGATGATTCCTTCATTTATTCAGTGGCAGTAGTCCCAGGTTTAAATGAGTATCACACTGTTGATCCTAGCAATTATCATTCAAACTAAATCTACACAAAGTCTCATTTATTCAGAGCTACATTAATGAGTCAATAAAGCTCTGATGAATCTTGTTCTGTGTTTCTATCTATGTTATCTTGAAATTTGAGCTGCAACCAATAGACAGAAGAAGGTTGTTTTTTGCTCGTGGGTTGTTTTTTGGTTAGTTTGTTTACAGTCTTTAATCTGTTTCAAACTTTTCCAGTGCAGAAATATAAGATTCTTTAGACTGGGTATTTTAATAATAACACTTTTACTATATTCAGTGAATTTTGGATAACACATATATTGCTCATGATGATATTACTGCATTGTCACTGATTATGAAGGGTGAGCACGTTGTGTCCAGTCCTAGTTTGTCCAGTAGAGGATTTATCCAATTTGTATATGCATGCTGCAGCAGCGTGCAGTCATATTAACTTGGTGGGACTATAAAACTCTGGGTATCTTCACCTGCCCCAGCTCTATGAAATGTCTTTCTTTACATGACTTCTGCTTTTTTGGTATTAAATAAAGTGAGCATTTCTGATCTTATAAAAGAAAAATTCTCTGCTTTGTTATCACTGCTGCTACACATTAAGTAATCATGCTCATGGCATGATTTTATTTTAACATAATGCATGCTTGATTTTATTTATTTCCTTTGTAATTCCTGAGTTTTTGGACGATTTTTCCCCCACAGTTGTGCTGGTTAGTCATGAACAGTACTTTTTTTTTTTTTTTCCGAGAAAAAAGGAGATTCTCATTGATTTAAACAGCTCAGGGGATTTAAGAAAAAGTACAAATATGCAATAAAATTATGTGACAGGCTGATAGGTACTAGTAAAAAAGTCATGGCAGCAGGGCTGAATTCCATAGGTTTACTTGTTATGAACTCTATACTTCCACCATCATGGGTTTTTCTTTCCTCTTTTAATGAATTTTTATAAAGACAGACATACATGGTCACGCATGGAATGAGATGCGTAGAGGACTGAATTAGTATGGTTTCTACAAGGTGAAGTTAATTTGGAGCAGCATAGTGTCATTCATGTAGATTTGAGCCTGAGCTAATGAAATTATTGTAATTTCTTTAAGTTTATGGGGAATAAGAAAACATTTCCAATGACGACTTTTTAATTTTTAACAAATTAGCTTACTAATTAAAATATAGCCCAATGTCTTTAGACCATAACTAGCTCCAACAGATCCAATTAGAGTATGTCTTCTCTGCCCATAAAGCTGGGCCTTCTGGTGCCATGGTGCAGGGTCTGGCTAAGAAGCTCTGAATTGTGCAAAGCTGAGATCTGCCACTACAAGAAACATTTTCAGTAGCTTTAAAAATTTGATATTATTAGCTAGAATGGCTGCATTCCCTGTATGTGTTCCTGGCAGTCCTGTGTTCTTTAAGCACTTGCTCTTCCCAGTGTAACATCCATTAACTCCCTAACAATGCCTCAGCTTTCAATGTCTAGCTTGTATAAGATAATGAGCTTTTGAGTTCAAAGACTGTATGGAAACTTTGTGGTTTGTAAGCTGAGACTTATACATGGAAGAGTATGAGCACCTTCAGTGCTAGTATTTTATTCTAGAATAAATTCAGGTGAAGAATCTGAATTGCTAACATTTTTTTTTCTCTGAATTTGACATACAGCCAAGCAAAAAAAAAAAAGAGTTTTTCCTGTTTACTGGGCTTTAGTGAAGAATACAACAAATCATTCTCACTTACAATAAAAATAAAAACTTCTGATGAGTTGAGAATGCATAAATTAGAAGAAATCAAAATGGCTTTTTAAAACTGAAATCAAGATGTGCTGAAATGGCTATTTCATATAAGTGGAAAAAGGCAATGTTTTATTTTGAAAAACTTAGGAAGGAGGTCCTTTTAAATTTTAGCACACATTTTCGGGGATTTAAAATGAAATCAAAACTTGCTTTTTTGGTAAACCTGTGTCATGTTTTCAGAGTAGTTAGTGTGAATCCATATTCATTGCTGGGGGGAAAAAATGGATTGGGAAAAAGAATAAAAAAGTCATATATATTCTTTTCTTTTTCTTTTTTTTATTTATTTTTTTTATTTTTTTCAGTGCTGAGCATTCACAGGAATCTGTGGGAGGAGGAGCAGAGGCTGAGAGGCCTCAGCTACCATCACACGTGCACCCTATCCCTAACCTCTTTTAGATGTTCCGAGAATGCTTTGTACAGCAGTGTGACAACTGTGAAAGATTTCTTCCTTCGGACTCAGGCTGTGCTCACCCCTAGTGAGCTAGGAGTGACAAAGGAGTAAATGTTTTGAGATTGAGCACTTGTTATAACACTGCCAATGCGGAACTAGTGCCTGCCTTCCTGAAAGAAGGCTGTGGAACTTTTAAAACACCTGGTCCAATTTAGCCTAACCTGGCTTCTTACCAAAAGCATATTTGTCTGTTTGCTTGTTCAACTTTTAAAAAGCAGATCATACTGGCAAATTGCCAACATATGAAGCTCATTAATCTGCAATTAGGAAGAACCATTGAGAGGGTAACTAATTTGTGGTTACTTTTGCTTGTGCAACACCCATGATGTAAATTGTGCACTGGGTGGTTAATTTATGCTTGTTTTACAATGAATGCAACTTTTTATCCTTCAATCTTTACTATTTGTGATGCTTTGCCTTAATTTTCATGTTTATTTTTTTCCTGAACAAATTGTCCTTTATTGTTGCTTCACTTGTTTACTTGGCAGATGACAAAGCAATGACTGAATTTGGAGTGTTCTTTGGTATCACTATCAAAAATTAACAGAGACTGTTCTGCAGGTGCATCATGTTGTCACCTTGACTTCATGTGAGCTGTTCTTGAATCCCATGTTACCAAGTGAGAGCTGAGATATGAAAGAATGTTGCATAAACAGGTTCTATAACATGAGAATGAGGTGTATGTTACATAACACATGAAACCTCAGGTGTATAACTTGAAAGTAGAGTAGTAGCTTCATACAGTTAATTTAAACAAGGACAGAATACAGCTTGGTATTGCAATAGTATTAAATCAAAAGAGTGCTCTAGGTTAGGAATTGCCTTTCTATGTACATGCAGCTTCCTCAGCATGATTCTCACATAGGACACACAGTACTGCTTCAGAGAACGTGTTCCCCATAAAAGCATATGATTAGGTAACACCTCTGTGGAGGGCTGACCTTGGTAAACTGTCAAGTACCCATGCAGACACTCTCATTCTTGTCAACAGGAAGTGTAGAGAAAATAGGATGAAAAAGTTGAGATAAGGACAGGGAGATCACTTACCAATTACCATCAGAGGCAAAAGACTTGACTTGGGAAAAATTAATATAATTTATTGCTGCTTCAAATAGAGCTGGGTAGTGAGAAAGAAAGACGAAAAATAAACCACCTTCCCCCTAAACCTCCACCTCTTTTTCCCCAGGGTCAGCTTCACTCCTGACTACTCCACCTCCCCCACCCACTGAGCTGTGCAGGGAGATAGGGAATGGGGGTTGCAGTCAGTCCACAGCACTTCTCTGCCATTACTTCCTCCTCACACTGTTCCTTGTTCCAGTGTGGGTCCTTCTCATGTGCTGCTGCTCCTGTCAGTGGAACCTGTTCCAGCATGAGCTCTCCAAAGGCTGCAGCTCCTTCAGAGAATAAACTGAGAGTGGATGTAGATTAGATATAAGGAACTTCACTGTGGGGTGGTGAGGCACTGTCTCAGGTTGCCCAGAGAAGCAGTGGCTGCCCCATCCCTGGCAGTGTTCAAGGCCAGATTGGATGGAGCCTTGAGTGACCTGGTCTAGTGGAGGCTGTCCCTGCCCATGGCAAAGGGGTTGGAATGAGATGATCTTTAAGGTCCCTTTCAACAAAAACCATTCTATGATTCTATGGTGATTCTATGGACATCCAGAGGCTCTGAGTTAGGGTCTCCCTGGTTTCTTCTTTCCCCTAGCTACAGCAAAATACCTGCGGTAGTGTGGTCTCTTCCATGGGCTGCAGGAGAATCTCTGATCCAGCACCAACTCCCCTCCTTCTTCACTGACCTTTGTGTTCACGGATTGTTTCTCACGCTTATTTTTTTTTAATTTGCTCCTCTTTCCTGGGCAGCGTTCTGTCCTTTCTTATATACATTCTCCTAGGGGTGCTGCACCATGGTTGACGGGCTCAGTGGGTTCCTTGGAGCCTGGTGTAACCAGCTGTGGCTAGCAAGGGGCACCCCACTGCCAATGCCTGGACACCTACAGTCCATCCAACCTTTCTTCTGCTAAGGGAAATTTCCTAGCTTTTTCTGCATCCCAGTGTTTCAAATCTTACTTAAAAAAGATACAGACAGGTACAGTCTGTTCTTCTTGATTCGCACTGAGTATATTATTTTAATGTGAGTTTCAACTGGAAGAACACACTGAAATTAACATTTGATGTCTTATTCTTTGATATCTGGCATTTTTCACTGGCAGACTATAATAAAGAAGTCAGTTATTGCTATTAGACATATTTTAGAAGAATTCTTTTTTGATGCATATCTCCACTCAGATTATTAAATTTAAATCACTTCTGCTATCAGTTTGAATACTAATGATACATTCTGCCAGATGGAAGCCTTTAATAAATTTTCACTTTTCTCTAACAGTCAGCTGTAAATCTTAAAAAAGAGACTTTTTTTTGGGTGATTCCAGCTTTAATGCCTTATGTCCACACTGATTTCAATGTCATTAGTACCTGGGAGGCAGGAAGCTCTTTAATTAAATACCATTCTTTCACATTTATTGAGATGCAAGACGACACAAACTCCCTTACCTTGTGTGCCATTTGCTGTAGCACAGTAAAGGGTTGGGTTTTTTTTTTTTTGGCGTATTGTGAATGGTTTCTAAACTGCCAGTCTCTTTTCTGCCGTACTTGTGCTGCATACCTGAGACTGTCCTTCACTGTGTCATTCAGCTGATGTTCATACTCACACTTTTGAGCTCTTTCCTATTGCTGTGTGTGAAGCTCCAAGTACTGGGGCTTGTGAAAGGGACAGGGAGTTGCCCTGTAGAAACATTTCTGTTTCTTAGTCTTGGTACAATACTTTGCTGATTTTAGGCGATTTGTACTCTTCTGAAGTCGCTGTCACCCTTTGCAGTACCAGGGCTGCTATTACAACCCAACACCACAGGTGCAGGATGAATGAACCTTAATAAGTGAGTAAGTCTCTTTTGTCAGCACATTTGGTAGATACTCTTCATCAGCTAGGGATATTTTCCTCCAGAGTAATTTGCTATATTCACTTTTAGGCGTAGGAATTTTTGCATGGGAGATATACAGTAGCTAAAATCTATGCTGTTGTGGAGAATTCAATTTCATATAGCTTAATTTTTTCTCTGCTGCATTCTGCCTAGCTGGAAATGGCTCCTTCAGGGGAAAAAATGATGTCTATCATTCTGCTGAAAGTATAGGAAAAAATATGCTGGAAATCCTGGCTGTGGTGGAGAGGAGAGAGTAAACACTAGGTACCAGGAGAAAATGAAATCACAGCTTTCAAACTTTCTGTACCTTGGGCGAAAGAGAGAACAAAAATACTTATGTGAGTCAATAACTATTCCCAGTGGAATCTTTGGAAAAGCCTACAGTTGGAGCAAATTTTTCAGTTATTGAGTTATTTTCCCACCAGTATGTTTCACTTATTGATTTGTGTTGTCGTTGAACCTGAAAGCCACACAGTTAAATCTGTTTCATCAATGCACCAGGATCTTCAAATTATTCCATTATCTAAATGATTATCTGAAGTGCCAATTACAAGAAAGTAATTAATGATATCATAATGCAGAGAGCAGGTTTTGCTGAGCTTTGCAGTGGCATTTTGTTCATTAGTTTTCTGTTTTGTTCTCTCTCTGCTCCAAAGGTAGCAGAAAAAATATGCCCGATGGAACATCTCCATCATTGAACAAAAGATGTCAATTATGGAAAAGTATGGGCATCAACAAAACATTTCAAATAATTTTAAGAAATTTTCTGACATAGTAATGGTAATTATTATATTTCAGCTTCAACAACTGTGATTAAACCTGACCTTTAAGTTAATTATGTCTTGACATTTATGATTTGAAACTAGCTTTCCCTGTGGTGATGATGTGTTATATACAGATGCTAATAAGTAGTTCCTGTAGTGTGAGCAAGCAGATTTCATATGTGCCTACCATGCAGTTCAGAGAACAGTGACACACACATACCAATCTTTAATACATTTGTGCAGTTTTGGTAGTGCTGTTCCTAGACTATGTAATGTCATCCTAACATCGCTTCTTATTCAACGAAAATCACTGAACAATTTTAAAAGGAGCTTAATGAGAAGTAATATATGTTGTTATTATAATTCTGTATTTATGTAGAACTATTAGGTTAGCATGGCAATATGGAGGAAAATAAGTCCATCTCTTACAAAGGCTGCTGCATACAAAGACCACAATGAAATAGTCAACCATGGGAGCTGGAAAATTAGGACAGAATATAAGTTGCGATCTATTCTTCCTCACATATAGCGTTAAGCCTAGCTAGGTTCAAGGTAAAACACAAAGGTGAGATTAGATAATGCTGGAAGAAACATCAGTGCTGGAAGGTTTAAAGGTGTAAGGAGAGGCACTTCTGAACAAAATGAATGCTGCAAAAAGGCATAGCCAAGGGTTTTTTTAATGAAGAGAGTAGTAGTGATATTGAAAAGCCTGCATTTATGACAATAAAGCCCAAACTGGTGTATCACAGAGGGATCTATCTTGCATAAAACAGTTCAGTAGTCTTCAGGAAAGATCTTAGCCTTTTTGAAACTCCAGGGTGGTCTTGTGGTCTGTTTGGAAGGGGTGGAAAGTTTATCCCCAGAGACGTGTTTTATGGTAGAGAATACTAAGTTTCATTGCCCTCATGCACATACTGTGCCTTCAGAACTGAACTCTCAATTTCATTGAAAAAAACTGCCGCCCCCTTTAAGTTTACAAGCACAGCCACAGTGTCCTACACAGGTATGTATAACTCCTTCCTGATCCATACATTCATCTACTTTGTACATGTCATATGTTGAGAAATCTCTATCCTGGCTGCTTTCAGGCTGCATCAATTCAAATAATCATAGAATCATAGAATAGCTAAGGCTGGAAAGGACCCCAAGATCATCTAGTTATAACCCCCCTGACATGGGCAGGGACACCTCACAATAAACCATCCCACACAAGGCTCTGTCCAGTCTGGCCTCGAACACCGCCAGGGATGGAGCGTTCACAGCTTCCCTGGGCAACCCATTCCAGTGCCTCACCACCCTCACGGTAAAGAACTTCTTCCTTAAATCCAATCTAAACTTCCCCTGTTTAAGTTTGAACTCGTTACCCCTTGTCCTATCACTACAGTCCCTAATGAAGAGTCCCTCCCCAGCATTCTTATAGTCCCCCTTCAGATACTGGAAGGCCGCTATGAGGTCTCCACGCAGCCTTCTCTTCTCCAGGCTGAACAGCCCCAACTTCCTCAGCCTGTCTTCATACGGGAGGTGCTCCAGTCCCCTGATCATCCTCGTGGCCCTCCTCTGGACTTGTCCCAGCAGTTCCATGTCCTTTTTATGTTGAGGACACCAGAACTGCACACAATACTCGAGGTGAGGTCTCACAAGAGCAGAGTAGAGGGGCAGGATCACCTCCTTCAACCTGCTGGTCACTCTCCTTTTGATGCAGCCCAGGATACGGTTGGCTTTCTGGTCTGCGAGCGCACACTGCCAGCTCATGTTCATTTTTTCATCAACCAACACCTCCAATATTAGGAATATAAATAATTGAAGTGGGATCAAGACAAAATTCAAAATGGTCTGTGTTTATATGGAAAGCTAAATATGGCTGAATAATATAGCCATAAAGTTTACAGGTTTTGGTGGTTCTTAACCTTTAAAATATATGTGATTGCTATATGTCCGATTAGTACAGCTACCCAAAAACTTTTCCCCAATGCCAACAACCAGTACGGTGCAGATATTTATGGGGAAAACAGGAATCCCCCTATAGCCTGTTTATTTTCTTTCCTATTCTAACAAGTTCTCAACAAGTTTTCTTAAGCTGTTTGCTTATTTGGATAAGTCATAGTTTATTTGCTGTTTTGTTTCTGCACAAACTTTTGACATGTTTTTATAGTGGGTCACTTATGATAAGGAAAAGGTCAACAGAAATTTTAGAGACCAAGAGGCCTACTCTTGCTTAGAATATCTGGACCCTGGCTGCCTGACCTGTTCATTGACTGTGTTTTCTAATTGGGTCATCATTGCTATTCAGCCAGCAGTGTAATGTTGTTAACTGCTAGTTTAGCTAGAACATGAAAATCAGTCTGCCAGTAAAGGGCATAGCAATCATAATGCCTATAGAATAATGTATGTTTGGCTTTGCCATTAAAAAGATGCTTTTTTATTTGTGTGATTCTGATGGAATACTGTAGATTTATTTCCAGACTAAATGACTTACAGCTGCTGATGGTATCTTATAAATGTCTTTTTGCATTAAGAAGTTTTTTTTGACGGAAGACAAACCGCAGAACACATATGTTTAAGAGGTATGTGACAGGAGAATGTTATACTCTTTGAGTTGTGGTGTAAAGAATAGTAGTGCTGTGTATCCTGACATTATTCCATAATTACTGCAGTTTTTCCTTTCTGAAATAAAGCTTTACAGAGTGTGGGATCTACTAGAACTAATGAAAAAAGCAAGTGACATTATACAGTAAGTACAGAAGCAACAGCTCATTCTTTTCCTGCATAAGTTTTCTCCTAGCTATGCTGTTTTTGGCATTTTAGAAAAATAATACAATTGATCTGATCTGAAAACTGCATGAAAAGCAAAAATGCTTTCATCAAAGTGAAAATGAAAAAATAAGCCCTTGACTTTCCTATACTTAAGTTTGTCAGATCCAAAGGAAATGAGACATTATAGAAATGACTTGGAACTTAGCCTGGAAATGGTGCTAAGCCACTCCATCCCCATTGTTTTGCTTATCATACTGCTTCTTTTCCTTTACACTTTATGCCCTGATGGAAAGGTGAAAGATCTTTTCTGTTTTTCAGATAGTAAATATCAGAAGCTTATTTTAATTGGGTAAAAATAGTTTTATTGAATGTTTATACCATTCTTTTCAAATATAAGACCTGAATTATCTCTAACATATTGATATTAATTCAAGATGTAAAAATGCAGAAACATCTCTGTATTTTAACCAGAAATGTAATATAGAATATTAAAAATAGCTTGAGAAGGAATAGTTGGGTTTAGGCATAGAGAGTAATTAATAGTATCCTTATTGTGCCATGTACCATATACCTCTTTTGAAAATGGTCCAAAGGCCACTAAAATTAGTGAAGCTCCATGTCTCTAAAATCAGTTCTAAATCTTTTCCCCAAACACCCATGGAAGAAGCAACTGAGAAACAATATGATCAAAATTAGAATTGCAGGTTGTAAATTGTGGATAACCAGGGAAGAGCTGCTGTTTAAAAAAAAGATAAGCTCCAGTGAGTATCATGTAAGACTAACAGGTGGCAGTACAAGGCAAGCTAAAGAAGACATTTCTTTATGAAGCATGTAGGTAAGCTGCGGGACTCCTTTGCCATGGAAAGTTATGAATGCCAGATGTTAACAGAAGTGCCAAAGCAACTGAACAAATCCAAAGGGGAGCAGACCTATTAAGCACACAGACATAATGCCAGGGTCAGGATGTCCCAGACCCTTACTCTGCTGGAGTCAGTATTCTGGAGAAAAACTGCCAGGAATGTCCCCTGCTCTGCCTTTCACTGAGTGTTGGCTGTTAGTCTGAGTCAGTAGTGGGTTGCCTGACAAAGAAGACTGTTGGCACGACTTGCTAGATCCACTTGCAATTTCTTAAGTAGCTGTATGAGCATCTGAATTAGTGAATCTGTTCTTCTATAGGTGTGTGACACATATTTGATTCTGGCAAATGAAAGGTGTAAGCTTTGGTTGATGTTCTTCCCACAGATTTTAGCTGTAAATAATGTATCTACCTGTTCTTTTATAATATCTCAAAATTATTGAGCATGTACTGCAGCTTTTCTTCTCAGAAAAGCAGTATCTTCGGCACGCCTACTTTCACGAGGAGTGGTAGCTATTTATTATCTCTGAGCTCACTCCCATTTTGTGTGAATGTAAATGTAGCTAAGCTTGCACAGAGGGATCTGAAATTTTGAGAGAACATGCATGGAACTATACATGACTTTGATCATTTAAGCTTTGTATAATTTAAAAAGCAGGCTGAAAACAAGATGTCTGAATGTTTCTCTGTAACAAGCATAATAAAGCAAAGAACAAGATTTAGTTTTATTACTAGTTTAAGTACTATACACTCACAGTGTTACAAAACAAACAATTAGACAAGGTCCATGCCCTACAAATCTTGCCATCTAATTAGGATGGTTTCAGTAAAAACCATTAGAAGACTGACAGTGGGAACAAGATGGGTCACAGGAATTTTATGAATAAAGGCCATGTGGAAAAAAAAATAGCTGGTGTGTAATATGCTGAAAAGACAAATGATGTGAAATTTCCTTCCAGCAGTGTACCATAAGGAGAATTATCTTATAAGAACTGGGCTGCTGGAATTTTCCTTATTTTTATGACTTAGTTTTGAGGAGATATTCTCCTGAATACTGTGTCCTATATTCTCAGGTTCACATGTCTTTCACAGGAAAATTCCCATGAAATCTTGGGTTAAGTCAGTAATTCAAAGTGGGACATCTTTTCCTTCAGGTGTGTCAGGCCTAGCAGGCTTTTACACACAATTGTATGGTGGCACATGATCCTCCAGACATGGAGGAAACAATACAGCTGCCACTGAGATTGCGGGTCCGTATTAACAGTCTAGGGAAACTTTCCCAAGGACATTGGTGAAAAGCTAATGTGTAAGAGGAAGCTATGGAACCTGTGTTTTCCTTTCAGAAAGGGTAGTGGAGATTTAAAGATAAATTACAGTGTATGTTCTGTAGTTTGACATGGTTTGACATCACTATAATTCTTACTAGTGACCAAAAGCAATGAAGAACTGCATCACAAATACTTAAATCTTGTGGAGTCTCCTACACTGGAGATATTCAAGGCCCGCCTGGACAAGTTCCTGTGTGATGTACTGTAGGTTACCCTGCTCTTGCAGGGGGGTTGGACTAGATGATCTTTTTAGGTCCCTTCCAACCCTTGGGATTCTGTGAAGTCAAGATTTAATAGCAAGTTTGCTTCTGAGAGGAAAAATAGGATATTAATGCTTCAGCTAAGTCTGTATTAGACTAATACCAATTTGTCATTTTACCTTTATTTGATGTTTTTTTTATAAGGATGATTTAATTTCAATACCTGTACTATTTTCTGAGCTGTTACCATTTTAAATACTTCTATACTTCATGCTGTTATGCTTTTGAACATACACACAATATACTTCTCTTACATCTAGATTTCTTACATTATAGCAGAAAGCAAACATTTTTAATTTATCAAAGAATGTCTTTCATTTCTTGTCTGCATTTTGTTTCCTTTATAAATAATTTTTATGTACAGTTTTAAAAATATAAACAAATCCTCCATGACATTCTTTCTGATCATTGACATTCACAGTCTCTCAGATCAAAAGTTTTGCTGGGTTTCTTTGTGAACATGAAAAGTCCTAATCCACATATCCAAGAAACTCACAGCAGAATTCTTTTCCTTCCATTGTTTCTGGTTTTACTCAAGAAATCTGAGAGGAAAGTGATGAATAGTATAGTTCTGTGCAGATATCCCTTGAATTTAATGGATATTACAGAGCTTAAAAGAGGTTGACTGAAAAAAAAGATGATTGTTTTTTTTTCACCCAGAATGAAATGAAATAAGCATTCTTCTAAGCTTCTACAAAAATACTGTTTGTAAACATTTTTTACTTCATGCCAGACAATTTCAGGCTTATTAAACTTATTTTGCCTTAGAAAATGTAATGTTCATTAAAGTTCACATTTATCTTAATACTATAAGAGTTGCTCATGCCACATAAGTTAATTTTGCAGCAAAATATAATAAAGTTATTGTTATGATAATAATTGGTAAGCGGGGTACTTCATAGAACTGGCTATTCTGTTTGTAGCTTGGTCACATTTCCAAGATTAAAAGCTGAACAAAACTTTATATAATGAGAGCAAATGGCTGCAAAAGGTATCTCTGTTAATTGATAGCTAGTGAATAAATAAGATTTTATGGAAAGTATGGGATGAATGAGAAGGCCTTTTCCTTCTCTCCCTCCTACATTTTGTGCCCTCACAATGAATTAATTGTCGCTTGACTTCACAGTATAGGGAGCATTGTGGAATAAAAAAACAATCTCCAAATGGTGGGGTTTTTTTATTGCTGTTATGTGTCCTTATTATCTCTACCATTTTCTCAAAGACAATTCACAAATTCCCTTAATTACCTTCTGTTTATTACTCTGCTGCCCCTCACCTGTCTACCTCAAAATTTTGTGTTCCTACCCTCCATCAGTATTTCAGAGGGTTCCCCGGGTAACTCTTCACCCAGTGAACTCAGAAGTTTTCCCTGTTGTCAAATGAACAGGCCTCATTTTTATTTGCATTTCATGAATGTAGTGTCAAATTTAAGAGACCCAAGTCTTGTGCTCTCCCGTAACAGACTTCACTGAGCAGCTTTGCAGAGTGTTTAATCCTCAAGTAGAAGAGAGGAGAGATCAGAATGGAGAGGCCTCTGTGTTAAAAGGAGTCTCTGAATATGGCAGATTGCAGCATGGTTGTATCTTTGTGTCTTTGCGTGACCTGATATATTCACTGAGTGATTCAACATGTAGGTATTTTTCAGGGGATTCATGGGGATGAGGATGTATTGGAAAATTGGTGCCTGGAACCTATCTGTATGTTGTATCATTTTCCTCAAATGCGACAGTCATCACAATTGTACAGGCTAAAACATGAACCTAATTGCTGCTTGGGGCAGAGCAGAAGCTCAACAAAAGTCTTTCTTAAATCAGCAGTACAGAGAATTCTTCATTCTGTTCTTAGACTGCAGGTATGAATTATGTGTCTAGTCATTTAAACTCCCTCTGTCTTCAAGAGGCCAATTTATACCAAGTCTGAGAAAAGTATTTCCAGAGAGTGCTTATCCTTTATGTGCAATTTTATGATGTGTGTCTATCTTCCCCCGTTGACAGTGAAGGGATCTTTGATTAGACAGCTGTACTGTTGGGTCGTATGAATTCTGCTTGAATGTACAGCTGTATATTGCACATGAGGCCGAGTCCCTTGCCTTTCAAGTCCAGTGATTTCTAATAATGTTAGGCACAGAAGGATACATTTTCAAAGACATTTAGATGCTTAGAGGTACCTAATTGGATTTTCAAGGTCACTGAAGCAGCCTGGATGTCTAACTTCAGTTGATTTACTTGAGGTGGGTGACTATTCCTGTTTGCCTATATGTGGGTTTGGTTTGCTTTTTTTTTTTTTCATCATCCCTCTTAGTACTTTTCATATTCTTGCCCACAAACCTACTTTCATTTCCAAGGAATGCATTCTATTTATAGCTATCTTACTAGACTATATCCAGGTAAATTGTGTTAAATCTTAATCTTTAGATTATAAGCAAAAGAGTTTTTATTAAACTCTTGTACAAGGTCATCGATTTTGCAGTGTAGTCTGTGGGGCTGTCATGTGGAGTCATCACTTTTCTAGAGAACTGTTGGTATTGCAGTTGTTGTAACTGAAAATATATATTTGAAAAAAATCCCGTTCTCTTTGGTTCAGGGGAATAATTTTCCATATAATGGAGCATAGTGTTTCCAATGTGGTGGACAGCAAAATACTACATTTTGTTGGACCAGGAGTATGAAGCAATGCCATTAATTCTTTGTTGTTATTCCCATGACAGTAAGACTCCATTTAGGAATGCTTCCTGAATGAAACTTCTGCTGGTGCTAATGGGATGACCACACAGAAGACATTCAGTCTCACTCCTAATCTGCCTTCAGTAGTCTCTCTAACCAGATCAACATTTATTTAAAATAACAACTATCTGATTTATTCCCCTGTCCCAGTTTTCACTTTGCTCTCATTCTGCCAATCTGCAGTGACAAGATTTTTTCTACTTCTCATAACATTCCTCGGACAATAGATTGTATTTTTCTTTAAATGTTATTTTTAAATATGTTATTTTTTAAAAGAACTGTCTGTGAATAAAGCACACAGACTTGGTATAATTTGAAACAATTTCTGTCGAATCACAGATAGGCATACCTACGCTCTGAGAGTTATTACACATTTAAGACCACAGTTCCTGCAGGTATCTTTTGGTGTTGTTTTGTCTACCTTATTGTTTCCTACCTTCAAAAAGTAAGTGGAACAACATTAATGAATTGGTGGAAACACGTATGAAAAGTAAGGACTGTTAGATTGCTTTATGTAGAAAGTCATTGCAAGGGCAGTGTGTGCTTGCTATTTCTTAGCACAGCCCTCTGTTCCTACCTACTTCATTCTGCTGCTGTAACATAGGTCAGATGGTTCCACATGCCTACATTATGGCCTTTTCATGGCCCTGTCAGTCACAGATTTTGCAACAGTGAGTGTTTCAGCCTGTAGGACTGCTTGGCAATACTGTTGCCAGGGCCAGATGATGCTGAAATTGTTTCCCAAGAAGAGGAATCTTGGGCTTATCCCCAAAAGAATATGGAGATTTCATTCAAGGGGCGTTTGATGGTAGTATTTCCTTAATCTTAGTAATTTTGTTCATAAGTGAAATATTAAAATACCTAAAAATGCAGAAAAATGCATATTTACTTGAACTGCTTATCAGTCCTTTATTTCGAATCAGTTTCCCTGGGGCTTCCCCCCCCCCCCCCCCATCCCCCATTTCTTTATTAGCTGCAAGAGAACAACTGGATGTACATATCAAATCTGTGTGGCTAAACTCAGGCAGCTAACAACCATGGGCAGATAAAGGAACAGATAGATGCTAAAAAAAGAGTTACTCTAAATGAATTAAAAGAAATCCATGCACATATGATGATGCTGTAATTGCACACTCAGTGTGCTGCTAGGAAATTATTTGCTCTGGTAGGATCACCCAGGAACTGTATACATTGAACACACATTATTAAAGCCTGTGTCCGATTCCATTAGCACATGACAGAGAGACCCAAATTAGTTCTAAAGGCATTTGCAAGCAGCTGCTGCCGCAACAAAGATAATATTGGCACAGCTTTTCAATTGTGTAGAGAATAGGCAGCATTATTTTAAACTTCTGTCTTCCATTTGTGCCTTATAAACCAAATGCTGACTTGAGTAATTTTTAGAGCTGATCGTTAACAGGGATTTCACAAAATAGTGCTGAAGTACTTAAAATGGATATTAAAAATTTTGAAATCCTGAGATTACAGCTGCAGTAATAATACCTATTGTTAAGTTTTGCTAGACTTTCCTTTGTCATATAAGCTCAAAAGATGCCTGTCTTATTTTTTGAACATCTTTTCATGACCTAGGAACAGCATTTATTTATTACATGCTTTTAACATTTAGTAGCTATGCAATAAACGCACATGCCCATGAGTACCTATTTTTTAAGCATAGTATAATGCTTTTTAAAGCATAGTATAATGCTTTCCTACTGGCTGAGTTAAACAGCATTGATTTTTCTTTATCTTACTATGATGGACCACAGGCTTTCTGAATGCAGCTGTGTCAAATTAAGCCTGACCTTTTCTACTGGGGATTCCAATCATTTGGAAACTGTGGAAAATGAATGATACTGGTGCTTTTTCTGTAAACTTGAAGTTTCGTGCCCTTCAGCATATCTCTAAGGATAATTTTGATCACAGTATACTGGTATGGTTAAAGAGGACATGGGGACAGTCCAAGTTCTGTGGTTGTTCTGCTTTGTCTTAAAGTCAGACACTGGTGTGGTGCCTTTCTGCCTTTTTTGAATTTGTTTCCACATACAGTAAGATGTAATCTTTCACTAACATGTGTATGATCTACACAGATATCTATTAACATTCATGCTGTGTTAAAAATAATGAGCTCTCCTTGTAATGGATGTTTTTGAGAACATCATTCACTAACAAGTCCCATATATGGCTTGTTTAATTACATATGAGTGACATAGTTCCTGGCTCTAATTTGAAAGTCAGTCTTAGAGGTAGCATGAACTTTATGCCTATCATGAAACACTGGAATTCAAGACCCAGTTGCGAAGTGAATATTGACTTAATTTCTCTGATGTTATGGAAAAGTATTTCTTTGACACCTAATGATCAGATCCTGGAATAATATGCATTGACAATTCTAAGAGAAAGATTACAGCTGTATATTGGAAACTGCTGAAGTAAGAAAGCCCTACAACTTTTACTGTGCTATATACTTTCCTAATTAAAAGCCTTCATGAAGGTGTTTAGGAAACATTGGTTTTCAGAAATGATAAGCATTTTCAGAAATGATAAGCAAAGGCTGTTGTATAGCTGAACTTTGTGTACACACTGGAATGTACTTTATATGAATAGATGGACACCTGAAAATTGTAAACTGGATGCTTGGTAGCCAGGCTGGTTTTCTGAAAAGAAAATGTTTAGCTGAACATCAGTACAGGAACCTGATGTCTGGATTGTAGGACCCAATAAGGTCCTAATTACTTTAGAGGTGTACCTGGGTAGGATGACACTGTTTCGGTCTGAAGATCGCCATCTCTTAATGATGGTGCTGAGGTATAATGATTCTTCCTTTTGTTTTAACTGATGAACTGGCAATCACTAGGGTAGTCTTGATAGGTTCAATTCTTTAAATCTGTCTGAAAATGGAGTTGGTTTTTACCTGCTTGTGTGTCTACACATAGTTCTTAGTAGCAATCCATTGCTCATTTCGTAGCTTGAATTTGACAATGGATTTGTTCTGTTCCCACTGGAGCACTTGAAAGACTTGGCTCCGTGCAAGCAAGAGCAAGCCCAAACTCTCCTGATGCAGAAACAATAACGCTGCAGCAGCTGCAGGCAGATTAGGTTGAGAAGAGCAAAAAAGAAAAAAATCCAGTTAACTGGTCTTTTGCAAACATGTTCAGTGAAATTATATCCTCTGTTGAGGGGAAGAATAGTTGAACCAATAACTTCAGAGAGGAAAACATTTTATCCAGCGCCACAACGTCAGTTCATGTGGAAGGTAGAGAACAAGATTGCCGTATGTTGTTTCTGAGAACAAAAATATTTTGTATGGAGGTTATCCAGAAAGATCAAACAAGAATTTGGCCTACATTTTTTTTTTTTTTTTAGTACATCTAGAAAGTCAGGAACAAATCTGGGTTTAAGGAACTTTGCCTTCTAGATAAGAGCAATAAGAGGATGTATGATATTTGGGGGACCTCCGCCACAGAAAGATTAAATCACTCAAAAGCTGTCTGTCAGAGCCAGTAATGAATACAGATCTTCTGAGTTTCAGTCCAGAGTTTTAACTGCAGACAAGTTCCTTCCCCTTTTTATTTGTGTCCTCTTTATGGATGTAAGTGTGGTTTCCAGTTGTAAAGAAGTATTTGTAACAGATTTTAACAAGACCAGGACAATTGATTCATTTGAAGTTCATGCCAGAACATGGCCAGGTTGGATGAGCCTTTGAGCAACCTGGTCTAGTGGAAGGTGCTCCTGCCCCTGAAAGCAGGATTGGAAATAGATGATCTTTAAGGTCCCTTCCAAACCAAACCATTCTATGATTCTAAGATACGTAAAACTGCAGTCAAAAAGAAAACACAGGGACACATTCTTGCTAGCATCTTGGGACAGAGCTCAGCTCAGAGGAACTGTGACACTTCTGTAGCAAGATCAAATTACCTAGTTGCATGAACAAAGAATAGGATATGACCTCAGTTTGAAACAGGATTTGTAGAAGATGATGTAGCTAAAAAATTACCTAGCTTTTCAAATTAGTTTGAGGCAATGATGGTAATCTGAATTTTCATTTTGGTTTAGCTAATTGCTCATGTTTATGGTATAGCCACTTTTTCTTTGCTGTGCATACTTGTATCAGTAAATTAAAAAATACTTCAAACAATATAGTCCCTTGTCATATCATTATTTGACTATTGTGGAGAACTGTGTAAAAAAAAAAAAAAAAAGGCACAGATTTTAACAGAAAAAAAGATTGAATTTAAACTGATCACACAAGTTTTTTTATGTTTTTTTTTTTAATGGAAGTGTACATTTTGAAAGTGAAGCCCTCTTTGTTTTCTGCGGAAACTGTAAAATCGGTGTGTATTTCTGTGGTCAGTTCTGAGAAACTTTGGAGCTTATGCATTCTAATAGATGATTTACTTAAATTTATTATGATTCAGAGTGATGTTTAATGATTACTTTAATGGAAGCCAGTTCAGAAGGGCCATTCTTGTAGTAGTGACAGTGACATTTCTATCTTTCTAAAACTACAGAATGGAGATAAACATTTTCCAGGGAAATATTATCTTTACTATTTTATAATGTACTGTAATTAAAAAGACTAAAATACTTGCAACTACGTATTGCTCAATGAATGAATGAACTGTGAAGCAAAGTCCTTTTTTTTTTTCCAATGGAAAAAAAACCTTTATCGACAAGTCTGAACTGTAATTCTGCAAACTTTTCTCTGCTTGAGTAATTCTATGAAGCACAATAGGGCTACACAAATGCATAAAGTTAATCAATCATAACTGAAAACATAGTTGTAAGTATAGTTGAGCATTTAATACACAAAGAAAACACGCTGTCAGATAAAATAAGTTACCGCTTTGGTTCAAATATGCAATGGATTTTTCAGAAAGTCACTAAGAGTGTTTCTATTGTTAGCTTTATGCTTTTCACAAAGTGTACATGTCATTGTCCTCCAGCCAGAAAATTTAACCCAAATCCACAAAGTTATACGAGATGGTAGAGCTGCTTTTTCCTAGTCATGCTTTAAGCAGTGGAGACTATTTCACTCAACAGAATATAGCAGTGCCAAGGTAAATAACTCCGTATACCTTCTGACCTAGTCCTTTTTTATTTATCGTACATAGTAATATTATTGTAACTGTAATGGTCTAGAACTATAAATGATACAATATTTATAGTCAGAGATAGTACCTATTTGAATACTAATCTCACATAATTTGAAAAATGCAAAAAACTTTTGGACAAGAGCCTTTCATCAGGGCTTGTAATTTACACCTGAAGAAGAGTTAATGTCTGCAAGACTGCTTGAAAAAGTTAGAAGACAGACCTTTTCACTCAGCCTGCTTCAACTTGGATCCATGGAGATCGTCTTCAGGAATCAGTCAGGTTTGGCTCTTGCCTACCCAGACTTTGATTTCTCTGTTCGCATCTGTTACTATCATGGATACTACAACATGGCAGTATTTCTGAGTATCAGAAAGAGAACGGAAAGAGACTGCCAATTTATTTCACATTGTAAGTGTGATTTCTCTGGGTAAACAACTGCCCTGGACTAGCTGACAAATGTAGAAGTGAAAAGCTCTGTAAATGTATAGGATTCCTCTGGTTTTAGCATAATTGCTTTTAATCTGTTTCTGAAATGTTATTTCCTAGCTGTGCTGAAATTCTTCTTTTTGTATTTTGAAACAATATACTACTAAATACAAAAAGAACAATTGTGACTAATTTTCTAGGGAAGACAGTGTTGACATTTGTGGGTCTTAGTATAACAAGATTTTACTGTCCTTTCCATAAAATTTTAATAAATCAATGAGCAGATGAAATTCATGGGATGGACTCACAGCTTGCAAATTTGTGTCTGTCAGTTCCATGCGTGAGTAATTATTACTGATTGATTGTAATTTAATTGTTTTTTTTTTTTTTTCAGAAAACTCTTAATTTGCATTAAAGATGGAACAAAATACAGAAGCAAAATATATACACCAGTGACCTAATGGAGGCAGGTAAATCTTAATTGCCTGTGTTGGCCCCACAAATTAATGTTTTTTTTTTTTTTTTAAATTGTAATCATCCAACTAAATAAAAAGAGAAATAGTTTTTGGCAAAACTAACATTCTTACTGATAAATTGACAAGCAAGGTCTATCCATTTTCTCCCGAGGTCATAGTGAATTTCACAGTTAAGATCTCTCTGTTTTGACTATAGTTGGGGAAAAAAAAATATCATTATAACCCATGAGCTCAAAATTATCACTGAAATAGAAATATTTCATAGAGAAAAAAATCTGTTTGAAGAATCAGTTCTGTATGTAGTTCTGTTATCCATGTTATCCATTCTTCAATCTCATATATTTTTATAGGCATTGATTAAACTGTGGTAAAGAAGACATTTTCTGTGCCAGGTACATATTACAGAAAAAATAATTGCCAAGAAGAAGGGAATTCAAAGTCCGGTATATTATTTTGAATCAGTTGCTATTCTTAATATTCTCATTTGTATTTTAAAGAAATTTGCTTAAAGAGGCAGAGAACAGGTTAAGGACTTACATTCCTTTCAGTTTTGTTGACAAGTTCTTCACAGTGAAAAATAATTGGGAAGAATACTATTTTTTTTTAATGTGAAGGGTAATGACATCAATACCCACCAATAGCTCGCATATTATTGACTCTAGATCACAAACTGCATTATGCTTGCAGCTGTATTAAGTTCTTTAATGAAAGCACCCACTTTAATGGCAGAAAACTTATAGTCAAGTAAATGATGATTGAAATGTCTGCTAGCTTTTCTTTAAACTGTGATTTCAGTTTTAATTTTTTAAAATTTATTATATAGAAGATTAAAGCACATTTTTCAGTGTATCATTTAAATCAGTCATGAATAAGTTGATACCAGTGGGCAATGTGTTTGAATATTTCATCACAAAGTGATAGAGCATCTTATCTTAGCTTTAGAGTGCTTTTACTCACTGGTCCATTCTGCTCTTTTATTTGACACAACCTGAATAAAGAATCACAGAATCACAGAATCAAAAAACTGTATAAATAGAGGAAAAAATATATTTCAAATCTTGATGGTATTATTGCCTTAATTCACTCAATGCTATGAAAATAATTTTCTGAGTTGTTCAAAATCGTGTAATGATGCTTGGCTTGCACAAATATAATTTACTAAAGCAAAGTAAATAATTCTTCTTGTAAACAGAAACAAAATATAGTTACAATTTATTCTTTTCCCTGTAAATTATGGACCTTTTTCTTCAATTTAAAAGGGTTTTCTTTTTTTTTTTTTTTTTTAATTATTTTTTGGGGACTACACATTTCTTTCCATGACAACAGAAGCCCATCCTCTTTAGAAACAGGCCTGGCAGGCAGGGAGGGGGAGTTGCTATTTATGTTAGGGGTAGACTGGAGAGTCTGGAACTCTGTCTGGGGACAGGTGAGCAGTTAACAGAGAGTTTGTGGGTCAGGGTTAAAGGGAGAACAGCGATGTGAGACATTACTGTGGGGATCTATTACAGACCACCTGATCAAGAGGAATCTGTGGATGAAGCACTCTATAGACAGATGGGAACAGCCTCATGCTTGCAGGCCCTTTTCCTCATGGAGGATTTCAACCACAGGTATCTGTTGGAGTGAAGGTACAGCCCGGCACAAGCTATCCATGAGGTTCCTCAATGGTGTGGAAGACAGCTTCGTTCTGCAAGTAATAGAGGAGCTGACAAGGAGAGGTGCCATGCTTGACCTTGTGCTCACCAACAGGGAAGGGCTCATTGAGAATGTGACACTGCAGGGCAGCCTTGGGTGCAGCAATCATGAGATGGTTAAATTTGAGATCCTCAGGACAGTGAGAAGAGCGTGCGGCAAGATCAGTGACCTGGACTTCAAAAGAGCAGACTTTGGCCTCTTCAGGAGCCTGCTTAGTAAGGTTCCATGGGATGTAGCCCTAGAGGGCAAAGGGGCCCAAGTGCTTTTGGTTGATATTCAAGAATCACCTGCTACAAGCTCAGGAGTGTTGTATCCTGACTAGAAGGAAGTGCAGCAGGAAGGCCAGGAGACCTCCTTGGATGAATAAGGAGCTGCTGAGGAAACTTAGAGGGAAAAAAAGAGGCTTATAAAAAGTGGAAGCGAGGACATGCAGCCTGGGAAGAATACAGGGATGTTGTCTGGGAAGCTGGGGACCAGGTTAGAAAAGTTAAGGCCCAGTAAGAATTAAACATGGCTAGGGATGTTAAGGATAATAGGAAAGGATTCTATAGGTACATTGCAAATAAAAGACAGACTAGGGAAAATGTAGAGCCCCTGAGGAAGCTCTTGGGAGATCTGGCTACACAGGATTTGGAGAAGGCTGAGGTTCTGAATGACTTCTTTGCCTTGGTCTTCACTGGCAAATGCTCTGACCACAACACCCAAGCCTTGGAAGGCAGATGCAGGGACTGTGAGAATGAAGACCCTAGGCCCACTGTAGGAGAGGATCTGGTTCGAGACCATCTTAAGAACCTGAATGTGCATACGTCCATGGGACCTGATGAAATCCACCCGCGAGTCCTGAAGGAGCTCGCAAATGAAGTTGCTAAGCCACTGTCCACCATGTTTGAAAAGTCATGGCAGTCAGGTGAAGTTCCCAACGACTGGAAAAAGGAAAATATAACCCCCATTTTCAAGAAGGGGAAAATGGATGACCCAGGGAATTACGGACCAGTCAGTCTCACCTCTGTGCCTGGCAAGATCTTGGAGCAGATTCTACTGGAAGGCATGTTAAGGCACATGAAAAACAAGAAGGTGCTTGGTGACAGCCAGCATGGCTTCACTAAGGGGAAATCCTGCCTGACCAATTTGGTGGCCTTCTATGATGGGGCTACGGAACTGATGGACAGGGATAGAGCAGCTGATGTCATCTACCTGGACTTGTGCAAAGCGTTCAACACTGTCCCACACGACATCCTTGTTTCTAAATTGGGGAGACATCAATTTGATGGATGGACCACTCGGTGGATAAAGGACTGGCTGGATGGCCGCACACAAAGAGTTGTGGTGAATGGCTCGATGTCTGGCTGGAGACCAGTAACGAGTGGTGTCCCTCAGGGATCAGTGTTGGGACCGGTCTTGTCCAACATCTTTGTCGCTGACATGGACACTGGGATTGAGTGCGCCCTCAGCAAGTTTGCCGATGACACCAAGCTGTGTGGTCCGGTTGATATGCTGGAGGGAAGGGATGCCATCCAGAGGGACCTTGACACACTTGTGAGGTGGGCTGATGCCAACCTTATGAAGTTCAACCATGACAAGTGCAAGGTCCTACACCTGGGTCGGAGCAATCCCAGGCACAGCTACAGGTTGGGCAGAGAAGAGATTCAGAGCAGCCCTGCGGAGAAGGACTTGGGGGTGCTGGTTGATGAGAAAATGAACATGAGCTAGCTGCAGTGTGCGCTTGCAGCCCAGAAAGCCAACCGTATCCTGGGCTGCATCAAAAGGAGTGTGACCAGCAGGTCGAAGGAGGTGATCCTGCCCCTCTGCTCTGCTCTTGTGAGACCTCACTTGGAGTATTTTGTGCAGTTCTGGTGTCCTCAACATAAAAAGGACATGGAACTGCTGGAACAAGTCCAGAGGAGGGCCACGAGGATGATCAGGGGACTGGAGCACCTCCCGTATGAAGATAGGCTGAGGAAGTTGGGGCTGTTCAGCCTGGAGAAGAGAAGGCTGCGTGGGGACCTAATATCAGCCTTCCAGTATCTGAAGGGGGCCTATGAGGATGCTGAGGAAGGACTCTTCATTAGGGACTGTAGTAATAAGTCAAGGGGTAAAGGGTTAAAACTTAAAACAGGGGAAGTTTAGATTGGATATAAGAAGAAAGGTCTTTAAGGGTGGTGAGGCACTGGAATGGGTTGCCCAAGGAAGTTGTGAATGCTCCATCCCTGGTGGTGTTCAAGGCCAGACTGGACAGAGCCTTGTGTGGCATGGTTTATTGTGAGGTGTCCCTGCCCATGTCAGGGGGGTTAGAACTAGATGATCTTAAGGTCCTTTCCAACCCTAACTATTCTATGATCCCATGATTCTATGATCCAATCTCTTGTCAAATTAGGAAAGAAACTAGGAATTGAAAGAAGCTGGTGTTTCTAGAAACACTTTCCTCTCTTCATGATTCTCTTGAGATCAGAAACTGTTTTGGAAACATTAGAGAGATTCAGAAATTTAAGCTTTTTTTCTCTAAGTACAGTAAATGAGGTAGAACACCATTGTATATAGGAGGCATCAGAATCAGCACAACTGTGTTACTCCCTGAGTTATTACTATACTGAAGCATTTCAGAAGTGTTTCTCAGAGAGCCTCAACAAGCTATAATTATCTACTGACAATGCATCATCCTCTACCTGATACACCATTCCCACTGGCATATTATTCATTCTAAAAGACCTTATTTCTTACACCTTGCTACTCTTTCTGTGAGGCTCCAAAGTCCAAGTCAGCTTAAGGTGTCAATGGCTTTTACCAGATCAGTGAAATTATGCAGGGCTGAGATTTCTCTTTCAATTTTCAGGTTTGCAGAACAGCAAAAGTTACACAAAATTTTGTGTGGTTTGTCAGTGCTTACCAATAGTCAGGAGCTTCCTGTGTGTAGCAATAGCAACTGGGAATCCCAGAGACAATCCCCAGCTGTGGCTGGGAACGCCTGTACAATCTGCAGCTGTTACTATTAAATCTGAATTTCTTTTGTTTGTCCCATATATCTTAACAGTAGCTGGTATTGTAAGTTTTGTAAGAAGACTGACAAATGCTAAATAGAACAGAAAGTCATTGCAATTGTTCAGTTGGGAGTTTGTGACCTGCTTTTTAGACATCAGTGGAGATGGCATCCAGAGTGTCTTCCCTGTTGTCCTGCAAAGATGTCACCCTGTTGACTCACTCTGGCGAGCAAGGGGGAGATCTAGCCTAACACATCACCCTCAGTAACCATACAGAAACATAGCAGATGCTGAAATGTTTGACTGCCTTATGTTATCACAGTCTGTCACCGGTAGATTTTGCTCTCTTAACTGGTGATGTATTTATATATTGCCTAGAAGACAGAAAGCAAGAAAAAGAAGTGAATATGTTGCTTGTCAGCCTGCAATTTGTCTGTATTGGCACTTAACCATAGATTGTTCATCAAACGTATTCAGTTTGGGAAACTGATATATTTCTTTTTTTGATCACTCACTAAATATGTAATAATAGTATGCTATGATTTTAGGTTTATACTTCTGCTTACAATGTTATGAATAGTATAATATATTCATTCTAGTAAAGAATATTGAACATAAACATATTTGATATGTAGTTGTGTTTCACAGTTTCATACAGCAAGAAGTTCAATGAGCAGCAGCAGTAAGGAGGCCTGGCTTTTATGGAGTTAAGTCTTGAGAGTGGGCTTCTCTGAGGAAGTGAGTTCACACTACAACAGTGCCAACACTGTTGCAGTATGAGGGGCTATACTTTTTAGATGATCAAGACCATTTATGTAAATTCAGATTACAGACTTTTATGAGTGGAGAAATGAATCCAAACTGTCCTCTATCCTGCTTCATATTTTCATAGAAGTTAGGTGGAAGAAAAAACTGACAACTCTTGTCCTTGCTCACACTTACTTATTCTAGCTTGCCTATAGTTAAAGCATCGACAAGAAACAAGACAGACTGAAAAACATGTGCTGAACAGCAATCTATAGGTATTATCAGGTATCCTTTGTGATGGAAAGGGTTATGCAATAAACTAGATGCATAAAAGTGAGACCTTGCAGTGGTGTAGGTTAAAGATTGTTTAAATAATTCAAAAAATAGTCAAAATAGTTGGATTTTCTGCAAACAGAACACTTCAGAATTCACCTGACTCTTCAAGAGGTTTTTAAAGTGATAATTAAGTGTCTGAGAGGAGCTATAATACTTGGGGATTATCTTCCAAATGGAGAGGGTCTTATTTACTCTACATTAGTCAAATAGGTATAATTTTGAAGTTTGAAGAAGTTCTCTGAAAAAGGTGATGGTTACCAAATCTCCTCAGCATATCATCAAGAGAAATGTTTGAGATCATTTGTAGAATCATTTAATTGCAGTGGAAAGTAGAGTGATACAGAGGACGGGCATCTGCTGAGGCAGGTGAAGTTTGGCATTGCAATGTAATGAATATAACTGTCCAAAATTAACATCATTAACTCTTGAAGTGTCTTTCCAGGCTGTGTTTGCATGGTGCATTGTAACACTGCACAGAGATACTACAGTTAGGCTTGGGCGTGCTATAGAGGATATTGAAAACAAGATAGTTGTGGTAGTGTCGCACCACCAAGGTTAATTAGTGCTTCTCAGCAAGCAATACAAGATTAAGGTGAGTGCAGTAATAAACACAGTACTGTTGTGCTTGGTATCTGCGCTGAGTACTTTTGCAAGTTCTGCAGATCTGCACCTTAGAAGATGCGGTGGACTCAACAGTGAGTGGCTGCTGTTGTGTGTGGTTATACATAGTATCTGTAGGTATAATGCATCTAATTTTTGGTAACATATAAACACAAAGAAATCATTTTATTTTTAGCATTTGCCACTATCATTCAAAGTTAATACAAAGAAGCCTATTCTTACTTCAGTGGATAAATGGGAAATTCAATGTACTATGTATGCTGTAAATGTTCTGTCCCATTTTACGTAGAACAGCATGAAAAGCTCTAGAATTCTATTCTGATGGTAGATTTTTTTTAGAATTTAAAATATCTGTTTACACATAACCTCGATTTCTGAATATTTTGATTTTTCTATTTGTATATTGGTTTGCGTATACATGCAGTTGTACAGAAAAAAGGAATATCCAGAATTTTTACTCAGGATCAAGTATGTCTGAATCTCTGCTGCTTGTGAGGTAAACTGGAAATGTAAAGTACGTGAAGAGAAAGGAGATGGCACTAAATGTAACTGAACCTGACTCTTTGATTGAAAAATGCTGTGTTTCCCTCATCTCCCTGCTGTTCCTTTCTCAGGCAGCAGCTCAGATTTGACAGCCACAATTATGAAATTGGCGTACCAAAGACAATCTTTTTGTTTCAAAGAGTTAAATCTCAGTTAGTGTTAGAGCTATATGATTGCATGTCTATCCACAAAGAAATACTGCATTTCCCCAAGGAAATACATTGGAAAAGAAGCAGTGTAAAAGTTAAGTTTAAAATAGTTTCAAATCGTAGTAATTTCTCATGGCTTTTGTATGTTTTAACAGAATTTCTAAGAAGCACATGCAGATTGCTTTTTGCTGTACTGATTTGTAGCAGAAGAAAAAAGACTTTAGGACTAATTGCACAGCCAATAACAATTTGTACATTGCATCTGGATTTATCTTTCATAGAGTGAATAGACATGGGGATTTTCCAAAACACTAAGTTGCACCAGATAACTTATGATATAAACCCCACATAGAACAGTGTTTAAGCCAGCTACACATTTATTGTAGGATGGATCTGTTGTGGTTAACAACACGTAGTTGGGATTCTGCATACCTAGTAAAAGAAATGACATAAAAACATGTTTAGTTATCTTCCTAAGTCTATTTAGGGGATAAATACCTGAGAAAGAAATAAAAAGTAATCTGAAACACAATTGTATGGGAAATTTAATTTTATGTCTGACTACAAAGCTTTTTATGTTTATGTGCAATTGGTAGGATTAAAGTGGAAAGAGAAATATTCCTATATTCTTTATCCCTGATTCATCCTTGTTAATATTTTTTTAATTATTTTTTTCTCAGCAGGTGTATGATAAAATAATTTTTCAAAATGGACTTGGATTTAACCTTAGTATCTGTCTTCTGCCGCCTGGATTTTGGAAGGTTTGAAAACCACAGCCAGGTATCAATATCTCTTTGAAATGTCTCTTCTCTGTTCATTTTGCAGGAATTTTGTGTGGTAATTTTCATTGGAATAGATATGAATTCTTATAACTGAATGTAAATATTTATCATCATAAGCTAGCAAGATGAAATGGCAAAAATTTTCCTAGTCCTCCTTTCACATAGAGAAGGATTATTGATTGGTGTATCACTAGTTAACATAAAACAGATAGTGCTAGTCTCAGGGTGTGTCTAGTAGGCTTCTTTTATTGTGTACAGAAATACAGAGTAAAACTGTTTGGTAGTCACAGCCCTCACAGTCAAAAGGATATTATGTATGGTGGCGACTGAAACAACTGTAACCCTTGAACAATGCAAAATGGTTAGGGTGTGCTTGTTCTATGTGCACTGGGGTCCCTCATAAAACAGCTTGATCCCACAGGACATGATTTCAGTTGTGAGACAATCAATACGTTTGCATTCAGATTGACTAAAAATATCTCCCTAAGTAAAGTAGAGCTTCTAAAAAGCATCATTATACCCACAGTCACCTTCGTTCACTTTCTTGGAGCTAATGTTGTAACATACATGATTTTATAATGCAAAATAGAAACTCACACACACACCCCCCTTCCCCCCAACACTCATCCTGCTATTTAAAAAGAAAAAATAACAACACAAACCTCCACTCTGTGTTCATAAAAAGCTGAAAAGGTTAAACAAAGGGCATTAGGGAAATTCAGTGTTACACTCCCAAGCTGGTGGTAACAGTTTATGGCCTCCCTGTAACATGTATGGCTAAGTAAAGTAGCTTTTCTGTTGGGTTGCTATCACTTTGTATTCATTCTGATGAAAGAGAGAGAAAATTTAATAGTGTTTAATCTTTGACTTGCACTGGACCCCGCAACAGATCCATCTTTATTAAGTCTTCATTGTCTATGCTTCAAACTAAGACAAATACAGCAGCAGACTGAAAGCACAACAAAAAATAGCTTGATAAAAATGTCCTCTTGGTGAAAAATAATATCAATGCCAATGTGATTATTATGTATACTGTTGTAAGTCCTGGTTTCCTTTTCCTTTTGTCTTAATCTTTCTTATTCTTTCTGCTAAAATATGAAATTATCTGTTTGACAACATCTTGATATCCAAGTTGGACCTTTACATCTCTCTCACAGTTGCATTTAAATATTTAGAATTTTATATGGTTTGCATTTCTATGAATTAGAAAAAAGACAACAAAAAAATCTTTCTACCTAAGCACTATAAATCTGAGCTATGTGCCAGGGTCACTTTTGAAACGGGATGAAATCCTAAATCCAATTTCACTGATGACAAGCCTTCATCATACAAGCCCCTTGGTTTCATGTGGGAGCCTGAATACTTTAAGGTGTGTGGGCTCTGAACACTTCAGAAAATGTTAGCAGAATGTGGCAAAAAGATTCAGGGAATCTGAATCTTTAATCCATCCTCAAGATTAATAGGAACAACAACCTACTTGCTTTAGTAAGAATATTTATTTGGCTAAAACTGGGCACACTGCGAAAGCTGTATTACAGCTAGAGTTGCAATTTGCATGTGGAATGCGTTATGGTGACATAATACTTACTGATGGAGGTCATCATATGCTTCCAAAGAACAAAGCAATATAAATAAAATCTTTTCAGCTTAATAGATAATGTAGCATCTAATGTACTGACTGTTGTCACATGATAATACTATAAATCATTTCACTTTAATTTAGTAAGGACACAGAAGAAATCCATTTAAGAGCACTTAAGCCATGTTAGGATGTTGGTTTTACTTTGTTAGTGATTTCCTTAGGATTTACCACAATGACCCAAGTTATGGAAATACTATTTGAAGGTCCAGGAAAAATATTACCTGGGTTCAAGCTAAAAACAAATATTCTGGCAACTCAAGTTTAACTCATCAGTCAGTAACCCAGAGTTCTTTGCAAGAAACAAAGATTTTATTTTTTTAACTGTTATGTTGGTCCTTAATCTTGAACATGTATGTGTACACTGGGAGTAAGAGGAAGAAGCTAGAGGAAGACCAGCAGGAAAAAAATAAATGAGAGAAAGAGCAGTAAAATAGAATCTGAAGTTTTTAAATTCAAGTAATGGAAACAGGCAGTTTGCTGACTGAAAATTTTATACCACGAATCAGTGCTGTCTACATGGAAATCAAAATGCTGTTGACAATAGTGGCTTCATATTTTAAGTATGATAAGAGAGGTATAGTAAACAATTACTGTTATTTGGATTAGATAAGAAATAGGAAATTTGCTTTAAGGAAATTGTCACAAGGTCTGATACAGTTACAAGCTGTTATGTAGTAAATCAAATAGGAGGAGATGACAGATGGTTTGCTATGGTTGAGAAATGTAAGAAATATCTGCCCTTTGCGTTGCAAATATGAATAGATTACAAAATGCAATTTAATTCAGAATGGTTACAAGGGGAGGGTACATGACCAGCCTTCCTTGCAGGAAAAGACGTGTCTTATCCATCACTCATTTGGAACTGACAGTGTTTTGTCACATTGCACAAGATCAGTATACCCTCATTTTCCAAAAGTAGGGAAACTTCCTGAGGCTTTATGTTGGTTCCAAACTTAATCATGTATCCTACCAACATTACTTGCTATCTCTGACATGCTGCATAAACATTAGCTAATTAGTCCTTGCCATTAATCTGTGAAATAGATAATTATTTTCAACACTGACAATACCATCGCTGTTGCTGAGGGTAAACCTGAAGATCACAGACTTTTAAAGGCAAGAATGACATTTTTGCTCTTTCTGCTTACCAGACCATTTTGGTTTAAACAAGAGTGGTAAAACATCCATCCAGGTCTGCTAGTGATAAGGATAATCTGAGACTGAGGAGAATGCCAAGACACTATTTCCCACTCCCTGATGGCTCCTGGCATTATCAGGCAGGTTATTATTACATAACAGAGGGCATTGCTTGTGTCAGAGGAAGTGCTTTGTAACAAGCAATCACACCCAACACGAAAGGTACCTTTAACATTATTGAGAGTCATTGAGAGTTTTTTACCAAGCCTCCCTAAAGCTGCATCATCAGTCCACTAACTCCTGTTTGAGCATGGTACTCAGATTTTAAGCCTTAGCTTCTTGTTCATTGCTATTAGAAGTCTAATGGACAAGGCTAATACCATCTGGCAAACTTAAAAGGCAAATGGCAAACTATGAACTGGTAATTCAAAACATAGGGACCAAAAATTAACTCAGAAATAAGATACAATCAGTTGAATCTGTGCAATCAAAATAATTCTACATGATCTGAATTTTAAATTTCCTTATTTGGTTGGAAGAATTTTATGAAAATTTTTAATAGAAAAATATTAATGGATGAATTTAAATACTGATAATCAAGAAAATAACATTTGTTTTTTTACAACTATTACATAGGAAATTAGCTCTATGCATTGAATCGTCTATTCTACATAGCATATTTGCTTAGTTTAATTGTAAAGAGGAGTAAGCATTTTTGTTGTGCTGGAGCTGTCAAACAGAAATGAAAGATGGAAAAGATGTATTAGGTCACCTTGAGGCAAAATTCACATCTTCTGGAAGCTGGTATAATTCCACTGACATCAATTCCCATTCTTTTCAATTGGAGCTGCCGACACCCAGAACCCATGAAAAACATGACACCATATATTCAGCTTGCTCCTTTTATTTCAATAGAGCTTTTAGTGCATAGTCCCCTACATTTTTGCTTATTAATATGCTAATGTATTGACTAATTTAAAAATATGCATTTTCATGTTCCTGTACTACCCTAACTTTTCCCCTTTTGCAAATTTAGTAGACTCAGTCTTTTACAACTAAATACAAGTAGAATGATACTTGCATCTTTTATATCAGAAAGCAGACATCAAAACAGCAGAGTCTTCTAATGCATTTACAAAGATGTAAATTAACAAGATGGGTCCAATTCTGGACTGTTTTGATTAGAGTGAATTAAGTGAGAACATGGCACAAAATAAAAATGCTTTGCAGAGACCACCAATAAGTAGTGAATTTTTAAAGAGAATTTAAAATCCTTTGTGATCTTTGCCATCAAGGTATACTTCAAAGAACAGCCTAAGAAGAAAATTTATGAATAAATGCTGACATATTTTTATATATTATACACAGAAGTTCTAACTGAAAAATAAATTATAAATGGATATACAATTTTTTGCAATTGTTCAACTTATTTCCTTTCTTTGAATTGTCATCTAATGAGTTTATGAAAGGTTGCAAAGTCAGAACAGCATAGGGTCAAATTAAGCATTCAGAAAGAGATATTTTGGAAAGTGTTAAATGCATTTTAAATAACTACTGACTGGGTTAGGTTTCTGGGTTAGAATTACTGCTTAGAATCATAGTGCAACAGTAACTTAGACACTAAGATGGAGAAATCGCCTACACATGTATCTACTCCAAGTTCCAAGGAAAAATGTGGTTACTATAGCAACTGACACATTACACTCATGAAGTCTTTGGAATAGATTAAACTGCTGAAAAACTGCAAGGTTTCGTTTGACTCTGTTCAGAACTGCAGCTAACTGTGCTGAAGTTACTTAATCAAAGGCATGTCAGTGTGCATATTCTTATATATTACTGACAAATCTTGGCTTGCTTGTTGCATTAGCTTAGTTTTTCTGTAGATATACTAATTCAAAATAACTTTGTCATATTCATTTACTGTTTAGGTGGAATCCATTTGGCTATTGGTGCATGTTAATGTGACACTGAATGTATGAAATATACTATAGAAGATTTCTTTCTTTGTATTCTTATAAACATTAGATATAGCCAAGAGGGTTAGAAAATCAAGACTTCCTTTACATAGGAAGTTTGTTTGGAGACCATCCAAAAATTTTATTAAAAAAGTGTTAATCATTATATCACTATGGCAGCAGGAAGCAAATAATGTGTTTTGGTTTTTGTAGAAATTGTACTCATTAGGCTCGATGCAGTTGGTCAACAACTGAGGGTGTAGTCATCTAACATTCATCCGTTATTTGAATACAAAGAAATTCATGCTTTATTTTAAAAGTGTTAAAATGCAGTGATTCTGAGAAGTGGTGATTTATTCCTTCCTGATGTGTTTATATACTTCAAAAGTTTACCTAAGATGCAGGAAAATTTTGCTGCAGATATGTTTTGGATGGTATTCATGCAGAACAAAATAAAAAATAAGCATAGGCTGCAGCTGTAGAAAACAAAACTCGTTGAATAGCTGAGATGCCAGATCATCTCATGCTGAGATAAGAAAACTATAGATAATTTTGAACTGTAGGTCTTTTGGACCTTGCCAAGCTGTGACTTCTGACAGAAAAGTAGGTAATGTAGCACACATATCTAGAAGAATTTAAACCTGAAATCCCAGAATTACGTGCGTTTGCATGTCAAGTTAGGGGTTTCTTTTTTGCTGTTGTCATTCTAGACCTTTTCCTCTATTCTAGGCAGTTATTTTTGAGCAGTGTGGTTGCTGTTGATTCTTCTCACTGCTTAATGACAAATTTTTGTATCCCTTTGCTGAGTCTGCTCTAGGCTTGCTCCATTGAGGCAGTGCGCAAAGCACTTTGCAGTCAGGGCTCTTGGTTGCTGCAGTGCTGCTTTTGTCCTTGATGTTTTCTTATTTCTCCCTCTGGGTTAGATTTTCCAAGTCTTGAGTATGTGGCAGCCCCTCCAGAAAGCAACAGGGTGGAGTCTCTCTAAGGGTCACATTATTTCACTTGACCTTCTAAGTGCCATGAACTGGGCTCCTACTCCCATTCCCTTTCTGAATTTAACTCTTTCTTTAGAGTTTGATCTTCATTCTTTCATGTTTTCACTGAAAAATCCCAATAGCAGGTGAACCTGTACTCTGTTCAGGTGTTCTGACTTTATTGGATCATCTTTAGCCAGTGTTTCTTACTGATTTTAGTTTATCTGTTTGGTGATTATTTGATTACATGATTCTGTGGTACTCAGTTTCTGCTTATTACTCAAAGTTTTAGATGTAATTAGTGCTTTCTTCTGCCCCTCAAGGTAATTTCTGTTTTTCTGAGAGAACACAGGAGTCTGGTGCTGAGACATTAGTAAGTCTTTTGTAATGGATGACAGTTATTTCACTTGCTTTCTGTACCTATTATAATAACTCTTACAGCTTATTTGAGTATGTCATTTGGTATTTTACATAGAAATGCTGCATCATATTCTTTGCAACATCCTTACTTGTAGATTTAACAGCAGTGTTTATGAAATACATTATCATAAATATTCATGATTTTTTTTTGTGTGTATTTGATAGCTGTTTGCAATGTTAATCCTGCCTCAGGACCAACTTCCATTGTGGCAAGTACAATAAATGTATTCCTCTTGCCTAGTTTGTGAGCTTCATAAATTGAAACCTTTGAAATACACATAATGTAATTTGCCTTGCTTTGTCCCCTATGGTATTCCTCTCAATACCTTGTCATTCAGATTTCATAGGAGCTACATTTTTTCCCCATCAGGTAACCTTGGTTCTATGTTCTTTGTCTTAAACCATCTTAGAAAGCAGGCTCCTCTGCTGCTGCTACTTCTGTGGTAAAACACATCCTTGTGTTGTGTTGGAGACAGCTAGACTCAGACTCTATCTGAAGGAGGGACACTGCTCTTGTGCAGAGCGCTAGGGAAGTTAAAAGAAGAGGAAAATGGCCTCTAGACAAAAGAAGGCTATCTTCAACTCTTTCACTGTAGATCCAGATGAAAGCAAAGCATGTATAAAACTGCAGTGACTGTGGGGAAAAAAGAGTTACTGAAACCATTTCACCATTCCATATATGCTTCATTCACTACTTTATTTTTTCTATTTTTATTTTATGTTATTTTATTTTATTCAAGCTCTTTTGACTTATTGTTAATATTAAAATCTGTTTCTGCTATATTAACAATTTTATATATTATGTTAAAAAGTGTGAGTAAACCTCACACAGCGTAGTATTCAAAGGATGATTTTCTCAGTAGATACAGGAATCTAGTAGAGAATTACAAACAATTTAGCTCAACATTTCTGCTCAATTTTCTTGATTTTAGGCATCAAACGCATTCTTATCTGTGTTTCCAGTAAATTCACTTTTTGCTCACTTGTCTTGCCAAGACAACTTTGAAGTTATTTGTTTTAAGGATAATTTTTAGTGCATAAAATTATTGCAGAAAAATGCCTATTTACTAATTTTATATTGATAATTAAGTCTCAGTACCAAAATAGAGCATTTACCAGTCTTTCCTACAATTCAGTATGCACCACGTTTCATTCGTTTTGGAAAGATTCACACTATCAAATATTTAACAATTTCTTTTCCTAGTATCTTAGTTACAGTAAAAATTCACCTGATTGTTTATCCTGCAGCTCTCTCATTTTGCCCACTCTCACTGCTAAAATTGTCTCCAAGTTTTTGTTGCTACTATTTTTTTCACTTCTAAGTACATCCGTAGAAGCAAAAGATGAGAAAGCAATTAAATGTTCCAAGTGACTTTAGAAAGACTCTGTGGAATAAACAGGGCAAACCAGCTCTTACTTTATTTTTCATAGTATGTTGTTGGGTTTGAGTGGCAAGGTTTGGTACTGGGGAGGGATGGGGGGTGTGGGGCTGCTGCAAGGACGTCCTCTGTGAGAATAGACTGGGGGTGGCCCTGTGTTGCACAATCAGTTTCAGCTGGCTCCAAACCAGACATGCTGCTGGTCAAAGCTGATTCCACCAGCAAAGCCAGTGGTGCATCTATGAAAATGTATTTAGGAAAGGTCAAGAAACATTGCACAGCAGCTGTGAGAGGACTGAGGCCTGAGAAAAAATGTGGAAACCCGGCAGACATCAGGGTCAGTGAAGAAAGAGAAGAGGAGATGTTATAGGTGCCAGAGCAGAGATTTCTCTACACCCAGAGGGGCAGACCATGGTAATGCAGGTTAACTCTGCAGCTCATGGAGGAACATGGTAGAGCAGATACCCACAGTTCTGCCCAGACCCCAGGCTGGAGCAGATGCATACTCCTTTAAGGAAGCTGAAGCCCATGCTGGAGTCGGTTTCATAGCAGGAACTGTGACCCATGGGGAACCCATGCTGGAACAGTCAGATCCTGAAGGACTGTGCCCCATGGAAAGAATCCATGCTGGAACAGTTCTTGAGCAACTTCAGCCCAAAGGAGGGACACTGAAGCAGATTGTGAGGGAAGGACCCCATGCTGAAGCAGGGGAACAGCACAGGGAAGAAGGAGCAGCAGAGTTGAAATGTCAAGGGCAACCCCTATTCTCCAATGCTCTGTACCGCTTATAGCAGGGAGGAAGCAGAAGAGTCAGGAAAAAAGGAGTGAAGTTGAGCCAGGCAAGAAGGGGGTGTGAGTGCAAAGGTGTGTGTATTTATTTAGTTTTCTCTTTTTCTCAAAATCCTACTCTATTTTTAATTGGCAATAAATTTAATTAATCTTCCTCAGCTACAGTCTATTTTGCCCTTGGTGGTAATTGGTGAGTAATCTCCCTGTCCTTGTCAACCTGTGAGCTTTTCTATCTTTTTATCTCCCTGTCTTGCTGAGGATGAAGCATAGAGAGTAGCTTGGTAGGCATCTGGCAGCCAGCCAAGATTAACCCACTGCACGCAGTTTGCTTGCAGTGTTGTAAGAAGCAGAAACTTTCTCTGGTTGATGGATTCCTCTTGTGTAGAAACATACGTCTGTTTTCTATAGTTTCAGTGTCTATTACTATACCATTTGCGACAACCTAAGAATATGGTGACACAAGAATCTACATATACAGCTTCCCAAATCCAGTTTTCAGTAAATCAGGGGACTGATTCCAAATTAAGTTCATGTAACTGAGAAGGCAGTGCACCCTGGTGTGTTCAAATGAATTTGAAGGACAAACAAAAGGAGCAATGTTCTTGCACACTCTAGACAGAAATTTTTAGTACAGAACACCTGATTGGAAAATTACAATTTTTTTTTTTAGGGATGTTTACTTTAATTGCATCCTTCTAGCTAATGATTTATTCTTCTCTCCTTTACTGATCTGTTTATCAACAAATTACAATCTCTTCTTCCACTGATCTTCTAGGTATTAAAGTGTAACATTGCAAAATCATGTAGTGCAAGCAAACTGAGCACAAGGTATCTGGGGCTAAGGAAAAAGCAGAAAGGAAAGAAAAAAGAAACTACAGTGGGGTGAGGTAAGAATAAAAAGAACAAATAAGTACATTAACACGAAAAGAACAGAGAACAAGAAAGAAAGGAAAGAAAATATTCTGAAGTAATAAACAGTAGTTATTCACTTCATGAAACACTTAAATGTACCTCTGCATGAGCATGTAGGTATGTGTCTTGGGGATTCCCAAAGCACCTCTCTCCTATTTATTTAGAGAAAACTATCAAATATACTTCAACCATCAGCAAAGATCCTACCACAATGCCATAAATGGTTATATTCACTGTAGTTTGTAGTTTCTTGGTACCTCTAGTACATCAGATCTCATTTAAAAATTAACATCAGTGCATTTTTAAAGGAACCTTTGCAGGGTTACTCAAACTGTACAGCAAAAAGTAGTAGAACAGGCAGTGAAGGAGGGAGTTTTATGCTAGAGAAGGGATTAGGGAAAGGCAAACATCTGTAGTGAACTTGACAGAGGAAAACCTTCTGGAAGCACTGAGAACCAAAAGCAATGAGAAAGTATCTCAGTGAAATTTAAAAAGACATTCACTCAATGTAAAGGCCTAGAGGGATATTAGCAAGCAGTAACAAAGTGCATATCCTACTTTGGAAGAACAAGCTGCCTTAAAAGATAAAAGGGGACCTCGTATTTGGCACAGTTTAGGATTGCTTTTTGAAATTGCATTCCAGCCTTTTGGTGTAGGTCATAAACCATATCCTGTGTGATGACTACATGCTCCTATTGCTCTTTCCTAATTCACAAAGTGATCTTTTGCAGCCCCATTGCATCTTCCAATTGGCTTGGATTTTCAACATAAAGGTGAACACCTGTTCTGCCAGTATGAGCTGCTCATGTCCTTTGAGCTCATACTGAGTTTTAATCAACTCTGACTTGGAAAATCATTCAAGCTGCAGCTCTTTCTTCACATTTATGCCTATTGAAAAGACTAGATACTTCATCTCAGACTCAGGGAAGGAACTTGAATATACTGGACTGTCTTGCTGGCAGTCCTGCTTTCCTATAATCATTTAATGTCTTTGTAAGTATCAATGTGAACATACAGGAACAACTTCAACTGACCATGCCTTTTTAAGAAAGAAGAAATAGCAGGTTTTCACATCAAGAGGTGCCAACCTGTTCCAGTGTTAGTAGTGATTTTCTTTCTATCTTTCACTGAGAATACACAGTAATGAAAACTGTGAAGTAAAGACTGATCTGCCAGGCTTCTCTTCACAGAGCTCCTACATGATCCCTCCATCTGGATGCAAAATGACATTTTAAGAACATCTTTTCATTTGCTGGCATTTTTTTCAATGTGTACAAATTAAAGAAGTATTAAGATGTCCTAATTAATCACACAGGGAGAAAGGGGAGATAGTAGTTATTTACATCACCCAGACTCCTAAGTAGAAAGACATCCCCTCTACCCATATTCATAACTCTGAAATTCAGTCCCTGTCCATTGCTTTCCTTGTCCTATTCCCATTCCCTTCAACTTCATAAAAATATGGCAAAAGTTTGTCACCCTCAGAGTGAAAGGGAACCTTTCAAAGTAACCAGTTTCCCTTACTAAAGACACTAAATTGGTGTGATCACACTTTGGACCCAAATCATCCCTGGTATAATTCTATCGCTATTCAGTGGGTCATGTATGCAAGCTGTTGTGGTGTATTGTATGTGTATGTCTATCATGGTGTAAATCACAGAATCACAGAATCACAGAATCCCAAGGGTTGGAAGGGACCTAAAAAGATCATCTAGTCCAACCCTCCTGCAAGAGCAGGGTAACCTACAGTACATCACACAGGAACTTGTCCAGGCGGGCCTTGAATATCACCAGTGTAGGAGACTCCACAACCCCCCTGGGCAACCTGTTCCAGTGCTCTGTCACTCTTACAGTAAAGAAGTTCTTCCTGATGTTAACGTGGAACTTCCTATGTTCCAGTTTACACCCATTGCCCCTTGTCCTATCACTGGATATCACTGAAAAAAGCCTAGCTCCATCATCCTGACACCTACCCTTCACATATTTGTAAACATTGATGAGGTCACCCCTCAGTCTCCTCTTTTGCAAGCTAAAGAGACCCAGCTCCCTCAGCCTCTCCTCATAAGGGAGATGTTCCACTCCCTTAATCATCTTTGTGGCTCTGCGCTGGACTCCTTCAAGCAATTCCCTGTCCTTCTTGAACAGAGGGGCCCAGAACTGGACGCAATATTCCAGATGCGGCCTCACCAAGGCTGAGTAGAGGGGGAGGAGAACCTCTCTTGACCTACTAATCACTCCCTTTCTAATGCACCCTAAGATGCCATTTGCCTTCTTGGCCACAAGAGCACATTGCTGGCTCATGGTCATCCTCCTATCCACCAGGACCCCCAGGTCCCTTTCCCCTTCACTACTTTCCAGCAGGTCAACCCCCAACCTGTACTGGTACATGGGGTTGTTCTTCCCCAGATGCAAGACTCTACACTTGCCCTTGTTAAATTTCATCAAGTTTCTCCCCGCCCAACTCTCCAGCCTGTCCAGGTCTCGCTGAATGGCAGCACAGTCCTCTGGTGTGTCAGCCACTCCTCCCAGTTTTGTGTCATCAGCAAACTTGCTGAGGGTGCACTCAGTTCCCTCATCCAGGTCATTGATGAAAATATTAAACAGCACCGGTCCCAGCACCGACCCCTGGGGAACTCCACTAGTCACAGAACTCCAGCTAGATTCTGCGCCATTGACCACAACTCTCTGCCTTCTTCCTTTCAACCAGTTCTCGATCCACCTCACTACTTGATCGTCAAGCCCACACTTCCTTAGCTTATCTATGAGGATGCTGTGGGAGACAGTATCAAATGCCTTACTGAAATCAAGAAAAACTACATCTACCGCTCTACCATCATCCCTCCACCTAGTCACTTCCTCATAGAAGGCTATAAGGTTGGTCATACATGACTTCCCCCTCATAAAACCATGTTGGCTGTTCTTAATGACCCCCTCATCCTTGATATGCCTAGTGATGGAGTCAAGAATAAGTTGTTCCATCATCTTTCCAGGGATGGAGGTAAGGCTGACTGGTCTATAATTACCCGGGTCCTCCTTCTTGCCCTTCTTATAGATTGGTGTGACCTTTGCCATCCGCCAATCCTCAGGCACCTCGCCCGTTTCCCACGACTTACCAAAGATGATGGAGAGTGGCCTAGCAATGACCTCCGCCAGCTCCCTCAGCACCCGTGGGTGCATTCCATCCGGACCCATCGATTTACAGATGTCCAGTTTGCATAGCTGATCCCTAACCCAATCCTCATCTACCAAAGCAAACTCCTCCTTTGTCCTGACTCCTTCTGGGGCTATAGAAATCCGGGGCCCTCGGGGAGAGTCTGCAGGAGTAAAGACAGAGGCAAAGAAGGCATTCAGCACCTCTGCCTTCTTTATATCCTCTGTCTCCAGGGTACCCACTTCGTTCAGCAGTGGGCCTATATTGCCTCTTGTTTTAGTTTTATTTGCTATGTATTTGAAGAAGCCCTTTCTATTGTCTTTAACCCGACTAGCAAGATTGAGTTCCAAGGAGGCCTTAGCTGTCCTAATTGCCTCCCTACATCCTCTAACAACTGTCCTATATTCCTCCCAAACGGCCAGCCCCTCCTTCCATAATCCATAGATTCTCCTTTTTGTCCAGTTCATAACATGCAATACTTAATATTTTCAGGAGCTGTACTAGTTCTATTTGTATTAGTACCGTGGTCTACTGTATTCTATAGGTATTCACTAACAAAAGAGCTGTGTGTAATGTGTTAAACAGGAGAAAAGTACGCACAGGAGTTTAAAAACTCAAAAAACTCAAAACAAATTTCATCAGAGACATAGTTCACAGGTAAACTTTTCTTGTGTGCATATGAGATTTTTAAGTCAGAGTTACACCTTGTTGTATTTTAGAGTTTTGCAAGTAGGTGCTGCAAGGATTATTTGTAATGGAAATGCAACCGTTATATGGTCTTTTCTATCACAAGCGCCCAAACTGATTTTATTCAAGTTGGTTTTGCTTTTGCATTTTAGCATTGTGCAGCAGTCAGGGATGCAGTTCTGGTATGATTGAAGGCCATGGTTAATCACTTATTGATTAGGTTTAGTGGAATAAGGATTAAGTATCAAGGTTTCTTTCTATACTGAAACTTCTGAAAACTAAGTGTAAACAAAATATAAAGTTTTTTATTGAGTGATTCCAACAGTTTAATGCTATTTTCACTTGCATTCATGAAAAGCAAGTAATAAAATTAGAGGAGGTAATGGTGGAGAGAAATGTAAGGAAAGTTATGTTTGAGGGTAAATGCAATTAGTCTGAGCACTATAATTTGAGAAGAAACTAAACAATTCCATAATTAGACCCAGCCAAAACATTTCAGGAAAATGGTTTTTAAAACCACAACACATATTGATTTATTAACTTAATGCCGTTGCTAAGTAGCTTCAGAAAAAATAATAGCAAACAACACAATTCAATGAAACAAACATATTTCATTCCCTCTCCCAAAATGAGAAAAATGGGATGTTTAGCTTTACTCTAAATGAAAATTTGAGATTAAACTTCCCAAGTAAAAAAACCAAAAAAACAACAAAGCATTTTATTTTAATTGGTTGAAATGTTTAGGCTAAGCAAATGCCATCACAGAGAGGCAGATTGAAAAAATATATGAATTCTGTATAATGAACTGAAAACATATCCAGAGGTGGGATGTGGTAATTTGTGACATTTATGCTTTTTCTTCTTTTTAGTTCTTGATGCCTCTGGGTTTACACTGGAAATAATACAAGAAGAGTCCATCAATATGGGCAAGTGTGTTAAAAAGCCCCTCTTAGGTCAGAATGTGGAAAGTAAATGAGAGAATTTGGTCATTATTGTGGTGATGTAGCTTTTTTATTAAAAATATTTCAGGGCATAATCAGACACACATAGATCAGAGTTCTTATGTTAAGATTAATATTAAACTGCATGCTCTCTAAAATACATTTTCCTATAAGTTTCTTTTCATCCAAATTTGAAGTGTTATGGGACATTTAAGTTCTTTGCCTATATGAAAGCATGTAGTTTACCCAAATGGTTCTGAAAGTCATGATTGCACATTATTGGGATGTGAAGCACTGACAATTTAGAGAGAAATGTTTTTTCTATCTAAAGCAAGTGATTACATTTAGAAGATGAATCATGCCTCTGTGGAACCTAGAATTATAGGAATACTAATAAGAAAAGAAGTGGACGGTTAACAGATTTTTTTTTTTTTTTTTTTAAATAAAGAAAGAAAACTAATAATGTAATTCATTGTTGGACTCAAAATTTATTACTCTTCTGATTCAGTTATAAAAGAACCACTTATCCACAATACTAAGTGACATAGGAATTGATTTATTTTATTCTGTGCTACGATCATGTTACCAGGTTTGAGATGCTAATAGAGTTATCTTGCTTGCTCAATACATGGGATGTATCCTTCTTAATACTATGTATAGTGTTTCTGTTGCTGTATTTTCAATTGCCAGTTGTTTATATCTCAAAAAGGATTTCACATTTATCTGCATTTCCTGATCATCGCTTGATCAATTTGTCAGATCTATCATCCTGTTTGTAATACTCTGCCCTGTCAAGCAGATCTAGTTGTTCCAAATGTCACTTAATCCCTGATGAAGGAAATTTGCTTGACCAGAAAAGACATTAGAAAATTTCAGAGACTTAAAAATGCTAAGTGAGTAACAAAAAAGCAAATGAAATTCAGTGTTAATAAATACAAAGTAATACATAGTGAAGTTAAAAATTAAACCTGCTCATGCACTTTGCAGCATTTTAAGCTAAGAGTATTGCTTAAAGAAAGGGAGAGAACCAATTATAGGCAGTTCAGTGCACAGCTACAGTCAGGAAAGCTGGCACAACATTGGGACACATGAAGTAGGACGGAGAACAATAACAGAGATTATTATAATGCTTCTGCAAGTCAGTAATATGGGGTTTTGTACAGTACAGTGTGAAGGGTTGATCACCTCATCTCAGAGAGATATTAAAGAACTAGAAGGAGGTTCAGAGCAGGACAATAACAATTATGTCTGGAATAAATATCTAGAATAAAATATCTGGAATAGCACTTGTGTAAGAAAATTGGGAGGATTTTCTTTGGAAGGGAGATGAGTAAGTGGAGACATAATAAAAGTGCACAAAATACTGAATACTGTAGAAATATTAAGAGCAGTTTTCCCCCCTGTTTTATAATACAAGAACTAAAGGGGCATTAATGAAAACATTTATTTTATTTACTTAGATTTAAAATAATAGAGATGTCTATCCAAGACACTGGGCTTCATTACATAATTACACAATAAGCATCTTTACATAAAACCTAAGCAGCATTATGGTAGCTTATTCCATAAGGATCCAGATAGTCATCTACATTCTATACAGAGAACAGTTCAGGAGCATGTATAATGAAGGTAGTAAATTGAAAGCTGATATTTTTTCCCCTACGCAGAATGTAATGAAATTGTAGAACTGTAGTGCAACAGAAAGCAATGAGACAAAAAATTCAGTAAAACTAAAAAGGAATTGCATGTTCATAATGATAATCATGATATACAGAGTCATTAAGATTAATTATGAGAACTTTGTAAGCCATATTATGTCTTACATTTCAGAACTTAAACTTATCTCTAATGATGTGAGACCAGGATGAAACTTGGTGTAGATTGTAGATAATTTCTAGTCTGTAATGCTTTTACACTTTCCTGTGAAACAATTGCATTGGATGCTCTTAGAGATCATTAAGACTTGATGGACCTTGGTGTGATCTAATATTTTGATTCTTATGTTTCTGTATTAGTAAATGTGTTGGCATCTAGCTCTGGGAAAGCAGAATTATTATGAGGCAAGATGTTAAGAAGCACTGAGTATTAAGCTTGCATCATTAGAGAACCAAATTGCTTCAAACAGGCATTCCTGATGGTAAGGATTTTTAGACAGATGCACTGTTAACCCATGTCTGGGGCAATGTTTGGAGAGAGACTGTAGTTAGAAGGCCCAAAGTGTTAGTCAACACATTTTGTCGATAATCGTACTGGCTATAAAAAATGGTATAGGCAGAACCAATTTTTGCTAACATCCATTTCAGTAAAAAAGCAAACTGAATTTTATCTTTGCTCCCTATTTTGGTTGTTAAAGTACCTTGACAAGCTCTTTGCAACCAGCTCTGGTGCAGGAGCATGGGATCACACATGCAAGGGGGTCCTGAGCCAGAGAAACCCTACGGGAATATCGAGAACCACCAGGAGCCAGCAACTTTCGTAAGAGTGACTGACAAGTCATTGGTGGAGCCAGGAGTGATGGCGGCCGTTCCCTACTCCCACAAAGGGCAAACCTAGGCAGTGCTGCCACCAGAGTGGGCCTGATGCTGCAGTTCATCCAGAAAGTGCACCTCTTTGGAGGAGCAAGGTCCTGTACATGGATTGGGGCAATCCCAAGCACAAACACAGTCTGGGTGGATAATGAATTGAGAGTAGCCCTGAGGAGAAAGATGTGGGGTGTTGGTTGAAGAGAAGCTCAATGTGATCCAGCAGTGTGCACTTGAGCCTAGAAAGCCAATCGTATGCTGGGCTGCATCAAAAGTGTGGCCAGCACGCTGAGGGAGGTCATTCTGCCCCTGTACTTCACTCTTGTGAGACCCCACCTGGAGTACTGCGTCCAGACCTGGGCCCCCCAACAGAAGAGGGATGTGGACCTACTGGAGCAAGTCCAGAGGAGGGTCATGAAGATGATCAGAGGGCTGTAGCACCTCTCCTATGAGAACAGGCTGTGAGAGTTGGGCTTGATCAGCCTGGAGAAAACTCAGAGGAGATCTTGTAATAGTCTTCCAATACCAAAGAGGTGCACACAGGAAAGCTAGAGAGGGACTTTTGACAAAGATACGTGGTGACAGGACAAAGGGGAATGGCTTTAAACCAAAAGAGGGTAGATTTAAATCAAATATTAGGAAAAAATTCTTTACTGTGAGGGTGGTGAGGCACTGGAACAGGCTGCTCTGGGAAGTTTTGGCAGACCCATCCCTGGCAGTGTTCAAGGCCAGGCTGGATGAGGCTCTGAGAAACCTGGTCTAGTGGAAGGTGTCCCTGCCCTCGGCAGCGGCGTTGGATCCAGATGATTTTTAACGTCCCTTCCAACCCAAACCATTCTACGATTTTAAGCAGATGCAGGAATACATAGAGCCAGGCCTGAATATCCATTATAAGCAATTCACCAGTCAAAGAAGTGGGATGAATTTACATGAGATGCTGTGGAACCCCATTAATATTACAACATGCAGTACCATAGATGGGAAATTCCTGACTGCTGTAAAATCTGTTAGAGCCATGTTTAAAGCCATAAAGGTGTTTCTTAAGAAACACAACATATAATTTGTTTCAGTTTTCCCTTACATAACCTACAAAAGTTTATGCTAAACATTTACTTGCTGAAATTACAAATATGGACAAGTTAGTACTGGGTGAGCTGGGGTGTGAATCAAGAATGCATTAAAGTATTCATTTATCTACCCCACACTATTTGCAAAAGGATACTTTGTTTTTCTCAGGAATTGTCACAGAATCAGAAGATGTACTCAGCCAGATATTTACATTGGAATAATTGATGTGCTGCAAGTTCAAACCCTAGAATCTTTTTCAATAACTTTTTTTGCATGTCCATAGATTTAATTCAGAGCATTGGGGATGGGCAAAATTTCTCTCTCAAAACCATACATAAGATAGTGTATTTATTTTAGCTTTTTCAGCATGTACAGAAAACACTCTGGTTGCAATAATACTATTCACCACATCAAGAATGTTCCAATTTCTGTGATACACAGGCTAAAATGAACTAAAAAGAGATGCTGTTTTAAGGAAAACAGGATGCAATTTCATCAATATTTCTGAGAATACTGGAACATGCAAAGCTGTGGATAAGAAACTCAGCTTCCCAGTTGGCAACTCATTGATTATAAGAGCTGTTCACTAATGAGTTAACTAGAAGAAGCCAAAGTCAAAAAAGCTTGCAAAATTGGCAGAATCAAATATGCTGACACTGACAATGCGCATGGTTGCACAGGAACACCTGAACTTTGCTGCTTGAGGGAAAATGGCTTTGCCGCCTTCTCTTTTTTTTCAGCCCACTGTAATATGTTATTAGGTCTATAATAAGGATATTATTCAGGCTGAGTCTTTAATCAGACCCAATTATACTGTCTCAACAGACCTCTAAGGAGTAGCTGTTTCAGAGAATTTGTATGCTACATCTGCAGGTAGTTGGCTCAATTTTTGCTAGGCAAGAGGAGTATGTGACACTGCACAATTTGTGATCAGTTAATTTCCATAGCAATATAGAGAAATTTGACTTGAGTACTGAGTCCACTCACACATTCTGTTTTGCTCTTTGGTTTGCTAGGACGTTATGTCACCTTGACAGATCTTTCCTCCACTACCACTGAGTTTTGCATGCGTTATGACTCCTTGAACAGAAAACTTTGGAAAGGCAGGAAGCTAACAGCACTCTTTAAATCTACCTGTTTTCTTAAATGACTGTGCTCTCTGTGTAGACTTTCCACGTTTGTCAATGTTCCCTTAGACTCTGACACAGAGATACATTAGGTTTACATGTAGACAGATCTGTTCTAGGGTTTGTCTTGCTCTGTTCTATTGGTTATTCAGATCAGATGATCCTGAAAGTTTCTTTTGGTTAATATGGACCTGTTTTCTACTAATAGAGCAAGAAGCTGGGACTCTGATGTGACCAAAGCTTGTGCCAGGACCAGGAGAAAGAAACTGAGGCTGAGTGCTTCAGTTTAAGCATAGCCCATCCCAATCATCTAAAGCTCCAGGATGAAGATACTTCATGGAGGATGTTAGGCAACTTCATTCTGACACAGTAAAACTCTCCATGATAGTGTAACACTTACCTGTTCAGAAACCTGAGTTTTTAACTGGTGCATGGTTTTCATTTATGGATCACAGAAAGGTTCATCACCTCTCAGCTGGGATGCAGCTGGACAGCAGTGATAGAGCTGTGCAGCTGTGCAGGCTCTTTGCTGTCAAATGATGCAAAGTGCATGCTGAACTGATTAATTCGTGTTTACTCTAAGTGGACCATATATTTTCGTGGCCTTTCCTCTCTGAAATAAATAGATGGCAATATGCCTATATTTATAGATCAAAAGTACCTAAAAAATCCTGTTTAAATGAAGCACTCATGTACATTGTTTCCTCTGACAAGAGAGCACACATTAATCAGGTCACTTAACACAATGTAGTGAAGAGCATGATAAAAAAATCTAAGCAGATTTTCCCTATGACTAACACAGAACAGGGTAATGGGCATAGCGTTTATGTCCAAGGATTGTAGGTAGCAAAGATAAAATGCTTGAAGAACTCTGTTTTCATTTTCTTTTCCTTCACAGACATCAGTGTTGTATTCTGTACTAAATACTACAATGGAAGATAATTATTCTAAGGGGTTAGTTTTAAAGATGCTTTTTGGGGTAAAGGGAGAAGGAGTTTTCATAGCCATTTATAGGAGACTTGAGTTATGTAATAACAAAGTAGAAAATCTTTGTTGTTGATTTCAGTGTGCTCATGAGCTGGGATTAATTTTCTTTGGCAACTCTTTTGTGCTTGCTTTTGTAGAAAAACATGTGGTAGTTCTAAATTTATACAGCATATACCGGAATCAAGCTCACCTTTTCATTTAAATACTGTTATGAACAGGAGGCATTTTTTCTATCTGATGACTCCTAAAATGGCACACATTGATCGATGAGATTAGAAAAATAACAGGATAAATGAGATACTTGGCTATAGTCTATCTATAGCAATAGTAAGCATCAGTTCTGCTCTTTGAGACCAAGCAGAGTTAATTTTTATGAATTAGATATAGGGGATTTGTTTTAATGGCTCTATATATGCAGATGCAGATGTATACAGATATGTATGTGACATTGTTACCAGACACTTTGACTATTTCTTTTGCTGAGGGAGTTTACAGAATCTGTATTCAGAAGATTAAAAGGGACTGTTTAAAGAAATATATACAAACCCTGGCAGAAACTGGTGTGCCACAAAGCTGTGGTGATAAAGCTGCTTTAAAATGTGTACAAGTGGGCACACAGAGCTAATTTCCATAACCAGTGCAGCTTCTTATGCCTCTAAGAGTAACTGTTGTGGAATACAAAGTGGAGGCTGCATATTAAGAGTTCTGGTGACAAGAAGGCAATATTACATATAAAATATGAAAAGTAAGCCTCTGGAAAGGTGCTGAAGGTACAGCATTTCATTCTCATTTTAGTTATTTGGATGATGAAGAAAACCAATAAGCAGCTGAAAACCCAACCTTTGGACACAAGTCCTCCCTTTGAAAATGGTATGAGAACATAGAGAATCACATACATTTATACAGTTTCTCAGATCATGGTAGTTCTTTGCCATCATGCAGGGGAAATTCTTTAGAACTGTTTTAAGAACAATATTCAAAATGTCCCTTTCATTTTAATATGGCAGAAGGCAGAAATATATCTGCACTAAGTTCTGGCTTGGTCGTCAAAATATAAAGCGTGTTTACCTAAGTTTTAATCTGGAAGAACTGATGCTTCTCCTATTGAAATTCTTATTGCATACTTAGCCACTCTCCTATTATTGCTATGCAAAAGAGAGGGGCTGTGAAATTGATGTAACATCAAAACTAGCCAGGCAAGAATCTGTTAAATGCAGAAAGGAGAATGCAGAAATAGATAGGGTATAATGACTTAACCCTGTGTAGCTGACTTATTCAAAATCCTATTGAGTCTTATTTTGAGTCAAGTATTACACAAAATCAACTACTTAGATAACCAATACTTATCCCTTTCTCTTCCCTTCTAAAAGGAGAAAATAAGGGTTATAACTGCAACTGGTTATGAGAAATATAGGCTCATAAAACCTCTATTTTGCCAAGGAGAGGAGAATCCTGAGTTCACATTCTGGGTGACTGTCTTCACATGCCCATCTGGCTTCCTTTTAAAGCAGCTGCTAACATGCCAAGGTGTACTTCTTCCTACTTTGACAGTCCAGGACTGGATGATCTTTCACATATACTTGACAGAGCTCTGAACAAGCTGCTGGTTTTCAGTATGTGTCAGTGTGTTTATGATGTATGTATCAACTAAAAGAAATACTGCTGTTGGTTGACTGACAGATGAGTTGCTTTAAAGATATCATATGTAACTTCATGTTAGCCCGAGTGCACTATTATGACAATTGTGACTATAAAAAGAATTTGGAGGGATTAAATAGTAAGTAGATACAAATGCTAAGATGTATTTCCATGAAAATTTAAGTGTTTCAATTGCTGTGAACTGAATATCTGCAGTATACCTTGCATGCATGAATGAATACAACTATTAACAAAAGATTATGTCTTGCAATGGCTTGAAAAAATAGAATAATGGCTGAAATATTATTTTTTAATAACACAAGCATTTGTGAAGACCATCATGGTTCAATTATGTTGTATTAGGTATTAGGACAGTGCATTCAAGAGCAGTGAGTTTTGACAGTGATATGATCAGTGCTGAATGCTAGAGTCTCTGCAGCATGAATTTCAGAGGGATTGTTTCAGATAAACACTAGTCTGGCCCAGTTGACTGTCCATTTGTGTTTGGACCACATGACTTGAGCTCCTGAAGTACTTCTCCCAGTTTCGTCCCAAAGACAACCAGACTCTGTGCTCCAAGATTACTCTGTGATTTGAGCCAAAGTGCAGTAATACTTTCAAAGCATGCTTCTGAATTGCAGCATTAATGTAGATGAATCCTTTAAGCCCCATTGCCCCCAGTCAATAGAATGACTATTCAGTCCACCACTGAGACAGTACTTGCATGTGGTCAAAGCCTGTTTAGGCACCCTCTCAGCTACCTTCAATTGCTCTGATTTGGGTATCACAGAATCACAGAATCACAGAATCCCAAGGGTTGGAAGGGACCTAAAAAGATCATCTAGTCCAACCCCCCTGCAAGAGCAGGGTAACCTACAGTACATCACACAGGAACTTGTCCAGGCGGGCCTTGAATATCTCCAGTGTAGGAGACTCCACAACCCCCCTGGGCAACCTGTTCCAGTGCTCTGTCACTCTTACAGTAAAGAAGTTCTTCCTGATGTTAACGTGGAACTTCCTATGTTCCAGTTTACACCCATTGCCCCTTGTCCTATCACTGGATATCACTGAAAAAAGCCTAGCTCCATCATCCTGACACCTACCCTTTACATATTTGTAAACATTGATGAGGTCACCCCTCAGTCTCCTCTTTTGCAAGCTAAAGAGACCCAGCTCCCTCAGCCTCTCCTCATAAGGGAGATGTTCCACTCCCTTAATCATCTTTGTGGCTCTGCGCTGGACTCCTTCAAGCAATTCCCTGTCCTTCTTGAACAGAGGGGCCCAGAACTGGACGCAATATTCCAGATGCGGCCTCACCAAGGCTGAGTAGAGGGGGAGGAGAACCTCTCTTGACCTACTAACCACTCCCTTTCTAATGCACCCTAAGATGCCATTTGCCTTCTTGGCCACAAGAGCACATTGCTGGCTCATGGTCATCCTCCTATCCACCAGTACCCCCAGGTCCCTTTCCCCTTCACTACTTTCCAGCAGGTCAACCCCCAACCTGTACTGGTACATGGGGTTGTTCTTCCCCAGATGCAAGACTCTACACTTGCCCTTGTTAAATTTCATCAAGTTTCTCCCCGCCCAACTCTCCAGCCTGTCCAGGTCTCGCTGAATGGCAGCACAGTCCTCTGGTGTGTCAGCCACTCCTCCCAGTTTTGTGTCATCAGCAAACTTGCTGAGGGTGCACTCAGTTCCCTCATCCAGGTCATTGATGAAAATATTAAACAGCACCGGTCCCAGCACCGACCCCTGAGGAACTCCACTAGTCACAGACCTCCAGCTAGATTCTGCGCCATTGACCACAACACTCTGCCTTCTTCCTTTCAACCAGTTCTCGATCCACCTCACTACTTGATCGTCAAGCCCACACTTCCTCAGCTTATCTATGAGGATGCTGTGGGAGACAGTATCAAATGCCTTACTGAAATCAAGAAAAACCACATCTACCGCTCTACCATCATCCCTCCACCTAGTCACTTCCTCATAGAAGGCTATAAGGTTGGTCATACATGACTTCCCCCTCATAAAACCATGTTGGCTGTTCTTAATGACCCCCTCATCCTTGACATGCCTAGTGATGGAGTCAAGAATAAGTTGTTCCATCATCTTTCCAGGGATGGAGGTAAGGCTGACCGGTCTATAATTACCCGGGTCCTCCTTCTTGCCCTTCTTATAGATTGGTGTGACCTTTGCCATCCGCCAATCCTCAGGCACCTCGCCCGTTTCCCACGACTTACCAAAGATGATGGAAAGTGGCCTAGCAATGACCTCCGCCAGCTCCCTCAGCACCCGTGGGTGCATTCCATCCGGACCCATCGATTTACAGATGTCCAGTTTGCATAGCTGATCCCTAACCCAATCCTCATCTACCAAAGCAAACTCCTCCTTTGTCCTGACTCCTTCTGGGGCTATAGAAATCCGGGGCCCTCGGGGAGAGTCTGCAGGAGTAAAGACAGAGGCAAAGAAGGCATTCAGCACCTCTGCCTTCTTTATATCCTCTGTCTCCAGGGTACCCACTTCGTTCAGCAGTGGGCCTATATTGCCTCTTGTTTTAGTTTTATTTGCTATGTATTTGAAGAAGCCCTTTCTATTGTCTTTAACCCGACTAGCAAGATTGAGTTCCAAGGAGGCCTTAGCTGTCCTAATTGCCTCCCTACATCCTCTAACAACTGTCCTATATTCCTCCCAAGCGGCCAGCCCCTCCTTCCATAATCCATAGATTCTCCTTTTCCACTTGAGTTTGCCCAGCAGCTCCTTGTTTAACCACGCCGGTCTCCTAGATCCCTTACTTGACTTCCTACTCATTGGGACGCTCCGATCCTGAGCTTGGAAGAAGCGGTCCTTGAATGCTAACCAACTATCTTGAGCCCCTTTACCGCCTAGTACACTTTCCCATGAGACTTCCCTTAGCAGTTGACTGAAGAGGCCAAAGTTGGCCCTTCGGAAATCCAGAACTGTGGCTTTGCTAGGTATTCTATTCCTCCCGCACAGGATCCTAAACTCCACCATCTCATGGTCACTGCAGCCAAGGCTGCCATTGACCGTCACCACTTCGACCAAACCCTCCTTGTTGGCGAGTACTAAATCTAGCAGCGCTGCTCCCCTAGTTGGTACGTCCACCATTTGCATTAAGAAATTATCATCAATGCACTCGAGGAACCTCCTAGACTGTGAATGACTGGCTGTGTGAGTCTTCCAGCAAATATCGGGGTAATTAAAGTCCCTCACGACGACTAAGGCATGTAGTCGCGAGGCTACTTCCAGTTGCCTGTAGAAAGCCTCATCAACTCCTTCGTGCTGATCAGGAGGTCTGTAATAGACCCCCACAACTGTATCACCCGTGCCAGTCAGCCCCTTGATTCGTACCCAAGTAGAGGAATCTAAGTATCAAAAGTAGAGGAACTTGCTTACACAGAACCCTTTTCACTTAGGGACTTGTGGCTCTACTGCAGTCAGTATCACTGTATCTTTACAGCTCTTGGTACCCAGGGAAGTGTTAAGAGTACCTACATGAACTGCAAAGAAACCTCTACAGAGGTAAAATGGCTTCACAGGTATAAGAACCAGTATTTGCTTTAACCTTGTAAAATGAAATATTACACATGTGTTTCTGTACCTTTGTGAATTGGTGGCTAAAAGCAGAACTGAAGAGACTGTATTGCTGGAATTAGCTGTAGAATAGAGTTCATACCTTGCACCACATGAAATGAAATCTCATAAGGATCTTAGAAACTAGCTGTGAGATGAGCTCTCTAGGGAGCAAATAATCACCACATTGACAGTGCTCAGCTGCATTAATATGCACCAAAAGTGATGCTAGCAGTTTCTGGAGAGCGAATTTATGGAGTTTCTTTCTCTCACATCCTGCAGGAGTCTCTTCACTGACAAATAAAGTGGACCTTATTAAGCTGAGACATACCTCTTTGAACTAGACTTACTGTAGCATCCGGCATTCAGTTTGCACATATTTAAATTTCCTTATGGGGAATATAATAATATAGAAGTAAACAGAGTTCCTCTGTATGTGTGTGTGTGCAATTTTTACCTATTATTGAGTAAAACTAAAATGAGGTAGTAGTCTACTTTGGACAAATCTAAAAATCAATATTTTTCTAGGCTTTTTGTGCATCCCAGGAGGACAGACTGTAGCGATAGGCTGCTTAGCTTTAATTAGTTGGTAGGCTTTAATGGAAGTGCCTTATCATAATGATATTTCATATATGTATATATGAAAATAAATTCATAATTGTGTGCAGTTTTGGGAGGTTTTTGATCATCTTTGCTTTTTTATATAGGAGGAAACATTAATCTTTACTGGGAAACCATGTATTTTCCAGTTGCTCAACTCAACAAAGTGGCTGCTGGTTTTTTTATGGCATATGTTAAAGACAACTTCAAGGCAAAATGCACAGAAACAAGCTATGCTCTAGTGGTGTGGTTTGGTGCTCACATGGCCTGAGCTTTGGTCTGCTGCTGCTCCCTTCCTGTCAACCACTTTTACATTACTCGTGTGGTATCCCTTAGTGTTTTACCATTGGCTCTTGACCTGATTTTATTCTGAGATCAAGCCAAAACGAAGATGAGAACTGCATTGTTGATACTGATGGTTGGAAGCTGTTATTTTGTTGCAAATTTGGGAGGGAACAGACATAGCTGGTAACATTTGTAGGAGGGAAAGTTGTAATTAAGCCAGTACCTTGCTTTCTTCAGGTGCCTGTGTGCAAAGCTTGGTTAACAAGAAAAGCCTGGAAGTCCATGCACTCTCATAAGCCTGTAATAAGATCGAAATCATAAAGGTTGGGTGCCAAACTACACACAGTTTTGGTACTCTTGTGTATGGTTACAGCCTATCTAGGAAAATTAGGAGAAGAAGAGAAGTCCTTGTGTTAAAGACCTCTCCCATGAAACTAGAAGTGTGTTTGTCAAGACCTTCTTATAAGTGATGTTGGGGATATTATGCTGGTGGTGTATCCTACAGGCCACCTGACCAAGAGGAGACGAGGATCTATAAAAACAACTAGCAGGAGGTTGCTGCTTGTCCATCCTCATCTTTGTGTGGGATTTTATCCATCCAGTCATTTTCTGGAAGTGCAGAAATGTGAAAGCAGTCCAAGAAGCTATTACACTGCATATTGGCTACGTCCCAGTGCCAACACTGGAGGGGTCAAATACTACAATGATATACATGACCTGCTGTTGACAGATACCTGAGGTCAGGGTCTGAAGGAAAATTGAAAAGATACACAGCAGAATGAGGATGCTGGCCTTCAAGAAAGTATATTTTAATCAGCATAGGCAATTTCTTTGCACAAATTTCAATTTGTTAAGCAAAGTTCCCTTTGGATGTTACCATGAGGGAAAACAGTGCATAAGTGAAACTGTTGTTTTTCAAAGAAAACTTATTGAGAGTTCAGAAATGAACTTTCTTCCATTTGTATAGAAACATGAGGAATTTTGGCAGAAGAGTCACTTGGCTAGGGTGCTTCTGGATGAAATGAAACAGAAGAACACACAAGTGGAAGCTAGGCAACAAAGGAGGAATACAAACAAAATTGCTTGAGTGTTTGGAGTGAAATCAGAAAGACCAAAGCCCAGCTGCACATAAAATTTCTGAGGAACATAAGGGGCAATGGGAGAATGTGCTAGAATCAGTGGGATGTTCATGGAAATGTGTGCCCATTGATGAGTGTAGAAAAACAGATGGTAGAGAAAAGGCTGAATGACTCTACCTTTTTTACCTCTGTCTTCGCAATCAATTTTTTGTATTAGCACAGCTGCGGGTGGGGAGGGACAACAAGGGATAGGGGAAGAACAGATTAGAGACTGCTTAGAGAAACTGAATGTATTCAAAACCTCAGACCATATTAGATTCACCTGAAGGTGCTGAAAGGGTTGGCTGAGGTGGTGCTATTAGATAAGGTTGCCAAATACAGTTCTGCTAATGATTTTCTGGTTGCTATGATGTTGCCAGGAATGCTTGGGTTGCCATTTACAACCAGGGACAAGGTTAATAGTCCATACCAGAACAAATGGCCAAAGACAAAATAGTAGGCAAGCTGTATAACTTAGGTGAGGGGTTTCCAGAGAAGTAATAAGTGCATATTGCAAAATGCAAGAAATTGGTGCATCTTCTGAGAACCATATATACTGCCAGAAAAAAAGGTTTTGTTTTTTTGTGCTGAATATTCTCATGAGGCCTTCAGCTACATGCTCTCTCACTATCTCTCCATTATCCTTTATAACAGAAAGTGGAAGCATTTTTCTTCCTGAAAACACCACTGAATCTTGGTCTAGTAACTTATCCAGTCAAAGCTTGATCCTAAAGTACCTTTAACTCCTGTCTCCATATTGGTGTCTTATGTTTGAAAATCTAGATTATGGTTCTACTGCACAGATCAGTTTCAATGATGCAGGGTACATATCTTGCTTGGTTTTTTGATTATTTGATCCTGTCTGACGTATATCTTGTCAGGAGTACTGAAATACCACCAACCATGTGCTCATGAATTCCCGGCAAATGACCTGAGATCAGCTGTTTGATTTGACCACCTCCCTATCACTTCTTTTGTAGCTGTTGATCTTAGTCATTGCTGATGGATTTAGATTGCATAAACACCTGTGAAATTCTCCTATTTGGACTAGAACAAGAGCATTTATGCAACAAGAAAAATATCTATTATTCACTCTTCATTGAATCAGTCAGAGAACATAAAAAAAAGTGAGGTAGTTGGCTAGTCACACTGTGCAGGTAGGGTGAAATTGGATTTCCCTAATTGTAGAAAAAAAATGTGTAATTAAAATTATTAGAAACACCATAAAATTATTTGCCAAAAAGATCACATTTGCTGGCTTTGGCAGTTAGATGATATTTGCTAGATTTTGACTGGGGAGGAATATTGCTATATTGTCATCTAAATAGTAGGCATGGAACTATTTCTTTCTGTCTCAATAATAAAGAATATATAAATTTGCTTTTAAGAGTAAAGAGCATGTTCCATATCGATAATAATTTTACTGCAAGTGAAATGTGAATGTCAAGCTTGTTAATCAAGTTTCTGAAGCAAGCGTCTTTATTATTCTAATTTTTCTAAATATTTTTCTGAAAGTCAGTCAATTCTGATCTTAAGCATGGTAATCCCTGTAGTGTTTTCCCTGTTTTGTACTGGGGGGAATGAAGGGAGAAACAACAGGTTTCTTAAAGAGTAGGAAATAGAAGTAGAATACCAAAGCAGGGAAAGGCCTTTGAAGGAAAATTTTAGTGTCTAAAAATGCAAAGTATTATTTATATGATAAATGCCATTTTCCTCTCTACCTTTTCCTTTCTCCTACTTCTCTTCCTCTTGTTTCAGTTTATATCCTTCATATTCCCAGCCGTTCCTGATGCTTCTCCTTTGTTTCCTGCTATGTGCCATCACTTGCTTCACAAAGCGCACTGTACAAAGAACAGTCTGTATTCCAGTTTATGATATCTTCTTTAGGATTTAGTACTCACTTTTCACCTAAATTCCCACAGGGTTCACCTATTAGATCAATTTGTAATAGACTCAAGGAAAGGCATATCTGGTGCAAAAGTACAGTTGAAGGAGTTTACATCTACATTACAACCTAATAGCTAATATTTCCTCTCTAAAGTTAGGATACAAATTCATATTGTCTCTCTTTTGAGACAGTTCCACGAGCATCCGGGAATCCCCACGCTGTTCTCACAGTTATGTTGGTGCTTCCACTTTTGCAGGGGCTTAGCGAACCTTTCCTGGCTCAAACATAGCTGTACACATCCATGATCCAATGAAAAAGAGTAGAGAATGCAGGAATGGGAACCTGGTGGTATGGGAGAAGGGATTCAAACTTAATTTTAATATCCATCTATGACCTCAGACCTTCTGGATCTGGTCTTTGTGTGCCAGATTTTAGCCGTATTATAAATCTGTGTCTACCACCAGCACTCTGAATCTAACACAGTATCAATTAAACATTTCTATTTAATCTGTATCTAAATAATCATTGTAACTTTCTTAAAAATCATGCAAGTGGCTGATCCTAAACAGATTAATTGAGCATCTTGAAGAACTGTTGCCATATGTGCAGATATTTTGTGCAGCTTACAGGACCTTTCAACTGTTTCATGAAATACGTGTGGGTCCTCTAGTGTACTGCTTTTGGGGATAGTATTTAATTTTGTGAACTGCTCATCATCTTGATAGTACTTGCTTGTGATTTGCTCAGCTTCTTGATAGCTTTTAATTATAGTTTCTTTTATTAAATTTTGTGACAAGTACAATTAATGGCTTACTATCTCTTGGCTTAGAATATACATCATGTTTTTAGAATTAATTTATTTCTTTTCTTGCCTTCCTAAAGTACCAATGTCATAGCTGCTTAGTGGTGCAAAATCCTTCCTGATATTTACTTATCATAAATAGAGCATTAGGTAGGTATTCTGTAACTAGGGTCAGGTAACAGATTCGTTAATTTGCATATACCTGACAGAAAAATGACTGTAGAAATATGATCAATTAGCTTATTTGTTTTGGGGTACTAATGGTATGTTTTAACTTCAAGTATCAAGGACAGCAGCAGGAAGTTCAGTAGTTTTTTTTGGTGTTGTTTACCCCTTTTGTGCCACCACTCTTGTCATGGCTTAAGCCCAGCTGCTAACTCAGAACCATGCAGCCACCTGGTCACTTTTCCCCTTTTTCCCTCCCTCTGTCCTGGTGGAACGGGGAGGAGAATCAGAAGTAAGTACATAAGGTAATCTTGTGTTTTCTGACAGAACATGAAATGAAGTCATGGCATTTCATTTGCCTGGGATGGAAATTATAGGGAAGGATCCAGCTAGTCACATATGTAACTACACAATTACAGATTTATATGGGCATACCTCTCTTTAGTGTCTAGGTTTTTACATCACATCTTGTAAGACAAATATTTCTGTATGATTAACAACAGACAGAAAGCTCTGTAAAGGTAAAAAAAGAACACAATATTGAAGAAAGATATTGAAATATCAAACAAATAGCTAAAAAGAGGAGTGAGTGAATGAATCAGTGGGAAGAAAAGAGTTGGGCAAAAAGTGAGAAACAAGAAAAAAATGAGGCAACAGACAATGAAAGGTAAATCACTTCAGGAACACAGCTACTGCTTCTGAGTTCAAAATTTAACAGGAAAAAAAGTATTGGAATAGCAGAAAATAAATGGAAGGAAAAAGCTTGAAAAGACAATAAAGGATATACTTTTTTTTTTTTTTTCTCAGCTGGCTGGTGTTCCCTAGAATATGTTGTTATCCTTTGTACTGAATTGAATTATGTGGCCCATTTTGTTTATTGTTTCCCTTTCCCTGTGTAATGATGTCTAAGCAAGCAGAACCTGCTAAAATGGAGGTGATGAGTATCTGTGAGAGAGGACAGTGGCCATGGATCCTGCATGTATCACTTCTAGAGAGTGGTGAAAGGGAGGCTAAACAACTCAGAAATGATCAGTTATTTGGCATTGGTGCACAGTTTTATACGAAATATTTTAGCCATAGCAAGATTCAGTATAACTGGCCTGCAGCTGGTCCCAGCTGTTGGGTTGCTCTCTTCCTGTTTTTCATTCAGTTCAGTAGTGACCATGGGACAGGGGGTTCCAAGTCTAAGGGATATCCTCAATATCATGCCAGTTAGGTGATGCCTGTTCTGGCTATCATGATGATGCAGCACAAAACAGAGAATCAGGGGGTGTTTTGAAGAATAGCACACAGATGGGATGCTGCAGAGAACTGGCATGCAGGCTGGTATAGAGTTAAATATGTGTAGGACTGACAGGCAACGAGAGAGACATTGAAACACTACACTTCCTATGAAAGAAAAGTCACATAAGCAATGTTTAATTTAAGTGCTGCTGAACTCAGCAAAGAGGTGTTCTACATATCACTTACTGTGCTTCCTTAATTTACTGATGGTTTCTGTACTCTCTTGACCTGTTGTAATAATGGCTGCTTCACCTATCCTGATGGCTGACTTGAACCGTGGGGAGAAAAGCCAAGGGGCAGAAGTCCCAAGTTAGCTGCTCAACACAGGACTCCAAGCATTCAGAATGTTTTGGCTGCTGCAGCAAATTTATAATTGTGTTTCTAATTGTTTCATTACAGTGGGGATACGCAATGTGTCAAAAGACAAAAATATTAATAGAGACTATATATATCATACTCTGAAAGTAGTTCCTTTTTCAAAGGACAAAGTTATGAAGTGGTAAACTGGTTAGGATTAAATCACTCATTTTTAAAGGAGATAAATTCAGAGAAAAATAGCTTCTTCACTAATTCTCTCTTGCTGCTTCTACTCTAACTTGCATTGAAAAGATTAGATGACAAGTGTCATCAGCAATATTTCTGATTCTAAGATATTGTTAAAAAATTATAGAAGTCTGCTGTGAATATCACATGAATATGTAAGCATAGGTTGAGCAGGGAACCTGCTTTTTGTACCCTGACATCACAATTACAAATGCTTCTTGCCCCTTATACAGGTCAGCCCTTTGCTACTGTGTCTAGTTTACTAGGTGGTTTAGTGTACTAACAAATCTGTCATGGTCCTTCTTGACCTAAAAAAGTCAGAGACTGGATGATAAAAAGCCATGTAAAATTGGTATGTTTTCTCCCTAAAGGATGTTGTCAGGCTTTGGGTGAAAAACAAAAAAACAAATAAATTAGGGATTCACATTTTTTAAATAAGTTAGGAAGAGAATTATTTGAAATAAAAGTACAGCAGGACACTTGTTTTCTATTTCAGCCTCTACCATGAGAATTCTAGTTACCTCAGTTTACCCAGTTCTGTTTGACAAGCTCCTCACAGAGAAGTTGCTTAGGGGATACTGCAATTCAATGGTTGGGAAGATCATCATCAGTCCTTGATGAAAGATGCATTTTAATGCTAAAGTATTATTACTAAGTTTTTCCTTATAGCTTTATGAATGTTATTTAAAAGTTTTATTCATTCTGTTTGGTAGAAATAAAAAATCATTCACAACTGATAGTAGCTTTTGTATGAAGTCTTGTTAGCTTGCTATTTTGTTTAAAAAATAAGTTTTGTTTCTTTTTTCCCTAGTTTTATCCTTCATGTAATATGATCCATTCTAGCCTTTGCACTTGAGTTTCCTGCAAGATTAATTCTATGGTATTAAAAATGTTATGAAATGCAATCTTTATAAGACTGATGGATAATTTTGTTTATTTTGCTAGTCAGCAAAACAAATTATGAAAAAAACTTACTGTGGCCTGATCAAAACCATTAAATAATTTAAAATGAGGCCTTCAGAATCAGGTTAGAAGAATTATATTGAAAATAATAATTATCTTGCCTTATAAGCTTTCTGAAGTGTCCTATCTCTTGCAGGGCTTTTCTCTTGAAAAATGTTAAGCATGTATTTGTAGTTAATTTGCTGATACTATGTGCATGAGTTATTACTTTTTCTTAACTTCAAATTGTGCAGTTCATTCTTTTCATTCCTAAAAGGATAAAGGCTGGGATTTTCCAAAGGAGCTTAGAGAATTTAGGGCTAAATTTTAAAAAGTGCCTGAAGATTCAGATAGATGCCAGAAGGGATTTTTCAGAGGCATTCAGCTTTGTATTAGAAGAAATAGAGGTGAGTATTGAAATCCTTGAAAATTGTATTGGGTTTGTATCAGTAGCTTTTAAGTTCCTTCAGGTATTAAAATTGTCTTGTTAGACTATGTCTTTTTTAGTAAGTAGTGCAACACAGTAGGAACAGATTTATAGAGAAAAATGATGTTGAGAAGCTGACATTCACATTATTTAGTTTTGGAGTGTTTGTCTTCAGAAGAGCTCTAGTCTTGTCCCATAGACAAAATTCAAATTGACAGCTGGAACACATGAAATATGCTACAGGATCCTAGAAGGGTTGTTTGGACAGAGCTCCTGTAAGTCCTCTAGTCCACTCTGTAGCTCAGTGAACGACTACTGTCAACGGGCTCAGCAATATTTTCTTTTTAGCCAAATACCCAAACCTGCCAGGAATGGAGGTTCCACAAGGCTCCACATGGCTCTAGGGACAGGGATCTGCACTGCTCTACTAGCGAAAAGTGCTTTAGAAGTCCAGTCTGAACCTCCCAAGCTGCAGCGTCTGGCTGTTTAATTTTGTGTTATTGTTACCTCTACCAAGAAAGTTTAGTCTCCATGTCTTGTTTCCTGCCCAAGCTGTGATCATTAGTATGGAAGCACATGAAGCAGTAAATGTGCCTTTGACACCTTCTCCCATGCAGACCTTCTCTGTATACACTGTTTTCTAACTTACTTCTGGATGTAGGACACTTGGTTCAAAGCTCTCCTCATTAGGTCACCCTGTCTGTCTCCCAGCATACTCTGAAGGAAGAAAATAAAGCCTTTCTGCTGACTCTGGTATGCATCTAGCTGTTCTGCCACATATGTCTATTCCTCTCTTAGACTTTCGCCTTGGCCGGATGGATGGAAGAGGACACCACTTTGACTTCTGTCCACACTTCTTTTGCACCATTATCCCTAGCAGCAAGTGGCAGTAGTGTAACCTTGACAAACCTCCAGGAAATTTCCCATTCAGCAGCGATGCCTTGTGTTGCCTGTGAGTTTCTGATGATTTGATTGCACCTGAAGCAATACAGATTAAGTCTGTCAGAAAGCTTACTGACAGAAAGTTCTGGTTGGAAAATGTTAATTGAAAAAGCAAATGAACAAACTCGTATGTTCTACATGGATGTTATTGAACTAATATATTCTTGGGCTAACTTTGGTGTTTATTCTCCTGTAGCTGGGAGCACAAAACACAGTGGACATGTCTAAATTACCTGAACAATTCTGGTCCCTTGATTGTCCATCAAAACCATGCTCTGCCTTTCCCTGGCATTTTTCAGAAGAATTCCTTGTTCAGTCAATTTAGATAGACCCCCACAAAGTCTCTTACAGTTTTCTATGGGAACACTCTGGAACCTCAAGTCAGTTTCCAGCCTCACTCCTGATATTTTGACTATGTATAGAGCTGTAAAGAAAAGTAAGAAATACAATTGTTCTTGGTAATCTAGAGGTCCAAGTGTTTTTCCCAAAGTGACACTTATTTATTGTGATGTTAGGCCAGACACATCACTCTACCCCTATCCTATGTAAGGGGAACAAATGAATAATTCATTACTATATCCATATAGGGATGTTATACCTGTTACATAATGTTATAGATACCTTAACTGTCAGTTTTGTCATGCAAACTATAACATGTCAATTAGAATCACCTTAGGTTCCTACTTTATTGTAGATACCAGATTCTGGGTACACAATCCTGTCATGGCAGAGTATGGTAAGGTCTAATTTTCCAGGCTGTCAGTTTACTGTTTGGGTATGTTACTGTACTTTATGCTACTGTGAAGTAAAAGTTGCCCTTTCCATGTATTAGTTGTCTTTTTTTTTGCAAGTTCCTCTCTGAGTTTGGCCCACAAAACCTTGTTTGAGTGTTTATTGCCTCAAATAAATACATCAGGGTAGGAAAAAGTACCTTCCCCTTCTGGAAGCTTTGTTGTCTTTTTCCCCCATCAAGCTTTACTTTTGTTTTTATATGGTTTTGTTCTTAATTAGGCTCTTAATTACTTTCCCAGAAACCACAGTAAGTCTCATTGCTTTGTAATTCCACTGATCTCCTGTGACTTCTTATTTTAAATATAGATGGTGTTTTATGTGAACAGATTGTTATCCTCAAAAATAATTGCTGTTGCAAAGCCTGTACTTTGCATCCTTGTCTATATCAACACTGCTTCAAACTTTATTTCATTCAAAGTTTTCAAGCTAATTCAGGTCCTTCACCCTGGGGAATCTCAAACATATTGACTGTTTTACTGGTTTTCTGATATATTCTTCATGGTTGTTCTGTGCTTATTGAAAAAAAAAGAAAAAAGAAGAAACCCAAAACTGAGGATAGGATATTTCCTTCTTCTGTTAGCACTGCTCTATCTCTGGTCAATACTGGTGTAAAGGAAACAATGTTATGAATAAACTATGAAAGGAGTTCCACAAGGAAAGTGAGGAGAAATAGGCAGGTGGATCAGCAACATCAGCCAGCATGGGGAAGGCAGAGCCTCTGCTGTGTCTTTTCACAAAATAACAGAACCTGCGAAGGTGTGTGTCAGAAGAGTGTCTAACACTTTAAGGGTATCTGATCAAGGACCTTTCCAATGAGGCAAGGGATAATAGGAAAAGAAGAAAGCCATAAACAAGATCATGGAGAGACACAGACCTGACCGACAAATTATAAGGGAGGCACTGATAGAAAGCAAAGCTGATCAATCACACTAATTGATGAGGGCCTGTGAGAGTGTGAGAGTGTTTATTCCAGTGAGGTTATCTAGCGATCTGATCAGGGACCTTGTCAATTTGGAATCCAGGGGAAAAGGGGGAAGCCAGGAACAAAATATACCATGACAAGAGACCTGACAAAGCAAACACAGAGACAAGGACAAGAAACAAACATTGCCACTCACTTTAATTGATGTGCTATCAAGAAGTCACAGATGCCACTTCCAGAAAGGTCAAACTGGACTTTGCAACAGATAAAATTGTAAACTAGGGGGACCCTTGGCAAGGAGGTGTGCAGGAATTGATAGACCTACACAAATCCATGAGGGACATGTAGGGGAAAGGGAGCAGGGAGGAACAAAGAGGTGGGTAGGCAGAAAAGGGTATAAAAGGGGACTGGTCACTTGTAAAATGGAGCTGGTCAGTACGCATGTCTGACCAAGCCCTGTTCCTGATCACTGCAGTCTCCTGTATCTTCCTATGTCTTCTTATAAGATTTATTCTTAACTCTCTGTGTATCCTCACTCTCTGTCCCATGTGTATGTGTTGCAAGGACTAAGTGCCATTTACTGATGAGAGCTATATGTGTGTCAGTGGGTTTATACTAGCTACTGGAGTCATACCAGAGCTATGGGCGCACCTGGCCTGTGAAGTCAGCTACCCCAGGCCAGTGGGGTCTCTGTGCCATCCAGCAGAGTGGCTGGGGGTCTTGAACTTCCAGCCACTGTGACAGGAACAGTATGTGTTGCTAGCTACTGGTGGGGTTTGGTGTGAGTGAGGCAAGTGAGTGGCTCAGAACTGGCAGCTGAAGTGAGTCTGTGGATCACAGCCTATGTGCCCAGTGCCAGCTTCTGGGGCACTGTCTCTGTCTTCTCCCAGACTGGGTATATGTGAGAGGTGTGTGTATTTCATAGAATCATAGAATAGTTAGGGTTGGAAAGGACCTTAAGATCATCTAGTTCCAACCCCCCTGCCATGGGCAGGGACACATCACACTAAACCATCTCACCCAAGGATTTGTCCAACCTAGCCTTGAGCACTGCCAGAGATGGAGCATTCACAATCTCCGTGGGCAACCCATTCCAGTGCCTCACCACCCTAAGAGGAAAGAACTTCCTCCTTATATCCAATCTAAACTTCCCTTGTTTAAGTTTTAACCCATTACCCCTTGTCCTATCACTACAGTCCCTGATGAAGAGTCCCTCCCCAGCATCCCCATAGGCCCCGTTCAGGTACCGGAACGCTGCTATGAGGTCTCCACGCAGCCTTCTCTTCTCCAAGCTGAACAGCCCCAAGTTTCTCAACCTATCTTCATACGGGAGGTGCATCCCCAAGTCCTCCTCTGTAGGGCCGCTCTGAATCTCTTCTCTGCCCAACCTGTAGCTGTGCCTGGGATTGCTCTGACCCAGGTATATGACCTTCCACTTGTCATGGTTAAACTTCATAAGGTTGGCATCAGCCCACCTCACAAGCATGTCAAGGTCCCTCTGGATGGCATCCCTTCCCTCCAGCATATCAACCGGACCACACAGCTTGGTGTAATTAGCAAACTTGCTAAGGGCGCACTCAATCCCTGTCCATGTCACCGACAAAGATGCTAAACATGACCGGTCCCAACACTGATCCCTGAGGGACACCAGTCGTTACTGGTCTCCAGCCAGACATTATGCCATTGACCACAACTCTTTGCATGTGGCCATCCAGCCAGTTCTTTATCCACCGAGTGGTCCATCCATCAAATTGGTGTCTCTCCAATTTAGAGACAAGGGTGTCATGTGGGACAGTGTCGAACGCTTTGCACATGTCCAGGTAGATGACATCAACTGCTCTACCCCTGTCCATCAGTTCTGTAGCCCCATCATAGAAGGCCACCAAATTGGTCAGGCAGGATTGCGCCCTAGTGAAGCCATGCTGGCTGTCACCAAGCACCTTGTTGTTTTTCATGTGCCTTAGCATGCCTTCCAGGAGAATGTGCTCCAAGATTTTGCCAGGCACAGAGGTGAGACTGACTGGTCTGTAATTCCCTGGGTCATCCGTTTTCCCCTCCTTGAAAATGGGGGTTATATTTTCCTTTTACCAGTCATCAGGAACTTCACCTGACTGCCATGATTTTCATCTGTGATGGCCAGTGGCTTAGCAACTTCATTTGCGAGCTCCTTCAGGACCTGCGGATGGATTTCATCAGGTCCCATGGACTTGTGCAAACCTCAAGCTGGTCTAGACAGCAAGGAGAGGGACTTTGGGTCTGGGCTGGGGTATTAGGTGGGCAGAAGATCTGTGCTCATACACTCAGAGGAACTTGTGAATGTGGAGTACGTGGGGGATGAGTGTGTTTTCTCACAAACATAAAGCAGGAGTAGCTGGTGAGTAGGGGACTTGTGACAGGTAAGGGGACTTGGGGTATGGGTAGGGATGCTGGGCAGACCTAGGGGCTGTGCTAGTACTTGAGGGATCAGCGAGTATGTCTGTGCTTGTTACTCTTGAGATTGTCATGTGTGTGCCTTCACTAGTGGCCTCCTGTATCTACCAGTCAAAGAGGAGGAGGGGACTTGGCTGTGTCTGGGCTTGTGTTTTATGAGCTTATGTGCCATTGAAGGCAGTGCGTTTTCTGTGACAATCTGTGAAACCAGCTGTATCGGTGTCCTGTGTGTATATGTGTGTGTGTTTTTGTGTTTCTGGGATATGTCTGCAGCTTTGCTACTGGGTGAATCAGGAAAGCAGAAGCTGTGTCCCTCAGCCTGGACAGAGATCCCAGGTCCCCAGGCACCAGGCTGGGCTCCAACAGCTGGGAACATAGGAGGGTCTGGGGCTGGATCTGCTGGGGATGGTGGCAGCAGATCTAACATCATTTAACAGAATCAAACTTTTAGATACTGCATCATCACTTATAAATCTAGAGCACTGTGGGCTAAGCACAGATAATAGAATGACCTCCTATAGGAACATGCATCTAGAGCCTTCTGCCTCTTTCTCTAAGTTACAGTATACCTGTCGATTATGTAGTAGTGACTACAGTTACTACTGATCAGAAGATGTGTAGTAACAGGCTGGCTCCACTGCCTGCTCCCTTATGCCCACTAAAGTGCCCAAAGCAGTGTTGCTATTTGTCCTTGGAAGTGGGAGCACAGGGTAGAGGCATTGGCAGGCACAGAGTGTAGCACTAGTTTGGTGCAATGTGGTAAAAAATGTGGAAGAGAAGTTACAAGGACATAGGCTGGAGATGTATATGTTTTTTTTTGTGTTGTATAGTAGGTGACTGGAGAATGTAAATAATAATGCATCTAGATGACAGTCTTCAGTGAGATGGTGGGGGGGGGCTGGGGCAGTTAGCCGAATATGGAAGCTACTTTCAGGATCAAAGACTGACAACTGCCAACTTATAGCTCCAAATGAAAGACATCTCTAAAAGCATTGTATGTATGTTATTAGGACACTTTTTATGTGTTTTTCAAATCTTACCATTATGAATAGATTTCTGCACATTGCTGTAAATGTTTAATGCACATGCTTTCCAGTTATAATGTCAAAATGTGAAGTTTGGAAATTCAAAAGCAAAGTAGTGATCCTGACTCTCATCCCAACAGTTAGAAACTGATCTGTTGCAGGAACAATGGAAAAACGCAAGATCCTGTGGGTGTGTAGCCAGGTTCTCTACCTGTGTAAATTATCCACCAATTTCAATGATGTTATGGCAGCTGACGCCTGTTGATGATCCAGAGGTATTTCTTTTTATTTGTTGGTATGAACTAGTGAATTGTTTCTGTGGTCTGAGGGAATGTAATCATTCTCTGTTTTTTAATAGTCTCTGATTTTTGCTGTATATTTCCCTTTCAAATTATCACTTATTTAATATGTGAACTTGTTATAGTTTGTTTCTTTAAGAATAAAGAATGAAAATGTAATCAAAGAGCTTATAGATTGTTCTAGCTGTCAATATGATACAAAATCAGTAATTTCTAAAAATTTATTCAGTGATACATTGAAAATTACTATGTAATGGCATCTGGTTCAGGAAATATAAGATAAAATCTGAATGAGGTTGAATGTTGAGAAAGTGAAAGTAGCTTTCCTGTTTTATGTCAGTCTCCTACAATTTTATACAATAACATTTATAATCTTTTTATAAATATCTTTAGTACACACAATTCCTGGTAACTGAACTAAGGCTAGAAATGTTCTATAAATCCTGTTTCAGAACATGACACTGACTTTACTGGGGATATTTTTTTTAAGATTGTTTTTGTGAATTATTGGGCTATAAAGCAGATGTATAGCACAATACATCTTCTCCTATTTATAGATTCTACAGATATGACACTACGTGTGTGACCTTGTTCAAATATTCCTATTGTAACAGGAAAAGATAATTCAAACCACTAGATATACATAAGAAATTGCCCTGGCAGTAGTAGCTGATTTCTTAGTGTTTATTGTTTCTTTATCAGATGAGCACTTTATTCCAGGTTTTAAATCCCCTAGATGGCACTACAGAATACGGTATTTGAATGTTTCATACAATGCTGTTAAATAGACAATGTTAAATACTTTTTCTTTTCAAAAACAAACATTTATGAGTTGTTTAACAAAATGAAATAAAAGGCAAAGATTTTGTTTAATACATGCATGATATTTTGGCATGTCCTTATGTACAAAAAGTGGAACAGAATGCTAGACATGCCAGATCACATACAACCCTTTCTGCTAGTGTGGTCCAGATGGTAGCTGTCAGTTTCAAATCCAGACTTGGGCCTCCAGGTCTGAATTGGAAAATAAGTGTGTTCAATCCAAAGGGATTAAAAATCAGGAAGGAAAACAAGTACTGTTGTTTTGTGTTAGAAACATGCTTGGCAATTGAAAGTATAAAAAATATATAACGCAAAGAGTTGCTGTTTGAGAGCAGGTAGGAGATTTTAACATTTTAATTGGCATTTAAATTTCATGCTTTAGTTGCAGGTATCTCACATGCTGGACCTTGTGGGAATCCTGATAGCTTGTATTACCCCTGAGCATTTCTTTCGCAGTTGGTATGTCATTGTCTGCAGATCACTGCAGTAAATACTGTACTGTACTGCTGAAAAGAGAAAAACATTGCCATCTGCAACTACAGCTTGCAAATTACAGCTTGCAATCGTCTGCTATTAAATAAAGACACTTTAACAATATTTTGAGTTTTAAATTAGCAATTTACATCACAAGATTCTGAAAATACTAGTCTTTTAATACTGCAATTTTCTTTCCTTTTAACCAGGCATCAACATGTATTGAATAATAAAAAAAGAAAGTAATACAAACCAATGTTTACTTAAACAATAGCCACCAACAGCAAGAGACACGCAGATGGAAATCCAATAGCTTCTATCTCAGTGGGAGGTTTCATTTGAGGACCTTGATGAGGATGTGATTGGACTGCAGTACTCTAATTTACATCATGGAGAATCTATCATGATGCCTTCTTTTACTGCACTGCTGTGCCAAACTAGGTCTCCTATGAGAAAGTTGTCTCAAGCAGGGAGTGGGAAAGAAAGACCTTAATTTGAAGGAAAGCAAAATGAAGAAGAAGTTTCAGGTACTGAAAATACAGGCTAACTTGCAAAAGTCTTCTGTCCTTTGGACACAAGTAATGGCAATGCCATGCCTTTGATTTTTTTTAAGAGTCTGGTAAAGAGGAGAGAAGCTATAGGGCATATTTGATGTGCAGTGCTTAATGTGCCCTGTAAGTTCAGGAAGGAACAGAACTGCATAATGTCTTGCTAGTAAACGGCCTAGAATGTCTTTTTTCAGTGTCATTACCAAATTTCCAGTGATAGAATGAAAGAGTGGAGAGAGGTTGCCCATTATAATGAGTGCAGAACTCATTCTTTCACCCAGGGAATCCTACTGTCAGCAGAATGTATGGAGAAATCTTTGTCAGAAAAAGCCCTAGATGTAATGGAAAGCACCAGCAAAGAATTCTATGATGCAAGCTCTATTTTCTGTTACGTTCTACCAGATGGTCTGAAATGCCTATAAAAGTGCTTTCCCTTTATAAATCTTAGAGAATTTTTCTGCACAGGCTGATCTTGCAATCGCTAATCAGCTAAAGCTCCATGTGTTTCCTTTATCTTTGAGTACTCAAAGAGGTCTTTTACTTCTATTCTGCCTGGCTTTTTGGGGAAAGCAAATTCTTTATTATTGATCAGAAGGTAAATCTATTAAGGGAGGTAGCATAACATTCCTTACGAAGTGCAGCTGCAGTCTTCTTGTGCACCTGGTAGTGCACTGTTTGTGCTAGGAGATCCTTTATTTCCATGCACTCCTAAACTGCATATTCATTTTCTTCCCAATCAGCTTTCACAATGCAAATCCATACAGTGTTTCAGTCAGGAGCTTGGAGTCCTTAGTTCTTCTCCAGAATGATCCTAACTGTTTTTCTGACACAAGTCACTTTACTGGGCTATGTATGAGCTGATCTGTGGGTGCTGTGGCACTTGGCAGGGTCCTGATCTCTCAGTTCCCCTGATTTGCATGCAGTGTGCAGTGGCAGGAGTGCCTGGGGTACCCAGATATGGATGAAAGTGTGAATAGAGGGCTGGTGGTGCATACACACATCTTCCAGTTGGGTAGAAATGCCGTCTTGATTTCATAATATTTTTTTCCCCTATATGTATATATATATCTCTTAGTTATCTCGTCCTACCTATCCTAGGGTCCTAGGATCCATTTTAGGACCCTGCTCTAGTCAGCATCATACTGTTTAAATCCTCTGTAATATTCTCTACATGATTTCAGCAGCAGTAGTGAAAACTCTAGTAGAAACTTAGTAGCTGCTACTTACAGAGTTCGTCTAGTCCCTAATACCTCTCATTTATTCTGTAAACTCTTAGGGTTAGGTCCACGTCTCACTATTTGTCGATATAGCTTCGCATAATCTCAGTTGGGTTGCGTAGAGACCGCTGTGACACAAATACTTTTGAAATTTCATGTTTTATTATTGGAAGTGTAAATTATTATTATTTAGGTCATTTTTTGTCTTAATCCTTTTTATTTTTTCTGTGGTAGAAATAACTGTGTCACAACAGTAAGATATACAAATTTTCACAGTAGGGGAAAAAAAGAGGAAAAAGTATTTTAATAAAAATTTCATCTTGCTGAAATGTAGCCAGTTACATTCAATGCACACATCAGTCTCAGAATATTGTTATTTGTCAAAAGTTTTATGAAGTGTAGTTCCTTCATTGTATATCATTCTCTTGGTCCATGCTGAGTAGCTAACAAATTTCAGTCATGGTTCTAGCAAAATCACTACTATGATAAGACCTGGTGATATTCTTACAGTGATTTACTATTAAAAAGCACTAATGCAATTACTAACTTACTTTTCTACATTTTTTAGTCTCATCAGTCATCTCTCCAATAGCATTTATCACTCTATATTATTATTTCGCTTAATAACTGATGCAATACATTGTTTAAGTATCAGATTGGTTTGCATTTAATGTTACGAGTCCTGTTCAGATTTTTTTTTTTTTTTAATCTAACCCAACTAGTTTTGCTGCTTCATAAACAGGGAATGCTGTTCTTGGCCTTTTATTAGGTACTATTTATAGTCATTTTTGGTGATAAAGATCAGTGGATAATGAATGGATTTTCATTTCTGTTGTGATTATAGACACTTTTATTTCATTGTAAAAGATTGAAAAAGTTTGAATTTTTTATTTTTTTTTTAACTGACCATATATCCTGTCACTAAAATATGCCATTGAACTTCCTCTAATTTCTTAAAAAAAATGCACACAAATTCTGGTAAAGTGTATGCAACTTTAAAATATCGAGAAATACCATCCAACTACTGCTGAAGTTTGGAAGAAAAACACAACTGCTTACACCTTTGTCAATGTATACTCAGTCTCTTCTGACCCACTATTTCTGTATGAAAACTGTGTATATGTTGCTTAATCTGTGGAATAGTTATAATTTTTATATATGCTTGTTAGAAGGCTGTGCTTAATGCTGAAGACTTTATATAGTTGTCAGCTTGAGTTAAATATATCCTTTTCTTTTTCAAGTCCTGGCCATTATTTCCTGTTCTATTAGAAATACAAAAATTATCTGTGGACTGCTGAGAAACGGGGAATAAAATGTCAATGTTTACAATTGCACACATTTAACACTTACAGCTTTTGATACGAATCCCTTGGGCTGGCTGGAGGCCAGTTTATTTCCTAACTTATCATGGAACAGCTGGAGGCCATGTCTAACTGCAAACCTGCCAAATCCAACATTTTTGGCTCATGGGAATTTGGATCAGAGAGAATGTGCCAGTCCAAGACTATTTTATAGAGAAGCTTAATTTAGACATGGTTCCTGTAATCCTGTCAAAGACAGTCTGCATTATCACAGGCTGAAGGTTGTAGTTCTCACTGATCTGGAGAAAATCATGATTAAAAATACAGTCTTAAAGATGAACTTAGTTTGACAGTATATTCCCAGTACTCCAGTTCTGATTCAGAGGACAAAGTAGAGGAAAAAATCCCACAACAAACGCCCACCCCCCCCAACTTTTAAAATGATTACAAAGTTCAATAAAACGACAGACACGGTATTCTGGAAAAGGACAGATTTTTATTTTTAGATCTATGATGGAGCAAAGGTTTTGCTGATGCTAAACTTAAAACTAGTGGGCAGAAGACTGGATGTTCTCATCCCTGGTGACTCAGAAGCAGAGCAGAACATAATTCTTCTTTAAATTCTAATTTTTTTAATTAGTTTGAATGTCTGTACAGGCAGTAGTAAGATGTAATATCTTTCTCCTCTTGATATCTGCTATGTGGAGTCTATTCCATGCAAAGTTTCAGAATGTGACCTTTATAAGTGCATGCTACAGTTTAGAATGTAGTAGAAAAAAGTAGTGTTTGAAAGGCATTGCTTTAGTTCAGAATCTTGGCAAACTTCAAAGTGTAAATAACAGTGTTGTAGACACTTCAGAAATAATAATAATGCATCTAGATTACCTCTAGATGTTGGCCCACAGGCCTGAGTGCTACTGCCAGACTCTGAAGTGAGAACAGTGCTGTACAGATTCCCTATGCAGCTTGTGTTTAATTTTACAGGAGACATTGTTTTAATTTTTCTAATGATCCCCAGTATAGAAATTATATTCTAAACAGTGCAGGAGTCCAAGAAATTTTGTGTACAAGCCAACTCAAAGATCTTCTAAATATGACATAGTTTTACTCGGTAGTATAAATATCTTCTGGAACTTTATTTGAAGATAGCGTTGAGAGGTGTATGCTAAACATATAGGTTTTTACAACTGATAACCTCCAAGAAACAGGCAGTAGTCCCAACAGCCTTTCTTAACTTGAAGGTAATCTTGTCATGTAAACTGTTTTCACCTGTACTCCTCCCCTGAGTTAGGCATCTGGCTCCCTGCAAAGTATTCACAGGCCTGCAGCAGACACCCAGACTCCTACTTTTCCCATAATGCTGCTTACTGAAGTTTAAAAGTCACCAAAGTGCAGGAACATAAGTGAGTTTGCAATACCTTTCAGGGCTCACCTAGACCCAGCTACAAGGTTGGCAAGACCTCTGCAGCTCCAGAGCACCCAGCCTCTTCTTGGGCACAAGAAAGTAGCACAACGTGACCAGAACTTGTTTTGTCCCCCTTGAAACAGTTCTTCTCTTGCCTTGTTATAATACCTTGTATGGTGGATGACATAATGACTTGGGGAGTAGGTCCAGATCCATGTAGAATCATAGAATCATAGAATAGTTAGGGTTGAAAATGACCTTAAGATCATCTAGTTCCACCCCCCTTGCCATGGGCAGGGACACCTCACAATAAACCATCCCACCCAAGGCTCTGTCCAACCTGGCCTTGAGCACCGCCAGGGATGGATCATTCACAGCTTCCCTCGGCAGCCCATTCCAGTGCCTCGCCACCCTAACAGTAAAGAACTTCTTCCTTAAATCCAATCTAAACTTCCCCTGTCTAAGTTTTAACCCATTACCCCTTGTCCTATCGCTACAGTCCCTGATGAAGAGTCCCTCCCCAGCATTCGTATAGGTCCCCTTCAGATACTGGAAGGCTGCTATGAGGTCTCCACGCAGCCTTCTCTTCTCCAGGCTGAACAGCCCCAACTTTCTCAGCCTATCTTCATACGGGAGGTGCTCCAGTCCCCTGATCATTCTCGTGGCCCTCCTCTGGACTTTTTCCAACAGTTCCATGTCCTTTTCATGTTGAGGACACCAGAACTGCACAAAATACTCCAAGTGAGGTGTCACGAGAGCAGAGTAGAGGATGTATCACTTCACTGTTGGAAGGCAAACCCTGCATTTCCCATCTTTTGCTGCAGGCTACTTTGTGCTTAAGAAATTATCCTGCTAAACCTGGGCTACTGTGTGAAAAAAAAAAAAAAAAAAGAATAAAAAAATCTGTGATAGGAAACACTGGGAGAAAATGCTGTCACCTCAAACTGAGAAAACACATCTGGGATGAGTTAGGCTTGAGATTCTGTCCCAGACTGCAGATGTGTTTCTGCCTTTTAAATTAAATGGTGGTTGAATGAAAAACAGGAGCAATATTCATGTCATCTTCATCACAGTTTTGAGTATGCTCCTGCCTCAACCTTTGACATACTTGCAAAATGACCTCAGAGCCCTGAGGTCAGCCATGTTCTGTGGAGGAATAAAGGTGTTTTGTCCTTTCTCTATGAGGCCTCCTGGCGCTTCCTTCCATCATGAGAGCCTGCTGTCTCCTTGTGCCCACAGGGATATGTGAGAACTGGAAATGTAAGACCTGTTTAGTGGCTTCAGTAACATTCCTCCTCTACTCTGCAGCATCCTGGAGACACCTTTTTTAGTCTAGGGAAGGAGTTAAAATGTAAATGTCTTGTAAGTACAGTTATCATACTGGTATAAAGCTCACATCTAAGTGCTGTGACGTATTAGCCAAAGATCTCCAACTACTTCAGATATCAAACCCAATAAAACTGTAATAACATAATATTAAACACAGGATACTTAGACTAGTTGCAAGGCTCTTTTAGAGCAAACTTGACTGCTTCTTCAAAGCATTGCGTAGTGCCACAGAGATACACTTTTAACAGGAAGTTATAAAAAAAAAAATCCTCTCCTGCACATTTCATATTTGGCAATTAGCTTTTCTTTGTTATTACCTGAACTGCTGCTAAGGCAGATGGCACTGTCTAGTTCCTGCCATCAGCTGATGAACTTCAGCTGTCTCCAAAAGTTATTATTTAAAGAGAGCTTCTGCAGGAAAAAAAAATGTGACCCTGTTGTGTCAGTGATAGAAATCAGTGTATCGCTAATTGTCAGGCAGACTAGCAACCATACAATGATGATGGGCACATGTGTATTATTGGAAGTAATATACTGAGTATACCCATTTCTCTTCCTAGAGGGAGAAAAATAAATATGCTGGTATGTGTTTCTGTTTGGAGCAAAAATGCCCTTGTCTTTTATCAGGCCTTAATGTGATTTTGTTCCTTGTTCAGATTTGTCCCACACATATTTAGTGAATAGATATTTCTTTTCTTCCAGAAAATACAGAAAATGGCTTATTCCATGTTCCTTTCAAATCATAATACAATAAGAATAATTATCCAGGCCAACAAATGAGAAGCAGAATGTAAGGTCATGGATTTCTGCCTCCTCTGGTTTTGGTGCTAGAATTGGTAGCTCTAACGCAGTGGAAAGAGGCTTCCTGAAGGGGAACGGTTTGGCTTTTTGTCCAGATCTGGAGTGAGCGGTGATTTATAAACTGCAGAATGTGTATGGGACCCTTGAGACTACTGATCTTCAAAAGAGTACTTGATTTGTTTGTGCCAGTGAACAACCCTAATCCTGTATGCTGAGATTTACTTTATGAAAGGCTGTCACTAGCCACAGAGAATCTTGAATTTTCAGAGACAGGTGTACTGCCTGTGCATCAGTATGCCAAATGAGAGGGAAATACTCCAAGGCTGTCACTGTCAATGCTCAGTAAGAGATGAACGTAAGATCTCTCAGAACACTTTCCATCATCCAAATAAATGATTTTTAAGACTATGTAATGAAAGTCTGGATACTTACATACCAAAGACTGCATTCTTTAGAGTCATAAAGTATTTGCAGACTTGAAAGGCATTTCTCATCTACATTATTATGGTTTGCAGTAGTTACAGAGAGAAGTCTCAGTCCAATTGTGCTAGGTACTTCAGGAAAAAGAATGAAGACAGACATTTCTGTCTGAAGGACTTTTACTCCTGAGTTAGAAAATACTTTCTAAGAGGTAGAAAAATATTGAATGTGTTCATTGTATTTCCATGTAAGAGAAGTTTTTCCTCCTGCAGCTGAAAGACTGAAAGAGTGGAGGTCAAAGTCCTTTCTTATATACTTATAGAATCTCAACAAAATATATTACTCTAGATTTACCTTAGAAAATGTGAGAGGGCTATACTTTTGGCTAACAAGTTTAGCTGACAAATATTTGGTTAACTTCATTTAATAAAGCTCTATACTTTATATTTCTTTCTCTTGAACAGTACAGCTCAGTAATCATTATAAAATTTGTGTGAAACTCAAGTATATGGTGTGACACCGAATAGAATTTTTCCTTTTGTATAAAAAAGGTTTTACCGCCTCTTCATCATTTTACATTTCCATACTGGTGTAAGCTTTATGTGGGATGAGACACACTGGGTATTTCTGTACTGCTCATAGTTATCGCTGAAGGGGCTTTGAATACAATGTGCTCTGTGTCCTGCTTGACTGCCATCCACGCACCTGAAACACAGACTTGAGTGCAAACAAAGTGGCTAGAAGCATACAGACCTGCCTGGTTTCCATGATTTGGAAGGAACAAGTAGGCTGTGTTTAGTTAGAGCATTGCTTCCCATCTGGGCTGACTGTCTGGTTTTGAGGACAATTCTTAGGCAGTTCTTGCTCCAAAGAGCAAATTAGATCAGAGGCAAAAGATTATTTCAGTTATTCAGGAGAATAAAAGTTTAGATTTTTTTTAAACTTAAATGGTAAAACTGAACACAAAAGGAAAAGTCCATTCTTATTTTGACTAAAGCCTTTGAAGAAAGACATTTTATTAGAAGGGAAATCTCCTTTACTAAAAAAGTAGATGTGACTTCATACGATGACTTTGCAGGCTGCTCCTGCCTGGGCTTCAGACCACAACCCCGGACTTCCTAACCGGATAAAATCTCTCCTTTTGCACCATTAGAGACAGAAGGACCTTGTTTCTGGGACTACAGGTGGTTTATGTCAGAAAAAAGGAAATTTGATGAGTATGATTCTAGAGACAGCCATGAATGGGTTATGGTGGAAAACAGTGAGTGGTCTAAAACCAGTCAGCTGTCGTCCTGTACTATACCAAATATTTTGTATTATTTTTATCTTGACTGGGGCCTGGGAGATTTGCATGGATATCTTGCTTTTGATTTTCAGTGGGATCCTTGATAAAGCCCTCCCTTCCCTTTGCCTCAAGTTTTTAATGGGAATAATTATAATTACAAGAGTGTTGCAAAGATTAATCTTATGAGGCAGTGCTGAGGAGGGCTGTACAGTTAGTTGGACCACAAATTATGTATTTGTTAACAAATGCTATTTATGACAGTCCCTTCATTCAATGGAGTAGGAAAAGATATGTTAAAGTTATTTGCAGAAAGGTGCTCAGCTTAGAGAAGTGTTTGCTATAAGCAGCTTTTCAAAGTTAATGAGAAATCGCCACATAAGGAGGATTTTAATAAGCATTCTCTTGCTGAGTTCTACATTTTTGATTAATTTAAAAGAGTCTTCCAGGTTTAATATATCAAAAGACAGCTACATTCCAACTCTCCTGTTGGATTTTTGCATGGAATCATGTTTTTTATTTAAATACTTGCATTTGTATCTCAAGGTCATTATAATTCTATTATAAAAGTCTGTTTCTACACTATTTTTTCTATTTCACAAAGGTTTGTGGTCCGATTGCATAAAATCTAGTAACTGTAATGAATTAGAGAAACTACTATCGTTCTTTAAGTAAAAGCCCTAATTAAAAGTTATCTTAACTAGTTTAAGATAAAATCAATATTTCAGTTGTGATATATGACATTGTTTTAAATTGTTCTTATGTCAGACTTTGATAGACTGTAAAATCAAGATTTTTTCCAAGCAACTGATAAGGTATAATCTACTCCTCCTTATAAGAAACAAAACTATGTAGTTAGGAGTCAGAGAAACATGGATAAGTTAGCAGACTTTGTAAGCTTTATACAAGTATATCCTGTGCTATTTGATGATAATTGGAAAGGCTGCTTTAACTTTACTTTTATCAGTATGTGGTGTTGTTGAAAGAAGGTAAAGCATCTGTAGGACTTCTTTTGAAAGTGGCTGCTTCACAAGCAAAATAATCTTCTGGATAAAAACCACCATTTAAGCTCCTGTTGTGTTGCTATTTCACTCCCTTGGAGAAAATAACATGGTAGGCTGAATAATCTGGTAGAAAATTGACAGAATTATGTCCTGAATGACAGCTACTATGTTAACACTCTGCAATGGATTCTGAAAGACTGATGGACGTTTTAAAGTGAGCAAGAATACTTTCTCCAAGTATAAATTAAAAAAAGTTATACAACTTAAAAAAAAATCCTACCGGCACTATGAAGAAACTATTGCTTAATTCTATACTCCTTGAGCCAAATGCCTGCTCTGGAATCATCCTATTTCCTCAGTAATAGCTAATCATACTGGAGGAACAAAATTGCATATGCCCCTTTACTTAGCTTTGTAGAACACATAGGCAATTATGGGAACTAAGAAAGGTTATACTGGCCATCAGTCATTCTAGTTTTACACTTTATTCACCCCATGGTGTCTTGTAATTGTTTCTTAAATGACCTTATTATGTTTGTGCAACACAGAAATTAGCTTACTTCACTTGCTTAAAAATTATTCCAATTCCATGTGTTTCTATTCATTAATTTTTACATGCAGATTGCTTAAATTACTTATTATAAACTGTACCTCTGAGGGGTGCCTACACTAATTGGTAAGGCAAATTACCTACACCAATTTTTTCTTGTGGCAGTGATGCCATAAAATTTATTTATACCTGTACACAAATTTTGTCCCTGGTGGCCTGCATACACCATACTACTTCAGGCATTTTGATGTGTCTTGAAGCCTTAGGAAAAGGAAAGCAGTGCAGTATCTGACTTCAATTTCTGCCTGTGTATTCTTTAACACAGAGCTTCTGTTTTGCTCCTTCTTGCTCAGGATAAAAGCTTATTACATATCTATTTCTGACAGGGCAAGCTGAATTCTGCCTAGTGAAAAAAAGCCTACTGGACTAAATGATGGTGAGCATGCAACTTCTTTGACCATAAAGTATGTGACCTATATTTCACCATTATTCAGCTGAGTAGATGGTATCCTATAACATCACTATAATCCACTTGAAACATTTTTCTTGCATTACTCCAGTAGTGGCAAGAAAGATTGATTCTGTGAAATGGCAGTGGATTCTATCTCAAGATCTTAGAGCCTAAAGTTACCTTAGGTTACTATATCTCTTTAGTGCCCTTCCCAAGCTGCCTGACACTACCAGCTAGTAGACAAGCCTACTCTTGTGGCAAAGCTAAGCTGAAAACCACTGATTACATTGTGCTGTGTAACTGAAGGTAATTATTGTACAACTAAATACAATATCTTCAAGTCACACCTACTTAAAATTACCAGAAGTAGGGAATGCTCATCCATTTTCTGAGTCAAATGATAGACATAGGATGCAGTGAGTAAGGATGTATTTCATGGAGAATAATTCTTTATCTCTTTTGTGACTGAAAGCTTGGGGTTTCCTGCTGTGAATTTTCAAGTTAATCTTAACCTCTAGTAACAGAGAATATACTGCTTCTGGGTTGCCTGATCAGGAAAGCAACCTTTGCCTTCCCTCCAGGAATGGAAGGTTGTAACAGCAAGAGCAAAATTATTTTTCTTCTTAGTGTGGAAGTCTTACCACTCAGAACATAAGCACTAATTTGGGTTGATGTGTACTGCAGCTGTATTTATCGGTAGTCTATAACTGAAACTATAGGTTTTGAAACTGAAACGTGCTTGTATATTCCAGAACGGACTCTTTTTATTGGTTGTCCTGCCATGCAGAAATGGATACAGGGTTCAAGGTACTGGAATCGGTGGCCTAGCACTGTCAGTTCTCAGCTGGGAGGCGGAAAACATGCATTTGGCGCCTACATTTTTTTCTATACTTTTTTAAGAGTCTTTACAATGCAGAATATGTAGGCAGTCCTGATGGAGAAACCAGAGCCCTGTGGGGTGTGGGATGTGTGTGGAGGAAGGAGGGGAGAGAAAGAGAGAGAAACAAAGAACAAAAGAAGGAAAGATAGAAAGAAGGAAAGACACAGGACTCTGGCATAAAGTCTACACTCAGTAAGCTATTTTCAGGTAGATGTACCAGATGCGTGTAACCAATGACTGGTGTTTATGACTGCAGCAGAAGCAGGATTTTACATGCAAAACTTTTTCTCATTCCAGTGTTTCTAATTTTTTTAACTTAACATAATGGGTTTGTGAATGAGTGCCATTCAGAAGCACTTCAGCTTCCAAGACACTGTGAGAACTAGACTGGGACTCTAAATTTCACCTTCAGGACTGAGCATCTGAAAATGAAACACAGAAATTCTCAGTCTTTCCAGGACAATGTTCTTTTCTAACTGTGGAGTTGTTTTTTTTTGTTAAATTGAATTGCTATTGTAGAGTGTGACAAAACGGTCTGATTTTTGTGCAGTATTGGAATGCGTAAATTTTTATGTATCTGTTATATCTGATAATTCATGTATACTTCTGAGACATAGTGTGAGAAAACAGCCATGTATGTTGATGCAAGCTCTTATATTATGGTGGTGGGATAAGGGAACTTCATGAATATGGCTGTGAATTTTCTGGGTTTATGTGAGAAATAAAAAAGAGTAGAATGAGATTATTGTCCTTTTTATCCATTCAGCTGTAGATGCTAATGATAAATAAGATTGTGCACTTATTTCTTCACTGAACAGTTGCTCCTAGGAAGATATAGTGCAAATGTCTTCTATGTTTACAAACTGCTGACAGAGAGCATTTTACGAAATTTAAAATATTAATTGTTGGAGTCATGGTTTAAGCTTCATTTAAGACACATGAGCTTTTTAATATATAACAGATTATTGTTTTGTAATATCCATCCTCCTTTCTTTGTTAATAATACTGTATTATTCTTGTATAGTAACAGAACAGTATAATGCACTATATATAATTATAAAGTTATGATAATATAGAATTATATACAATAGGATGTATCACAGATTTAACAGTCACTAGAAATATGACATATGTATTACTGTTGAAGCCAGGGATCAGTAAACTAATCATTATTTTTTAATGTGTAGCTGTTTTTAATGCAGATTTTTTATTTTAGATCACAAAAAGTACTTTGAGTTAAACAAGAACACAGAAAGCAGAGACTTTTTCCATAAGAAAGGAAACTTCAACAAAGAAAGAGATGAGAAAACAGAAACTTGCTTTCAAAAAGAGATATTTTCTGAACAACATACAGTACCTTATCTTAATTGAATAGTTCTATCCTGCAACCATTTATGGAATAGTAGGGTACAGAATAAGGTAAAAATCTCGCATGTATTGAGTTTTCTTGGTCTAATTTGCAAAGCTTAGCCAATTAGATTTTGCAAGAAGCAGTCAACCTTTGTCCTTTGTGGACTGTTTTACTATTTTCATTTTGAGATGAAACTACAACACTTCTAACTCTTTTCTTCATAGTGAAACTGTTGAATAGTCCAGGTTTTTATAGCATACAGCAAGAATTATACCGAAAAATAATAAGGTAAGAAAAAGAAAATCAAGTATGTATTTTGTTTTCTCAGAAGCCAGAAAATTAAATGAAGCTGTGCTATAAACACCAACCCAGAAGAAAATACAGGACTGTTTAACCTGTTGAGAATTTGGCAGACAGTGAGTGAATACCCAGAGACAGCAAGGAACATAGTTCACAATCTTTTCTGTCAAAAAAACACCCTAGGATTTGCCTGGTGACACATAAGAAGACACAGTGGCTTTGCTTACAGCTCTGTTCATGAGGCATTAGACCAACAGTGCTTAAATTATAAGAACCCTTTTGTTAATCAGTCTGAAAAATGGTGATAGATATTTAAGCTTTGTCCACAGTGAGGACAGGTTCTTGTCCACAGCTTTACTCTAGGGTTCTTTCACAGTCCTGTTCTGCTCCCCCTGCTCATACTGTTGTCCAGCCTTCATTACCAGGTCATCATGAATAATGTTCACTATTCAGCACAGTGTTAACAACCCACCTCCACATCCCTTCCTGTCCCTTTCCATCCCAAATAATTTTAATACTATGGCAAAACTAAAATTCTCCCTCACAATCTAAAACAGACAATAAAATATAGAAATTACTTATTATTAATGTTTTTGAATATTTTTCCTCTAGGATTCTGTTTAAAGGATCACAAATTCAATTGCTTGTGAGAAGCTGCTTACAGATTCACAGAATATACTGCACAGGCTAAAACGATTTTATAACACCCCCAATACTCGTATTTTTATTCCATGGATTATTCTTTATTTTCCCCTTTGCCCAGTTGCCAAAGCATTTTCCAAGTACAGAGCTTCTAATATTTCTCTTAAAGGAGTAGCAAGGTGAACAATTCCCCAGTCAGCATGATTTCTCCTCCCCTCCCCCTCCTTCCTGATATTTAGTAAAACAATCAAACCAAACACCCTCCTTAATTTTTTCTCATTATTCTGCCTGGAGCTATAATCTTTTTTTGTCACTTGGAATAGTGCGTTTCCTTCTGTAATGGTTTTCCACGAAAAATGTGTAGGTTATTATTGCTCTCTTTAGTTGTTGCTTAGCTAAGTGATATATGTTTGACAGACTGTAATTGCATGAGCCCCTGGGAAGTGAAATTGCCAAGTTGCACACAGCTCTATCTGGGATATGTATTACAAGGTGTGTCAAATGCAGCCAGATGTAGTGCATAAACAAGACAAAAATCCTCAAATTCTGACTAAGAAAGAGGGGCACATACGCACCACTTTAGATTCACAAGCCAAGCCCTTATACATTGGCTCCACAAGTACTAGTGTGGCTCCTCTGCCATCCAACACCTTTGCCTAGATCCTGGGCCCTCTTACCTGCCTTTCAGGTCCCCTACTCACTGGCTGGTCCTGTGTGAGGTTGATAGTGAATGCATACACCAACACACATGATTTGGGGAAGATATAGGCACCTGTTTCCTCTCAGCAGCTGGCAACAGGCACACAGGCTGTGATCCATAGTCTTGCTCCAGCTGTCAGTGCTGAACCCCCTCACTCATGCCTGCCCCAATCAGCCAGTAGCTGGTTTTCAGGACCCACACCATTCCTACCCAAGTGGCTGAGGCTGAGACCCCCAGTCTCCTTCAGTGAGTGGCACAGAGGCCCCACTGGCACCAGTAGCTGACTCCACAGGCCAGGCTAATATAAATACAGATAGGCAGTACACAGAGAGATCGTTAAGAAAGGATTCAATCAGAAGATAGCACAGACTGTGATGTTATCAGGCACAGGTAGATCAGACAAGCATGTTGACCAGTCATGGTTTACATGCAGCCATCTCCTTTTATGCCTATTTCTGTCTAATAATCTTTTTGTTCCTCCCTTATTCCCTTCTAAACTTTTCTTCATAAATTTTGCATAGTCCCACAGAAATACCTTGAGTTCCCATGTTTTCCTGTTCTTGCCAGTTAAAAAGTGCAGGCTGATCCTCTAAAAAGCTGTGCCTGGAGTTTCTTAATGGTCCAGTAATAAGTAGCTGTCCAGTAATGAGTAGCTGAAGACTTTTGATCTTTGCTATTTTCTCCACTACTCTTTGCCTATCATCTTTGCCTTTCTGCGTTAGCCCTTCCCCCTTTACTTATTACCTCCTTTTGAACTGAAAAGGTCCTTAATTAGATAACCTTGTGAAGCACATGTACTTGCTTTCTATATGCCCTTGGAGAAGTCAATATAATGAAACTCAGAAAACAAAAAAACCCTGAAAGGTGAGTGAATTGCAAAGTGGGTGAAGTAAGAGATAAAGAAATGTTTGAAAAGAAGGGGAAATGGTATTTATAAAATCGTATTTAATACCAGTTTCAGGTATTCAAAAAAAAAAAAAAAAATAAAGCAACAAAAAACAGAATGGTCGTCAAATAGATCAAATAAATGAAAGCCTGAAATTCTTGTAGATTGTGTATTTTTTTAAATAAAATATTTGGGGTTATTCTTATTAGCATATTAATATTATAGTTATTAGAAGGTCATCAAAATTAGGCATTACCCAGAGGTAAAAAAATTCATCTGTCCAAATGTAGTAATCTACAACTCAGCTATTCATCCTTCCTCTGCATCAGTGGGGAGAAATAGACACTTCTTGAGTGCAGCATATCTCATCCTGAAACAGAGTTCTAAAATAGATCAGAAGAGCTCTGCTTTAAGACTGCCTAATTCTCTTCATTGACTATAAAGTCAGCCTAGGGGGTTAGCTGAGATGTGGATGTCTACATTCTACACATACTAAATTAGGTGAGATGAATCCCACCCTTCATTTATTTTTCAAAGAATATAACTTGAGATTGTCACATAATGATGTGAATATGAGAGATGTGGCTTCAGGAAAAGCATTAAATATTGCTAGAAGTGTGAGAACTGGTAATAACACTTATGCACCGTAGTGACCTGGTGTTGCCAGGGTCATACGAATACAATTGTGGGCTACTGGAAATGAACAAAGAAAGTAGTAAAAGTAATGTGTACTATGTTATTTGGGTTTTTTTTTTTTTTTTTAGAAAAAGTTTAATAGGATAGTGGAACAAAATATAACACCAGCGCTAGAGAAATAAACAAGAGCTTTCCTCTCACTACTTATTCCTTTTCCACTGCTGCTTCAAATTCCAACTGAAAAATCTATAGTGTAAATAAGAAAATCAAAGAACTAGAAGGAAAAAAGAAATGAGAGAGGAGGAGGACACAAAGAAAGGACAATGAAAGCAGAACAAGGGAAACAAGTGTCCTGGCATTCTCTAGACAGTACCATCTGTTTCCTTGTCAACCAGGTTTCTGGTGTTTAATACAACAGAACATTCCTAGCTTGCTGAAGTTGTCACTTGACCACTTCATTTTCTTTTACTTTTTGCTTTCTCCTGTCCTATATTTTTGTCTCTTCTATTTTCTTCCTATGTATAATTCCTGCAAACTTTCTAACACTGTAACATTTAAAAGCCTTTGTCAGCCTGTCTGCCCTTTGCTGTCAATTGCTATTGTTTTTGCCTCACTCTAGCTAAGCTCATTGACTTCCTTTGGAAAGAGCTCAGCCTCCTATCCATACCTTGGGAGGCACAGCAACAAAATAGAGAGCACTACAGAGAGAAGTGGCAGCCAGCAGCAAGGCAAGTCTGGGCCAATGGAAATGTACAAAAACGATACCATTTAAATGAGGAAGGCACAAGGCAGAGAAGAAGCAAAGCAATTCTTTTGCGATCAGCACAGAAACCACGAATAGCATGCCAGTCGTAACAATGAACTGGAAAAAAGAGTACTTTATGGAGGTTAGCTCTGTAAATTATCAGAATTGAAAATAGGATGAACAGCCAAAAGTGTGGAAAAAGGGGAAGCTGCAGTGTTTCAGACGCCTGGTTTTCTTACTCCACTTTCATTTGAAACAAAAATGCTTCCTTTTCAGTCCAATGCATATCAACAAGTATGTTGATTTGACAAGACTGATTCAATGTCTGAAACTAAATTTGGGGGCAATCATTCTCACACAGGCTGTCATGAGAGTAGCTTTTTCCTTCAGATGCTAATTTTCATGTCATGTTGATGCCCCATGGTGCCCATGAAGTTTGGCTTTTCATTGTGCTGTCCTTGCATAAACAGAAAAGAAGATACAATCTCCAAGCCAAAAAGCTTGCTCTTAGCAAGTCTACTGTGGGAGATAATTTTTCCACAATGAGCATGTGTGTCTGCTGCTCTGGTTTGTGTTAGATTATTAAATCATTCTCCCAGTCTCCCACTTTCTCTCTAGATAACAGCATGAATTTGGAAAGGAGCTTTGTTCTTCATCAGCTATGCTACATCTGAAGTGTAGCCAGAACTCCCCATTAAAAGTGAGGAGTTTTAGGGATGAGTGTTTCTGTATCGAAGCAATAGTGAGTTCCAGCAGAGAGGCCATAGAGTCAGAGGATGATGGTGGAGACCAAAAGCCTTTAATGCCATCCTGCATCATAGCAACAAACTGAAGTAATGAGGGACTGTGATGCAGATGAGCAGAACTGAGGAGGTGCAACACAGCAGATATCATTCAAAATTAATGAGACATATCAGGATAGAACCTGCTCAGAGGAAAGAGTGCGGTAAAGGAAAACAACGACCGGTTCTGAAAAGAAGTCATTAAATATGAAAACAGGGAAATACTGTTGGCAAGTGGGAAGGAATTAAAGATGAAAACAGGGAAATATTGTTGACAAGTGGAAATGCATTTAGAACAGGTTTATTAAGAAGAGGTTGACTGGCAACTTCATTTTTTTTTCCTTCAGGTCTATTTTGAGTGCACAGGAGGGATAGAATTATAATCCGCTACTTGCTTTTTGTGTGTGTGAGAGAGTAATTTGATATCCCTGTTAATGTTTTTATCTCCCTTCTCAAATCAACACTAATAACTTAGGGAAACTAGAAAATGCCTCAACAAATGCATGAAACGGAATTTTACTTTTCTGGAGATCTGAGACTCCAAGAGGTTGTTAGTGTGTATTCTGAGTTATTCAGAGATTTACAAAGGCTACTGGAGCAAATTATTGACCATATTTTTCTTCAAAATCCTTGTGAAAATCTTTTTCTTACCATTGTCAGGAGGTGTATAAATGCTCTCTGGAGAGGTGGCAAGTCTTATACCATCCAGAATTGTAACAGAACCTAGTTTATAAAAAACATGATAGTATGTATAAAATTGTAAAATACCTAAAATTGAAATTATGCAAGGTATATATCTGGTATCTGTTATAAACCATTTACTTAATAACTCCCATGATTATTTTAAAACTTCTCTATGCATCTGAAATTTACCCAATGTTGGAGTTAAACTTCCGTGTACTCAAATACACACAGTAAAAGCAGTAAGACTTAGGTTCAGAACAAAAATCTTGATTTTTTGCAAAGCAATTGATACTCTTCGGCATATTACTCCATATGTAAGTTTTCATGCAGCTGTTCTGAATTAAAACCAATGAGAAAAGCAAGCAGGTGAGAGTTGCAAACTCATAGATGAATTGATAACAGAAACACTTCTTTCAGAAGCATAAAAAAAATGTACATTGACTTTCTGGAGCACAGGCTCAATTTGACTCTTCATGCCGTTGTACTAAATCATATACTGTAAATCTGTGGAACAGCAGCCATAAAACAAACAAATAGTGTTGCAGTAAGCCTGAGTATTTCTTAGCAAGAAATACACTGCTTCAGTGTAAAGGGAAAAAAAAAAGGGAACATGCAGAGCTTGTGGCTCTACTCTGCAGCGAAGCCCTGGAAAGGACCTCAGGACAATTTCTCAGTCCCTTGTGTGGTCTATTCGTTATTCCCTGAATAAAAGTGAAGTTAGTTCTTTATTCATGGATGATAAGGCATCAGTCCTGCCTCCTCTTTTCCCTGCCTTCCTCTTCCTTGCCCCATTTGCAGTTTTGTGTATATAATTCTAATTTTAACCCAGAAATTAGATTTTCTTTTGACTAAAACACACAGATTTCTTGCTTGTACATTATAGCTGAATCTGACTATCTCACGCAAAACAAAGCATTTCTCTACTGAGACTTTTGTAGTATCAGAGCTCATTCTGAACAGAGGCAGACGCAAAATCCCTGGATGTCAGTCAGAGGCTTTTCTGTTCTGCAATACTCTTTAAGCTCATTAAACACCTGAATCCAAAAGGTACCATTCTGTACACTACTGCCTTATGAATAACATGGATACAGTAGTCTTCTGCTGACCCAGATTTCTCTTTTTTCAGTTTGTATTTGCAGGCACCATCTCTGGAAGTCCCTGTCTCTTCCCATCATAGGAGGGATATGATTCTTTCTATAAGACACTACATCCCTGCACTTCTTGATAATCTATAGCACTAGGCAGTGAGGTGGGCATTGATAAAATACTGCTCTGTGAACTCTGTATCGGCAAGGTGGGGGGTTCCCTTTTTATAACCCAGCAGCACATGCAGCAGTTTGTTGTATCTATCATAAAAGAGAACGATTTGAAGGTTACCTCTGTCATATCTATCAAATCACTCACAATCTGCTTCAATTATCACAGCAATGCACAACTGAGGGTTACTTTATCTTGCAGTGAAGAAAATGGGTACAGAAGACCAATAGAAAGGAATAAGCACAAGTTTCATAAATGCAATACGTACAGCAGAATAGAAAATTATAATTTCTGACACTATATTTAAACAGAAGAGATGAGTTCTTAAGCAGTGAAGACAGACATTATTTTTTACCATTAACTCTCCCACCCCCAATTATCAAGAAACAGACTAAAGGTGACCCAGTAGCTACAAATTTATGCTCCTTCTTTGTATCTGCATATAAAATGTCTTTTTTTTTTCTTTTTCCTTAGGTGCTAATAAATGCAGAAGACAGAGACATTCTGTCACTATTCTTGAACCCTTCGCCATTGCCTTTTAGCATAACTCCACAGAATTGAAGATCTGGATAACTGTAAGATATGATGTAGATGGGGAGCAAGAGGTTATCTTAACTGTCAGATGCAATTTCTCTTTTTGTAAAAATAAACTCATTAAGCTATGGAACTCTTTGCTGTATTATATTGCAGCTATTGAATGTTTACTTGAGAGTAAGGGAAACTGGAGAAAACATATAAAAGTGATCCATGGTGGGGGCAACTAAATGTGTGGAAAATGCTTCTGACACAGCATGAAGCACAAATGGCTGAAGGATGGGAATGGCGTTTTTGAGAATTATAAAGTATGCTGGCTCTGTTCTTGTAATTTCCCCCAGTCACACATATGTGAAAAGACATATTGTGAAAGACAAGTGGCTGAGCAATATATATGAGGAAAATTCTGAAGTTATTTGCACTGTTTTCTTATCCAGGATGTACAAATGCTTTACACACAGAGATGGTTCTCAAGAACCAGCTCTTACAGCTATGAGTGAGGAAACCACTCTACCAACAATGGTCCTCTGCTCAAAGGGGAATCAGTTAATTGTAATGAAGGGAAAGGTCTATTAACATAGTTAATAGCACATGAGTACCTGAGATGTTACTGTAGAAAGTTTTAGTGCCCGTGAGGCTTTGGTCTATATTGGTTTAGATTACCATATATCTACCATACCGTAACTATGACACGACAAATCTACGAAACCCAGACAGCTTGTTCCATCTCCTGCTGCAGTTCACCTCTAAGGAATTCCTTGTGGGCCACCTGACTCCTGAAAAGATTCAGACTGGAGAGAGAGAAAAATAAAAAAATAAAAAAGAATTTAAGAATGCTTATTTATCTCTATTGTCTATAAAGGGATCTGATTGTGTGTATCAGTTTTAGAAAGCTATATTTAGGAGAGAGGAGTCCCTCCCAACTGTGTTTACACAGTATTACATATATGAAGACAAAGGCACTGAACATGAGCTTGCTATACTTGAAGCAAACTATTTAACTCCTGTGCAAAGCATGTCAGAATTGGTTGATTCAACCTTTCATTGACATTCACCCTAGGATCCCTTCTTTTCATTGTACTGCTGTATGTGCAACTAAGTAGATTACTTGAGTCCTCCTGGCAAAAATAGCTCATTCTGTTTCTACATGTGCATGATTCACAAAAGTCAGAACAGGAACAAAAGATCTATAATTGCCAAGATGCAGAGGCACTTGTATATCCTGACTACTGGCAACCCTAAAATATGTATTCTTCATCAGTCAGTACATTGTTGCTACAATGGAGAAATACAGGCGTAATTCCTATAAGGGAAATGAGAGAAGGCAGTTTGTGGGAAATACCTAATGTCCTAAAACAGTACATGGTCCTCCTGCCATTTGATTTTTAGGATAGCCCCGGCTGGAATGTGTGTAGAGATTTTCCCAGCATTTATCAGTGAACTTTGAGGACAGAGGTGGATTTATACGGGAGAACAGGGTAGACACCTTGTCTTTTTTTCTCTGTTTTTCAAAGCCATAGTTATCATATATTCAGGCTTCTGTCAGGATTAGAGGATTTGAGTCACTTTATTATAAACTTCCATAGCAGTTATATATTTAAACATTGATAAAAACATCATTATTAGGAGAGACTGCCTATTTTTTCATCAAATCCACTGCATATGATAAAGTGCTGTACTATACTAAAAGATCAAAATATCTGCCCTCTCTCCAAAGGCAGAGTTACAGTCATACATGAGCACATCTAAGCAGAATGAGGAATCTCGGCTGCCCTTTGGGTGTTACCTACATTTTTATATTGATCTGCCTGATTATTTTTCATTATTTGAAACTATAGCAAGTATGAAAACTCTAAATCTATTCTGCCCCCAAAGCTTTAAATATAAAAGAAAAAAAAGGAGAAAAATACTGGAAGAATTTCTGACATAGAAATATAGAACAGAATTTCTGGATAGAGAAACCTTTTAAAACTGATTATATGCCTTTTGTTGAAGAAAGATTTAAAATGAAAAGGTCAGCAGTGCATGTTTTTTTCCTAAACATGTGATCTCTAACTGATGTCAGTCTGATTTTACCGATTTTTATGATATAGTTGCAAATCAAAGGGAAGAAGCAAGGTTAATTCCAAATATCACTGTGTTGAATTCTATTAAGAAAATGTAATACTAGGTTGTATTAGAGAAACCATGACTTTTTAGAATATAGCTTTCTGTTAATTGCAAATGTATTCAAATTGTTAAAACATGGATATAGAGCCCAAAATCACATTGTGACCTGAGGCTACCTTGAAAGTAAACAAATTATCCATCCTTTTCAGCTATAAAGAATTTCTGTATTCAGTGCACCTATGACTCCTTTTCTTTCCTTTAGGCCTTTGTATAATAAAGGAACAAGTAATGATACATAGTACAGGAATAATTAGAAACATCACTTCCCACTATTTATAGATTACTATTTATTACACTTTTCAGTCTGTATGTTTGCTGTTCTGTTTGATGTTTGGAAGCTTTCATGAGCAAGAAAGCTGATTAAATAAAAAAATAAATAATTTCATTATTTTTCTGGAATCAAACAATAATTTCTGCAGCTCTTTTTTAGGGAATATTATGTGAATATTAGCATTGTGACAACATGCCAGCTTTGTTGTTTGGTTCACTCTACAATCATAAACAAGAAAGAGAGTTTCTATGCCAGTAAGCTTAAACCCAAATACAGTATACAATATACATATGTTAAATGTAAATATATTTAAAAAAATGTGCTTGTCATTAATTGACCAAAAGCTTTTTTCTGTCAGGAATAGGATTCTTAAAGCGTGTCCTGACATCAGTCCCAGTGTAGTATGCAGTGCTGTGTGCTGTGACTTCGTTGTGCGCTCAGGTGGTTGTGTTTCCATAATAGAAGAATTGTTCTTTATGTGTACTATATTGATGTTTGTAAATTGAGTTTCTCTGAAATGGAAGCTGCTATGCCAATATAAAGTCTAGATTATTACAGTAGAATTACACTTCAGACATGAATTCACCAGATTCTTCTGGTAAAGGCTAAATCCTCTTTGATAAAGTCTCCATTAATCTTGCACTAACAGAGGTACATATGCCCTCCAGTGCCTTGATTCATTAACATGATTTCCATAATGACATACCTGGAATGAAAAAGTTCACCTTTCTACTCAGTAAATGAGTTGGAACAAATGTAGAGAACATTGACCTTACAGAGAGGCTTCTGGGTGATTAAATTGTTGAAACCATGTCAGTAAGTGCATTAGCCACTGTAGAAACTTCCCTGTGGTGCTAATGAAGGAGAGAGGATAAAGATCTCTGTAAACCAATTGTCCATGTGTTTCCATCTGGCTAAGACAGAATGGAAAAATTAAAAGGAGTTTATCTAATCACAAGTCTGTCCTTTTTTCCTCCACTCTGCTGCTTTGGAACAAAACTGAAAACCAGTGCTGATATTGTGAATCAAAAGGCTTTTGAGTCTCACACAAACACTTAGATATACTTAATTTATCTTGTGCTTTGATTTTTCAGAGACCTGATCAGTGGAAATTCCAAGGTGTAATGGTGAAGGGAACCATATAAAAGCTTGACAGATAGATAGGACTGCTAGTTTTCAAGTCTTTGAAAAAACTTTACCTTTCAATGTATCTGTACCTCATATCTTCCCGTAGATCTAGTAAAGGACAGAGGTCTTTTAGGGGGAGTTAAAGAACATAGAAAGCAGAACAGCTTTTTACTGGCACTTTTAATACATTATCCTTTCTAAGCTTAGCTTCCTGTTTGCAGATCTACAGTTCTTTGCATAATTCAGTGCCCAGCAAGAAATTCTGCATGCCTGTGCACAGAATATTAAATTACAGTCTAATACAAAAGGGAATCTGTCCCAGTGCACATGAAGACTGGGGTGTTTTCTATGCTGTGCAGCTCTTTCTCAGCTTATAAGCCTACAAAAATCATACAAAGACATGGCAATAGCAAATTCACAGGTTCAGTCTTTTAAAAGCTCACAATGGGTATAACAAAATGTTCATGAAAGAGTGTTAACAGAGGTTTTCCAAAATCGATTTTTCTTATTCTCTCTGACCACATCTCAGTCAGAACGATACCCTTGTGACCTACAAAACGTCTGAGAGAATAAAAATGCAGCAGCAACTGAGCAAAGAGCAGAAGTTTCCAAGTCTGGAAAAAAGGCGAAAAAAAAAAAAAAAAGGCAGGAGAAACAGGACAAAGCATCTAACTTAATCATATTCCACAATGTAACTTTGCTAAGGCTGAAAAGTTTCAGTCTTCCTAATGTTAACATTTCTTTTCTGCCACATAACTTGACAACTTGCACCATGCCAAGTAATTAATCTTCTAGAAAATATATTCTTTTATGAGACATACTTCCATGATGCAATTCGTATGGTCCAAGATTATTGTCTACTCTATGAAGAGCTGAACTAATGAAGTATTTTTTTCTTATAATTTGTGTCTTTTGTCTCTAACCTTTTCCAGCTGGGTTTTCTTTCATGTCATCTATGATATCCCTTACAGGCAAGAGACAGCAATGCTATGCCTACTCTGGAACTCTCTGTGTGCTGATCAGCCAGACAGGATGCACTTGCTGACTCGCTAGAAAGCTGCTGCCAAATGGAGTGTATATGGGCAGAAATCTGTTTGTCTTTCTCTCAGCAGGACAGCAGTTTATGCCCTACCCTTCATTCTATCTGCTGATTCACAGTACTTAAAGGAACATAATTATCTTCAATCATTCTCTTTCATATACAGCTGAATAGAGGTATTAGGGTTCAAATACTACGAAGGGCAGGGGAAGAACAGGCAGATAGAGTTAAATGTGATCTATCACATTTGTTATGTTTGTGGTATACAGTTTGTTCCCTTTAGGAATACCAGAGGAAAAAAAAAAAAAAAAAAAACCAACTCACAAAACCAACCTATAGTTATTGGTAGAGGATAATAGCCTACAGAACAACATAGGAAATGCAAATGACAGTTTTCTACTCTGATAAAAGTATTTTGATCAAAAAAAAAGGGACATATTTGTATTTATCCATTTACTGAAGTCATTCTATCAGCAGCAGATCTGCTTCTTGGTTGTCAGCAGAATGATTTCCTTTAATTTCTCTAGGCTTTTCTTAGATGGGACAATTAAGCTGTAGCTCATGGATAGAGGTGTTTTAGGAATGGTCTTAAACACGTTCTGATTCCCACCTTTGCACTACTTCAAAATCACTCAACTGGCTGCATTAGGTTCAGCCTTCTAGTTGGAAAAGGAAAGGGCTAGGTTGTTTTGTCCCAGACCCAGTTTATTGCAGAAATCCAGAGGTGTTATTCCAGTACAATGCACCAAATGTCCTGAATACCTGTCCTGGGTTCAGCAGTAGCAGTCATTTTTCTCCTTCTTAGTAGCTGCTGCAGTGCTGTGGTTTTGACTTTCAGCCTGGGAACAGTGCTGATAACACCGATGTTTTTAGTTGCTGGTCAGAAGGTTTATTCTGACTAAGGACTTTCTGAGTCTCATGCTCTGCCAGGGAGGAGGGGAAGCCAGGAGGAAGCAGAGACAGGGCACTTGACCCAAACTAGCCAAAGAGGTATTCCATACCACAGCACGTCATGCCCAGGATGTAGAACTGGGGGCAGTTACCTGGAAGATCTAGGTCACTGCTCGGGCTGGGCTGGGTATTGGTCGGTGGGTGGTGAGCAGTTGTATTCTCTTCCCTTTTTATTTCCCTTATCATTATTATTATTGGTGGTAGCAGTAGTGGTTTTGTGTTATACCTTAGTTACCAGATTGCTCTTATCTCAACCCATGGGAGTTATATTCTTTCAATTCTCCTTCCCATCCCTGCAGGCGCGGGGGGAGGAAGAGGAGGGGGAGTGAGCAAACGGCTACGTGTTTTTTCTGATTTATGGCTGGGCTTAAACCATGACGGTATTTTGTGTGCCATGGGGCAAGGGAGAAAAGAGTGGTTGTAGCTGAGGTAAAGGACAAATCCTTAAATTGCCTTTCCTACTGAGCTCCTTACACATACATGTACCTCCTGAAGAGATATTAAGGTGATACTAATTTTACCTGATAATTTTAGAATCCTGCACAGGTAAAGGGAAAGGAAATTCACCTCTGTGTTTTGAATCATCTTGTCTTAATAGACTTTACATTGCTGGGTAAATCTTGAATTATTTGCTCATGCTAAAAGACAGCAATAGTACCTGCTGTCATTCCCTAGTCATGTGATCATCAAAGCAATGCTTTGCAGAAGAAACTCCATTATGGTAAACAAACCTGGTAAATAAAGCTCATGTGGCCTGAAGGAAAGCTAGATTAAGAAAAAAAGATCAGTATTTTTTACATTTGGCCCCATCATTACAATGTCCTGTCAAGCGAGAAATTAATCATTATGGCCAAACTAGTACAAATCAGTTAATATAAGGTTTTTGTCACTTACCACTGACAATCAGTAATATTTTGGACTGTGCACCTTAGTATGACCATCCCTAGCTATAGGCTAAGAATTATCTTTTGCATAAAAACTCCAGCTGATTCTGGTTCAAAGGGTAACACAGATGAAGCCCATAAAAATGTTGCTTCAAGCATAAGTGTCTGGTTTAGCAGTAAGCATCAGTGCAATTGAAAACTGCAAATCGACAGCTGTGAATGACAACACACAAATCACATGCCATGCAGTTGTCTTCCACATTGTGTCTCTTGCTGGTCCATGTCAGTTATTCTGTGCAACAGTAAAGAGGTCAGATAAGTATAGAAACAAAAAGACGTTTTTATTGGCATCTGTACACTCCCATTCTATTACACAATTATGCACAAATGAGGTGAAGCAATTAATTGCATTCTCTCCCAGTGCCTGTAGGTCTCTCAGATCTACAACAATATGTTTCACATGAAAAAGCCAAAATAGAATTATCACAGCTGATATTTTGCATGTAAATGGTTGTTGAAAATATATTTTACTTTAGTGGTAGTTTTGGCAGGTGAAAACTGTTCAGGAAAAACAGGTGTACTCACTGTGCCTCAGAACACTAGCTGCCTTAACCAGGTACAGGGCTTTAGGAGGAAAGATCTGCTGAGAGCATGATAGCACAGGAGCTGCAGAGTTCGAAGGTGCTGGGAGGACTCTCTGCAGTTTTAGGCAGTACCTTCTGTCTGTCTGCATTATGTGAGGAATCATTCCTTCAAAATGCTTAACATTGGAAAGATTTAAAAATATTTCTATATCTGCTCCACGGCTGCCAGCTGAATGTTGAGCCTTTTTAAGATTCACTCAGTGAGTCTATGTAATTAAATGCCAGCAAACTTGCCTAACGGTAATAAAACCCAGTAGCTTTTTCAATATTTTCAAGTACATTGTGTGATTGAAATGAACTATCTTTTCTCATGTAGAAAGAAACTTGAGTGTTTATGAATTGTGTGAAACCTAGTAGATACGTCATTACTAATAAATATGTGTGTGTATAACTAAAGTATCTATGGAATTCTCTAAATTGGAGAGATATCAATTTGATGGATGGACCACTCGGTGGGTAAAGAACTGGCTGGATGGCCGCACACAAAGAGTTGTGGTCAATGGCTCAGTGTCTGGCTGGAGACCAGTAACGAGTGGTGTCCCTCAGGGATCGGTGTTGGAACCGATCTTGTTTAACATCTTCATCGCTGACATGGACAGTGGGATTGAGTGTGCTCTCAGCAAGTTTGCCAATGACACCAAGCTGTGTGGTCCGGTTGATATGCTGGAGGGAAGGGATGCCATCCAGAGGGACCTTGACACGCCAAACTTATAAAGTTCAACCATGAGGAGTGCAAGGTCCTACACCTGGGTCGGAGCAATCCCAGGCACAGCTACAGGTTGGGCAAAGAAGAGATTCAGAGCGGCCCTGCAGAGAAGGACTTGGGGGTGCTGGTCGATGAGAAAATGAACATGAGCCGGCAGTGTGCGCTCGCAGCCCAGAAAGCCAACCGTATCCTGGGCTGCATCAGAAGGAGTGTGACCAGCAGGTCGAAAGAGGTGATCCTGCACTTCTACTCTGCTCTCATGAGATCTCACCTGGAGTATTGTGTGCAGTTCTGGTGTCCTCAACATAAAAAGGACATGGAACTGTTGGAACAAGTCCAGAGGAGGGCCATGAGGATGATCAGGGGACTGGAGCACCTCCCGTATGAAGACAGGCTGAGGAAGTTGGGGCTGTTCAGCCTGGAGAAGAGAAGGCTGCGTGGAGACCTCATAGCGGCCTTCCAGTACCTGAAGGGGGCCTATAGGGATGCTGGGGAGGGTCTCTTCGTCAGGGGCTGTAGTGACAGGACAAGGGGTAACGGGTTAAAACTTAAACAGGGGAAGTTTAGATTGGATATAAGGAGGAAATTCTTTCCTGTTAGGGTGGTGAGACACTGGAATTGGTTGCCCAGGGAGGTTGTGAGTGCTCCATCCCTGGCAGTGTTCAAGGCCAGGTTGGATGAAGCCTTGTGTGGGATGGTTTAGTGTGAGGTGTCCCTGCCCATGGCAGGGGGGTTGGAACTAGATGATCTTGAGGTCCTTTCCAGCCCTAACTATTCTATGATTCTATGAATTCGATACCTGAGACAACAGAGGTGGCCACTGAAAATGTAGGACTTCCCAGTATAAAGGCAGCTTCAGAGCTTTTCTTAGGTGGGCACGCTGTTGGCGATACTGCTTGGTAAAAGTGAATGTATGTGTCTCTGAAAGAAACAAGAAAAGGCAGAGAAGTGGAGAAGAAAGCAATTGAGAATACAGTGAGAACAAACACTGAGAATGTAGCTTTGTAAATAAACAAGATGACACAAAAGAGATACCTGACTATTATCAGCTCCACCTCCTACCTGAAATGGCCCTTGAGCTAACCACACAGGTCAAAAAAGGGTCCTTTTTATATTTCTTGAAATGTATTTGTTTTCAGAAGGGCTCTCATCTTTGGTCTCTTTACAAGTGAAAAGCAGTTCCTACATACCTGAATTTCTGTATAACACATGTATGTCTGCATTAGAATATGGGTTTCTCAGAAAGGAAGAACTTACAATGTGTTGTACATTCAAAAGATCTATATTACAAGAAATTTAGGACTGGAGACTTAAACAACCAACACATAAAAATTGTAAGAACCGTGTCTGAAGAGTGTCTTGTCCTGTCCTCAAGTTACTATAGACTGTCATGGTCTTCAAAATCTTCCAGAAAGAAAAGAAGCAATGAGAGGTTTCTTAAGAAACCCACCAAATGAGAGTACTATTAATGGAGCTTGTGTAATGGTCTTTTTATTTGGCATACCCTGTTGCAGCCGTAGATAGAATTGAAGAGGGGTTTAATTGTGCCCAACATTTCTGTTGCCTTGAAAAGAAGCCACTAAGTAGAATTAAGCAATGTTTTCTTAATATACTGCCAATGTTTCAAGAATCTGAGACTGCATGACTAATGATAGGACTTGGGCACCTGGCAGTGGTGCTGAAAATAGAAATTGGTTATTGGATGTTCTTACTGGTTTGTAGACTACAGTCAAAACTACCCTGTTTAATGTGGAGATATTTTTTTCTGTGTTTTTTTTTCAAAACAAAGATATCTTCCATTCTTTTCTCTGATGAAGTTTTTCTTGTTTGTTTGTTTGTTTGTTTCACAAGGAGACTTGGTGGTTGTAGGGAAAAAAACACAGTTTAAGGAAGATGAGATAAGGTGTCTAGTCACCCCAAACAGCGAAGGTTCAGGTCAATATGGTTTGTTCAGTTTAAAAGGGATCCCTAAATGTTTTGGGGCGGGGTCTTGTAACAATCAGTACTTGACAGAATATTACTTCATGCCAAAAGAATAATACAAGTATAGCTTACCCTGCTCTGAAGCAAAAAGGTTAATAACAAAGTGAACGTGGCCTCTTGAGCTTGAAGGTCCAGGGTTCTGGCCCCATGCACTTGAAGTAATGGAACTATTCTTGCTCCCTTACAAATAAATGGAAAGAGATAAATGTTTAAGTGAGAGTCCAGTAGGTTCTAACATAAGGAAATATTGCTTTTATGCATTAAGACTTCCCTTTAATTACTTTAGGCTTGATCAGGAATTAAACTGGCCTTTTGCATATTTGAAATTTGTACTCTTTTATGCTCTCCACTATAACTGCCTAATATCAACAGATGTAACGATGTCCTACTGAAGGGCAAAAAGCCAACACTGCAAAGACCCAGACCCTCTTACTGTCCTGCAAGACCACATTTCCCTATTCCTTATCCTTATTCCTATCAGATACAATTCTATTTTTTTTAAAGTTTTCTGTTGATTTTAATGTGTGTTGTATAAAGCTTCTTGATAGTTTATTGTTGTGAACTTTTTCACCTCAGTCACTGGTCAATGCTCACTGTGTGGATTTGACAAGAATGAGGCAGTTGCAAGCATAGCAAGGTGCTCTTTAGATGTATGTGCATATAGTTGCAAGCACAGCATCTCATAAAACCTGCTCTAACCTGTGTTTAGAGACTTTTAGGCAGTGAAGAATATAATTTAATTCCCTTTGGATTTGAATTGGCAGCCCATCTTGCCTTGGGAAGATATTTGGCATGACAGTATATTGACTTCATAGACTTTCTTTCTCACTTCCAGTGAGAGACATTTACCACTGAATGATCAACGTAATAACAACCCTTAAAGCACTAGAATGAGGCTCCCAAAACTGATGCTCTTTTTTGCAATAAAGTCAAATTGTTTTCTGTAAAACATTGCACTGAAAGTAAGCCATTTAACCCTTTTCCCTAAATGAAATATAAACATGGAATTAATTTTTAAAGATAAATACTTCTTAAATATCTCTTTTTTAACTTGACAGTATGATAATAAAATATACTGCCGTATCTTGATTACACATAAGACAATAATCTGAGTAGGTTAGAAAACTGTGTACAAAATTTCATCTGTCATGCTGAAAACTATTCTGTATAAAATACGTGTTTCCTCAGAATCATTGAAGCAAATCTTATTTAAATTGGCTCAAACTCCAGTACTCTGCCTTTTACAGTCAGATTTAGTTAGCTAAAACATACTCCATCTAAAAGACAGATTCATAAATGGGCAAAGGTATTTTTTTCTGCATAGTATCACTTTTAAAAACTAAGTTCAAATATGGATTCCTCAAACTGCTACTTGACTCTATCTAGTCATGCAGGTATTTCAATATCCACCAGGAAATCTTTCTGAACAGCAACGTCTGCTTCTGGCTTTATTAGAGGCACTGAGCAGAATAAATAGTTGGGAGATTCTTGCTTTGTGTACCATTTGTTCACATTAGAATCACAGAATCATAGAATGTCTCAAGTTGGAAGGGACCTATAAGGATCATCCAGTCCAAAGCCCTGCTCTTTTCAGGACCACCTAAAACTAAACTATGATTGAGAGTATCATCCAGATGCTCAAAACTAGTGAGCCAAGATTTGCTTTTCCCGGGTGACCTGCATGACTCCATAGCTACAAAATTGTTTTGAGCAGAGTGGAGAAGCTTGCAAAAGACAAACCAAAGATCTCTCCTTTGTCCTGCTCTCCCACTGTTGCACAAAGCCTGATAGCTGTGGAGTTCTGGCAGATGGGAATGTGCTGTTAATACCTCAGGAGGGACAGTTACTTTCCATCTCCCATCTCAGGGAATGTGGTAGCACATGCTTGAATCTACCATGTCTAGCGGGCCTAATGTTCTGTCAGTGCAAACAACTATGATTATTTTAAATCTCATGAGAAATTTTATTGTTTCTGTTTCTCTACTGGCATTGGAAAGCTGTTCCAGAAATTCTCTCATCTGACAAGTAAGAACTTTGAATCAGTTTATCCCATGACCACTCTTTTTTGTCTTTTGTGAACCTTGCCTGTTAGCTTAAGCAGCTTTCCTATCTCTAATGTTTAACTTTGTGATGAGTTTATATAGAGCAAACATATATCCTCTTGGCCTTTCTTCTAAAAGATGCAGGAAGCCACGTGTTCTTTTAGTCTTCCCCATAAAACTTCGATCATAGTGGTTGCTTCCCTGTCTACTTGATCCGTATGGAGAGTGATTATTCTTGAGCATAAGTGACCAGAATAGTGATAGAGTATTTAAAAGAAAATCTTATATAAAGTAATGAGTATTTACCTACAAAAAATATTCCACATAATACCTGTCAAAGATGACTTTGCCTTTCCATGGGGGTGCATTGTACTACTGGTTATGAGCCATGACAAATTGATCTCCCCTTTCTCATTTCCATCTCCTTGGTTCTCATGCATAATGTAAATTCATGTAATGTAAATAACGTAAGTTTCTGCTTGTATAACTTTGCATTTTTGCATTACTTATTTTCACTCAAATTCTATTCTTAGATTTCTTAGGCTGTGGCACTGAGACTCTTCTTTCTGGTCTTTTGTGGGACCTACCTCAATCAAATTTCAGTAATGAAATTTCAAATAAGAGAAGGTGAAGCCTGTTTTCCACAGGTTTAAACTGCTGGACCTAGTTAATCATTATGTCATATGAGTCACTGTAACTCAGACAGATTAAATTCTTTGATACAGTTATAAATAATTACTGTAGAACCCTTTTTCTGTTCAAATTAGTTTAATTGAGTTATGGAGGTATAAGTTTGTATTAGCATATAAAGCAAACCTTACAATGTCCACCTATCTAATTGCAAGTCTTGCTTATTTTCTCTTAAAAGAGAAATATTTCATGAAGTCAGAGAGTGTGCATTTATTATTTGAACAGAAACCAATATACTTAAATAATGAGATTCTGTATTTTGCCAGAATTAATTTTTTTTTTGTTTGTTTTGTTGTTGTTTTTTCCTAGTTTGGATATATTGGAGTTAACCTAAAGGATAATTTCTGTTGTTTGTAGTCTAGGATTAGCACAGAAAAAGGGTCCAATGATAACTATTTGTAACTGTATCAAAGATATTTAATCAGTCTTAAGTAATTTACTGAAAGTCTGAAGCCTGGTTATGCTATTTTCTGATTTAAGTACAATACAGACAGGGAATAGAAAGCTTGTGATATTACAAAAAATTCCCTTTGCTTGCAGTGATGATTTTGAGAAGAACAGTTTGAGCGGGAGTTTGTTAGAAGAAACACGGAGTGCGTCATCATCATATACCCACTTATGGCACCAATGACCTGGAGTGAGGCGGCACCACCAACAGTGGATGAACTGACTCATCATATCTGAGAGTTCAAAGACAATCTCGCCCCTTCCATCATTTCAGCTGTGGAAAAAACGTCCCATGAGTTCAAATAATTGAGGGACTATCTATCCAACCTATCCATCTCCCCACATGTACCAACCCACTTCTCAGCTATTAACAGAAGGTGCCCTACTGCCCGAGAGGCAAGACATAGGAGGTGCACACCATGGGCACCCTATGGTGGAGAAATAGAAAGCTTGTGATATTACAAAAATTTCCATCTGTTTGCAGTGATAATTTTGAGCACGATGGTTTGAGTGGGAGCTTGTTAGAAGAAATGACTGACCTTGTTGCTTATGAAAGAGCATGCAATTGGTTAATCAAAGGTTAATGTAAAAAACAAATTGTAATTAGATATCTCTGAAACTAGGCCACAGAAAAATACAGCATTTCACCAAGGTAAAAATGATCTTAAGATGACACAGATTTGAAATCTTTTTCCTGCTATAGAATTTTAAAACAGCTCTCAGAATTTCAAAATATTAGAATATTCTAAAATGCTTCTGAGGTCCTAAAGCTGCCTAGAGTCCTAAGAACCTTTCAGGCAGGTCCAGATGGAGTTTAGGGGCAGCAGCTCCTCATACCTCTGAGACACCAAGAATTTGTTTTGGTGAGAAGTCTGCTGGTGCGCATGCAACAGTACAATCAAGTATCGTACAGTAAATTTTCTGTCTGACCTCTGTTCTTGTTCTTGCTCTTGGTGTACAAGTTAGTTCTCTTGCCAGTGTAAAGTCCTCTGAACAGCAGCAGATTTAGAGCTGTTGTAATTAGTCCTGCACGTGCAATCACAGTCCAAAACCTGATCATCTGCAGATGGAAATTCTAATACTAGTTACTGCTCAGGAGTATAGTTATCTAGATTTAAGCATGGATAAAATTTTTTAGCAAACACCCACATTTTTGTAAGTGTAATTTTCAGAATTTGAATTTGTCTGACAAAATTAGTGTAACCTGTGAAATATCAAATTGGGCAGTGACAAATTCTGGACAAAAGCCACACAGCTTGTTTTTAAACAAGCAGTTGAGCTTAATGATTGTTTTCCTATCTGTTAGCACTGAGAAAGTTCTTCTTTTGAGTCTTAGGTAGATAGTCACGCTGTCATTATTTCTGGAGATTTAAACTTTGTTTTCACGTTTTATACCATTTATCTGACAATTCATAACCTGATTTTAAGAAGACCATCTGGCCACTGTTTATCTCTGATCACACACTCCAGGAAGGAAAACTGTAAGTAACAAATTTTGTCAAACCAGATGGAGTAAGCATGATTGATGAAGAGAGTATGACACTAATGTCTTCATTTAAAACTGGAAGGACTGCAGGATTTTGCACTACATAAGACAGCTACCATAAGGAATTAGAGCTGGGCATTTTCAAAGACAATAGGAAGGGATCTGGTGGTTGGAAACAGGGTGAAAGTCCTGTGCAAATCTTTGCATTTCTGTTTATCCAAAGGCAAGTACTTCAAAAGGAACCAGTGAATACTTCTGTGAAGTCTGTCAAGAACTGGACTTCTAACTACAGATGTACCACATGTAAAGTTCAGTATGATTTTCAAAACTCACACTGAGGTAAATGGCATGAGAATTTCACCAAAAATGGCAAAAGCACCAGGAAGCAAGCAGACTGACTGCAAAGGTATTTAGACACTGTGCAGTGAAACACAAGGCACGAAGACATCTTTCCTTTTTGAGAAGGTAAGCAATATTGTTGAGACAGCTTGCTCTTGAGTCTCCTGCTGAAGCTGACGCATGCCGAGTACATTAGTTGGAAAACCTTCCTCATCCTTCCACCCTGCCAGGCAGAGTGACGCACAGTGGCACTCATCAGCTCCATGGACACCCCTGGGGGCAGTGGGTGCTGTCAGGATTGCTCTGCCAAGATTTCCCCTCTGGTCCCCCTCATATTCTCTAACATTTTTCACTGATGTCTTGTAGAAGCAGTTTTTTTCCCTCTCTTTTTGTTTCCTGTTACACTTTGCTTTCCAGGAGGGCCTGAAGATCTGGCTAGGGCTGGGCTAGTGCCCAAGCCTCAAAGGGAAAATGGGGAAGTAAGTGCAATGACAAGATTCCTTTTAAATCATCAGAAGTTAGACATCTGAGACCCAATACAAATGTAAATAATATGAAAAAAATTGTGCAAAATGTTTTTCATAAATTTTCTTCAGTTATAATACTGGGGTGAGAGGAGGAGATTGTAAAAATAATAACTATCAATTTTATATGCAGAACTGGTTTTCAGAATTGCAGTGTTCTTTTAAGAAATAGACCTGAAATTTGTAGCAGTGTCCTGTAAGAGTAGAGACAACTAATTCCCAGCATTCTACATTAAAAGAGAATATTCCACTCCTTTTTATATTGAATTTTAGAATAAAGCTTTTAAATAATTTGAAGGTGAGCTGACAAATTGGAGGAAGTAGAGCTCTCACCCCTTTTATATGAAATTTTATAATGAAGCTTTTAGATAATTTGAAGGTGACAATTCAGAGGAAGACCTAGGCTCAGAAACAACAATTTTGTATGAGATTCCCAAGCAGCAAATAAGATGTCTCTGGAAATATGCAGCTGTTTGGATAAAATACCAGAAATAGAACTCCAGTTCCAGGAACCCTGAATACCAGCGCCTGCTGTGCAGCTGGCAGCGAGAAACAATGAGGCCAGAGTCTCAATCACTTTGGGATAAGACAGAGTTAGGTAGAGGACCTATGGCTTCACGAAGCAAGGAATTACAGGTACGCTCTATGGGAAAGTTCACAAGAGATCTAGGAGGGTAAGAAAGAAGAACAGAGACAGTATCAAGAAATTGCTGCAAAATGTTCACTCTAATATGCAGAAATAAAATCACTTTAAGAAAGATGATTGTATAAGTTCCTCAGAAATTTCTAAGTTTATCAGAAAAAATATATAACCAATTAAAAAATACTTTTTTGTTGCTTGAGTTAATATAATTTTACTATTCTGTTTCTACATCCTCTAAAGTGAGTCTGTAGATATTAGCTTTCCATACTACTGACATGAACTGTCAAGCACTCCAAGAAAGTTCAGCAGTAAATATGAAGTGAAAATAGGAATTCAAACTCATTGCATCTAAGATACCTCTCTCTCATGTAACAGAATGCATAAATAAACATTGCAAACTTCACTTCATATCACTTGCCTGTGTCAAAATATTTTCTTTCCAAAGAGAAGAATTGTTTTTTTCCTGAATATTAGAGTTGAAACCCTGATCCCACCAACACCAGTGACAAAATACTCCTCAGTTTCAAGGGAACAAAAATAGTTTATGTGTCACCCTGATCAACAAGATTTCAGAATTGAAGAATCTTGTCTGACATGGACATTTTACAGACAGTGGCGCTGTTTAATTTGTGACATCCCTATGTAGCAGAGACTTTGTTACTTCAGTAGCGTTCTGCACAAGTAAGGGGAACTCTGTGGAACTGTTATCATTGCCTGGGCCACAGTCCAGTGTACCCCCTGACTTGTGACAGAACTTAAGTTTCTGTGGGTTATTCCTGAGTAATAAAATGACCAGTGACAGTGTCTAATGCCCTCTAAACCTTAAAACTGCCCCTGGAAATGGTGATACTCTGAAATCAACAGAAATAAAGAGAAATTACATATTTTCAAAAACAATAAAAAATATCTTTTGTTACAAGTGATTGGAACTCTTTAACATTGGCTGTGTATAAATCCTTTGCATTACTGCTGGGTATAAATCTTTTGAATCTGCACAAAGTAATCTTGAAACATTCCTAATTTTAACACCTAAGATTAAATGTCAACCTAAGAATTTCTTAGGTTTCTCAGGTTACACTTCTTTCATTGTATGCAACTATAAATTTAATAATACAGGGCTGATTTCATATCTGACAAACTTTATTGACTTCAGAATATAAATACTGCTCAATTGAGTCAAACAGAAGATCCACCTAGACCAGCAATCTGTCACTGACAGTGACCCATATTGGATACATAGAGAAACAGTTTAAAAATCCAAGGAAGACAAAATCTTTTTCAGGTTTACTCTTCCAGCTTATGTCAAACATATTTTAAGCTAATACTGGGCAAAAAGCACTGTGTTTACCAGCCATTGATGGCCCTATCTCCTGTGAATTTCTCCAGTCTGTTCTGGAAATCACTTTTACTTTCAGCTTTCACAGCACTAAGCTGTACTGTCCCACAATATCATAGCATTTGGATGCCGGAGAGGGACTCTTCATCAGGGACTGTAGTGATAGGACAAGGGGTAATGGGTTAAAACTTAAATGGGAAGTTAGGGTCAGATATAAGGAAGAAGTTCTTTACTGTGAGGGTTGTGAGGCACTGGAACAGGCTGTCCAAAGAAGTGGTAAATGCTCCATCCCTAGCAGTGTTCAAGGCCAGGTTGGACAGAGCCTTGGGTGACATGGTTTAGTGTGAGGTGTCCCTGCCCATGGCAGGGGGGTTGGAACTGGATGATTTTGAGGTCCTTTCCAACCCTAACTATTCTATGATTCTATTTTTCTATTTTCCAATCATTGTAATAAGTACCTGTAATTAATTGTTATGATGCATTGTTACTTCTATAACTAATTGGTATATATATATATATACATATATATATAATTATTATTGCTAATTGGTAAAATTGACATCTATAAACTGCCACTGTAATTTCCTATTTACCCTCTTTATACTATTCATGATTCAATGATCAGAGTAATATGTATTGTTGTTGTAACTATTTATCCCTTGTAAAACAGTTTTTCAAAACATCATAAATCATCCTATCTTGAGGGACTTTTTTTCCAAGCTGGAAAAATCTGAGTTTGTTTATTCTCTTCTCATACAGAAAGGTTCCAAATCCCTGGCTATCCATGGTAGAATTTCCCTATTTATGCTTCTGCTATGGCATGGATGAAACCTTATATATAGTTCAAGCAGCGGGAGTCATCTGTATTTGCGTGGTGGCATTGTTTTTGTTCCTTCTTTTCTCTTTTACTGCATGTGGTTTATTTTTTCTTTTTGACTACTGCTATGTGGATACTTTCCTGAAAATATAACAACAAATGACTCCAAGATCTCTTTCTTAAGTGATAGCTCATTCAGAGACTATTTAGTTATGCACACACTTGGGATTTTCTCCCCATGTACAATTCTTTTCACTTTTTGTCAAGTAATTTTATCTGCCGCATTCTACCCTTCATTCAGTATCTTCAGATCTGATTCTCTACCATTTTAAATTAAACTATTATGAGTAATTTTTTGTTATCTGAAGACCTTGTTACCTCATTACTCATCTTTTTTTCCATACTTTTTATTTCAGATTCATGCTGAACAGCATGCAACCTAGCATAGATCTCTGTGCACTCTGTTGGTAAACTCCTTAAAAAATGTAGTTATTTCTGCTTTTTGAGAAGCTGGAATGAGCACAGATCACTCACAGCTTCTTAGAATTAGGCTCCTAGGAAAAAGTGGAATATGATCTTCAGTTTGGTAAATCTGGTCCTTTACGTAGTTTGCTTTTTTACAATTAGAACAAAATAAACCACAAAATTTAATTTCAGACAGGGGATTTCATTATTTAACTTTTCTTTTTAATATTTAAAGAAAAAATATTAAAAATCTGATTTGGTTATACATATGGGTCTCTCTGTTTTTTACTTCCAAACCCAGGAAACTTTTAAATCACCTAACCCTAATCTAAAGCCTGTCAGCCTTTTTTATTTTAACAGGCAGAAATTTCTATTCCTTATGTCACACAGAATAAACTGCTTAATTCATTCTACAGCTACATCTCCATCAGTGATAGATGAGAATTTGTCAGGGACTGTAGTGACAGGACAAGGGGTAATGGGTTAAAACTTAAACAGGGGAAGTTTAAATTGGTTATAAGGAGGAAATTCTTTCCTGTTAGGGTGGTGAGACACTGGAATCGGTTGCCCAGGGAGGTTGTGAGTGCTCCATCACTGGCGGTGTTCAAGGCCAGGTTGGATGAAGCCTTGTGTGGGATGGTTTAGTGTGAGGTGTCCCTGGCCATGGCAGGGGGGTTGGAACTAGATGATCTTGAGGTCCTTTCCAACCCTAACTATTCTATGATTCTATGATTCTAGAAGTCAGTTAGCGCCATAAAAAGTTCCCTCTACTTGCCCTTATTATGGGACATAGTAGTCAGGGAAGAACTACTCAGAAATAAAATGGACCACGTTTTCTCTGATGTTCTTTCCCTTTTAACTGTGCTTTGGAGAATCAGGAAACAAATTCTGTTTGTCTCAAAATTCTTGGTGCTCTGGGCCTGTAAGCACATCAGAAAAGATAAAGATGGTGTGATTCCTAGGAGATACAGTGAAGTTGGTATGGAAATATAATATTGGAAAGAAAGTAAGATTTCATAATGAAGCTTCATATATTGGCAAAGTATTTGCATTAAAGTATTTCTTTTCAGACTCTAAGATCTAACTTGTTGGAACTTGTCATGTTGGAATATGGTTACAGGAACAGAAGTCCTAAGTTTTAGAAAGAATGTGATGTGTTCCTTCCTGAGGCATTTCAGTGAAGGTGTGAAACTATTCTGTGGGCTTTAAAGATGTATCCACAAAACTTTTCCATAACTATTGCTCAGTTTTAAATAAGTCTGGAAAAGCTGTATTTGTAATTTTATTAATTCTAGTTTTGGTTTTGATTTCTGCATAGAATAGACATAAATAGTCATTTATTTAAAAATCAATATCATAGAGGGAGCAAATTGCTTTTATGTCTTTACAGTGTTATGGCTCACAGTATTATTGTAGTAAATGCAGAAATGTTACCACAGTTTAAATCAGAAGAGAGCATTATTAGAAGTTGTTTATAGGCAGTGAGCTCAGCAAACAGCAGTAGCATTATGGAAAATGAAACCACATTGATGATGTACTTTGTCATCTAATCATTCTCTGCAGTTTGTTAAAAATTATATTTAAGTGTGTTGGCTAACAGCTGGACAATACCTTTTACCATACATCCTTTTAAATAATATGTATTCTACTTTTTTATATAAAAACTGTTATCTAACAATAATGATTCCCGATTCTCATTAGAAATAATAATACCCATCTATTCAAGATTGTTCCTTCTACTTACTGGGGTTTGAACAATTGTTTTTTATTGTTCTGAGCCAATGACCACAGAATTCTTCCCAGACTTACCAAGAGTAATGGCTAGGAGAGTCTAGCTCTGCAAATGTGACATATTAATACCTAAATGCATTTATACTACATTCCTCTAACAAGTCACATGGGATTCTATTGCACTGCAAGTAAAGGGTAGCCCATAGATTTAATGCTTCAGCACAAACAGGATTTAGGGGACACAGGCCATCACTGATTTTTACTTGTTTCAGGAGGGCTATGAGGTAATAAAGGAAGGTGACCTTTTTCTGTGTGTTGGTTGTACCTCTCCTTATTCCATGTCCTTACTCTCCATGGCATGTGGATTCAGCAGCCCCTCAAGCCCTCTCTTTGGCATGCCCATGTCTGTCCAGAAAAAAAGATATGAAGTTTTTCTTTTCACAATAGTTTTCATTGAGGAAATAGGATTTTGGCCTTGTTTATCAAGCAGAAAATTCCACATTCTTCTTACCTGGACTGACACCTTTCCTTTCACATTAACACTGCTTAGCACTGAGAATGTGTGGTGGACTCTAATCCTCCTCTTCTGAAGCCCAGCCTGATCCAGTCTGGCACAGTGCTTAAAATAACTGTCTGGTACAATGACAGTAAGGTGTGCTGCAGATCCAGGCAATTGTTTAGCTGTGAGTTAACACAGAGCATATTTTTGTTTTTACCCACACCCGAACTGCAGTGAGACAAGTGCTGGTCCTGCTGTGCCTGTGGCTGACATCACCAGAAGTAGAAGATAAGGTTGTAAGGGCTTCAGAACTCCATTCAATCATTTGGCATGATTAGGTCTGCTTTAACTTGTGAATTGCACATGTTCCCATGAAGTTAAGCCCTTCTGCAGAATTCACCAGAAGTACTTCCAGTGATCAGACTTTTATAGAACCTGTGATTTATTGTGTTTAACTCAGCTTGGAAAATGAAGTCGTACTGCAGTTTTGAGCATCAGTAAAAAAGGTTGGGATTCATAATTCATCAAAATGGAGTTAAAGGTTCAGCTGTCATAGGTTCCTAGAGTTATCTTTTTAAAATAGTGACTATTTAATAATTTTTTATGTCCATTTATTTTAAAATATCTAAATGAACAACAGAAGCCATTCATTCAACTGTATTACCATCATGACTCAATGTACTTAATCAGGTGCATAATCTTAGCAAGGGAAGAGTTCTGTTCACTTTAAAGGTGCTGTTTTTGTGCTTAGCTTTAGGCACATTTAAGCATTTTGCTATGCAGGGGGTGATATTTTAAGAAAAACACAGTTTCTGTGCAAAAAATAAATATTCAGGTATCATATATAATCTACTTCAACCAATTACAAATAAAAAGAATTCCAAATATATAAAAAAAGATGTATATTTAGACTATGGGTTTCTTGCTATGAGAAATTTTGAATAATATGTTTAATTATTTGGATGTGTCATTTTACACTCCCAGGCAAGAGTTTTTCCGGGGGATTTCATATGGACATTGACAAACTTCTTGCTTTACAACTTGACTGAGATACTGCTGCAATGGCACAGACAATTTGTAGTTGGAGTAAAACAACTTTGTGTATCAGGAAGTCCAGTTATTCACTTAGGAAGTAATTTCTTATTCTTCATATGGATAAGGAAAAATTAGCATGTTGTAAGATTTATATTTTGTGCATTGATATTGTGGAAAAAATTATACAAATGATGATCAATGGACTAACAGGAATGGACACGTTAGGAGAGAGAAGGAAGAGTTCCAATAATAGAGAACAGGGAGAAGTAGGCAGGAAGAGAGCACGTGTATAAGCATAAATTTTGTAGCCTAGCATTGAAACCATTCAGCTTGACGTAAGACATAACTGAATTAGATCTTAAAGATTACATTAGGTTTAGTAAGATGCTATTTTGAATAGTTCATTAAGTAACTTGCATTGGCATTTTGGTAAGTAATTAATGCTGAATTTCATATAGAATATTTTAAGTATTAGGATTTTATTCTTACAGATAAGATGACAGTTACAAAATTTTATCTCTGCTTTTAATTCCTCTGAATTGGGCTATCAGAAAAAATATGTGTTTTATAGAAAATGGGGACAGGGATTTACTCAATTTTATATTTCTCATTGTTATATAATTCAGTTCAGTATTGAAAAAGGACATGTCAGAGAAGTCACTGGTGGCTTTTCGAAGAAAATTTCACTGCAGTGGTGTCAGTTGTACGGAGCTGCTTCTTGTTGACACATAAGAAAAGAGAGAACCAATTTTTAGTGATTGTTAGTTTCTAGGTGAGTATGAACTGATAATTAAAGTCCCTCCTATTTAGAATTGTGTCCTGGATTCAGCAGTAGCAGTCATTTTTTCTCTGTCTTAGTAGCTGCTGCAGTGCTGTGGTTTTGACTTTCAGCCTGGGAACAGCGCTGATAACACCAATGTTTTCAGTTGTTGCTCAGTAACGTTCACTCTGACCAAGGACTTTCCAAGCCTCATGCTCTGCCAGGGAGGAGGGGAAGCCGGGAGGAAGCAGAGACAGGGCACCTGACCCAAACTAACCAAAGAGGTATTCCATACCACAGCATGTCATGCCCAGGATGTAGAACTGGGGGCAGTTACCCGGAAGAGCTAGATCACTCCCATGGTCAGGCTGGGTATCGGCCAGTGGTGTTGAGCAGTTGCATTCTCTTCCCTTGTTATTTCCGTTATCATTATTATTATTGGTGGTAGCAGTAGTGATTTGTGTTACACCTTAGTTACCAGACTGTTCTTACCTCAACCCGTGGGAGTTACATTCTTTCGATTCTTCTCCCCATCCCTGCAGGAGCGGGGGTGAGGAAGGTTTGTGTGTGTGTGTGTGTGGTGTGTGTGAGAGAGCGAGCTGCGTGGCTGGGCTTAAACCATGACAAATTGTAAACCTAGCTCTTCAACAAAATGTTCCTTATGGCAGAAATACTTCTGACTGCATAAATAGGAATGTGACAGGAGCGTACTATCGCTTGTATTAAGTTAAGCAACAGAAATAGTTATAAAAACAGTTATGCTTTCCATCAAAATTTATACATAAATAATGAGCATTAATCAATTCTTTCTTCTATCTGCATCCTGTGCCAGCCTTCAGACTTTACGCAATGTTGTGATGTGAATGAAATGTATGTGTGCATTCAGCATAAATATTTATGAATTTTACTGAATATTCAGTATGGTCAATCCCAGATTAAATAACACTCAGACCATAAATATGACTTTTGTCACTCAGTTCCTCCTCCTCCCTCCATAAAGAGAAGGAAAAAAACCAAAATCACATTTGTCTCATTCACATTTAACAAATACGCATTTAGCCTTAGAGCCTTGAACACCCCTTTGTTCATACACCCTCTGTAGTTTTAATCCCCAAACCATTATCAGACTGAAAACACTACAGCATTTTGTAGTATGAAGCATCTTTAGTCCTTCCTAAAGTGGCTGCTCTTCTGTTTTCATAGGAGAATATGGCAAGCAGGGACAAAAGGTAGTCAAAACTTGCTGACTTGATGGCTGTTGTCTTATATCTATTTTTAGGTTGAAGCTGAGGTTGCTCTAGACTCTTGAGTAGATTTCAGAAAGACGATTGGTTTGTGTTGATCTATTCAGTAATTACATAGGATGCTAGTTTTAGCAAGAAATAAAGTTTCTGAATTATGTTATTCTTTCCGGTTGAGGCCTAAAAATAATTTCCAACTTTGATAACCGTTTTCTTTGCAGCACATATTCTATCATTTAAAAGAACTGTGGACTTTATAACCCCAGGCACCTCCTTCCTGCAGTATATTTGCCAAAACAGGCTTATCTCACTCTTCTGTGATCATTTCAAAATCATCTGATGTGCCTTGGGCCAAAAACAATAAAAGATGTTCCTTCAGTGAAACATGTTATTCAGGCTGTTTTCAAGACTGGCAGGCTCCCAGGATTTCTTTTTCTTTTTCTTTCTTCCCCCTCCGCTTCAATGTTCTACCTCTAAGAAAGTCAAAACCCGGAGACATAACATTCCAGATTAAGATTCTCCATGAAATGATGTCCTATTTAAAACAGAAAAAAAGACAGGGGAGATAAGGAAGAGAGGTAATTACACAAATACTGTGATGTGATGTTCTATTTGCTTTCTCCCCATGACACTACACCTATGACAGTCCTCCTGCCATTTACGGGGAAGACAAGATGTCACTTAAGTGTTCTAGGTCTTGAGGCTATCAGTCAGCATTGAGACCCTTTCTGGAGCAACTCCAGTAACATGTCTCTGTTCTTTATTTTTGGTAAAACATGGAGAATTTAAATGCTGGTTGACTGAATACAACATGATTTAGGAACAAAAGCCATTCTTTCCTTTCTATGTCAGGGTCTCAAATATATGATAGCACAAATTCCCTTCTGTCAAACATGGATAAAACCTCTTGAGGAAATGACCCTACCCTGATGTTGAGAGGATGAATTTTCTATATATAAAATGACTGCCATAATGAAAGAGACTTTGTGAGTGCTGAGACAGACAGACTGACCCATTAAAATAACCAAGATTAGAAGTATGTGTCCTCTGTCATTCTAAAAGTAAATAATTAAGTCCTTTGTGTCATGAACTGATTTTTAGATTTGCATAGGACTCTTCTAAAAAAACCCCATTTTACCCAGATTGGTACCAATGATTACGATCTTCTGAAAGAATTCAGCTGTGTGCTTGGAGTTGCTGCCTTTTATCTTTTACCCTTTGGTTCCTTTTCCATTATAGATGTTGAGAAAGATATCTTTGCTTGTTTCAAAGTTCAGGGTTATTTTTCCTTGGTTGGATTGTGTTTTTACCAGAGCTGTAATAGTTGTTATTATTTTTCAGTCCTTTAAGTTTCTTGCTAGGGGAAAATAAAATGCGTAAGTGATATATTCAAAATACTAGTTTTCAGACTTCTTTAATGGTGTTTCATTAAGTGCATCTTTACCTACAAACTGTTTAAAAATCATAAAGCAAGTTGTTTGACTGTTCTGGTATTCTTGTTACTCTATTGAATTCCATCTAGTTTATGAATATTCTGGTTTCTGTCTGGAAAAGGGAGAGTTCATTCTTGTCTTTTATACCTACATGCTATTATAATATAAATAATAAATCATATAAATGTTTCAAACATTTCTCTTATTAAAGGCAATTTTTTTTCCTGAAAAAAGGCCAAACAAAAAAAATAAACCAAGCGCAGTCTGAAAGAACTAAATTATTTTTTTAGATTTCTTCTACATGTTTTAAAACCAAATTAATTTAGAAATCTGAAAGTTGTTAAAAAAGAATTTCAACTACAAGCCACATTAAGGATTTCAGGAGTTCATTTGAATAGTTTAGACTTTTCCTGGGTAAAAGTCAAAAGAACTGGAAAAATACCAGCACTAACACACAGACTATTGCTGCGCCAGTTGCTGCGCTTGCTACAACAGAGCTAAATTGGTTATTCTTAAGCCTCCACCATGAACATATATTTAGCATTTTTAAAATACTTTTCTTTGGCTGTGAGGTGGTTTTGTAAGATGTGCTATGGAAATCTAAGGCACAGAAAAATCTTTGAAATCATCAGTGCTTGAACATAAGTAATGAAAGCAGGCTTTAAATTGTCTTGCAGAGAAATGATACTTCCTGCTGAGCTGACCCCTTCTATGACACTATGTAAGTGGATTTTTTTTTCCTGTTTATGATCTCTATTTGCTTTAGTACACTTCAAAGCTGTGTTCTATAACTTCAAGACAGCTCCAGAAGCTTTCATCTTCACGACCTTGTATGCTTTACTTAATTAAGTGATGTACAGTTTTTAAGATCTGGAGTCTGGACATAAAGGATTACATTAAATGACACAGAGCTGATCTGATCCGAGGTGCCATATGATGTGGTTATTCTCATTTTGATCTCAGTTAAACAATGATATGCTTCTAACTGTCAAATATAGATTACTTTTTCCTAATTCTTCTCACATACAAGGAATTATTTCTTGTTATGAAGCAGCAATTTTACAGTAATTTATTTGGATTGCATATAGTCTGAATATGTAAAAAATGTACTCTGAATACACAAGGTATTATCAATTCATGTATATGAGTACATGCTATGAATATATAAAAGAATACTTTCATCATGAAGAAAGATAAATAAATCTTTTAAAAGAACATATTTTTTCAACTTTCAAACAAAACCAGAAGTCCACTTGATTGAGAGCGAGCCATCTTAAACCCACTACATACAGGGAAAGAACCCTCTGCCTTAAATATATTTCTAATCCGTTTCAGATGCCAAGATCATACAGATCCACTTTCAAGAACTGCCTTCACAGACGCATATAACTTTTCAAAGAGTAGCCTTCTCAGAAAGTTATACATAGGTTGAAATAATGTGATGTACTATATTTAGTACTGAGTGAATTGTAAATGCTGCATGATAAACACAAACCCCTTGTAGGGAATTTTTCTCTTTGTTCATCTCTTTATTGCATTATCCATTATTGACAGTCTGTTAAGAAAGTAAGAGTAGCATTTCATCTTAGCAACCACTTTCAGAAACTATCTGCCTGAATCTGTTGATATGACACACAGCAAATATTAACAGTGAAAGGAAAGAAAAGCTAGTATTTATGATAATCTGTATGCTAGCAGAAGGTTATGTAGTCTCAATATGTGTGTCATCACAGAAATGATTTCTGTGATTTTAGCTCTAAAACACTAACTTTGAGGGCAACACGTGTGTTAGACAAGCATGTGAGCATATTTTAAAAAGTCTTCAGAATCTCCTTTTGTGGTCCAGCAGATCGTGTTAAAGCAAGAGTGCTAATGCAACCTGAAAGTAGAAATTTTTATCCAATGTGATATTAGAATCTGTTGACACTAATTTATATCCTGAATTTGGTTGAAATGTAAAGAAAATGCTGAATTCAGAAAAATTGTGATTAGGAAATGTTAAAATATAGCTATGCACTTAGTTGCAACGTGCAATTAAATACTACTTATATTTCAGCATTAAGGAGATTTATTTTCACTTGTCAGCACAACGTATTTATCTGACTTTGATGTGAAACTAAATCTCTCCATATTGTCTCTCAGGAGTTGTGGATCAAGTGGCTGACTGTGTGGGCTAGCCTCCTCAGCTGAATTGCCCGTAAGTATAAAAGTTGTTCACCCTGGATATAAAATACAGCACAACAGCTTGACATAAACTTGCCTCCTTAAATGAGAACTCACTTGTTATACCTGGGCAGGTTATACCAGGTTATACCTGGGCAAAGAAATGCCTCCTTGGTGATTCTGATCATGCTTAGGTATGGTAAAGTTAGTTAACTTCACAATCTTATCAAGAACAACAGAATTATTTAAGGATATTCAGACATACTTGATAAATTGGGAAATTTGACAATAAAAAAACCCCATCAAAAACAACAACAACAAAAAAATAAAGGTTATTGCTTCAGATTAATGCAGAGGCTGGTGGGTTTTTAAGGTTCAAAGAGTTCCACGCACTTTAAAATTTCAGTATATGCATCTAGTTCTGTCTACATATGACCCAGAATTCCTTACATGGGAGAAATTTTAATTTGGCCACCAAATAATTCCTTGCCTAACCCTGTAAGTTTCACCAGTTCCCTAAGAAAGTCCTTAGAATCTTGAGCGGTAGAAGAAATTTGGAGGCATAATCTATTCTCTCCATATCTTTATTATTTCATCATTTGGATGGGCCAGTAATGACTGCCAGTGGTAAAGGTTTATTGGAAAGATTAGTTAATATTTATATAACGTTTGGAATGTATAATAAATTGAATTTCAGGCTTTGTTTAGGCAGCAGATGGAATTATCAGGCATATTCATTTAAGCAGCTGTACTGGAGACTAAGCATCCTAGAATTTATGTAGGGAAAAAATACATACATAGAAGAAATGAAACTGCCTTCTCTGACAGAAAGCTATTTGTTCACCTCATGTAATGGAAAATAGTAGAAGACAGATGATTGGTTGGGCTGAGGAAACAATTGTCAGACAAATATGGAAGGTGAATGTAAGCTAAAAACAACCAGCTAGAAAATATACATTAGATGTTAAATTCAATCCAGCATCTGAGCCTATTGAAACTGATACAGGCTGTGGGAGAAGTTGCTGGCCAGGCACCGGCGACTCTACCCCACCCTTACAGAAGGACTATTCTCTCATGGGTAGATCAGCTTAGATCAAGAGTTTGAGAGGAGTTCCATTTGTAACCAGGTTGTTGTAAAGTCTACTTCAAAGAGATTGTGCGCGTACATTCGTGTGTTTGTATAGAACAGGACACAGGACAGGAGAATTTTCTTTCAGTGTATAATGAAAGGCAAATGATTAATGATTTAGGATTCTTTTCACACTGCGGTAAAAATTAATTAAAGTTGTGCTGCCTTTAGGCAATTCCATGCTTACAGTGATAAATATGGAAATGTTCTGCATTCTGCAGAATAAAAACCATTGTCTTTACAACACACAGAAATTCATTGTATCCACATCAAGTTTTATGTAAACACTCTGAAATTCAATTGGTAAGGGTTCAGCTGAATGTCTCTCCTTGATTAAAGAAAAGCAATACTGGCGGTAGAATCTTCAATAGCAATTACATTTTCTCACTTAAAAAAGAATTGGAAAGACAAGATTTTTGTCATCTGTGGGCATAAGGGCAAGTGAGTGAAAGAGGAAGGATTGAAAAAAAACTTTCAGTAGCTAAGTATATTACAATTACTCTGAATGTGTGGCAAGGTATTTTTGGTATTGTTTATTAAACTTAATGTGTTAGATGAGAGCTCTGAATCTGTAATCACAAATAGGCGCAAAACCTCTTACCTCTTCTCTGAAGCTACCAGAGTAATCTTCTTTTTTATTGACACAGAGATGTAAATCCCCTTTTCAAATCGCAGTGGCTATCTCTCTATTATCATATTAAATAAAAACTCTTGGTACCAGTTTCAAATTTCAACATAACTTTGAACGCAACTGCAGCTTTCTTTTCCTCCATTCCTTTCTATTTTTTTGCTTTTTGTAGTTGCCATCTTGAGGATGTTGTGAGCACTCCTGGTTTTACATTTCCTCCTGCACAGCAGCTGCAGAAGGCTGTCCTAGAACCTGTCCTAGGACCACACGGAGCTCTTACCTCCTCCTTTGACTATCCCCTCAAATCAACCTTTGCCATGCTGCCAGGAGTGACTTGTTCAGAAAGTGCCTTTCATCTGCTTTCTGCTTGCTCACCTGTCCTTCAGGCTCATAAACCCTGCTGCAGCTTATAATGATGATAAAGTAAACCAAGGTAAAAAAAAAAGAAAAAAGCATATTGAAAATCCTCTTCATTAGGAACCTGAGTATGCCTCAGCTATTCATACTGAAAAATGCTTCAATATTGCTCCCGATTTACTGTTGAGTGTGTGTAGGTCTGTCTATGGCAAATGCACTACAGAATTTAATTGGCTAAATGAGAATAGAAATATTCTCAGAAACATGTCTTGTTCCCTTAGGAAACTGAGGGTAAAAGGAAGAAAAAGGAAAAAAGACTGTAACTGAGAACTAAGCATGTAACTGCTTGCCGGAGAGAAAACAGAATTGTCTGCAGAGCCTGAAGTATCAGCAGTGGGTGGGGAGCTGACTCTGTGCCCTCCTGCAGCTATGTCTGTATTTTATCTTTTGAGTAAACTATTCTTGTGTCCTTGCTATGTTGACTGTCTATCAAAAGAGACTTGCGCAACAGTACCAAGTCACTGTAACTACAAACATCAGTGCAATTTCTACCTGAAGGGGCAGTCCTGTCTTAAGTCCTATTCTTAAGAATTAAGAAAAGATACAATCAAGGCATGGAGAGAAAGATATAGTGGGTTCATGCATATAAAGCAAAACACAGTCACCATTTTTGGCATGAAGGAAAATTCTCGTGTTATATGGGTAACGATGATATGGAACTAAAAATTCTAGAAAACTGACAGATGACTTTTTAGCACCTCCAAGGGTGAATGTTTTGATGTAGGTGTAATGTGTTAATGAATTAGCTTTTCAAATTCAAGTAGAGCAAATCTGCCTCATTCCAGTGCTAGAGCACAGAAAGTATTAGTTCAGACCTAAAAACTATTGTATACTTTAGAAAACTATGACATGAGTGGAAATTTCCACTTAGTCAGCAGCAAGCAGATTTTTGGCACAGGGTTCAGAAGTGACAGTAAGTAAAATACATGCTTGAACAGGAAAGCAAAACCATTTAGAAAGAGATAAGAACACAAGCCAAACTTGCTTGTGAAGAGTGCTTTGAGCTAGGTTACAGGAGGCCTCTGACCAAACCTACTTGGTAATATGTGTGCCCTTGGGATACATTGATGGCTGCCCAGCAGATTTTCCTTCTCCCCTTGGAGTAGAACTAGATCTGTCCTTGAAAATCCTCTTACGAATCTTAGAAGCCAAGTACTATCAGTGGGTGAGGACATTAAATCTGCTTAATTCTGAAAACAGAAATCTTTAAATCAAAATAGGAAAGATTGTCTGACCAAAAGTGAAAAAAAAAAACCAGAATGCTGGAAATGTGTGCACGTTATCATGGATCCCTTTTTAGTGGGGAACATTGGGAACATTCAAGTTCAGCATCCATCTTCCTCAGTTACTGTCTGTAGCCACACCAGCCTGTAGGCTATAGCTTAACAAGTGGCTTTTCTATGCCTGCTCTGCAGTTTGCAGCCCATTCAGTTTTGCCTCTGCCTTTGCAAGGCCCTGATGTAAACCACATCATTGAGATGATGTACGTTAAAAAAGAAACTCCTCTTGAAAAAGGGAGAAGAAGTGAGAGGCATTATTGGATATAACTGTTTACACTGGCAAGGGAACTGTGAATTGTCTTAAATGGCTGGCAGCAGCTCAACCTCTCTGAGGCAGGGGAATGAGTGAGTGTTTGCACTTACAGGCAGTAATTACAGCTGCTGCTCATTCCCCACTCTGGAGAAATTAAACTGCTCCTGATTTAAGCTGTAGTTTCATGGTACAAAGTGTTACGTCTCAGTGCTTGTTGACTTTATTTTTTTCTCCTTCGCTCCCTGCAGCACCTCCCCCTCTTTGTGCTGTGTCAGCGCAAGTCTTTGTTCATGTTAGGCGAATTGGGAATTAGGGAACTAATCTGACTTTAAAAAAAAACAACCCGATTACTTCTTTGCCTATAAACCCTGTGATGTGAGGAATGAGGACTTAGTGTACAGAATGAAATTACTGTAGCATCCCTTTTGGTGTTAGTAAACTTGGGCTTATTACACAAGTCTAGCAGGCAGCTGTTTTCTGTGCTGCACAGAGATAATGGAGTCGCAGGAAAAATGGTGTAAAAAAGCACAGCTATCCATCAATTCCATCCTTTCTGCTAGGCACACTGTCACTAAATATTAATAAAGCTTTATTGTTACTCAGCTTTAAACCTCCAATATCAGCAGTCCTATGCCATAACTAAGTACAAATCTTATTAGGAAAGAGCATTACCTTTTATATTTTCCCTTAAACAAGAAATATTTCACTCTTGTATTCATCAACAGAAACGCTTACTTCAATATACAGTTTATAAACATTAAAAGAAAATAGGTGAGGCTTATAGGATTTAAGCACACTTTTCATTATTTTTTTGGCAGGATTTAGCTCCTGCATGTTACTTCAAATGTCCTTCTTGAATATACTTTTCTTCAGTTTTGGTATTGAAAGAAGACTGAAAAAAAATAAAAATCTGTCTTCCCTGAGCTGCATTTTCTCAAAAAATCAGCAAGACCTGATGTCAATTACAGGATTAAAGAGCTGTACAAACATTGTACAATATGATAAAAGGCATCTTCAATGAATGTTTTCTAGATAGACTATTATTTCTGTCATGAATATTTCAGTTATAAATTTTTTAAAATTGACTCTAATTAAGAGGCATGGTAAGAAGAAAGTGGTTATAACTTAATTTCCCTTTGACTGGCCTTATCACGTATTCAGCAGCAAATTATTTCTTTTCTTGACACAAACATGATGTTTGCTGGTGTCAGTTAGTGCCAATACACAGACAGATGCTTATGGGCTGAAAGGTTAGCATACCATGCATTGTGCCTTTGCAGTGACAAGCAAAATTTGCTCCTTTGTCTTTACAGAAAATTTTTTCTCTTTTCCAAAGACAGGAAAACACACAAACTTTTTTTGATTTTATTGACAGATTAAAAATTTACTTTTAAAATACATGATCCTTATATACAAACTTTTTTTTTTTTTCACTCTGTTGCAACCTGTTAAAATTTTAATCCTGATGGGGATAGGGTGAGAGAAGTCAATAATACTTTGATTGAACAAATGTCATGCAAGTAGTTTCATAGAATAAGTATCTCATCAAAGAAATCCTCCTAGCAGGGGTTTAGTGTGTTGTGTCCTCTGACAACTATTGCTAGTCTCTTTAGGATGCACTAGAACATCTCTATAGAAGGAAAGATGACAAATTCACTGACCTCAGTATAAATGCTCTAAAGATGAAGGCTTGAAAATCATGATAAAAAGGAACATTTGCCAGTAAATATCAGGAAAGAATGGAAAGTTTCACTTATCTGAGAAGATAAAATTTACTGACTAATAAGAAACCTGGGCTTCTGGGGGCCAGCTGTCAGAGAAGAGCATCTTCAGTCTTAGGCTCTCCAAGCTGATGAAGAGGGCTTTAAACTAAAGTTGCCAAGGCAGGGGAACCTCAGTCCATCCCACTCCTACAAGCCTGATGCCATTGACAAGATATGCCCAGAGCCTGGAGGGGGATCAGAGGCTAACAGGAGAGCAGCACAAAGGAATTCCAGCCACTCTAGCCAGTAAGTTTGGAATTCCAGCTACTCTATCCAGTCAATTGGATTCATCCAGGACTAACTTAACTACCTCTATGCCAACACATGTAGCATATATAACACGCAGAGAATTGTCAACAGCTTGATGTTCAAGTGGAGGCCGGTGATGAGTTGTGCTCCTCAGGAGTTGGTACTGAGGCCGGCATTGTCTAACATCTTTGTCAACAACACAGTTGGTGGGATTGGGTGCACCCTCAGCAGGTTTGCTGACAAAACCAAGCTGTGTGGTGCAGTTGACACACTGGAGGGAAGGGTTAGGATCTGGAGGGAAGTTGACAGGCTTGAGAGATGGGCCTGTGCGAACTTCACGAAGTTCAACGAGGCCAAGTGCAAGGTCCTGCATAGAGGTTGGGACAATCCCAAGAACAGGTACAGGCTGGGTGGAGAATAGATTGAGAACAGTCCTAAGAAGAACTTGGGGATGTTGATTAATGAGAACATCAAGGTGAGCCAGCAACATGCACTTGCAGCCCAGAAAACCAACCATATCCTGGGCTGCATCAAAAGAAGTATGGCAGAGGTTGAGGGAGGTGATCCTGCCCCTCTACTCCACTCTCTTGTAATACTGCATTCAGCTCTGGGGCCTGAACATAAGAAGGACATGGACCTGTTAGAGTGAGTCCAGAGGAAGCATCATGAAGAAGGTCAGAGTACTAGAGCACCTCTCATATGAAGACAGGATGAGAGGAAGAAAGTTTTTACTGTGAGGGTAGTGAGACACTGGCACAGGTTGCTCAGAGAAGTTATGGTTGCCCCATCCCTAGAAGTGTTCAAGGCCAGGCTGGATGGGTCTTTAAGCATCATGGTCTAGTGGAAGGTGTCCCAGTTCATGGCAGGAGGGTTGGAACCAGATGATTCCTTCCAACCCAAACCATTCTATGATTCTGTGATTATGAAGACTGTAAAATCACTGAGAAATTGGGAAATCAAGTGTACTTTATTACCCGCCAAAGCTGTGGTACAGCTAGATCAATGCAAAAAGTAAACTGAAATAAAGCCACGGCAATTCCTTGTCAAGATTTCAGCATCAAGCAAAAATGCAGCAACAAATGAAGCAAAACTGAAGCAGATTAGAAGCTTTTGACAGTTTCTGAGTCAGCTGGTGGCAGTTGCCTGCATGGAAGTTTGCACAGCATCTAGCCAGCAGTTCATATATGCCATTGCTTTGTATATATTATTCTTTCTTTTTTGCTTATATTATAACTTCACAGAGAAGGCTGCATTTTCAGCCAATGAGCAAAGAATGTATCAATAGGATATTCATAGAGGATTGATGCATGGTTCAGCAAGAGGATTACAAAATGGTTTTTTTGTCTGTAATTTTTCAAGTGCTGAAAAACTATCTTGGGTAGAATGATTACAGCAAGAGAAACTAATTAAACAGATTTGTTTCCCATGGAGTGTCTCAAGTGTAATAATCTCCATGTAAATGCCGTTTTCACATAATCAGAAAAAGTCCCTTTACAACCAATCCCTCCCTGAAAAATTGTAAATAAATAGTGGAGGCTGTTGGTGGATTCATTTGTTTGAGGGTTGCATTTTTTTTTTCAGCATTCAAACATAATCAAATGCTTTAAGAAAACTAAAAACTAAAAATTAAAAATTAAAATTGATAACCCAACTTTTTACCCTGCTGCTGAATCTTCTGTTTGATGCTGCAGTGTTCTTGAAACAAAACGAGGACTTTATACACACAAAAGCTGCAGTATTGAGGTGGCAAAGTCAAGCACTCAGAAGATAAAAAATGTCATTTTAGGTTCCCATCTGCATCTTATTTTGTTACTATCTGGCTGTTTCTATTATTAGCTATTTTTTGATAACATCTATTTTTTATTATATTATTTTGGCATATTTAAACATGTCTTCCTCTCCTCCCCCGTCTTTCATGACATAGACACACTGTTAAAAAGTCCTTATTTTTAAAAAATTATTCCTGACACACTGTCATGCTGTTTGTACTACTTGTAGCATGCTCTGGAATCACATTTACAACTGTATCATCAGGTCTTCCTGTTCTTGAGCAAGCCACCACAGCAGGTCTGCCTGCAAACATAGTCCCAAACATAGCTAAGCTGTTTGAGCCTTATTCTTCATCTGGGTCCTAACTATCATTCGTGCTTGTTTTATTCACACTGCGTATTATTCATATGCAAAGCAAAACCTTTCTATGATGCAGGGTCTTTTCAGGCAGCTCTGCAATAGCAAAGGTATGTGAGAAAGAGCTGTGGTGGCAGGAATGGGAATGGTGATGACAGCCTCATTGAACCTGGCAAAGCTGAGAGATGTCATAGAATCATAGAATAGTTAGGTTTGGAAAGGACCTTAAGATCATCTAGTTCCAACCTACCTGCCATGGGCAGGGACACCTCACACTAAACCATATTACCCAAGGCTCTGTCCAACCTGGCCTTGAGCACTGCCAGGGATGGAGCATTCACAGCTTCCCTGGGCAACCCATTCAAGTGCCTCGCCACCCTCACGGTAAAGAACTTCTTCCTTAAATCCAATCTAAACTTCCCCTGTTTAAGTTTGAACCCGTTACGCCTTGTCCTGCCACTACAGTCCCTAAAAAAAAGTCCCTCCCCAATATCACTATAGCCTCCCTTCAGATACTGGAAGGCTGCTATGAGGTCTCCACTCAGCCTTCTCTTCTCCAGGCTGAACAGCCCCAACTTTCTCAGCCTATCTTCATACGGGAGGTGCTCCAGTCCCCTGATCATCCTCGTAGCCTTCCTCTGGACTTGTTCTAACAGTTCCATATCCTTTTTATGTTGAGGACACCAGAACTCTACACAATACTCCAAGTGAGGTCTCATGAGAGCAGAGGGGCAGGATCACCACCTGCTGGTCATGCTCCTTTTGATGCAGCCCAGGATACGGTTGGCTTTCTGGGCTGTGAGTGCACACTGAAGCTGGCTCACGTTAAGTTTCTCATCGGCCAACATCCCCAAGTCCTTCTCCACAGGGCTGCTCTGAATCTTTTCTCTGCCCAACCTGTAGCTGTGCCTGGGAAAAGGACCAAGGTTCCTTTCCCAAGAAAACGACCAAGGTGCTGGTGGGAGAAGGATGGGAACATTATCATTCTTGAAGATGTGGCAGGATTGCAGGGCAGGACAGTATGGTTGACAACTAGGATGGAAGTAAAGACTTCAGGTTTTGTATGTCACCATACTATAGGGTAGGATAGGTAACATGCTTCCCTGTTACACTGCCACACTACCAGCAAATAACTTATTTTTCTAGAATACCTCTTATACTGTAATCTGTCTGCAAAATATAGCTCTCCTCTACTCAATATTTTCTCTTAAAGTAGCATACAGAATTCCTGCACTTTTACGTTGTTGTAAAACTTGGATTGGACTTTTATTAATTCAAGAGTAATAATCTGGCATGGAACAAAGACATAGGTACTGGGAATTATCAAGTTTAACTGAGATGTCAAGGTGAATAGACTATACCCACAGGATAATAATCCTAGTTATCAGTGTAAATGCAACCTATATGCCCCAAAAGTTGGATAATATATTCTATTGGTTCTTATACTGTATTACACTGAACCTAGACCTCAAAATCTAAATGAAAACAAATTTCAGTGAAGAGAAATGTAAAAATGTGTCCCATCACTACAAAAGTATTGGTTTGAGCTCAATAAACTGCAAGGGTTTGTGAAGTTTCTCAGAGAAAAGAACAACTGAATGTACTTGAAGGTAATGGAAGACAAGGAAGTATCCCACTTATAAAACAGGCTAAAATTAAATACATATTTCCCCCAAAAGTGCAGTATGCCTGGTTAACCTGTTGTCTTTCTTTGAGTAAGTTTAGAGAAGTGAATCTACTACAGAACTACCCAGGCAATTAGTAGTTAAACTGCTGAAGCCAGAGATTGGTACAAAAGTTATAAGGAAATGAGGAACCAGCTAAAGCAGAGATGATAATGGATTTTGTTAAAGGGGAAATATTAATGAAATTCCTCCAGCACCATTCTTGCAAACAATGTTATGTAAAATTTTCATTAATAATCTCAACACAAAATTGAACTTGAACGCAGGGAAAATTCTCAAACTACTCTTCTGTGCGGCATGGGTGAGATTTTCTCTGGGCTAGTCATAGGTGCCTAAGCCAGTAGGTTAGTGAAAGCAGTGGAGAGAACAAGTCATCTCCAGAAGCTGGCTCCTGGCACCTAGGTTAGCTTCCTGCTCTGGGTAGCTCTTTCAACCACAGAGAGGGAGTCATGAAGTGGTAGGTGACTTATCTACCCACTTTAGGGAATAATGACGTTTATTAGACACAGTTGAAAACCACACTTTCAGGTCTGTTCTAGTTCGTGTTCACAATGTTAAAACAGGGCTTGAATACTGGCTACAAAACCTTCAAGCCCCCTCTGGAGAGGTTACTTGAGTCCATTGATAATTAATAGATAATTTCCTTACACAAAAGGACTTGCCTAAAGCCAGTATACTTCAAATACTCTATTTATTAGCTCTTTAAAGGACATTTCTGTCATAAATCTCCTTTTGTTCCCACAAAATACAATATCTAATGCTCAGTCTCATCAGCACTCACCTGTCACTTCACAAGGTGCCATGTACCTTCTTAAGCACTAGCTCTTACCCTCACAAATTAACCTAATTACTAAAGAACAAGAAGTTGCTTTCAGCTTCTCACCTTCAGTTTTGATGATCCTTTCCATTGTTGGAAAAAAGCCAAAAAACAACTCCACCCCCACTGATAATTGTTAAGAATCTAGATGAAAATCAATAGTAAAATACTTGCGGCAATGCAGAAGACATTGAGGATTCAAAAAAGCCAGTTGTAATTTCTTTGCCTCATTATATTTATTTATTACTACAGCTCCTGACTGCTTGTTGTTATCCCTATATAACCTCCAGGATTGAGTGCACAGGGCTGGGATGTTGGTCAGTGGGGAGGACTGTTTGATATTGGTTTCTTTCTGTCTGGGTCATTTCTGTGGCTTGGTTTACACTTTGGGCCTGCAAGTATGATGGAACAGGTTACAATTTGCAACTCAGTTTAAAAAAAGAGGCAGAAAGTCACAGATTTTCTAAATTTTCTTGCATTTAACACAATATAACAGTGGCACTATTCTTCCCTTACTCTTGTTTCCCCGTGGCCAGAACTGACAATACAATCAGGTGGTACTTATTGATATATACCACTGATCTCGCTGATCAACTTTTGTAAAATACCCAAATTTCTTTTTCTGAAGGGAGTTAACTTAATCTGCTAGTGGAGGTTTGGACATAAAATACCAATTTGGCTGTCCTATAAAGCGCTCCATGCTAAGTATGTGTTATAAGCAGCATTGTATATAGAAGTCTGATCATATGTTTTCTGAAAGGATTTGGAGAAGGGCAGAGAAGGGTATCAGAATCAATAGAAAATACACTATAAGACTAAAATAGGTTTATTTATAGAACTCGGGCTGAGAGCCAGTGAATGCTCCTTGTACGTACCCCATTTTAACAACAAAGGATGATAGGAGCTGGTTAGATATTTAAAAAAAAAGAATAAAAAATGCTGCAGGGACAAAGGGATATGTACTTGCAGTGAAGTGTGGAAGAGAATTACTGCAAAAGTAGTGGAGGTAAGAAACATAATGAATTCTAATCTCAAAATTGATCCATCTATGAAAAGCATGATTTTGTGGATGTTATGATAAACATGATTTTGTTGCCTATGTTAGGAAGTTTTCTAACTCATTGACATAGGCATAATCTATTTCTTGAATTATCATTATTTACCCTGAACTAAAGCACTCAATGGTTCAGCTGATGTGAAGCAATTAACAGAAGAACCAGCACCATCATTTGACTGCCTAATTTTGCACTTTGACCCTGATCCTGCAAGAATTTGTATATACTTAAAGAAATTTGAGCATCTATTATGACTGCAGTAAGTAGAAACTCAGCATATTGTGAAGCACATATGGGTTACAAGGAAATGTGTTATCAGTACCTATATTCAAATAAGATCTCAGAAGACTGTGTACTGTTAGCAGATAGATTTTTTGGTTATTAAGTTTACAGAATAGCATTCCCAGCAGCTGTCACCATGTTAAGGTCTTGAGCTAGTCTCAGTCTGAGCAGGGCGTAGCAATTTGACAGGAATCACAAATGAGCAGCAGTCATTGATTTGCTGTGTGGAATACGAATGGCAGAGAACTTCGAGGGTTAACCCTGAAATGCAGCAGATAATTTGAGAAAGATTTTTTAAAAATATTTGAACAAGGAACTTCTTCAAAAAAATAGATACTGAAATAGGAAATACATAGATAAATTAGAAATAGGAAATACATAGATAAATTATGCATTCAACAGAAAAGATCTCTCATCACATAAGAATGTTTTGTCACTTAGAACATCATGCTGAGATGTCAGAAAACGAAGCAGCCAGAACAATCCATATTTTCACATCCAGTTTAGCTTCTCTTCAATCCTGCCCTAATTACTTAAAACCAGCCTTGAACGAGAGTGTCAGTCCCTCTATTTACACCACGTTTATGTTTTCTGTTGAGACAGTGAACAAAGTTGCCATGGTGTCCTGTGATTTAGGTTGTTGTTTTAGGAGTAGGTACCTGATCACCTAACTAGTTTTGAAGTAAGCTGTTGTAAAGCCAGCCAAATAAAACCACTTGAGATGTCTGAAAAAGACTGATCCTTAAGGTAATAAGGTCCAAAATCCATCATCATGCTGCTGCCAGTAAGCTACCGTTAACACATGCTTAGGCATATGCCTTTCCAAATTTGCAGATGTCACTGGTGCTTCAGAGGTTTTGGGGAGTACAATGCATAAGTAATAGTTATCAGTAAAGTCATTAACTTCTGGGTTTGGAAAGTCTTTCCATTATGATCAAGAACTTTCTTCCAGATGACAGCCAGAGGCTGTAGAAGAAAGATAAAATCTTTAGGGAGATAGGATCCATGCATAATGGTATGACAAATTATAATGACAAGCTTGGGTTTAGGACCTGTAATGTGATGTATTGAAATAAAATCCATTTCTACATAGTTCATGCAGGAGTACTGTCATTTGCAGTAGCCATCTCTGCAAAGCACGCTATGTTCTCTCAGTCTGTAATGTAATGTAATGCATTGAAAAAAAATGCATTTCTATATAGTTCATGTGGGAGTACTGCCATTTGCAGTAGCCATCTTTGCAAATCACAATATAAATATATTTTTCCAGGGGCATTCATATGGGTTTAATACAGCTTCAGCTTCAATGGACAGTATGATAGGAACTGGATCAAGCCCTTAGCATATTTGTGGACAAGTGCTGACATCAAACCTTTCATAAAGATATCTAAAAATAAATGATTTTGCATCATTATATTTTGAGCCATAATTTTTGTATCTAAAATAAAATCATTGCTATTCTACCACATCAGAGTAAATATGAAAAAGAGCAACTCATCCAAAAATCACCCGTTATGAAGGATACCACTTACCCTTACAGATAGCAAAAGAAGTTAACCATATATATACATGTTGTGGTTTAAACCAATCCACACAGGTCGTCCACTCACCCCGCCCCCGACCCTCCCCACTCCCGGAGGGATGGGGAGGAGAATCAGGAGAATGTAACTCCCACGGGTTGAGATAAGAACAGCCCAGTAACTAAGGTATAACACAAATCACTGCTGCTACCGCCAATGATAATATTGATAAGAGAAAATAACAAGAGAATACGATACCACCGCCGAACGAGTTCGACCCCCCCGAAAAGAGAGAGCCTGCCCTTCCGGGTAACTCCCAGTTACCTCCCTGGGCATGACGTGCTGTGGTATGGAATACCTCTTTGGCTGGTTTGGGTCAGGTGTCCTGTCTCTGCTTCCTCCCGGCCTCCCCTCGTCCCCAGCAGAGCATGAGACTCACAGAGTCCTTGGCCAGAATAAACATTGCTTAACAACAATTGAAAACAATCGGTGTTATCAGCTCTGTTCCCAGGCTGGAAGTCAAAACACAGAGCTTGCACCAGTTACTAAGAAGGAGCAAAACGGCTCGTGGTAAACCCAGGACAATATATAATATATATATATATATATGTATATATATACATGTATATAACAGTCAGCAGAAAGTACCGGCTGTGCTTAGTAATTGTGATCCTGCCCTATGCTTATGAGTAGCAAATCTCCTTATCTGTTTTCTTTGTAAGTGCTAGAACGTTTGTACAAAACAGTCTGCATCTTTAGGGCCCAGTGAATGGCAGGTTCTCATAATGTGAGGTGGGGAAGACAGAGCTAGTGTTACAATCCATTTTGATTGCCACCAATCACCAACCTGGGCTGCTGACTGAGGGAACAGATACAGCTCACCAGTGAGACCTGCCGATTAAGGGCACGCTTTCAGTCCACCCTCTAGATTTAGGCTGAAGCAGATGAGATAGGCAATGAAAACAAATTGCTATATTCTCTTATTGAGAGATGCCAAAGCAGAAATACGCCACTGTCACCCCTTGGTCTACTTTATTATCAGAAGCTATAGGATGTGTTAAATTTACTTAGAACCTACCACTAGTACTAAGCAAAGCTACAGCTGAGCAAGATTTGTCAGGTTCCATTAATAGCTACAGAGGAATCTAAATACTTGTATTTCTTAGGACATTGTGTTTTTTTTTTTTTTTATTATGCTGTTTTTGTATCATCTTTCTTCTGTTTTCTTCTTCCCTCTCTTTGCACCTCATTGCTAACACTGTTTAGACCTCTGGCTCCTATTTCCTTTGTCTGTCAGGGGCTCTAGTACACAGTGTTGACCTTTATCTGTGAGATCTTGAAGTTCTGTCACATCACCTGCTTCTTCTTCCTTTGTGTCTGCATGTGTTTTTAAGTTGACTAACTCTAGTCAATATGATTATTAATCTGCCCCCACTTACATATTCTTTTGTTGCAGCATCAGTTTTTTTTTCTTGTTTCTTCTTTACCTAGGTATCTTAGTGCCCAAACTTGTCCTGAAATCACCTTCATATAAAGGCTGGACTCAGCCTTATGGAAATGCTTGCACTTCTTGTATGCATAGAGGTGTGATGGTGGCCTCATTCCTGGGACTTGCACTGGAAGAAAGGAGAATATCCACACCTTTCCCCATGTAACAGGATATCTTTGTCTCTGACCACAATGCAAGAGAAAATACTTGCTTGGCAAAATTCGAGTGGGCTGAAACCGGACCTTGATATGTAAGGTCAAATCAGTGCTTGTTGTTATATATTACTTTCCTGATATTTTCTAATAAGCAATGAAAAATACAAGGAGTATGATAAATAAAGAGATACTTTTCTATGTGCTTAAGATTTGAAATAATCACAGTAAAAGGGTGGTATGATGTGAAGTGTTTCCAATGCAAATTTAGAAAAGTTTGGCCTGATAGCTGTTCCATGGACTATTTGTTACAGAAGACAGACAGATGGTAATCATAACCCATCCTTATCCTTCTCAGAAACACTAATTCTGACACCATAAATGTAAGGTTAGACCCCTTTCTTTCCAGGATGTAGTATTGGGTTATACCTGTTTATTGCTTCCCACTGTCTCTTTTCTTTTTCAGACTATGCAGGAACATAATTTGGACTTTTTAGTATTACAAAAGGAATACAATCTATTATCTATAGCAACATTTAGAGGGGGAAAAAAATCCCTTTTAATAAACCTGAACTGTAATTAGAAACAATGCAAAAGATTTAGATGGATGCATTGATTGTAAACATGAAGGTCTACTGACAACTGTATGACAATAAATCAAAAAAATGAAATGAAAAAAATATGGTCTGCTTAAAAAGGAAAAATGTTAGAGAATTCTAGTCAAGAAACAAAAAAATATGTTTAGGGGTTATTGGGTAAAAAGTCTGCAAATCCTCAGTGTAGTGTGGTTGTAGAGCTGAAGACAAACATGTTTCTCATTTTGTACTGTTAAAATCAATGACAAATATACTATTTCTATCTAAAATTGAGCCTATGTCCCACCTTGAATATAGTGCAAAGTACTGGTATAATGCAACTTCACAGTATACGCCACTGACTTTGGGAGCACAGAATGGTAAAAGACAAATAAGCTCAGACTCTAAGGATCTATACAGAAGAAATGTTTTTGTTAGACTCTATTCTAATTGAAAAATTTAAAGACTCATTGGAATTTACTGAAGTTTCATATTTATGGCAGTAGTTAGTGAATATAAAACTCAGTGGCATTGCTGAAATAAATTACACAAAAATACCACAACATATATTTGCTAAACTAGTGGAAGGAAGCAAGAACTAACAAAAAGAGGTTTAGACAAATGACAGAAAGCATGCGGTTATACTAAGGGTAGCTTTTGAAGGAACCAAAAATAATAAGACTACAAGGGTACATTCTCTGGTAGTAAAGACAGATTCAGATCCTGATTCCCTTTACTGGGAAGAAACAAGTTGAGAGGCTGGTCTATAAAATAAAATTATGGGAGATAAAAACACTTTCTTTTTTTCCTAGAGCTTTTTTTCAGTGATTCAGTGAAGGTGGCAATATGCAAACAGGGAAGGGCAATGGACAGTGATGAATAGGGCAGTTGATCTATGTGGTAAAACCAGGCTACAAGTTTCAGAAAGAAGCAGATAGGTTTCTACATTGGAAAGGAAGAGAGGGCTAAAATCAAAGTGAAAGGTAAAGAAGGCAATGGTTGCGAGCATCAGAAAACATTTGTTTAGTATTTATTTGGATGAAAAAAAAAAAGTTGTTTCTCTGAGAACATTGATTTTATGTCTCCATCATAATAAGAACTGAATCTTAGTAAATTCATTTATCTTCACAACATGAATTTGATTTGGGAATTTTGCCCACATAGGGGAGGAAAATATTGCCTACATTTACACATGAAGTCTGAGTCAGAGCAGGAAACAGTAAACAGCCTATTCTTCCCACTACTGAGCAATCTTTCCAGTTTGGTCATACTTAACCTCTAGAACAGATTTTTGTTGCTGTATTTTGTTTGAGTTTTACACTTCATGCCCGCGAAAGCAGGTCTGAATAAGGGAAGCAGTGAAAATAGCACAGAGACTGGGTTTATGAAAATAGTGTTTTCAACATGGAATCAGGGAAGTTAATAGTGTCAGGAAGCCAGTCACTTTTGACTCCAAGCTGTATAAAAGAATACCTATGTACAGAGTGTGTTAGGGAGCTTATAAAGGAAAAGGAATTATTTACTTTTATGACTGGAAAAAGACTTAAATTGCATGATAATTCAGGTGATTTTGTTTGAATCATGGACCCAAGGTAGACAACATGCTCTGTGTGGGACAAGTAAAACTCTGGACAGGAGTTGTATTTTTCTTGATTTCCTGCTGGTAATGCTTATTGCCCTAAGCTGGCTTAATGTGGCAGACAAGCAGAAGACATAACACGTTGCTCTGCAGTAGCTGAGGTGTAGATAGAACTGAAACTGTGTAATCTGGCCTGGTAGCTGAAGGCTGAGGTAAAACTTCACATGAATCTGACCGGGTAGAAGATGGAATTATAAAGCAGCCTGTAAAAGCCCCACTGGCTGTGAGATGATTTAGTTTCATGCACATGCTCATGAATTAGGTGGTACTATTAGTGAGTAAGACTTGTGGACATAGGAAGCCAGGCAGTAATTAACTGGGATGCCAGTATGAGATTTCAGCTGCCTATATGGACTGACCTTTGCTAGCTTCATTTTCTTACAATTATGGTGTTTTCCTTCATAAAAAGTGCAGTTTCGTAATCCTGAAGACTCATGTGTAGGAATGTAAATCAGAGAAGGCAAGTGTTGTAAAATGTTTCACTCTTAAATTGTGGCAAGAAATATAATTTTAAAAGGAGATTTGAGGTGGTCAATTTATTTACCACCTGGGGATTCCAAATGCAGCTATTCTGGATAGAAGGATAGCAGCACAAGGTGCTGCAGTTTTTGATGATATTTTTTAAGGGGACAACACTGCCAGTTACTCATTGTCTAGGCTTACTCGTAGCTACTGTATGAAGCTTAAATAAAACTGTATTTTCTTTTTAACATATAAGTTCAGTAGCTCCTATACTTAGCTTTCTAAAGACTTTTCCTTTGACGAATTATTCTGATTTCTAGCTAAAGTAAATTATTTTCTTTCTTACAACCTTTCTAAGCTATATTTTCTTTCTTTTTTTTTTTTTTTTTTTTTTTTTAATTCCTCCAACCTCACCATAATTTCAGTTTTCCAGGGGAAAAGGGCTGGGAGAAAGTGAGGATCTAATCAACTATCCAAACATAATCAGAAAAAAATGGTTTACAAGACAAGGGATCCTTCTCTCTAAAATAACAAAACCTTTCAGCTGAAGCTTGATGACCTATGAGAGAAAAAAATTAACTTTTATATACATATATGTATGCATAGACTGATATTAGTATGTCTTTAAAAAAAAAAAAATCAATATTCCAAATTTGTTTTTAAATGACGGGAGGTTTAAAATTGACAAATGTACAAACAGTAAGAAACAGAAGAAAATCAGAAGCAGCTTCAGCAATGACAAGTGATGGTGAAGAAGGACATTTCAGTTCCCTGTACAAATCAATATGCCCATATTTCTGACTGCATAATTATGCTCTAAAGTGAACATTTACCGAAATTGATGAGAGAATTACCAAAGTAGTTGGACTCTCTTAAATTGTGTTTGTGATGATCATTACAGGGATTTTGCTGGCAGGCATTCCTTATTACCAGAGCTGTAAGGCTGCATATTCTAGAAAAAGCCATCAAAAAAGAAATTTTATATGCTGAGCTTTGAAAGTGAATATGAATTCTGCACTCTGCTAGTAGAAGAGCTGTACAGCAAATGTGATGTTAAATTAAGCTTTGAAGAGTTTGCAAAGTTTCAGCTAAACAAAAATATTTCATACTAGACTTTGAGTAGAAAGCTTTTATTGGTATTTTTTGTTTAACTTAGGTGTATTGTTTTTAGTAAGTTTCCTTAACAGACTATGAATTTTAACAAATGTATTGGGTTTGTGTGGCAAGGTTTTGGTATTGGGGGGCTATAGGGGTGGTTTCTGTGAGAAGCTTCTAGAAGCTTCCTCCATGTCCAATAGAGCCAATGCCAGCCAGCTATAAGATGGACATGCCACTGGCCAAAGGGAAGCCCATCAGTGATGATGGTAACACCTCTTGGATAATATAGTTAAGAAGATGAAAAACACTGCTGTGCCAAAGCATCCAGAGAGAAGAGTGAGAATATGTGAGAGAAGCAGCTCTGCCAACACCAAGGTCAGTGCACAAGGAGGGAGGAAGTGCTCCAGGCTCCAGCGCAGAGATTCCCCTGCAGCCTGTGATGCAACCCATAGTGAGGCAGGCTGTGCCCCTGCAGCCAGTGGAGGTCCATGGTGGAGCAGATCTCCATCTGCAGCCCGTGGAGGACCCCACGCTGGAGCAGGGAGATGCCTGAAGGACGCTGTGACCGTGTAGGAAGCTTGCACTGGAGCAGGCTCCTGGCAGGACCTGAGGCCCCGTGGAGAGAGAAGCCTGTGCTGGAGCAGGTTTGCTGACAGGAACTGTGACCCTGTTGGGGACACATGCTGGAGCAATTCCTGAAGAACAGCAGCCCATGGGAAGGGATCACATTGAAAAAGTTCATGGAAGACAGTCTTCCATGGGAGGGACCCCGCACTGGAGGAGGGGAAGAGTGTGAGGAGTCCTCCCTTGAGAAGGAAGAAGCAACAGAGACAGTGTATGATGAACTGACCTCAACCATCATTTCCTGTCCCCCTGCACGTATAGGGGAGAGGCGGCAGAGAAAATTGGAAGCAAAGCTGAGCATGGGAAGAAGGAAGGAGTGGAAGGTGTTTTCAAGATTTGGTTTTATTTTGCATTACCCACTCTGCTCTGATTGGTAATAAACTAAATTAATTTTCCCTGATAGACGCTGTTTTTACCATCTGATTATAAATGCTGAGAGTGACCTCCCTGTTCTTATCTTGACCTACGAGCCTTCATTATATTTTCTCTCCCCTGTCCAGCTGAGGAGGGGCATAATAGAGCAGCTTTAGTGGGCACTTGGTGTTCAGCCAGTGTCAACCCCCCACAACAAACAACCAGACACAGTGTACTTCGAAGACATACTTCATATCTAAACTGTGTCTTTTGGTCTTTTTCTTATTTTAGGGGTAGCCTTAGCCTATTGACTTTAACAAATATGTTCCAAATAAGCATTTTTTTTTTCCACCAAAGCAATTAACTGCAGAAATGTGCATTTTTTTTTTCAGACAACATTTTGGAGTAAAACCACTAAGAATATTTTTCTTCTAAGTTATCTTGTTGTTAAGGCCAATGGGCTAAAATGATCCCAACTCATGTAGATGAGAGCACTCAGACAGAGTTTGCTGCATCAGTCTGGGGATCTGAGCTCAGAAATAATGAGACACACCCCAGCCAGTGGTTTCTTATGCTCTGTGAAGTTCAGAAATGTCACACTTTATAGTGGTTTAGGAGGGAGGAGTGCTCCTTTCAGGCACTGGGTGATGTAGAAGAGTATCCATTCAGAGGTTAGCAGAAAGACACAAAAGAGGGAAGCTTCCCTAACTGTCTAAGAAGCAATCCAGTAAAAAACCATTAACATCACAACTAGGCCTTGCTTCCCTGCTTCCCTTTAAAGGTAATACAAGAGGGAGATAAAGAGGCTAAAGCAAGTGATATGTTGATGGAGCTGGAATGCATGAAGTTCCTGGGGCTGGGTGTGGAGGGGATACCTGAGGATTGTGCAAGGGGCCCCAGTAAGTTCTAGAAAGTGGTTGTTAACCCCAATGAAATTAAAGTACATGTGCAGTTTCTCCCCTTTATGGATGTAGTTGCTGTTTAAAATATTTTCATTAATATTTAGTTAAACCTACTGTTAGAGAATAATTTAAGTCATCTTTGTAATGCTGAAGTTAGGGTGCTTCTTTCTTTGGAAAGAAGCATATGAGGTCAGCAGAAGAAAACTAATGAAAGTGATTAGCATAATAAACTCCTAAAATATATGGATCCTGACTCCTCCCGGGGTTCTGACAATTGAATTTTGAAACTTAACAATTACAGTCAGACATAGGACTGTTAAGCTTCCATAAGTGAAAATGGCTGCATTTCACATAGTTATCATATATCTATCTGTATCTACATTTTCTACTTTTTCCCATTCAGAAGTCTTATCCAACTAGAACTTAAAAACTCAGCACTTGTCTTGGGATATCTAAACAGCGTGAAGTCACTCAGGCAAGTTTATATCTACATCTGAGGTTATATGGACAGATCGATGGAAAAAGACTATGGGTAGTTTCTGAGATGCACCTTGAGCAAATCAAACTCACTAAACATATCGTACATATCTTAAGCAGATTTCCACTTGTGAAATCTTGAGAAGAAATACGGGAACGCTAAATTTCCACTCTGAACAGATGTATTGAGGTGGAAGTGAAGACCTGAAGTTATTTTACTTTTTTCTTTTGACTGAATATTCCAGTTGTATTCCTTTTTTTTTTTTTTTTTCCCAGTAGCTGCAAAGAAATATGCGAGAGAGAGGAAAGAGGCAGCACTTAAGACTTGGGAGATGGGATTTATTCTTAGCCATGCTATATGTTGAATTGAAATACCTTCCTTTCTACAGCATTTTGTGATCCTAGGGCTAAAAGTTTTTCTGTAATGAGGCTTTATGATTATTGTTGTTCATATTTAAACTTTCTGCACTATTTTATGGTTTATTTTAAGGCTGTACTGGAGTGACTCATGAAGAATTCTTATTTTGTGAGGTTTCATGGTTGTCACTTCTTTACTGTAAATTAGAAGTTATTTTCTTTCAGAGACTTCAATCAAATATTCAAGTTTAGAAAACCAAATCCAGTTAAACAACTGTACAACTCTTTATTTTTATTGTAATACATGCCTTTCTGTGTATTGTTCCAAATATGGAGGTGCAATGCAGGTCAGAACATAAGAGTCTTCAGTCTCTTACACGATATATTTAGAGGCTCATGTTCTTCAGAAATGCAGTTGGTAATTGGGGTTTGGTGTTTGGTTTGGGTTTTTTTTATTCCCTTAACAGGCTGTAAGCTGAAAAGGACACTCCATTTTATTTAAATAGTCTATATGACAAATTATGCTCTTTAATTCTACATAGGAAACTGTCTCTTACATTAACTTAACATCACTCCCCCTCCCCGACCCCACTTGACATTTAAAGCTTAAGCAACTACAGCCTACTTCTAACAAGTTCTCCTTCAATGTAAATTAAAATGATGTGGTGGTGAGCAAAATCATCTCGTATCAAACAGTGCTGTCCTCGGGGATATATTTTTAAATACTGTTCTTGTACAAACAGACGAATTTAATTTAAAAATAACTCAAGGCACCATGTAAACTTGCAATATTAGCAGAATGTAATGTAACTTGTCAGAGACCTCACCTTGTGTACTGTTATATATACATACACACATATATATGTGCATATAGGCATACATGCACAGGACTTTAATGTTACAAAATTGTGTCTTCTGCTGTCATGATTTGTGATAGTTTTATTTTAATTAGGATTATCTCTTGCTTTAATTGGCTGATTTAGACTTATTAATGCTAGCAGTACCATGGAATCTTAATTTCTGTAGGATGTAGTTATGCAATGTTTTTTGGGGGGGGGTTCATATTTGTACATTTAAATAATTAGCATGAACATTGCTTCTCGTAGTTGCTTGCAAAGCAAATTATATGAATTACACTCTTCAGATTTTACCCAGGCTCATCTCCACAAACTCAGTTTTACCCTCTACCTGGGGATTGAACTATCACTGAACAAATGACTTCTGCAGATTCTCTGTAACTTGCCAAGTTGCTCAAAGTCAAGTCTGTTCTCAGATGAGAACCTCGTGTAGTCCTCTGTCTTTTGCAGGAGAACAGGAATAGATAGATCAATCTTCTCTTGGTCATGTGAAGAGAAAATGAACTCATCTTCCAAGCTAGGTTGGGACATAATTATGATTAGACTCTTTCTAAAGTCTAGGGTTCTAGAGACTAGGGTTCACTCACAATTATCTCTGTTATTGCGAAGAATTCAGAAGATTTTGTATAACAAAGCTGTATTATTTAATTCACAGCTGTATGTTAAACATACATTAGACATCTGTTGAGCTTTGCTTTTTGTTTTTTTTCACATTCGGTGAGAATGCATGTCATTTTTCAAATAGGTCGGTAATATTAATGAAAACCATAACATCCTTATATAACACACATCTAAAACTATTCACTTGGCATTGATAACGTGCTTGCAGGGGCAGTAGATCATTAACTGTAGCTCTTGCAAATCCTCCCTGTTTTGGTGGTTTTAGTAGATGTCGCAGGTGGAAAAAGCATAAGATCAGTCAAATAACTTGTCTGAAATACTGAATGGTTAGATATCTAATATGTTTAATTCCTGTTGTCAACCTTTTTATTTGTGATGAAAATGAATAAATGACAACTGTACCAATGCAAACTCCTCTTTCTATGCATTTCTTCATATTTTTTATACCAGTGACAGCTCTTCCTTTGGGTTTAGCATTTCTTTGCTTTCTGGAGTATTTTAATTCGATACTTAAACCACAAAATTTTCTGGAAATAGGGTAATAGACTTATTAATGTATTACTACAATCAGAGAATGACTTGCTTACATAAAAATATGGTTGAAGATGGTTTAAATCATAGCGTACTTTCTAATGCTCTAAGCAGCTTTAATTTCAATAGATGGAAACCCTTGAGTATTTTGCTTCTTGTAAGTGGTTTAAGCAAATGACCAACAAATATGTCTTTTTGGATCCAATGTGCATTGCATGCATAGGATCAAGTGAAGCTTCTGCAAGAGATTTAAAATTAAAAATATTTTTGAAAGACTAGAGACTAATGGAATGTTAAAAATTGCTCACACAATATTTTTCCATAAAACTGAACCTGAAACCCACTACAAAACGCAGACCTGCCTAAAAAAATTAACTATTTATCTAATAGTTTAATTTATAGTTTTTTTTCTGCAGCAATACACTATTTGTAAAGGTGCTGTCCCATGTGAGTCAGTCCTGAAGTCCTAAAAGAGTAGTAACAAAAACATCTAGGTTGTTTACTGACATGGTATATGCAGTTTGACAGTTATAGGACTGTCCTGGGTTTACCAGGAGCCGTTTTGCTCCTTCTTAGTAACTGGTGCAAGCTCTGTGTTTTGACTCCCAGCCTGGGAACAGAGCTGATAATACCGATTGTTTTCAATTGTTGTTAAGTGATGTTTATTCTGGCCAAGGACTTTGTGAGTCTCATGCTCTGCTGGGGACGAGGGAGGCCGGGAGGAAGCAGAGACAGGACACCTGACCCAAACTAGCCAAAGAGGTATTCCATACCACAGCATGTCATGCCCAGGGAAGTAATTGGGAGTTACCCGGAAGGGCACGGTCTCTCTTCAGCGGAGGTCGAACTCGTTCGGTGGTGGTATCATATTCTCTTGTTATTTTCTCTTATCAATATTATCATTGGTGGCAGCAGCAGTGATTTGTGTTATACCTTAGTTACTGGGCTGTTCTTATCTCAACCCGTGGGAGTTACATTCTCTTGATTCTCCTCCCCATCCCTCCGGGAGCGGGGAGGGTCGGTGGGGGGGGGGTGGGTGGGTGGGAGGGTGGTGAGTGGACGAGCTGTGTGGATCGGTTTAAACCATGACAAGGACTAATCAGGGAAGTACTTAAACATATGCTTAACTTTAAGCACTGCTTAAATCTCATCAGCTGTAATGGAACTTAATTACATATGCAAGCACCCTCAAAGAATAAAGTGATTTCCTGTAAACCAATTTTTTAAAAAAGTTTACCATAGTAAAAAAAGCTTTAACTGTAAATTTCCAGCTACAGCACAGTGTGTGTGCCTAGTAAATGAACTGTTTCAAAGTAATTTTAGCTGACTTGCTTTAGGAGTAGCAAAAGCAGTGAGCGTTTATCTAGTTTATTTTTTCTTTAATTCTGATTAATGAAAGAAGCAGTAAATGTAAAGCATAGCTGACCTCTTTTATCCTTCGTGCAACTCTACTGGCTTCTGTAGAGTGCTGCTAGTGATGAATTTGGTCCAGCGTTGGCAGAATACCTGTTCTTACTGAATGTGACAGCACAATTTAATGAAAGTGTATTAAATATGCCATTTAGGCACCACATTTAGCATTTTTGAGATCTATAAGAAAGTAATTGAAGCACATATGGTAAATTGCTCCCTGGAATTAATGGCCTGGCTTGACTGTTGTCTACAAGATTAAAAATAAACAGGAAGTTTCTGAATCAGAAATTTCATAGGAAAACTGTGGGAGTTGATAAGCACACTTACTATACTATCTAGATGGACTATTGGTTTGATCTTGCATGTCAATTCCTATGTTCCTGCGAATAGCTTTTCAGTACACCAATGCCAAAATGAATTTGGTCTCAAGCAGAGTTTAGAATAAGTTTATCTTATTTAAAATTCTTGTGGTTTGGGAATATTAAAAAATAAAATGATCAGTTTTAGTAGAATGCATACATCTCATTGCATAAGTCTGATACATTTAAGAAAGCACAAATAACTTCAGCAACCTGTCTTCTGGGGTTATGGGAGTCAGAGTCAGACCAACAGTTGCTGGTGATTTAGAAAAGAAATGCAGACTCCAGGTATATTTGAAGTTGAGCTCATTTTGTTTACTGTACTGCAGTGTCAAAGTGCATGAATGTTGTGGTTTCAAAAGTGATCGTTTTTTTGTGATCCAAGGGGCAGCCACTGAAATATCCAAGCATGTAATTTGTGGACACTGATGTTTTTATTAAATATCTATGAAATGCTCAGTTCTTAATATTGGGAATATACTGAATGATGAAACTTTTCTTTACACAGGAGGGAAGTACAAGAGAGATGCTCTTTTAAGATGTACTTGGGTACTCAAGGGATATGAGAGGTGCAGTAGTCATGTGTTAGTCCCTTGCATGTGAGTTTGTTTTAGATAATTTCAGATTTTGTGCACTTGAAGATTTAAGTGTAAATTAAAAGCAGGTCACGCTCTGCACCAAGACTAATATTATTGCAAGGCAACATCATTATAGGGTCTAAAAGTCATTCCACGAAAGAAACAGATTATAGTAGGATTTTGGTTGGCACCTGAATGAAGTTAGCCTCCTGTACCTGTGTATCGTTTGTTTCTTACACATTAGTTTAACTTCTTTGAAAGTTAAAATGGAGAAACACTACTTTTTTTCCTTTTTTTTTTTTTTTTTTCCAAGTTAGTATCCATTTCTGACAAAATTTAGATAGGACAAGGTAATAGAGTAGTGTCAGAAGACAGCTGTCAAAACCTTGTTCTAGGAAGTTAACATGTAACAAAATCAGAAGGTCTCAGCCTTGCCCCAGTGAAGAGCTGTGATTTTTGTCATTAAGTCTGCAAGTTGCTTGAGAAGCTGAGCTACTGAATCTTTCTTCCCCATGCCCCATAGTAAATTCCAGCTATATTCTTGCATGGCCATGACCACCTGTTCTCCCACACCTGTTTCAATCACAAACCATATGCTGCAGTCACAGACTGGAACAGTTACAGACATGATGTGCTTTCTCAGCTTTCTTGTAAATACTTCATAGGCTTCCCAGTCTCTCCACTTCAGAATAATTTGAAAGCATTAATTCTGCTGAAAATCAGGACCGAGACTGGATTTTTTTCTCAATATTACTTTTGCTCCTTAGGCAAGGAATTATAATGGTTGCTGAATCATAAAAAAACCTCAAAACTATCAGGATATTGCTACCAGGTATTAGCACTATCGTTTCAAAATGAACCCTACTGTGATCAATGGTGAGACACAGAAGATAACTTTTGCTGTAACACAAGTACTTTTACAAATAATCTGCAGGATTATACTTCCTAGGCTGATTAAGTGTTCAAAACAGTTTTATGATTGTATGTACAAATTTTTAAAAATTATTTTATGTGGTGTAGTTTGGATAGCTAAATCCTCACCTGGTGTACACTAGACCTTTTAAAATACTTTCAGTGAAGATGTACAAAAGCACCATAAGTGCTGTCCATGCATACAGGTATGGACACCTGTAAGTTCATAAACTTTTAGAAACATATGCTTGGATATTCAGTTATAGTGTACCTTTCATTCTCTTGTCAGTGCTGTAAAACCTCATTTAAAATATGTTCTGTGCCTTAAACTGGCTCCTAAGCAGGAAAGCTTCCATACCCATGAAAGATTGATGAATGCTGAAGGCAGACTGTAAAAATATTTGTTCTGAAGTTAGTAAGCTTTGTACTAGATCCATTCTTTGGACTTTCAATCACTTCCTATACCAAAATGCAGTTCCCATTTACTCCCATAGCCATATTTCTTCACCAGCTTGAACTAAATTGATTTGGAAAGGAAAAGAAAACTTGTGCATAGACATACTTTCTGAAGCCATTTGCATGTGGTGGAGATTGAGATGGTCTTACGAAAACCCTTTATGCCTCACTGACTTTCATCTACTGCAGAGCATTTGGATGAAGTGGAATTGCTTGCAAAATGATTTGTTATGGCATGGACTCTATGCTTCACTTTTAACCTTCATAATGAACTAGGAATGTATATTTATTACACTATGCAGGGGTAGTGAGTCATCATGGGTGATGCAGAGCTCAATGTTTAATGAATGTCATCGATAAACCAGGGTAATATTGTGCTCTTTGCCTATTATTGTCTAAAGAGCAGCAGCTGCCAACATAAAAAGTCAATTATGTTTATAATAGCGTGTCCTGGTGAAAAATCAAGGCTGCTAGAGGTTGTATGCATTCCTTCTTCGTCTCACTCCTCTTTTGCTTGTCTTTCGCTTTCCCTTTTTTCTCTACTCTATATGCAGTTCACTGATAACTTATTCAGAGGGAAAGTTCTAGTATCAGCAATTAAGCACTGCTTGCTTTCTTCTTTTTCCTCCTCCTTTTTTTTGGAGGGGGTCTCATACATATCTCATTCATCTTCACAGTCTTTCAGGAACTTTATTGTTTTAAGTGAAGTCAATAGAAACGGCAAAACAATGTTCCTAAAGAGAAATCTCAAGGAATCAAACCCTATAATTTTCAGAGCCTGATAACTTAATTTTAGCTTAACTTGCTGATTGAGCTACCAGAACTTCAGTTTATTACTTCCTTGATAGTGTTAATAAGAAGCTCATACCAAAAGTTTAAATTCCGTGTGTTGCTCAACCTAGAGTATCCATTTAATAAAAAGAGAAATCTTCACCCTGATTTAGGCCAAGAATTTTGTTTTAAAAAGATTTGCTTTCAAAACTGATTTTAACATTATTTCAGAGAAAAAAAAAAAAAATCAAACAGTTTTTGCAATGTTTATCTGTTGGAAGTTCCAGGATACAAGATGGATACTTCTAATTTTGGGGTTATTATTTTCACTTTGCCCTAAGTTAAAGACTTAGATGGATGGATTCTAGTTTTCTGATGGTATCTCTGGTAGCTGGGATCTGATATTTGCTGAAACTGTTCCATTTTCTGACAGACTTTTGGATGTCTAGGTCACCTGAATGCACAAGGAGAACTGTTTTTAACCGCTACTGCTGACACTGATTGATTCAGAGGATGCTTTCTGCTCCTTTCTTCCCTTCTCTTTAAAAAAAAAATCTGATAATGCCCAGCTCCTTTGAATTTAATAAAAACCCTGAGGTTCCTGATCATTCCAGTTGAAATTTAGACCATTTCTGCTCAGAAAAAAAAAAAAAAAAAAAGAAAAAAAAGACTGTGACTCAGGTCTTGGATCTATAATTAGTGAGTTCTATGCAATGGAGATAAAGTAATTGAAACTGGCAGAACTTGAGTTCCATCAGCCAGCCATAGCTTTTCAATATGAATTTTTCATGGTTTACTTTACTGTGTGACTGCCTTGATTTCTCATACCACAGACTTTCTGAGAAGTTTTCATACTAACTTAGTCATTCAATATCTATTCCGAAATCATGTTCGCTCTTGTGTTTTCATATATATGCGTGACTAAAGCACAAAAATGCCTTCCTCTGACTACTTAGTGACTTTTGGTACAATAGACAAAACCAGTGTAAGCCTTTTAATTGGTCGTTTGGTGACATAAACAAACATCTAGCTTTTGATACATAAGATGTGACAGGAAAATATATCCAAAGAAGTTAGGCTGGGGCTGACAGTCTAGTTATGGAATCTATATAGACAAGAGCTTGATGTTGCAATTTTAAGGCACCCTCTTGCCACAAAACATTAGGCTGGAGTCACCTTGTAAATTAAAATCAAAATTTACTGTGATTTTGAAATGAAGATGTGAATGTGATAGAGACAATGACAAAAAAACTTGGCTTACTGCTGAGCCTGACCTTTAGAGACCTAACTACTCAGAAGGTATATGTGCAGAGGTGTTTCTATTTGTTCATGCTACCCTTCAGACAGGAAAACTTTATGTATTTGACTGAATTGAGCTACTAGGATGCAATCCATGTTTTGTTTTAACATTGCCATAGGAAAAAAACCCAGTAATACTCATATATGGCCACTAACTTTTCTTCTTAAGGATTTGATTGTCATGCTCCTGCCCTTACATCTGTGTTCTCTTGTGAAGGGGTCTCATAAGCAAACTTTAGACAGTAAGCTAAGGATAAATTAAACATCAAGGTGAAAATTGGAATGCTGCAAATTGAAAAAAAAACCCAACAAAACAACCCCCAAAACAAAACAAAACAAAAAACCAAACCCAAAAACCAAACAAAAAAAAACCCAACAAAACCAAAACCAAAAACCCCCAAAGATAAGGAACTGCATCTCAATATTTTACTTTGCAGTGATACTGAAAGAGTCTTAAACCAAAATCCTTAAGGGTATTTATGTAGACATTCACCGTCCACCACACAGGTGGAGATCTGAGGCTTTTTTTAATATCTTCCACCACCACCCTTTTTTTTTAAGTGACTACAATCTGTTATCAAAAAATTTAAATAGCTAGTGATTTAAGGAAAAATAAGATATCACAGTATTGGTAGGTAAGTATAGTTCTTTCAACACACTTTGCTTTCTCAGCAAAGTAATGATATGGTTGTTGCTGCTAGGAGGGTCATCCAGAATAACTCTCCTTGCATTTGAGTAAAAGAAAATGTATCTGCTTTTTTCTTTTTCTTGTATGTTTTTGTTGGATAGTGTTATATGTCCAGTGTTTGACAGGGATGTTTTTCCAGTCAGAGAGAAACATACACATATTTCACTACTGGAATACAATTGGATTCAATTGACAAAAACCCAGCATACTTTCCTACAACTGTAGGGCTTATAGGTTAAACAGCCTCTTGTTAGGTTAAATGTGAAACCAGTGGAAGTTGTTCCATGTGAAGGTTGAAGGAAGATCCTCAAAGTTATAACCGTTGGTTCTAGTTAGTGATATAATGATTAATTACATTTCACTGAATGTAACAATGTGTCGATAACAGCTTGCTGGACCCCAGTAACAGGAATCATTAAGTAAAATATTAGGGTGATCTCTAAATCATTCTACTGTTATTACTTACACAGTAAAGCTTAGAAGCTCCTAACAGTAACAAAGGTATTTGGCTTTTGTTCAAAATCAAACACATAACAGAAGATCATTCATTGTCACCAATTCAAAGCCATCTAGAAGAGGCAGAAAAAGAGTAGGAAGAAAAAGAGAAACAGAGAAGTGATGAAGCTAAGGCAATAAATCAGACTGCCCTAGGAAGTTTGGGATTAGGCTAGCCTGGGTGTTTCCTCATGGATTTGTAGTGGAAGCCTGGAGAGCTTTGCCTCCTTTATGTTTGTAAAAATCTTAAAGGAGCAAGAGCAATGTCCTAATGGTGGAAGCAAGGTGTCGTAGAAGTGTAAAATTTTACTTTGATTTTGGCCCCGAATGACGTTTGATTGCTTTCAAAATTCAGTAAGATCAGTGATGGACATGGAAAAGCTTCTATGATTTCCTCTAAGTACTTCATGTACCTGTATGAGGCACATACATCAAGAAATTTTATTTACTTGCTCTTAATAAAGTATTTTCACATCCAGCTGAAAGAAGGAAAGGGATAATTCATCTGTAACTGCTAGGATTTTTTATCTTCTGTTTGATTTTGGGGCCAGCATTGAGAAAAATCCTTTATTGTGGCAATTTAGAAGTAGTAATCTTATGTTCATACTCAAACAAGCATATCTGAGATTTGCATAATGGTTCTGACTTGCCTGAATCATGCAGTTTAGACCACTTTTGATTTCAATAGTGGTGTGATATCCTTAAACAGTAACCCCCCTAATCCCTCAAAATGGTAAAAAGATCTCAAATGCTAACAGTTACAAGTGTTAGAGGGCGGTAGGAAGAACATCCAGGAGCTTTTATTTGGTTTTCTTTATTTTTGTTTCTTAAATTATCTTTAAAGTTGCTAAGTAATTTTGTCTGCATATTACATTATGATCTTGAGTAGTTTACAGTTGTTAAGTTTCATAGAGAGAAAATATTGGGTATTGAAGACTTCTTCACCTGTCAGAGAAAATCATAAGAACTAGTAGCTGGATGTTAAAACCAAATTAATTTCAAGTTAGAAATAAAGCACACATCTTTGCTGTCGTTAGTGTTAACTTCGGCATTGTTTAGATAGAGAAACTGTGTATTCTTCACCTCTTGATATTTCCACATCAGTCCTGGATGTTTTTTGTGAAAGGTATGATTCAGTCAAACCCATTTATTACTGATACAAGTATAGGAGTAATTTGGTATATTGTTTAGTTTGAGGAATGTGTAAAGGCAGACTAAATGCCTCAATGATTCCTCTTGATCTTGAAGTATTTTATTAGGCAAGTCTGTTCAAGTGGAATATAAATATTTTAAGAGTTTAGGTTTTACAAAGAACTATTTTATTTTTGGTTTTGAAAGCATCAGTTTCTCCACTGAGGCAATGTTTTGCCACAAACATGTACTTTATGTTGATAATTGTCTCTGATTTTAGTTTTTCCCCTTTAAATTGTCTTCTACTAGCCCTATAATAAAATGAAGAGTTTGATTAAATTGTATCTTTAATTTGTCTTCTACTAGCCCTATAATAAAATGAAGTTTGATTAAATTGTATCTGTCTCTAACGATTCTGCTTTAGATGTCTATATTGTACTTTTTAAGATCTTTCTACATATTTAATTGCTTGAACCTTAAGCAGCTCTGAAGGCCTGCAGTCTAACATGATTTGCTAGGAATATTGCTTTAATGCTGTTGCAGAGGCACATGTTTCATAGCATAGCTGGAGAAAGTTTAAGTTTTAACCTTTTTTTTTTTTTTTTTCCACATGTCTACTGCATAAATTTTAGGACATTTGGAAAATAGGGCAAAAATTTTTGTCAGAGAGTCATGGGATGGCCGAGATTGGAAGCGAGCCCTGAAGACCACCTGGTCTGAATCCCTGTTTAAAGTAGTGTCAGCTAGAGCAGGTTGCTCAGGGCCATGTTTAGTCAGGTTTTTAATATCTCCAGGAATGGAAAATCTTTGAAGTCTCAACTTTCTAAGCTCAAAAAAGGATTTGGTGGCTGTCTGAAGAACCTCTCTGGAGTTGCTGGAGGCAGCCAAACCTGGTAGAGCAGGAGGCCTGGGGAACCCTCCTGTCCCAACTCATATATGAGAAGTTGCTGTGGCTCCCTATCCCCAGAAGGATACAGTTACTCCCAGTATATGCACACAAAACTAAGGTGCCTGTGGCCTCACAGACCACCATAAAGAAAGCTGCCTGATCTGGAACCCACAAAAGCACACAAAGCCTTCACATAAACATGAGTCTTGCAAACAGCCTGCACCTGTTCCTGTGCTCTGTGATCAGGACAAATCTGCCAACAGGTTCACATGAAACTGGTTTTGTCACATTTCCTCTCTATTTTCATACATGTTCCTCCCCAGTTCACCTTGGTCACCCTTCATTTTCAGTCCTTCCCTTAAGCATCCCATAAAAAATTTTGAACATTCCCACAATTCACTTGAAACATCCCATAATAACTTTTACACAGTTCACAAATCCTCTTTTCCCCTCCATCCTGTAAAAAATCCCTTACCCTTGTAGGCAATAATCCCCTATTTCACAGTCTGACGGCCTGTGAAAGAGTTTTGGCTGATGACTTTTTGCAGTGGTTTTCACAACAGGGCCAATAATTTTTAGTTATAGGAGCAGCTGATTCAGCGTGCTCTAATTTTCACCAATTAGATTTTCACTGAATATGTCTACTGTTCCTCCACTCATCACTGTTCTTCAGATCCTTGCTGTGTCTCTCTGTTTAATTTGCTTATCCTTCCATCAGAGTGTCTACCAAGAAATTTGCTTTTAAAGGAAGCAAATGTGGAACTTTTAAAAGAACTGACTGAAAATTTCAGGTTTTCCTTTCACCAGCCTATTCTACCTATTTAAGCAAGAAGTTACACAGTTTGGGAACTGAAATAGTAATGTATCCCTAGCTTTTCATTCAGACCATAGGAAGGATAATGTGGGAAGTTCAGGTTCTTTGAGGTTTTCTCTAATCTATACCAGAGAAGAAATATCTGCTATTAAATTCATGTCTCTGTGTTCAGTATTGCTAGATTTATGCACTCAATTCCCTGATGGTCCCAAATGGATCAGGTACAACACAGTTGCATTTCTGTTCACAAAGACCACCTGATACAGTTTTACGCAGGCTTTCTGCAAGAAGTGGGATGGATGATATGTGATCTAGAATAATGTCTGTATGAAAAAAGTTAGCTCTTCAAAATTGTGGAATCCTTTTGAACTGACAGAGTGAATATTTCAAAGCTTTGTCTCGTATAACTGACTTATTTTATTTCTGTCTTTGGTACCTTTCTACTTAATACCATATTGAGTTTTTCATGGAACCTTAGTATAAGCTGTAGCTCTGGAGAGTGAAAGTGGATGGGAGGAATGGGTACAAGAAGTAGGTGCTCCTAGGGGAGTGGGAGAGCTATAAAAAGGGAACATTAAAAGTAAGTAATTTGTATTTTAAAAGCAAATAAGCATACTTGAACTGCTTCCCTTTAATTCTCAGAAAACTTCTTCCTTGATATATTGCTCAATATTTAGTGCTATATAATTTGCAGATAAATTAATTCCTCCACTTCAAAGTAATGGGATGTTAAGTAGGACTTAGAAAGGCAGTTTATGTTCTACTTTAACCATTGAGTTGCCACTTAGACTTTTTGATTAAATACATCTATAAATTTATTAAAGGCCACTCATTGACTGATGTCTTTAGTTGTTAATTTGTAACGCTCTTCAGGAGCACAGCTCCTGAAATTTGATTTCCTTATTCATTATGGGTTGTGGCATTTGAAATGTTCAGTATCTGACCTTTATATTTGACACTGGTAAAAAATGATACAAGTTTGATGCTTATCCTGGACCCAAAGCCTTCTACTTTGAAAATAAAGGTCACCTGAGGTCATTAATTAGAGCTGTTATATGTTAGTAAGGAAAATGTCCATAAAACAGTTTCAATGGGTAAGTAGCCAAAATTAGCATATTTTTCTTAAGTGAGAAGATGCTGATTAAGGCATTACAGGGTGACGTGCATTTCTTGCTCTTTTGAAATTCATCTAATCTCACTGACTTCAGACCCTTTGCAATTGCTCATGGGTAGTTTGATGTCTCATGAAGCTAGTGGTTAGATCACAGGACTGAAACACAGATAGAGAACTTCATCTACAAAACCATTGTGTCATCATTATTGGTCTTACACAGGCAGAAATATTACTGTGATACTAATGTATCTTGCTTACCAGTTTTACAGAGTTTAAGGTATGGAAAAATTACTTCATTTCATTTTGGTTATATACTATATACTATACTTCAAGTATGGTGGAGTTTAAAAGATCCCTTTACTGCTTCAAAAATTCTTTGCTATAATAAGACAAACAGGCAAAGGCAAGCGAGTACCTTACAGATGCCATATGTAAAGTCATATTGATTAAAAAAACCCTGTAATAACATATATGCTCCCAGTTAAAAAAAAAAAAAAAAAGGGGGGGGGGGAAAAGTTGCTTCCTAGTTGATAGAGCATAATCTATTAAATATAGTCCATATAAGTTAAAGGAAAGTGATTATAGTTTTAAAGCCTAGAAAACCTTAATTTGTTTCCCTATTATCACCATTAATAGTGTTAGCATTACAGTTTTTATGGGGAGAAACAGAACTGTGCTTTCTGTAAACCCTTAGCCTGGTCTGTTATGTGTAGCAGGAGACTGTTTCTACTGATAATATTAGAAAGACTCTTTTTTGGTTACCCGTTACCTGATCAGCGTCAAGAACACATAGATACAATAATACCATATTGTCATCTAAGTAATAAAATATGTTTATATTGTGTGTGTTACTGTTCTGGAACTAAAAGTTTTGCAATTCAAAGAAATATTCTGAATTTAACAGATTTCATCATGGTTACTCCTCTTGAAGATGGAGAGTGCACAGAGCATTCTTAAATGGAATTTATAGACCACTGTTTGTCTTTCTTGGAGACCTGATGTAGTTGGGAAAATGAAGTTCATATCTCCTCTGTATCTCAACCTTTTGTGACTCCTGGCAAATTAATATTAGAAGGAAAGTGCCATTAACCAGTTGATTCTGTCTTTTTCCTGTGTTATCTTTGTGTGGGTTTTATGTCTGGGTGGAAAACCTTCACTTTGCTGATACTCAGAAATGGTCTCTTTATTGGGTGGTGCTTGCATGCTGTAGAAAAACAGAAAAACTTTGTAACAATCTTAAAAACAACTAGGAAAACTTGAAAAAGTCTTACCCTTTAAATCAGGGGCCCATGAGTTTCCCAATGCAGCAACAATTTGTTTAGTAGATTTGAATGGCTATACTGATTATATTAAAATATAGTTCTGAAATGGTTGATACCTGATCTGCATATATTATGAAGACACCTCCCACTAGTCCATGGTAAAAATTGAGTGTTTACAGGGCTTCAAATTCTCTGTTATTTTATAAAAAAGATCAGGCTAAAAAGAGCCCTGGTTAAGGAAATTAAAACTAGAGTCATGGTCAACAGTGTTTTGGAGATTTTAATTTTATTAGTATTTAGTTAGTATGTGAAAAGGTTTTTAGAGTTATCAAACAGAATCCAGGCACTACAGAGATAATTTTTCAGAAAATGTAAACTTAAATTTATGGTATGACTTTGTGCCAAAGACAGATTAGATTTTTAAGCAAAACTTCAGTTATAACTTCTCCAATATTATATGGATAAACAATTAAATAAAATAACCTGATATTAAAGGAAAGAGTAATTCTGAATTTAATAGTCCATATTAAAATGAGAAAGAAGCAGGCAATTCTTTCTGAGTGTAACACACAGCTGTAAGCAAACCATTATTTTAAAAGGATTGTAACATATGCTTTCTGTAGTCAATTCTCTGATGAAGGCTGCGTGGAGACCTCATAGCAGCCTTCCAGTACCTGAAGGGGGCCAATAGGGGTGCTGGGGAAGGGACTCTTCGTCAGGGACTGTAGTGACAGGACAAGGGGCAATGGGTTAAAACTTAAACAGGGGAAGTTTAGATTGGTTATAAGGAGGAAATTCTTTCCTGTTAGGGTGGTGAGACACTGGAATGGGTTGCCCAGGGAGGTTGTGAGTGCTCCATCCCTGGCAGTGTTCAAGGCCAGGCTGGACAGAGTCCTGGGGGACATGGTCCAGTGTGAGGCATCCCTGCTCATGGCAAGGGGTGGGAACGGGATGATCTTGAGGTCCTTTCCAACCCTAACTATTCTATGATTCTATGATTAGAAAAACAGAAGGTGGCCTAAAATTCTGGACACAGGATTGTGGTCATACTCACCAGAAGATTCAGAATTCACGCCAAATACTCTATGGTTGCTTCTTGTGAACCCTGTCCATGGCAGGGGGGTTGGAACTAGATGATCTTGAGGTCCTTTCCAACCCTAACTATTTTATGATTCTATGATTCTATGACTATTAGAGGGGCCCTGCCTCCAGCCAGGTGGAGGTAGGGGACAATCAGATTTACTGGACTGTGTGGATCAGATGGCCTGGCACATCAGTCCCACAAAAGTATAAGGCTCTAGTAGATACCGGTGCACAGTGTACCCTGATGGATGGGTTGGAAACCATTTATATTTCTGGAGTGACAGGAGGATCCCAAGAGTTGACTGTACAGGAGGCTGAAAGCAGCCTTACTGGGAGGAAGTGGGAAAAGCACCCCATTGTGACAGGTCCAGAGGCTCCACGCATCCTCGGCAGAGACTACCTCAGGAGAGGGTACTTCAAAGACCTAAAAGGGTACTGGTGGGCTTTTGGTATTGCTGCTTTGGAGACAGAGGAAACTGAGCAGCTGTCCACCTTGCCTCTTCTCTCAGAGGATCCTTCTGTTGTGGGGTTGCTGAAGGTCAAAGAACAAGTGCCAATCGCGACCACAACAGTGCATCGGCAGCAATAACGCACCAACCGAGACTCCCTGATTCCTATCCATCAGCTGATCCATAGACTGGAGAGTCAGGGAGTGATCAGCAGGACCCGCTCACCCTTTAATAACCCCATATGGCTAGTGCGAAAGTCTAACAAAGAGTGTAGACTAACAGTAGACTATTGTGGCCTGAATGAAGTCACACCGCCATTGAGTGCTGCCTTACTGGACATGCTAGAACTTCAGTATGAATTGAAGTCAAAGGCAGCCAAGTGGTATGCCACGACTGATATTGCCAATGCATTTTTCTCAATTCCTTTGGCAGCAGAGTGCAGGCCACAGTTTGCTTTTACTTGAAGGGGCATTCAGTACACTTGGAACTGACTGCCCCAGGGGTGGAAACACAGCCCTACCATCTGTCATGGAGTGATCCAGACTGCACTGGAACTGGGGAAAGCTCCAGAACACCTGCAATACACTGATGACTGTGTCATGTGGGGTGATACAGTGGAAGAAGTCTTTGAGAAAGGGAGGAAAATAATCCAAACCCTTCTGAAAGCTGGTTTTGACATAAAACGGAGTAAGGTCAAGGGACCTGCGCAGGAGATTCAATTTTGTGGACTAAAATGGCAAGATATACATTGCCAGATCCCCACAGATGTGATCAACAAGATAACAGCAATGTCTCCACCAACTAATACAAGAGAAACACAAGCTTTCTTGGGTGTTGTGGGATTCTGGAGAATGCACATTCCAAATTATGGTTTGATTGTTTTGATGATTTTGATGGCTTGACTTCAAGAATGAAGATTTGGGAAAGACTTTACCCATGCTTACTACAAGTGTGCTGATGACTAAAAAGGCCAATGTGGGATAAGCAAATCCAGTTGCAAAAAGTACAGCAAAAGGTCTCCTTGGGTGGTATAGGCGAGGTACGATCCTTTCTACATTTCTCCTCAAGACTAATTCTGTGTGTGTTCTCAAGGGAGACAACAGCGTTATGTATGGTGTGTCTCCAAGTCTCCAGATTGGAGGCCAAGGTGGACCACTGATGGTAGTTAATGTGGCCAAGGCTGAGGTATTGTTTCAGGGAGTCCTTATATCTCCTCTTTGGGGCACTTCTCTTGTGGCAGCTGGTGGCGAGTTCACACAATCTTAGGGAGGTAGTAATCCTTCATCCTGGAGACGTGCCCTGCCTAGCGCAGCTGCTATTTCAACAATATGTCCTCGATACTGGTGACCCCTGCCTGTTCAAGGACAGTAACATTTGACACATAGTAAGTCCAATGGATGTTTAGAATTAGTACAGAGGCAGCACTGATGGAAGCGTTCAAGGAGTCGCAGGTGATAGCGGTAGATAACCCATGATTCAGACCCATATAAAAGAGTAGACAGTACAATGGCTCTATAGACACTAATCTTTGTACTTTTCTTCAGGTGTTTATTACACCAGACTCTTATGGAGTTTTCTGAAGACTCTATGTGCCTTTGCTATTCTGTTATCTATCTCCTTGTCGATCGAGGCATCTGAGGAAATAATGCTACCCAGAGAGCTGAACTGCTGAACTGACTTAAGCTCTGACTCTCCAATGGTAACATGGGGATGATGGTAATCTTCTTGTGGTGCAGGTTGGTAGAGAACTACTGTCTTCTTCAAGCTGACTTCCAGCCCAGAAAGCTCAGCTGCCTCTGCAAAGCAAGATGTTAAGCGCCGCAGAGCTGCTTCTGTCTGGGCAATAAGGGCAGCATCATCAGCAAAAAACAGTTCACGGACAAGGTGATTTAGGGTCTTAGTGTGGGCCTTCAGTCACCTTGGATTGAATAAGCTCCCATCGGTGCGATATCAAATATAAATGCCGTTTTTTTTCATCGAGGTCTACTGTAGCCCTTTGGAGCATCATGCTGAAGAAGACTGTGAATAAAGCTGGCACAAGAAAGCAACCTTGTTTCACACCATTGGTTGTTGGGAAGGGCTCAGAGAGTGCGTCGCCATATCTGACTTGGCTGTGCTGATCCTCATGTAACAGAATAATCATGTAAAGGAACCTGGGGGGACAACCTAATAGTTCCAAGATCAACCACAGGCCTTTTCTGCTCACAGTGTCAAAAGCTTTGGTGAGGTCAACGAAAGTTACATAGAGCCCCTTATTCTGTTCTCTATGCTTCTCTTGCAGCTGTCTGAGAACAAATACCATGTCTGTGGTACTTCTATTAGCTCTGAAACCACATTGACTTTCAGGCAGAAGTTCTTCTGCAATAGTGGGTACTAATCTGTTCAATACTATTCTTGCAAGGATTTTTCCAGCAATGGAGAGCAGAGTTATACCTTGGTAGCTTGAGCAGTCTGACTTTACACCTTTTTTCTTATATAGAGTGATGATGATTGTGTCACGAAAATATGATGGTAATTTACCTTGTTCCCAACAGCACACAACTAGCTTATGAAAATTAGTAGGAAGTGCTTGGCCTCCATGCTTCCAGATTTCGGGTGGGATTCCATTGACCCCAGCTGCCTTGCAGTTTTCATCTGCTGTATAGCCTTAAGAGTCTCTCCCATGGAAGGGGCTATATCCAATTTGTTTTTCACCAGATGTTGTAAAATGTGCTGGATTCCTGCACCTTGGACTACATGGTTAGCACTAAAGAGTGTTTGAAAATGTTCAGGCCAATGATTCAGGATGGAGATTTTATCTGTAGGAAGCGTTTGGTCATCTGCAGTAAGTTAAGGGGCTTTGAACCTGGCATGTGGGTCCATACACTGCTTTCAAAGCCTCATAGAATCCTCTGTGGTCACCCAAATCTGCGCGTAGCTGAGTCTTTTCTGCTAGGTTGAGCCACCACTTGTTCTGGACGTCTTGAAGTTTCTGTTGGAGTTTACTGTATGCAAGACGAAAGGCTGCTTTTCTTACATGGCAAAACGGATGAGCAAGGTGTGCTTGATGGGCAAATCTTTTTGTCAGCAATTCCTGGACCTCCTGATTGTTATCATCAAAACAAGTCTTTGTTTTTGTTTAAGGAGAACCCAAAGGATTTTTCAGACTACTGCAGGATGCTATTTTTAATATGTTGCCAAAGCACTTCAGGAGAAGAATCTATAAAATGGTCTTCAAGCCTAGTCTGAAGGTTAGCCTGAAAGCTGTCCCTCACTGAGGCTAGAAGTCATCATGGACTGGCCAGAGGGCAAAGATTTCAGAATGTCACCAGAGGAGGAGGTGAAGTGTGCTGAAGAGGCCCCACCATATAATAAACTGTCAGAAAGTGAAAAATAGTATGCCTTGTTTACTGATGGGTCCTGTTGTATTGTGGGAAAACATCGGAGATGGAAGGCAGCTGTATGGAGTCCTCGACGACAAGTTGCAGAAACTGCTGAAGGAGAGGGCGAATCGAGTCAGTTTGCCGAGGTGAAAGCCATCCAGCTGGCCCTGGACATTGCTGAACGAGAAAAGTGGCCAGTACTTTATCTCTATACTGACTCATGGATGGTGGCAAATGCCCTGTGAGTGTGGTTGCAGCAATGGAAGCAACTGGCAACACAGAGGTAAACTCATCTGGGCTGCTGCACTGTGGCAAGATATCGCTGCCTGGGAGCAGAACCTGGTGGTGAAGGTACGCCATGTAGATGCCCATGTACCCAAGAGTCGGGCCACTGAGGAACACCAGAACAATCAATAGGTGGATAAAGCTGCTAAGATTGAAGTGGCTCAGATGGACTTACATTGGCAGCATAAGGGTGAATTATCTTTGGCCTGGTGGGCCCATGACACTTCAGGCCATCAGGGCAGAGATGCAACATACAGATGGGCTCGTGATGGAGGGGTGGACTTAACAATGAACACTATTGCCCAGGTTATTCATGACTGTGAAATGTGCTTCAATTAAGCAAGCCAGATTGTTAAAGCTCTTTGGTATGGAGGACGATGGCTGAAGTACAAACATGGGGAGGCCTGGCTGACTTTACTATATCACACTCCCACCAACCCGCCAAGGCAAGCGCTATGTGCATGGTGGAAGCAACCACCGGATGGCTGGAAACACACGCTGTGCCCCACGCCACTGCCCGGAACCCTATCCTGGGCCTTGAGAAACAAATCTTGTGGTGACATGGCACCCCACAGAGAATTGAGTCAGCCAATGGGACTCATTTCTGGAACAACCTTATAGACACTTGGGCCAAAGAGCGTGGCATTGAGTGGGTATATCACATCCCCTACCATGAACCAGTCTTTGGGAAAAACGAACGGTAAGATGGGCTGTTAAAAACTATACTGAGAGCAATGGCTGGTGGGACTTTCAAACATTGGGATACACAATTACCAAAAGCCACCTTGTTGGTCAACACCAGAGGATCTGCCAACAGGGCTGGCCCAGCCCAGTCAGAACTTTTACATACTGTAGAAGGGGATAAAGTTCCTGTGGTGCATATATAGAGTTTGCTAAGGAAGAGAGTTCGGGTTATTCCTGCTTCAGGTAAAGGCAATTGTGGGATAGTTTTTGCTCAGGGACCCGGACAAACTTTGTGGGTAATGCGGGAAGATGGGGAAGTCTGATATGTACCTCAAGGGGATTTGATTTTAAGGGAAAACAGCCAATGAACTCAACTGTATGCTGTTGCTTCCTATGTAGCACTTTTACAGCCCACCAGAGAGATGTCTTCAGGTCACCAGTGACTGGCCCTGACTTCCCTCCGACCATCGTCCCAACAAAGAATGAACTTTGATGAAACCCTACAAGTTCAGCAGTTACCAGCTGAGTTCCGCAGTGTCATCAGCAGGCAACAATCCAACACTGCACACTGTCTCTCCTGCTCTGAAAGACTGCTACAAGAGACTGAGCCTGACATCATGGAGCAAATGGACTCAGCAGCTCTATAGGGATTGGTCCATGCACTAAGAAATGTTATCTCTCTCTTTGTGTGTGTGTGGATGGATGTGTGTATATATATATGTGAGACAAGAGTGAAGGTATAGTGAAAAATGGGGGATCTGAGCATGACATAAATGGTATGGAATAAGGGGTGGATACTGTCCTGGGTTCAGCAGTAGCAGTAATTTTTTCTCCTTCTTAGTAGCCTGTGCAGTGCTGTGTTTTTGCCTTTCAGCCTGGGAACAGTGGTGGTAACACCGATGTTTTTAGTTGTTGGTGAGTAACATTTAGTCTGACCAAGGACTTTCTGAGTCTCATGATCTGCCAGGGAGGAGGGGAAGCTGGGAGGAAGCAGAGACAGGACACCTGACCCAAACTAGCCAAAGAGGTATTCCATACCACAGCATGTCATGCCCAGGATGCAGAACTGGGAGCAGTTACCCGGAAGGTCTAGATTGCTGCTCGGGTTGGGCTGGGTATTGGTCAGTGGGTAGTGAGCAGTTGTGTTCTCTTCCCTTGTTATTTTCCTTATTGTTATTATTATTGGTGGTAGCAGCGGTGGTTTTCTGTTATACCTTAGTTACTGGACTGTTCTTATCTCAACCCGTGGGAGTTACATTCTTTTGATTCTCTTCCCCCTCCCTCTGGGAGAGGGGGAAGAAACAGGGTGGGGATTGTGCAAACAGCTGCATGGTTCGAAGTTACCAGCTGGGCTTAAGCCACAACAAACTTAAACAGGGGAAGTTCAGGTTAGATATAAAGAAGAATTTCTTTACTGTGAGGGTGGTGAGGCACTGGAAGAGGTTCCCCAAGGAAGTTGTAAATGCTCCATCCCTGGCAGTGTTCAAGGCCAGGCTGGACAGAGTCCTGGGGGACATGGTCCAGTGTGAGGCATCCCTGCTCATGGCAAGGGGTGGGAACGGGATGATCTTGAGGTCCTTTCCAACCCTAACTATTCTATGATTCTATGATTAGAAAAACAGAAGGTGGCCTAAAATTCTGGACACAGGATTGTGGTCATACTCACCAGAAGATTCAGAATTCACGCCAAATACTCTATGGTTGCTTCTTGTGAACCACTGTTGTCTTTGCCACATACACAACAATCCTTTGGAGCCAAAAGACCAAGTCAATACACTTGGTATTTCCACCTCTTTGTATTCCTTTTATGATATGCCATCATGCTTTTATTGTCACTCTTCAGAAAAATATTATCACCACTTTTAAAAGACTGAACAGTATCCGTTTCTGCTTGTTCTTTCTCACAAGTACTGTAACTGGATTTATATCAAAACCCATTTGAAAACTTTTCCAAAGGGACTACACAAAAAAATTGCAACCTATACAACGAAGATTTCATCCTCTTAGCCACTAATTTTATAATATTGATTTTTTTTTTTAATTATGTAGATAAAAATGTTCCAAGTTTATCTGTCTGTAGGTCAGGGGTGTATCCAAGTGTAATGCTGAGCAGATTCACAACATAAAATACGTTTGCCTTTTCTCAAATTGGTCCTTCAGTTTCACTACAGATGATTTCAAGCAAGTACTGTGACTACAGAAAGCTGATATTTTAAGAAACCTACTAATGCATTCATAACCTTTGAGCTGCAAAATTACTTTCTTCATAAAGTCAGCTTCCTACAGAAAAGCAGTTTTTAATGTATAAAGAAAAGATGATTTCTTCTACTTTTCAAATTATCTTCAGAAATAGAGGTGCTGGAATTATTATGTTGAAGGGGATACAACTGGCATTTTCTGATCAGGGAATATGCACTATTTAGTATGATGTCACACCATATTATATCCCATGAACACTACCTGTGAATTATAGTGGTATTTATTAGCACTGCAGTAGTCACAGGTCTCTCAGCTGTGCCAGGAGAGCTGTTGTTGCTAGAGGTATGTCGACTTGGGGGTGTTAAAGCTCAGCTACTGACTGACTTGCATTACTGCTGGAAAATTTCATATGCAGATTTTACTCTGACTTTCTCATTTGTCTTTTTGCTGTTCTGCTATTTGAAATTAGCTGTTGTCACATCCAAAATGAATGTGAGAAGGATGTAGGTTCATCTATACATACCTGTTATGTTCCTCTCCTCACACAGAGACATGTGAGGCACAGGGTCAGGCAGGGAAACCTCAATAACTCATCAGAGGCGCGAACTCCCGCTCACTCCCCAACTCAGTCTACGGTATCTTGTGGGAGCTGTGGCCCTATGGGTTGGGGGTGATAGGATGTGGAGGAGGAGCTTCTTGACATTGCACAAGAATTATTATGATTGGTTTAAGTGAGGAGCCAAAGGAGGAAAAGGGAGGCATCAAAGTGTTTCCAGGGGCAGCAAGCATGGAAAAATAGACAAATAAGGTGCTAAAACAGCATGGCCACATGTAAATATTTATGTATCCATATTCCAGTTAGTTAGTATACATACCTGGCCGTGCCCTACGCTCATCACTACAGTCAGTCCTGTCTTCTTATTAAATCCCATTTCTAACTCTTTACCTTTGTGAGTGGCTTATGTGTGTGTATGGGGGAGGGGGATCTGAGTGCCAGCAGCTGGATTCAGACCATGGGTCAGAGAGACTATATATTTGTGGTGCCAGTGACTAGAGAGACCAAACTGTGAGTATATGGGTGTCATCAAGGAAGTACCAGCAAATATCAGGCTGAACTAGTCAGGGAATAAGATACATGGCTTAAGAGCCAGATACAGAAGTGGCTGTAAGTCTGGGGTGGATATGTGTGTGCATCTCTGTGAGGGTGACAGCTACTGGAGGGACCCAGAGGTACAGGCTGACTGCTGCAGAGACAGCCATGGGGTCCAGAGACCAGCTGATAGTGAGAGTGTGTGCGTGTGATAGCCAGAGACAAAAAGCACAAGCCAGTCACTGGGCAGAATGTCTAAGACTGGTCACTGAAAGGATCCACAGTGTGTCTGTGTGTTCGTGTTTCTGTGTGCACAAGGGGACCTGGGGATCTGTACCAGCTGTGCAGGTTGCATGCCCAAGTGCCAGCAACTGGGGAGACGGATCCAGTGCAGCTGCTGCACAGACCAAGTGTCTGAGCCTGGCTGCTGGAGGAATCTGCCTTGTGCATTGGTAGATACATGTTCCCATTAATGGACCTCCATTCTGATCAGCCACAGGGGCTAACAGGATGTGGCCACGTTCTGTTTGTTTTTGCATGAGTGCTGAATATTACTGTTTGTTTTGATCTCTGTGTTTGGACACATCTAAATATAAATACATGGTTTATATATGCATGATAGTTACTGGCTGAACCACAGGAAAAGGAGCTGCAGCAGTTTCACCTCTATCAGGCTACTGGATTCACTACCAACTACTAACAATACCTGGCTTCAGTAGGTGGACAGAGAATGCATTCAACAAAAATATTTTCTTCATATATACTGGTTTTATGCAGAATTTAAAATAAGTATAAAAGATACAGAAATATTTCGATAAAAAATGCTTATTAAGTAACATACCATACCAGCATTCTGTGATATTTTCAATGTGTCATATCAGAAGTTCATATAAGTCTAAGGCAAAAACGATTGGCTTGCAAATGAGAAGTCTGCTCCCAGTTACCCTCATTCAATTTGTACAACAGTGGCACTGTAGCTGTTACAGTCAACTAAATCAATTTCACATACATTTGAAATACAACAGATGATAGATAAATGCATCTATACAAATGCATAGAAAAGCTCAAATGCTTTAAAACAAGAAAGGGCCAAAACCAGTTACTTCCATAAAGTTCTGTAGAACAGTGCAATTACCATATGCATGTTGGACAGACAGGATTCGTCTTACAATCAACGTCAATATTCAATGCTGATTAAATCACTAAACTGGATTCTTTAAGATGTACATGCATTGGAAACAGCACTAAAGATATCTTTCATCCTTCTGAAGATTACTGCTCTCACAGCAGAGCTATTGGAAGGGATCATGTAAGCGCAAAGTAACTTCATGAAAACTGTAACAGATAGCTCTAGATAGCTAGAGCTAGACTCCTAGAGGAATAAAAGCTCACTTTTTTTTAGTTAAAAAAATAACACAATTTTTTTTTCAAACTTCATTCAAATGTTCTTAATGCACATCTGAATGTACCTACTAGCAGAAGAAAAAAGTGTCAGCCTTTAGAAATTTTCTGAACTGATCACACAGTGGTTAAAACTCTATAAAAGCTTGAAATGTTAGTAAGCTTCAGTGGAATTAAGGAGACAAGAAAGCAGACAGCAGCAGCTCATAGGACGAACCTGTATTGTGTAACACCTGTATAATATTATTTAGCACATGTTAAACCTTCTTGGACATTTCATACTTTTCAGTAAATTTTACTCCACAGTAGTTCTATTACAATCATTAGATTTTTTCATGTGAATGCAAGTTCAGTGGATACAGAAAATTAGTTTCTGCTTCAAGTTGTGCCTGCTAGTTCATCCTTTTGAAAGGAGGCAGCTAACACAGTGCGGACTCCTCTGTTTGAGGAAGCTCTGCTGTAAGCTAGCTGCACACCACTTCTGCCCTCTGCCCTCACCAGCTGGTTTTCATAGCACAGACCACAGCCTGCTGCTTTGCATCATGCATTGGAGGAAAAATGCCAGTAGTTTCTTGGCACACAGAACAATTAATGTGCCTAACTGCAGTTTGAAGCTGTGAATTCCAGCTTCACACAGACTGCTAAATCCAGGAGAAAGGGAGATTTTGGGATATGTTGTTCCTACTCCTAAAGCCATTTGCAGAACTTGGCCTTAATCCTCCCTGAATTCACATTCTATTAGAATTCAGCACCTGAAAAGCTTTTTGCTAGCTAATTGAGATCTATTTTAGCCCTAGTAGTCATAAAAACCAATCTATGGAGCTGAGGGCTCCTCATATCCAGTTGGGGGTTGTATTTAGTATTCTGGTCAGTTATCATTTGTGTATGGATCTGCTAGATAACAGAGCTGCCGAATTAGAGTAGTCAAAAAATTAATCATCATCTACTTTGTGATATTTTAACCATTTCACTTTTACAAATGGAAGTATTTTCAAAAAGGATTACCTTCTTTCCTATTAAAGCAATTCTGCACTGCACATAAGGTATGCCAGACACTACTTATTCTTCCCACATTCCAAAATACTGCTGTATCTTACAAAATCATTTATATCAGATTGTTACAGGTAAAATGGGACATCGCTTTTGGTTTTTCAGGCTTTGAGTGCCCTCAGCATACTGTTTTACTATATATGCGTAATTTTCAGAAGCAACCTCTAAATTTAATATAGCTTAGCTAATTAGCTGATCAGTTTCAAAAAACTCAGTCCATGTTTTTGGAAATAATTACCTGTCTTTCTATTTGCTGTTGTGATTTCACACAAAGGATTAACTTTCATTCCACAAAGGAAGCCAAGTTAAGCACTACTGTATCAAAGAAAAGAAAAAAAAAATAAATAAAATGCAGCTGCAACTACCAATTAACATGTCTGTAGACACAAAGGATTTCAAAATTTTTTTTTCAGACTTAAATTTCCTAAGATTAAGCTACAGTAAAGAGTAAATAGCATGGTGTGTGCATTAGGATGTGGTGAAGAAAAGCTAAATACAAAGGTGTTCTTTCCTTCTCAGAATCATGTGTTTCTGATATTTTACTATTTATAAGGTTTGAAGATTCCAGCAATGCTAGTTGGCCTATACTTAGTGCCCAAAGCATGATCAGTAAGAACTGGGGTTAAAACTAGATTCCACAGCTAATTATTTTGCTAAAATAATGTAGATTAAAAAACCCCAGGAAAACTCTGGGTTGTTTTTCATTCATTCTGAAGCCAGAGGTTGTGAACAGTTATTTACAACAAGTTCGACTACTCATGAAATGCACTTGCTGCTTGTGGAGTTGGCAGTTTAAAATAAAGTGATAAGCAGTGGAATTTTAATAGTGTTATTGCAAATGATATTGCTAGTCTCTCGACAAAAGTGTTTAGCCAGATTTTGGGGGATTTTAGGGTTGTTTCTACCAAGACAATAAAACTCTATCTTTGTTTAAATCTTATTTATGCAAATGACCAAAAACTGCTGGAAAACAAGAGAGAGTAAATCTTTCTTCAAAAAATATGAGTCTGATAAACCAGTGAGTTAATTGTGCTTGAAGCTCATGCACTACTTTGCTGGATATACAGGTCAGGATAATGGCTTCACCAAGTACAGAGTCCCTTCTGATGGGGAGCTGAAATGCACTATTACCTATATTTTTTGGCACAATGAGAATAATACTGCTAGTATCACATTTGACTACTTTGAGTATGCAACCTGAAGGACTCAATATCATAGAATCATATCCATTCACACCCAGATCAGTGAGCATCTAGGGGATTTTGGTTTCTAACTTAAAGCTTAGAAAAGGATATCTGACACCATCTCTCATAACACCATATTCTTGTTTTCACAGTTACAGCATTCTCTGAATATACTTTGGTCTGGGGTCCTTACTGGTCTGTTAACTGAAGATCAGTTGGACTAGTGGTAAATAGATGCCTACCAAGTGAGTTAGACTGAGAAAGCTCTTGGTGTACAAAGAGATCAAAAGCTGCATTCCTGACATGGCCACCATGACTGTATAACATTTTTTACTCCCAGTGCAAATTTGCCTCTTCACAACCTTGTAACAATGGTAAACTTTGAAATCTATAGCTTGTGTGTTACATGGAAACTAAAATGATTTTTTTTTAGATTATAATTTGGATTTGAGGACCTGACAAGGGAATTAAGATTTGAGATGTCTAAACTGTTTCCTAGATAAAGTATTGTCTTAAGTTTTTGGTATTCTTATCATTAAAAGTAAGCAGTGAATATTATAAATATAGAAATGGACTCATCAGCTGTTTTATTTCTTTTCATGCCTTTCTGTCTAAAACTGAATTGCAGTGTTGTTATAGCAGTGCTTCTGAAAGCCTGTCATGCTATGTCAAACATAGCCAGTATCAGCACTACCAGTAATCTTATCAGCAAGCCTTCTCTGGCAACATCCTTTCCTACAGTATTTTTTGTCATAACTCATCATTTCAGAGAGGGAGCTTTATTCACAGATCTACATGTTCATGCTGCTGTATTTCAGGATATACCTGTTGCAAAGCATTTGAAAGCCTGAAATAGGACCAGGCTAACCCAGCAGAACCCTAAGAATATGTATGTGCTCTTTATATATGTATATATATATATATATACATATATACACACATACAAAAATTAGATAGGAAGAAAAAGTACATCAGTGAAATACATGCTCCAAGAGGAGCTAGCTGAGAACTGGTAGCTACAAGCCAAGGTTCCTATTGTGCCTAAATAACAGGAGGAACAAAAAAAGTACAATGCATATACAATAAAATAGCTTTCCTTCCAAATTTCAGTAGCTGTCTTCTGCACTGACTGAAAATAGCTCACTGAAAGCTTAACAGCAATTCATGCAATAGTATAAAGGCACTATTTACTACTGTATTTCTTTTGTTGGAATGCTAACTGTTCTGTGAACAGAACACTGTTCTGTTCATCACTGATAGCTGTGGATGTCAAATAACATAATTTTATCACCTCTGGTATCCAGGGCAAACAGGAAGGATGGTCACCTACCAGAATAACTTGTAGCTGCAATTTTAGCAGCATCCATATTGAAAAGATAACAATCATAAAAAAAAAAAATACAACTTTACAGTATAGACTGATATGAGAGGTATTGGTCAGTTATTGCAGGAATACTCCAATAAACAGCCTTTAGTACTTGGCTTGTGTGCAGTACTATCCCAAACTATAAGCTTGAATATTTGCCCTCACTCGTTTTTGGCATTGTCACGGTTTAAGACCGGCTGCTAACTTAGAACCGTGCAGCCACTCTCTCACTCTCCCGCTTCTTCCCCCCGCTCCCAGAGGGATGGGGAGGAGAATCAAAAGAATGCAACTCCCACGGGTTGAGATAAGAACAGTCCAGTAACTAAAGGTATAACACAAACCACTGCTGCTACCACCAATAATAATAACAATAAGGAAAATAACAAGGGAAGAGAACACAACTGCTCACTACCCACTGACCGATACCCAGCCCAACCCGAGCAGCAATCTAGACCTTCCGGGTAACTGCTCCCAGTTCTGCATCCTGGGCATGACATGCTGTGGTATGGAATACCTCTTTGGCTAGTTTGGGTCAGGTGTCCTGTCTCTGCTTCCTCCCAGCTTCCCCTCCTCCCTGGCAGATCATGAGACTCAGAAAGTCCTTGGTCAGACTAAATGTTACTCACCAACAACTAAAAACATCGGTGTTACCACCACTGTTCCCAGGCTGAAAGGCAAAAACACAGCACTGCACAGGCTACTAAGAAGGAGAAAAAATTACTGCTACTGCTGAACCCAGGACAGTATCCACCCCTTATTCCATACCATTTATGTCATGCTCAGATCCCCCATTTTTCACTATACCTTCACTCTTGTCTCACATATATATATACACACATCCATCCACACACACACAAAGAGAGAGATAACATTTCTTAGTGCATGGACCAATCCCTATAGAGCTGCTGAGTCCATTTGCTCCATGATGTCAGGCTCAGTCTCTTGTAGCAGTCTTTCAGAGCAGGAGAGACAGTGTGCAGTGTTGGATTGTTGCCTGCTGATGACACTGCGGAACTCAGCTGGTAACTGCTGAACTTGTAGGGTTTCATCAAAGTTCATTCTTTGTTGGGATGATGGTCTACTAAGAAGGAGAAAAATGACTGCTACTGTTGAACCCAGGACAAGTTTAAACCCATTATTCCTTGTCCTATTGCTGTAGTCCTTGATGCAAAGTCCCTCTCCAGCATCCTTGTAGGTCCCCTTCAGTTACTGGAAGTTTGCTATGATACTGGAAGGCTGCTATGAGGTCTCCACACAGCCTTCTCTTCTCCAGGCTGAACAGCCACAACTTTCTCAGCCTGTCTTCATACAGGAGGTACTCTAGCCCCCTTATAATCCTCGTGGCCCCACCTCTGGACTTGCTGCAACAGCTCCATGTCTTTCTTATGTTGAGGACACCAGAACATATAGAAGTACACTTCTGGATTTTCAGGAACAATATTTTATTTTGATACTTTTATATTGTTACTGTAAGTAGGTAATGAAAGGGCAATGGAAATGACTTAAACACTCCCAAATCATCTTGTTTATGGCTTCATGATATGCTTTATCTGGGGTTGTTAGAATACGTAGGTGCTTTGTTGAGTGTAAAATACGGTTGACTGCTGGTCTAATCAAGAGAACAGATACTAGTTTAAGGGTACAGTCTAAATCTTCTGAATTTAGGAGCTTGTGCCTTAAATGACAGCTTCTGAAATTAGACTGAGAAATTAATATAGATTCTTCCTGGATGTAATGGCTTTAGAAGTGAAGCCAGAAGAAACATAAATTCAAACATGTATTGTGAAGTTATGAGATTTTCTCTTTCTGTGGTCTTTCAGTGCCTGAGCAGACTGCTTTAGAGGCTATAATTTTTGATCAGACTTTATATAAACCTGTGTCATGAAGTTGCATCATATTTTTAGTGGGTAGGATAATAAACATGGGATTAGTTCCCTCTTTCTGACTATTTCTCTAATTCAGATATCTCAATGTTTCAGAGGCCCTTAGTCCTCAATCAGGTGTCTAGACAGCTGTTATTCCATGGGTGCACCTTCAGCATTTTGACCTGAAGCAGTAGACCAGTTCTGAAGTTAATCTTCCAATCACTGAGTTTACTGCACATTGTTTTAGTCCAAAGGGAAGTTTTGGTGCACACAAATCCACTAATTCCATTAGAGGAAATTAAACTGGGAGCTCTGCTTTAGCTGTGCATTTCATCACTGGAAAAGTTCCTGCTAATGACTGAACTTCATAACAAATATATGATGATGGTGCTTAGCCCAGGGGTCCAGATTAAAGTTAGTCTGAAATAAAATCATAGACAGAGAAGGGTGTTGTTGCTGGGTCCTGTAATCAGCTGTTTTGAGGTACTGGTCTATCTCTGTTGTGCTAAAATATTTACTTGCATAAATTAGATCAATAAATACCTTTAGATATATATAATATGCAGAAACATTGGATTTTTCTTTAAAATTTATGTTGTTGTAGAATATGGTTTAGTGTGAGGTGTCCTTGCCCATGGTAGGGGGAGTTGGAACTAGATGATTTGAAGGTGCTTTCCAACCCTAACTATTCTGTGATTCTAAGATTACTTTTAAAATGCTAGTTTTCTTCATAGAAGCTGTAAAGGCTTCTATGGGGATGAAGATACTGAAAACAAAGTACTATGTCTTTGATCTTTCCTGACTTAATCTGTAGCTCATTCGACAGCTATGGAGATGATGGGCAAGACCTCATAGCAGCCTTCCAGTACCTGAAAGAGGCCTATAGGGATGCTGGGGAGGGACTCTTCATCAGGGGCTGTAGTGACAGGACAAGGGGTAACGGGTTCAAACTTAAACAGGGGAAGTTTAGATTGGATTTAAGGAAGAAATTCTTTCCTGTTAGGGTGGTGAGACACTGGAATCAGTTGCCCAGGGAGGTTGTGAGTGCTCCATCCCTGGCAGTGCTCAAGGCCAGGTTGGATGAAGCCTTGTGTGGGATGGTTTAGTGTGAGGTGTCCCTGCCCATGGCAGGGGGGTTGGAACTAGATGATCTTGAGGTCCTTTCCAACCCTAACTACTCTATGATTCTACGAATTTGTTGTTCTCTCACTGAGCTACAAAGTCAGTCCAAGTCTCCATTTCTCAACTTTTTGTGATGACAGTTAGTGCCAATGTCTTGTCATCAGTGTTCTCAAGCAGGCCTTTTATATGTCAATCAGTATATACTGAATGGAGACTGTATACAACAAGAAGGTAGATAACAACTGTGTCAATATTTTAGGGTCAAGTACAACAGGACTCAGTGTCAAAGCTCAGAAGTGAATATTATGTTATTTTTTTCCTTAAGAATACAGAAGTTCTCTATTTGAATGATATATGAAAATCGTGCTGATCTAGCAACATTTTTAAATATCATACAATTATTCTTGGATATTAAAAATGTAGGGTAAGTACATGTTTTGAAGTTATATCACTGGGTACATGTGGCATACAGTTAACCTATGGAACACTATCACAAGGAACGCGCTACAGAAAGTAAGCTCTTTAATTTAGCTGTAAAGGTATAATGAGATCCAGGGATCTTCAAGGTGAAGCTAGATAAATTCAAGGTTGAAAAAGAAAGCCCATATTTCTAAAAGTAAAAGTAATTAATCTTGATAAAATCTTATCTAGGATAATTGTGGATATTCATTGCATGAAAACTTTAAATAAATCAGCTGCCTTACAAAAAGAGGTATTCTAATTAAAAAAAAAAAAGAAAAAAAAGGAAAAAAAAGGGAGAGATGGGTTTATATGGATTATTATGGAGAAATTACTAGGGAAATTTCTATGGTGTGTGAATATAAGAGACCAGACTGTATGATTGTTGTGGTTTCTAGGACTTAAAAGTTATCTGCTAGTAACTTAATCAATGTTTGTATTCTAAAAAGAAGAAAACGATTTATCACTTTGTGTCTTAGTAAACAAAGATTTAAGGAGATAGATGCTCTGCTTCAAATTACAGTGCTTTTGCAAAAAATGTTCAGAGTTAACAAAGTTGAGATAAGCAGTAATAGGTTGTTGTAATACTTTGATTCATGAGCAAATGTCACCAATTCGGTGGATTTTTCTAATGTGCAGAAGTGTCAAGTTTCTATGATGACTTTGAATTAATGAACAAACTACCACTGATTATTAGGTGTGTTCTTCTGATGTGGGTTAGAATGTCAGAAGTCTTGCTATAATGCCAAGAGCTAATGAGTAATTTTTGCAGTAGAATAATTACTATTATTAAATTTATATTATGGTGTTATACATTATACATTAATTCTGCAGTACTACCCAAGTTAACCAGGTTAAAATGGATTAATTAAATTAGCTTATTATTGTGATGAAAAGGTAAAAGTATTTCTGAGGTTTTTATGTTACAGGATATTTCTGATTTTAAAAACAAGCAAGATACAGGGGGAGAACAACAGAATAAGAGTATGGAATGGAAAATATAAGGAAATACTTTTCTAATACAGTGAGTGTGTATATATACAATATACCCTATGTATAGGGTTATACATATATAATATGTAATTTTTAAACATTCTACTTTTTTTTTTTTAAAGAAGCATGCAAATGTCCAAAAACATTTCAAGCATCAAAACATCAAATGTAAGCCTCATTTGTTTTTTTTGGCCTCTTTTCAAAGGATAAAAACACATAAATTTTTCTGAGATAATTTTTTCACAACTATTTGGTTACTTCAAAAAGATGTAATTGCTGGGCAAACTCAAAGCAAATTTTGACAAAGTCACCAAAAGCAAGATCTTGGAAAGAATTTAAGTACTTGAAGTGGAAAAGAAGCATATTTTGAAGTCTTAGTCTAAACTTGGGAGGTCCAGAGCTCCTGCAGAGCTCTTTTTTATATTTGACAGGACTGTAATCTGTAAGCACTTCAGTTCTTGACCTTAAAGTTGCCCAGATGCTTAAATCGCTGTTAACTGCAGTTGTCAGAAGTATCTAAATCCTGGTAGTTCAACAATTCAGCCCTAACTCAGGGATCCAGAAACTAGACACCTACTGACTTCCTCCTTTGAGGGGTATGATCTGCTAAGCTTCCTTAGACTTACAGATTATTGAGCACGCAATGATAACTGCTGCTTTCTTTTAATGCATAGCTAGAGGATAAATTTCCCTTTTCACTTAGAGATTTGGTTATTTTAATATGACAGTGTGAACCAAGGTTAATTTCCTCCTTTCCTTAAAAGAAAAATAAAATTTTATGCTTATCTCTTTAGACTCAACTTGGTTTAGACTCTATGAATGTCAGTGCATATGTTTGTGAGCAAAAATGTTTTCCATCTCAAATACCAGTCCTATGTCTCTAAGATGAATTCCCTTCCAACCCATTGTGTGACTCCATGATTCTGTGACTTATAATCCATGCAGATCTCCCTAAGGAGGGAAATTTTGTACTTTTTATCCAATGATGGCATGGTGTCAAACAAATGTGGATAAGTCCCTAGGACCATAACACATTCAGCCATGAGTTTTGAAGGAACTTAGATACGAAATTGTTGAATTCATGGGTAATTTACATGAATTTACTACAGGACTGCCAGCTTGCCTGCATATCTTTTATCTAAAAAAGGATCTTAAGGGAAACTCTGAGAACTAAGGGATAAGTCTGACTTCCATTCCAAAGTGACAATCTACAATAAAGAGTGACTTAACAAAGCACAGGTATGATATTGTGTTAGGAACGAGGAAGTGTGGAGTTCTGTGAGGGTGCAAGTGAGCGGGTGAGTAAAGGGGAGGCAGAAGGCATGATATGTATGGATTTGGAAAGTGAAATCCTTGAGGAGCTTCTATATCACAAAGTCCATTATAAAAATTCAGTTGCTGTGGGTTTGGAGAAAAGATACTTACAACTTACTCTTCAGTAAGTTACTTTTAGATCCCTTTTCAGGGCAAAGAAGAGTATGGATTCCTATGGATCAGGAATAGGTTCATTTATATTCAGCATTTTCACCAATGACCTTGGAAGAGGGAATGTGTAATCAAATAGTTAAGATTGTAGGTGTTACTGAGGTCTTTCAGGCAGTTAAATGTGACACTGATGGTGAGAAACCCCAGGAGGGCATAACAAAACTGAAATACTGAGCAAAGAAATGCCAGATGGTGCGTTATGTGAGTAAATGGGAGGTAACACAACCTATATCATGCTTGCATAAAGGTGAACTTGGAAGTGGGAGTCACAATTCAGGAAGGAGATCTTGGACTCCTCACCAAAATTATCACCTCGGTGTGCACTTTATTCTCAAGAACAAACAAAATATTGAGCATCACCAGGAAAAATACTGAGACCAACTCAGAAACCAGTTTTTTCTTTTTTTCTGTCAAAAACATTGATGAATTGGATTACTCAATGCAATGCTTTTACTTGCATCTCCAGAGATATGTAGTTAAAAATGATGCAGAAAAGGCAGCTGAAATTATTATGTGAATGAAACTCTGTTTTGCAATAAAAGATTAAATTGCTTGAGCCGTTCAATTTGGGGAAGAAAAGGCTAGAGAGAGAAAGATGATAAATATTGACAAAGTCGTGAAGACAGTAGGCAAACGCACTGCTATTATTCATCAAATCTCACAGTACTAAAATAAGAAGACACTCACTGAAACTAGTAGGATGAGAGTTTAAGACCCATAAAAAAAGTACTGCCTTACATAGTAGTAAGTTTTTGACATACGTTGCCACAGAAGGTTGTGGAGATAAATAATACCAAGCAGGTTTAAAAAAGGATTAATCAAGTTCCTGGGCAACAGACTGATAAATGGATACTAAAATCAAAGATCTACTCCTGGCAATTCCTGATGTGAATCTTGGGAGAATTTGAGGAGAATGGACAGGAGATAGTGGAAGGGCTTGTGTGTACTCAGTAAATAATATCTCCTGCTGCTGGAGAGAGAATACTGGGCTATGTTACTGTTTATTGAGCTTCCTTAGGATGATGGTTGAAGTCATCATACTAGTGACTCACCAAGTTTTCCCTGGAGAGTGCAGGGAAAAAGTAATGAGGGATCACAGGAGCGAAAATGTCTTATTCTCAATGATTAATGAAGAATAATAGTGGAAGAATAGTTTGAGGTAACTTTAACTATAGAAAACTTGACAGGTTTTTCTTAAAAAATATTGAGCAAGCAGGCTAAATTGAAATTCTAAAGAGAGACACTTTTCAGCTGATCTATATTCCAAAGTTTAAACATTAGGAGAAAATAATCTGAAGTGGATAGTTTATTTGAAAATATATTTTGTTATATATTTAATTATTGGGGAAAAATAGTCTTAATGAAGCTTCCTTTATTTCTACTTATTGTTTGCATGAAGGACATATTTCAGTTGATTCTCAGGGAGAGATTCATATTTGGAAGGATCACTCCATCTGTCTTCTGAAGTCACACTTACTTTAACACTACTTTTTCTTCCTAATTATCTTTGTATGAAACAGGTCTCTCCTTGATTTCATTCCTGCCTCCTCTCATATTCATTTGAAGGTTTTTCGTTTTGTTTGTTTTGTTGTTGTTGTTGTGGTTTTTGGTTTGTTTTTTTTTTTTTTTTACAACCTTGATCTCTTAGGACTCAAGTTCTAATGCACTACATTCAAACTGTATATATAACATTTGTCTCTGTAAATTTCTTCCTACAGACTCTTAAATAAAAATGACTTTAAATTCCTGGTTTAGGTGCTAAAAGCTACAACCGATATGGGAATGGAGGAATCACAGCTTTTTCTTTTGACATAACAGGATAAAAAATAAATTTTTTATGTCAAAATATCTAGTGTGCATGTAATTATTTGCTCCATACCTGCAGTCCATTTTCAAAATGTCTTAGATTTGTCTGGTCAAGCTTAAAAAGGAAGGCAAAGTTTCAAGTGCAGTCAGCCATGCCAAAAAAGCTGAAGAAATACCATTTAACGTAGCATTTTTGTTGCAGTAAATTTACTAATTTCATCTCTGCTCACAGAATAAATCAGATTTTTTTTTAAAAAAGCAGCCTTGAAGAGATTTGTTTTGAGGAGTCTTTTTAACATCTGGGTAGTATTAGACCTTTATAAAAATACAGAGATGCTATAAATTACTCCTGTAAAGGTAGCATATATTTTTTTCCTCTGAGATACTGTGGCTATATTGGGAAAGATTCATAGATTAAATTGCTTGTTTCACTGAGAAGGAAATATTCGTAAACTATATGTCACATGAATGAAGCTGTGGATGCCCCATCTGTGCACGTGTTCAAGACCAGGATGGATGCAGCTTTGAGCAACTTGGACTAGTGGAAGGTGTCCCCGCCTGTGACAGAGGAGTTGGAACTTTAATGGCTCTTAAGGTCTCTTCCAACTGATACTATTCTATCATTCTATACTGTCCATCATATTTTAAAAATCATGGCAGTCAGGTGAACTTTCTGATGACTGGAAAAAGGGAAATATAACCCCCGTTTTCAAGAAGGGGAAAATGGAAGACCCAGAGAACTACAGACTAGTCAGTCTCAACTCTGTGCCTGGCAAACTCTTGGAGCGGATTCTCCGGGAAACCATACTAAGGCACATGAAAAACGAGATGGTTGGTGACAGCCATCATGGCTTCACTAAGGGGAAATCCTGCCTGACCAATTTGCTGGCCTTCTGTGATGGGGCTATGGAACTAATGGATAAGGGCAAAGCAGCTGATGTAATCTACGTGGACTTGTGCAAAGTGCTTGACACTGTCCCACACAACATCCTTGTCTCTAAATTGGAGAGACATCAATTTGATAGGTGGACCACTCGTTGGATAAAGAACTAGCTGGATGGCCACGTGCAAAAAGTTGTGGTCAATGGCTCAATGTCCAGCTGGAGAGAGGTAATGAGTGGTGTCCCTCAGGGGTCAGTGTTGGGATGGATCATGTTCAACGTTTTTGTTGGTGACACAGACAGTGGGATTGAGTGCACCCTCAGCAAGTTTGCCGATGACACCAAGCTGTGTGGTTTGGTTGATATGCTGGAGGGAAGGAATGCCATCCAGAGGCACCTTGACATGCTTGTGAGGTGGGCTGACACCAACCTGATGAAGTTCAACAATGCAACTGCAAGGTCCTACACCTGGGTTGGGGCAATCCCAGGCACAGCTACAGGCTGGGCTGAAATCCCTGGCAGTGTTCAAGCCTAAGCTGGACAAAGATTTGGGCACTCGGTCTAGTGCAGGGTGTCCCTGCCCATGGCAGGAGGGTTGTAACTAGATGATCCTTTTGAACCCAAACCATTCTATAATTCTATGATTCTATGTTTCTACAATTCTAGAAGTCTGTAATTCTATGACTGTAGGAATGCAAATCTTCTACCATCTTCAAGAAGGGCAAGGAAGGCCCAGGGAACAATAATGAAATGACTGGCTTTGTAGATAAAGGGAGGGCAGTGGATATTGCCTACCTTGACTTCAGCAAGGCTTTTGACAATGTCTCCCACAAGATCCTCATAGAGAAGATAATGAAGTAGGGGCTAGAAGAGCGGATAATGGGGTAGGTGAGTTGAGAACTGGTTGCATGACCAGGCCCAGAGGGTGGTGATTAATGTAATGAAATACAGCTGGAGGCCAGTAAGTGGTGGTGTACCCTGGGAGTCAGGAGTCAGTACTATCTCTACCAGCATTTGACATCTTTGTTAATGATCTGTATAATGGGGTAGAGTTTACCCTCAGCAATTTTGCTGATGATATAAACAGGCAGAAGTGGCTGATAGACCAGAGGTTTGTGCTGCCATCCAGAGGGACCTTGGCAGGCTGGAGAAACAGGCTGAAAGAAATCTCACGAAATTCAGCAAAGGGAAAGGCCAAGTCCTGCACCTGGTGAGGAGGAACCCTAGGCACCAGTATACAATGGGGGCTGGAAAGCATCTTTGTAGGGAAAGATCTAGGGGAAGAATCTAGGGTTCCTGGTGAACAGCAAGTTGAATATGAGCCAGCAATGCACCCTTGCAGAAAAGAACAACAATGGTATCCTGGGCTGCACTAGACAAAGTATGGCCAGCAGGTCTATGGAGATAATCCTTTCCCCTTATTCAGCACTGCTGAAACCACATCTGGAGTACCGTGTCCAGTTCTGGGCTCACCAGTACCAAGAAACGGGTAGAACTACTGAAGAGAGCCCAAAGAAGGACCATTAAGATGGCTAAGTGGCTGGATAACCTATCATATGAGAAAAAGCTGGGAGACCTGGGATTGTTTAGCCTGGAGAAGGCCTGGGGGGAATTTTATCAGTGTATATGAATATCTGAAGGGAGGGTGTAAAGAAGTCAAAGCCAGACTCTTCAGTGCTGTCTAAAGAAGTTACAAGAGACAATGGGCACAAACTGAAATACAGGAAATTCTGCTTAAACATAAAGAAAAAAAAATTTACTATAAGGGTTACTGAACTCTTGAACAGATTGCCCAGGGAGGTTGTAGGGTTGCTCTTCCTAGAGATATTCAAAAGCTTAGGACATGGCCTTAATCAACTAGTTTTAGGTAACATTGCTTTAGAAATTAGTGATATTAGTGATAGCTGAGATATGCACATTCAGCTAGTTTGGTAAGGTGTTGGGGAAAACATGCTGTCATTCGTTTTACTTTTTGAGTTTTTTAAAGATTCAAGTTCTGTATCTTTCTTTTAGTTTCACTCAAGTTTTCATGAGTTTTGTGTCCCAAATCTGTGTTGCACAAGAATCAATAGTCAATTTAGAAAGAGTTTTGTAATTTATTCATTGGTTACTTTGTTCATATTAAAGGCATATTATATACAGGAAATGAAAGCCTATATCAGTAGAATGATATCCAGCCTATTAGGAAATCAAATAACACAGATTTTGTGAAACAGGGCTCATCACAGAAGAAATAGTGCCAAAAATGAAATCCTAAGGAAACATAAATCCAAAAACGTATGGTGTGAATTATTAAGAAAAAATAAGTTTTTACATGTACGAACAAAAATTCAAAATGCATTTTATCCCTTTCCAGCATAGGAAGAGATTTCCTATTTTGATTGTGTACTAAAATGTTAGAAAAGATTTAACTATATGCCCAAAAAGTTCTCTTGTAGCCTCCACAGTCAGGCCTACTATCCAGGTAGTATTTTGTACTTGAAAATGAAGGGACATCCAGTGATGAAAGCATTATCAGTAGAATACCTAAGTTTAATTCTTGTCTCTATCACAGACTTTTTGTGCAACTTGTAGAAATGCAATTGTTCTGTGCTACAATACCTCATCTCTATTCTTCAGAAGAAAAAATGTGTCTGCCTTGTCTGTAAAGGCTTTGAAGCAGAGACGATCTCCTTGAATGTATTTTCTAGCATAAAGTACAATGGAACCTCTGATTTGTGTTAGGGCCATTCAGTGTTACTGTGATACGAATAAATAATAATTAGTAACAGATGTTTTGTCTGCTTTTTTTATAAAGGATAAGTCCATGAAAGAAATCTAACTTTTCCCTGTAAGTTGAAAAGAACTTCAAAAGTCAAATTTTAGCTATTATTCTAATGAAAAATGAAACACTTTAAAGAGTATAGCTTCATAAACTTCTCCTGTTTCCTTTAAGCTGCATTAGAGTTCTTACTGTGATTTTAGAGTTTGAGCACACCAAAATATTAAAAGCCCCCACAGCTTGCATTTTTTTCCTTTAGCTGTACTGCGAAGATGGTATCAAAACCTTCCCCAGAGCCTTCAACCACCCCTATTGTTATAATAAATAAAAAAAAGAGGAAGATTTATGAAAATGTCAGTGAGATATGAGTACTGTGAGATTTATCAACTAATACCTATCAGACATCTTTGTCAGCAATGGTGTTTTGCAGAAAGTCACTCAAATTAAGGCATGTTGCATTTATCTTTATTTTGGCAATGCTCTAGTTCACAGACCTCACTTTTTTTAAGCAAGAAGGAAACTTAGTCTGAATTATTTCCAACAGTCTCAGCATGACTAAAGAATTCTTCCTGGCTGTAGACAGAATCAAGAATAACTCCCCCCCAAATTATTAGGATAGTGTTTTGTTTACAGTTCAGTGATTTGAAGGAAGGAAACTGCTGTCTTAATAGCTGTAGTTAACAACGAAATAAGAATGAATCTCAAGTGAATGATTTTGGAAAATTTATAAAGTAACTGATGGTTTGAGGTGCACAGACAGTTGAGAATTGTCAGTGAACTGCTTTAACACTTAACTGATTCTTATCTCCTCATTTGCTGTACTGCATAGTGCCTCATATCAATAGTAACTTTGGAAATGAATGACAGAAAGAACTTAGTAGGCCAGCAAGCATAGAAGAAGGAATAAGTTGTATATAGAGCAGCTAAATTTATACTGAGTTAGAATTATTCCCTGAATTTCTCCTGCAGTTCTGTAATATCCCAAGATCCTAAAGGGGAGAAGGAAGGCATTTGGCTATTTAATATTAATGTTAAAGGAAAAGCAAATTAGAAATAAAGTTTAAAAACAACAGTTTGTTAGGTGAGATGGCTCTGATTCCTCCTATCATTCTTCTTATCATTAAAGTCTTCCTATTTTGTCTTTTGCCACCTTGCTTTCAGCATTCTAGCTGCTTCTCTGCATGTACTTTTTTAATCTATTTTAAAACATTAATAATTTCTGCTAAATATGTGAGTGTAGGATAACTCTACCTCTCATCTTTCCGCATGCATACACTTTCCCAACACTCCTTTATGTTTTCCCACCATTCCCATTAATGGTAATTGCTAGTTCACTTTTCTTTCCTTAAACCTGAAAGCTTATTGTGAGAAGCATGCTTTAAATGTCAGCACATTTCCTTGACTCAGCCTCATTTTCTTATGCTGTTTGCCAGTTCTGCTTATATAAGAGTTGAATCTAATGCCCTAAAGCTCTCTTATCCAGATCCTCATCAAATGTAAATTTACTGAACATCATTGGAAGCACTGGAGCTGAAAAGCTGTCTTACCTCTCAGACTGTAAAGGCTGCAAAAAATTCAAAACGTCTCTCTTGACCACATCCCTGCATGGTCCCTGAGTGACCAGGCAGGCTGTATCTCTATATTCATCCTGAGTGACCCGAACTTCCCTTCACCTCTTCTGCACTCTCTCCTGATGTCAGAAGCTCCTTGCTGCTCTGAGCAGGTGTCCTGCCACCTTTGCTTGATTTCCTGCACATTGGGATTGACTGTTTTCAGCTTGGAAGAGCTGATCCACAAAAATCAAACAGCTCTCCAGGACCCATCTTTTCTCCAGGATGCTGCCCATAATATTCTTTCAATCAGATTCTTCAACTATCAAATATTCTTTTCCCTGCCTGGAGAATCATACGTTCTGTAGCTACTCCTATAAGCAAATCTCATCTACTCTGTTTTATCAATCTGTATCTAAAGTACTAAATACTGTTTATCTTTTATACCACTGCTGCTGATAATATTTTAATTGATTCTTCATGTTGAAGAATATAATGCTAAAAAATTTGCCAAATCTCACTACATCAAGTTTCTGCTCTGTAAAATAATTGAAAACAGTATTTATTATTTATTTTGCATGCCATAAAGAAACACTGATTAAGATAAGATTGAAGCTGTGTTATGCTGTGTGTTATAAAAGCTTGTTAAAAGAGAATCATAGACTGGTTTGGGTTAGAAGTAACCTTAAAGCTTATATAGTTCCAATCCCCCTGCCATGGGCAGGGACATATTCCACTAGACCAGGTTGCTCAAAGCCCCATCCAACATGGATTTGAACACTTCCAGGGACAGAGCATACAGAAATTCTTGGGGTAATCTGTGCCAGTGCCTCATCAGCCTCACAGGAATTTTTTTTCCTAATATTTAATCTAAATCTTCCCTCTTCCACCTTAAGGCAACTCCTGTTGTCACTACATGCCTTTGTAAAAACTCCCTCACTAGATTTCTTGTTAGACTTCCTCTAACTACTGGAAGGCTTCTCTAAAGATTCCTTCTCTTCTCCAGGCTGAACAACCCCAATTCTCTCAGTCTATCTTCAAAGGAGATGTGCTCCAGCCCTCTGACTACCCTCATAGGCATCCTCTGGACTCGCTTCAACAAGTCTATCTCCTTCGTATGTTGAGGCCCCAGAGCTGAACACAGTACTCCAGATGAGGTCTCATGAGAGCAGAGTAGAGGGGCAGAGTCACCTTCCTTGACTGGCCGGCCATGCTCCTTTTAATGCAGCCCAGCATGCAGCTGGATTTCTGGGCTGCAAGCACACATTTCTGGGTCATGTTGAGCTTCTTGTCAATCAACACCCCCAAGTCCTTCTCCTCAGGGCTGCTCTCAATCCATTCTTTATAAAATCATAACAACAGTTGAATTGACTGTGGTTTTATTAATGAAAGTTATGAAGACCTCCTCTTTTGAGCTGCTCTAACCCTACTTATAGTGTCCTCATATTTTCTTCCAAATTTTAAGGCTTCTTTCTACTTCCCTCTGATCTGCCAAAGTGATTGCTAGAAATCTATTATGCATACTATAGTGACAGATTCAGTAACCTATTGAGCTGTAAAAAAATACACATTAAAAGATGGTCCCTGCTTCAAACCCATCCTCATTTGTTATTTCTTCTCAAATGTCATGGTACTAGCGATAAAACCCATCATCCCTCCTTATCACATTTTCTGTCTTTACACCAAGGAGGTGGTGTAACATCCTGGTACTTTGATCAAGAATTTGCCTGCTCATTATGATAGTGTGACAGAATATGTCTCTTTCCACTAGTGATTGTGCTTCTTAGTTACTGGCTCCATCGTTTTTTATCCTAAGCCACAGATAATCAAGCAATAACAATCTCCAGAATAGCTTTTCCTGTTACTATACTTTTCTATCTGTAGCTGTATGTAGAACACACACAAGTTCTGTGGTGTCTGATGACATATACTTTTAGCATCCCCAGATTTCAGTCTTGGTTTCTACCAATAATTTCATATGCTGTTATCTTCTCAAGTAAACAAACACATTTCTGCAGTACAAGTATATCACTTTCCTAGCTATATACAATAAGGTGGGTATTTTCTCAATAATCACATCAGACTGTCTTGCTCTTCTGTCCCGGTAGTGTTTTTACCTTACACAGTAGCTCACTGTTTTCTGGCAAATGTTACCTAAATCTTGATTTGGATGAAATGTGTTCCCTAAGCCTGTTCTCTAGCCTTGCTAACACCAGAGCATCCTTTTGCTTTTACTCTCACCTCATTGTCCTTATCTTTTCTCTCAACAGAATTTGAAAACAGAAATGTAGCTTCAACTCAGCTCTAAGAACTGGCAGTGCTTATCTTCGTATGATGACAGCAGTATAAGTTACAGATTGTATATTACTACATTTAGTTACTACTTAGAAATTTGGTTTTGTGGATCTGTTACATCTTGCTATGCAATTGTAAATATATGACAAAAAAATTGTTCTGGTCCTAAGGACCTTTATTCAGTAATGCTGTACTAAGCTTACCATTTAATTTTTTCCCTGTGATTTATATCATCGTTCATAAAAAAAAGTTATTTTTGTATATTTTTTTATAGAAATCACATCTGAAGCTGACCCATTTCACATTGTTAGGCATTTTTTTTCATATTTTGGCCAAGGTAGTAAACATGAACATAACAAAGTGTACTGCATATTAGACTGACATACTGATTGTGCCATAAGGCTAAGTAATGTAGTTTGAGTAGACTGTTATGTTCTCAGATCTGTTGGAGATATTGTATACATAACTCGGAAGGGGGAAGTATAAATAAAATTGTGATGCATGTTTTTATCGACTGACTATGAAATAGTGCATTCCAGGATGACTACAGTAGCATTTGCAAAGCTGAAGTAAAACATATTACTATGTTATTGGCTTAGACATTTAAGTTTGTATTTCTACTAGTAGGACAGTATATTTTTCAAGTGATAATGAGAATTGGCTCTGTACCATTTTGATCCTAGTCACAATTATCACCATAACAATGCATTGCTATTGTACTACTCAGAATTTTAAATATGCCTTTCCATGAAGATGGATTTATTTAAAATCTCTGCCTTCAGTAATAAAAAAAAAAAACACAACCAAAAAAACACAAAAAACCTGTGTAATACTTTTTTTTTTTTTTTTTTTTAAAGAATAGTTCATTTTTTTTCAGGTAAAAAAAAAAAATCCCATTTTTTTTTTGTGATGGGAATACAATCAAATTTATACTAGCATTTTCAGATTAGGCTACTGAAAATTTGTCAGGAACTGAAGATAAAAGTCCTGACATGTTAGTGAAAAGACCATGTTAGAGGCAAGAAAGAGAAAAATAAAGAGTGTCTCCTGGCTTTCTGTCCAGACATACCTGAAAGTGAAGTTAAGCTTCAAAGTTATCATTGTACTTTGACCATGCCAGAGCTGTTTGAATTCAGTGTGAAAATGCTCTCTGATGACAATTTTATAACTTTAAAGCGGTGAAGAAAATGTTGAAGGAAAAAAAAAATGATTATTCTACAAAACACGTCTTGGCATTGGACCTGACAATCTCATTTCTATTCCTGCCTCTGACTGGCTAACTATGCTTAGCAACTCATATAACCATTTTAATTATCAGCTATTATCTGTTTTATTTACTTAAAGTGACAAATAATTGGAACATGAACTGTTTTGCAATGTGTTTGCTCAATGCCTTCAAGTGGGATAATCATTTTAGTTGAGGTTTCTCTCCCCTTCTCCAAAACAATAATCACAAGCACTTCCTGTGTGATTATTAAACACAAAAGGAGTTTCAAGCACTTTCCTGTAGACATTTTAATCTCTTCTAAGAATTACAATGCAGAAACCTTCAGTTTGCTATTGACTGAGATACCTTGGTGACATGGGTGACCAGCAACTTCAGGTAACCCACAATTCCTTCTTATGTTTCCTATAAGAGGTGAATAGAGAAACCTAAATCAGTCTAGTCTGCGATAGTGAAAGTTTAGTTTATGATGGAAAGAAAATATATCTCATAATTTTTTTTATACATGCAGGGAAGCTTTTAATTAATACAATTTTTGAATGTCTAACTGTGGAAGTGTGTGAACTTTAGATGTTTCCTATGTTGGCCAGTTACTCCACTTTTTTTTGTTATTTGTACTTGCTGAATTGGTAAAAAAAGAATGATCAGCAAATATAACTGAGCAAATTGCTTTTCCCTCAGCTGAACTGTATGAAAGACCCCAGAGACAAACCAAATAAGCCCAGCATGGTCCCACAGGAATCCAGAAAAATGTTTGGCCTTTTAAAGACTGTCTTCTCTGGGGAACAAATTTCTGCAGCTGCTTTTAAAAGTTGAGGGTTAAAAGCATTTTTATTGCTGAGAATGCACATCATAGTACATGTTGCGCTTTAATGTGCATTTTAAAATGAAAATACAATAAAGCTTTTCAGAATCTTTGGAAAGAATCACAGACTTGCTTTTGAGGTTGAATGAATTCAGAAAGGTATTTTCAGGCAAAGCTGACTGACACTCCGAATTTCCATTCTGGAAGAAATTTTGATATTTCAAGGAAGTTTTAATTTTAAATGAGGATGAATAGAACTTTTTCCATTTTCTCTTCACTGGAGAAATAACTGTGTAAAACTGGAAATGTTTTGTTCTGTTTATTTTTTTTTTTTTTTTTGTGGGTGAGGAGAGATTGTGTTGTCTATTTTTCTCAGGGTGTTTGGACAACTAGGGTAGGAATGAAGTAGTTAAAAGTCTTAGGGTTGCAGATACAGTGATATAAGAATAGAATTAGTACTGAAAAATGTTATTATATGTTACCTTTAAAACTGTGATATTACTATGGTACTGATATGTTGTCCATCACTATTTAGGATCAGTGAAGATATTTCCCATTCTTTCCTGTACCATAGCTCATCTTCAGCAATTGTGCGATGCTTGTGATGAACAGTGCCAGGGAGCAGCTTATTCCTGAAAAGACTCTACTGTGAAAGAGGAGCTACACTCAGAAGAACCTAGGCATTCTATTTCCTGGCAGGTGCTTTAGTAAATGAGCAGTGGTGAAAAATAGGATGGCTGTCCTATGTCTTCTGTGCCAAGTGCCCATTCAGACACTTGAACCTTATGTTTCTTATTTTCTTTACCTAGACAGCTCCTCACTACGCATGGGTGTCCTGGTTTTGCCTGGGATAGAATTAATTTTCTTCTTTGTAGCTGGTACAGTAATGTGGGTTTTGGATTTAGTAGGAAAATAAAGTTGGCAACACACCAATGTTTAGGTTGTACTAAGTAGTGCTTACCCTTATCAAAGACTCTTCAGTCTCATGCCCTGCCAGTGAGGAGGGGCACAAGAAGCCAGGAGGGAACAGAGACAGGACACCTGACCCAAGCGAAAGGGATATTTCATAGCATAGAAAGTCACGCTTAGTATATAAACTGGGCGGAGGTGGCCAGGAGGTGCCAATCACTTCTCAGGGACAGGCTGGGCATTGATCAACAGGTGGTGAGCAGTTGTATTGTGCATCACTTTCTATATTTTTTTATTCTCTCTCTCTATGTTGTCATCTCCTTTTTATGACATTATTATTACTGTTGTTGTTGATGATTATTTCAATTATTAAACTGTTCTTATTTCAACCCAAGGGTTTTACCTTTTTTCTCTTGTTCTTCTCCCTATCTCCCCAGAGGGTGGGGAGTGAGCAAGCAGCTGCCTCACACTTAAGTGCTGTCTGAGGTTAAATCACAACAGTGGGAAAATGCTGGGTTATCCCAGAGAGGCACTCATATCCTTTTTGTGAGGTTACTGAAGAAAACTTCATTTAGGTTTTCTTGTATATCCCTCTTAAATAGCACCTGTCTTTGCATAGTGTAGTTTTATTGCACAGCTGCTGTGAAATATTTTGTCTAATTTGTATGCCCACCACAGCTAGCCTGAACATGAATCAACAACCTGAAATATACCATTCCACTCTCTAAAGCAGCAGTATTCTATGAAAAATTTAAAATTATGTATTTTGGAACATATAAGAACTTTGAATTCTAATAGAAAATGAGGAATATGAACATTTTAAGTCCATTTCTGAAACAGTAATCGTAGTTAATGATGTAAATCATAACTCATTTTCACCCAAATGGTAGGGGTAATCCTAGTAGATATAACGTATTACTCCTCAGAGAGTGAAGCAATACTGAATACAGTGATCTATTATCTCTATTGGAGGCATATAAAATTTTCAATATATTTAGGTGGGATTTTGATGGTCATTGTCCATAATAATCTGTTAACTTTAGCTGCCAAAAAAGTAGGCATCAGGTTTAACCAAATAGTTATGCTCCCTGCATAGTCAGAGGTTGCAGAAAAACATCTACCAAACCTACAGACTTATACAATGAAGGTAGCTTTCTCTCTGACTTATACATGTTAAATATTAGGTAAAACCACTGATGTTCTATGCTGTGATAATATAGACTGTTTCCTTTTCATTTGCTTGTGTATCTTATACCAAAGTCCCTGGAACTCAGAATTTTGCAACTTATCTGTGTGCTATAAATAATTTTCCTTCCCGTTACTAATATATTCATTTCCTCTAAATTGCAATTTACTTTCATATTAAGTAATGTGATAATAAAAAACATTATTATAATAACACCAGCTGCAGCATGGGCTCATCGGCAGGCCCCAGTGTCTCCTGGGATGTACCTCCTCTGGTGTAGGAACTGTGTTCTGTCACCCCTTCAAGGGGCTTACCTGCTCTGGCATGGGTCCTTCAGGAGCCTCAGCTCTTTTGGAGGAATAGATGTGTGTGCCTGCTTCATCATGGAGCACCTCCTCCCTGTTTGGTGTTCCCTTTCTTGTTTTTCACTCTGTTCCCTCCTCCTGTCTCTCATTGCCTGCCCTTACTTAAATAGGTTTTCACAGAACCACCACCAACTTGGCTAATGGTTCAGATTTGGCCTGTGGTGGATCTGTTGTGAAACTGGCCTGAGCTGGCTACGTCTGGCACAGAGCAGCCATTGGTCTCTCCTCATAGAAACCAACCCTCAACCAAAACCCTATGGCCTACACCCAATATATTAATGATGAGCACAAATCAGTTGCCTGAGCACTGGCCTCTGGTGTTGTCTGGCATATCCTAAGGTACCCTGTATGTCTATATGGAGATAGCAACTATGTCACAGAACCTGCAGGAGACCTGTTAAAGCAGCAGCTGAGGGTCAGAGCACTAGTTGCCTGTGTGTAGACAACTGAATTGCACTCCTGAAGTCCTTGACCAGATCATTTAAATATCCTATTACTAATTTGCAGAACTCAGGTGTTCCAACATTTAATTCTGAATGTCTCTAGATTTCTGGTGCTTCTAGCCTAGAAAGATGCAAAGTAACACAAGTTTTTACACTGTGTAAGATCTTGGCTAAAGAGAATATAGAAGTATCTCATGCAGAAAAGGATAGTGTTGGAGTGTAAGTAGGTTACTAGTGGAGTTCCTCAAAGCTTGGATCAGGATTGATGTCATTTAATATTAGTTTATGACTCTGGCACAAGGAGTAAAAATGTTTTAATGAAATTTGCTGATGGCATAAAGGTGAGAAGAACTATAAATACAAAGCAGCACTTAAATATTGTGCAGAATTAAGAGACCTTGAGGACTTACAGTAATAGAATTGGAATAAGATTTAATAGTACGAAATAAAAGGTAACAGAATTTGCCTTGTCGTCTCACCCACCGTTAACTGTTTAAAACTCAGAGGCCTACATTAATCTGTTCACCTGGACTTCATCAAATAGTCATAGAGAAATGTCTCTACAAGGACACTTAACCTATGCTAAAATAGTTATCAGAGACAGGTTGTATTGGCTTTTAGGGATGCCTTTCTCACTATGTTGCTTTTGGAGGAAAACTAGATGTTTGCTTAGACTAGATCCCCATGAATCCCAGCTTCAGGCTTAATGCTTGCTATATGCTTATAGCTCTTCAGCTGGAAAAAGAAAATCCATTAACAACCACCAAATCATGAGGAGCTACCAATGTATAACAGCTTCAGAGAATACAAATATGGCCCTTGAATATGTCAAGATTAATATTTCTGAGAAACAAAAGGAAAGGATGAATATCCCTGTAGGTATTCCTTGTGGAATATCTTCTAAGACCTTCACAATTAATATTTAAGAAACAGAAACGAATTGAAAGAAATGCAAAAAGTAATGAGGGGAAAAAAATTAGCAGATTTGAGGTTAGAGGTCTGAGAGTTTGTGCTGATCTGAGTCATTGTACATACCAAACAGAACTGTTCCATGTGGCATAGCACCGATAACGAGTAGGGTTAAAAACCATAACAGCTATATTAGTGTAAGACTGTGCCTCACAGCAAGGCTTGATTGGCTTGGACAAAATACGTCACCAGCTGAGGTGACTCTTGTTTTCAAAGTTCTCATGGCAGTAGCCAGTGCCAGCATGTAGACAGTAGCCAGTAGCAGCCCTCTTAGTTTCAATTGCACAGTATGGAACTTAGATTAGCCTTCAGAACAGAAGGCTGAGTTTGTAAGTGGTTTGACAATTTATCAGACATTTTTCAAAAATATTGAAATTTGTTTTCAAAAGTCTTCCTTCAGTTTCATGCCCACTATTTAGGTATGTATTTAGTTTTTCAGTAGACTAAAGGTGTTAATACAAGTATCAGTTCTTGACTAGTCCTGTTCAGAAACAGAGCCACCCCCACAGCATGAAGTCAGCTTCATGCTGGGTGTTGGGTACATGGGGTATGGCACAAGTTGCTGCTTTTTAAGTAGTTAAATGTTTTTTGTAGCCCAGCTTCTGCAGGTATTCTTTAAATTATTATAATTTCCATAATTTTGAAGATTCCCATTTTCTTTCAAAAACTGTTCTGCTTGCAGACACTTTTGATTTTCTTAAAACCTTTCAGATTATTTCTGCCTAATTCAGTAGAATTTTAATTTTATGATTTCATTACAGTAATATCATTATAGAATCATAGAATCATAGAATAGTTAGGGTTGGAAAGGACCTTAAGATCATCTAGTTCCAACCCCCCTGCCATAAGCAAATTGTTACTTTTAATATTACCTGAGAAGGGAACAATAAAATACACAGACTGAAAAAATCCCAAGACAGTGTAAATCATTCCCTTAGTGGGACCAAAACTGGCTAAGACTTGGATGGGCTTTTTTGATTTACACTCAAGGAAGATCTGACCCATATTTATTGTCAAAACACTGTGATGTAATCTGCAAAAATATGAGAGAGAACATTTGTCTGGCTGACAAAAGCATGTTTCTTTAGAAAAACTGTTTAACTCAAAGGTTCAGGTAGCTTTGCATATTTCTAGTAACCCATGGATGACATCTGAAAATTAAGTCTGACCTGAAAGTTGAGGGAGAAGTACTCTCAAAATAGATTAGTCTTATTGTAGGGGTGGGAAATGAACAGTGCTGCCAACTAAGAGAAACATTTCTTTGACTCCGTCTCGTGTTAAGATGTTACCTTGAACTTGCAGACTGAGGAGAAATAATTATGTGTCTTGGAAATGCACTATTTTGATGAATGCCATCTACTGGAATAAAGCCAGTTGTATTTGCTTTCTTTCTGTTTGTTGTCAGCGTCTCAACACTGAACATGAACTCTACCACAGCAAACTGTCAGAGTAAGTTATTTCTAGTCTGTAATGAATGCTTCTATCACATGTTATTATTGAAAATAACAGGTCTCAAATGTGCATGGTATACTTTAATTTTCTTTTTCACCATGGTACAGATTTTTTTAAGGTTAGAATGAACATGAACACCTCTCTAACACTACTTTAACCAAAAAAAGACTGAAGATAAAACTCTCTCTATAAAAACTAGACAAATTCTGTCCATATGTGTACATATGCTCTACAACTGAGGTTTTGAAAAAAAGTAGGGCAAAATTTTCTAACAAATAATAAAGGTAAGCTTTACAGATATTAAATTATCTGAAAATTTAGTCATATAAAATTAATGATGTTGAGAATAAGATGAGAGTAATATTTAGGTGATATTGAAATCTTGCACAACAGAAAGTTTTTAAAAATAATAATTTAATGAAAATGGAAAATATAAAGCTTAATTTAATTAAGTATGTTTAATTGCCTAGATTAAAAAGAAATAAAGAAAATTAGGAAGACATTTTTACAAGCATATAAAAACAGACTGTGAGTTTGAATTAAATATTTTGGGGTTCATAGAATTTCTTTCAATATTCCCCCATTTTTCCGACCACTTCTTTGCCAGTGTGTTCTCTCCTTTCCCCTTGAATTACTATGCCTCCTTCTCCCCCTTTGTATACCAGATTGAATATTCCATATTTTGTGATTTTTTTCTAAAGAAAAACGTTTTGAAAGAATCCTGTTTACCAGTTGGAATGAATATTGCCTCTACTATTTTACAACTGATTTAACCTTAATTAAAATACCAAAACCATTTAGTAATAAAGGAGGAGCTATGTGGATATTTGCTTCCTAAATAGCCTAAGGTAGCTAGGATACTTGATTGAATTTCCATAGTTTATACACCAAGACATAGATTCTAGTCTGTACCTCTCTGGCAGTTTCACAGTGGGATGAATTTCTTTCTGAAAGTGTCTCTTTCTTTCTGTGAAGAGCTATGTTAGGACTGCTAGGTTCTCCTCAGAGCTAGTGTTTTCTTGAACCATAAGGTAAGGCTCTTGGAATCTTATATGATTATGATGAAGTCATGATACCAGCTCATGGCAACCTGAAAACCTTGGGCAAGCACCCCAGATCTTATGGAGTATCTTCCCAGACTAAGCCTGCGTCTTAGGTTTAGGGGCTCTGGGTGGACAAGGGCAAAGCAGATTCAGCAACAAAATGCATAATATAGATGTATGGTCCTCAGGACCATTCTTCTTGCTTTCCTTATCTATTTCTATCACACCAAATTACTTGCTAGTTCAAACACAGCCTAAAATAATCAGATTATTCCACATGTAAAGCTCCACAGTTTTGCTTTGCTGTTTTATAAAACCATCATAACTGCTAAGCCTACTAATTCTCACATGTGCTTGACTTTTAATTTGTATTTATGACAATAAAAGATGTTTCAACTATTTATTAAAATACCCCTAAGGAGTGAAAATGTGGATATAATTTTTAGCACAGCCTTAAGAACTAGATGTTGAAGAGGCAGGGTGTTACTGCATGTGAGAATTGTTTAAGCCAAGTGTATACATATTCCTTAAAACTCCACACAGAAACAGTGCTGATGATAAAAAAAAATAAAATAAAACAAATCAATATGACTCAGTTTTCTGTGGAATATTGTAAAGAAAAATCCACAGAGGGTAGAAATCTCTTTGGCAATGTTCACTACAGAGCAGTTTATCCAGCAATCTATAAGCATTCTGAGGTATATTTTGTTAGTCCATGCTATGTCTGACATCTAACCACTCCATGCACTCAACCACATTTCCTGTTCATTTGGCCCCGTACATGAAAAGCACCACAAAATAGTAATTTGTAACTATTCAAGTTCTAAAACCAAGGCAGTATTTCTCTGTAAAAGCTTTAGAGATTGCTAAAGAACTTACCAAGTCATGACACCAGAGAAATATAAATATTCACTAAGACTAATTCTTATTCCTCTTGTATTGATTGGGGATTAGACCAGGTATAGACTAACCAAAAAATCCCAAAACTAGCAATGATAGCTAAAGACAAACTAAAACAGTAGCATACCAACTTTAAAAATTGGAACATCACAGCACATTGTTGCTATCAGCGAGTTTAAAAAATTACTTCAGCCTCTTGCTTGCAAAGACAGAAAATAAATCCAGTTTGGGGAAGCTTGTCAATGGGAAAGACCGTTTTGCCTCTCCAAAAATATGCCTGCAGATCTTTCCAGGTCTTGAGGGCTACTCTTTCTTCCTGCAAATCTTCAGAAGTCAACACTGAGTGAAGCGAGACCAATACTTTTTATTCACAGCTCCCCTGCCACTTCTTTTGTTGCTGTAGCATGCCATCCTTCTAAATTGCATTCTCCCACTGTTGTCTGACTGTGACACGAGATCACAGAAAATAGAAGCACCCATGAGGGATTAAAAGAAAGGATGAGGTGAGGAGTGAGAAGACTTGAAAAAGAATGGTTCCTCTGAACTTTAATCCTGTGTTTTGTACTATTCGACTCCACTAGTGTCCTCTGCCTTCAAAAGAAATACATGCCATCCAATCTTTTTTGAGTCACTATCATACTCTAATAATTTCTTGACTTAGTGCATGATTTACCACATTCTTTCACTTAGGAGTGTGCATAAAACATGCTCCAAAGGAGAGTATTTGTACAGTTCAAGTAACTTTGGAGATTACCTAGAAAGTTATCTTACCATATCTAAGATAGTCTTCTAAAGGTTTGAAAGGGACTCACATTAATGGTAGTTTCAGGAATAGAATCATAGAATCATAGAATAGTTAGGGTTGGAAAGGACCTCAAGATCATCTAGTTCCAACCCCCCTGCCATGGGCAGGGACACCTCACACTAAACCATCCCACACAAGGCTTCATCCAACCTGGCCTTGAACACTGCCAGTGATGGAGCACTCACAACCTCCCTGGGCAACCGATTCCAGTGTCTCACCACCCTAACAGGAAAGAATTTCCTCCTTATACCCAATTTAAACTTCCCCCGTTTAAGTTTTATTTAATTTAATAATTTAATTTAATTTAATAATTTTTAGATATTCACACAATTTCCTTGGAACTAAAAGTCTACACATTTCATAGGCAGCACTTCTGCCACTTGAACTTGTTTTTTATATATATATATAACGTGTTCATATAGCATGTATATATATATAGTATGTATCACTTTTTTTTTATGTACTGCATCATACATTTAATTTCTTTTCTTGGGTCAATGGGGTACTGAGCTAAGCAGTCTACCTTAAAGTAACAAGTCATTGAGTGATATGCTACCTATTTTGTGACTTTACTTTTGCTATGTTGATATTATAGTTTCAATCTTTTAGTTCTCGGTGCTATACTAATTTTTATGTACTAACTAAAAGCTACAGACAATCTGACATTACCGGAGCTAAGGGAGCAGATCCGCAGCAGAATTTGTTATAATAACAGTTGTATACCTAATAAGCAGTTTTGAAAACATGCTATCTGTATTTCATATGCACTGCAGTTTATTTTTTTGGCTTGAGGAATCCATCTCTTAACACAATTTGCAAGATATGCAGTTTTCTGATTACAGGGGAAGCTTCAGGCAGCTACTTGATTTCAAATGTGAACATTAGATTGGGTGTTTTCAAAGCCATTTTTCTCTCTATCATGTGCCACTGCTTCTACCTGCCAACATTTTATCAACATGTTTTCAATAGGAAATTCATTTCGTACTTGCTTCTGGAATTTATTCTAACAGCTGAATAGCATGAACATGTCCAACATGATAGGTCAGAAGGTGCCACTGTGTAGGGCTGTGATAAGGGGAAAAAAGAAAACCTCCAAGAAAGTCAGTTTTGACTTGTTTCTTATGGTATTTAACAGCCAGCATTTTTTGTTATCACTGTGTCCCAAGTGTTATAATTAGAAATATAACATTTAGCTTTATAAGGGTCTTCCTTATTTCAGATATTCCTATTTCTGTTTAAGACCATACTAGTAATGTAGCTAATTGGAGAAATGTGAATAGTCGGCATTCTGCAAAGTAATGAACTACTACAAAGTATTCTGGATTTTACAGCCTGTTAAGAACCATGCCTGTATAGAAGGCATACTTGCAAAGCATATTTATGTTGTTGGACTGTAAAATCAGTAGAAATATTTCCTAAGAGATTGATTTATTTTGTACTTTTGATATTACAAGAAACAAACAAACAAACAAAAGCCAAAGCAAACAAAACAAAACAAAAACCCAAAACCCCCATAAGTAAAAAATTGTAACTGTTATCTTAATTTAAAAATATTTAGAGTGTATCCATATATGCTTCTCAGTACTTTGATTATACTGGTGAAAATCTAAGCAGACTGTAATGTGAGGCAAATTTATGCTTTACTGGCAAAGTAAGTTCAATTATTATTCATTTCAGAGCATTATATTCCCTAGAACACCATGAGGAATCTCTCCCAGATTTCAACATTCTCTTTAGAATACAGAGATTTGAATGAGATAAAAGATTTGAGCAATGATGTTCCCAAATTCTTATATCACTTATTAAATCTTCCTAGATTGTGGGTGGATTTTTAGCAAAGAATGGCCATGTTCCCAAGTCAGCAAGTGCCTACGTGGAGCTCAACATGAACTGAGGATGAAGGAGGATGTGGGTAAGGAAGCAAAAGTAATGGTGCAAGCAAGATAAGAAGAAACTGGAATGTGCTAAGATACAAAATAGTGAACTATTTGCAAGTTTTAAAGGTTAAGTTCTCATACGCTTATTTGATGAATTGTTACTAGTTGCTGTGTGCTGCAAGAATATGTATCAAAGTATAATATACTAAGCTATTGTATATGTATCCAATCATAATACAACAAGCTATTGAATATGTATCTAATTATACTACAGTGAGCTATTGTAGATGTATCCAAATATAATACAGTGAGCTATTGTAAATGTAACCGTAGTTGCTGTGTGTTAAAATGTATCTGATTATAATACAGCAAGCTATTCCAAGCAGATGCAGACAACAATATAAAAAGGATAGATGCTTTGTAATAAACGGCTTTTGTCTAATCACATTGATCTCTGACTGAGTCCTAATTTTTCTGTGGCACTAGATCATCATTTATCATATGATACTGCTCACTTCAGTACTAATTTCAACTGGTGTCCATTTGTCCGAAATCACATTTCTTTTAGTGCGTGAAAGTAAGAGTATGTTCATTACAATAACTACTTTTAACCTTGTGGCTAAATCCAATAAATACAATACTAAGGTTTTATCATCATTGTCAAAGTAAAGGATTTCCCCATATTTGTTGAATAAAAATGGAAACAGTTCATTTAGTTGGGCAAAAGTCTTTGTATTACACTTTTTCTACTGAGCAAATTGAAATTTTTCAGTCATTATTAAACTTATTTGCAATAGAAAAAGTTTGACAGCCAGAATAAAATTATTTCAACTTTTAAAACTTAACCTACCCCCCAAAAATCTTCAAGATTTGAACATATTTTGTCTAATAAATATAAAATTAGGATTCCTGCAGTGAAATCAAAGGGAGACACAGGTGAAATAATGCACAGATTCAGGATCAGGTAGGAAGTAAGATGATCAATGGCTCAGCTACCTCAAGACAGGCATTCCTGAATATGACCAGAAAGTTAAAATGTCTCTAAAAAGAGAGAAAACCAAGAAAGGGTGCTGTTAATGGCATTTCCGGCTTTACATGGAAACTGAACTTGCTAAATAGCTGGTTTTGATCACAGCTCAAATGTGAATACAATACAGCTTTAAGTATTCAGGAAACAAGAGACTTCATCAAAGCTTTTGAAAAGGTTAGTTCTGTGAGTCTCTCCCTGCTGAAAGTATGTAGCCAAGGGGTAAGTTTGCAGGAGGAGATTGACTTCTCAAGCTAGCTTAAAAACAGAGGTAAAATGTCCCTAAGGAAAGGTGTTTCAGGAAGAAAAGCATCAGCTAATTAAACTTAATTGAGTTAGCTTGGGTAGTCTAATTAGCATAATTAATTTAGGTCTCTGAGTCTGCCTGAGGGGCGTGTGTTTTTCTTAGGGATCCTGTTAGGGAGGTGTTTGGGACTCTGAGGTGAGAAAAGTAGTTAATTCTCTAGGTCAAGGGAGAGGCACTATAAATGAGAGGGAAAGACAATGTACAGAAATGCAGAGGGTTTAGCACAGCTGAAGGCTAAATACTATTTTGAAACAGGTCATAGTTAAGGAAAAAATGGATGGGTTAGTCAGGTTTTAATACACCTGGAAAGCATCAGAAAGCAGCTTAGCCAGCCTGTTACACTGGTCCTTGACAATGCTGTGATCTAAGTAAAAATATGGAGTACAGTGAATAGTGGATAGGATTAAAACTGTGTGCATAGCAAAGTGGTAGAATCTTCCAACTTGGAATGGTCTGGGTTCAACTGTAAAAAAACCTGTTGCTGTTGCCTACAGGAGGTGGGTGCAAGGACAGGTGAAGTTCGCACTGACTGGAAAAGGAAAATATTACCCCTATTTTTAAAAAGGGAAAAATGGGAAGACCCAGGGAACTACACACCAGTCCATCTCACCACAGTGACTGGCAAGATCGTGCAGCAGATCCGCATGGAATCTGTGCAGAAGCATGTGGAAAATAGGCAAGTGATTGGTGACTGCCAACCTGGATTTAGTAAGAGCAAATTGTGCCTGATGAATTTGGTGGCCTTCTATGATGGGATTAGAGTTCTGGTGGATAAGAGAAGAGCAAGTGACATCATCTACCTGGACTTCTGCAAAGCATTTGACAATGTCCTGCACAACATCCTTGTCTCTTAATTGGCAAAGCGTGGATTTTACAGGTGGACTACTTGGTGTTAAGGAATTGGCTGGATGGTTACACTTAAAGAATTGTAGTCAACTGCTTAATGTCCAGGTGGAGACCAGTAACAAGTGGTGTTCCTGAGGCGTCAGTGTTGGGATCGATCCTGTTCAACATCTTTGTCGGAGGCATAGTAGAATTGAGTGCATCCTCAGCAAGTTTGTCAGTGACACCAAGCTGTGTGGGGTGATAAACATGCTAGAGGGGAGGGACCTTGACATGCTTGAGAAGTGAGTCCGTGCAAACCTCATGAAGCTCTACAAGGCCAACTGCAAGGTCCTGCATCTGAATTGGAGCAATTCCAAGTACAAGCACAGGTTGGGTGGAGAATGGATTGAGAGCAGCCCAGAAGAAAAAGGCTTGTGAGTGTTGCTTAATGAGAAGGTCGATATGAGCTGGCAATGTGAGTGTGCAAGACTTGGGAGTGTTGGTTAATGAGAAGGTCAGTATGAACTGGCAATGTGAACTTGTAGACCAGAAAGCCAACCGTATGCTAGGCTGCATCAAAAGATGTGTGTCTAGAAGGTTGAGGGAGGTGATTCTCCCTTTCTGCTCCACTCTTGTGGGACCCTACCTGGAGTACCGTGTTCAGCTCTAGGGCCCCCATCATAAGAAAGACATGAACTTGTTGGAGTAAGTCTAGAGGAGGGCCATGAGGATGATCAGAGAACTGGTGGATCTCTCCTATGAAGGAAGGCTGAGAGAACCGAGGTTTTTGGGCCTGGAGAAGGGAGGGCTCTAGGGAGACAAGTCTTCTAATACCTAAAGAGAGCCTACAAGAAAGCTAGAATGGGACTTTTTACAAGGGCATGAAGTGACGTGACAATAGGTAATGGATTTAAGCTGCCAGAGGGGAGATTTAGATTAGATATGAAGAATAAACTCTCTACTGTGAGGCTGGTGAGGCATTGGAACAGGTTGCCCCAGGAAGGTGTGGATGGCCCATCCCTGGAAGTGGATTCCAGGCCAAGCTGGGTGGGATTTTGAGCAACCTGGTCTAGTGGAAGTTGTCCCTGCACAGATTCTACGATTCTGTGCTGTTGTGAAAAGTTAATGAAATACTGGTTTAAACTCTTTTCTGAGAGCTTTGTGTTCTGTACCCTTAGCTTTTAAGTAAGAACCCTTTAAAAATAAAAGCCTGTAAGCATAAAAGATTTTTCTCAAATGACAGAGAAAACAAAAATGAAGATCACTTAAGGGAACTCCTGGTTTTAAAAAGTGAACTCGTAAATATGCATATTTTACCTTTGATCACAGCAGTACTTCGATGGAGTAGATTGTGTAGTTGATTATTCTTATATTAAAAGAATATGTCATAGTTTTGGGGGGCCTAAAGAGTAGGTTATCTGAACTGCCTACATACTTCAAGGTTTAGTTTAAAAGCTTTGTGAACATGCTAAGCATTTGCTTTTCAACATCACTGTGGATGATGCAGTGGTCAAACCTGTCTTTGTCATCCTCTGTTTTTATCAAATAAATGTTCTTACTTCCAGGCAGATAACTTCTTCCTATTTGTCTGAGAAAGTAAGCATCTCTATTGTTAAACTTACTCCACAGCTGATTGGTATGAAGTACAGTTTGGAATCCAAAGGGGAAAAAGTCTGTTCTTCAGTGCATTATGTTTTGCTTGTATACTCATGTGGGTTCTTTTTATTATTCTCAGATCTACACTTTAAATTACTGCTGTTTCAACAGCAAGATAAATGTAAAAAATAGGAATTGTGCCCTGAAAAACCTTATAGTAAGTCTGTATACACATTTGAGACTATAAACTATTGCTAAAAATTAGATATAAGGATTTTTCGTTATTTATGTGAATGACCACTAATATCTGAAGTTAATGAAGGTTAGTTAGCATGTAATTCTGTAAGCAGGGGTTCTCCTGAGACCTTATGATTTTTGACTGACTATGATAAGATGTTGTCTGCAATAATGAAAAATAGTGATGAAATGTTAGAAAATTTTAATTTATCCAAATGATTTATAAAACTGAAATATTCCTTTTTACTTACACTTAATTTCATTTAGATTTTTTCATAGCTGACTTTTCATATTCATTCAGTCAAGCACTCCTCAAAATGAAGTTTCATGTCCTAAATAATGATGAATATTTTACCTGAGGGTTCAGTGAAGAATCTCTGGAGAATTCTATAAAACCCCCATAAATTAATCTGCTTATTGTAAGAAACTCTGGGAAATGTCTTGGTTTCATTCTTACCTGAAATAATATAAAACAGTTTTACAATGCATTATTTTTCTTCTAGTGCTAGTTGGACCTGGATGATAGAAAAAAGCATGAAAATTAGAATCAAAGCAAAGCTGATGTACCAGAACCAAGAGAAATAAATAAATCCCCAAGTTTTCTTTTTTCTTTTTTTAATTTTTAAAAAGATTTATGTTTAAGTCAATTCTTGCCCAGTTCTGCTTCAGAGCCACTTAGACGAGATTTTACAAAAAGAAGGAAGGAGAAACATTGCTAAATTGCTTAGAGAAAGGTTAGCTACTCGACACAAGTAAACTGTGGATTGCTACCCCACAAATACATATGACATGTTGAAAAATGTTTTAATGAAGTAGCAAAGGTCTGCTAGAGAGTCAATTAAACAGAAGCATGTAGCAATGTAGTACTCTTTGAAAAGACAGATGGATTCTTTTATTCTTTTATATTTAGAGAAGAATTTGAACTGTAATGTTTCAAGTCTTTAAGCTCTGTGGCAACTATATACTGTTCAAAGTACATATTGCAAATTTCAGATTTGGCACTTCCATTATGTATTTACTCGATGCAATTAGAATTTAAATTTGTGCTGCTGAACAGGATAGTGTTATTTTGTTTTTCCTGGGAGGTAGCGTAAAGCAGTGTGTTTTGTGTTTGCAAAATTCGCCATGACAGTGCTTCATAATAGAACCAATTACCAGGAATGCTGTTACACATAGACTTCCAGACCCCAATTTAAACAGAAGTGAGTGACAATTCCTTCTGTGAAACAGTCTCCATAAATCAGCTGTATGTGAAGACCTACATGCTTATTGAGGATATAACAAGAAATATTGAATTCTGTTCAATGAATATGCTTTTTGAAGTTGTTCTGATTAACTTAAAATGTAAAGGGAAGGCGTAGATATTAACAGCACCTTCCAAAACTGCTTTCCGTATATGTTTAATAAATATCAAAAGTATTTAACTCTTTCAAATTTCATAGAATCATAGAATAGTTAGGGTTGGAAACAACCTTAAGATCATTTAGTTCCAGCCCCCGTGCCATGGGCAGGTACACATCACACTAAACCACATCACCCCAGGCTCTGTCCAACCTGGCCTTGAGCACCACCAGGGATGGAGCATTCACAACTTCCCTGGGCAACCCATTCAAGTGCATCACCACCCTCACAGTAAAGAACTTCTTCCTTATATCCAATCTAAACTTCCCCTGTTTAAGTTTGAACCCATTTACCCCTTGTCCTACCACTACAGTTCCTAATGAAGAGTCCCTCTCCAGCATCCTTATAGGCCCCCTTCAGATACTGCAAGGCAGCTGTGAGGTCTCCATGCAGCCTTCTCTTCTCCAGACTGAACAGCCACAACTTCCTCAGCCTGTCTTCACATGGGAGGTGCTCCAGTCCGCTGATCATCCTTGTGGCCCTCCTCTGGACTTGTTCCAACAGTTCCATGTCCTTTTTATGTTGAGGACACCAGAACTGCACACAATACTCCAGGTGAGGTCTCACGAGAGCACAGTAGAGGAGCAGGATCACCTCCTTTAACCTGCTGGTCATGCTCCTTTTGATACAGCCCAGGATGCGGTTGGCTTTCTGGGCTGCGAGCGCACACTGAAGCCGGCTCATGTTCATTTTCTCATCGACCAGCACCCCCAAGTCCTTCTCCACAGGTCTGCTCTGAATCTCTTCTCTGCCCAACCTCTAGCTCATGTAGAAATGACTCAGTATTTTAAAATAACATCATATAAAAAATAACCAACTTAGAAAAGGGATGGCTTGGGATAAAGTCATCAGAACTAACCTGTCAATACTCCTGGAAGCTCAAACTCAAACACTATTGGTTCAGTAAATTATTCTTGTGAAGTAGACACTTTTATTTCCAAGAAGCTTTTGTGGTTTTGTATTGTTGTCATTCTGATAAATACTGAGAATGAAGACATCACTTTTTATTACCATTTTCTTGTTAAGAGGGCACAGAGAGAAGGAATAGTATTTGAAAGATTGTTCAGTTATCCAGAAATAAATTTTCTTTTCCACACACTTAAGCAACATACTGCTGTGTGCAGTCTTCCCACTTTGACTTTTCCTGTTTACCATGGATGTGGTTTCATTTTAGAAGCGCCATAGGTATACAATAATTTTTAAAATATTTTAAAGTATTTTCATGATAAAGTGCTTGTGCAACAAATGAGTGATCTGAAGCTGACTAAAATAAGAGGGAAACTTTTCATAGTCTACCATATGGGCTCCAAACGGGTCCTAAATATTTTTTTCTCTCTTAAAAAAAAAAAAAAAAAATCAATTCAGAAGCTGTTCTGGAGATAAGTAAATAAAATAATGATTCCAAAATTATCAAAAGTTTCAGACTCCAAAATGGTAGACGTATGAGTTCTGCCTTTGACATCATTACAGCTTTAAAGGAATTGGGCCAGGTTTAATGACTGCTAAATAAATAAAGAAATAAAAATGTGTTTTGCTTTCTTGCCAACCCATCATGACAATGACCACATCATTTTCCTTCACCTTACATCTGACCTTTTTGCATGTATTACTCTTAAATGAATCTTATTGACAAACCAAACATCACATTTGAAATCAGCAAACTATTAGAGTATTACTGTATAATATGTTATGACTGTTTAGCAACAGGCAAAATGTTCAGTATTTGTCAGAATTCTTCAAAGGACTCAATTGTGCAGAAGCTGATATGGCAATCCTGCTCTGGTGAGTATTGGGAAGGATGTATTTTTCTTCAATACATGAACAACAGAGGTCATAAGAGACATGATGTGCACTGAATTCTTTCAGTGCCTTGCTGTACTGAAAGCGTTTCTTTTCACATTAGCTGCTGGGCTTTTTTGCACCTGTGTTACTAGTTCTTTTACCTATACCTGTTTCTAACACCTTTATTGTCCTACTTGGTCTCTGAATGGCCTTCTAAATATTTTTCTTTTTTATTACTACTTGAACCATTTATTCACTTCCTATGCCTTCAAAATTTTATGATAGGGACAAAAAACTGTGTTCAAAGTGTTAGAAAGCATTTGCCCTTACTGCCATGAAGAGCAATAAATAACACCTTGGTGTTTCATTTGTTATCCTTTAAACCAGAGTCAAAAAGGAATAGAGAAAGGCACCATAGCAGGAAACTAGAAGCATATTTGGACATGATCTCTTCTGCTCTTACGCTTCCATGTGTCTCCATTCTGGCCACCACTGAGCTAGGTCGCTGGCTTAAATATCCCTTGCTACTAACCACTAAGCTATTTCTGTGTTTACATGAACTATCTTTAGACTGGACCCATGAGTTTTACAAAAAGGAGGAAGGTATGTAGCATGAACCTACTTTCCATAGTTCTATCAGAATTCATTTAGTGGTAATTTTGGCAATATAGTCTTCTGTGGAGGAATTTTCTACTTTCTCTCACCCTGTTTCTGGCACTTCTCCAAAGTGTTTGATAAAGAGGTTATGTCTGCAGCCAGTGCCTAACAAAATTAAATACTACTTTGTAAGGTGTTTCTTGTGTCCTCCCTTCATCAATTTGTACTGTGTGCTATTCTTTTGGTCGGGGTACTTAACACTAGAAAGCAGTGTGCGTGCAGGTTTGCAGGATTTTACTCTTCTGTATTATTTTCACTTCATAATCCCAATTATAAATTTAAGCCATCTGTGTTTGAAGATAACCATGTAGCAATCATGTGCATTTATAGGAAGGATGCAAACTGTTGATTACACATTTCTATTATATTTTCACTTGCTTTGTTTTTTTTTGTTATTAGGCAAGTGGGTACTGCATACAGAGATGCTTTTGTTCAGAGCTTTTTTTTTTTCTTCTGATGAGTGAAAGAAATATCGAATATCTTGAAAACTCAGCTTTCCCCAAAGTTTTTCTGCCTACACAACAAAATCAAATCCTGTAGCTGACGGGGCACTGAGCTGAGGAGGCCATGACAACTTCTTTTGTATTTACACCAGCACCTCTGATCAAATCAAAATACCCGGAGTTATTAGACATGTTTGAGCAGGCCCACATTGCATTTTCTAGGCAAGTTTCCTTCAGAAACTCATAAAAATAGAAATTCATAAGAGAAAGAACATTACACTAGTGATGCTGAACGGGAAAGAATCGCTTGGCCAGCAGTCCAAACATTGGAATGGGTACTTTTACAAAATCTGATATGAAACTCATCAATTTACATTGAGTGCAGCTGGAAAACTGCATCTACAGCAAAGACAAGAAAGTCAACACATTAAAATAATGCATTTCAGAACTCACTGTCAGTTTCTCAGCTAGATCTCAGATCCTGTTGTATGGCTTGCCCATTCTGAGATACTGATTCTACCTAACAATTATATACGAAATAAAATTCGGGAAAAATCTCCTAAGGACTTTGAGCTACAGGTGTAATTTTTTCACATGTAAGTAACAGTGTACTCTATGTCACAACTGATATACCAGATTATGGACATCTATGTAACATCCTTTTTAGAAAGAAAATAAGTGATGTGTCATAATTCAGAGCACTATCTAAATGCAGATCGTTTCTTAGAACATTATATGGATATGTATGCTGTATTCTCATGCCAATGCCCACAGCATGGGCAACAAACAAGTGGAGCTGCAGGCCATTGTGCAGCAGAGAAATCTTGAAATAATTGTCATCACAGAAACGTGGTGGAATGATTCACATGACTGGGGGTCTGCAGTGGAAGTCTACAGGCTCTTCAGAAGGGATAGGCAAGGAAAAAGAGGTGGTGGGGTTGTGTTGTATGTCAGGGAGTGCATTGACTGCCTTGAACTCAGTGTTGTGAGTGTGAAGGCTGAATGTCAGTAGGTAAAGATCAGAGAGAAGGTTAACCAAGCTGATATCTTGGTAGGAGTCTGTTACAGACCACCGAGTCAGGATGAAGCTACAGATGGAGTGTTCTTCAAACAACTGGGAGAAATTACATAATTGTTTGCCCTTGATCTTACTGGGGACTTCAACCTACCAGATGTCTGCTGGAAGTACAACACAGCAGAGAAGAAACAATTAAGCAGGTTCTTGGAAGCTGTGGAAGATAACTTCCTAACACAGCTGGTTAGTGAGCCAACTAGGGGAGATGCCTGCCTAGATTTGCTTTCACAAAGCGAGGAGGCCTGGTGGGTGATGTGATGGTTGGAGGCCATTTGGGGCAAAGTGATCATGAAATGATTAAATTTTCTAGCCTTGGGAAAGTCAGGAAGAAGGTCAACAAAACCTCCACCTTATACTTCTGAAGGGCTGACTTTGGCCTGTTTAGGCTGCTGGCTGGCAGAATTCTTTGGAAAGTGTTACTAAAGGAGTCCAGGAAGACTGGATGCCCTTCAAAAATGAAATCCTTAAGGCACAGAGGGAGACAGTCCCTATGTGCCAAAAGTCAGGGAAGAAACCAGCCTGGCTGAACAGGGTGATACTGCTTGAACTCAGGAAAAAAAGAATTTATCACCTGTGGAAGAAGGGGCAGTCACCACATGAAAAATACAAGGATGTCACTAGGTTATGTAGAGAGGAAGTTAGAAAGAAGGCACAGACAGAACTAAATCTGGCCACTGCCAAAAAAGTTAATAAGAAGTATTTTTACAGATATATTAACAGTAAAAGGAGGGCCAAGGAGAATCTCCGTCCTCTACTGGATATGGGGGGATGCCTGTTACTGAAGATGAAGAAAAGGCTGAGGTACTTAATCCTGCCTTTGCCTCAGTCTTTAACAGTCACACCAGCAATCCTCAGCGTACTCAGTTCCCTGAGCTGGATGGCAGAGATGGGGAGCTGATTGAAGTCCCCATAATTCAGGAAGAAAAGCTTAGCGACCTCCTGCCCCACTTAGGCATATACAAGTCTATGGAGCTGGATGGGTTACACCCAAGAGTGCCGAAGGAGCTGGCAGAGGAGCTTTCTAAGCCACTCTGCATCATCAGCAGATCCTGGTCTAGTGGGCAGGTCCCAGAGTGTTGGAGATGAGCCAAAGTGACACCTCTCTACAAAAAAGGCAGGAAAGAAGACCTTGGAAAGGACAGGCCTAGAGCTCAGTGCTGGGAAGGTCATGGAGCAGATGATCCTGCTATCATATCCAGTTGGTGAGTGGTTACTAGTGGTGTCCCTCAGGGTTCGGTGTTTTTCGATATCTTCACCATCTTCATTGATGATCTGGATGAGGGGATTGAGTGCATCTTCACTAAATTTGGAGATGATGCCAAGTTGGCTGGGAGCATTGATCTGCTGAAGGATAGGAAAGCTTTGTAATGGGATCTGGACAGGCTGGATCAGTGGGCTGTGACCAGTGGTATGAGGTTCAACAAGGCAAAGTGCTGGGTCCTGCACCTGGGCCACAAAACCCTCATGCAATTCTACAGGCTTGGGGAAGAGTGGCTGAAAAGCTGCTCAGCAGAAAGGACCTGGGGGTGCTCACTGGTGGCTGCTGAACATGATTCAGCTCGTGCCCAGGAAGCCAGGAAGGCCAACGGCATCCTGGCCTGTGTCAGAAATAGCACAGCCAGCTAGGCCAGGGCAGTGATCATCCTCTTGTAATGGGCACTGGTGAGGCCACACCTTGAGTACTGTGTTCAGTTCTGGGGCCCTCACTACACGACAGACATTGTGGTGCTGGAGCAGGTCCAGAAAAGAGCAACAAAGCTGGTTAAGGGTCTGGAGAATAAGTCTTATGAGGAATGGCTGCGGGAACTGAGGCTGTTTAGTCTGGAGAAGAGAAGGCTCAGGAGGGACCTTATCTATCTCTACAACTACCTGAAAGGAGGTTATAGTGAGGTGGGGGTTGGTCTATTCTCCCAAGTTACAAGCAATAAGACAAGAGATAACGGCCTCAAGCTGCACCAGGGGAGGTTTATATTCAGAAAAATGTCTTCACAAAAAGGGTGGTCAGGCATTGGAACAGACTTCCCAGGGCAGTGCTGGAATCACTGTCCCTGGAAGTATTCAAAAACCTTGTAGATGAGGCCCTCAGTGATATGGTTTAGTGGTGGACTTGGCAGTCTTGGGGTAATGGTTGGACTTGATGATCTCAAAGAGTTTTTTTTAACCTAGTTGATTCTGTGATTCTATTATTTTACTACTGCAAAAGCATAATTATTTATGTTGGTATAAGTATATCCTGTTCTTCAAACATAGCCTTCTAATTTCAACAGCTAAAAAAAATCAGAAAGAATATAATTTAATTGTGCTATAATGACACCTTTTCTTTGATCTAGAGATTAAACAAATAATACAAAGAGGAAAGTAACCAATAAATTTAGAAGAATATTATTATTCTATAGGCATGATTTCTGAGACCAATAACAACACACTATGACAGTGTTAGGGTGCATGTTTTAGAGTGAGGGTTAAAATTTGGAAAAAAGTCTAGAAATAAATAGAATATTTTTAATTTTTAAAAATCTATTTTAAAGTTATAAAATCACTATATTTAGCTTTCAAATAGAGCAACCAACCTGATAATGCTATGTATGTAAATAACTGGAAAAGAGATTTCTGATGGTAAAGGAATAGTAAACATAGACTAAACATTTTATACTTTTTTTAGCAACAGACTTGGAAACTTAGGAGCCGGTCTGCCATTTAGATCAGGAGAGGGTGCCTTTTTGAAACACATGTTGGCTGACTTTACCAGGTGAACTTAGCAGAAAGGAATAGATGGAGAATATGTATGAACTATGACCATCAGCACTTTGATGGTTGTGAACATGATGATCAGCAATCGCTTAAAACAGTAAATCTTTGTGAGAAGAAGATTTATTCTGCAGGGCTTCAAGAATACATATCATTATCAGGTAAATATCTGCCTAAGCAGTACCCATAATCACTGTAGTTCCAGCCCTCTAAATGAAGGGCTCTACTAACAGAAACATGGTATCCCTAGAAGGACTTGTAACCAAAACTGTTTTGACAGTGGGGTTTGTAGGTACAAACCTTTGCCAAGACAAAATATAAACACACTTAGAGCTAGTTCAGATACAGGAATCATCTGTAGTGCTTTAAATGTGTGTTTCATTAACTTGCTAAGGCAGGAATCAGCTTAGAAATTATCTTTCTGAGAGAAGGTTAGACTTCAAATGAAGAGATGTCTGTTCATTTCCTGGAACCACTCTCTAGTAGCTTCGTCTGGGTAACTGCATTTTATGTGGTTTTCTTTTCTGTGTGAAATGGGAATAATAATTACTTCCTGAATTGGAAAGTTGTTAAAAAGTTCTTTGGAATACAGTTCTAGATGACTGGAAACAAAACTGAATGAGCTGAAATGCAATCAAAACCAGAACGAAAGCAGACCTTGATCTGTTTTCAGGAAAAATTGAAGAGAGGTGCAGGGTTGAATGTTTTTATGCAAGCAACATAAAATAATTTATATTTGCACCTGAAATGTTTTTAGAGTGCATCTTTCAGGCAATGCTGGAGGCCTCAAAAAATACCTATCTTTATTAAAAGTAGAAGAAAAAAAGCAGCAAACAAAAAGCATTCACTTCCAAAGTATACTATAAGAAGGATTTAAAGTTTCTATTTTCATATCAATACCCCTCTTAAATCTAAAATTTATTTATACATTATTTTAATTAAACATTATAGGAATCAGAGTAGAAAACTAAGGTTGTGCCGTTGATGGATACTAATGCACATGTATGCTATTATGTGATGCTCCTTGAGAACCAGAATTCCCTATTCCTAACATTTACCTTCTTTCTGTTAGTTTGTTTTTTTGTTGGTGGTTTTTTTTTTTTTGTACCATCTTTCACAATAGAGCAGAGAGCTGGATGCAGTTAGGACCTATGAAGACCGTGTACCAAAATGCTTATGTTTGAGCATCTCATGAGCAGCAAAAAGCTGGACTTGACCTTGCAATGTTCTACGTAACTTTTCTAAGCTTCTGAATACTCCCAGTTTCTATAGAAGTCAAAGGGAACAGAGGGCGTTATGAGCTAATCTATAACACATTTAGGGAACGAGCAGCTCATGCTGTAAAGTTCTTCATTCTTATAATGGAGAGATATTAAAAAACATTGATTAATGAGAATTTAATAATTGCCCTAAGGAAAAACACGAAATGTTTAACATCATCAGGGGCTGAGCACAGATCACAGTCAATGTATTTAGTGTCAACAAAACAAATTGTAAAAGTAAATAAAGGCATTCTTTCAGGCAAAGCTGTAAAAGTAACTGAATAAATACAGCATGAGAAGAAGGCAACTGATTTTTTGAATCATGTTTTGTGGAATTTCAGACCCATATTCCTGTAGTAGATTCAAAAGAGTCACCCAGGAGGGACTGCACCAGCCTCGGCTCGTTAAAAACCCGCCCTAGGGAGCGTGAGAGACCAGGAGTGTAGCGAGCAGGGCGTGGTGAGGCAGTTTGCGCGGCAGCTCGCTCAGGCAGGCCAGCGGGATGGTGGGCACTCGTAACATGCCCAAGGCCCGGCCTGGGAGCTCTGCTCTGGCTGCCCGGCGGTGGCCAGCGTAGGCACCCAGAGAGAGCAGATGAGAGGGGAGGCTGCAGGGCACAGCTCGGAGTGTAGAGGGTGCCTGCACTGGGCTTGTGAGGGGAAGGTGCACGATGGGCAGGGCTGCACTTGGTGCCTCCTGGTGGAGGTCCTGCTGTTAGAGAAAAGGGCAAAATTTTACGATAACTAAATATTAGAAATTATTATATTTGAAAATTTATAAATCAGTAGTGTGGGTTTGGAAATACTGTAATTTTCCAGTACTGTTTGTAGTTTTGTACCAGAGTTATTCAGTAACCAATATTAACAATGGTAGGCTAGGTGGTAAGAGCTAACATAATTACATATGGTAAAGGGCATACGGGTGGATTTAAAAGGTATTGTGAAAGTCTATCGAAGTAGAAATTAATGGACACACCGGGGTAGTCAAGTGAGAACAAGACAATGCTGGCGTCCACACAATGGTTGGGATATATCCAAAGAACAAAAAGGTGAAGAAGGACAGAGCGAGGAAGACTTCTTACTTCATCTGAGGAAGACTCCTTACTTCATCAATGCGACCACCAGAGGAGGCTGCGCAAGCGCAGAAGAGGCTGATGTCGTAATAGACTGATGTGGCAATCCTTGATACATATGTATTAGTTAATGATGCAATCCGTGTTGAATACGTATTAGTAACCAAATTTTTAGTGTATAAATTGCGAACGCGATGTGACAAGGTCGAAGCCAGATTTGGGCGATTGCCCCTGGTTTCCCAGCTCTGCAATAAAGCACCTCATATAACCATTCTGGTGGTTATGTGTTTATTCTTACGCTAACACTGCTGCAGCAGGGGCTGAGCTGTGGGGTGCTGTCAATAGGCTGCAAGATGTCAGGGTAGCTGAGAGGAAGCAGGGCTGCTTGCCCCAGGCCCAGACTGTGCAGGGGCCTCAAGCATTCATTGTAGCCCATGCAGTAAAGAAGGAGGCCATTAACACAGGGAGCTGGGAAACAGCAAACAAACAAAAAAACCCCAAACAAACAAACAAAAAAGCAACAAACAAACAAGAAAAATCAACTAAAAGAGGAGGAAGAGGACAATTAAAAGCAAGGGCCTTCCTCCTAAATCTGTTGTCCCTACCCAGAACCTCTTCGCAGTTCTGCAGGGGGCTAATGAGGAAATACACACCTCTCAACATGAACAACCAGCTGATGAACTGGTAAAGAAGATCTCTACTGGTGCTGCCAGGAAAAAGCAGTGGGTCATAGTAGGAGAGGACTCTACTTTGAAAGGCACAGAGGCACCCATCTGCCAGCCTGACCCAGTCTCAGGGGAAGTGTGCTGCCTACCAGGGGCTCAGATCAGGGATGTTGCAGAGAGGCTGCCTGCTCTAGTAAGTCCCACTGACTATTACCCATTTCTAGTGATCCATGTGGGTGCTAGTGATATAGCTAGTAGTAGCCCAGAGAACATAAAGAAGGGACTACAGAGCCCTGGGAGAGGTGGTTAGGGGCTCTGGAGCTCAGATAGTCTTTTCATCAATACTCCAGGATACAGAAGAGGACCTTAAAAAGGCTAGGCAGATTTGTCAGGTTAATAAATGGTTAGAACGGTGGTGCCATAGTCAGGAGTTTCTTTATTTAGAATATGGGACTCGATTTGGGAGGCCAGGTCTAGTGGGGGCTGACGGCACTGGACCTACAAGGGGAAGAGCGGTTTTGATAGGAGGCTTGCCAGGCTGGTCAAGAAAGCTTTAAACTGGATGGGTTGTGTGAGGGGGGCATCATTCCATCCCAACACTCCCAGTCAGTTGCCAGCACCTATAATAAATGCTCAGAGCAATATAGAGATATTTCAGCTGCTCCAGCCAATGAGCTGGCTTCATTTGGAGCTCGGCTCAGATGCGTTCGTATAAACGCCCGTAGCATGAGGAACAAACAAGAAGAATTAGAGATGTGTGCACATCTATGGGGATATGACATAATAGGCATCACAGAAACATGGTGGGATGGCTCCTATGACTGGAGTGTTGGAATGGAAGATTACAGGCTCTTTCGAAAAGACAGGCCCAGCAGACAGGGAGGGGGAGTTGCTATTTGTGTTAGGGATAGGCTGGAGAGTATGGAACTCTGTCTGGGGACAGATGATCACTTAACAGAGAGTTTGTGGGTCAGGGTTAAAGGGAGAACAGCAATGGGAGACATTACTGTGGGGATCTGTTACAGACTGCCTGATCAAGAGGACTCTGTGGATGAAGCACTCTATAGAGAGATACGAACAGCCTCACACTTGCAGGCCCTTGTTCTCGTGGGGGACTTCAAAAACCCTGACATCTGTTGGAACGACGGTACGGCCCGGCACAAGAAATGCAGGGGGTTCCTCGATTGTGTGGAAGACAACTTCCTTCTGCAAGTAATAGAGGAGCTGACAAGGAGAGGTGCCATGCTTGACCTTGTGCTCACCAACAGGGAAGGGCTCATTGAGAATGTGACACTCCAGGGCCGCCTTGCTTGTAGTGATCCTGAGATGCTCGAGTTCGAGATCCTCAGGACAGTGAGAAGAGCATGCAGCAAGCTCACTGCCCTGGGCTTCAAGAGAGCAGACTTAGAGCTCTTCAGGAACCTGCTTAGTATGGTTCCATGGGATATAGCCCTGGAGGGCAGGGGGGCCCAAGGACTGATGGTTGATATTCAAGGGTCACCTGCTACAAGCTCAGGAGTGTTGTATCCTGACTAGAAGGAAGTGCAGCAGGAAGGCCAGGAGACCTCGTTGGATGGATAAGGAGCTGCTGAGGAAACTTTGAGGTAAAAAAAGAGGCTTATAAAAGGTGGAAGCGAGGACAGGCAGTCTGGGAAGAATATAAGGATGTTGTCCAGGAAGCTAGGGACCAGGTTAGGAAAGCTAAGGCCCAGTTAGAATTAAACTTGGCTAGGGATGTGAAAGATAACAGGAAAGGATTCCGTAGCTACATTGCTAATAAAAGACAGACTAGGGACAATGTGGGCACTCTCTGGAAGCCATCAGGAGAACTGGCTACCCTGGACTGGGAGAAGGCTGTGGTTATTAATGACTTCTTTGCCTCGGTCTTCACTGGCAAATGCTCTGACCACACCACCCAAGTCTTGGAAGGCAGATGCAGGGACTGTGAGAATGATGACCCTAGGCTCACTGTAGGAGAGGGTCTGGTTCGAGACCATCTTAAGAACCTGAACGCGCACAAGTCCATGGGACCTGATAGAATCCATCCGCGGATCCTGAAGGAGCTGGCGAATAAAATTGCTAAGCCCCTGTCCATCATATTTGTAAAATCATGGCAGTCAGCTGAAGTTCCTGACAACTGGAAAAAGGGTAATATAACCCCCATTTTCAAGAAGGGAAAAATGGATGACCCAGGGAATTACAGACCAATCAGCCTCACTTCTGTGCCTGGCAAAATCTTGGAGCACATTCTCCTGGACAGCATGCTAAGGCACATGAAAAACAACGAGGTGCTTGGTGACAGCCAGCATGGCTTCACTAAGGGGAAATCCTGCCTGACCAATTTGCTGGCCTTCTATGATGGGGCTACGGAACTGATGGACAGGGGTAGAGCAGTTGATGTCATCTACCTGGACTTGTGCAAAGCATTCAACACTGTCCCACACGACATATTTGTCTCTAAGTTGGAGAGACATCAATTTGATAGATAGACCACTTGGTGGATAAAGAACTGGCTGGATGGCCGCATGCAAAGAGTTGTGGTCAATGGCTCAACATCAGCTGGAGACCAGTAGAGGGGGGTGTCCCTCAGGGACTTCTGCTGGGACTGATCATGGGAGCCTTCCAGTGTCTTAAGGGGGCCTATAAGGATGCTGGGGAGGGACTCTTCATCAGGGACTGTAGTGATAAGACAAGGGGTAATGGGTTCAAACTTAAACAGGGGAAGTTTAGATTGGATATAAGGAAGAAGTTCTTTACTGTGAAGGTGGTGAGGCACTGGAATGGGTTGCCCAGGGAAGTTGTGAATGCTCCATCCCTGGCAGTGTTCAAGGCCAGGTTGGACAAAGCCTTGGGTGATATGGTTTAGTGTGATACGATATGTCCCTGCCCATGGCAGGGGGGTTGGAACTGGATGATCTCAAGGTCCTTTCTAATCCTAAATTGTCATGGTTTAAACAAAGTCAGCCATAAATCACGCAATCGCTCTCTCACTCCACCCCCCTTCCTGCCCTCCCTCTCCTTCTTTTCCTCCCTCTACTCCTGGAGGCGTGGAGAAACGAATTGAAAAGAATGCAACTCCCATTATTATTATATTATTATTATTATATGCAACTCCCATATTATTATAATAATAATAATAATGATAAAGGAAATAGAAGAGAATACAACACCTCAACACCAGCCAACCAATAACTTGCCCAACCCCACCCGACCGAGCACCGACCAATACCTAGTCCAAGCCCTAGCCCTTCTGGGTAACTTCCCGTTACATCCTGGGCATGACGTGCTGTGGTATGAAATACCTCTTTGGCTAGTTTGGGTCAGGTGTCCTGTCTCTGCTTCCTCCTGTCTTTCCCTCCTCCCTGGCAGAGCATGAGGCTCAGGAAGTCCTTGGTCAGACTAAAATATTTATGTTATCAGCTCTGTTCCCTGGCTGAAAGTCAAAACACGGTGCTGCACCAGCTACTATTAAGGAGAAAAATAACTGCTACTGCTGATCCCAGGACATAAGTATTCTATGATTCTATAATTCTATAAATATTATTGGAAAGTACTACAGGACTGTGGTTATAAAATAATGCATGTTTTTACCCTTTGATTTTTATTCCAGAAAGAGCTTCGTACAAACATAGGGCTATAAGTGTCTGAAATACTTTTTTTTTAAGTAAATCCAATATTTCCTAGAACTGGATAGATAATAATAGTTTTTTTCTGTGGGTTATTCTGGTATCTAAAAGTGTGCATTTTTTTCTATAATTAAATGTGTATTTTTATTTGCAATGTAATATTCTTGAATAATTGAATGTGGAAATATCAAAGTTAACTTTTATAAGACATTTTGATATTTCTTTTTGTGATAGTAAAAAATAAATTCTAAAAGCCAATTTACTCTGGTATAGAACTGAGCTTCCCTATTGCTCTTTTTTTGTTTTCTTTTTTTTTAAGATGAATTTAGTAAAAGTGTAGAACCAGATGTTCCACTGCAATTTAAAAGCATAAATATAAAATTTCTGGCCTTATAATAAAACTTTCACTTTTCTTGATATTCTACAAGTATTCAAGACAAAACGTAGTCCAATCATTATGATAGGAGATTATGGTATCAGCGATGCCTATTGCAAAATACATATAATTGTTGCATTTGTAATCCCTATCAAGAGACTGGAGAAGATACATTATAGATTACCAGGTCATGGATATATTTTTTTCAGTAAATTCTAAGCTTTTTTAGAAGTAATATATTTGGGTTTATGAAATGTACACAAATTTACAATATGAACATTGAGCTTACAAATACTACAACACTACAAACACGTCCAAACCCAGTGAAGAATTTATTTGTGATATTGAACATGATTAATGATTATTAAGATTTTTTAAAGAAATAATTAATTGAAATCTCTATTAAAAAGTTGCTTAGAAGAGAACTTCGTCAGTCTCCAGATGGTATTTGTAAGTAAATGTACATGTCAGCATTCTGCAAAAGCTGAAAAGAAAGAAAATAAAAATAAATCAAAATAATGTCCACTAATGTCCACTATGAAAGAAAAGTAGCAACCAGATTGTGAGGTAACATTATAGCCATTTATTAAAAGCTTAAATATTCTGAATTTATCTCCAGCTATTATAAACTAGGTTACACCAGAGCTGTACCAAGAGAGACAAAAATACACATTTTCTGCATCCTGCCCTTCATTCTGGAGATTCTTCAATCTGAGTCTCAAATAAGCCATGCAAGTATATTAAACCTGAATGCTTATTCCTCAGTTTGTGTTGAAGTTTCTGTTTTTTGTTTGGTTGTTTTGGGTTTTTTTTTTTGTTTTGTTTTGTTTTTTTTTTTTAATGTCTGAATTATAAACAGGGTGGCTTGCTGTTGTTGCTAGAAGAAATGTGAAATAAAGTGTTCAGCTAAGAGTATGAAGACACTTGCATGAACAGCAAAAGAAGGAGAAATCTGCTGAGGTGACAAGTCACTGTTCCATACACATTTGGATTAAGCATCGTCAATTCTATTTTGACCACCGGTGAATGGTATTAAAACAAAAAGCTGTAGAAGAGAATGCTGGGCATAAATGGAAACAAACTGGTGTATCTGTATTATCTATATTGTCTGATAAGCAGTAGAAAAAAAGATAGGGTCATAAATCATGCCTGAAACACAAGAGAATACATAAAGTGGGCAGGAACTAAAAATAGTGTACAGTGACACTGACACCAGCATGTGACAGAGTGCATGAAGGGGACAAATGCAGACTGCAGCCTTGTGTATAAAAACTAATCATATAGAGAGCAGGTAGAAGAAATAGGGTCTATAACTACAACATGAGGAATGATCTTTCTCCTTTAGTTATCTGAATACGTAGGAATGTACAGCTGCCTATTGACAAGTGTGGTGCAGTGAATTTCTTGTCATGCTTTTATTGATTATGGAGGCCTTTAAACTGCTTGAGCTATATATATTTTTTCTGCATTTCTTAAAGACTCTGTACTAGTGATAGTGGCATTTTGCGTAATTTTGGAAGGCACAGACATTCCCAGGCTGTAATTAATGTTATTGGACAAAGCAGATGGCCCAGTAAAGGGCCTGTTATGATGAGATCCTCCTGAAAGGAGATAATTATTTCAGAGTTTTAAAGCTGTGTTAACATTATAATTAAATTTGTAAATGGGGATGCTTTTCTAAGAAATGACAGTCAGTTAAAACTATTATACATAGTAGTATCCCTTTAAACCTTCGAGAGTTTCCTAAAGCTAAATGTAAGGAAAGATCTTTATGAGACAAGAATTTTTCATCATAGTATTTGGGTAGCAGCACTCACAGGGCAATATGTACAAACATTTATATTTTCCATATTCTTGGCTGACAAGTAGCTGACTGAAGATGAACTTATGATCTATAGATGGCTGGATGCTATAGAAATTAATACTAATTCCTGCTTCCCTGTTTTTTCATCTTGTGTAAAAATGGCTGTTTAAAATAATAGAGAGAAAAATTGAGAAAGTAGCGTGTACTTTGGCAAATGAGGTATTCAAGATCACTCTCCTCTGAAATATATTGGTTAGGTCTTTATGGTTCAGACCTGAAGTTTCATCCCAAACTCATATATAGCATGCATGCTAACATGCAAAATACATCCACATTTCATAGAATCATAGAATCATAGAACAGTTAGTGTTGGAAAGGACCTCAAGATCATCTAGTTCCAACCCCCCTGCCATGGGCAGGGACACCTCTCACTAAACCATCCCACACAAGGCTTCATCCAACCTGGCCTTGAACACTGCCAGGGATGGAGCGCTCACAGCCTCCCTGGGCAACCTATTCCAGTGCCTCACCACCCTAACAGGAAAGAATTTCCTCCTTATATCCAATTTAAACTTCCCCTGTTTAAGTTTTAACCCGTTACCCCTTGTCCTGTCACTACAGTCCCTGACGAAGGGTCCCTCAATACATTTGATGTATTTGAACTGAAAAACAGTAGCAGCTTTTTTTGTTGCCCCAGGCTGCAATTATTCTGTTTTTCCTTCCTTTATGTAGAGACTATTGCTTGTTCTAGCTCTGCCATTTAACTTTGCTGTGGTAGGGAACAGAAGAAAAAACACCCATGCCTTAAGCCATGATCTCAGCTGGAATGCAGATATCAACAGTTGTGAGACTACTGTGAGACGTCCCCCTTGTCTGAGCAATGCATGACTGTGAGAAAGCTTCTTCTTGACTTTATGTCAGTGCAACGTTGAAGCCTAAGCTTCCAGCTGTTTTCTCTGAATGGAGTTGTGGAGAGACTTATCTAAGTATACTTATTAAATTGCCCCCTTCTGTAATAAAGATGCCCGAGGAGTGTATGTTTTCTTCCAGCAAAAGTTATGAAAGGACTAAATGAAGATATTCGCCTTTCCAGTAGAATGAAGCAGAAAAGAAGTAATGGTTCCTTTTAACACCAGTCTCAGCTTTAGGGTGATGACCAACATCTGAAAAAAAGTGTAACAAATGCCTATGGGCTCTCAGGAGAGCTGGATACCTATTTACATGACCTCCTTAACAACTCCATCCCAGTGAAAACTGTTGTAATTTTATGCTTTTTACGGGCCATTTTATTGGTTTGAATGGGCATAAAGGCAAAATGAGATATTAGGCCACAAGAGGAAGAATTAGTTATAAACTTTATACACAAATAGTCAATAAAGTTTGGCTTTGTTGTGTTTTGGTTTTTTTTTTTTTTTTTGTAAGCCAGAAGAGGTTATAGTTTATTCAGAACAGACTGAATGATATATATTTTTATATATATTTTTCACAATAGAACATTCAGGCAAAAGTAAAAATTATTTTTTTAATAGTTGCTTCAAATTCACTGTAACAGAAACATTCAACCTTTTAAAATTGATAGTCTTCCAAACAGCAATGAGGAATTCCTCACTGTGACATGCAAAGTAAAAAATGTTGATTTATTTTCTGAAGCTGACATTTTTTCTTTGCAGAATTCAAAACTAACTTGCTATCTATGTGGCTTTGTGTGGTCATACATGTCCTTACTCTTTGAATTATTAAATAAGAAAAAATGAGAAAAAGTCTTGATCTGAAAATACAGAACACAGAAATAAAAAGCAAAATAAGCAATCCAGATATTTTCTGGAGAGGTGAAAAAAAATAAAAAAGAAAAAAAAATTGTGCACTTTTAGTGTTCTGAAGTCTAGGTATTGAGATGAGTTGTACCCAAGATAGTTCCACTGACCCTGGCGCTGTTCTGTCTTTATACTAAAAAGAAAGAGATAATTTTTTTGTCTGGAATCTTTCTTTGAAGTTATTAATTTCTAGAGCTAAAATTGTGCGACATTTACTGCTGCTTAGAAGCTACCATGAAGTAGCTACCAAGCGTCTTCATCATTTGTGTTTGTCTCCCACATTTTCTTGCATTCAGCAAGTATTTTGGTTTTGGTTTTTTTTGTTTCCTTATTACTTGTGAAACTTCAGTTGAATATATAGTCCAGTACTTGTCAATTTCTTAATCCTGTGTCCTGTTGTTATAGGAAATGCCAGCTTCTTGCATATTCATATAGGTCATACTGGTAATCGAGGTCAGAATTTATCCAAACAGCCATTGTCAGGAAGTAAATTTTTGTAAACACTAATGAATATAATATAGTCTGAATACTGATTCCCTGGAACTAAACCAAGCGTCTTCTCTTCTGTAGTTTCCATTCTCTAGTGTTAATACTGTTATGTTGCTATCAGCTTAATTTATGAAGAAATTGAAGCTGGAGAAAAACAATGGTGTATTAGCTAACTTTACTGCCTGGACATATGGTAAGCCATAGGATCATTAACAATAACACATTAGCCTCAATGATGTTTTCTGAAGGCTCTCAGGGATTTCATCTGTTGTTCCATATTAAAGATACACATATTGTCTCCTGTCACCTTACAGATCATACTGAGTCTACAAAAATCTCGCTTACCCAAGTTTTATTCATTTGGAAACTTGCATAGAACAGCTGCACACCATAAGCAGAATATTTCTGTCAACATTTTCTTGATTAGTCCATTAGAAATATTTCCCTTCCATAAGGCAAAGGCTTTTCATTCAATTTGAGATTAGGTTGTCATATGGTAGTCGTTCCAAAGAAACAATGTCAAGATTGATTCGGTGGTTTAAGACCATGCGCTACTCTTACTGGAAACAACTCTTACCTGGAAACAGCTTTGTTTTTTGTCTAACTGATTGGTATTGCCAATGAGCTAACTCACATCCCTGGCACATTTTCACCATGGTAAGACAAGCTAGATAAGCCCTCTAAAGTTACTATGAGTTGTTTATGGATAGCTCAAATATTTTTCTGCTATGTTGAAGTATGCAGTGCCAACACATTCAGGTATAATGGTTCAAAACCCCTAAAAATAGGTTGTTAAATCTAAGGAGGAAATGTGGAAAGTAATCAAACAAGAGTGGAATTTATATAAAGAACTAGCGTGGGAAAGTATGAAAGACTGTAGACTGGGTAAAGATTAGAAAGAGCCAGAGGGTGGCAGTTCCTGCTGCAGAACATTCTTTCTTTGGGTTTGACCCTAAATTTCTTCCTACACACTACTTAGTTTTCAAGTTATGTTTATCAACAGCAAGGTAGTATATGTTTATACAAGGTTTCATATATTTTTTCTTTCTGACAGACTGTGAGACATTCTCTGTTTTGTCTATCCATTCCTACTCACATCCATCTCTTCCTGCCTCACTGTTTGTTTTCCTTTTTAAGTCAGAATCATGTCTTTGATTTGGCCTATACAATATGTTTTGTAATATATACACAAAACCACACAGATACTTACATACATATTATATAAATAACATATCAAAATGCATTTAGAATATTTAAACACTGTATACATACTGTGGTACTAGGCAGCAATAGTTGGAGAACTGAACTGGTGGCAAACTGTAACTGCTGGGGGGATGATTATGTTTGCATCATGTACTTCTTAAATCAGCTTCATGACCAGGAAAAGGTGACTGGAACTGTCAATTGGCAGTTTGATTCTGAGTATCTCATCAAGAGCTGGTTCACAGAGCTAACTTAGAAGCACAGTGTTAGCAGATGAGGTCAGGTGAACTGAAGATACATGAGATGGGAAAAAAGCTATTGTTTATAACTAATAAAATTGATACATATTTGTCAGTAGGTTTAAACACACAATAAAAAGGCAATTCTCTCAATGCCCTTGTGAATTTGAAACCACAGTTTTGGTTCAAACACCAGCAAATCTAGTACATTTCTTAGTGGCTTCAGTTTTTTCCATAGGGATTTGAAAATGGCCCTTATGATCGTGAGGTATGAACAAGAGAATGATATGTGAGGAAGTTCTTCTGGCTAATGAAGCATTTCGGATTGTTTCCGTGCAATCTTCTCTTCATGAGCAATTTACCAAAAGCTGAGAGTTGATGCCTGGTATTCTCCTTCATAGCTGGTATCCCTTTTAAAAAGTCTTAAAAAACCTCAAGCACCCCTCTCCCAAAAACCTAGTCATTTTTAGTGTATGTTGAAAGCCAGTATGCTGAAGTAATTGCAGCTAATACAATTTAAGTAACATAATGAACTATTTTTAAGTTAAGCAGGCAATTTAATTGTGTTTTTCTTTCAATTTAGGATTAACTAGACAAGCTAACATAAATACTACTATCAATTACATCTAAAATCTTAGATAAGTGGATGTTGACTGTAGAGATCAAAATCTTATTAGGCAGGACAGCACTCCTCACTGATTCATTGCACTTTTGAAATCTGTGGACAATTTTCTATTAACTTTAATGGAACCTGAACCAGGCCCTTGTAGAGTTACATACACAGCTTAGTTTTCATAATTTTCTACCTCCTGAGAAGGTATGTTCACTGGGTTTTTCACGTCACTTGAATGCACGGAGATGTTTAAAACTAAGAATCACATAAACTTGGGAGATGGTTGTGATAAGAAAGTGAGGAATACTACCAGAATATAATTTGAAAGTTTCAATCCAGCCACAGAGATATAGATAGTAACGTTTATTCAAAAGCCCCTATATTTTGCATAATATTCTTTTGATTAGAGTGCTAACCTGGGAAGTGGAACCTGGCTTCTCAATCACTGCTTTAGCCTTAAAGCTTTTGGTTCATCATTCAGGAAGACTGAGAGCCATAGCACTTGTATGCATGCATGACAGCTAGAGTCTCTCATTTCTCTACCTGAACTGGAGGCTTACATCCTAACGATGGACAAGGAGGGACTTCTAGACTCTACAATGCAAAATGAACACCGTCCTTAGTAGATTGTTTCCCTGAACAAATGTCAGAGCAATTCCTAAGCCAAATACCTATTAATTTGCAGGATTTTCTGCTTGCTTGCTTGATTTTCTCTCTTATTGGCTTGATCATCATGGCTTTTCATATGATACATACTGACTCTGAATAGTTATTGTTTCTTCTTCTCCTCCTTCTCCTTCTCTTCTTTCTCCATCTTCTCTCCTTATGTTCTTTTTGCTCTCCTCTGACATTATGGGAAGCCTAGATGTCTACCTTAAGCAGCTTGATCTGATGTTCTGGTGCTACATATCTTACCTCTAGGTGCTGTCATCACTAAAGTAAAAATTTGTAGTCTTGCTTTATTTAACTTTTAGGGACTTCTTATTTTAGTGGTTATCAATTTTACTGCTCCTACAGGTTGTCATAAATATTGGATTAACCTGTTTTAACATCTGTATCTTATGCCAATATATCTGAATAAAAATAAATGGTCTTTCACAGGGTTTTTTTTTTTTTTTCTTTTTCTTTTTCATCTTCATTTGTACTATCAAATACTGTCTGTCACAGTCTTAGTTTAGGCATGCTTACAGCTATTTTGCATCTACGTAATGACAAATAAATATGTAGGCCATTGTGAAATGTTTTGTATTTCTGTCTTAAATACAGATCTAATGAACTAAATTTTAGTGCTTGTATCAGTCATATTATCAGTCTTATTTGATCCATTTTTATATTATCCATATGATAATATATATGATAATATATATGGATAATATAAAAATATATGACTGATATAATCCATATTGTGTCAGTTATATTTGATCCATTTTTCCAGCCTGGCTCCAGTTTCAAAGTTTGTAGTGTAAAAAGAAATTACTGTGTGGAAAGTTTCTTTGTGTTTGTGAGATAATAGTTGTTTAGTTGTTATTATTATGACTCCTTAACCTGTTTTGAAAGCATCTGGCCTCCTATATCTCACTTGGTGTAAGTAGCTCTAAGTCTTTTACCAGTAACAATATTTTGAGCTAATAATTGTCATGGGTTCAGGAGAGGATTCTGTCAAAGCTTTCATAACAGCTAGTGTCACATCCCAAGCTTATGCGTATACATGTATTGGGATTTTGGTATTGTTAAGGGCTGCTTTTCTTTCATGACAGTTGCAATTACTGGGTACAAACTAAATTTGTGAGAGAATGAAAGTTGAAACTACAGCTAAATGACTTCTAATAGACCTAACCAGAACAACAGGGAAAAAAATCTGCAGCGTAATTAAGAATTACTGTTGCTTAGCTGGTTCTAGGTGATTGTTTCTTCCCCAGGCAGAAGTATGCAAAGCTTTAGTGTTTCCAATGAAAATTATACTTGTCGCTTAACTTTTTATTTCAGGACTTTTTTCTAAAATATTCTATAGTTGATAGTTATCCATAAGACTCGCATTTTGAAGGATTTCCATTTATTTTTCCAAGATGTTGCTGAATCAAAGTTGTTCTGAAATGCTTTATACAACATGAGAGAGCATACAGTTTTCCTCATTGAAACATAGTAAGATTCATAATAAGATTCATCAAATGTTGTCTTGTAGTTCCTTAAAAACAAACCAAACTCTTTCATGGTGGAAGACTACCTGAAATAGATTACAAGATGCTTGTTTTACTTGTTTAAGAAGCTTTCTCTTTTAAGATACAAGAAATGTTCTCCATCGTGGCTTGAGTGATGGTGAAATATAACATAAAATGCAAAAAGGTAATACATAATAAATATTGCAGTAGATGTTTTCTGGTGTGTGCATGATGGTGTTTTAGTTTTTTCAAATAATAAAACTTGATGTACACTACAAGTACATTACTCTCTGCAGCTCTTTATTTCATTCTCTAAGTCAGAGGAGTTAATTCTAGATGCACGGTGAACGAAAGTAAACCAGACTATTTGCTCAGATGGTCACGGAAGTTAATTCATGTCGTTACTGGCTGACCATGAACCCAGTAATAAAATTTCAGTCTTAAGACCCAGTAGAATTGCCATCGACCTCTAATTTGTGAAGTTATTTACAACTGTGTGTACCAGTAATTTACATCTACGCTGAAAACATGTAGCTAACTGTTTTGCAGAAATACAGTAAAGACAGCTTGCACTGGAATTTTGCCATGTCCACAAGACCCAAGATTCTTCTGGTTACGTGATACCGGTAAAGATCCTTTGAACTACAGCTTCTAAAAATTTGAAATTTTTGGAGAAATGGAATACTATGAACTAGCTGAGATCATTAGATCAGGCTTGCAGGAGGCATTTATGCTATAATTGCTTTCTGGATGTAAAGTTTGTTAGGTCTGAAAGTTTCTGGGATTAGTTTGTCATTTTATCAGGTTACTTTTTGAAGCTCTTAATCACCCCACACTGCATATTTCTTGCAAAATTCTGCAGCTTAATGAGCAGTGGACATGTCAGAGAAAGAGTAGCTGATATAAGAGAGTCCTTTCTACTCTATAATTTAGTGATTTATGTGCTTTATACTGTATAAACAGCTATATCTTTTTTGTAGACAGTTTTTGTAGAGACAGTTTTGTAGAATCATAGAATGGTTTGGGTTGAAAGGGACCTTAAAGATCATACATTTCCAGCCTCCCTGCCACAGACATGGACAGCTTCCACTAGACAAGGTTGCTCAAAACCACCATACAACCTGGCCTTTGAGATGTGTCATCCACATCTTCGGGCAGTCTGTTCCAGTGCCTCACCACCCTCACAATACAGAATTTCTTCATAATGTCAAATCTAAATCTAACCTTTTTCAGTTTAAAGCCGTTACCCCTTATCCTGTCACTACACGCCTTTGTAAAAAGTCCTTTTCCAGCTTTCTTGTAGGCCCCCTTTATGTACTGAGAGGCTGCTCTAAGGTCTCCCTGGAGCCTTCTCCAAGCTGAACAAGCCCAATTCTTTCAGCTTGTTCTCATACTAGACGTGCTGAGCCCTCTGATCATCTTCATGGCCCTCCTCTGGACTTCCTGAAAAAAGTCCATGTCCTTCTTATGCTGGGGCCTCAGAGCTGAACACAGTACCCCACAGCTGGTTTTCTGGGCTGCAAGCTTACATTGCTGCTTCATGTTGTGCTTCTCCCCAACCAACCCTACCAGGTCCTTTCCAACCTAGTTGATTCTATGATTCCTTCTCCTCCGGCTGTTCTCAGTTCAATTCTCAGCCCAGCCTATATTTGTGCTTGAGACTGCTATGACCCAGGTGCAAGACCTTGGCCTTGTTAAACTTCATGAGGTTTTCATGGGCCCATCTCTCAAGCTCGTCAAGGTCCCTCTGAATGGCATTCCTTCCCTCCAGCATGTTGACCACACCACACAGTTTCGTATTGTTGGAAAACATGCTGAGGGTGCACCCAATTCCACCTGCCCATCTTGTCGACAAAGATGTTAAAACACTGCTCGTCCCAATACCAGTCCTTGAGAAACACTAGTCGTCACTGGCCTCCACTTGGCCATTGAGCAGATAACTGCAAATCTCTCGGTGTGACCATCCAGACAATTCCTAATGCGTGTCCTGTCCATCATATCCGTGTCTCTCTAATTTAGAGATATTACATAGTTTAAAGACTGACTTGTTCATGCGATCTAACACCATTCAATTCCTTTGAAAGTTCACACACCCAATAGGGACATTTAGTAGCTTTTGGGTTTTTTGACCTGTATTCTGCTGCGGAGGAAGCTTAAATGGACTTGGCTGGACCTAAAGGATCTATTGGTAGGTGATAAAAAGAGACCAAAAAAGACATTTTGAAAAATATAGGACTCAGTTTGGAAAGGACCTCAGCGATGCATCACATTGAAGGTTAATGCAAGACCTTGCTTATTACTGTGAGTTTTGTGCACATACAAATTTTCACCACCATTTAAAGTTTCTCACTTCTGGCAGGTTACTTTAATCCTTATCCTTTCTTAAAGAATGTCTGTAATAGGGTGCCTGGAAAAGAGTTCCTTCCTCCTTTCTGTTTCTCAGTCTCCAATTTTCAACGCAAAAACTTTTGGCAACAAGTCCCCCAAGTTTCCTGATTCATGAATTGTTAGTTATTATTGTAATTTTTTAACTGTTAGTATTTCTATCTGTTACCTTCATCCAGTTCCTCATAGTTCTGTCATTGCAAAAGATGTAGAACAACTAATACCTACCCAGCCAGTTCATGGCGCTCAGATACCATATACTATATTCCATACTCTAATCACTCTATACCATAATTAACCACTTTTCCAGAATGAAGACTTCCATCTACTTAGTAATTTATTTCACAGAAGCTGAACAATCACAGAATCCCAAGGGTTGGAAGGGACCTCAAAAGATCATCTAGTCCAACCCCCCTGCAAGAGCAGGGTAACCTACAGTACATCACACAGGAACTTGTCCAGGCGGGCCTTGAATATCTCCAGTGTAGGAGACTCCACAACCCCCCTGGGCAACCTGTTCCAGTGCTCTGTCACTCTTACAGTAAAGAAGTTCTTCCTGATGTTAATGTGGAACTTCCTATGCTCCAGTTTACACCCATTGCCCCTTGTCCTATCACTGGACATCACTGAAAAAAGCCTAGCTCCATCATCCTGACACCCACCCTTTACATATTTGTAAACATTGATGAGGTCACCCCTCAGTCTCCTCTTCTCCAAGCTAAAGAGACCCAGCTCCCTCAGCCTCTCCTCATAAGGGAGATGTTCCACTCCCTTAATCATCTTTGTGGCTCTGCGCTGGACTCCTTCAAGCAATTCCCTGTCCTTCTTGAACAGAGGGGCCCAGAACTGGACGCAATATTCCAGATGCGGCCTCACCAAGGCTGAGTAGAGGGGGAGGAGAACCTCTCTTGACCTACTAACCACACCCTTTCTAATGCACCCTAAGATGCCATTTGCCTTTTTGGCCGCAAGAGCACATTGCTGGCTCATGGTCATCCTCCTATCCACCAGGACCCCCAGGTCCCTTTCCCCTTCGCTACTTTCCAGCAGGTCAACCCCCAACCTGTACTGGTACATGGGGTTGTTCTTCCCCAGATGCAAGACTCTACACTTGCCCTTGTTAAATTTCATCAAGTTTCTCCCCGCCCAACTCTCCAGCCTGTCCAGGTCTCGCTGAATGGCAGCACAGCCTTCTGGTGTGTCAGCCACTCCTCCCAGTTTTGTGTCATCAGCAAACTTGCTGAGGGTGCACTCAGTTCCCTCATCCAGGTCATTGATGAAAATATTAAACAGCACCGGTCCCAGCACCGACCCCTGAAGGACTCCCCTAGTCACTGACCTCCAGCTAGATTCTGCGCCATTGACCACAACTCCCTGCCTTCTTCCTTTCAACCAGTTCTCGATCCACCTCACTACTTGATCGTCAAGCCCACACTTCCTTAGCTTATCTATGAGGATGCTGTGGGAGACAGTATCAAATGCCTTACTGAAATCAAGAAAAACTATATCTACCGCTCTACCATCATCCCTCCACCTAGTCACTTCCTCATAGAAGGCTATAAGGTTGGTCATACATGACTTCCCCCTCATAAAACCATGTTGGCTGTTCTTAATGACCCCCTCATCCTTGATATGCCTAGTGATGGAGTCAAGAATAACTTGTTCCATCATCTTTCCAGGGATGGAGGTAAGGCTGACCGGTCTATAATTACCCGGGTCCTCCTTCTTGCCCTTCTTATAGACTGGTGTGACCTTTGCCATCCGCCAATCCTCAGGCACCTCGCCCGTTTCCCACGACTTACCAAAGATGATGGAGAGTGGCCTAGCAATGACCTCCGCCAGCTCCCTCAGCACCTGTGGGTGCATTCCATCTGGACCCATCGATTTACAGATGTCCAGATTGCATAGCTGATCCCTAACCCAATCCTCATCTACCAAAGCAAACTCCTTTGTCCTGACTCCTTCTGGGGCTATAGAAATCCGGGGCCCTCGGGGAGAGTCTGCAGGAGTAAAGACAGAGGCAAAGAAGGCATTCAGCACCTCTGCCTTCTTTATATCCTCTGTCTCCAGGGCACCCACTTCGTTCAGCAGTGGGCCTATATTGCCTCTTGTATTAGCTTTATTTGCTATGTATTTGAAGAAGCCCTTTCTATTGTCTTTAACCCGACTAGCAAGATTGAGTTCCAAGGAGGCCTTAGCTGTCCTAATTGCCTCCCTACATCCTCTAACAACTGTCCTATATTCCTCCCAAGCGGCCAGCCCCTCCTTACATAATCCATAGATTCTCCTTTTCCACTTGAGTTTGCCCAGCAGCTCCTTGTTTAACCACGCCGGTCTCCTAGATCCCTTACTTGATTTCCTACTCATTGGGACGCTCTGATCCTGAGCTTGGAAGAAGCGGTCCTTGAATGCTAACCAACTATCTTGAGCCCCTTTACCGCCTAGTACCCTTTCCCATGAGACTTCCCTTAGCAGTTGACTGAAGAGGCCAAAGTTGGCCCTTCGGAAATCCAGAACTGTGGCTTTGCTAGGTATTCTGTTCCTCCCACACAGGATCCTAAACTCCACCATCTCATGGTCACTGCAGCCAAGGCTGCCATTGACCGTCACCACTTTGACCAAACCCTCCTTGTTGGCGAGTACTAAATCTAGCAGCGCTGCTCCCCTAGTTGGTACGTCCACCATTTGCATTAAGAAATTATCATCAATGCACTCGAGGAACCTCCTAGACTGTGAATGACTGGCTGTGTGAGTCTTCCAGCAAATATCGGGGTAGTTAAAATCCCCCACGACGACTAAGGCATGTAGTCGCGAGGCTACTTCCAGTTGCCTGTAGAAAGCCTCATCAACTCCTTCGTCCTGATCAGGAGGTCTGTAATAGACCCCCACAACTGTATCACCCATGCCAGTCTGTCCCTTAATTCGTACCCACAGACATTCTACTTGCTCCTCATCCGACCCCGGACAGAACTCAATACATTCTAGTTGCTCTCTCACGTAAAGAGCAACTCCACCACCTCGCTTCGCTGACCTATCTTTCCTAAAAAGGACATAGCCATCCATGACCACATTCCAGTCATGTGAACTGTCCCACCATGTCTCTGTAATTGCCACTAGATCATAACCTTTAGCCTGCACACAGACTTCTAACTACTCCTGTTTATTCCCCATGCTGCGTGCATTGGTGTACAGGCATTTCAGAGAGCGAGTCCTAGTACCCTTTTTCCCCTGCGGGACAGGGTCTAAAAAGCTATCCTTTCCCACAAGTGAAACAAGAGATTGATAGTCCTCCTTAGCCCGCCATCCTTCAATCCCTAGCATGTTCCTCTTGGGCTTGTCCCCAACAGGCCCAGTTAAATCCCCTCCCCCCTTCCTAACTAGTTTGAACCCCTGTCAATAAGCCCTGCTAACTCCTGCCCCAAAACCCTTTTTTTTCTCTGGGACTGGTGTATCCCGCCTGTCACCAGCAAACCGTGTGTCACATACAGCAGCCCGTGACTGAAAAACCCAAACCCCTGCCTTTGGCACCAGTCACGTAGCCATACATTAACCTGCAGAGTCTTCTTATATATCCCTTCACCCTCGCTTGCAACAGGTATGGAGGCAAACACCACTTGCGCTCCAGACCCTTTAACCAGCCGTCCCAGGGCCCTGAAGTCTCTCTTCATTGCCCTTATGTTCCTCGTAATAATTTCGTCACTGCCAACCTGAAAAACCAGCAGTGGGTAGTAGTCAGACGGCTGCACCAGTTCAGAGAGTTTCTTTTTAACATCTCTAATCCGAGCCCCAGGCAGGCAGCAGACCTCCCTGTGGGGTGGATCCGGTCGACAAATGGGCCCTTCTGTTCCCCTCAGAAGGGAGTCACCCACCACAATTACTCTTCTTTTCTTCTTGGTTGGGGAAGTTCAGAGGCATGTGGGTGAGTGACTAGCCCTGGGTGACTCACTAGATAGATTTGCCTCTCCATCTCCATTCACCTGGCCCTGAATTTCCAAGACCTCGTACCTGTTATTCAAGGGCAATTGGGAGGGAGGAAGGGATTGTGAGGGTTTTCCCTTACCTCTCTGAGGAGGAACCTCCCTCCATCCATCCTTGTCCATTAAGCTCTCTCCTTCTGTCTGATGGTAGGAGGGAAGGGGATCCATAGCTTGTTGAACCACTTCCCTCTGCCCTTGCCTTAGGGTGTGGTTCCACCAATCTATTTCACTTTCACACTCTCTAATGGCTCTCAACCTTTCAACATCCTCCCTCAGTTCAGCCACCTGCCTGAGCAGGTCATTTATTTGCTCACAGCGAACACAAGCAGTGTCACTGGCTCCCTCCAATACAAGTGCCAGGCTCAGGCATTCGCTGCAGCCAGAGACCTGCACAGCTGCATGTCTGCAGGAAGGCTCAGTCTGGATACCCACATTAGTACTCACTACAGCTTTCGATCGTGTTGTAACCATGATCTATCTGGTCAATCAATCCGTCTACGTCTCTCAGCACTCCTTCCCCCTCCTGTACTCCAGGCGAGTCCTCTCGATGAGGCGGTTGGAACGCTTCCCTGCCCGCTCCCCTGCCCGCTCGCCTGCCAGCGCGAACTGCCGCGCAAACTGCCTCGACCCTCTGCCTCGACGCTCTCTGTTTGCCGGCTCTGTTCGCCGCACTCCCTGGGAAGGTTTTTTAGCCACTCCCAGCTGGTGCCACTCCTCCTGGCTCCGCCCCCTGTGAGTCAGCCCCTCGCGGGAGCTGAGCTTCCGAGTCCTGGGCAAGTCCTGTTGAGGACTTGAGGCTCCCTCCTCAGTGGCTCTTGTCGCTCTGAGGTGAGGCTCCTGGACGCTGATCTCTCCCCTCTCCGCTCCGGTGTTGCAGGCGTCCTCTCTCAAGCTACTCACCTCAGCGAATATCTTTGAGCTTTCTTGTCTGAACCTTTTACTTATCTGCTGTCACTTCAAATGTCCTCGTCAGTAGTGTCTGAGATATTTTAATCCATGCACTAATGCTGACAAACCTTGAATCAAAAAAATCTTTTAGTGCTGACCTAATGATTCTTTGAAATTTTGAAGGACTCTTCCTCCATGAGACCACATGGCAGCATTTGGGGAATTTATTCTCTAAACTCAGCATGGACTACCCTGAATAAAAATCTAACACTATGTCAGTTTTTAAAAGGCAAATGCTTTCATCTGCTGCAGATCCTGGCCACCTCGCCAAATGTAGGCTTGCTTAAAATATTATCCAATACTGATTTATATGAGACATATTGCATTGAATTAAATGTTTTGTAGCAGGCCCACACATTTCAAATTGGAAAAATGTCTGGACTTCTCAATAATACTTACTACAAATTCAGTATTTTAAAAGATACGGTATACGTTTTGTAATATTAATACATTTGTTTGCATTTGTAGCTATGTAAATCAGTCAGCGCTTGAGAAAGTGTTGCACTATTCTGTTTTGAGGGTTTTTTTTCATGTGGATGTCCTTAATCTCAACATTATGACTAGCTCCTTTAAACTCCTGAGTCATAATGGTAATTTAATGTCTGTGCTACACTAAAAATGTCCAACATGGATGAATTAATGAATATTAAAAATTTAATCAATTCCTGGAATTGTAAAACTTTGCCTGTCATAGAGAATAAGCTTTAACACAACAAAATACAATATGTGGAAAGGATATCTTGACACTGGAGTATAGAAAGGAAGTTTTATTAAAGTGATTCAAGTTCCATCTCCCTGTACTGCAGTGAAAAGAATCAAAACCAACCTCCTTTCATCTAAGAAAAAAAAAGAAAAGAAAACCTGAAAACCATGCTTGGATCTATGGAATAGAGGATTGATGGACAGGTAAAAGAGGAGTTGGAAACTAAAAGAAAAGAATATATTAAGTATCAAGAGACTACAGGGAAGAGTGTGAAGGACATACTAAAAGGGAGATGTTCCCCCACCAACACTTTGTGACTGTAAGAAAAATAAATATCTGTCTTTTAAGAATGAAGAGATCACATCAAAAGTTAGTTTATTTTGCTTATATGTTTGAAAGATGCAATTATGTATTTATGTTTCCCGAGTTCTCCTAGATTTGTCTGCCTGCCTGAGAAAGAAATAGCCATTGTATAACCCAGAATAGCACATAATGAGTCGTATATTCTTAGGAATTTGTAACTTTTAAATCACTAAAAGAAAATATAGGAAAGGTTTTAGAAATTACCATATGCCTGAATGAGAAGGAGAATAAAGGAATAAGCTCAGTCTGCAAGTGGGATTTTTTACCATTTTTCCTGGAAGATTGCTGCTCTGTTGTATGCAGCATGCCAAGCACTTAAATTTTTTCTATATCACCAATTTACATTTTTAGAAATCTAGATACCAGCAATTCTTACAAGAAAACAAGTTTTAAATGACTAAACAACTGCAAAATAAACCATACCAATTTTATTAAGCCCACAAAAGCAAGCATGTGTAGGCATATTTTTGTAAGTGGCACAAATAAGCTGATTGTTTGGCAGGGTTGTCTGGGGGACCAGTGTAACCTGCGCTGGGGTACTCTTTATGGAGTAACTAAAGGGGGAAATCTAAAATTTACTTTGGGTTGTATGGGGAAAAAGTATATCTCTCTTTTTTTCTCATAATTTTTTATTTTCTTAATTTCCTCATAGTGGCTCTTTTCTCAGCAGGGGTTCATAAAAAGTATGCACTATCTCACCGAGGATGTGACAGGTCCTACTGAAACATATTTCAAAGCATGTGACTTTTTCCAAGTATGATTCTGGAATCAGAATAGTCACTGCAGCTATTGGCATTCTGCAAGAATTAATCTGAATAAACAGGTGAGATTTAGCTCATGGTATTATAAGTCAGCAAGTCCAGTAAAGTGCAACAAAAATCTGCAGACTGATTTGCAGATTCGTCTATCATTGAATGGAGGGAAGAAAGGGAGGAGAGAAAGGAGAAAGTTACATAGCTAAAATTAGGTATGACAGAGAGCAAATCTCTAGCTTTTATCAAATGGGTTAAGCCTCTTTCGTGCTGGTGTTTAGGGTTGTAAAAGAAAGTCTCTGCCTCAGAGGCAAAACTATTAATGCTTCGTGTGGGAGGACTATGCTGAAAGTCTAGAATCTACTTGGTAACCTGATGAGATTCTACTAAGTCTTTCCTATTTAATCCTGAGCAGACATAAGAGAGGGCTATTGTTTTATTTGCAGGAAAGGATTTTAGGGACTTAGTTTATACTGAATTTTAGTTTGGGGCTTTAAGAGGGTTTTTTGGTTTTGTGTTTGGTTTTGTGTTTGGTTTTTTGTTGTTGTTGTTTGTGTTGTTTTTTTCTGTTCTTTCTGTTCTTCGCATCCACCCTGACAGGTAAAAGCAAGAGAAACTGAAAATATGTTTTGACCTTAAGCATTTTCAAAACTTCTACAATTATTGAGTTCAACCAGTTGAATCCCAGTCTGCAGGATGATTTTTTTTCTGAAAAAGAAGTCACATTTCCAGAACCTTTTAAAGAAATTGCAAATTAAGACCGTTTTTGACAGGCTACAGTGAAGCAGTAAGTGGGAATTAACAGAAAATCCCAAGAATGACAGACATAAGAAAAAAACCCCACATTGAAACTTGTACTTATTGTGTCAAAGACTGTTGTTATGTCAAGTTGCAGTAGATGGTGCTAATGGGCTGGAAGGCATAAATTCATTCTTTGGGGTCATACTCTGATGGTGCTGATTTATGGAAGCATATAAATAAGGCACTATTTGGTAAACTCTGTTTACTAGTCGCACATTATCATTAGTGCATTAACTATTCATTGGATTTTAACTGATTCAGCTGGTATTAATGAGGATGTCATACTTTTCATCCTTCCCTAAGAGAAAATTTTTTCACAGGGGAAGATGTCAGTGGAAAAGTTATTGTTATTACCTACAGTAGGAAATGTAAACAGGGAAAGACTTTTTCATACATGGAAAAAGCAGGCTGTAGATTTGATGAGAAAACTGAAAACCATGTCAATGTAGCACTAACTCTGCTGGTTCCTTGTATGCTTATTACCACTCTTCAGAGTACGCAGCTGATTTGCTCTGACAGGGAGGAATCTCTCCCATGTTTGCTGTGCCATAAAAATGATGAAAACATACTGCTGAGCTAGCCAGTTGGTAATGCCATTACTGGATACCTGCTATAGTCCCATCATATTAATTGCATCCTCTATCTTCAGATGATGAAGAGGGAAAAAAACACTCCCTAAATCTAGTTTGCTTGGTTGGGACTTATATTTACAGCTCAGTGAAACTATGTTCAACCTAAAGGCAAAAATTACTTTCTGAAACACACAACAGAAGGAAAAAGAACTAACGTGCAGAAGAATTAGTAACATGTGCAGTAGTAACTATGAATGCACATATAGAATTTATTCTGACAGGTACTGGATCATTCACTTTTCAAATAAAATATGAGTATAAGCAGGTACTGCATAATTAAGAAAAATGCATCAGGTTTCAAACAAAATTAATATTTGTCATAGCTATTATTCTTTTAGGACGTGGGATCATTCCAAATGAGAAATGCGAAGAGCAGAAATAGATAAGCTGAGCGACTGTACTGAATTTTCTAGACTGAATTTCAGTGTTAGATCAAAAATTAAATATTTTGTCTTACTGAGACCTATTTTTAACCGCTAAAAGTTAGACTTTGAGTGACTTTCTCCTTACCTACTACCTATAGCTGATAAAGGCCAAACCCCTGACCAATTTATCAGAAGGTTTTTAAGCCCTTTTAACTCATGAGAAGAGTACTCTCCATAAGGAGATAAAATGATCTTTAGGACAGGGCTTTCATCTGTGCAACTTTTTGCACTTTGTATAAATTGTTTATTCTACTACTCTTCATGAACTCTGACAAATAATTGTCTAGGCTTTACCTCAATAAGAGTCGACATGTACAAAACACCCCTCTCTTTTCTATTGCTCATCAGATAGATTTTGATTAAAATGTGAAGCTTTTATTTCATGTCAGTGTGTTAGCTCAGCTTTCCTTTGTGTTTCCTTTGTTTGTTTGTTTTCCCTGGAAAGAAGCAGTGTGCAAGTAGGTGCACTAGACTGGGGCTCTGGAGATCTGTCACCCATTTTCTGGGAGACTTCTGGCCCCTAAGTTTCTAGCTCCCAACCTCTCTGCATTTTGCTTTTGCTAGCTGTTGCAGTGTTAAAGACAAATCTATGCATGAAAAGCACTGAATAAATCTGTGATAACAATAAAATCCAATACACTATTAGACCTACTGCTACTGCCTTGGTGAGATACCTGTCATGTCTTAATGTGCCTGCATATTTGCAGAATGCTACCTTAGCTATAAGGACTATAAAGCTGAAAGCAGGTTGTATATTATAGGAAGTAATATTTCCTCTACAATTTCCTTCTGAGAGTGATAAAAGCTATTAACTTTGTGTATGAGTATCATTTAAATTTTGCATTCCTTTTTTTTTTTTTTCTCCCCAGTGATCAACAGTAAATTAAACCATTTCTTGGCTTGTTTTCACAGATGAAGAGAGAATTAAAAATGGTGCGTGAGGGAGCTTTTTATTCCTTAAGACCCCACAAAAGCCAATTTCAGCGCAATGAACCCTCCAAAAGAAAAGTAACAGAACATTTAAAATGTTTTCCTCTACAACTCTATTTATAGTCTCTTAATCTGTTTTTAGGACCATGTTTTTATGTTTGTACACACATGAGAATAATTGGATTCAAAAATACTTAGATTTTGCTCTCCTCTCTACTCAGTTGTATTATATTTAATTAAATTAATTAATGTGGCTTAGTGGCAACCACTAAGCACGTCTGTGATATTGTCTTTGTCAGCAGTTTACTTATGGCTTTCCTATTTAATTAAATGGGAAGCAGCTAATGGCTGATGCATTGTTATGCATGGTATGTAGGACAAGCCACACCTGCCACTGTGTATAAAATCTGCTTAATGCACATGATGAAAGCATACATGCATATATCATATGTGTCTATGTGTAGATACTGTGTAGAGTTAATTCCTTGCCAAGGTATTTGCAGCTCACTTTTTTGAACACTAACTTTTATCTTGCATTTTCTTCAGTTTATTTACAGAATTTTTAGTCTGCTTGCCCTGGTTTAAGAATCTCCTGAGCAAGCAGAATGAAGATCCAATAAACAAGCTGAAGAAAACTTGCAATAAGATGCTGAAATATCCAGGAGAAACAAGACTTGTAGAGCTCAGAAGGCAGAACTAAACTTTCAATATCATGGATTTTACACAGTGTGTGAAATATTTCTCTGTATACTGTAAATAAGTTATACCACTCAGCTATTATTTTCTTAACATATATAAAAAAATACAATATTAAAATGTTGGTGTCCACAAAATTTGACCTCCTCACTGGACATGACTAATCATCTGCTTTACATCTTAACTTTACATACCCTATTCTCTACCATTAAGCTTACCATTGTAAGCTACAATGTTTTTCTATCTTCATTGCACTTCAGGGACTATATTTCAGTTTATTTTTGGCCTGAAAAACAAACAGAAGTGATAGCATAGTGCATTGGTATTTCATGGTTCAGTCTCCAAATTATGTTTGCCTTTCCCTCCTTTACATGAAGGGAAGAAAAAGTGGGCTTTTTCTCTCCCTTTTCGCCCATCATCTTCCCCCACCCTTACAACAAAGACTGAGGTATGTAATAGAATCATAAAATGATAGAACGGTTTGGTCTGGAAAGGACGTTAAGATCATACAGTTCCAACCCCCTGCCATGGGCAGGGACACCTCACACCAGACTATGTCTCTCAAGGCTCCGTCCAACCTGGCCTTGAGCACCGCCAGGGATGGGGCATTCACAACTTCCCTGGGCAACCTATTCCAGTGCCTCACCACCCTTATGATAAAGAACTTCTTCCTTATATCCATTCTAAACTTCCCCTGTTCAAGTTTTAACCCGTTACCCCTTGTCCTGTCACTACAAACCCTGCCGAAGAGTCCCTCCCCAGCACCCTTGTAGGCCCCCCTTCAGATGATACTGGAAGGCTCACATGCGGTCTCCATGCAGCCTTCTCTTCTCCAGGCTGAACAGCCTCAACTTTCTCAGCCTGTCTTCACACGCGCATACATACGTAGCTTCAACATCTCCTTTTAAAAAAATGCTGCTGAAGTTAGCAATGTGAAAAATCTCCCCACTCTTCACTAATGCATTCTGTGAAAGTAAGCAACTAACAATGAAATGGTTTCTTCTGCATTCATACTTCTATATTCACCCTCAAGTCCAGCCTTGGCCAGGGCCTGAAATGGCTTCTGAATAATGCATTTATCTCTCAGGGAACACCATCCTACTTTTAGATCAGAAGAAGCAACATGAAGTTATCACACTGCCCGTTCCTTCACATTCCTTTTGCTTGACATGTTCCCAGGCAGACTGTGTGACAGACCTTTCCTCTGTAAGATCCTGCCTTTTTTGGCAGCCTTCTGATGTACTGTCTCTTCATTGCCTACACTTACTCTGGATCTCATCTGAACCATTCCCAACTGCCTATATTTTGTTGTTACGTTCCTCATCCTGTTCTCACCCAGCAGTGTAACTCTATCTTGTGTAAGGAAATATTCTCAGTTGTGAAAAAGAACGGTATGAGAGTGAGTATAAATAGACTGTTCTTTAAATCTTCACATAATTCACTTGCATAAGAGCCTGGAGGGAGGCAAGAAGTGCAAACACGTGCCCTGTGGGCGATATTCCAGCCTTCAGGCTGGAATTATGACAAGGACATTTAGACAGCATGCTTGACAGACTGGTTCAACAAGTCTGTTTAAATGTAAGTAAAGCTTTTGAATCATCCTACATGAGCTTCTTTTTATCCAGATCATTCACTGTATTTAAATATTTAATGTTGACCGTTCTGTCCTTCATTTTTTCTCCAGGTCTTGTCTGAGCATCCTGTCCTTTGTCACTGAAAATGAACATGTGCAGCAGGCCCAGTTGAACTTCTGGCAGATCTTGCACTTCTAAATCAAAAAATGTCTTCACATTTTACAAGTTGTGCAGATTTCTGCACAGCTTCTAATCCTAGTGTTGAAATTGTAGAGCTCATTATCTTGGGATATTGTGAATGTCAAAAGGAAAAAAACTCCCCAAACCTCCCAAAACGTCCCAAAACTACCTCCTGAAATGGAGTTCAAGAAAGGATTAGACAAATTTAGGGAAGAGGAGTACACAGGTAGCTAATAAGGAAAATGGTAGAGGTACAGCTTCTGGCTTAGAAAGTCATCAAACCTTGATTGATTGCAAGAGAAATGCTATTCCAAGAGATTGTTCACTCTGACATTTCTTCTGTTTCTTTTTAAATTTGAAAGCTTAATAGAAATTTTAGCAGTATCTTGCATGATGAAATGTTTACTTAAGCCAGTCCAATTAAGGTCATCCTTGTTCTACAAAGAAAATATGAAACTCATTTTTAAAGATTATATTTTTAACATGAGGTTTAGTAGTTTTGTGCTTTCAGGTATTTTACATGACCAAGAAAAACATCAGTGACACTTTACGTATAAAAACTTAGTTTAATCAAAATTAAAACAGAATGGCCTCAGTATTCACAGAAGCAGATATATATATATATATATATATATATATATTGGGGGCTGTAAAGGCTACATAAATGGATACATCATGCATAAAAAATGAGACTTATTTTCCCATTACTCATTCTAAGGCAGTGCTAATAGGCATAAACTAGGTTAGTAAACTGCTTCTTCAGCAATTTACCTTCACAGTTGGTTCCAACTGGAACAATAAGGTAAATCATCAACAAACATTTCCAGATAGCAGAATTACAGACAAATTAGATTTTTCTCCTTTAAAATTGTACATCGCATTTGTAAAATCTTTCTTCTACTTCACAATGCTCTGTTGTAACTCCTTTTTCTACAAGTTATTGCAACCTCAGTGCCTTGCTAGGAAAAATTACACATAAAGTATAATTCTCCTCTGGAAAATAAGTTAGCATTTTGACCTTGTTTTATTTACCTAAGTAGTTTTATAAAATATTTTCAGTATAGTCACCTAATTAAACCCAGGGATCATGACCTATATGATGACTTGTATTTTCAAAACAGTAGCAGAAAAATTCAAACTCAACTTATTATTTAGAATCATAGAATCATAGAATAGTTACGGTTGGAAAGGACCTTAAGATCATCTAGTTTGAACCCTTCTGCCATGGGCAGGGACACCTCACACTAAACCATATTACCCAAGGCTCTGTCCAACCTGGCCTTGAGCACCGCCAGGGATGGAGCATTCACAACTTCCCTGGGCAACCCATTCAAGTGCGTCACCACCCTCACAGTAAAGAACTTCTTCCTTATATCCAATCTAAACTTCCCCTGTTTAAGTTTTAACCCATTACCCCTTGTCCTGTTACTACAGTCCCTGATGAAGAGTCCCTCCCCAGCAATCCTATAGGTCCCCTTCAGATACTGGAAGGCTGCTATGAGGTCTCCATGCAGCCTTCTGTTCTCCAGGCTGAACAGCCCCAACTTTCTCAGCCTATCTTCATACGGGAGGTGCTCCAGTCCCCTGATCATCCTCGTGGCCCTCCTCTGGATTTGTTCCAACAGTTCCATGTCATTTTTATGTTGAAGACACCAGAACCGTACACAATACTCAAGGTGAGGTCTCACAAGAGCAGAGTAGAGGGGCAGGATCACCTGCTTCGACCTGCTGGTCACGCTCCTTTTGATGCAGCCCAGGATACGGTTGGCTTTCTGGGCTGCGAGCGCACACTGCCGGCTCATGTTCATTTTCTCATCGACCAGCACCCCCAAGTCCCTCTCCGCAGGTCTGCTCTGAGTCTCTTCTTTGCCCAGCCTGTAGCTGTGCCTGGGATTGCTTCGACCTGGATGGAGGACCTTGTGCTTGTCATGGTTGAACTTCATAACGTTGCCATCAGCCCACCTCACAAGCGTGTCAAGGTCCCTCTGGATGGCATCCCTTCCCTCCAGCGTATCAACTGAACCACACAGCTTGGTGTCATTGGCAAACTTGCTGGGGGCACACTCAATCCCACTGTCCATGTCAGCAATGAAGATGTTGATCAAGACTGGCCCCAACACTGATCCCTGAGGGACACCACTCATTACTGGTCTCCAGCCGGACATTGAGCCATTGACCACAACTCTTTGTGTGCGGCCATCCAGCCAGTTCTTTATCCGCATGCATACTAGGAAAACTTATAGGACCTACTGTTTTAAAATATGTTGAAAATGAGGTAATAATTAATGAAATCTTTCAAACCATAGGTATTCCATAATATGGCATAGAAAGGTCTTCTCATTCCTACTGGCGAGGTTCTATTAAGTATAGGCTTATAAATTTTTAGTGTGTGTTCCTTTGAGACAAAATGTTAAGATATTTTTGAGACACAGACACTTACGTAATTGAAGGATAATTTTTGGGAATATTAGATGACTACATGCATCACCGCTACCTCCACAACCTTGCTTATGCACTTATGCATGGCAACAGAATTCTCCCATCTTAAAACTCATACAGCACAGGTTATAATAATTTGAATAAATTCTGTCCCTTTCGTTTTCCAAACCTGGGTGGCTCTCATGCATACTGGGAAAAATCCCACTACTAGGCACAGCCCTCAGTCTACCCTATTCCCTGAGCCATTCCTTGACATTTCTTTGGAGACTGCTATTTGTCCACACAAGCAGTATGGATAGCCAGCCCTACAGCCTGTATTCACATCCTGATCAGTTTGCTAATGCAGCTGTAGTCTGAGAAAGCTCCAGGGACCTGTATTTTGAACACAGAATGTAGTTATAAGATTACAAACCTTATATTCTGTGTGTTTGATGTTCCTGGAAGACAAAGAATCCTGAGTTCTGGACCACTTGTGTATTTTGTCTACTGATTCTTAATGCAGAAGATGCCATCCCCAAAGTACACAACAGAATCTCATTCCCCCTTGCTGTTTGAGAATAGCCTAATGTCTGGCAATATTCAATTTTTTATTATACCTCAGCTGACTGTTTAGCCTGTCACTTATCCTTTCTACTTGGTGGTCCAGTCTCAGCTGTATGGATTAAGATCTCCTGAAAGTTGATATATAACATTAGCTTTTGGAATATTCAGGCCATTTGCTGAATATTAAGGAGAGATACATTCATATTTAAACAATTCAATTCTCTTTAAGACTGTTGACAGCAATGTTAAAATACTCTTCCACTTAATTCTTTTGGGCCTGAGTCATTCCTATATACAGAGCTCCTGTATGCTGGAAATAGCCACTGTCAGCGAAAACAGCGTATTTGAAACTTACTTACAAAGCTTCACAAGTCTTAACATCTTAACAGACCACTATAGAAGAGAGGTGTGAAGTTTACTGAAGTCCAATTGATTAAAGTCACATGCTATCTTAGCTCAAAAGCAAAGAAAAGAGGTATTTATAAATATTTGGAAAAGTCTTTCAAACAAACAGAGTTGGCATGTACAGCTCCTTTGAAGATACCTGTCTTTGTCATATTGGAATAGATCTGGAAGTAATTTAAGATAATACAGATCCATAATTTTTGAAAGTACATCTGGGTTTACAGGAGCTGAGACTCTCACCCTGTGAATTTTAGAGCACAGCAGGGGCTTATTTCATATCCATAAAATATGGAGTTACTGCAGAGTTAAAATTATTGCCTAATAATCATGTATTTTTTTACTAGAGTGGTATCAGTCGTTTGGCTCAAGATACCAAATTTCTCTGGAATACGTTTAGCAAAACCTCAGGGAAGACTGAGGTTGGGGAAGCTAACCTGATCTAAGTAGAGCAACAGACCTTTCCAGATACAGGAAACAGCACAAGACTAGATAAAATTAGTAGCAACCAGGGATTAGGATACAGCATAGGGCCATTTTTGAAAACTCCCAGGTAACTAAGAAAATCCTCTGCTTGAAATGCAAGGATTGATTTATTTAATTTCAACCACTATTGAATCAGATTTGAATTTATATATTTACACTGTCTTGGCATGCATACAATTTCGTTTACAGATGAAAGGAATGATGCAAGCCTTCAGAATGATGCAAGCCTTCAGAAAAGAACCTTTCACAGTCACACTTGGTTCTTATCTAGCTCAAGATAAATAGCTGGAGGTAGATGTGAGAGAAGGACCACTAGCAAAGGAGGCTTTATTTTCTAATTATAAAAATAATATTAACTTACAGACAGAGAGATTTTAGGTATGGGAATATAGAGCAAAGGAAGTCTAACATTTATTTCAAAGTAATTTACAGTATTGCTCCTGACCAAATGTAAAGGGAAAGCTTATTTCTTCTGAACCTTGTAAAATCTTTCCTTTAATAGAAAAAATGTTTGAAAACTTGCAAAGATTTTGTCTGACAAAGACCCTGAATACTTTATTATTCATTTTTATGTTTTTACTTTGTGGAATAAGTTTTTAAAAGCTTTTAAACATTATCTATGCAATACTGTATATTCATACAACAAATATATTATTGAATCCTCTAAATTTATTTGGATAACCTGTATCTAAATAGGTAGCATGAGAAAATGTTGGTGACCATATTTTCATAAATATAGTTAAGAATAAAGAAATGTTAAAAGTTAAAAGTAAAATATGAATCCTCATTCCAGTGTTCAAGGATCCTACTGTGCTTGGATTTTAATTCCTTACTTTAAAAGCTTGGGTAGAAGTTATAGATTCTGAATTGAAAATAGGAAAAAAATAATTACACAGTGTTTTAGTTTGTTACAGTTGCCTTTCTTTATGGAGGATGAAAAAGGAATAAGAAAGGGTATGCACTTAGTTCTTGTACGAAAATAAAAGCATGGTGGGTGCTCTGAATTTAAAGGCTTTAAGAGGTGACCTGGAAGATTTCTGCTGCAATGACAATTAATGCATATGCCAATCAGCTGTTTTCCTTTCTTAGTTCCTGGTTTTGCATCTCTTTTATGAAATTTGATGGTGTTGTAAATACCCCTGGTTAGTGCTAGACTTATCTGTGATTGATTCTGTTTGTGCAAGAAAAATGTTTTTCTATACCTGAGGGTGTGTCCTTAAAAAATTGTGTTACTGAGCACAGTGCAAACTGTCAAGAGCAGTGAAAGTCCTAGGAAAGGAAATAACAACTGGAAAGTCATGAGTTTATTCTGTAAAGAGCTTTATCCTTCTCTTCCTCAACAATGGTAAGAACATAAGTTTTTATTTTTATGTTTAAAGATGTAGCTGGGTGGAGAATTGAATTAATTTTGGAATAAGGTAATTGTGAAGTTCAGTTGTGTCTAAACAGTGCATCACTCTGTTGGAAAATAAATAGGTCCAAACAAGCCAGCTTTAGTAAATAGATGCAAGTGCTACACACAGCTCAGATGTAAAGGGAATATGTTGTATTAAGGTATAGCTGCAGAGCTAATCAGCCTGTCAGAATTTAATGATAACCAAGTGTCTTAAATTCTTAAATTCTAGATAATGGAGTCAGAGATCCTTTCATTTTTTTTTTTAGCACTGTCTCCAGGATTCTGGTTTTCCTGCCTACACAATGACAATGATGACAACGATGATAATGTGACACAGCAACTGGAATTAGGAGCTATGGTTATGTACCCTCAGCCAGAGATAATAGATCTTCCAGTTCCTGGCAGCCTGACTTTACTATTAGTTGTTATTCAACAGACAACCACCTTGTTCTTCTTCCATCAACATGGTTTGTTTGTTTTGGTTTGTTTTGGTTTTTTTTAATAAAAGTGGTTATGACTGCTGGGCTTTGCCTTTGTCATTGTGAAAGTGGCCCCAGACAAGGATGGAGGAGCCAGGGCCCTCACTTTACTGATGGAGGGTGATTTTGGAAATAGGTTAAAGCTGATGTTTAGAGGTCATGGGAAATCCCAGGCTGTGCAGAGCAGCACCTAGCGGCACTTCAGTGTCTCTGGTGTAAACAGCACTGCAGAGCCGACTTTCTGGCTCACGTTTTTGGACATCTACAGTCTGTCATATTCCCACAGAATGTAGATGCCCCATGGAGACAGAACGTGGGTAGTCTGGGTCCTGACATAGTATTGTTGGCACATAAATTATTTTGAAAGAATGAGATACATAGAGTGAGAGCTACCTTGTTTGTCTAAAATTTAAAAATCTATGATTTAAACAAATTGTCATTTTATCTTCCAAAGAACATGTTACCTCTGCTGTGTGAAATACCCATATGATCTGCACTGTCAGATTTTATTATTATTGTGACAGATACGGTAGCATATAAATTTTAAACTAATGAAAAAAATGTCATCTATCTTTTGGAGCTAAGTGTTCAAAGTGCATCAGCTATTCAACTTGATAGATCATTCTTCAGAGAGTTTGAGGAGAATTGCATATTAAAAATATAGTGAATGGGATAAACCTTCACTTTTACCCAGCTCCCCATTTCATAAACTAATTCTGGAGAACTCATAAGAAGTCTATTTCCAATTTTTTTTTTTTATGGAAAGTAGCTGGGGAAAAAAAAGGTAAACAAAATATTTCTCTCTTATGATAAATTTGATTTGAATACAAAATAGAAGAGGGTATGAAAACTTACTAATGCTGGTTTTATGCGTATTATGGTCTTCTGGAAATAACTAAAAAGAGGAGTAGCTGCGGTTTACTGCTTTTCTATTGTTCTGAAGGTGAATGGTATCAACATTATTATTCCCTAATAAAAGAATGCAAACTGGGTTTTATAGAAGAAAGCAGATGATAATATTCCATCAAAATGTTTTACTGTAGACAACTTCTCATGCGGGCAGGGAAGGGGGGAGCTTTTTTGTAGATTCCAGACACAATGAAATTTTGGGTTTTTTTAAACAAAGTTTTCTCCCTGCAGAGAAAAATTAGCATTTTGAAAGCTGAAAGCCTAACATAATTTCAGTTTGGAGGTGCATGAACAAAAGGGCAAACATGAACCTAAAGTTTCCTAACACATGTTCATTAGCAATGAGTTTTTCTTATATTTCAAATGTTTCATGTCTTACCTGACATGACTGGTAACCATTACTGTTGAAGGCAAAAGTATTATGCTTCTGTTCACATATTTGTGTGACTTATTACTTCTCATCTTCCCTCTTCCTGTTTCATACGCACTTTTGGAAACTCATTGACAAAATATGAAGGACATTAGGATGTAAAGAATTAATTCTTGAAGACACTGATGCTCAAATTGAAATTGCTTAAGGTATAACTGAAATAAAAGGTATATATGTTATTATTCTGATAAATTTTCAGGGAGTTGGAAATATATTAGCTGTCTATATACATATAGACTGTTCAACTAACAGACATTTGCCATTGAAAGAAAATTATGGCTTCTCAGGAAAAAGAGAGAAACACTTAATAGTAAAAAGTCCATACTTAGAGTAACCTGTAAGACTCACACTATCAGTAGAAGTTTGGCTGGTTGTTTGAATTGGTTTCACTTTTATGGTCTCAACAGATGCAAGGGCTTTTTTTCCGATCTGCAGGCTGTGTGGGTTGAGAGCCAGTGTGCAAATGAGAGGAAATTGGAATTTTTTGTGGACTTATTCAGGCAATGAAGATAAGAAAAGCAAACCTGTTATATCACTTCTCAGATTCCTTCTAAATAAAGCCCTCATACTGCTTTGGCAGCTAGTACTGAACAATAAGTCAAATTTATAGAAAAGAAGCTGGATGAGAGGAAAATTCAAGATTTTTTTTCTCTAATAGGGAACACATTCTAGTGTAAAGGAACCTGCCAGTCTATAAAAACCCCAAAATTTTAAAAATCATCTCTGTAGTCTGATTAAATATGGAAATGATTTTTACACAAAGTGAACATTAAACAGTTCTGAGCTTGTTAAGTTTTTCTTTTTTTCCTGTATATTCAAACTATTCCAGGAGATATAATTAAGTCACATGTACCTTACCATTGATCTTTAACATAAATCATAAAACCAATAAAAATTAAGGAAAAAGGTCAGTGAACTTTGTTTTATTCTTACTATACTTATATCTTCTCTTTTTTTTTTTTTAATAAATTGTATTATTTTCGTGCTACAATACCTTCTTGTTTTGAGGGGACAACAAATAACAGCTGAGATGTTTTTTACTTTGATTCCATAATTGAGTTTAATTCAATTTCTGATATGAAAAATCCTCAGAGGAACACACAGTAGAAGGTTTAATAGCAGCTATTACAATTGTTTCAATTTTGGGGTCACAATAACAAGAATTGATTCCGGCTTCGTCACATTAGTAAGTAGTACTTAACCCTTGCATTATAATGGAAGAATAAAGCTTTTCAAGGTCTAAATTAGAAATTTAATGAAATAAATTAAGTATTTTACTTCCTTTCTTCCAAAGAATTAAAGGAGATATTTTAGAGCATACTTAAGACCAGATACAGTATAATTTTCTAACAGGGAAATGAGAAAAAGGTGGAGATTTCTTCACTTATTCAGAGCTGCATCAGACTTTTGTACATTTGTGACTTTATCCTCTATTCAAAATTTGTTTTTCTTCCATCAAAGAGCCACCAGAGAATACTTTTTTAAACATAATACCCAATTTTTATGAATGCATTGGATTAAAAGTCTTCAGTTCAGTATGTTTCATTTATCTTTAAATAATTTTATGTTATGAATTCAGAGCTGCTTATTATATTTCTTCTTATTCATTTTGATGTGCATTAATTTTTCTGCCTCATGCTGTAGGTCATGCTATGGGATTAGTAATACAGCCATCCTGCTACTGACTAATAACTAACAGAAGCAGTTTTCTTTACCTCTTTTGAAGATTGCTATATCTGTGGTTTTATTTCTGTTTTTCAGCTTGTCTTGACTTTTCAAATACTTGCAAACTCCTTACCAGTATGGTTTCCAAACTTGTGCTGAGTTCATTGTATAGCTACATGTATTGTATAGCTACATGTATTGTATAGCCAGTTCAGGAAAATCACTTAAAACCAGAAACCAAACAGTCTCAATATATTTTAATTGTAACCTTAACAGAAAAAGGAACATTATGTTAAATTACCAAGAAAAAATATTCAGGAATCTAGAGATCGTTATTAAAATTTTCTTTACTTCAAAGTCCAGTTAAATGTACCAGATAGCAGTGACTTCTGGATGGATTTCAGAAGATCCTGGAAAGCAAGATTCCTAAATCAGAGCATTGAACTTCAGATAGTAAAGCTGTCTTTACACCTGAGCAAAAAAAAAATACACAAAAATATTGGAGATGTTCCTACCTTGCTGTACATAAGCAACTTAGAGTCAACATTATTATGCATGTGCTTAAAGATGAGCCCTCCTATGAATCTTTGCAACATGGACAGTGATGTCATGCCTAGGTTTAATGTTGCTGTTAAAATGTCAGTTAAACAGATTATTAAGAGCTATAGAAGCAGCTTAAATTCTCTAGCTAGATAAGAAAACCCAGTAGTTGTGATATTTTCTCTGGCCTTAGAAGTGATGAATCAGTATGGTAAGGAAATCAGCTCTTTCTGTACTCTTTCAGTTTGTAATATAAAGGTTTGCTCAGAAGTGTGAGTTGAAAGATTTAAAAAATTTATTTTAAATTGTGAACAAGACATTTTTTGTTATATTATGGTGTTTCGTTAGTTTATAATTTAGGTTTAATTTTAATTTTTTTTCTTTTTTTACTGCTGAATGTTTATATTTTACTTTGAAATTTGCTACAATTTGACATGGATATAATATATTAAACACAATGATAAGTACAGAGGCTCTTGGAAATGCTTCTCGCAGTGACTACTTATAGCACTATATTCTAACAAATGAGCAATATGTTCTCAATATGCACCATTTTAAGCCCTACAGCTATTGCAAAAGAAAAGCAAAACCTAATACAGACAATTAATTTTGTAGGATATCCAGATTTACTGGACATAGTGCATGGTACTATACATGAAATGCACTAACCAATGTTCCTTTCAAATAAACTTACACATAAAGATGAAAGTTAAATTGCTGAAGGTTCATTTCTGTTCTAAGAAAGGCATTAAGTCAGAAAGAAGATGGGAACCCTTGAGCAGTATGGGAAGAGTAACTTGGAAGGGGCAGTTTACTGTGTTAGCAGGTCTTGCATCATTGTTTCCCTGACCTCGTTCAAGTACTCAGTAAGTGCAGGATGGGGTTTTGATGAAATATTGATATTGAGTGAGTGTTTTGTAATGATTTTATTATCCAACATTCCATTGGAATACTTTGTTACTCATTTCTTCTCTATCACTTGCTGGTTTGAAATGTTTTGCCCCAAATATTCCTATTAAATGACCCCTTATTAGTCACAATACAGACTAATATTAGTGATTTTTACTCTATGGGAAATAGCAAGCAATTAGAAAAATATAAGTCATAAACATATACTAAGCAAATGGATCATGTAGGAAAGAGAAGAAAGGATGTATGCAGTCCTGAAATCAAACAGTTGCAGTTTAGCACCTGAAGATCCTCTATTAGTTAACTGCAGTGTGGGAGGGTTGAGTTATGATGCTGAAGCTCACAGATGCTGCTTTCATGTACTTTTTCTTTGGATGTGTATGTCTCTGCAGGTAGCTACTCACACATATTCTATCATTCACTGGGGTGGTAAAGGTCATAGCAGGCAAAATTTTAACAGATTCAATAGAATCATGTTTACATTAATCTTAAACTCATATATGTTGGCAAGTAACGAATAAGCTCTGCCAGCAGTTCTAATTGAATGATAGCAAAATCTATGTAATAAATAATTCAACTATGTGTGTCTTTTACTTTACAGAAAATTTTAAAGTGCTTGGCAAAACATTTTTCTTAAAAAATATCTCAACAACAAACTTCTATGGATGAGGAAAATCTGTCTCTCCAGCTGTAATGATAAGTTTCTTAAGCAGCGTGAAAAGAAAAAACACTTGCACTGTATCTTTCAGAATAATTTACTTGATCAGATAATGAGAAGCAAAGTTGACTGCATAGCTATGTTGCTGGGTCTTTTAGCTGTTCTATTCTCAATAATAATTCTGCATAACTAAGATGTATGCATGTTACTGAACATGTAATCTAAAGCGCTAAGATGTAGCATATATATTATAGGCATGCTACTTGTTCACTTTTAAAAATGGGAGATAATAATGTAGCTATGAGCTAAAATTGCATTCACATGGCTGAGTTTCCAACCAAAACAATAATGTCAATGGAAGGTAGAGCATTTAATTTAAAATTTAGAGGCTTTTGTTGGATTGTGTCATAGCCATAATGTTATTTAAACCTAGCAAGGTTATACTTAATTATAGACATGACAGAATTTTTGACAGTTCAACCTCTTTAATGGATTATATTTTCTCATTTAAATATAAGCAGTAGGAATAATAGTAACAAAAATGAATCTACAAATTTAACAGGCTTATTTTTATATGCTTAATAACTATCTTTGAAGAAGAATGCACCATGTTGCACTTTAAAAAATTGACAATATTTATTAAGCCACAAAAGAGCTTATGTAGCTTTGTGATTATGGACAGGAAAGAATATTAAAAAAGGCAAAGCTAGCAAAAAAAAAGCTTTAAAGTAAGCAGAAATTACATGTCAGTCATAGACATTAAAGCTGGCTGTTTTTAAACTCCAACTGCTAAGCCCTGGGCATGAAACAAGAAAATGATGAGGTAGGCTGAATGAAATGCACACAAATGCTAATGTTTAGAACTTTACCAAAAGTTAAAAATACAAATGCTTGCTTTAAGGAAAAGGTTTCAAATAAAATAAAAGGATCCAACATATGATTATGTATGAATATGTAAGCTGAAATCCACACATGCAGAATATGTTAAAGATAGACTTTTCATTTCTGTTGAGAAATCTTCCCACTGTATGCTTTTAAAGAATACTGAAGTTTCATGTTTTCTGTTACCAGAATGCAGAAATAAGCTTTTTCTTACTGAATAAAAACATATGCTTTGCTTGGGGAAGGAAGGAAGCTGGCAGTGTTCAGACAGAATAAGATTGTCATCGCTGAATACAATAAAAATCAGCATCGACAGATATATTTTCTGCTTTTTCTGAACACGTGATGTGGTAAATCACAGCCTTTTCTGAACAATTCAGCAGTAGACTGAGAATGCTTCTTAGAATAATTAGCAGATGTTGAATAATCTGTTATCCCATTTAGGAAACCCCATCTTAAATTCCTTACCTGTGAAATCAGATACATTTACATGCACCTATTCTTATAAATGCCCCCTTGCATGAGTGTATGTGGGTTTGAGTGTAGTTTTATACTGTAATAACTCTGAAAAAAAAAAATCTCACTCTATTTCTACTGTGTTCATCTGCTAGATAAAGCAACATTTGTAAAAACTGGAAAATAAATGTCTGTGATAAAAAAAAACCATATGTGTTGAAATTAAATATATTCAAATTAAAAGCCTCTTTTAAGGCACATCTAGGAGACCCATCTATATTAGAACAGCTCATTATTCAAGACTGCCTTGAACATACTCATCTTAGGGGGGTGTGCGTGTGTGCATGCATGTGAATGTACCTGTACATCTGCCATCAGAAGGAAAAATAAATTAGAATGTGGAGGCAGTTAAGGCACTCCAGAATGCTTTCTCTATAAGAAAGCTGTTTTTAACAATAACAGTTGGCCAAATTATAGATTCTTTAGTCAGAAAACTTGAATAGAAATAACTGAATGTGACCTAACAATAAGACAATGAACTATGTGACTATTGCAGATAAAATGTAGCAGAATATAGAGCCTTGATGTAATGGCAAGTGCTCGTCTCATACCTTTGAAGTGAGTAAAAGCAGTGCTAGCTGTTAGAGTGAAATGTTGCAGGCAAATGTAAACTACAAACAGCAGTTCTAAGAAAGCTGGAATAACAAATAAGCTTTGTTCTTCTATAGCCTGAAAAGAAATACCATTATAAGGTAATCAATATATTTTTTGATAAAAGAGAGAGAAAAAGAACAAATACAGCCCCTAATATTGTTGTCTATGTCAAAAAGTACTTTTATCTCCATGAAAGAAGTAGAAAAACAAAAGTGAACATTCAAAGTTCCAGCATTAGTGCCCTTTCATGGTTTGACAAGAACAATGCAATTCAAAGGCTATCAGAAGTGCAAGGGCTAACACAATCAACAGGACTTCTGCACCTAGAATTCACAGTCAGACTGAGCAAAGTGGTGTGGCCATTGTGTTTTACAGTCTGTTCTGCAGTGCTACTATTTTTTTTTTCCATTAACATGAGAGATGGAGTGCATCAATACACCTGCCATTAGATTAAAAAGCTAACTGCCTTCTTAAGAAGCACAGTGCCCTAAAATAAAACAAAAAATACTTCTAGACTTTGCCACACAGCAGCATCTGGGGGATTTCATATTTCTTAAAGAAGCACAGAAAATCATGAGCTCAGACATCATACAGAAACTACAAGTAAGTGTTTTTAAAATGACAAGTACAGTATCCAGGCACTTTGCTTGTTCTGTGCTCCAAGCCCTTGTTCCCAGCAGCAAAAAAGCCAGTGCAGAGGTGCAGCATGTAATAGGTTCATGGAAGGTACACATAGCACTGTAGATTTCTTGTGTCACTGGAAATGGGCTGGGTACACTGGTGGAACTATGTAAACTTGAATTCAGACAGAAAGATTCACCCCCGCAGGTCGTTTCTCACAAGCTTTGTGAAGGTGACATTTCATCTCATGAATTTTCATCAGAAAATAAATTTCAGTGAAAACTGTTGTCTTTAAACACATGCAGTGAACATTCTTACCTGAAATTTGTAAACATTTATGAAGAAAAGTGGTAAAAATAAAGCCATGCACTCTATTGTGTCATTACAATTAACAGCTGTAACTCAAACATCAAATAGGTAGCCCTTGTGAAGGCTATTTATTACATGTGGAAAAGTCTATGCAAATAAAACATGAAATCTCAAAGAAAATTTAAAAGAAATTAAAAAAATCACACAAAAATTGACGTATCTATTCATCTAGAGATAACAGGGGAAATTATTAGTTGGACACAAACACAAAAGCTACTTCTGAGCTAGTGAAAATAATTAGTGCCAGATTGGGTTTTTGACCACAGTGTCAAAGACCCGCTTCATTCTTATTAAGCTCTCCTAGCCACCAGAACCCTGTGCTTACACGCCACATTGAATTTTTCAGGTAAACATTAGGAGGCAAGAACAAAGCTATGCCACAACCCTTTAGAACATTAGTGTAGATGATGGCTTTCTGGTGCTTTTCCTCCATTCCTTAGCAATATTTAATTTGCTGCTACAGAATTAAGATGAACAATTAAATTGTAGGATGCTAGTTATTGCAAATGTTGCTTAATGGCAGTCAGTGGTATAATTTATTGCAATTTATATTTTCAAAAAATGACCTTCAGGCATTGGGAAACTTAAATCTGACTAACTTCTGGGTGCCTACATAACTTTTTATTCAGAAATAGATTTTCTTGTTTTTTTTTCTTATTGCATTTGAAAACTCAACTGACTAGGTATCTCACTGGCTGGATACGTGGCAAGCTTTATGTAGATATATATCGCGGTCCCCAGACCAATCATTTACAATCCAAAAGACAAATTCCATTATTGAAGGCTTATGCAAACAGAGGGAAAGGAAAATAATGTTCATTAAAAAAAAAGACAAATCACAAAACCTGGTCTGGACATTGTATGTTGCTATCACAAGCTACATACGAACTGGATCAGTGAATGTGAATAAAACACAGAGCTTAGAGACAGTGAACAAGCAACCCATGTTTTCCAAGAGGGAAAAAAATCATATATGTTCTATAAAAATATCTCTTAATTACTTCTTAGGAAACTACAATTAGCTGCTGGAATTCACAGAATATGAACAAAGAATGAATATTTACTGAAAGTGGAGAGAAATCCTCTTCTAACATAAAATTCCTTGTTTTTCTCCTTTACAGCTTCTTTTTATAGGCTTGTCCTTTGGGGAAAAAAAAAAAAAAAAAAAATTATGTTATTTGGGAACACATTCATTTGAGTCCCAGCAGCAAGACACTGAAACAAAATTGTCTGCTTGTCTGCCTTTCTCTTCATCTATCATAAAAAAGACAAAAAACATGTTGAAGAAGCAGGAAAAGTAAGGATATTTTATCACGTTAATGTACTATAATAGTTTCTGGCATTGCGATAGTTGTTTACTTACATAACTTTTTTATTATCTTCCACTTTAACAGGAAAACAGGCTATAATATATCTTTCTCTGCAAAGATGTCCCTTTTCAGATAAATCTTTTTAGTCATCATTGTTAATCTATTTTCTATACCCTGTTTTAGTAGCATCTGAAACATCTCTTTCTGCTTCATTCATATTGGCTGTAAATTTCAAGTGCATAGCCTTTTCCTTTCAGTATTCTTTTAAAATATATTTCCTATTTCAGAAGCCAGTGATTTTCTCTTATACTATGAATCACAAAGTCTTTTCTTTTAGAAAGATTTTTATTCTAAATTTGGTGAATTACATAATGAGATCACCTTTTTATTATTATTTTTTCTTTTCTCTTTGCTTTAAGAAACAGGGAAATTTCTGCAGAGTTTAAAGAATAAATAAGTCATACAGCTGTTTTTAAAAAGGCATCCTTTGCAGGTTTGACAGGACTTGTATCATCACACAAAATTGTAGTATTGCAACACTGTCACAGGGAGTTGTCTGCAGTGTAGGTGAAAAATTTTAACAGTTAAAGCAGTGGATCAGAATATTTCCTCCAGGATGAGCAATGATAAAAGTAATTTGGGTCACACAATCCAAAGTGTAGTGCATGTTCTTCCTAAAATCTACAAGAACTGAAGATAGTGAAAACGGAAAACCTGCTTCTCGGTGTTTTCCTAGATTAATTTTGAAATAGTTTTTTGCAGACGAGTCCATACCTTTTGGTTAAAAGAATTTTTTTATACTTGCTTTCAGTTTGTGTTTATAAGATCAACTTAAATTAGAACCTATGTGGGCACTATAAATGTATGTGAGTTTTTTTTTTCAGCTAAACACAACATATTAAAAAAGGAGAAGTATCTTAATAATTAGGTTTATAGCACAAATGTATTGGATTTTAACAGTATCTCAAGGGTGATTTAATTACTTTTTCAATCAAATGAAGCTGAATTTTCAAAGCTTTAACAAATACAGGATATTCCTTTCACAGGTGCAATTCCTTCTTCCTCTTCCTCAAATGAATATTTTTACTTAAGAAAACAAGAAGTTGGCAAGTCATAAGTGCAACTGTGTTGTCTCAGTGGTAATGAAAATGTGCAGATGGAGAATCGTTTCAGACTGTGAGTTAACGCAGCCTCCTCAGTCTGTCAGAACTGTAAATCCTATACAGAAGATTTGTGACCAAATGAAATGGATTTTGGCTATGCTCCTGCCCTAGATGGGTACTGCGAGGATATCCATGAGCTTTCTATTATTCAATAGAAAATACGCAGAAACATGGAGACTCAGCACCCTACAAACTGTGGCATTTCACTACACTACTTTTGCTGGAGAGAAAATAGGTATTTTGTACAGATTTTTATAAAACTGACAGTATTTTTTTTTTAGTGGTAGTAATATGCCATGGCCTCCAGTTCTGACTGGAAATACAGACAATCAGAAAGCATCCTACATACCTGCATCATTCATTTGTCAAGGGATGATTCTGAGAGAGATTGAGTGTGCTATTAAAAAAATGCCATTTTGCTTACATAGCACAATAATTAAATGATAGTGCCTCATATTTGTAAGACTGTAAAAAAAACTTTTATGGCAAAAATTACATTATTTCACTAAAATATTATGAATATGCAGGATTCTATTTGTAGGTACTGTTCTTTCCCCTTTCTTTAGCTTTTGAGAAAATCACCACCTTCATTAAAGGGGTCTCATTAATAACATACTCCTAGTCTTAAATGCTTCCATTTAGACTGAAATTCAGTTAGCAAACCTATTTTGGTCCATATGGAATTGGCTTAATTAAGACAGACTAGTATTTTGGAACAAGCTAATTAATTGCTTAGGAATGAATTCAGCTTTAAGGTTTTTAGTAGTCTCTGAAAAATAAGGTCTCTCATAGGGAGACAGCTGCTCACCGTTGACATGCAAGGCTAACACATTCAACTTCAAAATGAACCGGAGTAGTTCCAGCTCAGCTTTGTGACTGTATGCTTTGGAAATCTCCTCACCCAAGTATTCCTAGTGCATTTTCCTCCATCTGATTAGCTCCCAGATGCTAAAACAAAATTGCAGAAAAGGCAGTGTACTTGTTGCTGACTGAACACATGGCAAAGTAGAACAGGGCAAGGAGCAGAGCAGCCTAAAAACCTTGTCCTGTCATCTCCCATGGAACTGCAGCACTGCAAGCCACCTCTGAGGACTAAAGCAATGAGGTAAACTCTACTTCCTCCAGGAGGAGGAGAAAGATAAAAGATGTAGCAAATAACATAAATGGGACCTACATTACTTTTCTTCTTTTACCACTGTTCAGGTTGCAAAGTCCATTTGGTCTCCTGACTATTACTTGATCATTGCTTCATTTTCCTTCTAAATCATTGGTTCTGTCCTCCCTTATTTATATTGCATGTATGATCGCAGGAATGGAATATGATGTTTATTTTATACTTATGCACTTCCAACAGAACACGCAAGAGAACCGAGGCTCCTGAACAGGATGTAGATTTACAAAGCTGTTGAGCCTTGAATTTGCTTACTTTGGTTAAAGTCAGCCATTGTGGTATTAGCTGGATTCGTTATGTAGTGACTTCTAAATTCATTCTGAATCATCACTCTCTTTCAAACACAAGAGTTGTGCCTGGCCTTGCAAATTCTCATCATCTCAACAATCTGTTGGGAAAAGCACAGTCTCTGTAGTATAAGTAAAAGGTCAAATCCTCAGTGGACCAAGACCTTAGCCAACAATTGTGATGGTACAAATTGTCTGCAATTATTGCCATATACACATATTACATACATTTTTCTTGCCTATATAGACAGCAAGTACTTAGAAACAAATAATCCTCTAAACTCACTACAGCATGTGAATACTTCTGTATTAGACAATTCTGTTCTGAGTGAAACATGAATGTTTCATTAGAGTAGCCATATCCTATTAATGACTTCTGAAGTTCTTTATTTATGCTAGCAATGACCTTTTTTACTAGTAAACATAAAATTCATTATAATATTAACATTGTTGCTATATAGAGAACACATTGCTAATATAACACAGGTTTTCAGTTCTTACTTTTTTCTGCCATGTTATTTGTACCTTCATTTGGGTTGTGCAGCAATTTTCTAATTATTTTTCTTACTGCAGTATATTCTTGCAGTGGCATCTTTCAGTTTTAGGCCAGGCTTCTTAATAAAAGCAATGTTTCTGAAAACTTCTTTATTAACTTATAAGTTAATAAGAAATTATTACTTTAATCTTATGTATGTTTTTTCTGTGAAATCAAGACTGAAGAAAAATATTTGAGGAGATGACAGCTTGAAGTTTTCCATGTTTCCTCAGTCAGATCTCCTGCTGCTGCACAGCTCTGCATATAAACAGTTAGCTTGAAAAATAGTGGTGTTGCTTTTCTCGGTATTTTATTTTACTTGGAATAAATCATGCCTTTGCTTTCAGATTTACCAAGATTAAAAGTAGATCTAAATTAATGTCAACATTAGATACCTATTCTACTTTCAGTATCTTGCAATCTATTACATTAATATCAAATATATCTAGTAATGTAGGATGATCAGTCTAGGAACAGGAATTTTTGGGGATCTGACCCTCTTTTCTTTCTTTACTGTAACTTCCTGCATAACAATAAGCAAGTTTCTGCTGGTCCACATTCTCTGAAATACTAAAGTGCCAAATTACCATTGAAATATTTTGTAGCTAAGCATATTTAAAAGATATCACCCTCAGTGTCCTATACGTAAGATGGGTTATTCAGACAAAAGATGTCTTTAGACATGAGCAGAGCAGTTGTTGTCATCTACCTGGACTTGTGCAAAGTGTTCAACACTGTCCCACACGACATCCTTGTATCTAAATTGGGGAGACATCAATTTGATAGGTAGACCACTTGGTGGATAATGAACTCGCTGGGTGGCTGCACACAAAGAGTTGTGGTCAATGGCTCAGTGCCCAGCTGGAGACCAGTAACGAGTGGTGTCCCTCAGGGATCGGTGTTGGGACCGGTCATGTTCAACATCTTTGTCGGTGACATGGACAGTGGGATTGAGTGTGCCCTCAGCAAGTTTGCCAATGACACCAAGCTGTGTGGTCCGGTTGATATGCTGGAGGGAAGGGATGCCATCCAGAGGGACCTTGACACGCTGGTGAGGTGGGCTGATGCCAACGTTATAAAGTTCAACCATGCCAAGTGCAAGGTCCTACACCTGGGTCGGAGCAATCCCTGGCAAAGCTACAGGTTGCACAGAGAAGAGATTCAGAGCGGCCCTGTGGAGAAGGACTTGGGGGTGCTGGTCAATGAGAAAATGAACATGAGCCAGCTTCAGTGTGTGCTCGCAGCCCAGAAAGCCAACCACATCCTGGGCTGCATCAAAAGGAGCGTGACCAGCAGGTCGAAGGAGGTGATCCTGCCCCTCTACTCTGCTTTTGTGAGACCTCACTTGGAGTTCTGTGTACAGTTCTGATGTCCTCAACATAAGAGGGACATGGAACTGTTGGAACAAGTCCAGAGGAGGGCCACGAGGATGATCAGGGGACTGGAGCACCTCCCGTATGAAGACAGGCTGAGAAAGTTGGGGCTGTTCAACCTGGAGAAGAGAAGGCTGCGTGGAGACCTCATAGCGGCCTTCCAGTACCTGAAGGGGGGCTATAGGGACTCTTCATTAGGGACTGTAGTGATAGGACAAGGGGTAACGGGTTAAAACTTAAACAGGGGAAGTTTAGTTTGTATATAAGGAGGAAGTTCTTTACTGTTAGGGTGGTGAGACACTGGAATGGGTTGCCCAGGGAGGTTGTGAATGCTCCATCCCTGGTGGTGTTCAAGGCCAGGTTGGACAGAGCCTTGGGTGACATGGTTTAGTGTGAGGTGTCCCTGCCCATGGCAGGGGGGTTGGAACTAGATGATCTTAAGGTCTTTTCCAACCCTAACTATTCTATGATTCTATGATTCTATGATCTTAACCTATATGTCCTTGCAGCAATGAAGTCCAACAGCCTCCTGGACTGCACAGGTAGGAGTGCTACCAGCTGGTCCAGGGAGGTCACTCCTCTACTAAGCACTGAGACACATTTGAAGTGCTGTCTCCATTTCTCTCCTTTGTAAGAGAGAAATGGGCATCCTGGAGCAAAGCCAAGCAAAGGGCCACAAAGATGATTAAGGAATGGGAGTCTGTTATATGAGGAAAGGCTGAAAGAGCTGGGACTATTCAGCTAGGAGAAGAAAATGTCCAGGGGGAAATCATCAATGTGTGTATATTCCTGTATAAATATGAGCTAGACTCTTCTCAGTGGTAGCCAATGAAAGGTTAAGAGGCAATGGGCATAGACAATGATATAATAAATTTAATTCAAACATCAGAAAAACATTTTTATTGTGAGAGTGGGCAGACACTGATACAGGGTGCCCAGAAAGGCTGTGAATTTTTCATCATTGGAAATATTCAAAACTCAGCTGGACATAGCTTTGGATTAACCCACTGTAGCTGACCCTGTCCTAAGTTGAGAGCTGAACAGTCTACATAGATGCCTTCCCACCACAGCTGTTCTGTGATTTTGTGATTCTATGGTGAAAACCTGTGTCTGACTGAGCTGAGGAGAAAAGAAAGAGAAAAACAAAAAAATCTTATAATAGCATATGTCATAAGCAGAATCAATTTAAAATATAAGATGTACACTTCTCTGAGTATGCAATTTAACTGTTTAACATTATTTGATACCTGAAAAAGGGTGTGAGACCTTGAGAGTTCCTTGTGATTCTTAGTCATTAAAATATCTGGGGATATCTTTTAGCTCATTCTCATTTCCTCTTGTTCTCTGAAAATATTGAAGAGGTTATACATACTTCATTAAACTTTCTGTCATGTTAATAAACTAGATTTCAATACAAAATACAAACAGTGGAACAAGGAAATACATATGTATCTCTGAGAAAATGGTGAGAATAACTTGAAAGTGGTCTTTAGATTTTCCTAAAGTGTTAGATCACATCTGGATGATTACATTTGAATCTGCTAGACTTAGTAGATTAAAAATTACGTCCTTTGAAGTCACAGAGGTTTGATGTTCAGGGAGAGAGAATATAATGATTGATTTAACTTTAGAACAGATATTAGGCAGGACTGCATATAATTATCAGCTCCTTTTACCCATTATCTGGAGAAAAAAAGATCATCTCTCAAAATACAAGTTACTAGTAGAAAACTGGAAATTATGTATGTTCAGAGGCAAAAAAAAAAAAAAATCAGCACAGCATTGCTTATGATGTAGAGCAATTGTGTAATTTCAGAAAGACTAAAATAGTAGGAGTAGGAGGAGAAGCAGTACATTTTTGCTGAGAGGTAGCAAAAAGAATGATGACACTTCTGTCTACTGAAATTATAAAATTATTGTTATGTAAATATGAAGATGAATTGGAATGTACTGAACCCTTAAAGCAGGTGAATACTATCTTTTTAAGGGATTTTAAATAGATCTCAGGGAGTTTATATAGAGCTGGAATTACAACTGCCACTTATAGGAAGCTCAATCACTTTGAAAGAAAAGGTATTATTCTAAAGTGTGAAATGAAACAGCAGCAGGTATTGGTCTTCAGCATCTTATTTTATACTTTTGTGGCATAAATGTCAAAGGAAACAGGACACTAAAAAGATTTTTGTGAGCCTGAATTTTTACAGATTATTACTGTGAGTCAGCTATGCCTTTTTTATGACTAAAAAGAATAGCAGAATGTTTTCCAGGGATATATGACATAATTTGTATTGATATTTGATACCACCAGGATGATCAGGCAAAGAAAATTCATGTTTGTGAGACCTGTGTGGGCAAGATGTAATAACCATAGTTAGTCTTATAGCAAGTAATGAAGTCAGTCTGTTTGTAAGGACACAATGGGTAGTAGAAGTATGTGAACATGATTGGATAGTATAAATGAAGTATATGCATTCAATAGGAAATGCTAATTGGCTAATACAAAAAACTGTGCCAGGCAGCATGCCAACAATTAGATGGCACTGTACAGTTTAGTTTATTACCCTTGATACAGGCAGAGGTTTCAGCATCTGTTCAGACTAAAGACGTCTGGACTTCAAACCACTCTGGTCTGTGCTACACATACATAGGTGCAATTAGCCCAAAGATACGACTCAGGCTCTACTCAGTATCTGCTAAAAAACACTATCTCTTCTTTATCTCTGGTATTGTAACATAACATCTCTTTTCGTTTTCATCTCACAAAGTCCTAATTTTCAGGAGTCTAAAGTGTCCAGTGTGCTGTTGCTTATTATGCAGTATATTTGTTGGATCCCTTCTTCTAGACTCTTAACGAGTCACAGCTCCTTAAGAGCCTAGACTGCATAAGACAACATAGAGATGTAGTACTGTCCTAGAGAATTGGGTTTTGTGAACACCTGCTTTTTCTTTTTTACCTTCATCTGCTCCCCTTTCACTGCAGAACTGAGCTAAAATGAACTGCTAAAATGATTTTTTTATTAAAAAAAGAAAAATCTTATTTTTCGTGTATCTTAGAGCTTCTGTCTCATTTCCACAGTTCACTACACTTCTATTGTACCACAGGGCAGTAGAAAACTGTGTGGTCCAAACTAATCCAAGATGGAACTGGAGACCAACTACCATTCTCCTTAATCTACATTTACTCTTGGAAGATGGAGGTGTTGTCAAGAACACTACTCATAGCTACTTCAGCGGCTTGCTATTCTTTCCTTACTCCTCGTGCTTGTGCAAGATATTTTGCCTGCATGGCTCATCTTCATATAAGGCTTTTTCTAACTTCAGTACTTAGACCTAGTAAGGGTGAGAATTTAATGAGGTTGTTAAACATTTTGTATGGCAGGGTTTTTTTTTTTTTTTTATTGATTTACAGTCTTTTCAGATTAAAAAAAAAGAAAAAGGACAAATGAAAAGCAACATCCCCAGGCCCACCTCAAACAATGTTAATTATTAATTCTTTATCATTGCAATTTCAGTTTTAGCAGTTAAATAATTCTGAAAAGCTATTTTGGGGAAGGGGAGAGGTGGAGGGATTTTGTTTTCTTTTTGATTTAAAAAATAGTTTGATTGGGTTTTTTCCTTCTAAAGAAAAGCATATAGCTTTGTGTGCTATAAGCAATTCATATGTTCTGCTCAGTTAGAATTTATAATACTCCCACTCTTTTGACTGGGTCAACATATAGTACTACAGTTAACAGTGTTCCTTGCACTAAACTCATGAAAAGCTTGACAAGCTAGATTGAATTATCAATACAGGCATATACTGCAATGTAACTTTGCACAGTAACCTGAACTAAGGGTGCTAAAAGATGACCACTAGCAGTCTCACAGAGATTGCTACACTGAACTAAAGCACCAAACTAAAGCTGCAGTGAACCCTCCTGGCTCCAGAAAATGAAATAAATCACAGCTTCTGAGCTCTAGTGTTTGTTTTAGTAAGTGGTACATAAAAATGGACTAAAGCAGAGGCTAGATAGGGAGATAGCAGTATTTCATGCAGTTACCATATTCCTAAGGGTTACTTCTGTCAGTAATTCAGCTACTGAATTTCCTTAGAATGCTTAGATTTTTAATGTGTGCTCTGTATTTCTAATTTACAAAGAGAAAAAATAGAAAACCAAAACCAAACTATAAACAACAAAAATCACTGATTCTCTAAATCACCCATCATTTTTGCCAAAATCCTGAGTGAATTTTTTATAACAGTATCATGCATGATACGCCAGGAAAGATTTGTCATGGACAAACTCACATGGGTTCAACACCACAAAAAAGAAGAACCTAGGAACCTAGGAAGTCAACTATGACAGGGCCATTCTCTTAATGAGAATGTAGACTATCCATGTTGAAGAAAAGAAAAAAATTAAATGTCAGTTTCTTAATATTGTTATGTCATGTAATAGTAGCAGGATTTAATACTGGTGGGTTTTACTATTAATGGACTCCATACATTAGAACTCATAGTGCTAATTAGAATTCTGTTAGCATTGCATACAGTGCAGATTTTAAGAGGTTTTTGTGAGATCTGATTTTGAGATTTTGGGGTGCTTCTAGTCTATAAGTTTTGGTGACTCAAGCAGTTTTGAAAATCCAGTCTCTTTTGCTTTTTCTCTTTGTAATGAATCATCACATGGGCCTCAAATATCTCCTCTAAATAAATACATGGGGAAAGCAGGCTCTAGGCATGATGTTTAAACAGTGATCATTTAGCTGAGCCATTGGTACAGTAAGCAAAAGCTACAGACTAGCAGAGCTTTTAATTGTACAATATAAGAAGTATGTATCTTTGTTGCACTCCTATCTCCTAGGAGTGAATAAACTTTTAGATTTTTTAACAGAGTGGATCCTTTTTCTGTTATTCACTTCTTAGTTAGTCTCTTTCTTCTAGATTTTGTTTATATTAATAAATTGTACCCAACTCCTTTTTGCCCTACTTAGGCATAGTTGGTAATGTTCCTTTGTTTTTAATGTTAGACATAGATTTTTCTTTTCTCGTCTTATTACTTATCATTCATATTTAATGCTGCACACAGAATTATCTTTTAGACTCTTTTTACCTTTTGATTTCTTATATTTAATGACACACCCAATTGTTTGATATCCTTTTTTTCCCTAGGAACCCGTCACTGCTCTCTATTTAGCTGCTTTGAACTAACTTTCATCTTTTAGTATCTAAATCATCTAAGTCTTCATGTATCATACCGAATTGTTCCTCATTATTTACTCCTTCTGACTATAATGCCATTCTTTTCAAACTACTGCTACTTTTTTCTTTGTTTCCTGCTCTTTGTTTTTAATTTTCCAAGTCAGATTTACGCTTATTACATGAGTCCCACACCTTAGGTGTTGTCATTAACCTCAGATGCGAGACTTTATCAAAAGGGCTTTCAGAAGCTTTTCTGAAGTTTCTTACCTACAGTAGCTCATTTGTTGCCTGCGACTGAGGAGAATTATTGAATGACAGAAGACTCCTCTCCCTGGAAGCTAAGTGCCCAACCCTCCGTGTCCTTTGTTTGAATGTAGGTCTCCAACATGGCAGTCTACAATAGAAGCACTTGACAAAAGGATTGATTTTACATTCCAGCACTGGAAGAATGCATATAATTTCCATGTATTACATGGTGTATATACTACATAATTTGAATTTTTTTTTTTTGGTAGCTACATTCAATAGCTTGTTTGAAGCCTCTGCTGTCTATATTGAATGTGATTTCTGTTACAAAAAATGGCATTAAACTCTCAATGTTATAAATCATTACTACAGATTTTCACCAGATATTGTGAATTACTTGTCTGCCAACCAAACTACAGATCTGAAGCGCAATGAAGTCTATGGAGATAACTGTACTGGAAATGGATGAGTTTATGCTGTAGATGATTCAATCAAGAACTTTGCTTAATCTGCATTTACATTTAAAATATTTTTTATCCTAATGATACATTAGGAAAAGTAATACATAAGTATTACTTGTGTAGTGATACATCAGTACATAATGAAATACTGTAATCCCTTCAAGAAAGTCAGTGCTATATTTTGATCCTGAATACTTTGGCTAATACCGTTCATCCCATTTCAAGAAAAGTATTTCATCATTGATCTATGATGAAAGTGGAATACAGGAAAATGTCTCATATGAGTAGGGTGGGGAAAACCCTGGAACTTATATATTAGGAAGGAGGTAAGAAATAGTTTATATGGTAAAAGCATAAACAAAAAACACAAGTAGTAAAACCCAGGTGATCGGAATACCTGTTCTACATGTCCTATCCTTAGGAAACAGAAGACATTCATTTAAATTAAAAGGCAGTGCACTCAAATTGAACTTTAAAACTCACTGCCACCACATTTCAGTAACCAGAAAAAATGCTTGGAAAAAATCCCGTACCTTAGGACTTCAGGCTATGCTAAACAACGGAGACCAAGTCAGAACTTTTAGGAATCAGTGGTCAAAAGATATTTATTCCACCTCTATTTTCAGCACCTTTCTGTATTTGCTACCTTTCTGCTGCTTGCTACCACCTGAGACTATGTGCGTTATCGGTAACTTAACTGACACCTTCTGTTAGTGCTCACTGCAAATTGTGTTAATAGGAAGTAAATTAAATCCATTAGAACTACTGTCTTCACAGCTGAATTTAATTCAAAGAAGCTTTGAATCAAGACATAATCAAACTTTTAGCCCTGAGGCTTCACAATCATTTTAGATTGATCAAAGGAGGAAGTTTTATGTTATGCTTAATCTAATCTAATTGAGGACTGCTACTAACACAGGTGGTTTTTCTCTCCTTCCTGTCATCTCTCTTCATATGATCCTCCCCTTCTTAATTCTTTGTGTCTCTTTATTTGGCTCACCTTTCTGATCCAGCTACTCCATGTTATATGTGGTACTAAGCAGGGACTGGGAATGATATGAATAGAAGATCATGATGGCTCACTTTTGAAGTAAATTATGCATAATGAAAGTTGTACACTTACCTGAAGTTTTCTTTTCATACCTATATGCATGTTGCCCTTTGAGGTTTTTTTGACAGCTGCAGTGATCATATAGCCTGGCATATATTTTTTTCTTATATGTAAATGTCATTGTTGTTCATACCATCGTTTAAAACAAGTAAAGGTAACACAAGGAAATAACAAGGAAGCCCTGATGAGCAGGTGAAGATAATTATGGACAGAATTATGCTTTGTAATGGCTGCCTGGTTTAAGTTGGTAGAAGATTGCTGTGGAGCAATTGAAAAATGCCAAATTCAAGTCCTCTAATGGCCATATTTCATACAACCTTTCAAAACACAGTGAAATAGGTCATATAGAAATCATAGTCTTGTACCAAAAAAAATCTGTCTGTCCTAGAAACTTTGATACGAGCTCTGTTTCTTATCTGAGTCTTAGATGGCTTGAGGCTATACCCAGGATAAGCAACATAGTGAGTTGTACCCAGAAATAAAAATGTAACTGCTGCACGGCAGACAGCAAGCATTAAATATTTTCCTCACATGACTCAGCTGACTCCAAACATGGATTACTCCAGTTACTTAAGTTGCCCTTGTTAGATGTTTGTCTAACATAGCAGGATAGCTTGTTTGAGTAGTGTTTCTGCTACTTGGATGTAGGTCCTTGCTTTCAGCTCAACCTTAGATAAGAATGCTCAAACCATATACAGCAATAAGACAGGGAAAGTGAGAGAGGGAGAGAGAAAGAGCATATATGCCATCCTGAAGTCTAAATATGTCTTACAGAACTCTGTGACAGTGAAATGTATTGACAGAGGTCAGTTAAATTTACTTGGTAGAAAATGTATCACTAACAGAGTTGTTCAGACTGTGTCTTTGTTCATCAGTATTATTTCTGTCATGTGGGTTACTAAATAGAAGTCCATTTTCTGGAAATCCCATTGTTGCCTTGCTGGAGTGAAATGTCTTCTTTTTACACACTTTAAGCCAAGAAACTAAAATTACTTCAAATACTGATGACACTACAAACTTAAATATTACTGCATTTATGTTTTACTGTTAAAAAAACCTGCAACAACCACCCAAGCCACCAAGCAAACAAAAAAATCACACCCAAAAAAAAAAAAAACCAACACGACACCACAAACCCACAAAAACAAACAAGAAAAGATACAACCAGAGGGAGGAAAGTTATGAAAGAATTTGTTAATGGAGCTCTTGGACAGGAATATTAAAATGTGAGTCTTTGTCAATCTCCAAATTTAAAAGAGCAAATCTACTGAGATATCATCAAAGCCAATTCCACAGAGAATTCACCAAAGACAGAAGTGGTTTTATCAACATTTACTGACAAAGTAAAACATTTTTATGAACTTTGGTTTTATCCAAAATTATCAGAAATTTCCCAGATTGCGTGGAAACTGAATAGTCTACCAAATAAAGATGTCAATAAAGTTTAAAAGAGTATGAAACTGCTTAACTGGGACCTCTCTGGAGAAGGAAAGATAGCATTTGAATATGAATTAATGTGTTAGTTTCAGGAGATTATTGTGTACTCTAGTGGCCTCGACATAATTTATTTGGAGGTGTATAAAATCTACATTTCTGAAGAGCTACCACTCTTAACAACAGAGTTAGGCTTTTATCAGTTGTTGGGTGTGCTCCTTGACTAGTTAGGTGTAACCAAGACTACCTAAAGGTGATATGAGCATCAACAGATTCTTAATGTTCATTTCCATTGGTGTTACTCAACGGCTACTTGGAAACAGATGCAGGAATTCATTATTTTGTTCTCATTTATCTACCAGTATACATGCCCACCCTCATGTAAAATTTTCTAAATTATACCTTTCATTCCTACATATCAGTTTTCTGAGGGGTTTGCTACAATCTTTCTTAGCAATAACCATCCACATTACATCAATAAAACCATATCCATATTAATAGTAATCTCATCTTTCTCCCTCTCTTTTCTGTATATGTGTGTGTCTGAATATTATGTCAGCCTAGAAAAACACACACAGATCTATACATTCATGTGTTACATACACTCATATCCACATAATAAGTATAAATATATTTATATTTAATTTTTGGCCTGTTTAAGACACTGGTTGGCAAAATTCCTTTGGAAACATTACTAATGGATAAAGGATTTCAGGAAGACTGGACACTCCTCAAGATTGAAATCCTTAAGGCGCAGGAGCAGGCAGTCCCTATGTAACGGAAATCAAATTGGCGGGGAAGAGACCAGCCTGGCTGAACAGGGTGATACTGCTTGAACTCAGGAAAAAAAAGGAGGACTTATCACCTGTGGAAGAAGGGACAGTCACCACATGAAAAATACAAAGATGTTAGGTTATGTAGAGAGAAAGTTAGAAAGGAGAAGGCACAGACAGAACTAAATCTGGCAACTGCAAAAAAAAAAAAAAAAAAATTAAAAGTACATTTATAACTATATTAGCAATGAAAGGAGGGTCAAGGAGAATCTCCATCCTCTACTGGATATGGCGGAATACCTGTGACTGAGGATGAGGAAAAGGCTGAGGCACTTAATGCTGCCTTTGCCTCAGTCTTTAACAGTCACACCAGCAATCTCAGGATACTCAGTTCCCTGCACTGGATGGCAGAGATGGGGAGCTGATTGATGTGGGCAGGTTTGTCACAGCTGTGAGCAGAGGCAAGAGGCCATGGACAGAACTTGTGCTCCTTTAATTGAAATAAAGAGAGCTTGGGCCTTAACATAACCAGAGCGTCTGGGGAGGCATATTAGGGAAGTAAGATTGCTGATGCTGTATAGTTAAGATGTGCTAAAGTTGTGGTCGGCAAGCAATGTTTAGCAAGTCGACATTGTTAACTTTTGAGTGTTAGAATGTTAGCTAATGGAATTGCTGTTGCTAGGTTTGTGATGTAAGTTAACCTTTGAATGTTAGCCAATGGAATTGCTGTGTCTAAGGAAATGACGCAAGCTGGAAGAATGAGATCGGTATGTAACCCAGTGTGTGCGCAATAAACTTCGGCAATTGCTTGATCACATTGATCGTTTCCGCATTGTCCGTGACTCCTGTGTCAACAGATTGAAGTCCCCATAATTTAGGAGGAAAGGGTTAGTGACCTCCTGCTGCACTTAGACGTATACAAGTTTATGGTGTTGGATAGGGTGCTGAAGTGATAGTCCCAGCAGTGGTGAAGCAGCTAGCAGAGGAGCTTGCTAAGCCACTCTGTATCATCTATCAGCAGTCCTTGTCTAGTGGGCAGGTCCCAGAGGGTTGAAGGTTGGCCAAAGCGACACCTCTCTACAAAAAAGGAAAGAAGACCTTGGAAAGGACAGGCCTAGAGCTCAGTGCTCATAAGGTCATGGAGCAGATGATCCTAAGTGAGATCATAAAGCATGCGTGGAAACTGGAAGGATCAGGCCAAGTCAGCATGGGTTGATGAAGGGCAGATCCTGCTAAACCAACCTGATCTCCTTCATTGATAAGCTGACCTGCCTGTTTCATGAGGGGAAAGCTGTAGACATTGTCTATTTGGACTTAAGTAAAGCATTTCACACTATCAGCCGCAGCGTTCTCCTGGAGAAATTGTCTGCTCATGGCCTGGGTAGGTGGATTCTTCTCTGGGTAGGAAACTGGCTGGATGGCTGAGCCCAAAGAGGTGGTAAATGGTATCCCAGCTATTTGGTGATGGTCACCTTGAGGGTTCAGTGTTTAACGTCTTCATTCATGACCTGGATGACCAGATCAGGTGCACCTTCAGTAAATTTGCAGATGACACGAAGTTGTCGGGGAGTGTTGATCTGTTGAAGGATAAGAAGGCTCTGCAGAGGAATCTGGACAGGCTGGATTGATTGGCTGAGGTGATCAATGGTATGAGATTCAACAAGGCAAAGTGCTGGGTCATGCACTTGGGCCACAACAACTCCATGCAACACTACAGGCTTGGGAAATGGCTGGAAAGCTGCTCAGCAGAAAGGACCTGATGGCTGCTGAACATGATCCAGCTCGTGCCCAGGCAGCCAGGAAGGTCAAAGGCATCCTGGCCTGTGTCAGAAGTAGCACAGCCAGCAGGACCAGGGCAGTGATCATCCTGCTGTAATGGGCACTGGTGAGGCCACACCTCAAATCCTGTGTTTAGTTCTGGGCCCCTCACTGCAAGAAAGACATTGACGTGCTGGAGCAGGTCCAGAAAAAGGCAACAAAGCTGGTGAAGGGTCTGAAGAATGTCTTGTGAGGAGCAGCTGAGGGAACTGGGGTTGTTTAGTCTCGATAAGAGAAGGCTCAGGAGGGACCTTGTCTCTCTGTACAGCTACCTGAAAGGAGTGAGGTGGTGAGGTTGGTCTATAGTGAGGTGGGGGTTGGTTTATTCTCCCAAGTAACAAGTGATAGGACAAGATGTAATGACCTCAAGCTGCACCAGGGGAGGTTTAGGTTGGATATTAGGAAAAAGTTCTTCACCAATAAGGTGGTCAGGTATTGGAACAGGCTTCCCAGGTAAGTAGTAGAATCACCATCCCTGGAAGTGTTCAGAACCTGTATAGATGAGGCCCTCAGTGATATGGCTTAGTTGACAGTCCTGAGGTACAGGTTGGACTTGATCTTAAAGGTCTTTTCCAACCTCCTTGATTCTATAAAATATTTATAATTGTCAATCACTAATGTACTTAGTAAGCTTTCATGAATTAAAGTTTACTGAATCCACCTTTCTATAGAGTTTTAACCAAAAGGCTCTTTCCCAAACACTAGAGAAATGATTAATAATTCAGTGGACTCATAACAAATAGGTTCAAATCCCACACTGTGGTAAAGTTTCATTGATTTGTTTTGCTTATATTGAGCTGAAGTACCTGAAGTTCTTGTAACATAATGGCACACTGACAGGGAAGGGACGGCGCTGGAAGAAAAGGAAATGACATTATTATTTTTAGGAAGTTTCATCATTCCTGCTGTAGCTGAATCACATTATAATTGTACTCAAATACACATAGCAATGTAATTCATTTTTTCAGAGTATTAATAGCCTGGAAGTATCAATAAGCTGCATAGTAATAGGTTAAAATTCATTTCACTTCTTATCATCAAATGAAAATTGCATCAACTTTCGGCAGATAGATATACTATTTTTTTGATGTTTCATGCCTATTACACTGTTCATATTGTGTTATGTACAGGAACTTAACACAATCTGACTCTTCAATCTGGATATGTCTCACATTTCAAATTCTGACTGGGGGAATAATACAGGGTGACATGGATGGAATGAAGGATTTTGATTCTGTTTGATTTTGAATTCCTTTACATTTTTGGGTATAAGTCAAATCCTAAAGATACTGTTGTATTTGCTCATCATCTCTGGCTTGAAAGTTTAAAGAAAATTTGTGAATGAATAAACTATTCATTTAATGTGGTTTAATGTGATTAATTGCATTTTACATTTTTCAGTACAGCTGAAAATTGATGCTATTATTGATGCTGACAGGCAGGGGCCGGGAACCTGAGTCTGTAAAGCATTTTCACAGTGAAGGCATTCTCTCCCTTGAGGGTTTCTTTAGGAATATTTTATAGAACCCGATAAAGCACCAGATGTCTCAGATGTTAAGAAGAGCCGTACAGGACCCTAAAAGACATTTTGAATTGTAAAGCCTTGTATCAATACCTCTTATTGATACTTATTTTATTACACTGCCATGAAGCAGTAGAATCTGATATTTGTATGTTTATAGTTGTGACTGATTTTTTTTTCTTGCATGATAAAATTGACTTGAAGAAAAGCTCAGAAACAAAATAAAACAAATTTGAAAGCTGTAATTAAACTTAAGTATACCATCTCCAAAACATTCTTGTTTTTTATGCTACCTCAGATATTAAGTGTTGTAACTTACATTAAAAGTTAATACATATTACATTGCTTCTGTTTTATTTCTATACATTTTTTACTGTATATAGTTATTGAATAAAATAATTTATAAAACCCTATCACCTGTAAAACCTGGGGGGAAGCGGAGGGTGATCAGCATACCTAGAGATTTCCTTTGACTGGATCTCAGAATGAGTGGAATTTTCTTAGTGTCTAAAATTAAAATTAAGTTTTTTTTTTCTCTCTTCTTGTTTCGTTTCCAGTAAATTGAAGTTTAAAGTATAGTGTCTGATATTGGACTTCTATGCTATCTGTTCCATAATCTGTAACTGTGCTTCAGGCAAATGGACTGTTGCTAGCAGGAGTTTTGAGTATGACACTTTGTTTTTTATTGATGTATTTCATACATCAGTTTTTTCGTTAGTGGTTCACAGTAAATCCAGAAGATACAGAAAAAAATATAAAACATGCAATCATGGCAAAGAATGCATCTTTTAAATATTATATACATGAAAAAATTAACATGGCTGAATTATATAAATAGACTTACTAAGTTAGCATCAGAATCAGAACTATTAAATATCATCTTAAAGAATTCAGAGAGTAGATTGGGCCATTTACAGAATTAGTTCTACAAGTCTTTTAAGTAAGTACTAGGTATAAGATCAAAGAAATAGTTCAATAAATCCTTTAGCATCTTGAGGAAAATTGTGAATAGCAAAAGTTCATAATAAAGAAATCATTAAGTTAACCTTCTATCAAAGAAAATTCAGCAATTTGTTACAGAATGTAAGGTTAATAGGCACTGCTTAATTCCTCTGATTTCAGTAAAGTACTAACCTATTAAATCACAACAAATTTGATTTGTAGAACAGTGAGTAGAATGAGAGTTTGAAATAAAAAAAGTAAATAATGATTTTATCTTTGATTAAACCTCTGATTAATTTTTTTTTTTACTTTGGAAAGTAATGTTACTAATGATCTTCAAAATTTTGCATATCGTCATCGAGATATCATTCACAACATTGTTATTTGTTTCTGTCACACTGCAGGATTCTGATCTCTGTTATACCAGATTCAAGCAGGGAAAGATCTGTAATAGCATTTTCAAGTAGTTTCTGGCTACTTGTGGTCAGACAAGAAATTTCTTGTCTGACCAAAAGGTAGGAGAGATTTACAATACAGTCATTGATTGGAAAATTTCAAGCACTGAGTTTTGAAAAAAAAAAAGGTCAACATATCTGTATGTATGCATTCATTCACCACTTTACCAGATATCTTCTGAAGAACAAGTTGTACTTGTTGTCTTGCAGGTATCCTTATCAGAGAACTTTATGAAAGATGAGTTAAAATCCTAAACCAGTAGTAACATTATTAAGGCCAGTCAATAACAATGTTTAAAAAAAATATTATGTGCTCTTAACTTCATTATTTCCACTCCTTTCAGATATATCTGATTCAGATTCAGATACATTCTTCTACATATACTTACCTCCTAACCAAAAGGGACTGATTTTTTTGTCTATAAAGAAATAAATTGCCTGAGGAATCCTCAGAATTTGTGAATTTCCTTCTAGTGGTCCCAAGTAATAAATAAATAAATAAACAGGTGTGGCATTTTAATGGTAAGTAATGTGTTTGAAATAATAGCAGTCAAGGATCATCAGCTACCAGACTAAATCTGTGCAAATATTCCATTCTGTATTGAGGACACACTCATAGAAACCTCATCACAACTACATACTTTGCTGCAGGCAAGAAATAATATCACTGTCCATTGGTGCTAAGCTTTCAATGTAACAAAGTACAATATCAGAAGAAAACTGATGTGAATAAGAGCACTCCACTGATCAGAAGACTAATGCAGGTGAGTTTCAATGTCTCTGGCTTCATCAGTAATGCACTTATTAGCTGTGGCTAGTGAGGCTGACACTAGCATAATGAACTGATCTTCAGCCATGAGCTTGCATGCTGGTGTCTGTCTGCTGAATGATTAGTACTCAGCAGAGGTCATCAGCAGTTCTGCCAAGGTCATCAGCTGCTCAGATTAATTTTGTAATTGGTAGCAGTCACATTGTAAAAACAGCTAACCCAACACTCAAACAAGGCCAAATCATACAATTATTTGCACGGCTTTAGAGGTCTTTTCTCAGCCAGCAAAATGCCAGTGTCACAGAAACAGTTAATGCTGCTCCCTGCAGTGACTTCTGGTGTCATTAATCACACATCCTCTTCACTCTCTCTGATAATCTGGTTCAAATTAGTCTATCTAGGCCTCCTCTTGAATCAGAGTTGCTTCTCAGAAATAATTCATGAACAATACTGTAAAAGTCTATGAAAAAAATACTTTCCCTTTCTGTTGACTAAAAAGCAAGAATGCCTAGATAACTTAGAGATGAAGCTAATCACCAAATCTTTCTGCAGTCTGTGTTACTTGAGGTATGACTGTAAGCTCAAGAGCAACAGCATCAATTAAAAACTGAACTCATAATAAAATCTGGAGGCTCTGATGACTCCTGTGTTAGCAAGTGCCTGTTGCAGCGCTCATCGTTGGAAATTTTTCAGGCCTTATGGAATAATGTGGTTGCATACCTTTTACAGATTAAAAGTCCCATTATTTCTGGTGCAATGCTATTCATCAGGTATGCTTCTCAGTTTGCATAGGATTCACTGTGAAATGTTACAATAAACTGTTTTTTAAGCATCAAGTTCTGTGCTGTAAGAATGACAGAGACACCCTTTGGCTTTAAAGCTGTCTACTTATTTAGACTCATTTACGCTACTAACACGTGATTAGAATATGTTAACTAAAGATAGCAACAGAATGACGGACAGATCTATGTAAGAATATCTCAATCATGTTCCTCATACTGGACTCTACAAATGTGTCAAATCATTGGGTCAAGTTCCCAATTTTTAAAAAACCAAAAATCTGATTTTTCCTTAAAGTGTGCAAACACAGGGTGTCATCTGCTGCACAATGCAGTGATAAAATCTTTGTATATTGGTTAAGGTCCTAGAGGCTGTATGAGTAACAGCACGAGAATGGAAAGCATTTACACTGCTGCTTATACTATGTCTGACTAACTGGTAAAGATAGAAAGAAGGATGCTCATGTTGCCTTAGTACAGTGTCACTCTTTCAGCTTTCATTACCAGGATGACATAATTCATATGATTAAATGGAATTTCTGTAACAAATCTTTTTGTCTCTATAAAGATAAAATAAAATAAAAGTGTGGGTGAAGAAGCAAGAATAATTACCAGAACTCAGAAGAACAATGATCTGATGTCATGATATATAAAGCTTAGGAGGAGAGCATACCCTAGTATAGATATTGAAATAAAAAAATAAGTTACAACCCCACTGTACTCCAACGGAAAAGAGATCTGCTTTTCAGTATAACTACAGAATCAGAAGAATTTGGTGCCTCCAATTACAAAATCTTTTTTCTGTCTACTCCAACTTTAAACTTATGGGAAGACTCCAATGCACCCTACTATGATCAGCGTCTAAATACAACTGAATTGAATTTTAATCTTATTAAATGTGAAGTGTGAAAGACCCTAATGTGCAACATGGAGAAAGTCTAATTTAGAAATTTCCATGGCTACAGGAAAAGACTAAGCTCAGACCAAACCATAAACTCTGCAGAAGAATACAGAGTGATATGCTGCAAAATGCCAAATACCATATTGAGCATGAACAGTATAATGAGAGGAATTAGGTCAGGAGAAGGGGAGCAGGTAATTAATTTTTTATCTCAGTGTAGAATTGGTGAGACCATATTTGAGTGCTTTACGCTGTTTTGGGCTCCATAACACAAAAAAGTTTTTGTTGAACTGGAAAGAATCCAAAAAAAGGATAATAAAAATGATAAAAATATCTTATTAGAAAAAGATTCTGACTATGGGCTAAGAAAACCCCCAAACTGTTGCTTTTCTCTTGTTCTTTCCTTCATTTGTTAATTCCTTCTTTCCTTCCTTCATTCATTTCTTTCTTCCTTCCTTCTTTTATTTTTTTTCTTATGAGAAATGCCCAAATCTTAACCAAGATTTTAAAATATATACTCAATATCCAAGTAGACAAAGAAAATATGAATAAAAGTGTATGGAACTATATGACTAATTCATTCACACATATTTGACCAGGAAGGCAAAGTGTTGATTCTAATTTGCATTCATCCTGAGTATTCTTAGAATTATAGAACGGTTTGGGTTGGAAAGGACCTTAACGATCATCTAGTTCCAACCCCCTGCTATGGGCAGGGACATCTCACATCAGACCATGTAGCTCAAGGCTCCATCCAGCCTGGCCTTGAACACCACCAGGGATGGAGCATTTACCACTTCCTTGGGCAACCTGTTCCAGTGCCTCATCACCCTCGCAGTAAAGAACTTCTTCCTTATATCTAACATAAACTTCCCCTGTTTAAGTCTGAACCCATTCAAACATTTTAACCTGTTCTTAACATTACTGAACCGTATTTCAGTATCAAACTAGGCAAAATGTAATCACTGAGACTTCAACTATTAAAAAAAAAAAAAAAGAAGCAAATTCAGGTAGAAATATACACTTAGGCTTGTATATATATTTCCTGAGTTAACATATACTGTGTATATTATATACATATGGGCAAAGACCTGTTAGGGAAAGAAAACTAGAATACAGTGACAGAAGTAAATTTTTAGCTAGGTCCTGAATGCATATTGCATTTGCCCAAATGCAGAATTGTGAGAAGAAAACATATTATCTCCCCCTCCCCCCCTCCCCCCCCCCCCACTTCCTGCCATACATTTAAGTTATAATTAGATTCTCTGCAGTGGAAATGTAAAAGACTGCTCAACAAATGTCAAAGCAAACTGAATCTTCACAGAGCACTGAGAATCGCTGAAATTCCCTACTTTTTGTGTCAAGAGTGAAAAACTAGAAAACCATCTTATTAACTGCACTTGATAGCATACATATTAACGAAATACCCCCCAAAAAGAATATTTTCCTATTTTTTAAAAAAATCAGAACCTTGGTATCTTTGATTTGTTTTTTCTTGTCTGTTTGCCTGTTTTTCTCTTTGCATTTATCTTGAAGTGTTTTTTTTCTGTTTATCAGTAAAGAGCTCTGATGAATCACCTCTTCAAGGCTGAGCACCTGAAATCACAATAAACAGCTTTTCATGTCTTTTAAAAACATACAAACTGAGACACAAAAATGCATAATGAAAATACATTGATCTATATGATATTGGAGAGTGTAAATTACTCTTCCATGAGTAAGAATACTTTAGAATCTGGTTCCTGATCTCTTAAGCAGTGAAAGAATTTTAGTTGAGTGATTTCTCTGGACTATGATGGGAGCTGTGCGGCTTAATTCCCAGACACTACTTCAAAATTTAGAGGGCTAATTATCAGTTTCAGTCTTTTGCTTTACATGTTTAATTATACACAGTTACTGTAGGACTACATTGCAGATCTGACAAATGGTGAAAGCAGTACAGTTTTAGTTGCTGGAAAAACACTGTTGGCACTAAGCAGATATTTATAATAATAAAATGAAACATACATTCCAGTTTTAAATTTAGCCATGTTTATTAAGGATGAAAGAATTTCTGTGAAATTCTGTGAAAAGGATGAAAGAACTCCCTGCTCTGGAGTGTATATTTAAATTTCACATCACACCTCCTTCAGCTAAGTGTTAAACTGGGTCAGAGAATTCTGATCCATTATGTTAACTCTTCATTGAAAATTTGGCAGCTTCCTGAGTCACATAACTAACCTCAGTTCAGGAATGAATGTAACAATTAATCTGACTTGTTCCAATTAAGTGACAATCATTTCACAGAAAGATTATTTGTTGTTGGCATAGAGTTTTCCTGGACTTTGTTGTATTTTCTATTTTACTTAATGAAAGGGAAAAAATGAAATATTGTACCTAGGAAATAAAAAAATCTATTTGTGAGGAAGAACAACCAAATAAAATTTCTTATGTTCCGTAGCACTTACAGAAAATTGTCTATGCAAAATGAGTCCAATAGCTTTAAGCCAACAAACACATCTGGATAAACCTTTTGTGTGGTAGTATAAGTCTGCCACAGAACACATACAGATCTTTGTTCACCTAGAAAAGCCTACAGAAGTGCATGCTCTGTGCTGCAGTTGTTCTGTTACTTTCATTTATCATTTCAAGCTGTGCTATTTTGATGGCTTTTCAGTTGTAGGACTACCAGTGCTGATGCAGAGATAATGAAATACTGAAAGCATCAAACAACAGGGATGTCAGTAACTGGTAATGGGCATCCTTCCTCAGTTTATTAACTCCAGCTGTGCTGTTTGACAGTTTTTGTGAAGAGGTACAGCACAATGTGAGAATGCTGAACAGAGAATGAAGAAGCTAGTGTCAAGAAGTAAACTGCATCACACACAATCCCTACAAGTAGAATTGCAGAATGTAGAAATCATCATCATCTTTTCAAAACTACAATCTCCGTCTTCGGTAAGACATAAAGTGACCAACATACAGACCTTCAGTGCAAACCTCAGAGTATGGAACATCTGTCACAGTGCAATTATTCTCTGAAATGAAATGTGTTGCCAACACCTTTAAATATGGTTAGTAAAGAAGATATGTGAAAGCATCCAGTCTTTTTAATAATAAGATTAGGGGGGATTTAAGATTACATATGTAAATGGTAGCGCTGCTTCTGAGAGACTGAATGAAATACTTGGGATTCATTGTTATTATTATGACTTTGTGGAGAATAATGTGGTGGAGGTTATTAAAGCACTGAGCACTGAGAAGAACTGTTGAGAAAGAAATGGACCCGACCTGAAGTTACAGATCTTCTTGCTTCTTATTGGTAGTTATCCTTGGGTTTTAGGGTTTTCAAGTGTCTGAAGGTGAATATGCTAGGAAGCTTTGAAAAACCTGTGAAAACTTTCTAATAATATACACTAAGTGGGGGTATTGCACAGTGTGTTCTCAAAAGTGTATGTTGACTTTGACAGAGTCCCATTCTGTGTGAGAGGTTGTGAATGAGCTCTACAAGTATTTGCAGGTGTGGATGGAGAAGTACTTATAAGAAAATAGCAGGCCAATGAGAGTAAAAGTATTTATTGAGGTATTACTTGAATATCTCACCAGAATGGGTAAGATCTGGAGCCTAGTTGATCTGCTGAATCTGCAAGAACTGTTAAACTCAGGACACTATGTCTGCCCTAAGGGCACCAACACATACTAGCACCAACAACAGGTTGTATAACTCGGGCCATATACAATCCTACAGGGCTATGTAAACATTTGAAACAGAGAAACTTTGAAGGCCTCTATTACCACATACCAAGGAACCTTTGTATATTTGGTTTGTGTGGCAAGGTTTGGTAGTGGGGGATGTCAGGGATCTACGAGGTTTGTTTCTGTGAGAAGCTGTGAGGCTGCTAGAAGCTTCCGCTATGATCAATAGAGCCAATGCCAGACTGCTCAAAGATAGACCAGCCACTGGCCAAGGGCAAGCCCATCAGAGATGGTGATAGAGCCTCTGGGATAACACAGTTAAGAAGAGGAAAAAAAACTTTCTGCAGAACAGAAGCCACGGAGAGAAGTGAGAGAAACAGCTCTGTGGATACCAGTGTCAGTGAAGAAGGAATTGAAACAGCCTTGCAGACCATGGTGTAGACCACGGTGAAGCAGTCTGTGCCCATGCAGCCTGGTGGAGCAGGTCCATGGTGGAGCAGACATCTACCTGCATCCCGTGAAGGACCTCACACTGAAGCAGGGAGGTTCTCGAAGGAGGCTGTGACCGTGTGGGAAGCCCATGCTGGAGCAAGCTCCTGGCAGGACCTGTGGTCCCATGGAAAGATGAGCCTTCTCTGAAGCAGGTTTGATACATGAACTGTGACCCCATGGGGGACCCAAACTGGAGCAGTCTGTTCCTGAAGGACTTCACCCCATGGAAGGGACCCACACTGAAGCAGTTTGTGAAGAAATGAAGCCCATGAGAAGGACTCATGTTGAAGAAGTTCCTGGAGAACTGACTCCTGTAGCAGGAACCCATGCTGGATCAGGGGAAGAGTGTGAGGAGTCATCTCCTGAGAAGTAAGGAATGTCAAACACAACATGTGACAAAGAGACCACAACTCTCGTGCTGCATCTTCCTGTGCTGCTGAGGGGGAGAATGTAGAGAATTCGGGTGTGAAGTTAAGCCTGGAAAGAAGGGAGGGGTAGAGTGAAGTTGTTTTTAAGATTTAGTTTGTATTTATCATTATCCTACTCTGATTTGATTTGTAATAGATTAATTTCCCCACGTTTAGTCGGTTTTGCCCATGACAGAAATGGGCGAGTGATCTCCCTGTCTCTTGACCCATGAGCATTTACTTATATCATCTCTTCCCTGTCCAGGTGAGGAGGGGAGTGATATAGCAGCTTTGATTGGCACCTGTCATCCAGCCAGAGTCAGTCTGCCACACATTGGCATGCCAGTATGACCCTCCCCTTTGCAAAAAGCTCAGTTTGCCCTTCCAGCTGTTACTGCAGCTGCAATCCTATGAGTTTGTGTGAGGAAATAATTGAATGAACCATGACAATACTTATCTGCTGCTAATAATAAAAGTTAATTATAAATAATATTGTAAACTAATTAGTTTATATTATAAACTAATAAATTGGTTGTGATGTGCATCTCTCCTAAGTCAGTCTCCTACCACAAGGATTTACAGCACCCAAGCCCTGCAGTAAGCAACCAGCTGAGCTGAAGCCTCTCACTAGTGCTGGTGGTTGCAGCCAAAGCACACAGCACCCTTCAAGAAGTGTTCTTCTCTCCCAAGGCTAATATTTATACCTAATGCAAAAGCTCCAATCAACTCATAAAAATTTCCTGTTGTTGCAAAGGGTGCCATGTACCTGCTGTCTTCATGGGAAATTGGTTGTGGTGGTGGAGAGGACAAGGGGAAAGCCAAACTACTTCAGATGGATGAAGAAATTCTGGGTTGGTTTGTTTGGTTTTCTTTAATTGACCATTTACATAAACTGTTACATTAACATCAAATGGGCAAGATTACGATATTGCTGCTGTTAACTCTCTTACCTGTAGGTGCTTTGATGTTATAAGTCAATGTAATTGGTAGGCTAGAATCTTCAGTTGTCACATTACTAGGCTGTTTTCACTCATGTCCTGGAGTTTTCTGTCACCAGTTCTCCCTACCAGCAACTCTGTCGACTGACATTTCATTTTCAGATCAGAAGCTTGAAGTTTTTTGCTATTACTACAGCATGTCAAAAAACAGGGAGGTGCCCAGGAGCCTGGTAGATAAACCTAAGCAGTGGCTACAAGTGAAGGCTACAGGAGAGGAAATCGTGTTCAGAAAGGCATTCAAAAGGCATTGGAAACATGCTTGCAAGGCATAAAATAGCACAGATTAGTAAAACATGCAGTTTGGCTATGCCGTAGCTGAAATAGAGGTTCAAAATAGGGTTTGTTTGATGGTTTTGGATGGCTTTCAATTACAGGCTAGTGAATGCTTCCATAAAATGGTATGTGTGTATTTGTGTATAAAAAACACTGGCATGTCTCTGTAACTAAATCGTGAGAAAATTATGTGGGGGGTATTAGATATAAAGAGGGAGGATTGAAGAGCATCAGTGTATGCTTTTATCTCTTGGGAAAGGAGTGAATGTGGCAGCACGCCAACTGCACGACCCCAGGACACAGAAGCCCTGCCTACTCTCGGATGGTGACTGCTGCTGAATTCTATGCACTAGCTGCCAGGATCATTCAAGCTCAACCCGCAGACTATGTTTTCTTGGAAATGTCATACAGCGCCAGTATGTTAGCAAGTCGTGCCTTTTATTCTTCTGGAAAGCTCATATCCTGCTGCTGAAGAAAAAAAAAAAGATTTTTTTTTTTCCCTGACATTAAACACGATCACAAATTAGAATTGATTAGCCTTTTACATCTTCCTTAATTGGCTGGTAGGCTTAAAGAGCCATGAGTCAAAGTGCTGGTGAGTTGGACATATGCCTACTGCCTAATGGCAATTCTCCTTTGTCAAAAGGATGCTACTGGCTAATCTCAGTACTCGTTTCCAATACTGAGACTGACATTTGGGAACGGTATTAACAAAAACCAATCTACCTGCCTGTGGTCTTGGTAACATCTGGGAGTAAACTGTCTGTAAGTCCCCCAACAAATACTATAACTGTGTGACAAGGAGAATCATAAATGTGATTATAATCTTTGCCTTGTGTTCCTTCCTTATAGATTGCCTTCATGACATATCCTAAATTTCAGTAAGAGTAGCGAAAGACTGAGCTTCAGTCTATGTCTTAACAGAACCCTAATACTAGCAATGGACACAAAACAAATGCTTGGAAAATCACCCAGCAGCAATATAAAACATTGGGTATAATTCAGTTCAAGACTGGCATGTGTATAAGCACACCACTTACAGCAGAACAGGCTTGTATCCCTAAAGTGTGGCATCTAAAATCCGAGAATTTTTCCATTCCTTCACATGGTTTGAGATACTCCAATTTTCGAGCCGCTCTGCTTTGGTTTTCTTAGTGTCAGAAAATGTATTTTCATCTGCACTGGGGTCACTGGCACCTTGACAAGAATGAAGCTACAAGGCAGAAATGGCAGCACAGGCAGAAATGGCAGCACAGGCAGAAATGGCAGCACAGTCCCTGGTGCACCACTCAGGAGACATACTTCTGAGCAGGACTGGAAGGATGCTTTACACCATACATCCATCTGACGCACGCACCAGCTTGCTCTGGACATTTCTCCTGAGACTGGTAGCACAGAGGTGAATTCAGCCTAGTTTGTGAAAGACAGTCATTGAGAGGTAACAGAGATGCTCCAGCTCATAACTGGATCTCAGCCAAATGGTCAATTAGTCACTTTGGTGATTAAAAATCTACTCAGTGGTCTGGGTATCTGTCCTGGGTTCAGCAGTAGCAGTTATTTTTCTCCTTCTTAGTAGCTAGTGTGGTGCTGTGTTTTGATATTTTGGCCTGGGAACAGTGCTGATAACGCTGATGTTTTTAGTTGCTGCTCAAATGTTTGGTCTGGCCAAGGACTTTCTGAGCCTCATGCTCTGCCAGGGAGGAGGGGAGGCAGGGAGGAAGCAGAGACAGGACCCCTGACCCAAACTGACCAAAGAAGTATTCCATACCACAGCACGTCATGCCCAGGATGTAACCAGGAGTTACCCGGAAGGGCTGGGAGGACTGCAGGGTTGGACGAGGTATAAGTCGGTGCTCGGCTGGGGGGAGTGGGGTGAGTTTTCAGTCGGCTGGTGCTGAGGTGTTGTATTCTTTCCTCTTGTTATTTCCTTTAGCATTATTATTATTGGCAGTAGCAGTAGTAATTTGTGTTATACCTTAGTTTATTCAACTGTTCTTATCTCAACCTGTGGGAGTTGCATTCTTTTCAGTTCTCCTCTCCATCCCTCCAGGGGTAGAGGGAGGAAAAGAAGGGGGGGGGGGGGGTGTGTGAGTGGACGAGCTGTGTGGATTGGTTTAAACCACGACAGTATCTCTTGATTAAAAAAAAACAAAAAAAAAAAAAAAAAAAGAAAGAAAAAACAGTGGTGAGATTTTCAGAATCACTTAAAGTTGGCCTAACACTACCCTGACATGAATAGTTTTGATTTTACTCTCAACCCAATATTTGCTTCTCTTGTTCTCTGTTATCCTCTTTCTTAGTCACTTTTATGGGTTTTTTCCTCACATGTATATGCATGTGACGATTTTGCTTGAAGTTTTTATTTCTCACGTTTTACCTGATATCAGTTTAATCATTTTGATCCATATTATTACAATACTCTACAAAAGAAATAAAAATACACTGAAATTTTTGAAGCTGCCCACTTTGAACATCGAAAACTAAATGCCTGAGTTTGATAGAGAAGACAAAAAAGTTCTGAGAAATGAAATGAAAAACTTTTCTTAACTACCCACACAATGGCTTGCTCAAGCCAGTGATATGTTTCTTTCTTTCATCACCTCTAAATGCCTGCACAAAGAAGAAAAGGGGAAAGCTACAAAATATATTACATACTCCTGCTCTACTTGCAAAACATAATTCTTGATTCAAAGCCTGGAAAACCTGTTAAGCAATCTTTTGTTGTTTAAGACACTCATACATCATGCAGTATATCACCTTATTCTTCAGCAATCATTTTCTCCACTCAAAGCCTGTATTTTGACTATGAAAAATGTATATGTTTTTCTTTGTCTTGGATTCTCACTTTTAAATTGTGCATGATAAAGAGTGTCAAATAGACTTTTAGCATTCTAAATCCATCAAACCAAAATATATTGCACTAGTCCCTGAGAAGTCAATATACACAACTGGGTTCACTTTAGTGGTAATGACCAATCCCAATTTTCAATACTCTTATTATCATTATATAAATCTTAGCAAAAACTTACAGTGAATTAATTTGACTTTCAGTGCTGGGGAGACTGTATGCCAGGAACACACAGCAAAACACCTTTCTGCAAATCAGATGTAATCCTTAATAAGAAAACAAACAAGTTTTTTCTTCTAAGGAGGAGATACTTTGAAAGGAATGTTAGACTTTATTTTCAGCAACTCTTTTCTGATTGTCAACTAAATGCACCTTATTCCACCAGGATGGAAATGAAGGAATAATTTGCAAGGAAGACTATTTGACATAACACTCCAGGAAATCAGGGAGCTAATCCAGTTTACACCATCTATGTCCTTAACCTATACATGAGGATATAAATGCAAAATCCTTTAAGTGATGTAGGATTCTGGCATATGGGTTTCAAAAGAATATCTTAGGCAGCTAAGTAAAATATTTTTCATCATTCCTTCTATTTACGTTGACCCAGTTCTGGGTATTTAAGGTGTTCAGTCTAAGCTCTTCAATTCTGGCTTTGCAAAAAAGATCTTTCCAGATAGGAAAGAAAATAAAGATTTTTCTCCTGTATTAACAGCTTAAAGTTATTTTTTCATATAGTTCCAATTAGGTTTTTTTCTTCTGATCAGTTGTTCTACTTATCAATGAATGTTCAAATGAAAAGAGGAAGAATCTGTTAGGAAATAGTAATGAAAATAGAGCCAAAAGAATATAAAATGTATGCTGTTTTCATTTTAGGGAAAACAGGCATTTTCATTTCTTTAAATAGGAGACATCTGTACCACAAATACTTCTAGTGTGGTAGACAGTGGTCAGCCCTGTCATATTCTTTTGTAATCAAAGGGAATTAGAACTGCAGTAATTGACTGTATCTGTTGACTAAATGTCATATCAATAGTTATGATTTAATTTGAACAAACCCTACTCACTGAACTACCATTAGCAGTTATACATACTTGTGTGCATGGAAGGGTTATGTGTATTTTATATTTCGTTGCATTGTATCCAGGTTCTTGCTGGACTGATTTATTTACTTATTTATTTACTCAACTGACAATTAGTAGTTGAGCTTGATATCAGCTTTATTTTTCAAAGTTGTAGCCATTTTGAAAATGGCAAGTATTTTCTGACAGTACTTTCATGAAACTAACTATTCTTTGTGAATCACTGAGAGCTGCGCTGCTTCTGACTGACAAGAGAGTGACATGCTTAGAAATCTACTATAACTTTTATGGGGAAAACTGCTCATAGACTACACTTCTGAAAAGATTGCTGAAATTCTCAATACAAAAGTAAATAGCAACTGGAGACTATGAAAAACTATCTAGATAGAGTAACAACAGTAATAAAAATATTCTATATTCCTCTAACTGGGAAATAGGCAATTGAAACCAGAAAAATCTAGCTAAGTAGGGAAATCCATTACAGGCATTCTCTGTTTCCTCCTACCTGATTCTAATGGGCATACCCTAATTATCACTAATTATACAGAAAATGTTTATCTATCTTCTAATTATCTAGGTCTCTGAGCAGAATGTATATAAAAGGATGAATGAAGAATTCTAGCCACAGAGTTTCTTTCCACAAATGTTACTCATAACCATGAAGCTAAGCCCAACACTATTTTTTCTAATGAATGATGTTAATGAGGAAGAAAAGATAAGACAGACAGAATAAATAGGACAAGCAAAAGAAGACAAATAAATAAATAACTCCCCCCCCAAACAAAACAAACCCCAAAATGATTAACAGCCGAAACCTCCACACCTCAACCCACCAATTATAAAAAAGACAGTAAAAGGAACAACAAAAATTAAAATAGTGCAATGAGAAAAATATGAGATAAACTCACAGAGGCAGCTGTGTTCCCAGTGTTGAAAGAATTCAGTGAAAAAATGTAAGAGACACGGAAAGCAGTGTCTCTTGCAATTTTCATTCAGAGAACTGTACAGAAAGAAAACCCACTTTTAGGAAATTTCCTGAAATCAAGCTTTTGGCAGCTTGTCTGAACTCTAGATTGTGTAACTGAGTCTCCACCAGGTATGTCCTATGCTTTTGTGGAGCTCCTTGATTTCATAAACTGTCTTCATACCTGATAGTAACAGAGCCTCTCTGCATGCCCAATATAATATGAAATCAGTTTGCCCTCCTTTGATGGGCTTTCTGGAACTGCTGAAGGTAGTATTACTATTTTAAACACCTCTTTTCATTTTTATTTCCTTATTTATTGCTGCTCCAATAACGCTTACTGAAAGCCTTTTTTCTGGTTCCTGGAAGCTAACTTTCATGTGGACTGATAATCCACAGGATGCAGTGGCACATATTTTATAACATCCTCATTTGCCAGCATCCACATGAAGATATGTGTGTGGCAGCTGACTATAATAAATAATATCCTTATGGTGTTCTCAAAATCACCAGAACTGAGGAGCTGCATATATTTAATCAAAGATGAGTGTAGGTTATTTTCTCATTATATGAGTGACAGAAACAGGGCTTGTGATTTATAACAAGTTAGTTTTTTTTTTATACAGGGGCAATGAGGCTAGACTTTAAAAACTGACAAAATGGGTCTGCGTCTTTCCAATAAAAATACCTTTAGGTAGTTATTATGTGCAGGAAGGCAAAGAAGCAGTAATCTCTGGTACAGTGGTAACCTGCAGTCAGATCATGGGCTTGATTTAGAGCCTTTGTCCATGTTGTACACAAATCCAGTTAAAGCAGCTGCAAACAGAACTTCCTAGTCTTTCACACTAATACGGTCATTAGATTTTTGTTAGTGCTATAAAGCTCTTCTCTCATACTGTAAAAAATAAATAATATTTGGGTTTTGATGGCTGCATTATGTGTAGTGTTTCATTAAACTTCCTTAAAATATTAGCTTGAATTCAACAATGAGAAAGTTTTTTAGGTTTTAATTGAGGATAGCAGAAAGAAGTGAACCATAAAACACAGAAAAAAGGGCAGTGGTTTGACCTTAAAAACATGTTTTGAGAACAAAATTGTTTCAAGAAGTTTAATACCATGGTTTTGATGGCTTCACAGAATCACAGAATGGTTGAGTTTGAAAGGGACCTCTGGAAGTAATCTTCTTCAACCCCACCCTCCCCACTACCTCAAGCTGGGCTGCCTAGGGTCAGTTGCCTAGGACCAAATGGCTTGTGAATATCTCTGAGGATGGAGATTTGACATCTTTGGGCAACCTGCTCCAGCACTCACAGTGTTTCCTGAGATTCAGAGGTAACCTTGTGTTTACACTTGTGCTTAATTTCTTTTGTCCTGTTACCAAGCATTACCTGGCTCCCTCCTTTTCGCACACTTCTTTCACGTGTTTCTGCACATTGATAATTTCTTCTTGTGCCTTCTGTTCTTCAGGCTGAATAGTTCCAGCTCTCTCAACTTTACAGGAGAGACACTCCAGGCCCTTCATCATCTCAGTGGCCCTTCACTGGACTCTCAGTACGTCCATGTTTCCCTTGTACTGAGAGTCCCAGAGCTGGTCCCAGTAACTCAGGTGTGGTCTCACCAGTGCTGAATAAAGGGGAAAGATCAACTTCCGCAGCCATTTGGCAATACTTTGCCTAATGCAGATCAGGATAACTTCAGCTTTCTTTCCAGCAATGGCTTGAAACTAAGGCTGCTGCTATATCTTGTCTGGACTGTACAACTCTTTTGCAAACTTCTTTTTCGAAAGGAGCTCAATAGCAGAGCTCCAGATGGAAAAGAGGTGTCATAGAAGGGAGAAATGAGATAAAGAAGTATTGCATTTTCATCAGAAAGCAGAAGAGAGGAAACAATGGGAAAGCCAGATGACTCATAGGTAGGTCTTTTTACTGTTTTCACTTTGCTACAATGTTGTCTCCTTTTTCTGGACCCATTTCTGAGGCAGTTATGAGATCTATAATGAAAGCATCCTCCAACTTGTCCAAGTTTTATTTTTGGAGTAATGTTTTAGATAGAATTTTACACATCTACTGTGCAGACAAACCCCATAAAATTCATTATATGCTGATCATGCACCTGAAGCATCTGTAAAGCCAACATGTTCCACTTCAGAAAATAGTAAGGGGTATGTGGGAAAATATGAAAATTATTTCAAATTCTATTGCTTCTTTCAGTGAAAACCAAGCAGTTCTAAAGTCTAAAACTGTTTAATAAATGTGTTCCTTTCCATTGTCCTTGTTTATTTTGTTTATTCCTTTTTCTACATCTCTCAGCAACAACTCTCAATTTTCATTCGTATATTTCACCTTTTTTTCCCCTTTTTTTCTTCTATTTTTAATAAGTTCAGAAGAGCAGATGCTATTTTATAGAGAGACTGCTAGTCAGAACTGCAGTCATCAAGCTCTATTCATTGGAGCATCTAATTTGTAATAGGTGTGAAATTTAACTGAGAGATAGTCTTCTATAGTATTTTTTACTTAACAACACTATAATATATCTGGTCTGTTATGTTCAGATCTGAGAGTTTTATTTCCAGGGTGAAACAGACTAGTTTCCTCTGACTGTCTTAGAAACTACCCCTGTGAAAAGTAGATTGAAATATTCTCCTATATATTTTTTTTATTTCTTTTTTTTTTTTTTTTTTGTTGGAAGCGGGGAGAGGGAATGATAGATTTAGAAAATTAATCACAAAAGCTAAACTGATTACAATTGAGGAGAGGACTTTTTCTGTCATTCAGACAGTTATTTGGCCCATATCAGAGATCCATATTTGTTAATATGAATCATATGGTTCACTGAACTATACAACAGAAATTCTTGTTCATATCCTTGAAAAAGTTCATCTTTACTAAAACTATTAATGGTTTTGGTTTAAGCCTTTATTATTTTTTATGCTTTCATTTTATACTGAATTTTACCCTGTAAAGTAAATTAACCTGTGTTGTAATGTCAAGGTATAAGACCTGTAAATTGCATACTTGCTCCCTCAACCTTCATTCTTCTCCTTCATGCATTGTCTTTGGCTGTGAAGAAAGTATCTGAAGGGGGCCTACAAGGATGCTGGAAAGTATCTGAAGGGGGTCTACAAGGATGCTGGAAAGTATCTGCAGGGGGCCTACAAGGATGCTGGAGAAGGACTCTTCATCAGTGAATGTAGAAACTGGACAAGGGGTAACAGGGTCAAACATAAACTGGGGAATATTAGGTTGGATACAAGGAAGAAGTTCTTTACTTTGATGGTGGTGAGGCACTGGAATGGGTTGCCCAAAGGAGTGGTAAATGCTCCATCCCTGTCAGTGTTCAAGGCCAGGTTGGAAGGAGCCTTAGGTGACATGGTCTAGTGTGAGGAGTCCCTGACCATGGCAGGGGTGTTGGAACTTGAGGATCTTAAGGTCCTTTCCAACCCAAACCATTCTATGATTATATGATTCTGGGGACTGGAGGGGGAATGTGCAAAACCTGTGTGTGATCCTGCATCACAAAGTGTACTGGGTTCAGCAGTAGCAGTCATTTTTTCTCCTTCTTAGTAGCTGGTGCAGTCCTGTGTTTTTGACTTTCGGCCTGGGAACAGCGCTGATAACGCCGATGTTTTTAGTTGCTGCTCAAATGTTTACTCTGACCAAGGACTTTCTGAGCCTCATGCTCTGCCAGGGAGGAGGGGAAGCCGGGAGGAAGCAGAGGCAGGACACCTGACCCAAACTAGCCAAAGAGGTATTCCATACCACAGCACGTCATGCCCAGGATGTAGAACTAGAAGCAGTTACACAGAACGGCTAGTGCACAGCTGGGTGGGGGCAAGGTATCGGTTGGCAGGTGGTGAGCAGTTGTATTCTCTTCCCTTGTTATTTCCTTTATCATTATTATTATTGGTGGTAGCAGTAGTGATTTGTGTTATACCTTAGTCATTAAACTGTTCTTATCTCAACCCGTGGGAGCTACATCCTTTCAATTCTCTTTCCCATCCCTCTGGGAACAGGGGGAGGAAGGGGGGGGAGGGGGAAGGGGGAGTAGTCTGAGTGGCTGACTTGCCGACAGGTTTTAAACCATGACACAAAGAATATGAACAAAGGTTACAAAGAGAAAATGCCAAGAAATTTTGTGCTTTGAGACTTTCTGAGTTGAATGTAACCAAAGTTAACAGTAACATAAGATTTTTATTGCAAATTAAAAAAAAACATTTCAAGCATGTTGTGACAAAATCTAACCTTATCCATCAGCGGCAGACCTTGAACTCTGGCTTTCAGAATTGTGAAATATTGCCGTAGTTTGTTATGGTAACAGAAGACAAGATAGAACACAAAAACACATTGTGTTCAAAAGCCATGATTCTCCTGGATTGGATGATATTAAAAATCTCAATAAATTATTGAGTAGAAATGAAGTGATGATGCACTGCCAGAAATAAGGTCCCTCAGTGTTTGAAGCACTGAATGTCTCTCTTAATTTCAGTTTTCTAAGGTTTAAAATATAGATGGCATGTACGTAATACCTATATGGGAAAGAATTATGAAAAAGTATACTTCCTTGCAATTTCTGAAGTTGTTAGCCAATTTCAACCAAATTTGTCAGAGGAAAAGCTTCAATAACATCATATTTTACTAGGCACCTGAGAATCCTAACAGAAGGTGGTATCTGCACAAATCACAGGAACCCATAGCAACAGGTTTCTGTGTGCCAGCATCCTTATTTATATTTTCTTGCACAAGGAGCAAAGGATATAATTCTTCTTTGCACATGGTAGATACGGTAATTCCATATAGAACTCAGAAAAAGCATTATCACTTATGCTCCAGTGAATAAGCCAAATAGTCATTGCCACAGGTTAGAAATAAGCATCTATGTTATTCTGTTGCTATCTTAAGTCATCTGAGATACTCAAGGCAATTTATTCCTTAGAGCGCAGATTCACAAATAAGTACCAATGAGACTTTGGCTTCCAAATATCTTTGGCAATGTAGGTATAAATATGAGGTGCTTTTTTTCATCATCTTTTGGAATATCTGGCATAGGCCACTATTAGAAATATGGTACTGAATGAGATGGGCCAGTGGTCTTGAATTCTATGCTATTTTCTTTGTGCCTTTCTTTCTGTTACTTTAGTACAGTCTGGATATCTGACAAGAGTATCAGTGGGAAGAAATTAAATAACAGAGTGCCAGGAACCTTCAAAACCATCTGTTAGTGCTGTAAAACTACTAGTAGCAGTGTGGACCTTCAAAAAATGTATTAAATTGTGAAACATTGTTTCAAATAATGAACTGTTTGAAATTAGTCACCATGTGAACTACTTATACTGTTGATCAGCATTCTTGCCTGTCCGAATTGCCTTTTTATATCACAATACTGTTCTTAGTTATCTTTAAGTAGCTTCAGTTATACACACAGACAAAAGAGATTATTGTGTTATTGTCTTACTAAATGCTAACCAGTAGGGTGTGCTAATCTTTGTACCAAACAACGTTTTTTTAGAAGTCAGGTGTAATTTAAGCTCTGTTTTTTTGGTCTGACTTTTAACATGTACCTTGGGAAAGATATAATGTCTCAAACTAAGAAATCTACTGCTTTACCTCAAAGGTAACAATCAAAATAACATTATCATACGCAGGATATATGTGCATGCCCAGAATAATAAAATCAATAATCTCAGTAACACTGGGGTTAAAGGTGTGTTAACCTATTTCCCCTGTCCTTTAACAGTGCTGACAACCAAGATATTCCTAGTGATAAGCTCCATCTTCTCTCTAGCTTTTTGATCCCGTATGAAAGATGAAAGGAAAAGGAAAGCTGTTGCAGCACTTGATTGACCCTAGGTCTAAATTGGTGTCCATTTATCACATTAACAAACTGTTGGCAGCGCATCCATTACATGACCCAAAGGAATGAACTGCTTTACTTTCCCAGTTCTGTCATTTCTTCTACCCATACGGGAGCAATATTCATGTTTTTTAAGCTCTCTTGTATTTGTGGATCCAGCTAGAAAAGAAAAACTAGTGTGTGCAACATAAATAGCTGGTTTCAAACTTGAATAAGGAACATTGAAGTCAGGAACTGGAATACAGAAATAAATACTTGAATTAATTTCATAAAACAAAAGGAACATCATATCAAAACAAGGGCCACTTAACTTTATCCCCATTGACTGTATAAATTGGAGGGGCAGATGTAGAGAAGAGGGTGTTTACATAAACCAATCCCAGTTTTGTGAGAAAATTTGATTTTATCCCAAGAAAATGGGTAGCAACCTGCAGAGATTTTAGGTAGTGTTTGGTCTTTAAGTGTTTTTAAACTTACATCCTTGCATATTTATAAAAAGACAAATAAGCATATCTCTTCCTCTATTTCTGAATTATCAGTGTTGTTAATTAATTCAATCTTGTAGAACTTTCAAGGCCCAGCTTTGAGGGGTAAACTAGAGGGAACACAGGATGGATTTAGTACCAATGCAATAAAATCATAAGGTTTGACAGGCAACCACGAACTCACAGAAAGTTATGAACAAGAAAAGTTTCTTATGGCTTGGTTTATGAACTTCAGCTTCAAAATACAAAAAGCCAGCCCAATGGGTTCCTTACTTTTGCCTGAGCCAGGCACAGATGTCCAGTGGTAGCAAAGACTGACTGACACAATGTCCAAGTACCTTCAGGAGTGTTGCAAAGACCAGGCATTGTGCTATAGCTCAGAAATGAGAGCAGAACAGGAATCATAGTTCAGAGAAGAAGTCCCTCTGGGAAAACTCAAAGGATTTTAGCAGTGTCAGGATTTACGTCTGGCTAGAGAAAGATTTGTCCATAGAAGACACATAAAAATAGTGTATACCTTCAAATTACAGTGCTGCATCTGCAATGCAAACTTTGTGGTGTTTATTAGAACAAATCTCTTTTGTATAGTTGCATCTCATCTGTGCTGCTTACCACTCATTAATGCCACTCAGGCACTGTAGACATTATAGGTGACTACTGCGCTATTTTTCTTACCATAGGAAATTCAGAAAAGTTGGTGTTTGGAAAAAGAAACAAAAACTTCTTCATGTGGGAATAGCAACTTGGTATAGTTATAATACAAACAGCCCTGGAAAAAGACATGATATAGAGAAGTTGGCAGATGAAAAGATTTTTACTAATAGTAAATGCATACTTCATAATCACTGCATGTAAATGTGAAATACATCCAAAAATTTGCTGCATACACTGCTTTTCTGTTTGTGAGTGCAGAGCACAGCTGTTAGTCACCTGTGCTTTCAGAGTATTACAATTTTCACTGTGGTCTGGGTAAACATTTTTGTGCAGAATTCAGTAAACAACGGGAAAAAAAAATCCTATCACCACTTCCCCACAAAAAACACAAAACCCCACAAAAATCTCCCAAACAGCACCTGAAGGATTATATTCTCCAGTGAAACTTTTTTAGTTGGAATTAACAGTCTTATTTCCATCACAGGTGAATTTTCTGCTGAAAGTAGCTGTCCCAGATACAGGTTCACATACCTGTTCCTCATCTTCAACTTCTGAGCAGGGAATTAGCGTCTTGGAGGAATGGAAACTATATGCTGCTTCTATAACCTTACTAGCTTACCCAAGCATCTCTCTTAGCACAAAATACATTTTATTCTAAAGAACTGAAGAACATTTTTAATATGAACTTTTGCTCCCCAGACTCAATAAAGATGCTTTGGATCCACAACATTGCCATAATTCTGCTTCTAACATTTACTTAAATTCAATCAAACTTCATAGTTTACCACAATGTAATAAAGTCATGGCTGCATACTAAGTTGGACATCAGTAACAGATCCATGAATGCTCTATCAATCTGTTGTAATTAGGATGTAGAATGCACTAATTTAAACTCTTTCATGAACTGTTTATTGCATGGATCATATGAGGAATAGTAACTCAGAAAAACACATTAACTTACTGCTGTGTTTGAGCCCTGGACAAAAAAGAAAATAAAATCCCTTTGAATCTACTGCTGTAGTTTGCTATGTGCTAAATTAGGAAGAGCTCCTCAGAGGGTCTTGAGGAGTAGCTGAAACAAGATGTAGTTGTCACCTTCATGTTTCTTGGCAATCAGACCTCAGTAGAACAGTATGTGATTCTATTTCTATTTGTTAAAAGTAAAAAAAAAAAATAATTGCAGAATAGCAAAGGAATGCTGAGTCAGAGCCAAAGCTGAAAATCATTACTTTCCAATGTTTAAGCATGAGTATAGGCTTGGTAGGTTTAGGATCAGACTCAATGTGACTGAATGGAAAAACAAACATGAGTCAAAAAATATTGTGAAAGATCTAATTACCTAACCCAGAATTTTAATGTATCTGATGGAGGAAAACTTCACATCTGAACTCAGATTCTGTTCAAAGGAAGCTTTGAGTCCATCTTGTTATTCTGGTTCTCAGATTTAAATGTGACCTGTTTATAATCAAACTGTAGAACACAGAAAAGCTGACAATTTCTTGGTACAGAGCAGAGTCGAATGAAGTTCAAATATTTACTGTTTGTAAATAAAATATTAATGCAAAATAAATTATGTTTTTCCAAGGATAAAGACAAATCAGAAAAAGTTTCTAATTGCTAAAATTAAATTAAATGCTTTTAGTAATTATTTTATAATAAGCAGAAAGCATTTCCAGTAAGAAGCAGGTAAATTTAAGCATTGGTTTTTTTCAGTTCATATTATTGATTGCATGGGCATATGGCACATCTGCATTCCAATAACTTTATTTACAAGGAATAGCAAATATCGCTTCTTTTTCTTTCCCATCCCCTTCTCCCTAGTTTGAATTGTAGGTGCTGGAGGTTAAAGGGTAGTGAAGACTGCTCAGTACCTTACGTTCACCTCCTGTAATATTTCTTTTCTAGCTGTCACTACATTTGGCTAGCAGCTAGTTTAGCTAGGAAAGCCAGTGTTCATGCCAGGGCTGATCTGTCAAGACAGGCATGTAAGTAAGCTGATTGCACAGGCCTTCTTGTACCAGCTCTGCTCTTGCAGCCAGTTCTTCACTGTCTCCCTTGGAGTGTTGTGTGAAACACTGTCTGGCTGTGTACGATTAGTTCACAGGAAGACCTGATATGCTGTACACAAATCTGACATGTAGGCCTGCGGGTCAGAGGGCACATTACAAGGATTTCTGCAAGGTGTACAATTTGTCATGTGAAATAGAACTTCCTGTTTGTTAATATCTAGCAAGGTACTCCCAGTAAACACAGCTAAAATACCTTGGTCTGTGTAAAAACTGTCTCTGCTGTTAAATATTGATTTTTTTTGTTCTTTTTAGTTTGCTATCTATTAAAAAAATAACTGAAAGAATTTTATATTTGAATAGTACTCTTAAACACACATGAAATGAAAATATTCAGTACTCTTGAAATACAATTCTTTTGCAACTTATTGGACTGTGAAAAGTCTCAAATGAAATTGTTTGGGGATTTATTTCACAATCTTGAATAGTTTGATTGAACTAATATCCAGAAGTTTTTTGGGAAGAAGAGAGAAAATAACCTCAATTAAAAACAAACAAACAAACAAACAAACAAACAAACAAAAAACCCAAAACAAAACAAACCAACAAAACAAAAGAAAACAGAAACAAAAACCCAAAACAAAACCAAAACCAAACTACACCTGTTTTGTTCATACATTCTTATTCAAGTTCAAAAATACCCCAACTTTAGTTGGTGATGGGGAAGAAAGATTCACAAACACTTTGATAGGATTTTCAACCAGTAGGTAAAACTCTTACTACCTATTGTGCCTCAATGTTTTCTCTTCTTAATTTAGTGTTTTCCTCTTGGCTGTAAATTAACAAGTTGATGACTGAGTAACATTAGACCCTTACACTCAGTTATCCTGGTATGCTAAAATTTTAGCTCTACAGCATCTCTGGAGTATTGCATGTAAAGGGCTGTTATTTTAGAGCCACCTTAAGTGAAGCTCTCTTGGCTGGGCTGCTTGCAAACTTAACCCAGCAAAACCTCAGAACTGACTGCGTACCCATGCAGTAAATGGTATGTAGGTACTCTATGAGAACCTCAGCCCAGGTCCCCAAACAGTGCAGAAGCTACTTGCCAGGCTTTTTTGACCCATAGCTTAAACTATTTTGCCTCTGCAGAATGCAGTCCTGTTTTTGATATCTTTGGGCTTGTGAGATAGGTATGCCTTACAACTGTACCAAAAAAAGTGAATTGTGTCTATTCTATTCCTTTGAAACTGAAGGTTTTATTCAGAACACTCTGACCAGCATATCTGTAAAATACAGCTAAAATCTGGATGAAAGGTATTGATCTTTCAGTGTACTGCTTCCAAATCAAGAGGTAATAGTGTTTATTTTGAGGGAGCAGTCAAGTCTTTACAAGGGAAAGTAAGACTGAAGCCCAGGGAGAGAGCAAGGCAGGGGCATAGTCCCAACCATGAATTTCAGAGTAGGTTTGGTGGCAGTAGCCTGGGTCAGCCAAAAGTCCACTGATTACCAGATAAGTCAGTTGTATTGAGTTGGAAAGTCGAATCATCAAGACAAAGTCAAGATGTTCAAGTTTAGAAACAGAATACATACAGTGTAGCTTGAGAAGAGCCATGGGCCAGGACCTGGGCTCAAATGTAGCCGTGAGCTCAAAGGGAAGAAAGCAGGGGTGTAAGGGGCTTCAAGTGAGACTGAGGAGGATAATAATTAACCCCAGCCTTTTCCCCCAGAAGAGTTCCGTAACTCTTGCATCAGTGTGTCACTCATATCCCCATTCAATAAGTACAGTCAACAGCAAGCTTTCTATTCTCCAGTTTAGTTTCCACAGGTTTGCCTGTTTGAAGCAAATTCATTAATTCATTCACAAAGAAATCTGTGGGGATGTTTTAGTTCCTCACAGTCACAGTCTGGAGTGCCTGAATGTGTAATCAGAGCTGCCCTCCTTTTTGGATTTAGTTTTAAGCAGTGCATTTCAGACGAGTTTAAAACAGACTGATCTTTTAGTTTTACTACTTCAATTACATAAATGCAGTGTCTGGAAAGCTGATAAGAACTGAAATAGATCTATTTGAGTTCATGGATCCATGCCAATTCATGCATGCAATTTTAGCATTTTGCAATGGATGCTGCTGAGCACTTTAACATGTCTGACAGTCTGAGAACTGTTTTAGAGCAGTGTATTAAATGAGGCATGTAAAATATGCTATTTAGATATTCAGTGGGACTGACTGTTCATATTGCAAACTTCTTCTGCAGGATTGTTCATCTTCTAGAGACCCAGAGTACTGTCTGAAAATCAGACTTGAAGGGAATGAAAACAAAATTTACTCAAAATTTTCTCTTCTTTCTTGCACTGCTTCTTTACTTCAACATTCTCAGCATATTTCACTATCAGTCTGTATTGTCCATCTCTTAACCTCACCAATGGCATCATGATTATTTTCTTCAAATCCCATCATGATGTCAGCACCATATCAGAGGAATTAATTTTGTTTCCCATTGCCTCTTTATTTGTACTTTTCTATTCTTCATGGCAAGATTGTCACTTCACCTTTTTTCCTAAGAAAGGCTTACCTCATGTATGAAGATAGGCTGAGAAAGTTGGGGCTGTTCAGCCTGGAGAAGAGAAGGCTACGTGGAGACCTCATAGCGGCCTTCCAGTATCTGAAGGGGGGCTACAGGGACACTGGGGATGGACTATTCATTAGGGACTGTAGTGACAAGACAAGTGGTAACAGGTTAAAACTTAAACGGGGGAAGTTTAGATTGGATATAAGGAGGAAATTCTTTCCTGTTAGGGTGGTGAGACACTGGAATGGGTTGCCCAGGGAGGTTGTGAATGCTCCATCCCTGGCAGTGTTCAAGACCAGGCTGGACTGAGCCTTGGGTGGCATGGTTTAGTGTGCGGTGTCCCTGCCCATGGCAGGGGGGTTGGAACTAGATGATCTTAAGGTCCTTTCCAACCCTAACTATTCTATGATTCTGTTTTATCCATCAGTACCTATGAGATTGACACTTCTTCTATTAAAGCATTTATGCATCATTTCAGTCAAAAGAGTGGTTGTGAGTCCTAGTAGACTTATGAGGATGGCTCCAGTTGAAAACAAAGAATAGGACTATAGATAAGTAACCTTATTTTAGAAGTTACTAAGAAACACTGTCAGCAGAAGAAGCAAGTGTCATATTGCCTTTGAAATTTTGTTTATCTTTGCATCTTTTTATATGAAAATTTCACTTTTACCTGTCTGCCCATACATGGTGTGAAAGTTATTTAAATGAAATAGCATGAAACTAAACGATAAGTGCTTCTGTCATTCTTCATGAGATGTTACCTGGAGCATTGGCTATGGAAAAAATAAAAAATATCATGGACTCTGGTTACTGCCTTACACTGATCCAGGTTAACATAATCTGCATAACATGGAAATGGTCCCTAAAGGTAGAATTCTCACACTAAACGTAATTCTCTGCATCAGAGCTAGAGACCATATTGCCAAGTGCATGTTTAGTCAGAAGAATCCCATCCTATATCTTATAACCAGCTTAAAGCAGTTAGACTGCAGAAAAGTTAGAGAAAATTACACAGTGTTTTCCTTCCTTCTTACTGATGATAAGTCACTTGTCTAGGGTTTACAGGTTTTACCTGTTCTAAGAGACTGAAGGCTTTAAACAGGAACTAGGAATTGAAGTGACCTGAAATTCCTGTTCCGGGGTAAACAGATCTTCACATATATTTTGCATTAACTACCCAAACTTCTTATACAGACAAAAGTAAACTTTTTATTTCAGACGCAATTTTGCCTGAGTACATGTTGATGACAGGGATGACTAGAGAAGCAAGTTAGAAGTGTAGTTTTTATATAAACAATAAGAAATCACATCAAACAAGTTGCTTTCAGAATCTATATGACCAGTATCCTTACCTTCTTCTGCTACATTTATGTACATAATAGAGACCACAGTGTTTGCTTAAGGCTTAAGACTATGGACCTGACTCTCAGTTCTATCAAATATAAGTACAAATATGGTAGTTAAAAATGTATCTAGCGCTTAACTTTTCTGGCTGGTGTATTGTATATCAAAAATTCTTTACTAAAAATAGGAAGGAACGTAGTTTGAAAACTCTCATGCCTAAGCTTTGGAAGAAAAGATGCTCTGCCTTTCATCCAGCCTTCACTAGCATCCTTCTCATAGGTATTATTGTCAAGATTATAAATGCAATTCTTGATTTCAAGCCAATTTGCCAGCAGGAAGCTTCCTCAGGAACAGCCTCCTCCCGGAGCAACCCCTGCTGGGCCAATCGGCCTAGTAAGGTAATAAGCCAGCCAAAAAAAAAAAATAAATAAAAAACCAAGAGATAAACTACAACTGTTCATTGTTTCTTGCATCTGCTGTTTTGAGGATCTCTCATAATCAGTTTCCAACTATGAGGATTGCACTATGCAGGAAATTTCAAAACTATTAGAAGGAAGAAGCAAACTACTTTCTTTTTCTCTTTCAAAATTTTTAAAAATAAGTTAGAAACACATTATTTAACAGAAAAAAAATTATGCTGAATAAATGATAAATATGAGGGGTTTTTAAAGTTTCCTGGAATTCCGTATAAGCTCTGAAAAGCAATTTCCTCGATGAGGATTTCAAATTTGCCACATTTCTCCAACACCTACTAGCATTATTATTTTAAGCGTGCCCTCAGCAAGTTTGCCGATGACACCAAGCTGTGTGGTTCGGTTGATACGCTGGAGGGAAGGGATGCCATGCAGAGGGACCTCGACACACTTGTGAGGTGGGCTGATGCCAACCTTATGAAGTTCAACCATGACAAGTGCAAGGTCCTACACCTGGGTCAGAGCAATCCCAGACACAGCTACAGATTGGGCAAAGAAGAGAATCAGAGTGGCCCTGCGGAGAGGGACTTGGGGGTGCTGGTCGATGAGAAAATGAACATGAGCCGGCGGTGTGCGCTCGCAGCCCAGAAAGCCAACCGTATCCTGGGCTGCATCAAAAGGAGGGTGACCAGCAGGTCGAAGGAGGTAATCCTGCCCCTCTACTCTGCTCTTGTGAGACCTCACTTGGAGTATTGTGTGCAGTTCTGGTGTCCTCAACATAAAAAGGACATGGAACTCTTGGAACAAGTCCAGAGGAGGGCCACGAGGATGATCAGGGGACTGGAGCACCTCCCGTATGAAGATAGGCTGAGGAAGTTGGGGCTGTTCAGCCTGGAGAAGGCTACGTGGAGACTTCATAGCATCCTTCCAGTATCTGAAGGGGGCCTATAGGGATGCTAGGGAGGGACTCTTCGTCAGGGTCTGTTGTGACAGGACAAGGGGTAACAGGTTAAAACAAGCAGGGGAAGTTTAGATTGGATATAAGGAGGAAATTCTTTCCTGTTAGGGTGGTGAGACACTGGAATGGGTTGGCCAGGGAGGTTATGAGTGCTCCATCCCTGGCAGTGTTCAAGGCCAGGTTGGACGAAGCCTTGTGTGGGATGGGTTAGTGTGAGGTGTCCCTGCCTATGGCAGTGGGGTTGGAACTAGATGATCTTAAAGGTCCTTTCCAACCCTAACTATTCTATTATTCTATGATTCTATGATTGTATCTCAATTAACACATAATTTTAGATCACTCAGGTGTCTAATCACCTTCCATGAACAAGAATAGATGAGCTAACCTGGTGTTTAAACTGTTTCTTACACAGCACTCTGGAGAAAAAAATGTACTATTTTAGGCTTCTAGTGGATACAAACAGTTCAAAGCAGTCATCTGAACTGAATGTCAATTTATCTAATAATGTGTTTTGGATAGTCCATTGTGGACTGTATTAGATTTGGCTACCTAGAAAATATTAATTTCCATTTAGATGAACAAAAATATGTATAATCTAAAATGTGCAATATTCTGGAAAACATATATCTGAAAGTAAAGCTGTACTTGACAGATTTTTGCTTTGTTTCCTATGTTAACCTTCAATGTTTATAGTGCTTTGGTGTCTTCATGTCCTGGGAGAACAAACCCTACTTACTTATTCAATGTTCTCTATTGAACAGTAGATCTTCTGGAAAGATAAGTTTAGAAAACAAAAACCAGTGTTTTTATATCACACTCAAACAATTATACAATTTTGGCACCTTTGTCTAGATGACCACTAGCAAAGTATATTGCCATTTTAAGTCTTGAAATATTTTAAGTCACTCTAGAGTGTTAAAAAGGCTTTGCTGTTACAGCAAGTCCCTCCTTTATGACCAGAAGACTACAGTCAATGTCTGAGGGACACTTATTTTTATACTGTCTTTTTATCAGCATCTTTGAGCTACCTGTTAGTGTCAGAGCTTATTGTTTCTCTTCACATGATTAGACAGGCACCTCTGAAGTAAGAATTTACACTGTGCTGTGATTTTTCATGGATTCATAGAACTTAAGGCAAGAAGGGTCTAGCCTGACCCCCCCTGCATAACAGAGTTTATTGATCTGTTCAGTTGTTCCATAGCAAGGTCAGTGACTTGTACTTTTCTGAAACATGCTTTCCAGCAGGTGTCCTGTAATTTAAAGATCATGAACATCCACACATTCTCTTATTCTGTTCTGATGCCAAATCACATAAAGATCACTTAAATTACTATCCCTTGAATGGAGAAGCACTGCTTTTAATTACAGAGTTCAGGTTACAGCCATGGGTTATTGGTAGACTTAATGAAAAGAAACAAATTAAGACATTGTTATTTTTTCCTTCTGAAAGCATTTATATCAAATAAACTCTCAATTTCTTTTTGTTTGATATTTTCTTTCCACCTCCCTATTAGTTTTTGTGGTACTTCTCTGCCTGATTTTCTCCCTCCCCCTATGTGCGCAACAGAAATGAGTAGACTAGTTCAGAATCAGTTTCTGTAATTGATATTGAAAAGATAGAAGATCTTAATAAGCAGTGTTTATTTTTTACAGTTTTGGTCCTCATTAGTTTTTTTGCCACATTCTTATGAGACATTAGGAGGTATTTTCTTACATTAATATTATCTGAAATCCAGACTTTCACTTTGTAGCTGTGTGCTCCATTCCATGATCCTAGATGAAGAATTGTGTTTTATTTGTGTTAAAACATGTCTTATATTAATACATTTCAATTTAACAATCTAGCTAGCCCTCATGAATTCAAATCACACCCTAAAGATTCATCTGACTGCACAGAGACAACTTTGTGTTCAAGGGAGAGATTTAGCAATTTTTAGGGAGTGATTGTCTGAAATCAGACAAATCACACCCTAGAAATGCCTAATTCCTTTTACAGAACGTATATATTGTTATAGACATGGTAAACATCTGTCTGTTGTAGAATATACTCTTTATTAGTCTTTGTGCAGGAATGACTATGTTTGTGGCTCTAACTTCCATTTAAAGACTGAGCACCATAACAATGCATCTGCTCCTTAAGTAGTGCCTAGACAAGGACCTTTACAGTGCAAAAAGGGGTAATGAGAAAAGGAGGAAACCACAAGCAAGAACATGCAGAGACACAAACCTGACCAACAGAAGGTAAAGGAGGCAGTAAGGAGAACCAAGCCTGGTCAGTTGCCCTGGTAATTGGTAAGGGTGTGTGGAATATGGTAATGTTTATGTCAGTGAGATTATCTGATCTAGGACCTTGTCAAATGCAATGAAAAGGAGAAAGAAACACAAACATGACAAGCAAACCTCACGGGACAAAGACAAGAAACAAGGTCACCACTCACACTAATTGATGAGCTACCAGAAAGCTGTCAGCAAACTGGGGCTTTGTAACTGGTAAGATTGCAAACCTGGGGGTCCAGGATGTTGCAGAGGGTCCGTGGTACTCATAAACTAATGCAGCTGGGGCTAGATTGCAGCTGTGGGCACCCCTGGCCTGTGGAGTCAGCTACTAGAGCCAGTGTCACCCACTGGAATGAGGGGGGTCTTGGTGCCATCCACTGGGGTGGGAATGGTGTGTGTCCTGAAAAGAAACTAGTTTGATGCTATCTGCTGGGGTTGTGAGTGTCTGTATCTCCCCTAAACTGTGAGTAGGGAGGTGTGCGAAGTTCACCAGAAAACCTCAAGCTGGACTAGCTGGCAAATCAAATGTTCTGTGTCCAGACAGGGGTATCAGGCAGGGAGAGGGCTCTGGCTGGTGTTTGGGGAAGCCATGACTATGAGTGCCTATGGGATGAGCATATAAGTGCATGTGTCTGTTTCTAGTAAGCACCAAACTTGGTGCCATCAGTGGGAGACTTGTGGAGCACATAAGAAAATGGAGGAACTGGGCAGGGTGTTGGGTGTTGGTTGGGCAGAGTACTTGTGCCAGTACCTGGGAATCCACAGATGTGCATATTTGTGAACCTAGTGAGTGTCAGCTGTGTGCTTTCATTGGTGATCCCTGTCTCTACCAGCCAGAATTTCTTCTGGGCTTGTGTTTTATGAGTTGTATATGTAGGTACTGTTGAAGGCAGTTCCTTGTCTGTGGTGGTCTGTGTGAATGGCTGTGCCAGTGTTCTCTGCGTATATGTGTGTGTGTACACGTGTCTCTGGGGCACATGTACAGCTTTGCTACTGGTTGAACATGCAAACAGGAAAGCGGCAGCTGTGTCCCTCACCCTGGACAGGGACCCTCAGTCCCTGAGAACTGGGCTAGACTCCAGTGTCTGAGCAGGAGGGTCTTGGACTGGTGCTGCAGGAAGTGGTGTCACTCATAATGTATCTTAACACTGGGAGGGTATATTCAGACAGGGTTTCTAATGTTTTTTGTGGAATCTCTGAAAAACAATTCTGTTCTATGCTGAGGTTTCAGTCTCAATTTCTTTCTGAGATTTCATTTTGCCAGTGCTTGACAGACTTACTTTGCTTTCTACATACATATGTTTCCAGTCCTGCTTTCCAGATTTCCTTTTCAAACCATCAAATGCCTTATTCAGAAGAAAACAAGAAAATGAAAGATGTATATGTTTAAGTAAGATTTTAATTTTGAAGAGGACTTGCTTAGGTGGGTCACATATTCAAGTTGCTTAACATATTTGTCTCTGTGTTTGCCCTGTGACCACAAGACAAAAAGGAAAAACAATCTCTATTTTACTTTTTTGTGTACACTACAGTTATTAAGAAAAAAAAATAATAAAAATAGGGCAGCATATGCAAAAAGTGATTGACACAGTTTAAACACTACCTGGTCTTGCTGGTGAGCTCTAGAGAAGACCAGCAAGATGCTGGTAACATTGTATAGCTACCCTCTATATGAAAGTTCATGTAGAACAGATGGTGTAAACCTTATTTACCCTTCAAAAAAGTGGGCTACTTCAACAGAAACATTTTCTTTCCGGATAACCTTACTGCATCAGAACAGATTCTTACGTCATGCTAGCACAGAATGAAGATTTGACATTAACAGAGGAGGAGGTCCTGCTTGAAGCACAAGAAAGAGAAACTTTGCTGGGAGGTGTCTGCTCGGTGGTTATAATTTTTTTTTAATGTATCTTGGAAGATGTTCTCTAACTCGTTGGATTCAGACTCCTAGAACAAGAAACAGAGGAGTGAATGCTACCCATAGCCTATTCAAGGCTGCCTCAAAGACTCTTTTGACCATGTCAAGAAGAATTTAACCCCAGAGACTCAACCTATTTGTAACAAATCTTGTTTTCTCAAAAATGAGTCCATCCCACAACTCTCAAAGTGACAAAGATTACTCTTTCCATATGCATCAGCCTATGATAGTACAGAATAGAATGACAATTTTCCAGAGCTACTTCAGATAGGACTTGGCTGCAGAACCAGAAATGAATTTGAATCTTTTACTGTCAACAGGAAAACTTATATATATATATACAAATATATATAAAAGTTAAAAAAAAAAAAAAAAGCGCTGCTTTTACCATAATAAAAGGAGCTAAAAAGTCAAAGAAAGCACATTTTAATTTAGAGGGTTGTATCACAGTCGCTTTTCTTATGGCAGTAATTTGACAGAGAAATAAAATTAAATTAAATCTGAATTTGTTTTGATTCAGATCCATCACTTGTAGTATAAACATGCATAAAACTTGCACTTCTAAATAAAATTATAGCAGCCATTTCTTTCATGAACACAACAGCAAACTAAACACCACTGTATAAGCTCAGATAATGTAAAATTTGTAATAACAAGTGATCAGTAAGAAAACAAAAGAGAAGAAAAATCCTAACTGCTTAAACCCTTTGTGACTTGCATACTTTACACATTAGAGGAAAATCATTCTGCATTTTCTTTGTTTTCAGAGTTATGCTTCTGACATTTAAACATTGGTGCAAGTCTGTAAACCAATATCCTTATTCTAACAATTTTGAAAGCTTTCACAGCTAATTGAAGTGTCTGTGTCATTTCTGTGGGTGATTTTCAATACCAAGGGCTGTAACATGGCAAAGGAAACACTTTTGTTGTACAAAGCAATTTTAAAGTGTTTTTAATTAGCATTCATTTTTAGGTTGAGTTTGAATCCTTAAAGACAGTTTTGTTAAGCATTCCTGAGGATTCTTTAGTAACAGCCAAGTGAGAAGTGTCTATCACAAATGTAAGATAAACTTTGGTGAAGGCAAAAAATCCACTGTGACAAAATACCTTGTTTTGTCTGGTATTTGGCATATCAATTCTTTTCCTTCATGGTCATCATAAACAGCAGTTCTATGGTTTACACAAGCACAAAACACACCCTGGGACTTGGAAGCAAGCCTGATGTTGAGATTAATGTGGTATTAGCAGAAGTGCTAAGATAAAAAACAAGCAATCAAGCATGTGTAGGTGGTGCCAGATGCCTTCCTGTTTGTGAACATATTGTGCATTTTGTAATTCCAGAATAAACTCGTGTAAAAAGAATCAAAATTACTCTCTTGGGCCGGTCTAGAGATCAATATGGGTTACACTTGGACTGTTAAATGTATTCATGACTGAAAGTGATCTCTACCCTGTAGGCCAAGTGGTCCAGTGTGATTTGCCTCCCCACAGCTCATGGATAATTGCATCGGGAAGAACACAGTACATCCAAATGATCTAACATTGGATCAGGTCTTCTATAGGGTGTATATATTGGATATGTGGCCATAATAGAGTAATGTGATATAATAATAATTATGGTGTAATTACAATTAATGTAATTAGCTAATTTACAGCATGGTCTTTCATACCTAAGCTGCATGATATAGGGCTTGGCATGGGAGGATGTGTATTGTTTGAGAGTGAAAACTGAGCTGAAAGATTAGAAATTCTTGGAAAGGTAAGAAGCAGAAAAGGGTGTGATCCTGACTGTTAGAGGCAATTCCGGGTTTAGGTGCTTGAAAATCCATACCTATTATTCCTCTCGCAGGAAGGACAAGCAGCTCATTTATCCTGAAGGTGAGCCCAGCAATTACCTGAGAATGATCAGCTGATCAATACCCAGTGGTGAAATGGAGAATTTCATGATTTCATAGTATATGACTGTTTTGCTGTGTCCCAACTCAATATCATGTCTCCATCAGTTGCCAATAATGAAATATTAGGGAAAGTACAAAAACAGAACAAACACACAGTGACATTTTGCCTCCCAGAGCATTCAATAGTCTGTGATTTAAGCACCAATTGCTTTAGAGATAATATTGTGTAAAATAACCCTTGATAAATTTCCATAAATTTGTCCAGTCTCTTTTTATCTCTTATATACTTTATATCCCCTGTTGAGAATACCGACAACTGTGTTAATGTTGTGTCTTATACTTTCTCAGTGTTTCTAATAGTATTTGGCAAGGAACCTTTAGAAATTAAAAGAAACTATCAGTTGCTTTTTTCATTGTTTACATGACAAATGCAGTTAATATGAATAATTAGGTAAGAGTATGAGATATGAAGCTGGAAGAGAAATGAAAAAAGAGAGGTTCAAATTGGATGCAAGGGGAGCCCTTCTCTTTCTGAGAAGACATTTTAGCAGTGGAAGATGATTCCCAGAGAGGTTGTTCAGTCTCTACCCTTGGGGCTTCTCAAGACTCAACTGGAACCAGGCCTGACCTCAGAACCACTCCTGCTCTGAGTGGCTGTTGGCCCAGAGACCTCCTGATGTCCTGATGTCCTGATGTCCCCTCCAAACTGAATTATCCTGTGATTCTATGGTGTTTTTTTCAAGTACCTGTTCTTAGTCATTGGCAGCTGTTAATGTATATGTACTCCAATGCAGCATTATACTCTACAGTCCTTAGTGCTGCAATAATGTTCAGATACACCACTGCTAAATTTCTTCCATTAAACACAACTACAGGTTAAGTTTGGTGTCAAATACTTGTCAACTTCCATGTTTATAAATTTTATATTTCAGCCATTATTGAAAAATAACATTGAAACTCTTGTGTTTTACATCTCAAGCAGCTTTTCTCTCTTCCTGATGTTCAACTGATGCATCAGAAGAAAGCAAGTCTATCCATTTTCATCCTCAGTCCATTTCAATTTCATCTAGGGAAAGTCTTTCCCATCCAAGCAACCTTCTACAATATCTTGAGCAGCCTTGTTACCTGTCTTAATCACAGGGTGACCTTTACTTCAGACCGAGGATATCTGAATGCCTTACTTGTTTCAGTATTATTACCCACTAAGAAGAAATTAATAATAATGATTTTCTATGAAAATGTAGAATATTTATCAATGGAAATCTTTTGGAACAAGTTAGACAAACATCTCCCAGAAATTATTATTTATCATTGGTGGCAACATATGAGTTAAAATTTTCATGTTTTTTCTAACTCTGTGTTTTCACTATTCTAGATGTCAACACTCCTTTAAACTCTACTACAAGCACTTGGACATATACATGAGACTGTGTGCTTCTTTTTGGGATATAACAAGTAATGTTTTGTTACTATGCATATTAATTCCATGTTCGATTTTACTTTTCCAACACAAAATCTGGTCCTACACCTGGGTCGGAGCAATCCCAGGCACAGCTACAGACTGGGCAAAGAAGAGATTCAGAGCAGCCCTGCAGAGAAGGACTTGGGGGTGCCGGTCGATGAGAAAATGAACATGAGCCAGCAGTGTGCGCTCACAGCACAGAAAGCCAACCGTATCCTGGGCTGCATCAAAAGGAGCGTGACCAGCAGGTCGAAGGAGGTGATCCTGCCCCTCTGCTCTTGTGAGACCTCACCTGGAGTATTGTGTGCAGTTCTGGTGTCCTCAACATAAAAAGGACATGGAACTCTTGGAACAAGTCCAGAGGAGGGCCACGAGGATGATCAGGGGACTGGAGCACCTCCCGTATGAAGACAGGCTGAGGAAGTTGGGGCTGTTCAGCCTGGAGAAGGCTGCGTGGAGACCTAATAGCAGCCTTCCAGTATCTTAAGGGGGCCTATAGGGATGCTAGGGAGGGACTCTTCTTCAGGGAGTGTCGTGACAGGACAAGGGGTAACAGGTTAAAACTTAAACAGGGGAAGTTTAGATTGGATATAAGGAGGAAATTCTTTCCTGTTAGGGTGGTGAGACACTGGAATGGGTTGGCCAGGGAGGTTATGAGTGCTCCATCCCTGGCAGTGTTCAAGGCCAGGTTGGACGAAGCCTTGTGTGGGATGGGTTAGTGTGAGGTGTCCCTGCCTGTGGCAGTGGGGTTGGAACTAGATGATCTTAAAGGTCCTTTCCAACCCTAACTATTCTATGATTCTATGATTGAGGTTAAAAGCAGGTGAAGAGGACTAATATACATCCTGCCCTTAAATAACAGAGACCCACACATTATAATAGATGTCCTTAATGATGACTAATATTGTTATGGCCATCCTGGCAGAATAAAAATGGTAGTAGAATATTTTAAATGCTGTTTTCTGGACCATTGCTGAAAAATCACATGGACTCCAGAGAAAAAACCCTCTGAGTTCTGGTATAATTTATGTTTTCCAGGTTTCCCTAACTCTGGAAGGTTTTATACCACTCATTTATTGAAAAATGCTGTTCAATGTAAAAAAACTGTAATATGACATTGTAGCACGAACTGTTTCATTTGGAGTAGCAACATAAGAAACATCTTGCTGAGACAGATACTTGCAGCTTGTTTTCTGTTACCAACAGAGCAATAGAAGATGCTGGCCACTGTTTGCTTTTCATTTCCCTTGCATTCCCTCAGTGTCTGTGACTTGTTTATGAGGCATGTTACAGAGTGCATTCAAAACTAGTAGCCAGTTATGATTTTTTGTTCCACCAATTTGCCTAATCTGTTTCTAAACCTGCAGGGGCTGTTTTCTAAACTTTCTGTGGCAGAAATTTCCAGAAAGAAAGAAGTACTTCATCATACCCGTTTTAAACCAGTTTCTTGCTTGTTTCATTAAGTGGTCCCTAGTTTTTGCTTTATTGGATGTATCATTCAGGTTATCTTTTGCCTTTGTGATTTTGTACACTGTGAAATGTTGAGAAGGGAAATGAGAAAGCACTGAATGCAATCAGAAACTTATAATCAATATCTAAAATCAATATTCAAATTATTTAAACTGCTTCAAATTGTCAAATCATTTAAAGCCCATACTGCTGTATAGGCTAGAGTAATAGTAATGAGGTTTTCAGTACTGGGTTGATATTATTGAGTGTTCTATTTGAAAAGAAACACAGCTAACCAATATGAAGCACTGAAGGAGTATCTAAGGCAAAATGCAACACAGCAGCAAGAAGCTGTTTTGAGGACAAACATAAAATCATCTTTTAGCCATTTTTCCTGACTGAGATGTATCTGCTTCTTTGTATTTGATAGAGCTTCACAGACTTTTCGCTAAATTACTTAAACACATATGAACCTACTTACACTTCTGGTCTCCACAGCACTTGATAGTAATGAGATCCACAACTTAATTTTACTCTGTGTTGAAATGTGCTTCCTTTTGCCTGCTAATTTCATTGGGTGTTCCTCTTTCTTGGACTCCTAAAGAGAGTGAATAATTGTTCCCTAATCAATTTCTTCACAATGCTGTGCAACTCTACCGCGTCTATTCCCCGCTGTTTTGCAGCCTGAGGAATCCTAGTTTATGAAGTTTTTCTTCATATAAAAACTGTTCCATGTCTTTGATCATCCTTGTCATCTTTCTTTGTACTTTTGAAGACTGTACCTTTCTGAGACAGGATGATTAGAGGAGCATGAAGCACTCAAGATGTGCATGCACCATGGATTTATACAACAGTGTAATTGAATATTGTGCGGCTTCTAAATTCTTTTGTTAATAATACTTTACATTCTTCCTCTCTTTTTCACTGCTATTGATATTTTTATAAAGCAGCTCATAGTAATGTAAGATGTCTGTACTAGGTAGAATCAGGTAATTTACCTCACAGGGTGGGTGTAACTTTTGTATCTTTTTGACTATGTGCATTGGTTTTAATCTATTGAAACTATTAACTTGCTGCCTTACTGAATAATCATTCATATAAAACAAATTTCTGCAATTATTTTTCTAATCTCAATTGTTTTGACTCACTAGCAAAATTTTCCATTTCACTATTTAGCTCTTCTGTGTTATGCCATGTTTGCATGGCAGAGCCTCCAAAAAAACAAAATAATGTACCGTCACTGGTAACATATATTGAAAACTTCTTACCTCAATTCCTTATAGTAAGATAAACTCCATTTAAACGTCTTTCATGCAGCAATGGGAAAAATAATGAAAAGGGATGAATAAATATTTGAAATATTTGTACGACATAATAAAATTAAAGTTCAGTAATATAAGAGTTAACAGACTAGTAAAAAGGTGATCTAAAATACTTACGTGCAACAGAGGATGAGAAGACATTCCATTCACTTAAAAGAATTAACTAAAAGAGAAAAGAATAATTTACCTCTTACACACACTATGAGTTTGATTTAAAAAAAATTATTACATTTTGAATTGCACTGGCCTCAAGTAGAGGGTCAGAAAAGTTGTAGTGCGCATGATTTCAAAGGTCCCTTGGGAGGACTCTAATCCATTCCTTTGCTCAAAGGGGAATCAAATTAGTTCAGCCCAGGTTTCCCACAGCTTTGCTCGTGCCTTGGAAACCTCCAAAAAAAGAGATGTCAGGATTGCCTGGAAATCAGCTCAAATATTAAATATTTTCAAAGCATTTTTTTCTTATATCCTATCTGAACCACTTGTATTTTAACTTACACCTGTTGCCTCCCATTCTCCTGTCATATACCACTTCAAAAAGCCTGTCTGTATTCTCAAAGACTTCCCTGTAGGTTCCAGAGGGCTGCTCTTAATTCACCCCAAAGTTGTCTTTTCTCCAGGCTGAACAAACCTAGCTTCCTCAGCGTCTTCTAATAGGGCAAGAGGTTTAGTGACTGTCTGGTTTGGTGGCTCCCTGTTGGAATAGGTCAAGTTGACACTTTCCCTCATTTTATGGATCTTTTAATACCTCAGAGATTTTAGTTTGGTTATCTAATAAATATTGAAATGAATCTAAGATTTATGTAGGAATAAAATTCCATGTGACTTACAGAAATGTTAGTTAAGCATTTCAGAAATACTGTGACTATTAATAGCAATTTCTAAAAGAAGGAAACAAAGTTTTAGGAAATTCTTCTGTGAAGATAATATGAGAGCTGTCACAAGTCTCCTTAAAGGAATACTTTTCTGCATTTGTTAGTGTAATAAATTTTCACTGAATTTGCTAACGTGAAGAAGCTTAACACCTTTAAAATGCTATACATATGGGAAGCATTTGTTATGCAAGTATACACATATATATATATGTGCAAGTGCATATGGCATCATTGGATATAGAGTTCTGACCAATTACTTTGAAATAGTGCATGAAATCAAGCTCGTTCACAATGTGCACAGCAAATTCAGAAAAACAATATATTTTCAAATTTTTACAGGACATATAATTCAAAGGGTTAATTTTTCTTTCTTGCACAAACACTATTCCCAAGGATTTCTCATTTATGAAAAATAAGATGTTTCAGATTTTATTTAGTCAAATATGACTGTAGCCTGTCAGTAATTGTGGTCATAGTATAATTTTCTGAAGCATAAGCTCCACTTTAATGTAATTTTCATGAAACCATCCTTCAGAATGTGTGTAGCTTTCAGGTCAGTAAAATACAGATTTCAAAAGACCTTATTCTCTAAGGAAAAAACTTCTGTTTGTATTTCTATTTGAAAGCATGCACACAAGTAGTCATCAGGCCTACAGCTTCCTTAGATATATCATTAATTCATGTAGGCTTGGGAACTGCAGTTAGGGCCTGATTTAAATTTATAGTGTTCAACAAAGAGTTTGTTCTGTTTTTTTTTTCAACAGAAAAGTTTAGGGATGAAATCAGGTTGTCTATTATTATATCAAAGTGATGAAATATGTTGAAAGACACCCAGTGTATTTCAGATACTGAAATTAAAGTTTCAGTTATCTACCATCAGTGAAACTCTCTGGAACATGAAAAACTGTTGAATTGGCACTTTCTGAAAGCTTTCCTTTATGAAGCATTTGCTTATTTATTCTCATTTGTAACTTTGAGTCATCACTGTTTCTTTTGTAGGTGGAAGCAATGACAACACAGAAACAGCTTTGAGAGACTATTCTCTGGTTCAGTGAACTGAAAATTACACAACCTCTCCTGAGATTCTGTTTAAATTCCTGAAGCAGTTATACAAAGTATGCAAAGATATTTGCATTAAAATAAGTCAGAGAAAAAAAGAAATCTAGCTTACCTTACCCATTTAGGTTTTCCTATGGATGTTAATGACACTACCTAACATGAAAAAGATAGGAAAACAAATTTTTATTATATAAAATTTATAGTCAGCAACACATAGCATACTTTCAATCCACGAAAGAATTATTTTTATTTCTTTTTAACAGGGTCATATTTAAATCTATTGTTCTGCAGTAATTTCTGCAACGGTCTTTATTTTCTGTGGATCAATATTAGATTTTGTAGTACTTTTCCATGTTGAGGAGGTGACCTAGAATGTAAGTTTTCGAAGAGGTTTTCAGAGAAAAGAGGAGGAGGAAGCATGGGCTTCCAAATATTTATGACTGTTTCCTCAGCAGTTTTTCAATGCTTTCTTGTCCTTTTGATATATTGGCTAATCTCCAAGTAAATGTGAAAATGCATGTGCTAAAAATAAAAGGTAAATCCTCTGTTTCATGCTGACTATTCCTCCTTGTAAAGAGAGAGGGAAAAGGTGACCCAAACGCTGGCTAAATGCTGTTTCCACCTGAACTACATGGATTAGGAATGAGCTTGCTTCACCATACACACACTTTTTTGGGTTTCTAAAGAGATAATGTGACATAGATTTTCTTAAAATGCCATTTCTGTGGGAGAAAAACTAACTCCCCATATTTTTCAGGACTTCTAAGAATTAAAATAAGAAATGTTCAATTCAATATGGAATATGAATTGAACATATTTGGAATTCAAGCAGCTTCCCAGTAACACCTATATTGTCCCTGAATTCTAGAAATATCCTTTCTTGCAAAGATTCAGACAAGAATTCATACAAAAACCCATAGATGACCACTGTATGTTATTATCCCTGTTTTTCTTATGTAGACAAGAAATATGAATCAAAATATCTTCTGGCCCTAATGTCCTAAAATTAATTTCACAAAAAAACAATAAAGCATGTACAATTCCCCAATATAAAGAAGCTAATGGTGATCTCGAATGGAGAGAAATAAAAATATTAATAGAACTGTGATAATTTTCTACAAATGCGCTATGATGAAACAGAGCATGTTAATCTAATCTAAAAATATGAATACCAATGCCTCTGGCTCTAAAGAAAAATAATATTTTAATTATATAACATGATTTTTTTACTATAGTCTTGAATATAACAGTAATTTGCAGTATTTTTTTGATTAGCATATACAATTAATCTGGAAAAATTATCACTTTTTTCTTATATGAGGCTGTTAAAGGGATTTATTTTATTATTATTAGTTTTTTATGGTGCCTTAAAACACTATATATTAAAAACTGAGCCTCTATGTATTAAAAGTAGTCACCATTTTTCAGCAGCCGTGCTGGGGGTGTTTGTTGATGAGAAACTGAATACGAGCTGGCAGTTTGCACTTGCAGCCCAATCGTATACTGGGCTGCATCAAAAGGAGTGTGACCAGCAGGTTAAAGGAGGTGATCCTGCCTCTCTACTCTGCTCTAGTGAGACCTCACTTGGAGTATTGTGTGCAGTTCTGGTGTCCTCAACATAAAAAGGACATGGAACTGTTGGAACAAGTTCAGAGGAGGGCCACGAGGATGATCAGGGGACTGGAGCACCTCCCATTTGAAGACAGGCTGAGAAAGTTGAGGCTGTTCATGTGGGAATCGCCGGGAGACGAGCTCATCAGATGATGACCAACAAGTCTCGTTTATTGCTAAGCAGATCGATACTTATATACCTTGCTTGCATGTTTATAGTTTGGTTACAGAGAGATCATTGGCTCATAGCTTCTACATGTTACAAGATCATTGGTTTATAGCTTCTACATTTTTGCAGCTACACCGTGCACCCCCCCACCATCCTCCTTCTCATGCACTTATCACTTAGTGGCCTTGGCTGTGATTGGTCATAGTATGTTGCTGTTTGCCGGTGTCCTTCATTTCCTCATTATCTGGCGTGAGAGGTTTGCACCATGTTCTACACAGATGTCTTGTTTCAGCTCGGTGATGGGAGCGTGACCTTTTGACCTTTTTCGACAAGCCAATCCTCCACATGTTCATCCTGGAGAAGAGAAGGCTGTGTGGAGACCTCATAGCAGCCTTCCAGTATCTGAAAGTGGCCTATAAGGATAATGGAGTAGGACTTTTCATCAGAGACTGTAATGATAGGACAAGGGGTAATCGGTTCAAACCTAAACAGGGGAAGTTCAGGTTAGGTATAAGGAAGATGTTCTTTAATGTGAGTTTGGTGAGGCACTGGAACAGATTGACCAATGTGGTACAAGCTCTATTCCTGGCAGTGTTCAAGGCCAGGTTGGATGGAGTCTTGAGTGACATGGCCTACAGTGAGGTGTCCCTGCGCATAGCACGGTTTGGAATTAGATGATCCTTTCTTACCCTAACCATTTTATGATTCTTTAAAAAGTAATGTAAAATATGTAAAAAAAGATATTCCTATAATTGCTATTTTGCCACAGATTAAGTCGATGACCATGTATGTTAGTTGAACCACTGTCACAAGTAGTCTATTCACACATGCCTGCCTGGACAGAAACCTTATCTTCCCCTGCAGACCCTGTTCATTCAGTGGTTGTGTTTTGTGAATTGTTTAAAATATAAACCATCTGGGACACTCTTTATGAATACCCTTTTTTATTTTTTTCCTGTATTCAATACAGTGGGATTCTAATACCTGACAGAAAACATGCAGTGGATACAATTTTTGCTTTGTTTGTGCCTTATCCTATCTGCTTTGGGTTTTTTTGTGTGGGTTTTTTTCTTTTTCTTTTTTTGGTGGATTTTAAAAGTTTATTTAAAGATCTGGTGCTGGTATTCATCAAATCACTTCCTTTACTACAATGTGGTAATTTTTTTAAGGTTTCTCCTGACTGCGCAAAACATATAGGTATTTATGATGAGTAATTCATCTTGTCTGACCTTTAAATTAAAACAGGCCCCTGAATATTACCCTGTTACGTCACACTGAGACTAATAAATTGTGTTGAATTTCAGGCTACATGTTACACAATTATATAGAAACTTCAAGTGACAGAAAATGCAGTACCCCTCTTAGTAAAGTTTTCCAGAAATAAAATAGAGTCAGTGTGAAAGAATTCTGCCAGGTTTCTTATTTGAATGTTTTTGGCTTTTATACCGAGTATATTTCCCACATGTTTACACATCATAACGGAATGAATTCTCAGCCTTCCTTTAATAAACCAAAATAGAAATATGAAGGTATTTTGTACTTATGCTATATTTTCCCCATGTTTTCTTCATTTTTGGGAGTTTTTTCTCTTCATCTTGAATACTTCTCCCATGTACTTTAGTTCACTGCATTGCTAAGCTATGCTAAATTCTGAGTTTCATTCATTTATACATGTATTTCCATTTAAATTTCTTTCTATATTTTTCAAGTATATGTCTGAGTTTTTTCTGTAATATTATTTTTCTTTGCACCTTTAATGAGGATTGAGCATTCAGAAATTACTTGAGTAAAGCTATGCATCTTACTTAAGTGACATATTTGTAGGAATATCTGCCTAGTTCATTTGTGGCTCAGCCGCTGAAGAATGTTTATGCTTTTGAGCATTTTCTTCAATATTTTATGTCTCTTAATCCAGGGCCAACTGTTTTCAGGGAAAACTTCATATTATTTCCACATCACTGATCAATTTTATCTTCTTTTTACAAACTTTTTCCCCCTTTCTATTGTCTTTCTTATGCTTCTTATAGTTGAGAACAGCGTTGTTATTGAGAAAATACTAATACACAGATTAGTTTTGTTTTAAATGTGCTATTTTCTTGCCCCAGTGTAGTCAATTAAAATTGGCCAGATTTGATTTTCTTTCTGTGGCTTCATGTTGATTTCATCCACAGTCTTGACTACAATCCCTTAAAGAGCTGCAGTATTTATTGCTCAGTGATTTCCTCTTTTCTCTGGACAGTTCCTAGTAGGAAAGAACATTATTTATACAATATTTTTTAATAACACATTTGGCAAACTGGGTATTTCAGTAATATTTCAAAAGCTCTTAAGTGGACTAAAGAAGAACAGAAGATAAAGTAAAAAGTAAAGTGAGGGGTCTCGGTGAAGCAATAGACACAAATTCTGCTTATTATTTAGACTAATTTTTCCTATATCAATATAATTGTCTTTAAAATGTGGGGAGTTTATGGTTCCTTTGTATGGGTAGGGTTATAAAACAAGGATTTAACCTAAATGAGAGCGCAGACCAAAGGAAAATGTGTTTGAATATTTCCTCATTGAAAACAATGACAAATATCAAAAAGTAAGATCAAGAGCAATTAACAGTTGACAAAACCAACATGAAGATGCTCTCTTAAATTCTTTTTTTTTTACTTTGACCCAAAATTCAGAGTCAGATATAATTCTTAAAAAAAAAACCCAGTATTTTCTGTTCTTAGCAAACTGAATAATTATTATAATAATAAAAAGTGGATAGTGTAAAGGCTATTTAAATAAAAATTAAAGGTTTGCTTTTACATAAAACTGAACAAAAAATAAATCTGAAAATATAAGAAAACATAATATTTTGCATTTAATTATTTAAAGACTTTGGAAATGTATAATCCCTTTACATTTATAAAGAAATTAATCATAACTTTGAGACACCATTTAATACGTATACGGGGTTTTTTTTTGAGAACTAAAACAATTTGTCAAAATATTTCTGAAATAACAGAACGTGTTATTTAATTTTTAGTGCACAGATGGGTTAATAGTCAGGTACTGAACTATGAAGCAAAACACTCAGGTTTGAATTCCTACAAGTCAAAGAAAACAAGAAGAGGAGGAGAAGCAAAGAAAAAGGAATATAAAAAAAGGCAGGTAAAAAAAAAAGTAAGGAAAATATAAATAATGTCTGAAAGAGACAGTTTAGTGGAGAAAAAGCAGGAGGAAATAAAATGGCTGAAAAATCCAGAGCATAGGTTTTTGTTTCCACACAATGGAGCCTAAAGAGAGTTGAATGAGTCTTATTTCAATAACACACACACAAAAAGCCTCACTGTAAACAATCCAATTACATATTCTTCTTTAGAAGAAAAACATCCTTGAAGCCACTTTCAGTGATACAAATGACAGAGAATACCTGCCTATAACAATAGCATCATTGTGATAAAATACATGTAAGACTGTTTTCATTTTTTTCAGAACATTTATTCACATTTTGAACATGTTGTCTAGAATTTACCAAAATAAAGATATGAAATTGAAGGCAACTGGAAAGCTCCAAGATGGATAAGGTAGCTATATTTCCTCATTTTTATGTACTGGGATCAAGATTTTTGAAATAAGATTTTTTTCCCAGACCCATATCTTTTGCAGTCAATCAGAGTTGATTGTCAGAGTAAAGGAACAGAAATAGCTGTGATATCATCACATGCACCTTTTCACTGTTTACTTTCTTTTTTTACAGTCGCCTGTAATTATGTAATTGGAAGCAATGTGAAACACAAAGTCCTTTCAGATACTTTAGAAATTAACTAATATATATTCTAAATTAAACAGTGAACTCAGCTATGGTCAGATCTTAATTTGATAACAGCAGTGAAAGTTTTGAGAGAAATTTTCATTTAAGAAGGTCACACAAAATCAGAAAAGAAGTATCAGTCTTTTCAGACTAACTTATTTTGCAAAACCCACACTGACAGTTTCTGTGCCCTGGATTCAAATATTTAAAAGCTTATTTTAGAATCTAATTTTGAGTTTGAGATTTCTGAGTGCAGCCGAGTCTCATCCTCTTGTCCATGACATTTCTACAGGAAAAAAAGGTAGTGTCAGTTAAGCTGGCCCAATTAAAACAAAAATAGATGAAACTTTTTTCACTATGGATTTGTAAGTAATGGCCCCAGCCTATGACTGACTGCTTTGGAAAGAGCTGATCCACAGCTATCCCTCCAGTTATGAATATTTGAGATAGGTAGGAAATGGAAGACTTATTATATTAGGTAGCTCTGGCAACTTTAAGCACTACTGTAACCTTTGTTAGTGGAAAATATGCTGGGATGTGTGTAAGACAAGTTTCTGCCAATTTTGGTCTACTAACCTCTTTTGCCTTTAAAATTCAGGTTTTTTTTCAACGGTAGAAAGCATTATTTACATCATATTATATATTTATACCCTGCTTTCTATATGATAGACAAGATATATTTTTACCTTGAAGAGCAGATAAGTGGCAGGAAAGAAGTGACAACGAATGAATGACAAAAATGTTCAGGGAAGAAACAGCCAAGGAGTTCCAGATGATGACAGAAATGAGAAAGAATATGCTGAACATGTATCCTGTGAAAAATTAATATTGCCGAGCAGCTAATACGAAAGATAAAACCCCATGAAATGCTGCTGCAGTTTTAAGTTTTGTTCATTAAATCAATTACTAATTACAGAGGTTGAAATAAGCTAAGAGTAATATACATTATAAAGCGCATATAGTCTTCACTATTGATTAGTTTAAGTTTAGAGTCAAGATCTCAAGATACTGAAGTGATAGAAAAATCATTATTCACGCAAGTTTTATTTAGCTTAGATAAGCACATGCATTTTTTTTTCCATTTTGATCCCAGATTCTACTAAAAAACTTGATTTAAACTAGACAACTCTCTTCCTAATTACGAAACAGTACGGAGACTAAAATGGCCATGACTTTATGCAAACATGCTCCTAACAACTACCATAGCACACTCATGTATATGTTCATGGTACTATGTTTCACACAGGAACATTTGTGAGATCATGCACTAGTTAATTAGCATCATGAAGTTAATTTTAGTTGGATGAATATTTAGCAGGAAGGTGAGATAAGGAGTGTGATTAATGTAGGATAATCTCACAGTCTCATAGTTTCAATCCTTCTTGAGTCTTACTTACCTCATGATTATTAAATAGCTTATTTAGTTGTGCCTTATTCTTCCCTAAGAGTTTTATTAAAAAAAAAAAAAAAAAAAAGGTATGTCAAGCTGTTGGAAAAAGATGAGATTAGCAGTTTGAAATACTGAACAGCACTGCTGAACCATGTGCTCCATGCAAATTAATCTGTCCCCTAGCAATAATCTAGCAGCCAATCAGAATTGTCCCTTAATCCAAATAGCTTTATAAGACACTTTAAATCATAGAAGTTCAGGTGCCTTACACTATTTAAATAAAAAATTACAAGGAAATTTAATCTTAAGATTATTAAGTACTTATGGCAGTGGCTAAAGAGTATCACCTAGCAACAACATGGCTCACACAGTAAATCTAATAAACTGCAGCTCATCCTTTCTGTCATCAATGATCAAATAATCAAGACAGGAAAAGCACAAGTAGTAATGACATTGAGAGAATCCAGTGATAAAATACAGAAATCTTTTAGGAGACAAAGTATATTTAGGCAACAGAGCATTGTCTGCACAATAATTAGAATGAAGCAAAGCTGTACTTCAGCCACAGTGAGCTGAGTGGAAAGAAAATATTGAAGTGATGGGGGAGGAAAACCAGAGGAAGAAGAAAATGATTAAACATGGCAGAGATAGGTATTTGGGAAAAGTAAATACAATAAGACACTGTCAAGTCATCTTTCCTGGGCAGACTTCTAAAGAAGGGCAGAGAGATTAAAATTTTATCAGATAGTTTAAGAGATTATGGTAGTTGTACCTTAAAACATAAAAGCTACTTTGCAGGGCTTCATGCAATTCAGCAGGATTCTGTTGGGTCAGAATTGATATCAGCAGTGTGCTGAGGATAACTTTGAAGTAGAAAGAAGGAAAGTTCAGCCCAAGATTTACAATAAGTAAATAAATAAAAACCTTGCACCAGGGTTTGCAGCAGATAAAAAATGCATTAGAAACATATGTAATTGCAGTTAAGCACTTCTCATATTTTGGAAAGGTAGTATTTACTCAAGCTTACACTGTACAGAGACTTCTCTGCTTTTTTCCTTCTGAGTCTGCGGTGCTTAATTCTGCATGCAGGTTCACTAAAAACAGGGGAACCTTCCGGTCTGAGAGCATTTCATATTCCACACTAATAATATCTATAGGAGCTCAATTGATCAAATAATGGTAAAAGCACATATTAGTAATCACAGAAACTGTATATGCTTCATAACTATCCAAAGCACTGAATTTCCTCTTTGCTGTATTAAGCACAAACCAGTCAAATGGCAAACAGTAATAACTTGAATCATTGGTCCCCTGACATAATGCTTCTGAAACTCCTGTAGCTTGTCCTAAAAGACTCTCTGCTACAGATAGTGCTCCATGTCAGTGTCAATGCCATTGTCTGAGCTATCTGGAGGGTCCAGAGGTCACTGGAGAGCCTTGTGGAGAATACTTCTCTCCCTGTAATCATGGAAGAAGTGGATGCAAAAAAAAAAAAAAAAAAAAAAGAAAAAGAAGGCATCCCTAGATAGGCGGGAAATGAGAAAGGACTCTTTAATCACACTCCCCTCAGCACAGCGTGATGTAATTATTTAAAAGTCCATTTATTTTAACTAATTTATCAGTCAGAAACAGTGAAGGCACAACAGTTTTCACATTCCCCCAGTGAAATTATATTATATAACATAACACATTATACAGGGAAAAGTTAATTCATGTTAGAAGTAAAATAACAGCTGTTCATCATGAACTACATTCCTCCTTAAAGCAGAGACTTAGCCTAAATCCATTCTTTGCAATAGCAGGAACTGTAAACAATTTTTTTTTGTGTAGGATAAAAGAGCATTCAAATATTATTTAGTACTTAGGTCTTGGTATATGTATTTATATATAATGGCTATATATAAATGCTTAATATCATTTGTCAGTATGAAAAGTCTCTGGTCTCCAGATCCAACCTTAAAAGAGTATAAGTTTCCTACAGGCATTGTAATATCTGCCACCCATGCAGATACCTTGATTACCAAACAAATACGTGGATGAATGAGTTAAGCCTCAGTTTCAGCAGACATAAAATTAATATTTAATCCCCAAAACAGATACCAAGAATTTTTCAGAAGATAACTTACCATTCAGAAATGGAACATAGTATTACATAGAGCCAGAAGTTATCTTCATTAAAAATAAAAACTCATGTTGCCCTGTACAGTAGGAAACTTCTCAGCAGGAAGGCGTTTCACTGAAAGAATTAGGTAACTTAGAGAATTTTGCATACCTACAGTGATACCTGAGAAACCTGAATCTGAGTGATTCAGTCTTCCCTATCATACTCTTAGTTGCTGCATAGACACATTAGGAACTTCAGTCTTTTATTGCAAATATCTGTAGGCTTTTATAGCTCTTCTTCTGTGCAGGCCCAGAACTGCTTTACTCTGTTTAGCTCATTATCTCACTTTCATAAAAATGCAGAAAGAAAAGTTTTTCTGCAAAGGCAGCCAGTGCATACCAACAGGATCTGGACTCACCACAAAATGTTTCCAAAGCTACTTAAGGATGAAGAGTCATAATTTGCAGAAGATAGGTTTATGAGGTACAGATGATCAAGAAGTAAGAAAAATTAAATCCCCTTCTCACCTGGAGTGGGGTAAAACACATAATTCTGATTTATGTGAGAATTTTTGGTAGACTCTAGAATGATTATTCAGAGAGAAAAAGCATACATAACTTCTGAAGCTGGCATAAGATACTGAAAGTTAGGCTTTTGTCATGGGTCAAAGTCTATGGTACAAATAAAACAAAGGAATAGCAAATCAGGTCTCAGAATAACTGTGTCATTCTTTTTGTGCCATATGAGTCCAGGCAGAAGGTAATTAAGCTTAGAACACCGTATGTCTGGGAGAGCACATTGCCATCTTCTGTTACCTTTAGAAGAGAAAGCTTTCAGTACAAAATGAGGTTTTGTTCAAATATGCAATGGTAGCAACCGTGTAAGGGTTACACAAATGCTATATAAATAGGGCACGGCAGACAACTCAGGCATATCAGTATATAAAATATATTTTTGAACATATCTTACTAATTCAGCATCCATTTTTGTGATATTATGTAAGGCAGTAATAGATGCTGTTTTGCCTCTTCTCTCCCCGCTTCCTTTTCCTGCTAATTAGTACAGTGAAGTTTGTAGTGAATATGAGAAAATCAAAGACAGAGGTAGAAGCATGTAAAATCTTATATAAAATATAAACCTAGTTGCTGATACTAATCTGAATCAACTGTGTAGCTTCTTTTGTGTGAATGTTTGAACAATAGCTATTTATACGACCTAAAGTTAATCACAGAATCACAGAATCACAGAATCCCAAGGGTTGGAAGGGACCTAAAAAGATCATCTAGTCCAACCCCCCTGCAAGAGCAGGGTAACCTACAGTACATCACACAGGAACTTGTCCAGGCGGGCCTTGAATATCTCCAGTGTAGGAGACTCCACAACCCCCCTGGGCAACCTGTTCCAGTGCTCTGTCACTCTTACAGTAAAGAAGTTCTTCCTGATGTTAACGTGGAACTTCCTATGTTCCAGTTTACACCCATTGCCCCTTGTCCTATCACCGGATATCACTGAAAAAAGCCTAGCTCCATCATCCTGACACCTACCCTTTACATATTTGTAAACATTGATGAGGTCACCCCTCGGTCTCCTCTTCTCCAAGCTAAAGAGACCCAGCTCCCTCAGCCTCTCCTCATAAGGGAGATGTTCCACTCCCTTAATCATCTTTGTGGCTCTGCGCTGGACTCCTTCAAGCAATTCCCTGTCCTTCTTGAACAGAGGGGCCCAGAACTGGACGCAATATTCCAGATGCGGCCTCACCAAGGCTGAGTAGAGGGGGAGGAGAACCGCTCTTGACCTACTAACCACTCCCTTTCTAATGCACCCTAAGATGCCATTTGCCTTCTTGGCCACAAGAGCACATTGCTGGCTCATGGTCATCCTCCTATCCACCAGGACCCCCAGGTCCCTTTCCCCTTCACTACTTTCCAGCAGGTCAACCCCCAACCTGTACTGGTACATGGGGTTGTTCTTCCCCAGATGCAAGACTCTACACTTGCCCGTGTTAAATTTCATCAAGTTTCTCCCCGCCCAACTCTCCAGCCTGTCCAGGTCTCGCTGAATGGCAGCACAGTCCTCTGGTGTGTCAGCCACTCCTCCCAGTTTTGTGTCATCAGCAAACTTGCTGAGGGTGCACTCAGTTCCCTCATCCAGGTCATTGATGAAAATATTAAACAGCACCGGTCCCAGCACCGACCCCTGGGGAACTCCACTAGTCACAGACCTCCAGCTAGATTCTGCACCATTGACCACAACTCTCTGCCTTCTTCCTTTCAACCAGTTCTCGATCCACCTCACTACTTGATCGTCAAGCCCACACTTCCTTAGCTTATCTATGAGGATGCTGTGGGAGACAGTATCAAATGCCTTACTGAAATCAAGAAAAACTACATCTACCGCTCTACCATCATCCCTCCACCTAGTCACTTCCTCATAGAAGGCTATAAGGTTGGTCATACATGACTTCCCCCCATAAAACCATGTTGGCTGTTCTTAATGACCCCCTCATCCTTGATATGCCTAGTGATGGAGTCAAGAATAAGTTGTTCCATCATCTTTCCAGGGATGGAGGTAAGGCTGACCGGTCTATAATTACCCGGGTCCTCCTTCTTGCCCTTCTTATAGATAGGACAGAAGTGTATGAAATATCTGGGTCTTGGACATTAAAGATTTTCTGAGTGTCGTGGTTTAAACCCAGCCACACAGCCCGTCCACTCACTCCCACCCCCCTCCAGCTTGCCCTCCCACTACTCCCGGAGGGAGGAAGAGAAGAATCGAAAAGAATTCAACTCCCAGGGGTTGAGATAAGAACAGTTTAGTAAACTAAGGTATAACACAAATCACTGCTGCTACCACCAATAATAACAATGATAAAGGAAATAACAAGGGGAAAGAATACAACACCTCAGTACCAGCCGACCGATGACTTGCCCAACCCCACGCGACCGAGCACCGACCGATACCTTGTCCAACCCTGCAGTACCCTAGCCCTTCTGGATAACTCCCTGTTACATCCTGGGCATGACACGCTGTGGTATGGAATACCTCTTTGGTCAGTGTGGGTCAGGTGCCCTGTTTCTGCTTCCTCCCGGCTTTCCCTCCTCCCTGGCAGAGCATGGGGCTCAGAAAGTCCTTGGTCAGACCAAACATTTGTGTTATCAGCTCTGTTCCCAGGCCGAAAGTCAAAACACAGTGCTGCACCAGCTACTAAGAAGGAGAAAAATAACTGCTACTGCTAAACCAGGACATGAGAAAACTAGAAAGCACCATAAAACTTAAGAAGCTGATATGGAGGAAAAAGACAACTGTATATATTATGTGTAGTTTACACAAATGTCCACTTTACATCAATCAAAAAGGAGTCTGTGCTGCCTATTTTTGAATATCTACTAAGCTGCATTTTAAAAGTCTTTCAATTAAGCTCATTAATATTACATTTCAATACTATACTTGATAAAACTAACTCAGGATAAGAAAAGCTCAGTAATGACTATCCAAATAATAGTAATATTTTTCCAATCTGGCTGTTGCATTTTGGGAAAAATGCCTCCCACCCTCATCAAAATCAACTGAATTAAGTCAAGTTTCAAGGTCACAACTGATTTTTACTTGGGATGTATATTTTTCTTTGCTTTTGAATATTCACTCTGGTTTCCTCTCCTACTCCTTCTCCTTCTTTATCTTCCATTATTTCTAACAGGACACTTTGTTGTGTTCAGCTTAGCATAATAACATTGATTTTTACCTTAGAATTTATTACACTGTAGTCCCTGTGTTATAAGTTATTTAAAATATTCTCGGATTATAATAGGGAACCTCATAAATGTTGATGATTATGAGATTTAGAAAACACAACGGAAGCAAATCACACTTCAAAACTAACACTGGTCTTTAACATCACCTTTTGGTTTATTCTCCAAAGATTGATGTCAAAAGTCCCTACATTTAGGATGGTCTTTTCATAATGTCAGTGTGCCAAACTGGCTAATCAATATCCAGACTAGACACTTACCCAGACTGACCAAGTTTGTAGAAATTAGGTGCTTAAAGTTATAATAAGATGGATAGGGAACCACTAAAAAAGTAAATAAAAATTGAAAAGGACAGAGCACTGCTTAAATTATTCTTCCTCTTCAATACTTGAATCCTGTATGTTTTGTGAAAAGACTGAACCTGCATCTCCCAAAGGAATATGTTAAGACATAAATTGAGACATGCTCGCTCCTGAATTTATTACATCTTAGGTTTTAGAGTTGAACATATTGAAAAACTGGACATATTTGTTTGAACCCTCTCAGATGCAGAGGCTGAAATTACATCTTTTAGACTCTACAGAAATATTCTGAAGCTTAAATACTGCATGGAAACAGGAATCATAATACATTTAGAAGCCCTGTGCTGCGATATTCTCAGAGCACTTTTATCAGATCAGAATCTGTCAGTAGAGGACAGGCACAAAAATGTCTTTTCTATATCTTCTGATGATCTTCAGGGCAAATTGGATCCAAAATAACAGGAAGTATATATGGGAGGGGGTGGGGGGGGGGCGGGGGAGGTGGTGATGGAGAATTTTAGAGGCTTAAGAACCTTCAATATCAGAAGCTAGAGCCACTGCAGTGTTTAGGTGCTTCTGAGGTCAGCTGACATATGAAGGATATGAGTCAATTCTGCATTCAGATATCTAATACTATTGAGGTAACATTACAAATGAGTAAGGTACTTGATGGATTTGGATTAATTAGGAATATAGAATAAGTACCCCAAAAACGTGCAGCTGCTATAGAGATTTCCTGAAAGTTCTCTATAATTTTTCATTGCTTCAAAGGAAAAATAAAAGTTTATCTGTACTTCAGGCTTTCTGTTTATGTTAAACTTAAATTTTAGGAATGCAAGGGTAGTAAAGAGCATGGAGGAATTCAGAATTTACCTTCCTATGAAGTAGGATCTGATATAACTACAGGTAGCTACAATTTAAGTCTAGAAATTCAGAGCAAGCATTCACATATTCTAAAGACTATGAAAAACTGCATTTTTTTTGAATTCTAGGAACTAAATTCTTCCCCAAATCATAAAATCATAGAATGGTTTGGGTTTTTTGGGGCAATCCCAGGCACAGCTACAGGTTGGGTGGAAAGGTGATACAGAGCATTCCTGCAGAGAAGGACTTGGAGGTGTTAGTTGAAGAGAAATTGAAAATGATCCGGCTTCAGTGTGCATTTGCAGCCCAGAAACCAACCGTATCCTGGGTTTCATCAAAAGGAGCGTGACTATCAGTTCGAAGGAGGTGATCCTGCCCCTCTACTGTGCTCTTGTGAGACCTCACCTGGAGTATTGTGTGCAGTTCTGGTGTTCTCAACATAAAAAGGACATGGAACTGTTGGAACAAGTCCAGAGGAGGGCCATGAGGATGATCAGGAGACTGGAGCACCTCCCGTATGAAGACAGGCTGAGGAAGTTGGGGCTGTTCAGCCTGGAGAAGAGAAGGCTGCGTGGAGACCTCATAGAAGCTTTCCAATATCTGAAAGTGCTTAGAAGGATGCTGGAGAGGGACTCTTCATCAGCAACTGTAGCAAGAGGACAAGGGGTAATGGGGTCAAACTTAAACAGGGAAATGTTAGGCTGGATACAAGGAGGAAGTTCTTTACTGTTAGGGTGTTGAGGCGCTGGAATGGGTTGCCCAAAGAAGTGGTAAATTCTCTATCCCTGGCAGTGTTCAAGGCCGGGTTGGACAGAGCCTTGGGTGATATCGTTTAGTGTGAGGTGTCCCTGCTTATGACAAGGAGTTGGAATTAAATGATCTTGAGGTCCTTTCAAACCCTAACTGTTCCATGATTCTATAATTTTATCTAGTTCTAACCCTCCTGCCATAGGCAGAGACACACTCCACTAGACCAGGTTGCTCAAAGGCCCATCCAACCAGGTCCTGAACACTTCCAGGGATGCGGCATCCAGGACGTCTTGTGGCAACCTGGGCCAGTATCTCACCACCCTCACAGTAAAGAGCTGCTTCTTTGTATCTAACCTAAATCTACCTGCTTTCAATTTAAAGCCATTACTCTTTGCCCTATCACTTCATGCCCTTTTAAAAAGTCCCTCTCCAGATTTCTTGTAGGTGCCCTTTAAGTATTAGAAGGCTGCTCTAAGGTCTCCCCTGAGCCTTCTCTTCTCTGAGCTGAACAAACCTAGCTCTTTCATCCTGTATTCCTAGCAGAGATCAAGCCCGTCAAGGTCCCTCCAGACGGCATCCCTTCTCTCCAGCATGTCAACCACACTGCACATTGTGTCTTTAGCAAACTTGCTGATGGCGCACTCAACCCCACTGTCCATGTTGTCAGCAAAGATGCTGAATAGCTCCAGTCCCTATACGAATCCCAGAGTAACACCACTCATCACTGAGCTCCACTTGGACTTTGAACTGTTGACTACAATTCTCTGAGTGCAGTCATCCAGCCAATTCCTTATCCACCATGTGTTCCTCAAATCCATGCCTCAGGCCTGGAAATTCTTCAAATCATCAATACAATATCTGTATTTGATTATCTGTGTTCACAGATTTATTGATGTGCTGAAATATAGGGGTTCAAGGATAAAAGAAACTTGTTACAACTACTGAAATAGCTGGATTTTAGCATGAAACTTTTTGAACCGTAGAAAAACTATCTCTGTAAGTATCAAGCTCGTCACAAAACAGTACAATAAGCCACCATCAAGTATCATTCCTTCTTAAAAGGAATACAATCTTAAAAGTAATACAATCAGCTAGGGAATTTGAGAAAAGTTAAACACACTTTGGCTTGTAGTTACAGTGCTAAAGTTTCTTCTATCTGAATTCCCTCATATCCAAATGTACTTTAAATTCTCAATTTTGGAACAAAGATTACATGTACCACTGGAATGATGATGTGCATACCATACCATGGAACAATGATTACTTTCAACTCCATGTAATTTGTAGTTAAAATAATATTTACAGCTATTGTCCCAGTGTCCTGATTTTAGCTGTAACAGTTACTTTTCTTCCTAGTAGCTGGTGCAGTGCTGTGTTTTGGCTTTAGTCTGAGAATAATGCTGATAACATACCGATGTTTTTGTTTTCTGCTAACTTAGCAATGACTTTTCCTGATCAAGGACTTTTCATGCTCTGCCAGTGAGGAGGTGCACTAGAAACTGTGAGGAAGCAGAGACAAGATACCTGACTCAAACTAGCCGAAAGGGTGTTCCATAACACAGCACATCATGCTCGGTGTATAAACTGCGGGGAGTTACCCAGAAGGGACCAATGGCTGCTTGGGTTGGGCTGGGTATTGGTCAGCGGATGGTAAGAAATTGTGTTATGCATCACCGCTGCTTATTGTTAGGGTTTTTTTTTTCTTTCCCCTTTTAGTTTTATATTCTCTCCCGTTGTTATTTCCCTTATCATTATTACTGTTAGCGATAGTAGTAGTATATCTTACTTTGATTTAGTTATTAAGCTGTTCTTATCTTTAGATTCTTTCAATTCTCCTTCCCACTCTGCCTAGGAGAGGGGATGTGCGGGTAAGAGAGCAGCTGAGTGGTGCTCAGTTGCCGGCTGGGTTTAAACCATGTTACCCAGGAGTAGCAAAATATTTTTACCAATCAAGCAATATTCAGGGAGAAGATCAGGGCCTGCCTCACACTAGGCCTATTATGACTGCTGTGAAGTGGGATTTTTTTGGCTTTCAAACCTCTGGCTCCTTCTCAGCCTTAAAGAATAGAACAAGAAGTGTCCTGCCTGCACTGTAAAGAAACACTCACAGAACTCATTCTTTAAATGAGAGCACATTCTCTCATTCTCTCTTCTAGAAAGAATTCTCTGATTTAAAACAACAACCCAGACTATAGTTAATGACAGTCCAAAAATGTGCACAAATTATGTCCCTATTCTTAACTAGTATTTTCATTATTGAGCTTTTTCAGAATTTCGGTTCAGCAGCAATTGGTGTTTTGAAAGAGAAAAAAGAAATTGCACTGAGTTTTGCTAACATCATTAAATTAATATCCACATGTCACACATGCCACTCTTATTTCTGTTATTTCTTCCTTTTCTTGAGTATCTGCTTAAAGCTATAGAATATGTTGGAATTCACTTGGGTAATAACATCAAGAGAAACTACATGATACACAGAATGTGTATCATGATACACAGAATGTGTATCATGCACATTATTCATCAATGGCATAAAATAATTGATTGTTATGATTATTCAGTTACATGTTCATTATTGAAATTTTATTTTTCTGTATATCATGCAGTCGGGTCTGTTGCATGTAACGTTGGACTGCTCAGTGGTATTGCTTCTGTTTATTCCAGTGATCCCTGGGGTTTGCCCCCTGAATAATGCAGAAAATACACAAATCATAGGGACTAAAAAATATACTGCAGTTATCTAGAATTTGTGAAAAAAATTGCAAGCATTATATCTAACATTTTTTGTCTTTCTTTCACTATGCATCTGCTGATCTTTCATTAAAGGATAAAATCCTAGTGAATGTTAATACAAATAAATGCAAGCAAATGCCAACACGTTTTGATATAGCCCAACTGAAAGCTAGTATTTTTCTGTGTAATAAAAACAATAGTAATTAATCTTGTTTGCTGATTCAGATAGTTTAGATTCTCTCTAATAGAAGAGTAATGTTCTTTTGCTGCATTTGCTGGTAATTTATTGCCAGTAATTTACATTATAATTAATCAATATAAGTGCAATACTGTAAGAAAGTACTATTATTCTGTCATGTTAGTTACATGCACTATGACTTTCTGAAGTGTGCTGTGTCAGGCATAATCAGGAGGTGAAGAAAATTAGTCACATGATGGCAGCATTTATACCTCCAAATAAGACTGTCTAATACATCTGGAATGTTTTCTACCTGTCTGCACCAAGGTAGTGAAAAAAGTCCACTGAGGGTTATTGGATAAGAACATTTCCTGTGTTGAATTCCCAGAGGGATTTTTTCTAAACCTCTGAACTACTCTTCTTAATATTAACTACTGTCCTGAACGATTAAGTTCAAAATTCGATGGCTCTCTTTAGTTCACTAGATCAAATGTAATTCCATTACTATTTTCATAATGTAGATCACTGATATTAAATTCTATTATATATTTGGAAGTATTTTGTAGAAAGAGCATATCCTATACCTCCTCCCAGTTCTGTGTACAACAAGCAAGCAAGCAAGAAAACAAGAAAACAAAGCTAAACATAAGATTTTATGTTTATCAAGACAGAATGAGGCACATTAAAAGACAAAGGATCATGGCCTAGAATTTCAAAGTGCTAACAGCTGAAGCAAATATGGATGCACATAAGTAGCAAATAACACTACAGCCTTTTACATCAGTTTCACATTAGATGCCTTTTGAAGTGCAGTAGATTTTGCAGGAAATAACTTCCACAGACTCATGTCCTTCCACTACAGAATAGTTTTGGAGGTATGCAGACATAGAAATTACTGAAGTCCTGCCATGCTACCTCAAAGCTATGAACAACACTCCTGCAGCAATGTTTCTCAGCATGATAACTGGTAGAGGGCTACCAATATCATCCATTGAATCAGTATGTTTCTCAGGATGCCTTTGGGTGAGAAACAGACATGTTAGATCTGCATCTCATGGCAGAGACACATTCTAATGTATGGGGTTTTGATGCATAATAAAGAAATGTCTACTCAGATGATATATGCACCTTCATATTAGAGCTCCTGTTCAGCTTTGTGTTTTTATTCCTGCCATTACCTTCTTCCTCTGTCATACCTCCTGCAAACTATATGCCAGATGTTTTCATTCAATTCAGTTTATGTTCGAAAACAAGAATCGAAAACCAATGTGGTGGTGCATAACCTCCCCAGTTCCTCATCTCCTGGTCTGCTCCATGGCCTCACAATCTCAGGAATTCCAATCAGGCCTTGCACTAGACCATGTCACCCAATGCTCTGCCCAACTCGACCTTGAATACTGCCAGGGTGGCCCATCCAGCAATTTGATGTCTCTCCAGTTTAGAGGCAAGGATGTCGTGCAGGACAGTGTTGAATAATTTGCACAAGTCCAGGTAGACGACGTCAACTGCTCTATGCCTGTCCATCAGTTCTGTAGCCCCATCATAGAAGGCCACCAAATTGGTCAGGCAGGATTTCCCCTTAGTGAAGCCATGCTGGCTGTCACCAAGCACCAAGCCTTAGCAGGCCTTCCAGGAGAATCTGCTCCAAGATTTTGCCAGGCACAGAGGTAAGACTTGACTGGTCTGTAATTCCCTGGGTCATCCAGTTTCCCCTTCTTGAAAATGGGGGTTATATTTCCCTTTTTCCAGTCATGGGGAACTTCACCTGACTGCCATGGATTTTTCAAATATGATGGACAGTGGTTTAGCAACTTCACCCACCAGCTCCTTTAGGACCCAGGGATGGATTTCATCAGGTCCCATGGACTTGTGCACTTTCAGGTTCTTCAGATGATCTCAAACCTGATCCTTTCCTTCAGTGGGCTTACAGTCTTCATTCTCACAGTCTCTTCATCTGCCTTCCAAGACTTGAGCGGTGTGGCCAGAGCACTTGCTGGTGAAGACTGAAGCAACAAAGTCATTGAGAGCCTCAACCTTCAAGTCCAGGGCAGCCAGTTCTCCTGCTTCCTTCTAGAGAGGGCCCATATTATCTCTAGTCTGCCTTTTGTCTGTGACATACCTATAGAAGCCTTTCCTTGACATACCTGGCCAGACTCAGTTCTAACTGGGCCTTAGCTTTCCTGATCTGATCCCTAGCTTCCTGGGCAATGTCCCTGCATTCTTCCTAGGTCACCTGTCTTCACTTCCACCCTCTGTAAGCTTCTTTTTGCCTTCTAGGTTTTCTCAGCAGGTCCTTATTCATCCATAGATAAGCATCCTCCTGGCCTTCTTGCCCCATTTCCTTCTTGTTGGAACAGAACACTCCTGAGCTTGTAGCTGGTGATTCTTGAATATCAACCAGCATTCTTGGCCCCCCCTGTTCTCAAGGGCTCTATCCCATGGAACCTTACTAAGCAAGCTCCTGAAGAGGCCAAAGACTGCTCTCTTGAAGTCATAGAATCATAGAATCATAGAATCATAGAATCATAGAATCATAGAATAGTTAGGGTTGGAAAGGACCTCAAGAAGTCCAGAGCAGTGAGCTTGCTGTGTGCCCTTCTCATTGTCCTGAGGATCTCAAAATCCACTGTCTCATGATCGCTACAGCCAAGGCTGCCTTGGAGTGTTACATTCCCCATCAGCCCCTCCATGTTGGTGAGCATGAGGTCAAGCATGACACCTCTCCTTGTCAGCTCTTCCATTACTCGCAAGAGGAAGTTGTCTTCCACACAACCAAGGAGCCTCCTGGATTGCTTGTGCTGGGCCATACAGTCCCTCCAGCAGAGGGACATACGGTTACAACATACAGTTACCTACTGGCCAATCTATAGTCTATAAAAATGTATAATGTAATTCACACAGCTCAAAATCCTGGTTTTAGCATGCATGACTTTAGGTAGCCTAACTACAAATATTGCTGAAAAGTTTTCTGTAAGATTACTAGAAATCAACTGTGTTTTCTATGTAATTATGCTTGACACATAGTATCAGATATATATTAAGCGCTATAATGATCAACAGCACTTTTCAAGAAAACATGGAACTGCAGTGTCTAGAAGTCTTGTAGCTGTGTACTATTGACTTTTTCACAATTTCATCTTTAAGGAAGAATAAAGAAAATAAAGGATTAAAGGAGGAGTGAAGGAGTGGTGAGTGGATGAACTTTCAATATGTGTCAGAAGACTGAATCTTCAAAAACACTTGTTATGTACATTGCAAGTTTGGTGATTATGTTTCTTTTCTACAGTTGCCATGGGTCTGATTTATCCTAATGGACTATGATTATTCACATCTTACATTCATTGATGGGAATTAGTAGGTAAAATATGGTGACTCTGCATTTGGTTGAATAATTGTGATATTTCGATCTATGTAACAATACCATGTCAAAATGAGACATTGAAAAATTTTACTTTCTTTTCATAGCTTCAAGGCAAATCCTGGCTTGTAAATTACCATGTTTGCCTGTGCTATGTTCTCATACAAAGTATATAGACAATATCTTTAATCAGAACAAGTTTCAGTTGAAAAAGAAGAGGGTCCCAGGTGCTTAAGAACTGTTTCAGACGTCTCAAAATCCAGTGTAAAGTGAACTTCTATTTTTATAACTGGGTAAAGAAACATAACTTAAAAAAAAAAAAAGTACCTCTTTGTAATATGGTATTGTAATCATGGCACAAAGAAGTAGTGGGGAGCCCAGGGCAGGAGAGCTATATTGTGATATGAAGCCGAAGTCAGGAAGAAAAGCAGCCTAGGTGGTCTGAGCAGACCTGTCTAAAAACCAAGCAATAAAACCTAGGAATGTGCAACAAGCACTCTAAATGCCATAGTATGAATGATGCCCTAATTTCTATGTTGCATTAGCTGCTATAGCCATCACAGGAAAGTTCCACTACAGTCCCCTACCTTAGCTTACTTTGTGGAGTGTCTGATTTTTATCTTTTCATCCCATTATACATTTTCTCTCACACAATGATTACTTTCAGTGCAAAGTGAATTTTATCATGTAGAGAATAATGTAATGTATTGTTTTGATGAAAAGACTCCATTCTGTTCACAGTTGATTCTTCTCTCTTTTTGTCTCTCTATTGTGTGCATATATATTTAAATTACTCTTTAATTGATGTAGTCCTGATGTCTTTTATTGAAAACATGCCTGAAGCTGTGTGAAAGAGAATGGATCCTGAGAACCTGTGGATGTAAAGTGAGGTTCAGGCTGTGCATTTTAAAGCAACCTGTTTTCATAAATGAAGAAACCATTAGCCTCTTTGTGAAATTTAACAGTGTTTATCTGATCTATAGGATTGTCATTAATTCTATTTCCACAAGCAAAAAGGCCATGAATTTGTAGTATGAAATACTTCCCCAGCACTTACAGTTTCTGAACTATCCAGAAAATTTGCTGGTATGTCAAATACATTTAAAACATGGTATTATCTGGAACAATTAACTTCTGGCTTCTGCATTCCTGATCAAACTCATTTTGTACTTTAAAGACATATTTTTATTATATGTGACCTTAACAGTAACTCCAAGAAGAAGGTGCCCCACAATAATAAAAATAAAAAAGTAATTTATTCTAGATGTTAATTTTTAGGACATAGAAATTGAAAGTAGGGACATTTTTATAGTATTGTGAAAGCTACTGATTATGACTAACAATATTATAATAAGGTTAATTTTCTACTTATCATGTTCTGAATGTTTCATTCCATTACCAGTTACTCTCTTTTCTCAGTGCAAATTTATAAGCTGCACCATTATGATGAGTTCTGGAATCAGAAATTCAAGATGAATCTTTTTAGTACATTATATGGAATATCTAACTCTTAAAGTATAGGGGAAATGCTTTCTTTTTACTACTGCATAATCCATTATTGCTAAGGGAATCATTCTGAGACACTCTATTGATATACAGCTAAGACATTTCCTGTTCTATGTAAGAAGAATATTTTGCCTTACCAAATGAAGTTATCTTGAGAGCAATATCACAGGAAAGGTAAATCTGTGCTTTATTTAAATTAATGTTGTGGTTTATTTGGCCATAGTTAAACAAACAAGACAAAAGGAAACTTCAAACCTACACAAAGACCTTTTATTAATATTGTGTTGTTAAATTCCACTATAAATGCCATGGATCACAGAAATCTGTACTTTATCAAGCATTATTTGATATTTTCTTGGAAGACGTGAGGATGGCTTAGAGAATACAAGTATAAACTATACAGCTGATACAAAACCATGAGGTTTCCCAAACACTTAAGAAGACAATATGCTCTTCATAAATCAGAGAAACAGTCTGAAGTAAAAACTATGAAATGCAATAAAGGCAAAGTACACAATCACTCTTAGCTTGGAAACATCGCACATACAAATATATAATAATAAGTACTTGTCAGTTATTAACATTTAAATGGAAGATTTTAAAAAACAGTCACAAATTGGTGATGCCCTTATAGAAAGGAAAATGTAACTTTTGGATAATTTTGACAACAATATCATGTAACATACAGAGATTTATTATTGAGACCTACCATGCTACTGTGATAACAGTAAGCACAGGGAGCCTCATTTTGACCAGCAAACTACAGGAAGCATTAAGTCAAACCAGACAAAAGACAAAGCACAGTAATAGGATGATTAAAGTTTTATAAAAATGACCTAGCCATGAAAACTGTAAGAAAAAGGTTTTCTTTGTATAGAAAAAAGAAGACTGAAAGGGAGAATTTCCAATGCATGTGTCATGGAGCTAAAGGAACACCAGGACAGTGTGACACCATTAAGCTCAATTTATGTGTGAGCTAGCACTCCATTACAGAACACTGTTTTTTTGTTAATGGTGTCCTATAATTCTTTGTTTGCAGCTTATGGATTTTTGTGATGGCTACTTTACACTATGCCGGCACATAAACTCGTAGTATTTATTTCCTCACTGAGCACACATTTAATGCCCATAATAAAGGCCAATAAAATTCAAATGAAAAATTCCATACATATTACAAAGCATCTAATTACTGTAACATTTTGTCAGTTGCTCATTCATGCACACTTTGCTAATCTAACCATTTATCATGCCAATAACATCCAAGTTAGAATACTGAAAAACTAAAAGTATATGCTAAAGATACAAATTCAACAACTCCCCTCCTCCCAGAAAAATTCTTAGCATTTGAACAAATTTACAAATTAAAAAAAAACAACAACAAAAAAAAAAAACACAATAAAACAAAACAACAAACTGCTTGGGCCATTCAAGATACACCATGTCCCCATGTCCTACAGATTGCTGTTCAGTGCATCTCATGCTCTTTTTCAAACATATCGTCCATTTTCACGATCTACTCTTTTACTGGTTACACCTGAAATAACCCCTGTCCTTTAATTAACTTAAAAAATGTTCCAGAAAGTTTTGTTACAACTGTTTCTCTTGAACAATTGAAAGACTTAGGTTTTTTTTCAGCTAAGGCATGTAATATTTCTCAGTTTCCTGTTTTTGCTAGCTCCCTCCCCTACCCCTCCCCACTCCCCTTAAAATTTTGTAACCTCAAGATTGTATGGAAAACAAAAACTGGGACAAATTTTAGAGAATTTTTCTCACTTTATCTTCACAGCCTTTTTCCTCTTTTATGATATCTACTTAATTTTCAATCAGCCACTGTTTACCTTACCCATGGTGGTTTTGTCCAACAAGTATAGTTTCTCACATAAATGAAGAAGTAAGAGGGAAAAGAGATGAGAAAAGCTAAAAATAACATTTTCTAATCTAGTCTCTTTTTCAGTTACAAGATATACAAGTAATTAATGTCAGCTGGCATGTAATTACATCAGGCAGGCATAGTCCCCAGTCTATCTGAGGCTGAGTTGCAAGCAAGCTCTGTTAAAGGAAGTTTTTTCCTCTCTTCCTCAGGTAGGAATTAACTTACAGAAGCAGATGTTACTGCTTGTTTTGTTCTCTGATTTGGAGAAAAGCACTGACTTTATGCACTCTTGGAGATGATCAAAGGGACCAAAGATAATTTTGTAAAATTTAAAATAAGCTGAAGACCAAATTCCTCAAGATTAAAAAATTTCATATTGCAAATTTGTGTCATGATGGTCAGTTGTTGTTTCTCATACTCAATATATCAAGTTGAGAAAAAAACCACAAACTAATTAGGGTCTTTCTGTATTTAAGGTAGTTAAGTTTTCCAGATAACAAAACAATTAAAAGACTGGGTAACAACCTGTATATCACCAGCACCATGAAAGGTTTCAGAACAAGCTACTGTCAGAGAATCAGCTAGGTTGGAAAAGACCTTTAACATCACCAAGCCCAGCCATTTAGCCCAGGACCGTCAAGGCCACCACTAAACTATATCATTGAGGCCCTCATCTACACAGGTTTTGAACACTTCCAGGGACAGTGATTCCACCACTTTCCTGGGAAGCCTGTTCCAATGCCTGACCACCCTCTCTGTGAAGAAATTTTTCCTAATATCCAATCTAAACCCCCCCTGGTGCAGCTTGTGGCTGTTACCTCTTGTCCTATTGCTTGTTACCTGGCAGAGCAGATCAAACCCCACCTCACTACAACCTCCTTTCAGGTAGTTGTAGAGAGTGATAAGGTCCCTCCTGAGCCTTCTCCAGACTAAACAACCCCAGTTCCCTCAACTGTTTCTCATAAAACTTATTCTCCAGACCCTTCACCAGCTTTGTTGCTGTTTTCTGGACCTGCTCCGGCATCAATGTCTTTATTTTAGTGAGGAGCCCAGAACTGAACACAAGATTCAAGGTTCAGCCTCACCAGGCCCAGTACAGGAGAACGATTACTGCCCTGGCCCTGCTGGCTATACTGTTTCTGACACGGGCCAGGATGCAGTCGGTCTTCTTGGCTGCCCAGGCCCAAGCTGGCTCATGTTCAGCTCCATCAGTCAGCACCCCCAGGTTCTTCTCTGCCAAGCAGCTTTCCAGCCACTCTTCCCCAAGCCTGTAGTGTCGCACTGAGTTGTTGTGGCCCAAGTGCAAGACCCAGCACTTAGCTTTCTTAAACCTCATACCATTGGCCACAACCCAACAATCCAGCCTGTCCAGATTCCTCTGAAGAACCTTCCTGTTCTTCAGCAGATCAACACTCCAAGCCAACTTAGTGTCGTCTGCAAATTTACTGAGGGTGCACTTGATCCAATCATCCAGACCATCAGCGAAGATGTTAAATAACACCAAACCCTGAGAGACACTACTACTAACCAGTCACCAAGCAGATGTGATGCCATTTACCAACACTCTTTGGGCTCAGCCATCCAGCCAGTTTCCTACCCAGAGAAGAATCCACCTACCCAGGCCATGAGCAGATAATTTCTCCAGGAGAATGTTGTGAGAGACAGTGTAAAATGCTTTTCTAAGTCCAAAGAGACAATGTCCACAGCCTTCCCCTCATCAACCAGGCAGGCCACGTAATCATAGAAAGAGGTCTGGTTGGTTTGGCAGAATCTGCCCTTAATCAACCCATGCTGACTTGGCCTGATCCTTCCAGTTTCCACACATGCTTTATGATCTCACTTAGGATCATCTGCTCCATGACCTTCCCCAGCACTGAGCTCTAGGCCTGTCCTTTCCAGGGTCTTCTTTCCTGCCTTTTTTGTAGAGAGGTGTCACTTCAGTCAACCTCCAACCCTCTGTGAACTGCCCACTAGACCAGGACCTGCTGACAGATGATGCAGGGTGGCTTAGCAAGCTCCTCTGCCAGCTCCTTCGGCACTCTTGGGTGTAACCCATCCAGCCCCATAGACTTTTGTACATCTAAGTGGAGCAGAGGGTCACTAACTTCAGTCAGCTCCCCATCTCTGCCATCCAACTCAGGGAGCTGAGTATCTCGAGGATTGCTGGTGTGACTGTTAAAGACTGAGGCAAAGGCAGTATTAGGTACCTCAGCTTTTCCCTCATCCTCAGTCACTAGGTATCCCCTCATAGCCAGTAGAGGATGTAGGTTCTCCTTGGCCCTTCTTTTATTGCTAGTGTATTTGTAAAAGTACTTCTTCTTATCTTTTTTGGCAGTGGCCAGATTTGGTTCTATCTGTGCTTTCTCCTTTCTAACTTTCTGTCTACGTAACCTAACGACATCCTTGTATTTTTCACATTCTTCCACAGGTGACAAACAGATGATTTTTTTCCTGAGTTCAAGCAATATCTCCCTGTTGGGCCAGGCTGGCCTCTTCCCCGCTGATTTGATTTTTTGGCATATAGGGACTGCCTGCTACTGTGCCTTAAGGATTTCATTTCTGAAGAGCATCCAGTCTTCCTGGAGCACTTTGTCCAGTAATGTTTCCCAACGAATTCTGTTAATCAGCATCCTAAATAAGCCAAAGTCAGCCCTTCCAGTCTAAGGTGACGGTTTTGTTGACCTTCTTCCTGACTTCTCCAAAGACTGAAAATTCAGCCAGCCATTTCATGGTTGCTTTGCCCAAAATGGCCTCCAACCATCACATCATATCACCCACCAGTGCTCCTCTCTCTGTGAACAGCAAATCTAGCCTAGTTGGCTCACTAACCAGCTGTGTTAGGAAGTTATCTTCCACAGCCTCTAAGAACCTGCTTGATTGTTTCTCCTCTTCTGTGTTGTACTTCCAGCAGACATCATCTGGTAGGTTGAAACCCCACAAGAGAACAAGGCAAGCAATCATGTAACTTCTCCCAGTTGTTTGAAGAGCATTCCATCTGTAGCTTCATCCTGGCTAGGTGATTTATAACAGACTCCTACCAGGGTATCAGCTTGGTTAACCTTCCCTCTGATCTTCATCCACAAACATTCAGCTTTCTCACTCACAACACTGAGTTCAAGGCAGTCACTGCACTCCCTGACATGCAACACAAGCCCACCACCATTTTTTCCTTCCAAATCCTTTCTGAAGAGCTTGTAAGCCATCCACTGCAGCCCTCCAATCATTCAAATCATTCCACCATGTTTCTGTGATGGCGATTATGTCATGATTTCCCTTCTGCACAACGGCTTCCAGCTCTTCCTGCTTGTTGCTCATGCTGTAGGCATTGGCATAAATGCATTTAAGCTGCCCTGTGGATCTGGACTCCAAAACCAGCTTGCTACCTAGTAGCTCATTTTTAGAGAGGCTGGCATTATTCTTTTCTCCCTTCCAACTTAGTTTAAACCCCTCTCTATAAGCCTTGCTAGCTCCTGGGTTAGAATGCTTTCCCCATTTTGGGACCGGTGTAACCCATCATTAGCAGACCTGGTGCCGTATAAATCAACCCATGGTCAAAAATTCCAAAATTCTGTCACTGATACCAGTCACAGAGCCAGTGAGATTTTTCTGATATAAACCTTGTCATTGTTTGTTGCTGGCGGGAGGGAAGAGAATGCTGCTCGGGCTTCCAAACCCTGAACCAGTTGCCCCAAAGACCTGAAGTCCTTCTAGAGGCTTCTTGAAGATATTTCCTCATTGCTCACCTGAAAAACTCATAAAGGACAGTAGTCACAGGGCTGTACCAGAGGAGTGAGTTTTCTGGGGATGTCCCTCACCCTGGCCCCAGGGAGACAGCAGTCTGCCCTGTGAGTCAGGTCAGATGGACACACGGGGCACTCTGTTCCCCTTAGGGTGGAGTCACCAACGTCAGTCAGTCTTTTTTTTTCTATCTGAAAGAATCAAGCACTCAAACCCGGAGAAACACACAATTACTGGGCTTGTGCCTGCCATCTCATCTCATATCCTCATCTCTGATAAAGCCTGAGACAATGCAGTGTCCTTGGGTTTATCCCACAATATCAGCTCTGCTTTTCCTGCTGCCCAGGGATCGGCTTCACTAGCTACCTCCTGATTCTGAAGCACAAAGCAGGCTGGCATCATTCACTGATAGTGATATCAGCAGCTGCCCAGAACAGCACATAATCTTCACTAGTCATTTTGGAATTACCATAATTTGATTAGTCAAAACAACAATATTTTGCTATATGGCCCAACCCTTTACAGTTTTGTATGCTGTGCACTGGACTGTGGGGAGTCTCCTGACCTGGATGATAGAATCATAGAATAGTTAGGGTTGGAAAGGACCTCAAGATCATCTAGTTCCAACCCCCTGCCATGAGCAGGAACACCTCACACTAAACCATGTCACCCAGGGCACTGTCCAACCTGGCCTTGAACACCACCAGGGATGGAGCATTCACAACTTCCCTGGACAGCCCATTCCAGTGCCTCACCACCCTCACAGTAAAGAACTTCTTCCTTATATCCAGTCTAAACTTCCCCTGTTTAAGTTTTAACCCATTACCCCTTGTCCTATCACTACAGTCCCTAATGAAGAGTCCCTCCCCAGCAACCCTGTAGCCCCCCTTCAGATAATGGAAGGCTGCTATGAGGTCTCCACATAGCCTTCTCTTCTCCAGGATGAACAGCCCCAACTTCCTCAGCCTGTCTTCATATGGGAGGTGCTCCAGTCCCCTCATCATCCTCGTGGCCCTCCTCTGGACTTGTTCCAACAGTTTCATGTCCTTTTTATGTTGAAGACACCAGAACCGTACACAACCCTCCAGTTGAGGTCTCATAAAGGCAGAGTAGAGGGGCAGGATCACCTCTTTCGAGCTGCTGGTCATGCTCCTTTTGATGCAGCCCAGGATACGGTTGGCTTTCTGGGCTGCGAGCGCACACCGAAGCCGGCTCATGTTCATTTTCTCATCGACCAGCACCCCCAAGTCCTTCTCTGCAGGGCTGCTCTGAATCTCTTTTCTGAATCTCTTACAACCTGTAGCTGTGCCTGGGATTGCTCCCACCCAGGTGTAGGACCTTGCACTTGTCATGGTTGAACTTCATAAGGTTGTCATCAGCCCACCTCACAAGCGTGTCAAGGTCCCTCTGGATGGCATCCCTTCCCTCCAGCATATCAACCGAACCACACAGCTTGGTGTCATCAAACTTGCTGAGGGCGCACTCAATCCCACTGTCCATGTGGCCGAGAACGATGTTGAATGAGACCAGTCCCAACACTGATCCCTGAGGGACACCACTCATTACTGGTCTCCAGCCGGACATTGAGCCATTCACCACCTGTCCTTGCTTCCACCTTTTATAAGCCTCTTTTTTCCTTTGAATTTTCCTAAGCAGCTCCTTATGACTTATCCTAATCTTGTTCCCTTTGCTGAAGTACCAGGGCCTCAAATCTGTTGTAAAGGGGTGCTTGGGAAGGTGCCATGAGCTGGGGGGTAATGCACCATCTACTCCAAAGGGTAATCCACTTCCAGCCTCCCCTGTCTTCTAGATCCCCTCCAGCTGCCTGATGTCAATAAGGTAGTGGATACTTAAGTTCTTTTGGTTCAGGTGGCTGGCTTGCTTCTTTCAGAGATGGTAGAATGCAGGTCCACCAATCTCCTCCTCAGATTCCCTTATGCTCCTTAGCCATTCCACATCTTCCTATAGCTCTACCACAACACAGAGCAAATCATCAACCTGCTGACATCTTACACAGCCACCATTTAACATCACTTACAGGCTCTGGCACTCACTACAGCCAGATGCCGTGACAGCTATGTGTTTATAAGGGACTTCTGTCTGGGTTGCCATGTCCTTCCTGGCCAGTAAAGAGGGCTTAGTTTGCTTTCAGCAGAGTGGATGCCATTGCATAGCACTGTCTCCATGACCACGGGCTGAGCTCACCTCTGCAGCCTGCCGAGATACTGGGCCCTGCCATGGGAACTGCTGTGTTCCCTCCTGCACTGCCTCTATGAGTCAGTGGCTCGGTCAGCAGCAGTGCTGGCCTCTGTGTCGGCCTCTGTGCCAGGCTTGGCAAGGCCTTGGGGCTCCATTGGTGGCTCTGGCAATTCGGGATCAAGAGGCCAGGACACTGCGATTTCCCCACGCTCCCGTGCTAGGGGGTCCTCTCTGGAGCTACTCACCTTGGCGACTGTCCATAGAGCAGGAATGAATACACCTGATCTGCGCAACATACCCTGGAGTTCAGCACAATCCCCCATTCATGAAGTGCGATTTTGGCTGAGACAGTGGTGCTTGGCCCTGCTGGAGCACAGACCCCATGTGGTCTTACAGGCCTGGCTGGTGAGCCCTGCCTTACTGCCCCTGGGAAGACACTAAAGCTCCCAGCCCCGGGAATCTGCTGGCCCCTGTTGTGACGTGAAGCGTGGAGAAGATAGTAATGATCAGAGTTCTCATGAGAACCATAGACCCAGAATGTGGAATGACTGACCAAGCAGTATAAGTGAAGCTAAAATCATCTGACTTTATTCTGGTGTGTTAGATAGGAAATGCAGTTATTATACTTACTGTGTTTGTCAGATACACAAATTTGAGGTGTGTTCTTGAGTGTCCATTTTTTCCTTTCTTCAAGGACTCCAGTGACACTACATGGCAGCAGACTTCTTTGCCCTAACAGTTCTTTATTGTCTCCCTGTCAGTCTGTATTGATTTAGACCTGAGACAATGGGACAAAGGAATCTCTGGTGATAGAAAACACATATGAATTATTTCCCTCTAAGTACAGAACTTTCCTATGTTGTGAAAAGGGTGATAAAGGAATCCATTAAAACACAATGGTGGAAGGTGAAGGAACTCCATGAGGGTGCAATTGTTGGGGTGGTTTATTAGAAACTGCTTGGTTTCAATATCAAGGAAGTCTCTGGAAATCACTTAAAAATAATAATATTGTGCAAAACAGAGATTCTCAAATCCTTTGAGGAGTTTGGGAAAATATTTCTTGATGATTTCAACTCAAGAGTAGCCATCGTCCTATATAGTCCTGAAGGTTATAATCTCTAAATTCTCTAACCCTATTAGCAAGCAAAGATAGTTCATTTGGTTGCCCAACGCATTCATACATACATGTGCATACATATGTGTGTGTATATGTGCGCGTGTGCGTGTGTGCATGAAAGTGTGTATCTATGAATATGTATATATAAAACCCATGTATTTTTGGTAAATACATACATATACACATATATGTATATGTAACCTATTTTTGTGGTAGTTAGGACTTAAAACATGGATGACACATCATGGTTGACTTGGATCAGCACATAATACCTTTGGCTGGAATAACAAAGGGAAAATGTTCTAAAGGATGTGACTTCAATTAGTTTTTGGGATCAGGCTTTTTGTTAAAAAATAATATTTATTTTAATATGTCTTCATCATTTCCTTCTTCTGTGCTTGATAAGAGAAAACAACAACACATTTTGTCATGTTTCTTTCTCTGTCATGCTTTCATTTGAAATGTTAAGTTCTTCAGGTACAAGCTGTAAGATACATTTAAGAATGTCAAAGAGATAGACACATCTTCCAAAATGCAAAAAAAAAGACAGGACTGCTGGTTTTTAACATTCGAAGAGTCAGAACATCTAAACCAATATGAGACAGAACATAGATAACCATCTTACAAGCAGCAGACCCACTAGGTGGAAAGTAAAAATGTACTTAGTATCTTTATAAAGCATTCTTTAGGCAACCCAGGACTGTGGGTTTTTTTAAGTTTTTGTTCCAGAGTCACATGAAATGTCTATTTTTGTATGACTGAAAATAAAATAAAGAAATACAGAGTTAAAATTTCAGTCGCCATTTAAGCTCACGTGGCAGCCATTTTGATAGTCTGAAGTCCCTTTAAAGTTCCAATTTGACAGAAATAAACTATATAAAATTCCTCTAAGTAATAGTTGGATTAGATGTTTCTTTGGCCTAATTGAATGAATTTAATTTAATTTTCAAGGACTTTTAACTTCTGTCCCAAATGAGAACTTAAAAAAACGCTGCTATAGTGGAACAGCCCGGAAAGAGATGAGACATATTTCAGTTTATCAGGAAAGCGGTACAAGTGGGGCATTTAAATATACAGCTTTATAGGCCTACTGGAACTAATTGGCTATAATGTTTCTTAGCTGTATTTGAAATTTAACTAATTGGTAAATTAGAGCTGCAAAGAGCCATACCCCAGAGATTTAAACTGCAGCACGAGCTTCCTTTTCTTTATCCATTAGGTTAATAGCTCACTTGCTTCACTCATGTCTGTCGCTTGTGTTTATCTATTTCCATGAAGAACTGGAGCGAAGAACTTTTGCTGTTCACTATCAAAATTAGACACTCTTCTGAATCCAAGGTGCAGCAGTCAGTTGAATTTGACTCAGAAGCAGCAGTGATGGACACTGAAAACTTGGTTTGTGATAAGAAATAGATGTAAAATATGATCCAAGCTTAGAGATTCAGAATTAGGAACTCTCTGAATTTTCACTGTAATATTTTCAGTTTTCATTTGCCATACATTTTTTAAATGTGTTTAAAATGAATGAATTTACTCCTTCTGTTTCCTTTTAGGAGTGTAAATTGTTCATAGTGAGACATGTGCTTCCTAAGAATTCCAGTCATTCTGGTCATAGATTTTAGGTCAAAAAATTCTGAAGAATAACATAATTAACTTGTAACAAGCAAGAGAAATGTTGCCCTTACTGAAAAAGTCTGATTTATTCTAAGATGTTAAGGACTTTTTCCGCTAACATTGTAAGGGAAGCGGTTTCTCCTTAAGTGTGAGTAATCTTACATGTCTGAAATCTCTGCCATAGATTTTTATGTCTTAAGTGGTGATGGTTTCTGTCCAAGTGACAAAGATTATGTTTCCTGATTACAGCAAAATTGTTATGAAAGGTAATTAAGAAACAGCTCTGCACTGAGAGGGCCAAAAGTATATGTCCGATTTTTCACCCTTAGATAAACTATTTTATAATGCTTTAATATATTAATGTTTCATCACTAACATTTCATTGTACAGAACTCAGATAATATAGCTGCAGGATTCTGAAAATCTGGCTTTCCTTGTTTTCATCTTGATGTTGCTACATCCCGTGTATACCTAGTGTACTCCAGATGTTTCCCTTTGGTTGTGCATCTACTAGTCTGTATGATAATCTCTGGGTTGGGTTTTTGGTTTGGGGTTTGGGTTGGTGGTTTTTTTCCTCCTACAAAAAAAAGGATTGACTTGAAGTGTTCACAATGAAGATGGCAACTTATGTAGCAAAGCAATAAAGTAAATCAATTCATTTGACAGACATATCAAATAGCACTACTACAGATTTTTTTTTTTTTTTTCTAAGGATGGTAATTGGACAGCTCACAGCCATAATTTAATTCTTCTGATCAAAGAAAATCTGTCAAATAAGAGTCAGAGTTAACAGCACTAAGCAGTATTCTGACTACTCATACAAATGACAATTAGCAGCTGAAACAGCAGCACAAGCAAATGATCAATAACTATAATTCCCCAGTTGCCCAGACTTACTGTAGAATACTGCTGCACTCACAGAAATCCATTACTGCTAGTGGAGTTATGCTAAGGATAGTAGAATCCTGAATATATTGCATTGCTCTGTATTGATGGAGGACAGATGGGAATTAGTATCTGTACCAGTAACCTTCTGTAGATTAAATGATATCTCAGTGATATGCTGAATTACTACTTCATTGTTAACCAAAGTGGAAGCTGAATTTACCTACTAGTTTCAATTGGAAGTTCTGTAGTCTTTTGAACATGTCATAGGACCTTTTTTGAGGTTGTGTGCCTTCTCAGGTTGAATCCTAGAAGAAAATGTGTTTTCAGCAACACGTACTATCTTCTATATTAGTGTAATATTATTATATTAATATTTTTACTATTATATCTTGTACACATTGAATAAAAATAACTTAAAAGTATTTTCATACAGTAAAGTCATATTAAAAAAGCACAGGATCGTATAATCGGTATCTCTGCTTAAAATTATACCAATATTCATGCAATGAGTTTAATTCTAGAATTTCATACTAAAAATATTAGCTGAAATGCTACTACATCATATTTTTCTACAAAAGCTGACTTTGAGATTAATTTAAGTAGCAGTAATACAATCTGAATTCATTGCATGTTAACACATCCATTGAAACCTTTGAAGAGACTGGTGTCACAACTTATCCGTTACACAAGTAAGTTTAGAAGCAAGCACTGTCGTGGATACTGAGTTTGTATTAAAGATTTTGTCTTAGAACTGGTATTATGTCTTCAGAACTATTTCAGCTTTGGAGGGAAAACAAACAATATTTACTCAAAATCAAGGTTGCCACTACATTTCAAGAAACAAGGAACCATAGTACAAGGCTCAAAAGTGAAACCAGCGCAACTCTGTGCCTTGATGTCATTATTTAGCCCTGAAGAAATCACCATCAAAAAGTTGAATGAATATGAAACAAGGAATACATGATGAAAGCAATTTCAACATGCACGTGAAATGCAACAGTTTTAAATCCAGATGAATTCTACTGAATATTCTACACTCTTAACTGCTAGAAAACATCTTTATTGATTAAAGGGGATGAACAGTATGAGTAAAGACACTGTACTGTCTGAACTACAGAAGTAGACCACATAGACTGGGACTTGAGGAAATGTAACAACTGGGACTTGATGTATTAAAGGTCAATGAGAATGATTAAAATACTGAAAAATATTCCTTATGATGCAGACTTCAAAACTTCAATGTATTTAGCTTGACAAGAAAATATCATGACTTTGGAGTTTAAGGCATTATTTTATTATTGTTTACAAGGTCTCAATTCTTTCCTTGAGATACCTGAGGATTTGCTAAAGATCTACACAATGCTGACAGATACATTAAAGGACTTTTCAGGTGACTGTGCCCTCTGAAATAACTCTGTGCCATGGACTGTACTCTATAGGGAATACATAAAGCATCTTGAAGGTAAGTAGAAGGCTATACCCAGGCAACTGAGTAATTTACTTACCGTCTAGGAGAATGAACTGGAATAATAGATTATTCAAAACCACTTACAATGGCACAGTGAGGTCCAATAGCTAGGAAAAAACAGGAACAGGGCACAAAACATTCAGAGATAACTTTAGAGGTAGCCAAGTGGTTGTGGGTTAATTTTACTATAAGAAACGTCTTAATAAGGCAGACTTTATGAAAGATATAATGTTAGTTCAAACCCAGCAACTACATTTGAAAAACAATGCTATGATACCAGAATGGAGGCTGTCAGATTATGTGACAGTAATCTCTACTGGATACAAAATGTACTGATTAGTCCAGCAAGGTCTGTGATCTGTGAGGGCTCCATTCTCAGTTCCTCCTGAAATGCCAATATGTTTTAAGTGAAAAGGCTGCATGCTAATGGATAACATGTATTTGATATGAAATGTAGACAAACTAAACATGAAACTCTGAGCTGCTCAGAAAACAAAATTATGATGTTAAAAAAACATCATAACAAACACTGATTCTGACTTAAAATTAAGAATACACATTATAACTTTTCCTGGATGTTTTTTTAAATAAAACATTTTTTTTCTTTTAAATGTTATATATTCCTCACATTGAGTGGCATCTTCTATTAAAACAGAATCCTGAATATGTTATATACATTAATCAAATTATTAAGAAGTATTATTGACTGTGTCTAACAGGACTTTTAATACAAAACATTATGTACCTGAGAAATTGCTTTGATCATTTTCAGACTTAAAATTTCAAAGGCTACAGCTAAAACTTGCAGCACTTAAACTCTATCTATCTAGTTCATTGCCAATCCTAGAGCCCCAGGCTTCAAATATTCCTGCCAGTAAAAGACAGAAGAGAGCTTGATATTTATCTGCAAATATGAGGTGTGAGTTTTAAGGATATCTAGGAATGGGAAAAAATAGCAATAAGGCTATTGTAATGGATAGTCTTGTCAAAATAATTAACAAGGCAAATCATCATCTATGAAACTTGGCAGTTTTCAAGGCACTAACATAAGTTCTTGGCACATCACATTTTCATATTCTCCTGTTTGTAAGGAAATTAATGTCTAAATAATATGGCATCTTGTCAGGAGATATTGTTGGAATGATTTAAAATGAAAGTGAGAAGTAGAAAATATGTTTGGCAAGTTAAGAATGAAGTTAAAACCAATTGGAAATCTCATGGGAGTGTTGAAGGTGAATATTCACCAGTGAGCAGAAAATGGCTAGAAAAAATTTTATAATGTTTGACAATTTTATAGGTAACCATTCTCTGCTAGTTCAGAAAAATCTAAAGGTAAACTTCCTGTACTTGCTGATGTAAATAAAGGACATCACATCAGGCAAATTAAAATGAGTTAAATTCAACAGGAGTTTCAAATCAAACTGACTTGAAATCAAAGTGAGTTTAAATCAAAATGTGTTATCAATGAACTGAAATTTTGTCATAGAAATAGAATGAAAACACTGGAGCAAACTGATGAAACTTGGCAAGTTTCATTGATATAAATGTTCTCTGCTAAGATCTGTGCTAAAGCTGACAATAACTCTTTGTATTGTGCTTTTGTTGTGAAAAGACAGTCATACCATATGAGCAGTAATAGGAATGATTGCCATCTATTTTGGTTGTAGTAGAAGTACAAAATGACTGTTAGATGTTTACTAGCAAATTAGTGTACTTTTATTAATGTATTATTTGGAGTGTATAAAACACCATTTATGTATACCAGAAAAGTGCAAAATTGCACGTGTACATGCTCCTAAAAGTCAGGAGCATTTTTATCCATGTGTAACTCGGGTAGGCTCTTTAGGCTTTTCTCAGATAAATATAACCACATGAGTGAAGTCCATATTTACTATATTATTTTCTTGACTGCCTGTGGAAAGGAATTAGAATTAATGAAATCATGAATTGTTGATTTCATCTTTTTCTGTGTGGTGAGGGAGGAGATACCATTAGTAGAAGCTGAAACATGAGCAAAATCAATGAACATTCTCAGTATCTCATACACTTGTGGGTTTTCCTAGTAATGTAGAGATTGTCTGCATAATGAGAAATCCAATTTGAGGCCCTCTAATTCAGTGTAGAAACTGGTTTAAGCCATGTCAGAGTCAAATCCCAGCTGTGACAAAGATATTTTATCACTACCAAAGAAGAACACAATAATTCGTACAAAACGGTGCTTTATTGTGCTCTGTGCAGCTTCCAGGTCTATTTCAGATCTTGTAAATTCCTACCTATACAGTCTATATCTCTCAGCTGTAAGTTATAGAAATCTTCTATGCTTCCTCTTGACATCCATCACTAATTGGCTCTGGTTTTATTATAGTATATGTGTACAAAAGAAACGTTGTTAGAAATACAGATCTGCGCTCCTGATAGGCCGGATTCAGCATTTATGCTAGAGATGATTTGATCTTCTTTGGTGATGAAATGCAGAACAATTTCCAGGCTAAGAAGCTGGCATTATACTTGCTTCCTACAAAGAGAAAAACAAAAAAAGAAACTGCACACTGAGTAATCCACTTCTGTATGTTTTCTACTTATTGAAGCTCTGGGCTCTAGATAAAAACAAAGTAATAACGTAACAAGCATCTCAATACTAGAAATTAGTACCTACAATTACAAGCATGATCCTGCATAACTGTAGACATACATGATCCTCATCTTTGGTGAATTAGCCACTAGAGATAGTGTTACAGAACCACGACAATGGAATTTGCTGCAAGTTTTATATTATGGCTTTAAAATACAGAAACTTGCTGAAACTTCACTGAAATATGGCTTGGAATTACTATCAAAGCTGTAGTGTCTGCCAAAAACTAATTAAAAAGCAATCTTGAGTAAACTGGATTTAAAAAGATGTAGACATGGAAGTCAAGTTAATTATCTCATCCATTTGTGATTTTAAAGGTACAGTAACATCTTACATAAAATATTATTTTGCAAAAACATTGATAACTGTAGAGTGTATATTGTATCAAGCCAGGTCAGAATGAGACCCACTGTGGTGAATGCACAATGAATGGGTGTCCTGGGTTTACCAGTAGCTATTTTGCTCCTTCTTAGTAACTGGTGCAAGCTCTGTGTTTTGACTTCCAGGCTGGGCAAAGAGCTGATAACACCGATTGTTTTTAATGGTTGTTAAATGATGCTTATTCTGGCCAAGGACTTTGTGAGTCTCATGCTCTGCTGGGGACGAGGGGAGGATGGGAAGAAGCAGTGACAGGACACCTGACCGAAACTAGCCAAAGAGGTATTCCATACCACAGCATGTCATGCCCAGGGAGGTAACTGGGAGTTACCTGGAAGGGCACGCTCTCTCTTCGGGACTCTCTCTCTTCGGTGGGGTCGAACTCGTTCGGCGGTGGTATCGTATTCTCTTCTCTTGTTATTTTCTCTTATCAATATTATCATTGGTGATAGCAGTAGTGATTTGTGTTATACCTTAGTTACTGGGCTGTTCTTAGCTCAACCCGTGGGAGTTACATTCTCTCGATTCTCCTCCCCATCCCTCTGGGAGCAGGGAGAGTAGGCGGGGGGGGGGGTTGGTGGTGGCTGAACGAGCTTTTGTGGTTGGGTTTAAACCACGACAATGGAGGAAAACTCACAGAATTTTTTTTTTTTTTATTTAGTACATCCTTGTGCCATACAACTTTTAAGGCTGCCTCTGTGTTCATTATTGTGTAGAGACTGTCCCCTTTCTGTGCCCTTATGCTCTCAGATAATATGGAAAATTGTCAGGGTGGAAATAGGGAGATGTGGAATATATAGAATAAGAAGCTTATATCTGAATCCAGTCTCAGATATGGTGACTTGTCTGTATCTCATAAAGGGGAAATCAGTATACAACTCTTTCTGTGCCTTAGGGTTTTGTATAGTGCAGTATGTTAGGAATTCTGCATTAGCCCCCCAAAGAGTTATTGGAAAATAATCTCCCTGACTTTATCTATTATTTACTTGTTCATGCATCAATTTTAAGTTGCTTCTTTGTTCTTCACCATTAGGCTGTATACCAGTGTCATTGGCAAAAAAAAAAAAAATTCTTCTAACTACCTTGAAGAAAGCTGTCCTCTTGGCTCAATTGGAAAATAAGAATTCTTCAGAATGTAAGGAAATTCTGCTGCTTCAGTCTGCAGGTCGGCTCCTTTTATGGAACACTACTTGATAGTGTAGCTGTAGGCTCAGTTTAGTGAACTAAACACATTCCTGTGTGTGGTTAATTTTCCCCTTGAAAGTAGAAATAGAGAGGAAAAAAGAGCATGTGACTGTAGCACCATTTTAGTTTAGTTTATTGCAAAATCACTGTACAGGTATTATACCTACTCATTGGATACTAAAGCTTTATAGTGAATTGTAAAGAGATAATTTTATCCTTTGAAAATATATTGCTTATTAAATTCAGTAAATTGTGAATTATATCATAGAAGAAACAAACATATCTACCAGCCCCTTGTATCATAAGGCTTCAGCAATTTTAATAATATAAATGCCATTAAAATTCAGTTTTACTTGTGAAATAAATACGTTATTTAAATTTTTGGAGCATATGATTCTAACTATTTTTATAGTAAGTGTTTATTTTAATATTTCTTGAGCAGACAGGATAATTAATTTTCGTTTCTCAGAGCTTTATGAATTTTGCGTAATGCTACTGAAGTCAAAACAGTGTAAAATTATGTTGGGTCAGAATCAAAGTATAATAGTCACATCGAAGCCAGCAAATAACTAAGCCAATATGACGGTTGTATGAACTTTTACACATGCTTTAGGGAATCTTTTTCGTCTCATTGTCTTCCTCAAAAATATGAGCATGCACAACAACCGTGGGAGTGCATGCACAACAAATACACAAGTGATTAAGAGAGCAAATAAGCAAGCAAGCTGTCAAACTAACCATTGTTCATTCTTGTGTTTTAAACTTATTTTAAAAAGAGTCAGATTCCTTAAAAAGACTCTAAAAAAGTTGCTCTTCCTTCTGCCCAGTGACATTTTATTATAGACACACTGCAGTAGAAAATGCAGCCTTTTCAGCAAAAGCTAGAACATTGTCAGCCACAGAGATAAAACATTAAATTTACTTTGACATCAATAATGAGCTTCTGGCAAAATTGTGTCTTCTCCTTGCGGCTGTCTTTGGAAATCACTCATCTCAAAAAGAGCAATGTGCATTATATCCAGATTCTGACCAGATTCTACAGATTAATAAATCAATTTTAAGTTTGTTGTGTTCTGTTTCCTGTCTGTAGCTGTGACTGAGAATTAAATTATACTGCCGTGGATTGCAGCGGAAGTGGGATTGCTCACTGGGACCATTTATTTCTTACATATGCAAGTGGTTTTACTTAATCTTTGAATTAATGGTCTCAGAAGATTGTTATAATTTTCAAAGAATGTGGATATTAATCCCACCTTATATTTTCATTTATAACTGTCAAACCTGATCCAGGACAAATGCTTTGACAAAGCACTGTTTTTATGAAACAAAGTAATAGCTAACCGAGATGCTCGTCTAGCCCAAATAAGATACTGTACCCAAATGCTTAACACTGCAAGAAAAAAATGAAAGAAACAAATCTGGAGGAGTCATGATGCTTCCCAGGTTTTCCTGTTAGTGCTGAGAAGTGTGTGACTGAATGTACTACACCCCCACCCTTGACAAGTATAGAATACTGTCATCTAGAAAACTTTTTTTCTTTTATTGTGTACTTGCAGTAATTGTACCTTTTTTTCTCCACCTCAAGACTGTTAGTAGGTTACATCTGAGGAAAATATCTTACCAATAACAGCAACTTTGACCTAAATAAGCCTTGCAGTTCTGGTTTTCTTTTACAGGCATTGAGCAAAGGCCTGAGGAAAGAGTTCTTGTGCCTGGCTGGTAAATGAAAGTGTTATTGAAACAAGGAGCATCTTCATATGAAGACCCCAAAAGCTGCAGGAACTTGAAGCAATATGCTTTACATGGTTATAAATTCTAGCCTGTTTATAGTATGAAATCCCACCACAAATGAATGTTCAGGTTCTGGTACAATCTACCTATCTATCCATCTGTCTGTGTCAAAATGAGATGTGCTCCACATCTTGGACAGAATGTACTATGTTGCTACAGGTATTTAAGCTATTTCCTAAAGTCACAAACATGACCTTAAGTATCTGCTCAACGTAGTATGGAAGAATAGGTCTGTCTTTAAAAAATGTGTAGCCTTGCATCATAAAGTAAATATACATGTTTATGATTAGGTATGTTAATATTCCTTAATAAATTAGGATTAGGAGAAAAGGAACAAATTACCTTTATTAGAAAATATAGGTATTTATGTTTCAGCTAAATCTTAAGGCTTCTGAAGTGGTAAAAACCAAGCCAAATTAAGCTACTTGTTTAGTTGCTGATGCTCTGCATGTGCTCTTCGTTTATTTAATTTCTACTTCATTATTTACGAAATTTGATTCCAAATTAGTTAGTTAGAAATAGTGTCTACATGAATGAGTTTGCCTGATAATATGCCACAGAAAAATATGCTTGAAATCAAACCACCTGAAGAAGAAACTGGTTATGCAGTCATAAATTTTGGTCTTGAAATTTTGGTCCCCTTTACCTGGGAGGATATACTATAGCGAACGTAACAGATACTTAACTATTTACCAGATACTTGGTAGGCCACAAAAGAAAACAATCCTTTTCTTCCCCCGAGGAACAAAGTCTTTAAAATATACACAGTGACATAAATGTGTGCAGTGACATTTTTAAAATACGTAGTCTATCGTTAAGAATACAGATGCTGAATCAAGCATTACAAAGTCCCGAATGCTTCTTTTCCACAATTAGCATTAGTGTTTGATTTTTATTTTTTTTTTGTCACCTAAATGATTCATGATGGAGAATGGTTTTAGGATATAAATAATAATTTTCTCTGATATTTTAGCATGGAGATGAGAATAAACTACCAAAAGTGTCTCTGAGATATAAAAGCTTCAGTCAAATAAAAATGTGCTGGTGTGGTATAGAATGTAGCACCTCCGCATGGGAATTAAGTAATCAGCTACCCAAGATGCTTGTGAAACCCCAAGTTAGTATCGTTTTCTTTTTTTTTTTTCCACTTCTGGTCCTACACATACCTCAAGTTAAAATCATAGCCATAGTTTCAGGTCACATAAGCATGGATGTTTTGGCTTAACTCTTAAAAACTGGAACTGAGTCTCATCATTATTGGGGTTTCTTTTTAATGCAAAGGTTCAGAAGCTTTAATCCTGCCCTCAGCGGGCCACAGTCAGGATTTCAATTGAGTGCACAGGATAAAATCTGTTAAGTGTCTAGAACATTTTTTCGACTTTCCATTTTTTTTTAGGATTGAGATAGCTTCTGCTTGTTGGAAGCCTCAGCTGAACCAACCCAAGGCTTGGGCACACTGGATTTTCTTATGTGTGTCTTTGTCAGACACTTACGCTATGTCACTGAACTTGTGTATTATTTTTGACCCTAATGTATTATTATGATGCTTTAGCCAACAATTTTCATGCTAACAAAGAGAAATGAGTAGCCTTAAATTGTTCTAAGTATTGATGTCATTTCATCAACCAGTCATACTAATGAGGTCTTTTTAAAATAAAAAGTCTTCTGAAAGGTCACCTATGTTTATATTTTAAAGTGGAAACTCAGAGCAATATTAAAGTGTTCAGAGTTCTCAGAATTGTATGACTAGTTTTACTACAGTGCATGACAAAAATGCTGACAGGGAACCCTCAGGCCACCTGCTAGGCATAGCAGAATTCACTATGTGCCATATTAAGGGCTGAATGACAAGGGTGACACTGAGTTGCTCAATAAAATAGATCTTTCACATCCTGCAAGAAATGAAACCTTAGTGTTTCAGGACAAGCATTTATAAACACCCAAGAGAGCTCTGCAATATTTATATTTTTTAAATGGGATTTCAGTATTCTATCTCCTTCAGCCCCCAGCTGGGAAAAAGAAGAGTAAGGAGAACTGAGTGAAATGCAAGAATTCAAGCAGCATTGAGGTATTTGGAGTTTTTTCATTCTACATTTATAGTCATGCTACATGTCATATATACGACATTTTGATATTATCTAAGCTCTGCATTTGAATGAAGCAGCAGCTGCTTGTTGGACTGCAATATTCCTATTGCAAAGAACTGTTGCTTCACATTAGGAAAAAAAAAGCATCTGCAAGCATCTTTTGATTTCATTTTAGATTGTACAAAAACTATGAAACTCACAAATCTGACCCTGAACTCTGATTTCTCAGCCTGACTACCAGGTCATTATTCTTTTGCCCTTGCAGAGAGACTGTTTTCACGAAGCTGAGGTTTGCAGACTGAACTAAGAGTTGACCTTTCTATCAAAGTTAATAGTGAGTAATTCAGAATCTAGCCCAAATTACACTAATGTATGTAGATCCATGAAGTAATGCTTATGTAATCATTGATGTAATAACACCAAATGATATTGTTAATATTCTTTTGAAAGTTGTGACTATTATCTAAAGCCAGTCAAATTAAATTAAACGTTAGAAACAATTGCTTTTTAACCCTAATACAAGTGGAAGAACATACAACATGATGGGATTATAGTGAGAGAAGGTGGCTACAAGAAAGAAGCTCTGATTCTTCAAGACTCATTTCTCCAGAGATGCTATTTAGCTAAATAATTACTGATTTCTTCTGTTATATTGTAATACAACAAATTGGCAGAAGAGTATGGAGCATTTTGCTACTTAATATCTTCATTTTCTGTTTAACCAAATCAATTTCTGGTGTGTCAGCAAATAAAACATGAAATAAAATTTACAGCTGGGAAAGAAGATGATATGCCACATGGTGGTGTCTGATGGACAATTAGAAAGCAAACTATCATGAGGGATAGGCAATACATATATACACAAGGTTCACCTTTCCTGAAACAGGAACATTTAACATTCATTGTCAACAGTATCCTTACCTAAGGGATATAGCTCAAAGTTCAAGTGTGTAAATTCTCATGGAAGAAAACATTTTCAATAGATAAAAGACACAAAATGATAATGCAAATGTTGTGTTTCCTCTAATGTATTCAAAATCAAACAGTCCATAGTATGATATGTTTTAGGTTAATTAGTTTAATCTATTTTTTAACTAAGCTGATGTTTCCATGCCAACAAATGGTTTTCAAATCATGGAAATCTCAGTGATGTAGTGTAAAAGTAAAAAAATAATTGCCTAAAACATTACTTTGTTTTAATTCTTTTAAAAAATATGTGAAATGCCACACTTGTAGCTCAAGTTCAGCTAATGGCCCCAGCTCCATTTCTGTGAGGTTATTATTTAGCTAAACTGTGCTCATACATCAAGATTGATTGTACCACAGTACCAACTTTTCTAAAATTCCATCTTTAAATAGGCATATGCTAGAAATTAGATACTCACTACCAGCAGGTACTGCTCATAGGTCTACAGCACTGCAGAAAACTTTTTTTTATTCAGGTTGATTACCACAAGATTTTTTCACAGATTAGGATCAAATGTTGTATTAGCAGTTATAAGCAAAGCTGCAGTGTGATAGAGAAGGCAGCCTGGGAGGAAAATACTGAAATCTTAAACAGATTATAGGGATATTCAGACTAATTCAGTTGTAAAATCTGGTATATGAGCTGTGCAAACAGTATGCAACTAACACGGCCAATATGAAATAGATTTAAGAGTATAAAAATAGTTTATCAGTTGAAATAAAGGACCCCTATGATTTCTTTGGGGAAAAATACTTCCACATAGGTAGAGACTGTGACACTGGTGGCTGCCACAACAACTTTCCATCCTGCTGACAAGTGGTATGTTCCTTCCTTTTCCCTTTCCCTTTCCTGTTCCCCTTTCCCACCCCCTTCCCATTCCCCTTCTCCTTCTTCTCCTTTTCCTCTGTGTTTATATTCATTACTTAAATTCTTTGTTGTTCCTGCTAAAAAAATGGTGCTGATATTTTTTATCTGACCTCCAAGCACTGTGAAAACTCTGTTATGTTTGGAAACTATCCATGAGAACAGAAGCTTCAGATAATGCAAATGACATTAAGCAGTTATTAAAGGAAATAATAAAACAGCCTTGACAGAGCTGGAGCCAGAGGATCCGTTCTGCCAGGCCTGTGTCTCAGATCTCTAGGCTTTTTTGTTCACTATTTTTTCTCTCCTCCTAATCCCTTAAGTCTTGAAATGTATCCCAGGATGGCACAATTCAGCAGAACGAGGGGGGAAGGCACCATGAGTAGACTAGTCTTCAAAGGTATGAGAAAAATGGGTTAAAATTCTCTAAAGCTGATGTTTGTACAGGATCCAGGTTTCTTACTTCTTGGTTTACTGGTCTAAACACTGAGCTGATAAATAAAAAGACAAAGGCACATCAACCAACAGTATTAAAAGAGAAACTCTTCTCATTTTACAAAAGGAAGGGGTTACACATCTAACCTGAGAAGAGGAATTCAGACTAGAAATCCAATTCTGACAGTAACCTCTTCTTATATTTCAGAATTAAGTTTATAGACCATGAAAGGTATAGGGTTTCAGGTCCATTCTGCTTTCTTATTTTCTACTGACTTATTCAAGATGGAGTTTGTTGCAAATCCCCACTGTGCCACTTCAAACTTCCATGTAATATATTGGGCTCTTCAGCATATCTTACACGATATTCTGCACAATTTCTAACACCGCCATGTCAACATCTTTGTAGATCTACTTCTGGAATTTAGAATTTCTTAATACCAACACAATCAATGCATCTAAATCTGGCCTTCTGTGTACAGAATAAGCACACCAAAAGTAACAGCTTTTCTATTTTCTGAATTAATTTATTAAGGCCTCTTAAATTATATATCAAATTAAATCTTTATGTTATAGAGACTTATTCCAGTTTTGGCAGCTTTTCTTTTTTATTTTTCCTTTTTTTATTCAGAAATTAATAAACACTTCTCCCGATGCCTGTGTCATACTCTGTTTCTGGCTGCTTCAATTAAGTAGACAATCATTACCATGTTTAAAGTCTGACTTCTCCAACAAATCTGATTAAAATGAGTATGACACTGAATATACCTCTTTTGCCACTGATTTAAAAGTTACAGCATAATTATGCCAGATTGCTAGAACTCAGCTATTTAAGAATAGAACATTAATGCTTACAGGGTGTGTTACAAATTGTCTTAATTTTTTGTTAGGTTCTTCCCATCAAACTACATCTTCCTAAGAAGATATAAAAACAGGATCTTCAAAAATAATTTAAAGAACTAAAGCATTCAAATTACTGACCCTTTCTACCAAGTAAACGCAAACTGCAAAATGGTGAGAGGTTCCAAGAATATTCTGTAGATGACAAATAATCCATATGTTGTTGTGGCGACCAGAATGAATAAAAACTTATTTTTATACTAGAAATTGAAATAATTCCTGTCAGTTAGTAAAACTAATTATTTTTAATTAGTAATACATCTTGAAAAATTGGAAATTTCCAAACATAAGCACTGTTAGATTTATACAAAAAATTAAGAATCAGGATAAATAGCAAATATGAATTCTTTGTATTCATAACAAGAATCAAAATTATAAGCAACTTATTTCTCATTAGAAAAAAAATTAGTCTGAGTTATCATATTTGCTATTTTAGCAAATCCCACACTAAAAACATAAGCTCAAAGCTTGAACTAGTACTGCAGGATGCTGGAATAAAAATAATAATTTGGGGGGGGGGGTTGTTAGGGGTGTTGCAAAATTTTTTAGAACTATTGGAAAAATAGTTCTTGGAATATTTATTGGAAAAATAATAACTTTTTGAGCAGGTGAGATTAGTTGGAAAATCTGTAACGATAACTAGTACACTAAATGGTTTCTGAAGTATTGAAGTAAGGACTTCATTAAGTGGCACCAAGATTGCAAATTCAACTTGCTATTTCCGCTTAGGAATGTAAGATTAGGATTTATTTCCGTCTGAAGGAAGAAGAATGTTAAAATTAGCATAAGATCCATTACAATGAAGAAGAAAAATTGTAATGGTCTAGTAGATGTTTTAATTAAAACTGGGCTAACCCTGGGAGACTGGAAATGTCAACTGCAGTTGGCCATGTCAAGCCACAAATGTGAGCAGTCCAGTGACAAAAAAGATGATAATTGAGGGAAGCAGAAAGGAAGAACTACAAATCACCACACATTAATGGCCATGAAACTTAGAAGAAATGGAAACAGCAGTTGTGCTGAACTGAGACAGCCACTTATATTGGCACTAAGCAGTAGCTTCTGTCAGTGCCGAACCACTTTAATGCAGGGTTTTCTGTAAAATATGATTGTGAAAGTAGTGCATATTTGCCAATGTGTAATTTGAACAGCCTCATCTCAGCTCCTATTTGTCTGTTTTTCTGTGCACACAATGAAAATACATATTAAATTTTTTCCCTTCACTCCCTTTTGTGGAGAGATTGGTGCCTGAAATTCAGCTTCACCAAGTTCATTTTCTGCAAGTAATACTATCAAATGTGTACCATTCTTCAGCAGAAAAAACGTTATTCAAAGTTCTCTGTAGGTTTATGAAACATATTATTTATGCCGTAACATTATTGTTTACACCATCTTCAGAGTAAAATATAAGGAAGGCAGCTGCTGAAAGCCAAAATGTTATCTTGTAAACACAGCATTTATCTACACTATCTTTTGAACACCACTTACTTACTGAAAAATGGAGTGTGTGGCAACTAAATATAATATATTACCTAGGAGTGTGCTAGAAGATAGACTGTTTCCCTGAAATTTTTAAGTTCTTTGCAAATACATTATTCCATTGTGTTGCTCTAGGTTTGACAAGTCCTCTTGTACATTAACTACACTTTGAAAAGTTTGTGGTTTGGCCAGAAACATAATCCTGACTCCAGGAGCACATCAAGTACTACATAAGAGTTAACAAAAACCCAAAGTCAGTGATAAGAAAATGTAAATAACTGTTTTCTGGCACTGCTTGAAGCATTGACTGAAATGCAACTCTAAATCTCCTGGAATAATATTGCGGAGTTTATTTAGTAAAAGTTTCATAGGTGGGTGCATAAAAGCAATGTAGTGCTGTGTAATTTGTTATGTGTGGAATATTCCTTTATTCCTCTGTATTTGAGCCAGTATGACAAAAAAATACTCCTAATCTCTCACCCCAAATTAAGATGGAGAAAAAAGTTTCCTGCTAAAATACACAGACAGACAGACATGTAGAATCTCTTATAAGTGACCCAAAGAATCATCTTCAGAATTAAATTTTCATTTAGTTTACTTGTTTTCTACTTAGCCTAATTTACTGTTAATCATTGAAGTATCTGAAAATCTTCCAGCAAAACACTGAGCCAGATGACTAATATAATCCACCTGTTGGTTTTTTTTTTCCTCATTTTAGCTTCTGAAGCACTATACAGAATTGACTGATTTAGTTTTAGGGGGCTTTAATTACTACTGTTAATTTAATAAGTATGCTAGAGGGGGACAGATAAGAGGCAAGTTCCTTGCCCTTGGAGTAAAAAATAGTGATAACTGTGCTAGCATTTAGTTTCTGGTGTTTCTTCTGCTGTGTTTTCCACAGGTTTGTCCCAGGAGTGTTTGACAAGTTTTCTGAAGTGTTTGAATGTGTAAACTAGGCATTTTACTGATGACTAAATATTTCCTTTATGTGTTCTGCCAGGTTATGAATAAGCCTCTTATATTCCTTTTACATCTATGTTCAATAAATACTTTGTGCAGATATTTCATTTACTGGGATTTATCAAAAGAGTTTATCCCAACTTTAGCTGCTGTTATATGTATATGTATATATACAGGTTATGGTTAACTGCACAGCTTTTTACTATTAAATGACAACTCACTATATTGTGCTTGATTTTCAAAACTTGTTGAAGTACTAATTCAATTGGAACAACAGTAATAGTAATGACCAGTTTTCTGCTCCACATCATTCTTTTCCTACAGAGGTCAGATATGCATCCCTTGTTTTTCAGACTTCGACGTCAGACATGCATTGCTACTGCATTTGATTTCCACCTCTGCAGTGGAACTACAATTTTCCACCCCACAGTCTAGCTATTTGGAAAATTAGCTTCCTCATTCCTCCTGAAAGTCGTCTTTGGGTAGATACAGAGTGATCCTTGCTGAATCACAAAATGTGTGTAGAAGTAGGTAGAAGGACAGGGCTGGAGCTGGCACTATCTGATGCATAAAACAAAAACTTAAGTGAGCACAACCAAGCATGCTGCACTCTAGGAGGATCAACTATTTTTCTCTATAAGGGAGTAAGATAAAAAAAAAAAAAAAAAAAAAAAAGCTTGGATTTTCATACTGGCCTTTGGAATAAATATACAATCTAATGCCTGAATAAGCCCAAATAACTCTCATGCAGGTGCAAGTTAGGTGCCTGAGACAAGATTTATCTTGTAGTGTTTCTGATAATCTTGACTTCTTCATATTGGAGGGTTAAAGTTATAATCCAGTTGTCTTATTTTTGCTATATGATTTTAACAGTAATTTTGCTTACAATTTAGGCTCACCACCACTATGTATGCACAGTGTGAAATAACTTCTAGACTGGTAGCAAGTATGTTCTCATTTATTACCAATCCTCTTTTACCTTCAACTCAGTTTAAAATCAACGTTTTAATTTTTTTTTCTCATTTTAATTCAAATTGCTTTTCCATGCTGCATTAAGTGACCAGAATTATATCACAGGACATGTTAGTTTGAATTGTAGATACTATATGAACATATTTAAATGACAGACTCTTAATGTTATGATGATATTTTACACCAAGTAAAGTGTGTTTAAATTTATTAAATTTAGAGCAAGTGCAAATCAGGCAACAACGGATAATCACTTTATTCTTGTAGTAGTAATTGCTTCAGGCAGACGGAATTATTTAAGTCACTGATGAAATGCAATGACAGAGGATCTCAGCACTGTACCTGCAGTGTCTAAGTGTCCTGGTTTGAGCAGCAGCAGTCAGTTTTCTCCTTCTTAGGAGCTAGTACAGTGCTGTGTTTTGATCTTTTGGCCTGGGAACAGTGCTGATAACGCCGATGTTTTCAGTTGCTGCTCGAATGTTTGGTCTGGCCAAGGACTTTCTGAGCCTCATGCTCTGCCAGGGAGGAGGGGAGGCCGGGAGGAAGCAGAGACAGGACACCTGACCCAAACTAGCCAAAGAGGTATTCCATACCACAGCACATCATGCCCAGGATGTAACTTGGAGGGACCCGGAAGGGTTGGGACTGCAGGGTTGGAGGAGGTATCGGTCGGTGCTTGGCTGGGGGGAGTGGGGTGAGTTATTGGTCGGCTGGTGTTGAGGTGTTGTATTCTTTCCTCTTGTTATTTCCTTTAGCACTATTATTATTGGTGGTAGCAGCAGTGATTTGTGTTATACCTTAGTTACTGGGCTGTTCTTATCTCAACCCGTGGGAGTTGCATTCTTTTTGATTCTCCTCTCCGTCCCTCCAGAAGCAGGGGGAGGGCAAGAAGGGGGGGAGTGAGTGGACGAGGTTTGTGGTTGGGTTTAAACCACGACACTAAGAAAACTCAAAGTGTAAGTGAAGAAATTTTAAAGGATTTTTATTCCAGCATACTCACAATAGCAGCACCTTGTGTTTTTTCTTTTTTTCCCCTTCAATAATAAAACCTAAATAAAATCTCTGGTCTGAATACTCAGAAGTTATTACTCATGATTTCCTACACCTCATTTTTGGGTCAGCTCAGGACAGTTGCCAAGCACCAGCTTTTCAAACCATCTGAGTGTGGCAGTTAGCTGCTTAAGCACAAGTAACTAGTGCAACTTGAGATGCTCAAGATCCATCAGGCCTTTGTTTGTCACCTTAGGAAGGTATGGTTATCCAGTAGGCCTGATGTCATAATTACTCGCCTCATTTCACATGCCCTAGAGCATATCAGGTAGTCTATAATTGGGTAGTTGAATTCCACACTGTGTCCACCAGTTGAAAGCTAGTCTCTTTTACCATGACCCAAATTGAGACCACAAAAATCAGGCCACAGAATGACAATTTAAAATCTTCCAAAATTAGTTCTGCTGTTGCTGTAATGGGGAAAATGATTTACAGGCAAAGCACACCCCAGGACTAATGGGCTAACTGTGTCTAAAATGAGGACAAAAAAACCCAGAACTGATTTGCTACCTAGAGAAAAGTAGAAACTGGGCAATTTCTAGTGTCATCTAAAGCCATTGTACTCCATAGAAGTACCATCAAGAAACTATAACCTGGATAGTGGTATATCTTCAAACTCAGGAAAAATTGGTAAGGGTTACAATCCATACCTGATGACACCTGCAGAAGAGAAAAGAAGAAACACCTGGTGTAAAGAGAAAGAAAAGGAAGTGAGAAAGAGAAATGAGACATACCTAATTTATATTGCTATTCTAGATATATACTAATATTGTGAGTAGTCCTTGTGTATTTCTAATGTGCAATAAGATCATAACCAAGGACGTGATGGTAGCTGACTTCTACTACTTCTTAAAAAATTAGAATCTGGATACTTACTACCTTTACAATGTTATTAGATTTATGCAATATTTTCATGAAACATTATTAATAAGAAATTTATTCTAAAGTCTTATGTAAAATTGGCAAAGCAATATGGGGTTTGTTTTTTCATTTTTTAATAATGTTTCTAAATGGAAGAAAGTAGGAAAGATGGTTTGGTCAAAATAAAATGGAAAGAATGGTATTTCTAATTGCATGGAAATGAACACCAGACAACAGCAGTACAACCATAGCCAGGACTATTCATAGAAACATGGAATCATAGAATGGTTTGGGCTGGAAAGGACCTTAAGACCATTTAGTTCCAGCCCACCCTGCCATGAGCAGGGTCACCTCACCCTAAACCATGTCACCCAAGACTCCATTGAACCTGGCCTTGAACACTGCCAGGGATGGAGCATTTGCTGCTTCTTTAGGCAACCTGTTCCAGTGCCTCACCAGTTTCACTAGAAAGAACTTCTTCCTTATATCTAGCCTAAATCACCTATGTTTAAGTTTAAACCCTGTCATAGTTTAAGCTCAGCCGGTAACTCAGGAGTACGCAGCCATTCACTCCCCCCAACTTTTCCCTCACCTTCCAGGCGGGATGGGGAGGAGAATAGAAAGAACGTAAACCCCATGGGTTGAGATAAGAACAGTCCAATAACTAAAGTATAATACAAAACTACTACTGCTAATAATAATGATAAGGAAAATAACAAGGGGAGAGAATAGAAAACTAAAAAGGGAAAGGCAGAAAACAATAAACACAAGCGATGCACAATATAATTGCTCACCACCAGCCAACCGATACCGAGCCCAGCCTGAGCACCTATCTGCCCTTACAAGTAACTCCTCCCAGTTTATATACTGGGCATGACGTGCTGTGCTGTGGAATACCCCTTCAGCTAGTTTGGGTCAGGTGTCCTGTTTCTGCTTCCTCCCAGCTTTTTGTTCCCCTCCTCACTGGCAGAGCATTGGTCAGGGTAAAGCACTACTTAGTAACAGCTAAAACGTTGGTGTGTTTTAGACTAAAGCACATCGGTATGGCAGACTAAAGCCACAGCACTCTACCAGCTACTAGGAAGAAGAAAAAAATAACTGTGGATCTTATCCCTTTCCTCCAGCGTAACAACCAAACCACACACTTAGTGTCATTGGCAAACTTGCTGAGGGCACACTCAATCCCACAAGATGTTGAACAGGATCAGTCCCAACAGTGATCCCTGAGGGACACCACTCATTACTGTTTTCCAACTGGACACTGAGCCATTGACCACAACTCTCTCCAGCCGGACATCCAGCCAATTATTTATCCTCTGAGTGATCCGTTCAGCAAATTGATGTCTCTACAGTTTAGAGGCAAGGATGCTGTGCAGGACAGTGTTGAATGCTTTGCACAAGTCCAGGTAGATGTCATCAGCTGCTTTAACCCCATCCATCAGTTCTGTAGCCCCATCATAGAAGGCCACCAAATTGGTCAGGCAGGATTTCCCCTTAGTGAAGCCATGCTGGATGTCACCAAGCACCTTGTTGTTTTTCATGTGCCTTAGCATGACTTCCAGGAGAATCAGCTCCACAATCCTTCGAGGCACAGAGGTGAGACTGACTATGGTATAAAGATCGGTTCAGTTTCTTTCCACTTTTGATTGTACCTTTGTTAGATTATTTGTCATACAGCAATACCTTCCTGAAATCATCAAGCAACAAAATGAGGCTAAAATCACATCTATCATTTTCTGACTTAAAAGGCACACTCTGGTATGACCTCAGAAAGCATAAAACTGCAGGATTTGAAATCTTTGTAGCACATTTGGGACTGGAAAACAGAAGGTCATAGTTATCTTGGAGAACAAACTATAGCTGGCTTTAGATACAAGAAAACCAAAGAAATTGGAGCTATAAGACTAGCAAGACCATTGTTGGCTTATACTGACAATCTAATTTTAAAAGAAAAATATTTTTGAGACAATATTCACCGAGAGGCGGGGAGGGAAGAGGTCTATGCATGGACATCCAGCCCCAGTGTGGGCAACACTTAGAAGCCAGGATACTAGCCTGAACTCAAAAATGTTAAGTACTAAGATGTTGTTTACCTGGGTCTATACCAAATGTCTAAATGGGACTGGAGTGACATGAGCCTTGTCAAATTACCTGTGAGTGCCATAGGATAGAAATCTTACACAAGAAACTTTATAATAGACATTGCTATCCACCCACTACACCCATCCTTTTTAGTAAATAGATTTCAGATTATGAGTGACGCGGTTCTTTTCTTGCTGTAACCCTAAACTAAGCCCCACCTGACATACCTATGCACTCACAGCCATTTTGCAGCTGTCTCATCTTCCTGTTAAGTCTAGTTTGCATGTCACAGTACCTGAGCTAACTCGTCTGTGCCTATATTAGGACTTTACATGTATATCACATTAGTCACAAAAAAAGACTTACGGATACATATAATCTTGACTGAAGCTCCAGATTTTCTTAGCAATAGGTTTCTGTACGTTCTTGCTTTGCAGAGTAGTGGCTGGTGAATCACTGTAAGCTGGGTAGATAAAAGAAATAAGAACAGTTTCCTGATTTCAGCAGCAGCAGAGAATGCAAACAATCTTCTAGAAAATGCTGAAAAAACCTCCCTGTAAACTGCAGACATGGATTAATAGACATCAATATATACTTAAAATATATTTTCAAATATGTAGCACATTAAAAAAAGGAAAAAACATAGCATGGGGAAAATTTATGTTTTTTATATAAATCAAAGTTTGAGAATTTCTTACCAAAGTGAAGAAAACCTTTGCGAGATCACAGTAGCTTTTTTCAGGCACAAGCAAAAATGTCAATAGAGTTTCAGAGATTCTTAGCCTCAGCATTCTGCAGTGTGCCCACCAGTGTCTTTTGAATTTTGAAAACTTAGTCTCCTCTGTGCTTTCAGTTTTGTCACTGTCTTCTACCACAGCAGCTTATTTGATGAAGGAAACACTTACTGACTTTTACATATATGCTTTCACACCTAAATATATACTTACATTTTTGTTTAAGTTTTTCTGTTCTGCAATAAATTAAGAAGGGCAACAATTCCACAGTTTGTTTAAGTCTGATAAAAGTTGTTTATGATTTTAGAACCTGACTAAAAATATTTAAATATAATGTCTATTTACTTAACTCTTATAACTGTTAAAAAAAGACCAGATCATTTGCCTGTTGAATTAGTATGACACTAATAACAATGCAAACTATTGTGCCTGATGTGTTCAAATTGGGGTGTGCATATCTGATGTGTTCAGATTGGGTTTGCATTTCATTTTAGAGGCAAAAGTTTAGACTGATGAACAATGTAATTGCATCACTCTTGGGCCTTGGCACTGGAGTCTCTTATAATTGTAGCATAATGAAATAATGAAGAGACTTTTTTTTTCTTATTTTTAATTTAGAAAGGCTTGGGGATAGGAATAGTTGAAAACAGAGAATACCAATTAGCTTCTCCATTCCCCTCTGCTCTTCTGCCCTGTCTTCCCGAGTCCCTTTCCGTTTTAGAACTACCTACTTGAGAATTACAGTCAATGTATTTTTGTGATAATAGGAGTCTTTGAATAAGAAACAAAATGCATCACATGTGGGACATTCATTTGATCATGCTATACACAAAGATGGAATTGAAGAGAGAAATTCATTCCAGATTTCAGTATTTTGAAATTTTTCATTTTAAATTTCAAAAGCAGCAATTACATGATGCTGTTTGATGTAGTCCAAAACTGCTGTTTCATATGTAGCACATCTGATAGTTATTGAAAATTCTAGAAAAAAAATTCTAACCATCATAATTTAAATATTGTCTTATTCCTACTTTCTCAAGAGATTTTAAAACAGGTCTAGAAGGGTCTATTAAAATGCATTTAAGCCCAGTACACTTTGCAGGTGTCCAGTATAATGAACATTTTAAATGGGTATGCTCTAAGGTTAATTTGTTCTGTAAAATTGCCCAGACCCCTCTAGAGTATTCATTAGTAGAATAAAACAGAGACCTAATCCAGATAGATGCTAAAGGATTATCATTATTGCTGTAAGAATGACTTTGATAAAATTCTAATTGGTATTGCCGCATGGGGACTGAACAAATGAAGCAGATTATGATAAATACTAGGTTTCAGACCTATCTTAACTAAATTCTGAGACTGGGATAAAATAAAGTGATCAAATTCATCTGAAAACAGATAAGCACTTCAATTTATTCCAGAATTTCTTTGGGTGGCATGAAAGATAAAATTATACTCAACTGCAGATAATTACATCAAATGTCAGCACAATACAATTAGAGCTAAAAGACCATTGCAGCAGTTATTTTGCTCTTAACAGCATCTTCATAGCAAACAGTCTTTTGTCTCATTAGTGCAGGACTGACAGATTTAAACCTGTAGTTATACACATTAATCCATAATAATATCAAATATGATCATTATATTTTCTCTCTGCATTATATATAAAAGATAAATTTTCTGCTGGACCACTTAAATACAAGAGAGAATCTACATTATCTAAATAAAATTAAAATAAACCATCTTATTTTGAATTTAGAACTGTAACTGCAAAAATTCCTGTGTCATGACACCACACTTCCTATGCCAATAAAACATACTGTGAGTTAAGTAGTCATTGTATAGGTCCATCAAACTGAAATTTTAATTCTTTGGTTGCCATTATAGTTCCTGCCCGTATCAAAAATTCTGAATTGGTATGTTTTCATGTGAGTGAATATAAAATTATCATCCATACTTGGTCTTCTTTCAACTATACCACTGGAAGAATAGTTCTATTCGACACAAGTTATGGTAGCAGAACTTTTATTTTGATTACTACAGGTCAGTGGTCACTGCAAAAAGATGACTTCTTTCTATGCTGTGGTAGAATGCCATTATTCTGGATATATTCATGTGCAAAGTCAAATTATTACTTAGATTGTTTATGACACCTTAAAGATTTTTTTAATTATAAGTACATATATTAAAGCTATCTACATAAAGTTAGATGTCATATATAGTTGTGCTGAATGTGTATCTGTGTAATTTTACCCTTTTTCAAATAATCTAAAGTAAGTAAATGACATATGCATGTGGACACATTTGTAGTACCTGTGTTTATATCTGCAGTATATATGTATATTAGTAAATATGACAAAAAAATCACACATAAAGAAATTTAAGAAATCTTTCATTAACTAATTTTTTAAAAATCCCTGAATCAGTATTTCTTACTGAACTGGGGTTTTCTCAGTCTAAGATTTAAATTTGCATCCATCTATACCCACGAAAAGTTATTCAGAATGCCAGTGGAACATAAGAATAACAGTCAGGAAGTAACCATACAAACTATGTAGACTTTAAAGTTAATAAGAGCCTACAATTCAGGAAAAAGAAAGAATTAAAAGTCTGTCTTTATATTACTTTTTAAAAAAATGTTGAGGCTGGTTAGTGAAAATATCTTTATGCATTTTCAGCAGTCTTTGAGCAAATGTGATATCTATATTCTTTCATTACATTGTTTACTTAGAATCACTGAAGGTTATTGCTGAGCATAGGCTGAATAAAAGGATGTCATATAATTCAGAAATTATTTTGTTATGGATCTGATTTGTTTCTTTAAGCAAGTTCTCAGATTTAATTATTTTAAAATAAGTGTTCCTATGACTTCATTTTATTACTCACATTCATCTGTTCCTTTACACTGTATTGGAAAATATTGACAATATGATCTATTCAGGAGTTTTTTCTCATGAGTATTTCCTAATGATGTCAATAAGGTTTTATCCTATAATATATGTCATCAGTAGACAGCATTGAGACCACAACCACTTTTACCACAGCCTCCTGCAACATGTTTATAAGAGACAGTTCTAGTTTACATTTTTAGTCAATGATGAATTATATAGATTTCATGTATATATATTTCTTGCTCCTTTCTACTCTATCACACTTTTAAATGCAGACTTATACAGCTTGAGTGTTTTTTTTTATCATGAGGTATGCTGTTAAGGAGAGCTGCTGCTATTGTAAATTATCCATGTGTGTCATAAGAGTATTTCAAATAGCTCTATTGTACCTGTCTGATCAAGTGTGCACAACCAATATATTATAGCACCAGTCACAAACAAGACTGAGATGTTCTGTATCATCTGTTGACCAGGTCAGAAACAAGTAATGAACAAAACCTCCATATATCCTTTGAAAGAAAAGTTTTAGGGAGAGTGGTACTATTTTAATTTTGTATAGCAGAAGTTTTTCTATTTTTTCAATTATATCAACTTGTGCAATAAAAAAGTCTCCCTTCCTCACTCCTCTCCTCATTTTCTCTTAAGGCTACCATTATATACATGCCTATGTCTATTAATTTTTCTAAATCTACTTTTATAGTTTCCAAGACCTGTAGTAACCCACTTCTGAAGAACGTGGAAGCCTCAGAAACATATTGGTTTTGCTTTCAGTTCTGGAACAGAACAGCTACAGGTTATGCAGAGAAGTGATTCAGAGCAGCCCTGCCAAGAGTGCTTGTTGATAAGAAACTGAACATGAGCTGGCAGTGTGCGCTCACAGCCCAGAAAGCCAACCGTATCCTGGGCCGCATCAAAAGGAGCGTGACCAGCAGGTTGAAGGAGGTGATCCTGCCCCTCTACTCCATTCTCGTGAGACCTCACTTGGAGTATTGTGTGCAGTTCTGGTGTCCTCAACATAAAAAAGTACATGCAGCTGATGGAACAGGTCCAGAAGAGGGCCACGAGATGCTGAAGCACCTCCCATATGAAGACAGGCTGAGAAAATTCGGGCTGTTCAGTCTGGAGAAGAGAAGGCTGCGTGTAGACCTCATAGCAGCTTTCCAAAATCTGAAGAGGGCCTAAAGGATGCCAGAGAGGGACTCTTTATCAGGACTGTAATGACAGTACAAGGAGTAATGGGTTCAAACTTAAACAGGTTAGATATAATGAAGAAATTCTTCACTATAAGGGTGGTGAAGCACTGGAATGGGCTGCCCAGGGAAGTTGTGAATGCTCCATCCCTGGCAGTGTTCAAGGCCAGGGTGGACAGAGCCTTGGGTGACATGGTCTAGTTCCAGCTCCATGGCAAGAGGTTGAAACTAGATGATCTTAAACTGACTATTAGTAAACTAAATATTCTATGATTCTATGATTAAAATAACATACTGGTGTATTTAACAGAATACGTTTCTTTCTTACTGGATAAGTCCCAGTTGTGGAACAAAGAAAAAAGCATTTCCAGAATTCTTGATTAAACAGGAACTTGTTCAGCTTAACTGGAAGCTTTTCAAACTATTTTAGATTATATTTAACTGATTAATTGAAATTGACCTAAATGTATTAGCAAAAATTAGAAGCTAAACAATCTTGTTACTGGAACACAGATAAGTGAAAAGCAATATACAGTTTGATTTTATCAGTCGTTTGAATGAGTTCAGTCAGTGTGCTGGTGATTTAAATTAATTCTTTTTGAACAGTTACACAAAGTTTTCTGTTGTAAAAAAAAAAAAAATCAGTGAAAGAATAACGTAACATAGTGGAACTGAGACTGCTGAAATACAATTCTCAAGCTGATTTCTGTCAGTTTAGGATGATACAGAATGAGAGATAGAGGAGTGAAAAATGAAGGACTTCTGATTGAAACAAAAAGCAGACCTCTGTAATTTTGCAATTTATTTTCTTACTAGAAAAACATTCCTAAGACCCTATAGATAAGACATTTTGAATGCTCTCATTATAGTGCTGTTACCTACCATGGAAGATTCATCTCAATTTGCTGTTACAATGTCTTAAGTTACTCTACTGTTAAGCGCTACAGATGTCTCTTGTTCCACATCCTTGCAATTTCATCCATGCTGCATTCTTGTAGCACAAATGTTCACTGGAAAATTGCTAGCTCCTGTCTTACCACACAATCTGATTTAAACTAGTGTCTACTCTTTTACTTCCTCTAATCACAAATCATCATAGATTTTCACAAACTCTATCTTTTCAGCTCCCATATCCTTCCAAACATTTTTCCAGTCTTATCTACCTACCTTCATACTTTTTGTTGTTTTCTGTTGTCTCCTATACCCAGAGCTATAATTGAGTTAGATGCTTTAATCAATGTATTAAATAATGTTTCTATCAAATTTAGGTTCAACATTAAAGACATGATTAGGTCTGAGCAGTCAAACATTTTTTACTGACACAGCTAGTAACTAAATATTAGTATATTTATGGTAACTAAATAGTAACTAAAAATTTTGTTCCCAAGAGAGACTTTCAAATTAAATCCCATTTAAGTCCATATTTGAATTACTGGACATTAAAAGTTTGTTGATTTAAGATTATTTAGTTTGCACTCACAAACACTAAGAGCAAAGAAAATACAGGAAAAAGGAGAATAGCAAACTGTTGGAAAAATACAGGCAGAAACGTTTGTTAATTAATTTTCCCATTCAGCACCATACTGGTGCTGAATATACACTATGCTGGTATACACTAATGGTAGTGCCTAAGGGCATTATCATACAGATTTTGTATAGAAAGTGTATGTACACTAGGGCATGTTTGTTATCCACCAGGTAACTGCAAATATACATGTTGCATCAATATGCCCTATAAGTCAACATTTAGTTCAGCACATTAGTACATCATACTGTTACAAAGCCATTTGCATTAGCTGAGTATTTACTACAGGATAAAGTTCAAATAATTGATTTTGACATAGACAGCACTAAGTGATCTGTGAACTTCAGGGCTGAAATACTTTTATTTCTACTACCATTTTGTGACCATTAATATGAGTAATGCATTTTCTTTTATTTTGCATAAATATTTCCTTTTTTGGATCATTGTATGTACTCAGTCTGGGAGTTCTTTCAAACAAACTGCTAACCTATCCGGTTTTAACTGTTTAAAGGAATAACTTTGAAAATGAAATAATTTCTGAAATTACCTGTACTAAGAAAAACATATTCAAGGCCAGGTGCAGCCCAAGTGTGATTTAGAAGAGGGGAGCCTTCTCATTGTGGGGATTACTGTCTATACTGACTGTCAAAACCAGACTTGGATGAAATGGAGGGCTGCTGTAACAGAGGAGCAGCATGGCTGTTGAGCAGAGTTGCAGCCAAAATCTCACTTCCATTTCTCACATAATCCAGCGACAACAGCAAGAAAATGGGAGAGGAGCTAATGGTAAACCTAAAGGCCTCTTTATTCTTTTATCCCCTGAGTGCATCCAGATTATCTATCCTAATTTGATTTGTTAACGCTACACATCCAATATGAAACCTCTGAATTCTCAGTCTTCAGAATATTCATTCATGAATAATGTACGTAAGAGGGAAATACACAATCATATATGGGATGTGTGGATAGACAAAGTTAGATGAACAGGAGAAAAAAAACCCTTAGTGAGTACCTATGAACAGATTAAATATTAGGGTATTGCATAAATGGTAATGAGGACAATGGATCTAAGTCTTACACTTCAGAGCAGCTGGAAAAGAATAAGGGAAGGGAAGTGAAAACCAGAAAATACTAAACTGTGTCTCATGCTTTTCAGGACCACCAGGCAGCTGAATTTTCAAGTTTATCAGTGGAAGCAGGAAAATAGGTACACTGATAAGAGAATCTTTCTGAACATTCTCTATTTGGGCAACTATTCTTCAATGATATGCAGAGTTTACCCAATTATTTCTGATCATGGCTGCACACAAAATTTTCCTGCTTCCTCTCAAAATGCCTAACATTTACTAAGTATTGCAAAGGTTTTAGAAAAATAAAAATATTAAAAATCATGTGACAGAACAGTGCCCATAGTGCCAGGAGCCATTTAGATTCTACAGTATGTCACTCAGGTCCTACCAGAGTACTCTGGTGAGGCATAAAATTAATTCACATTCAGTATAATCTGTAATGTGTAATATGAAAACTATTTGCAAAATCCCTTGTTTTCATTTATTCAAGGATTATCAGTGCAACAAAGGTTCTTTTAAAGTTCTTTACTGATAAACAGCTAATGTGTTCAGATGTTAATTACTCTGTTTCTACTTGAGATTAAATGCCAAAAAGATGACCATTAACCACTGAAAATATTTGATTGGCAATTACTCCTTACTTTATGAAGGCTATTGCAGCAAACCAATGTATGGTTCACCAGTGAAATAGGTTATGAACCAAAGTCAGACTGGAAATCTTAAATGTAACTGCAGCCCTTGAAGAAGTAATAAACTGCATATGAAACCCAGGCATCCAACACGAACGAAGGCCCTCTGAAAAGTCAGGTCAAAGCCTGGTCAGTATCAAACTTAAAGGTTAATTTTCAAAATGCACAACTAACAATTTTAATCTTTCCCCACCCTCTTTCTTACACATTAGAAGTATTGTTTCAGATAGATATTCAGCTGATTTTTTAAAGTATATCAATTTCTGGGGCAAATGAGAAATTTGAAGTTGAGTTTTATCTCACAGTCTGTGTATTTGCAATGGTGCAGATCTGTTTATTATTGTCAGTATAAGTCTCAGTTTAGTAACCTTTGGTATGTGTTGCAAATATGTAGTGTAATTTGCAGACAGCTACAACATTGTGTAATGTGCCATAAAGAAACAAAAATATACAATTAATGATTTACTATGTATTTCAACATGAGAAAATGCAGAAAACATCCATCTTTTTCTCATTGAAGCCAAAGAAATATTTCTATTCCCTGATTTTTTTGCAGTCTTTTGCTTTTTGGTTCAGAAAATACATTTTTAGTCTGCATGATATAACTATCAGTTAGGTGTATGCAATCCAAATTGCAAGAAATGGAGAAAGTATGAGAAGTTTTTCCCACTTTCTCTGAAAGAATAAAGTTGTCTATTTACAGTAACTATTAGTTGAATGTGGACAAGTTAACCGGAAACTAGTTTAAATAATGTACTTAAAAATAATGTACTTAAAAGTCTAAAAAAGTTTAGTTACCCTCTCAAAGTTCTGATAAATTTCAACATTTTTATTGTATCAATAAGGAATTATTTCCTCCCTTCCAAATAGGGAATCCTATTCTCATAAAGGCTGATGACACACTCAAGTCTCAGCTCACCAAACCCATGAAAACTTATTCACTACTGAAAGGAAGATAGAAGTTTTTAGTCCTTATTTACAATAGCATAAGAGAGATTTCCAAAACAAGGATATTAATCTGATGATCTTAACACAGTTCCACTGTTAAATATGGAAGCGCTACGCAATTTCACGTATTTTTGAATGCTTTAGCTATACCTATTAAACAAGAGAGGCTAATTTTGTTGTTTTGCTTCAGCAAAAGCTTGCTTTATTTTTGTTTCTGCATTGTATCCTGCTCAAGCACAATTGCATAGGCGGACGGGAAGAATATAAATTCCTGAAACCGTGAAACAAACAGGACCAAGGGACTTTTATGATCGGACACAGGATATGTGGCTGTCATGTTTGACCAAGCCAACATCTAATCTGGAAGTAACAGAACAAGTTATATTATAAGAGCTTTAGGCACATGCATGGGGTTAAGTAAGTCAAAAGTTCATATCAAAGAAGACTACTAGCCTTTATTAACTAGCTCTTAAAAGACCCTCCTGAATACGTGCAGAAGAAAGAATGAAGATTGCATCAGCCATCGGGGGGCGGGATTCGTCTTCCTGAAAGTCCTATGAGTATGTAAAAGGCTTGACTATAAGAAATTTTGACTCTGTACTCACAAGTGTGCATACGGGATGTGAAGGCATGCACCCAGAGCTGTAAATAAACCTTTCTTCTGTTGACTTTGTCCCCAGTTAATTTTTTTGAAAGGTGAGTGTGTTTCTCACACTGTAGAATGGCATAAACAACATTCTCAGACTTACACCTCTTCTTCCTTCTACCACTGTCTCAAACAACATGCACTACCGACTAAAATAACAGCTTTCAAAGAATCTCATTTTTATCATGCAAGGAGTACCAGAAAGAGATAAATACTAAACAGTTTGGTGGAGAGTGTTAATTGAAGCCAAAAGCAAATAGAGATTATTGTTTGGGGTTTTTTTAAAGTCTGAAAGAGAAATGTGTTTAGTGGAAAAAGGTTGTAAATCAGTTTCTTTTCACATGCTGACAGGAAATACCAGAAGAAATGGTGACTAGATTGATGAGTATTTGGGAACTTCAGACAGTAAGTTCCTTACTTTTGCCCAACCGTCATCATAATCTAACCTTTTTCAAAGGTGTGTTTCCTTGGAGCAGAAATTCTTAATCATATCGCTTTAAAAGAAATAAAATTAGACCAGATCAAATGATAGCAAACACACTGTTCTGAATAGTAAGTATAAACTCTCATACAATGGAAGGAAAGCGAAGTATCCGGATGGATGATATCTCTTTGTCTTGAATTCATTCACTAGCTATCTTCCTGGCATTACTTGCCCTTACATGGTTTTATTCAACTAATTAATCTTGCTATGAATCTTATGTTGCCCATATCATCATACGATCATCACAGAATGGTTTATGTTGGAAGGGACCTTCAAGATCATCTAGTTCCAATCCCCCTGCCATTGCCAGGGTCATTTTCCACTAGACCAGGTTGCCCAAAGCCCCATTCAACCTGTCCCTGAACACTTCTAGGGATGGGGCATCCACAACTTCTTGGAGAAACATGTTCCAGTGTCTCACCACTGTCACAGTTGAGAGAGACTGATCTGAAATCAGACTCCACTGTTCATTGTCTCAGAGATTGGTATGAGAAGCTGAGATGGGACTCCACTGACCATTGTCTCAGAGATGGGTGTGAAGAGCTGAGATAAGACTCTTCCATCCACTGCTGGGAGTAAGGAGTAAGAAGCTGAAATGCGACTCCACCTTCCATTACCTCAAGGATTGGTGTGAGGAATTACTACCCACTATCCCAAGAATTGCTGCAGACACCTGTGTGTGTGCAGACACACACATGCAAGTGAAGAGCTGGCTGCAAGACCAGGAAAACTGGTCCAGCAGGAACATCTAATACATGACATGAAGAGCAGAGGCACTCCCCCCAACTCATTATAAAGTGGGCAAAGGCAATCACCAAGGCACATCACCAGGGAGCCATTGCCATGAAGATGACTACAGAATGACACCTCCGTGAGGACACTGTCCACTGATAACTACTACGGACCCTGAGGGACACCCTCCATGAGACATCGCCATGAGGGCAACTCCACGAGGCACACTCCATGGGGTACCTTCAAGGCGACTCCATAAGGAAACCTCCACGAGGACACCCACAGCTGACAGACTCTTGGGGAACACTCTGTTCTGATACTACAAGACAACGAACCCTGAAGATCTCCCAACAACAATGACAACGGATCCACGGGACACCGCTGGATCCAAGGTGGTGACTATCTCTCTCTCTCTGCACCTGAATCCTTGCTTTTCTATCTTTTTTCCAATCTGTCCTATCTCTACCTCCTTTATTACGATAATTTCCCTTTTTTATAATAGTTGTCCTTTCCTAATAAACCTACTGATCAACTACAGTACTTGACCTCATTTCTGTCTTAATTTCAATCTTGGGATCACAAACTGAAACAGGGTTTGGCACTGTGGTATTCTCTAATCAGATCCTGACACACAGTAAAGACCTTGTTCCTTACATTTAATCTAAATCTACCCTCTTTCAATTTAAAGATATTACCCCTTGTCCTTTTCCTACATGCCCTTGTAAAAAGTCCCTCTCCAGCTTTCTTGTAGGCCCCCTTTAGGTACTGGAAGGCTGCTCTAAGGTTTTTATCTGCTCCACAATCTTTCCAGGCAGAGAGATTAGACTGAATCATCAGGTCCAATGTATTTGTGCCACCTTTAGATTCCTTAGGTGGTTTCAGACCTGATCTTCTCCTACAACAAGTGATTCTTCAGTCTCTTAGTCCCCGCCCTTGCCTTCTGCCACCTGGGTGGTGTGGCTTAAGCACTTACTGGTGAAGACCGAGGCAAAGAAGTCAGTGAGTACTTCAGCCTTTTCCATATCCCATGTAACCAAGTCTCCCCTTATCTTCCAGAGAGGGCCCACATTTTCCCTAGTCTTCCTTTTATTACCAGTGTACCTACAGAAGCCTTTCTTGTTGCCCTTGACATCGCTGGCCAGATATAATCCCACCAGGTCTTTAGCTTTCCTAATATGATCTTTCAATATGCAAGCAATTTCTCTATATTAATCCCAGGCTACCTGTCCGTGCTTCAATTCTCTGTAGGACAAAGTCTGCTCTCCTGAAGTCCAGGGTTGCAAGCTTGCTGCCTCTCTGCCCTAAGTATCCTGAACTCCACCATTTCACAGTCACTGCAGCTAAGGCTTCCCTTCAGTTTTACATTCCCCACCAGCCCCCCCCTGTTGGTGAGAACAAGGTCCAGCGTATCCTCCCTCTTCAGTTGGTTCCTTTATCACTTGGAGAAGGAAGTTATCATCAAGCATTCCAGAAACCTCAAATTCCTCAAATGTGTTACAGTGCAAGTCAGAAACCAGAGTATAATCATTACAGAGGTTGATTTTTTTTGGCAGTGAAATGGTTAACAGCAATGGCAACTAAAAGCTCATAATAAATAAGAAATTAAATTAAACTAAAATAGGATAAATTTTTAAACACTATTCTGTTTCTAATAATCTGTAATAATAAATTCAGAAAATGAGAAATTTTATTAGAATATTTACTGCTCATCTAGACTAACTCATGGGATATAATAACTTGTTATTAATTTCTTGTTCTTACATGAGTTCTAATGCAAATTTGATTTACTTTTCTTCTCTCTTACTCTTCCAGTTACTATGCCTCACATTTAAGAATTAAGACTATACAAACAACCCTAAAATATATAAATATACACATTTATTAACATAATGTGACTGCAAATACAGATAACTTAAATGGTACTTAAATTGTAAATAGCAATTTTTAAAACCTAACCTTATGTATTCCAGGAATTTTGTGCATAATAGTTGCACATATTTTCCATCAAAGCAAGCCAAATGCCTGTTAGAGGTAGGAAGGTCTGACTATATAAATCAGTAATTAGTTTGATCCAGAACATTGTTGCCTCAATTTTGGACTTGATTTTTCTGGATCAAGGGGATTGGCTATGTTTTTCTCTGTGTTTTTCTGCATTGCAGTGAGCATCAACAAGTGAAATTATTATTACAAATTATTGTTATTATTTTTATTTATGTATGTTTGAAAAGACTTACTTTATAAAGTATTGTCATCAAGACTGATCTTTAGTTCATAATGTAGGTAATGTATGATCAGTAAAAGCTTCAAGTTATAGTTCAGTTGCTTTCTTAATACAGAAATTGTACAACAGAATAACAAATGATAGTCTGAATGATAATTTATTACTGATGCTAATTAATCCTTTTATAGTTACTCCTAAATTTTATAGCTTTCCATGTTCCTACAATTAAAAAAATACCATTTTGTAACCAAAATAAAAGAAAAATTATGTGAACCAGGACCACATCAAAATATCCTCAAACTACTAATTAGGACTAAAAATTGCAGCAGGTTTATTTCTCAGAGTTTGAAATTTTTAAGAAGAATATGATCTGGACAGATGTTATTATTCAGGAAACCCGAAGGAAAATAGTTAAGCTCTGTCCTTATTTCCCAGCAAGAGCTTTAATGAGACTCAATCCCTGTTTTCCTATAGGCATCTATTGCACATACTGATTCACAGAAAAATACTAAGAGAATTCAGTAATGAGATTTTCTGCTAGTGAAAAGGACTGTTCTAATTCATACACTGGACATGGAACTGCTGGAACAAGTCCAGAGGAGGGCCACAAGGATTATCAGGGGACTGGAGCACCTCCCATATGAAGACAGGCTGAGGAAGTTGGGGCTGTTTAGCCTGGAGAAGAGAAGGCTGCGTGGGGACCTAATAGCAGCCTTCCAGCACCTGAAGGGGGCCTATAGGGATGCTGGGGAGGGACTCTTTGTCAGGGACTGTAGTGACAGGACAAGGGGTAACGGGTTAAAACTTAAACAGGGGAAGTTTAAATTGGATATAAGGAGGAAATTCTTTCCTGTTAGGGTGGTGAGATACTGGAATGGGTTGCCCAGGGAGGTTGTGAGTGCTCCATCCCTGGCGGTGTTCAAGGCCAGGTTGGATGAAGCCTTGTGTGGGATGGTTTAGTGAGAGGTGTCCCTGTCCGTGGCAGGGGGGTTGGAACTAGATGATCTTGAGGTCCTTTCCAACCCTAACTATTCTATGATTCTATGATTCTATACACTTAAAGCCTGAACAAAATAAGTGCTTTCTAATCTGTCAGTTATTTCGGTGGAAAAAAAAAACCAGTTTTATACACTGTTTGCAAATACAGCATTGAAGTAAATTAATGTATCAGATAAAACACATCTGTGGAAAACTGCATGGATGCAAATATAGAAACTGAACAGGAAATTATCTGTTAATGGTCTGAAACTGTGGAAATAAGAGATAGAAATAAAATTGATTAAAAGATGGTGCAAATTTTGTTGAAAATTGTTGTCAACATTTCCTCATTATGTCAGCTGAGTGCTTCAGAGAGGCTACTTTGGAGGCTCTGTGCAAAACTGGTGGATTACACTAAGCTAGCTTTCTCCTTACCAAGGAAAAAGGTAAGGATCAAAATGCACAATGACCATAACAAACTAAAAAGATGGTCTAAAATTAAGACAAAATGCCATAACTACTAAAAAGAACAATATTTCAAGTAAAATAAAATCAAAAGTATGAGATGGAGAAGAAGAGGCCTGAAAAGGACCAAGAACCAACTATAAAACAGCAATTCATACCATGCAGGTGCCTGTACATCCTCCTGTCTTGGTAAAACAGCCTATGTAACAACAGACGATGGAACTGGAATGCAAGTCTTCACAGTGTTTGTATACAGTGCCCAAAATTTTATGTTCTGATGGTATTTGTTAAAACTGGAGGATGCTAAAAGAGAAGCTACAGAGAATGCAGTAAGGAGTTTTTAAACAAAGAAGGAATCAGCTTTAAAAAAAAAAAAGTGTTTCATGTCAGGACATAGGAAAGGAAACAGTGCAGCAGTGACAACTTACCTTGATGCTGTCAGAGTCTCCCTGGGGCATAATGGCCTCAGCCATCTGTCAACCAACACACCAACACCCCCAGGTGCTTTTCTGCCAAGCAGCTTTTCAGCCACTCTTCCCCAAGGTTGTAGCATTACATTGGGTTACTGTGGCCCATGTGCAGGACCTGGCATTTAGCCTCATACCATTGGCCTCAGCCCATCAATATAGCCTGTCCAGATCCTTCTGCAAAGCCTTCCTACCATTAAGCACATTAACACTCCTGCTCAACTTGGGGTCATTTGTAAACTTTCTGAGGATGAACTTGATCCCCATGTCCAGATAATTTGATAAAGATAATAAACAGAACTGGCCCCACACCTGAGCTGTGGGGAACACCACTTGTGACCAGCCATTGACTGCATTTAACTCCATACACCACAATTCCTTGGGCCAAAATTCATCCAGCCAGTTTTTTACCCAGGGAAAAGTGTACTCATCCAAGCCATGAGCAACCAGTTTCTCCAGGAAAATGCTGTGGAACGTGGTGTCAAAGGCTTTACTTAAGTGTAGCTAGACAACATCCATAGCATTTCCCTCATCCACTAAGCAGGTTACCTTGTCACAGAAGGAGATCAGGTTCTTTCAGAACCCCATGTTGAGCAGGCCTGATCACAAGGCTGTCCTGTACAAACTTTGTGATGGCAAAATGATCAAAATGATTTGTTCCAAAATCTCCCCTGGCACAGAGGTCAGACTGACAGGGCTGTAGTTCCCCAGATCCTCCTTCTGGCTCTTGTAGAAGGGCATCACAATTGCTAAATTCCACCGAAGTGGGATCTCCCTGGTTAGACAAGACTACTTTTATATGATGGAAAGTGGCTTGTTGAACACTCCATCAGTACCCTTGGGGTGTATCCCATCTAGCCCCATATACTTGTGTGTGTCTAAATGGTGTAGCATATATAGCTACAGATTATGGGCACTCCACTCTGCTCTCCTTCTCCATCTTTCACCTCAGGGGGCTGTCTGGTTAACTCCATGAAAAACTCTGAATTTTTACTCTTCCCACTCTTTCCAACACTGGCAGTAAAGCTGCCATAACATACTCTGGTCTCCCAGGTAATATTTTATGACTTTTTCCTTCTCCAGCTATTCTCATCTTCCTTTTTTAGACAAGCCATCATGTGGTTTTACCATTGGATGGATGCTGGTAAGGATACAACATACTGAAGGCAGTCACTTCTAATCTGGTGTAACTTGATTGTTTTTGCAGGCTTACTATGATTATACCTTACCCTGATTTGCGCTGGATTAGTGGAATTTCCCTGTCTCTAATGAAAGGGAACATATGGCACATAGCTTTACTAGTGTGCTACCAAACATAATGAATGTTGGATTGACCCTGTTACACCCATAGACTTTGCTGATAAACCCAAATATTTATACACTATGACATTCTTTCTGCAAATTGCTACCCCTGCTCAATGTATAATTCATGAGAAAAAAGATCATATAGAACAGACTTGGCAAATGGGCAGAAATAGAAATAGAGTAGAACAACATTCTGTGTTACAGAATAGAGGACCATATTGCCATTGCTAGAAAGAGACCATAAACGTTTTACTGATTTTTGAGGTCTTCAGGACCGAGGCTTGTCAGGCTTCCTCTGTTTCAATTTTTTTTTTACATGCTTGCAGCTTTGTTTTGCTTGATTTAACTGATTTACTTGATTACTTGAGCAACCTGGTGTAGTGGAAGGTGTCCCTCTCCACAGCAGGGGGATTGGAACTAAATGATCTTTAAGGTCCCTTCCAACCCAAACCATTCCATGGCTCTATGAGCATGAACCAGATTTCTCTGTGAAAGCAAATTCTCTAATTGAAAAAGTGTCCATAGGTAATTTGGTTTACTTTTATTTCTCTTTGTATGGTCTAAGTATAGTTTTATATAGATAAAGCAGTTATTCTATGTAGAATGAGATACTTATTACTCTAAAATAATTAAGTACTACAGGGAAACACAGACCTGGTATCACAGCAGAAACCTTGAGAAGCAGAGTCACAGCATGAGGCATAGAAGAGCACAGACCTGGAGCAATAAGGGATGAGTCTCAAGAAAATTAACAAGAATTCCAGCGGGTTTTTGTTAACCCCATGATAAAACCCCTATCCTTCCATGTTCTCCATGACACTTAAGAGCTCCTAACCTATGAAAGCCATGCCAGTTTCTTCTCTGTGGCTCCTTTTATTTTAGAGTTGGGATATGTAATGTATAATAATCACTTAATTATTTCATTGATTTATTCTATATTGTGGAAAAATAGCCACTTATATAATGCTAAGTATGCTATTTTTATGTATTGTTCTAAGAATATATGGCAACATATTCTTCCTGTTACCAGAAGCCTATCTTTTCCTTCCTCTTGGAAACTGAAGCACATTTCCTCCATTTCCCCTTATTTTATGTGTTTTCTTTGGCAGCCATTTCGTACGGCAGTTGGACAAATTCACGTGTGCCTCACACTGAATATAAATAATGTGCGTGGCAGCGCCTGGCTTCCCACATTATACTGACACTTCTGTTTGTCTTCAGCTTTGTTTTTAAACATCTGTAAACTTGCAGTTCAGCTAACATAATTTCTCACATTGCATATATTCTTGATCTCAGATCTCTGTTGAATAGGATATCAGTAGATGTCAATCAGTGAGTCTTTGGTGCTCTTACTACAAGGTAATAACAGTAAATATCTTACTATTTCACCCTGCAGGCTTTCTTTTTATTATTTTGACACTGATTTCTAGTAGCCCATACTATGTAGAGTTTATATGTCTAAGCCCAGAATTCATGGCATATTATTTGAAGTTGTGTTGTGCAATCTACAGCTTATTTCCAGACATTACTATATTAAAACTATCATATCCTGCAAAACCAGTTTTGACTTGCAGGCAGTCACCTTTTTTGCTTTCATGTCTTCCAGTAAAGCTAACTTAGGTGAATGATGGTAATAGAATTATAAAAAAGTAGACCTGGAGGGTACTTTAGGGGTTAGTACATGCCTGTAGTTTTTAAACTGTTGTTTACCGATTTAAAAAATCCAGTCTATTTGGTAAGACTCTGTAGAAGTCTAATAAAAATATAGCTATCTGAAATGTGCTCAAATTGTAGATGTTTTATAGTTCAGCTGCTCAATCACGTCTTAGTTGGTACGCACATATCCTGCAATTTAAAAAAATGACCCTTAGTGTGCCTCCAGGGTCAGAAGACATGTTTGAGATGTTACTTAATTACATTTGGTTCAAAAACCAGAAAACAAATGGGACAAATGACGTTGTAGTGGCTTAAACTGAACACAGGACAGAGGGGAAGCTACAATCCAGTGGAACAGCTTAATTCCAATAGAGATAAGAAAAGCAGTTTTTCCTTATTTTGTCATACAGTTGTCACAGCTTTGAGTTGAGACCATTATTACGTTCCAGCTTTGTGGTACAGTTACAAAGTTAAGATCAAGTAGCCCACAGACACGATTTTCTACATCTTCAGCTATTTACCGCTTTATTTGTCTGGCAATAATGACATCATGGCAGTAGACATAATTCCTTGTATTCCGATATATAATTATGTATTTCCTATATATATGTATTTCCAGTAGATCAGCTATGAGAAACTGTGCTTGCATATCTTACAACTAACAGTGAGCCAGTGGCTAAAAGAAACAGCCAAGAAAAAAATTTTACTTTTACTGTCTGTGAAATAAATGCTTAGCTGTGAGTACTGTTTGGAAAAAACCTGAAATAATCTCTCAATTTCTATTACTGTTAAAAGAAAATGGATGAATGGTTTGAGAACCCTAAAAGAAAAACTAGTTCATCTAGTAACTGGACATCTGTAAATCGATGGGTCCGGATGGAATGCACCCACGGGTGCTGAGGGAGCTGGCGGAGGTCATTGCTAGGCCACTTTCCATCATCTTTGGTAAGTCGTGGGAAACGGGCGAGGTGCCTGAGGATTGGCGGATGGCAAAGGTCACACCAATCTATAAGAAGGGCAAGAAGGAGGACCCGGGTAATTATAGACCGGTCAGCCTTACCTCCATCCCTGGAACAACTTATTCTTGACTCCATCACTAGGCATATCAAGGATGAGGGGGTCATTAAGAACAGCCAACATGGTTTTATGAGGGGGAAGTCATGTATGACCAACCTTATAGCCTTCTATGAGGAAGTGACTAGGTGGAGGGATGATGGTAGAGCGGTAGATGTGGTTTTTCTTGATTTCAGTAAGGCATTTGATACTGTCTCCCACAGCATCCTCATAGATAAGCTGAGGAAGTGTGGGCTTGACGATCAAGTAGTGAGGTGGATCGAGAACTGGTTGAAAGGAAGAAGGCAGAGAGTTGTGGTCAATGGCGCAGAATCTAGCTGGAGGTCTGTGACTAGTGGAGTTCCTCAGGGGTCAGTGCTGGGACCGGTGCTGTTTAATATTTTCATCAATGACCTGGATGAGGGAACTGAGTGCACCCTCAGCAAGTTTGCTGATGACACAAAACTGGGAGGAGTGGCTGACACACCAGAGGACTGTGCTGCCATTCAGCGAGACCTGGACAGGCTGGAGAGTTGGGCGGGGAGAAACTTGATGAAATTTAACAAGGGCAAGTGTAGAGTCTTGCATCTGGGGAAGAACAACCCCATGTACCAGTACAGGTTGGGGGTTGACCTGCTGGAAAGTAGTGAAGGGGAAAGGGACCTGGGGGTCCTGGTGGATAGGAGGATGACCATGAGCCAGCAATGTGCTCTTGTGGCCAAGAAGGCAAATGGCATCTTAGGGTGCATTAGAAAGGGAGTGGTTAGTAGGTCAAGAGAGGTTCTCCTCCCCCTCTACTCAGCCTTGGTGAGGCCGCATCTGGAATATTGCGTCCAGTTCTGGGCCCCTCTGTTCAAGAAGGACAGGGAATTGCTTGAAGGAGTCCAGCGCAGAGCCACAAAGATGATTAAGGGAGTGGAACATCTCCCTTATGAGGAGAGGCTGAGGGAGCTGGGTCTCTTTAGCTTGGAGAAGAGGAGACTGAGGGGTGACCTCATCAATGTTTACAAATATGTAAAGGGTAGGTGTCAGGATGATGGAGCTAGGCTTTTTTCAGTGATATCCAGTGATAGGACAAGGGGCAATGGGTGTAAACTGGAGCATAGGAAGTTCCACGTTAACATCAGGAAGAACTTCTTTACTGTAAGAGTGACAGAGCACTGGAACAGGTTGCCCAGGGGGGTTGTGGAGTCTCCTACACTGGAGATATTCAAGGCCCGCCTGGACAAGTTCCTGTGTGATGTACTGTAGGTTACCCTGCTCTTGCAGGGGGGTTGGACTAGATGATCTTTTTAGGTCCCTTCCAACCCTTGGGATTCTGTGATTCTGTGATTCTGTGATCTAGACCAAATTATGTTTAAATGGGCTCTACTTAGACTGTGTCAACTGAGGAAAAATAAGTTCAAAGCTGTTTTACGAAGTATTAGCTTATGAAACAATGAAACCATTTAATCTCTGATACCACCTTTAAAGAAGGCATTTTTATTTCAAAGACAATAGGGAGAATTCTTTGGAGCATAAATTGAATGAACTGGAAGAAAATGACAACAGGAGACAAAATTTTCTGTTTAGCTGCTCCTGTGAATACAGAAGTGCTCAAATAAGCTCTTTATATTAGCTACCAAATTATGAATATTAGAAAAGATCACAAAATCACAGTAACTACTGTGCAGCAGAAAAGAGGAAATTCCTATGGCAGATGAAAAGTTGCATTCAAGCAAGCTAATTTAGTAGCTCTTGCAAATAATAAACGGTATTTTCAAGACATGGCCAAAAATGTAACGATTTAAGTTACTGTTACATTAATCTTTGCTCTACTTTGCAGCTAGCTGAGACTAGGGAGGGTTTACTGACAATGAATTTCTTTATTATTTTCAATAAGAATTAGAAGGTATACTTTGACCTCCATTGGGAGGTATGTTTGCTTTGTCACCTTATTCCTACTTCAGTGTAAGTATGTAACATATATACTTACAATATATTATAAGTATATACAATACACACGATATACAGTGTTGTGGTGGTTTGATTCCAGCTGGCAGATAAGCACCACTCAACCAGTTGCTCACCTCTCCTACTTTGAAATGGGGGGAACAATCAGAAGGGTAAAAGTGAGAAAATATGTGGACTGAGATAAAAGACAGTTTCATAGGTAAACCAAAAGCTGCTCACTCAAAGTAACACAAGGAATTCATACACCACTTCCCATTGGCAGGAAGGTGTTCTGACACCTCCAGGAAAGCAGGGCTCCAGCACACATAATGGTTACTTAGGAAGACAAATGCCCAAATGCCATCACTCCCAGTGTCTTACCCTTCTTTGTTCTTCCCCCAGTTTTCTATGCTGAGCATGACACCATATGGTAGGGGGTATCCCTATGGTCAGTTGGGGACAGCTGTCCTGGCTGTGTCGCCTCCGAGCTCCTTGCGCAGCCCCAGCCTACTCACTGGTGGGCTGGTGTGAGGAGCAGAAAATGCCTTGACTCTATGTAAGCACTGCTCAGCAAAAACTAAAACATCCTTGTATTATCAACACTGTTTCCAACACAAATCCAAACCATAGCCCCAGCGACTATGAAGAAAATTAACTCCATCCCAGCCAAAACCTGCACAAATGTGGACAACAGCTTTGTATAAGAAAATCGTATGGACTGGGGCCAGTACATCAGAACTTCACAGCCCGTGCATGTTCAGTGATGACAGGTCTTGCTGTGCTGGTCTTGATGAATTCAAAAAATGGTCACTGGTATTCTGTAAGACCTTTGTGTATTCACAAAAAACTCCACCCACTGGAAGCAAGAAAATGCCAGGCTATATGAGAAGTGCTTTGGTGCCACAATGAAAAGAACTGGCCCAGTCAAAGCTTGACCAATGAAGTTACATGCATTTTCAACTTTCTGTAATGATATGGATTATGAACATGGTGGTTTGCCTTGCACTCTAATATGAGGTAGCTATCAAAAATACTTGCTGTTTTTTCCAAAGTGTTCAGAAATGCACGTCTTTTTCCCTCAGTATTCATCTGATCTACCATACGACCATGAAATTGAAACGTTGCTTAACAGGTTTACTTGCATCTCTGGTGTTTTCCTGTGACTTAATGACCTTGATCCAGTAGATCAAGAAAAAAAGTGTAATGGTTTTTAATATAGCTGAAAAAAGATAGGATTTTATCCAGAAGCTTCAACTCCAGGTTGAAAGAGAAAACTGCATTGAAACTGCTTTGACACACTAAAAACCTTTCACACACTGTGGATGAAAAAGTTTGGACTTCAGTAATTATATAAAAAGCTGAGAAAATATTTCACTGTCACTTTCATTAGTGTAATGAATGACTGGATGTGAAAATCATTTGCAAAATCTTAGAACTGTGGTTACAATTTAGCAGCAAAGGAAGAAGTTTTAGAGTGTTGTGATAGGGAATAGAAAGGAATCACTTGCTTTATTAAGATAAAAATAAAGGAAAGCACTCTTGCCATACATTAGCAGGTAAGACCAGAGTAGTTTCCATGCCAGTATTACTGTATAGTCATACAAGTTCACTATTTCAGCTTTACAAGTAATGGAAGTGAAATACTGATAACAGCCTTGAAGGGTACTGTTGGAAAAGAACGTTGATCCTTTTGAGCCTTCACTCACTTCCAATTTCAACCGTCTCATTAGAACTGACATATATAACTGTAGACATGCAGAATCACAACTTTTTTATTGTCCTATCAAACATTTTATCAATAGACCTAAACTTTTTCAGTCATATATATGGGAAAAACACCTTGTTGCCATTTAGGCCTTCTATTTTCTGTGTACTTTGTGCACAGAGAATATACTCTCTTCAAAATATCTGAGGGCTGCTATCTGTTTTTTTCTCAGCCTTCTCAAGACCAAACCAAGCCATTTTTATGGCTTAAGTCTATTTTTATTTTGTGGGGAATTTTTAAAGCTTCTAAACATTTTTGTTACCGTACTCTGGATTACAATTTTGTCCACATCTTTCTATAGTTCAGTGGCCAAAAATACAACATTCCAACTGAAACTCTACCAGTGCCAAGTAGAGCAGAATAATTACCATCTGTGTCTTACATTTTACACCTCTGTCAAATCCCACTAAAATGACTTTTGCCCTGACTCACTATATAGGTGACTCAGATTCTAATAGCGGTTTTCCACAGTCTGTTTCCAGTACAGCTGTCAAGAGGAATATTTCATCTTTTTTAACATTGTATGTGATTTTTCTCCTGAAGTGTGCTAATAGTTTTGCTTTTATCGTCATTTTGCTTCATTTTATTGATTTCATGAGTTTCTGAAGAACATTTCAAATTATATTTCTTTTGCTTAATAGAAGAGAAAGATAAAGCTAAATACAGGCCATTAAGTACATGCTTTTTAATTGGATTCAATCTTCTTAAAAGTCACATTAAAATTATTGAAGGAAATATTGCAAGCTTACACTGTAAAAACAACAAGATTGATGTTAAGCACTCCATATTACTAAACTTCTGCAATGATTCCTATGGAAATATCTAATGATTTATAAGCACATTCACAGTCCCTTTGGCTTAGGCTTGCTGAGTATACTCAAAGCATAACCTATATTCATAATTCATGCTTCATACACTAAGGATTTGCAAACTATTGCAAGATTGTAGAATCCACTGCATTTCTTCCATCTTTTGTCAATACACTGTGTTGGCAACCACTGTGAACACAAGTTTTCTTGCTGCTCTGTTTTAACTCTGACCTGTAATGCTGAAAATCTTTTGTTTCAGGATAGCTTTTTCTTCACATTTTCAGACTCATGTTCACTCTCATGGCCTGATTCCAGACTTACTGAGTCACGAACACATTTTCACTGATAATCCTCATCTTCCTGACTCTTTTTTCTTGGCCTTTGCCCCCAGTTCCCTTAGTAACCTGACATCTCAGTGAATAGGTTATCAGGTCTGGTGTTGTAAGATATACCTATATATCATTCTCTAATTATTCGGGAGATGTTCTATACATTATCTTTCCTTCTCAACTGGATAAACATGCCTGTTTCATGCATTTTGGGGTTGGATTACAAAAATGTAATCCTTTGGATTTCAAGAATGTCCTATGCATTTGTCACTATTATCATCTATGTAAGTTTATCAAAAATAAGCAGAAAGATAGTGCTACAGAAACAACCATTCCCAAAACTAAAGCTATATATTGCAAGTTTTTTTATTTCTATTGCCATTTGTTGCTTCTAGTTAGAGAGATTTCAGAGATTTAGTTCTACAGAGCTCCACTGTTTACCTCACCCTTTCACATCTAATTATGAACCTAAAATAAATAATTTCCTTTATTCCTGGCCATACACAGTGTAGCAAATAGTCATTACTCTGGGATTTGGTGCTTGACAGAGGGATTTTTAATTCAGCATATTATTACCTACACTTCATGTGAACCTTTTCCTAAGCTAACATGAGATTCCTAGAGATGTTATTTTAAAAAATGTTGACACTAATAGTTTGTTTTATTTATATGTATATATGCATATATACATATACCCAAACTTAAAGACTCAAACTGTTGCAACTTTGTCGCCTGCTTTTTATGCAGGTCCCCTTACTTTTTGGAATATGTATAGTCATCAGATGTTTGGAATAATACTTTGATGATACTGTCCTAATATAACACACCTTATAACCTATTTAAGTTAATGATTTGATTTTGTTTCTCTAGGTGTGACATTTTGCTTTAGTTTAGAGTAGTACTGTAAGTAATAGTTCCTAGTTTGGGGTATACCCAGGAGATTTTATCTTATAGTGGTTTATAAATGGATATGGAATCACATATGTTTGAATGACCAGATTTTCAGAACTGGCATGGACACCAGCAGGGTAGTCGAAATGCCTGACAAGTTCCTCCATTAAACTTTGCCTAGTAAAGCCTAAAGCACACAGTAAGTGTGTTAGGATGGAGATTTCCAGAACATGATGCTGAGTGCAAAATTCCCTAATGTTCAGGAACACCAGTCACAGGTAAAAATTTTGGTCCTCTGTACATCTTGCTATGGTATGCATACAAAATCATACTGAAGTGTTCAGGAGTATTTATCGGTACTACAGGGAGTGAATATAGTGCCTTGTTCACGTTGCATAGTCACCTTACATGGTCCTTCATATCTTCCTTGCTGGGATTCCACAACTTCTTCTTAAGTGCTAAGTTTCAAGGTAAGTGGACATAGTGATTCAGTTCTTGAAATGGAGGAGGAATTTTCTTTTACTGTGCAACTGTTAAAAACTTATCACATTAAAATTAGAAATCTTGTTGAGGTACAGAAAGTTGTTACTCACAGACTATCATTACAACTGTCACCCTAATCCCCTGCTGAGCCAAGTAGTTCTTAAGAGTTAAACCAAGGTCTTGAGGTAAGCCAAAACCATCTTGATTTGTGTAGATGGGTTACAATTTTTTTTACTATTTCTTGACTTTTACTCTCAGCAGATAGAAGAAATAGAAGGCTCCACATTTTTATCAGATACTTTTCCTTCCTGTTCTATTGGATTTAAACAGCTTTATCTGGCACACTTCCTGCTCAATGTTTTCTTCATAATGTTTTTTCCTGTGGATGTCTCTCACGTCTGTATTAAAACTATAGTTACACACATTATGCATATCTAAGTCTTTCAGATAAGAAAAGATTTCCTTGAAAGCTGATGTTGCAGATAATGAATTGCTGTTCTCCACTTCAAGTAATAGGGCCGGATTATGTCTTCTTTGTCTGTGCTACTTATTATTTACATAGTCAGATGACAACCAACATAAATGGTAAAGATCTTCTAAAAATCAAATCTCCCTGGGCATTCAAAAAGAAAACAAACAGTAAGTAATATAAAACTTGCCTTATTTTTTTCCTTTCATATGTAAATTACACCATCTTTGGGATCATAGTAATAAAGCTTATTTTTTCTGATGCTGTATGTTTTATTGTCTCACACTGTACTTCTACCTACCTATCAAGTAGGCTGGAGTCTGTGCTGATCAAAGATGAGACATGAAAACTCAGTAAAAGTTTGAATCAAAAAAAGATTTGAATGGCATTAGGCTACACTTTTACATACTAAAATATGAAACCAAAGCAGAAGAAGACTGCATTTCTGTTTTTCTTAAAACTTCGTCTTCTGGTTTCCTAAACACAATTCAGAAATGGCTTTTTGACCTTTACAGCTTTCAGTTCATTTCACTTACACATGTAAGCACAGCTGTAGCTGAAATACTCCTTTACTTTTTCTCCACAGGCATGAATTTCAGACTTGTGCATTTTGGCTTTGTTTCTACTGATTACTTTTTTGTAAATCTTGATTTTGTTGAAACCTAGTACAAAATAATCTTTAAGAGAATGTTTCAGGCTACACAACCACCTCAAAGTTGCCACACTGCAGACTAAATATTCTTGTGATATACCTCATTTCCAGGACAATGCAGCTTTCAAGTTCTTGAATCTCATGAATGTGTTCATAGAATCAAAGAATCATAGAATATTTAGGGTTGGAAAGGACCTCAAGATCATCTAGTTACAACCCCCCTGCCATAGGCAGGGACACCTCACACTAAACCATCCCACCCAAGGCTTCATTCATCATGTGATGCCATGTGTCAAATCCCACACTAGGACTTCCACTGTGTGATATTCTGCAAAAAGGCTCATGTCAAGAATTTAGAAGCTAAAGAAACTAAAATATCAGAAAAAAAGGGAAACCCAACTTTGTCAAGATCATAGTTCTATTGCATACAAAGATTAAAAAGAATGCCATTGCACAGTTACAGGACTCCTAAGAGAAAATTACTTAAACCCAATATATTATATGTTAAGTAGCCTTTCTTTTAATGAGTATTATAATCACTGCTAATTGGAATGGCAATTGTGAATATGGAATAAAACACACTAACTGGATCATATACAGGCGAATAGGAGAAAGGTTAAGATAACTATGCAGAGAAATAACATAAAAACCTTTTAAATGACACATAAAACTTAATTCAAATGCATGATTCTATTGCTGAGTCCTCTCCATAGAGGTAAATTTGAACACTTAAAGAATTAAAATTATAGCACCATTAACATGTTCTGGAGAAAAAGTGCAGGTTACAAGGACAAAAAGCAAATTTAAATTTATCACCTTGAACTCTAATGACCTTAAACTTAAATCAAGTTCCTAGTCATCTTTAGAATCATAGAATCATCGAATAGTTAGGGTTGGAAAGGACCTCAAGATCATCTAGTTCCAACCCCCCTGCCATGGACAGGGACACCTCTCACTAAACCATCCCACACAAGGCTTCATCCAACCTGGCCTTGAACACCGCCAGGGATGGAGCACTCACAGCCTCCCTGGGCAACCAATTCCAGTGTCTCACCACCCTAACAGGAAAGAATTTCCTCCTTATATACAATTTAAACTTCCCCTGTTTAAGTTTTAACCCATTACCCCTTGTCCTGTCACTACAGTCCCTGACAAAGAGTCCCTCCCCAGCATCCCTATAGGCCCCCTTCAGGTACTGGAAGGCTGCTATGAGGTCTCCACGTAGCCTTCTCTTCTCCAGGCTGAACAGCCCCAAATCCCTCAGCCTGTCTTCATACAGGAGGTGCTCCAGTCCCCTGATCATCCTCGTAGCCCTCTTCTGGACTTGTTCCAAGAGTTCCATGTCCTTTTTATGTTGAGGACACCAGAACTGCACACAATACTCCAGGTGAGGTCTCACAAGAGCACAGTAGAGGGGCAGGATCACCTCCTTCGACCTGTTGGTCATGCTCCTTTTGATGCAGCCCAGGATACGGTTGGCTTTCTGGGCTGCGAGCGCACACTGCCAGCTCAGGTTCATTTTCTCATTGACCAGCATCCCCAAGTCCTTCTCAGCAGGGCTGCTCTGAATCTCTTCTTTGCCCAGTCTGTAGCTGTGCCTGGGATTGCTTCGACCCAGGTGTAGGACCTTGCACTTATCTTTGAAGGCCATATCAACACTAACTGGTGAGAAAATTCCCTTGCAAAGGCTGTGCTACATATTCGTGATACACTTGAATTTATCTTTGACAAATTTAGACATTTGGTATTGTGCCAAAAGATGTAGGACAGATGCATTGGACACGAATGATACTTTTAAAAGAGATATTAATTAAAAAAATTGGAAGATTAATATTTCATTAAAAATTCTGTATTATCTGCAGGTAGATAGTTTTGAGTAAAATTCCTTTGTGTGTGTGTGTGTTTCATCACAGTCCATGCTTTCACTGGAAGTCTGTAAGCCAGTACAAAAGTTCTTGGGGGAATTTTTCAGTTCCTCCTTACTCCTAAGCCAGATGTTTTCACCACATGGTTTTCTTATTTCATCTTTCTACAGCAGCTTGTTCAGTATTTCAAAAACCTGTGTGTTAGAAGCTCGTCCCCAAACATTTTCTAAACTCTGTATATTTTGCAACTTCTACAGCCTCCCAATACCAGTGTACATATATGAAAGCGCTCAAGGAGTTGTTATTATTTTAAGAAACATATTTTCTGAGTAATTCTGAAAAAAATAGTTGAGCACCTTTAACAAATGTCCCAAATGTACATTTTCCTATTAATTTTTATAAATTAACTATAATTATTTCTCATAAATGTGCTCAAATTTTGGAGTTTAAATATAAAAAAATCTATTAAAGTATTAGTTTATTAGTTAAAATAAGATATACCAGTAAATATTTAGAGAACAAAAACTATCTAGAGGTCAGTTTTTAATAGAAGTGGTAAAAATCCCAGTAGAAAAAGCATTGCAGGTTAGCAAAAAGGACCATTTGGTCCCGGGCTTATTTAACAGAAGCCAGAATTGAAGGCTCAGGAAAGAGGCCAAGAGCAGCTTAAGCAGTAAGTGTTTCTTTCCCAAATATTTTATTAACATAAAATTATTAAAAAAAAAAACAAAGAAAAGAAGACTGTGAGACTGTGCCTGAAATATTTAGTGACTTTGTCCTAGTGTTGTCCACCATGATCTCCGAACACCTAAAAAGCCAGTCAACAGGGATGAGGAGTGGATACCCAGTGTAGAATTAGTTTCATTGGGAGCTGCAGATTAAGCATAGACTTCCTTTTTATCTTCCTGGACTGCTCTAGACAGCTTTCTTGGAAAGCATTTACAGGTTCAGACTATATAGAAAACAAAATAGAAGACTGTTGTTGCTCCAATCTTATCTTTCCAGCTTCCCAGTATTTAGGACGTTCTCACTGGATGTAGGAGTCACTGATTCAACTCCAATTCAAGGTTCCAACCTCCATTTCTTAGCATTTTTGAGGAAAGGCTCCTCCAATCTTTTCTTATTGAAGTCTTTCTCACAAAGTCTATCAGCCCCTAATGGGACCTTCAGAACCAATTAAGTATATCAGATACATAAACAAATAATTGCTTCTGAAGAACTATGAATAGAAGCAAAGTTTTGCAAAGAAACTACTAATCCTTGGAGACATGTAAAAGTTCTGATAGTACACCATGCTAACAGAGTACTTTAAGGCAAAACTCAAAGTGTGACCTTCATGTTTTCTGTGTCCTCTTTCTGAAGCTTGGCTGAAGACTGACATTTCTAAAAACAACTGGAAGCATATGTATGTCTTCCCATGGTGTTCATGATGTTGATTCTTTTCTGCGGTGTCAATGACTATAGTTCAAACTATGCTCTTCTGTATTTGATTTGAATGTGTCAGTCAAAGGTCACTTCCAGGACTAAGCTGTTGACAGGCAAGATAGCGAACACTTCTGAGGTTGAAGACGACATTTTTCTTAGCTCTGATCTAGTGTGCAATCTTTTAAAATGAAGTAATAAAAATGTGTATCAAATTTATTTTCTCATTTCTCTGCTAGTTAATTTTTTACTTCCAATTACGTTTTCATGGCACTCTACACTTCTTTCCTCCCTCCCTCCTTATCCCCTTTTTCTCCCCTTCCTTCCCCCTCTCTCCCTCCCTACTTCCCTCTTTCCCAAAGTGCAATACACCAATTATTTAAATTAATGCACAATTCAGTGAATGATGGTAGAGGATAATAAACATTAATTTAGGAAGATAACAAAATGAGGATAGAACATACAATAATTATGTTTTGTAAGTCATACAATCAAACTTCTCAATGATATAGTCTTGCATCCAAAATTTTTTTTTTTTTAATTGCTGGATAAACTTATACATAATTATCTATGGAACTTGTATCAATTGACTGGAAAAAAAAAAAATGCTTTAAAAGTGCTGTTTCCACAGGAAGTTCCAGCATGATATAGTTCAATCTTAGTTAGCTAGTTGTAGACATTGTATATGACAAAATGCAGCTCAGCAGTTTGCTGCCACATTTCTAATTTCGAGTTTTCAGAACTGTATCTTTTAAGTACTTTGCTTTTCTCCACATACATTTACATGACCTTTTCAGGACATCCTGGACTACTGATTACATGAAGTAAGTGAGAGTGCTGCGTACTCTCTTATATAATGTATACTGTGCAGTACATCAGACTGCTGTCCTGCCTGTCATCTTCACTTTAAGCATGAATGAATGCTCAGTTTTGAGTGTGGTCCAAAAATGAAGTACATTGTGTTGAAAACTGAAATGATCTGCTGAATTTTAGTGTAGAAAATTGTTTTCCTATACAAAGTGACTGTCCTTCAAAAACCACTTTTCTAGGCCAGATTTTTTTTCTAGTAGATAAAGTTCATAGAATTAGTTTATATGAAACTGTGTTAATCTGGAAACTACAGGAGAAATCTCCCTGAAAATCCTGTTTATTACCTTCTTCCTTGTGTCAAAACATTCAGATCCATAACATAGTTTTAGTGGATCTATCTCATTCCTCTTAGCTCTTCCATGTACAGGCATCTTGAACCCAGTATGAAATTAACAGCTATGTTATTTTATACAAACAAACCCAAAACAAACCCCGAAAAAATCTTCCCATCCCATTTGCTCCAATCTCTTTAATTGCCTACGACAGTGCTGGGTTGTGCATACAAAAACGTCTAGGAATTGACCATGCCTCGTATTTCAGGGTCAAACACTCAACATATGAGGAGGATTCATAACGAAGGAGTTGCCTTTACTTTCTTAAATGGGACCACAGACCATCTTTATAGCATACCTGTGCCACCATAAGACTGAGGCCAGCGTCTGACTCCTACACCTAACACCCCTATGGCAGACACAATTTCATATGTTGTACTCAGAAAAAAACCCTAGCTTTTCAGGCTTTACATACAAACTCCTCTTTTGCTCCTTTTATTCACTTGCCTAAGCCTTGGTTTGTTGTTTATTCAGAGGTATAATCTCTGTTTTGAATACAATCCTTAAATAGTAAACTTCCAGGTAAATTGATAGCTGACAAGCTGCAGAGTTACTTCACCATTGGGCAAGGTGATAGCCTTATGCTGAGTGGCTTAAATAAGTAATTCCTAACAACTGCATACAATGTATGAGAAAGAAAATACTAATCCAGTGTGTGCAAGCAGTCATTCACAGCTGTAAATGATGAATAAATGGTGTCATGGAAATACATGCCTCTTACTAAACAAGGACATATAAATCTGCTTCTTCTGTTCCTATGGATCTCTGTTTCCTACTCATCAGCTTGTTAGCAACATTCAGCATATCTCAGCCATTCATCATGCTAGTATTTCCAAGGCTTTTTTTGTCTTGCATTCCCTTCCTTTCCCTCTCCAATATGCTGTTACCTTTTAATTTCAGTGTGCGTGCTGCACTGTGGGAACCTCTGTTTTGCATGTCTAATATTTCTATGCGTAAGTGTTTCTAGATATGTGTCGTAGTTTAAACCAATCCACACAGGTTGTCCACTCACCCCCTCCGACCCTCCCCACTCCCGGAGGGATGGGGAGGAAAATCAGGAGAATGTAACTCCCACGGGTTGAGATAAGAACAGCCCAGTAACTAAGGTATAACACAAACCACTACTGCTACCGCAAATGATAATATTGATAAGAGAAAATAACAAGAGAATACGATACCACTGCCGAACGAATTCGACCCCCCCGAAGAGCGAGAGCCTGCCCCTTCCGGGTAACTCCCAGTTCCCCCTCCGGGCATGACGTGCTATGGTATGGAATACCTCTTTGGCTAGTTTGGGTCAGGTGTCCTGTCTCCGCTTCCTCCCGGCCTCCCTCGTCCCCAGCAGAGCATGAGACTCACAGAGTCCTTGGCCAGAACAAACATCACTCAGCAACAACTAAAAACAATCGGTATTATCAGCTCTCTGCCCAGGCTGGAAGTCAAAACACAGAGCTTGCACCAGTCACTAAGAAGGAGCAAAACGGCTCCTGGTAAACCCAGGACAATATGTAACTCACGGTTCTCACTTGTGCTAGGTGGCAAGTTGAATTTAAAAATAGCAGAGGCATGATCAACCACGCAATGAATTATGTGACATTGTTTTACTGATTTTAATTGGCTTTATATTAGGCTTTCTTTAACATATTTTCCTTTTCTGATTTCAGCAAATAGAAAGTGTCCTTCAATTCTTGGGAAGAAGGAAGAATCAATTCTTCTAGATTGCAAGCGTTTCAGATCTGAAAACAAAAAATATATAATGATTATGATACATGTATAAAAATAAACAAGTTAGAATTTTGGACATGAAAAATATTGTGATTATATACTTTGTTATGGGAATTATTGATGCTAAGAAGAAGTGTTTTAATGATTATTAAAACCTCTAGGATTAAAGTAAATTGAAATATCATAACAATTATTGTCAATTTACAATAAATACGTATGAAAATTATTATACTTAATCTGCATAAGTACAAATACTCTGTTAGGTATCAGAGAACAGCCATTACCTTAAAATTATTGCCTAGAAATAGCTACATGCCTGGATGCAGGCATTCACTAAACTCCACTAAAAAAGAGAAATAAATACCTGCTGAGCAAAGCAGCATCTGTTTAAACTAGTTTTCATGCCACACCTACATTTTCAGTGAAAATAGAACTGTCACCACGAAGCTTGTCTTCAATGTCTTTTAGGAGTTTATGGAACTGTCGCTAAAGTTTACAAAGATCTGCAAGGATAAATATTTGTGAAAAAATGTAAAACTAGGGTTAAAGATATTAATGTTGATAAAAACTGGCTTTGGTAATCATCTTCCCTTTCACAGTCTAATTATTTAATTATTATGAAAGAATGCCTACCTAGATATTGAAATGTTTGATTAGCTGAAAATATGCATGATAACTTCATAATAATTGGACATCTTGTCACTTTTTAATTACTTACATGATGGCAACTGCAGGTGTAAGCGATCTGTTACAGTCAGAGGCTGTTACTGCTGCTCTAGATAGGTTCAAGACCCCAGGAGGCAATTGTAACATCCTTTGTGAATGTTTTTCACAAGAAAATCTTAAAAGTCTTTTCCAACCTAGTCTATTCTACGATTCTATATTGCCCTAGGTTATGAATGAGTAGGCAGTGATATTTAACCCAGAAATTAGGAACTGCTACATTAAAAGTATCTAGTGTGTGGGAAAGTGTGATCTATTGAAAGCACGCACTGACATTCCAATGAACTGCACCCAGTGCATGTTTGTATGTGTTTGCGTTTACATGGATTTTAAAAAAAATATAAAAATCATGCTTTAATTGGTTATTTTCCTTGAGAGCAAAAAACTTGTGCAAAATTTCAGTTGCAATTTGCACATTAATGAAAAGAAACATTCATGCATCATGCATAATTTAAAACACCAAATCATGAAGCATCTGTTCAATGCAGTTAGCTTGTCTCATGTCCTCCACACGCGTATTTCTTACTTGTAGAACTGAAGAATATTGAGATAAATTGAGTTTTCTTTAATAAAATGAGCATGTGCTGGAGTTTATTATGTTCTTTATCAGTTTTAGAAAAGCATAATGACTTTGTCTTAAGGGCTGCTTTTTATAAAATACAAAAATTCCTTGCCATTTTTTCAGTCCTCTGTATAACTGCCACAGCATTCTATAAATAAAACATGTCCATAAATACTTCATAAGGACGATATTTCCACATAAGCTTGTGAATACAATAAGAGTTTTCTTTAAAAAAAGAACAAAAAAAAAATCCTTGCCATTTTATTTCATTACTTTTGTTGTTGTGTGCATAAGACTCTGCTTGGCTATCTGGTTTCTTTTAAAAAATGAAACCAAAAGATTTTAAAAATGTAGACGCAGAATAGATGACAGAATACTGAAAATGTCTAATTCCATGCTTCCCTTCCACTTTTGCATTCATTTCTGTATGTATATATGATATGGAAATATCAGTGGGCTAGTATTATTCAATTCTAGAGTAAACAACATCTCCATTGACTGTCAGTATATTTCAAAATGAAAGCCTTCAGAACTGAGAAAGCATACAGAATCACAGAATCACAGAATCCCAAGGGTTGGAAGGGACCTAAAAAGATCATCTAGTCCAACCCCCCTGCAAGAGCAGGGTAACCTACAGTACATCACACAGGAACTTGTCCAGGCGGGCCTTGAATATCTCCAGTGTAGGAGACTCCACAACCCCCCTGGGCAACCTGTTCCAGTGCTCTGTCACTCTTACAGTAAAGAAGTTCTTCCTGATGTTAACGTGGAACTTCCTATGCTCCAGTTTACACCCATTGCCCCTTGTCCTATCACTGGATATCACTGAAAAAAGCCTAGCTCCATCATCCTGACACCTACCCTTTACATATTTGTAAACATTGATGAGGTCACCCCTCAGTCTCCTCTTCTCCAAGCTAAAGAGACCCAGCTCCCTCAGCCTCTCCTCATAAGGGAGATGTTCCACTCCCTTAATCATCTTTGTGGCTCTGCGCTGGACTCCTTCAAGCAATTCCCTGTCCTTCTTGAATTGAGGGGCCCAGAACTGGACACAATATTCCAGATGCGGCCTCACCAAGGCTGAGTAGAGGGGGAGGAGAACCTCTCTTGACCTACTAACCACTCCCTTTCTAATGCACCCTAAGATGCCATTTGCCTTCTTGGCCACAAGAGCACATTGCTGGCTCATGGTCATCCTCCTATCCACCAGGACCCCCAGGTCCCTTTCCCCTTCACTACTTTCCAGCAGGTCAACCCCCAACCTGTACTGGTACATGGGGTTGTTCTTCCCCAGATGCAAGACTCTACACTTGCCCTTGTTAAATTTCATCAAGTTTCTCCCCGCCCAACTCTCCAGCCTGTCCAGGTCTCGCTGAATGGCAGCACAGTCCTCTGGTGTGTCAGCCACTCCTCCCAGTTTTGTGTCATCAGCAAACTTGCTGAGGGTGCACTCAGTTCCCTCATCCAGGTCATTGATGAAAATATTAAACAGCACCGGTCCCAGCACCGACCCCTGAGGAACTCCACTAGTCACAGACCTCCAGCTAGATTCTGCGCCATTGACCACAACTCTCTGCCTTCTTCCTTTCAACCAGTTCTCGATCCACCTCACTACTTGATCGTCAAGCCCACACTTCCTTAGCTTATCTATGAGGATGCTGTGGGAGACAGTATCAAATGCCTTACTGAAATCAAGAAAAACTACATCTACCGCTCTACCATCATCCCTCCACCTAGTCACTTCCTCATAGAAGGCTATAAGGTTGGTCATACATGACTTCCCCCTCATAAAACCATGTTGGCTGTTCTTAATGACCCCCTCATCCTTGATATGCCTAGTGATGGAGTCAAGAATAAGTTGTTCCATCACCTTTCCAGGGATGGAGGTAAGGCTGACCGGTCTATAATTACCCGGGTCCTCCTTCTTGCCCTTCTTATAGATTGGTGTGACCTTTGCCATCCGCCAATCCTCAGGCACCTCGCCCGTTTCCCACGACTTACCAAAGATGATGGAAAGTGGCCTAGCAATGACCTCCGCCAGCTCCCTCAGCACCCGTGGGTGCATTCCATCCGGACCCATCGATTTACAGATGTCCAGATTGCATAGCTGATCCCTAACCCAATCCTCATCTACCAAAGCAAACTCCTCCTTTGTCCTGACTCCTTCTGGGGCTATAGAAATCCGGGGCCCTCGGGGAGAGTCTGCAGGAGTAAAGACAGAGGCAAAGAAGGCATTCAGCACCTCTGCCTTCTTTATATCCTCTGTCTCCAGGGTACCCACTTCGTTCAGCAGTGGGCCTATATTGCCTCTTGTGTTAGTTTTATTTGCTATGTATTTGAAGAAGCCCTTTCTATTGTTTTTAACCCGACTAGCAAGATTGAGTTCCAAGGAGGCCTTAGCTGTCCTAATTGCCTCCCTACATCCTCTAACAACTGTCCTATATTCCTCCCAAGCGGCCAGCCCCTCCTTCCATAATCCATAGATTCTCCTTTTCCACTTGAGTTTGCCCAGCAGCTCCTTGTTTAACCACGCCGGTCTCCTAGATCCCTTACTTGACTTCCTACTTATTGGGACGCTCCGATCCTGAGCTTGGAAGAAGCGGTCCTTGAATGCTAACCAACTATCTTGAGCCCCTTTACCGCCTAGTACACTTTCCCATGAGACTTCCCTTAGCAGTTGACTGAAGAGGCCAAAGTTGGCCCTTCGGAAATCCAGAACTGTGGCTTTGCTAGGTATTCTATTCCTCCCACACAGGATCCTAAACTCCACCATCTCATGGTCACTGCAGCCAAGGCTGCCATTGACCGTCACCACTTCGACCAAACCCTCCTTGTTGGCGAGTACTAAATCTAGCAGCGCTGCTCCCCTAGTTGGTACGTCCACCATTTGCATTAAGAAATTATCATCAATGCACTCGAGGAACCTCCTAGACTGTGAATGACTGGCTGTGTGAGTCTTCCAGCAAATATCGGGGTAATTAAAGTCCCCCACGACGACTAAGGCATGTAGTCGCGAGGCTACTTCCAGTTGCCTGTAGAAAGCCTCATCAACTCCTTCGTCCTGATCAGGAGGTCTGTAATAGACCCCCACAACTGTATCACCCGTGCCAGTCAGCCCCTTGATTCGTACCCACAGACATTCCACTTGCTCCTCATCCGACCCCGGACAGAACTCAATACATTCTAGTTGCTCTCTCACGTAAAGAGCCACTCCACCACCTCGCTTTGCTGACCTATCTTTCCTAAAAAGGACATAGCCATCCATGACCACATTCCAGTCATGTGAACTGTCCCACCATGTCTCTGTAATCGCCACTAGATCATAACCTTTAGCCCGCACACAGACTTCTAACTCCTCCTGTTTATTCCCCATGCTGCGTGCATTGGTGTACAGACATTTCAGGGAGCCAGTCCTAGTACCCTTTTTCCCCTGCGGGACAGGGTCTAAAAAGCTATCCTTTCCCACAAGTGAAACAAGAGATTGATAGTCCTCCTTAGCCCGCCATCCTTCAATCCCTAGCATGTTCCTCTTGGGCTTGTCCCCAACAGGCCCTGTTAAATCCCCTCCCCCCTTCCTAACTAGTTTAAAGCCCTGTCAATAAGCCCTGCTAACTCCTGCCCCAAAACCCTTTTTCTTCTCTGGGACTGGTGTATCCCGCCTGTCACCAGCAAACCAGGTGTCCCATACAGCAGCCCGTGACTGAAAAACCCAAACCCCTGCCTTTGGCACCAGTCACGTAGCCATACATTAACCTGCAGAGTCTTCTTATATATCCCTTCACCCTCGCTTGCAACAGGTACGGAGGCAAACACCACTTGCGCTCCAGACCCTTTAACCAGCCGTCCCAGGGCCCTGTAGTCTCTCTTCATTGCCCTTACGTTCCTCGTAATAATTTCGTCACTGCCAACCTGAAAAACCAGCAGTGGGTAGTAGTCAGATGGCTGCACCAGTTCAGAGAGCTTCTTTTTAACATCTCTAATCCGAGCCCCAGGCAGGCAGCAGACCTCCCTGTGGGGTGGATCCGGTCGACAAATGGGCCCTTCTGTTCCCCTCAGAAGGGAGTCACCCACCACAATTACTCTTCTTTTCTTCTTGGTTGGAGAAGTTCTGAGGTATGTGGGTGAGTGACTAGCCCTGGGTGACTCACTAGATAGATTTGCCTCACCATCTCCATTCACCTGGCCCTGAAGTTCCAAGACCTCGTACCTGTTATTCAAGGGCAACTGGGAGGGAGGAAGGGATTGTGAGGGTTTTCGCTTACCTCTCCGAGGAGGAACCTCCCTCCATCCATCCTTGTCCATTAAGCTCTCTCCTTCTGTCTGATGGTAGGAGGGAAGGGGATCCATATCTTGTTGAACCACTTCCCTCTGCCCTTGCCTTAGGGTGTGGTTCCACCAATCTATTTCACTTTCACACTCTCTAATGGCTCTCAACCTTTCTACCTCCTCCCTCAGTTCAGCCACCTGCCTGAGCAGGTCATTTATTTGCTCACAGCGAACACAAGCAGTATCACTGGCTCCCTCCAATACAAGTGCCAGGCTCAGGCATTCGCTGCAGCCAGAGACCTGCACAGCTGCATGTCTGCAGGAAGGCTCAGTCTGGATACCCACATTAGTACTCACTGCAGCTTTCGATCGTGTTGTAACCATGATCTATCTGGTCAATCAATCCGTCTACGTCCCTCAGCACTCCTTCCCCCTCCTGTACTCCAGGCGAGTCCTCTCGATGAGGCGGTTGGAACGCTTCCCTGCCCGCTCCCCTGCCCGCTCGCCTGCCAGCGCGAACTGCCGCGCAAACTGCCTCGACCCTCTGCCTCAACGCTCTCTGTTTGCCGGCTCTGTTCGCCGCGCTCCTGGTCGCCGCGCTCCCTGGGAAAGATTTTTAGCCACTCCCAGCTGGTGCCACTCCTCCTGGCTCCGCCCCCTGTGAGTCAGCCCCTCGCGGGAGCTGAGCTTCCGAGTCCTGGGCAAGTCCTGTTGAGGACTTGAGGCTCCCTCCTCAGTGGCTCTTGTCGCTCTGAGGTGAGGCTCCTGGACGCTGATCTCTCCCCTCTCCGCTCCGGTGTTGCAGGCGTCCTCTCTCAAGCTACTCACCTCAGCAACTGATCGAGAGTGGCTGTTGGTGGCCGGTTTGAATCTGCCACCGAGCCTCCTGGCTCCGCCCCCTGTGAGTCATACACAGTTCCTCTGTCTTAAGTAGTAACTGAATTACCAGTGGACTAAACAAATTGTTTATCTCATTACCGAGTTAATAACAAATTGAGGCAAACAAAATACAAACAGGTCAATCATTAATGACTAATGGAACAATCAGCACCATTCAATAAACTGAAATAATTGAAAACAAGACAAAATGCTGCTAAGATTAAAAAAGAAAAAAAGAATAAATGATGGTAAACTGTATCCAGGAGAGCAGTAACTGGATCATGGACATGAGTTCTCATTGCAATACCATAATGAAAATGGCATGTGAGATATTATAAAATCTGAACAGGAAAAGAGTGAATAAAAGCAGAGAACTAGTAACACCTATGCTGATGTTAAGTAGTAAAACATCTTTTTTGTTAATACTAGTGAAGCCCTAATGGAATAGCATGCTTCCCAGAATTTATAGAGAGTGTGGGAAACTGGGGGATTTGGAAAAAAGGAACTTTCCAAACACATGAATTCTGGGAAGCTTGTCTTATTTTAAGATGTTTGATCAAGTTAATCACATCTAATCACAGTCCATTCATACTATGGTGCTCCATATGTGTAGTTTAGGAACTATAACTAGACAGATTCACCAAATAAAGTTCAACTTCATAGTTCACATAATGAGACACTATATAACGGGATTGATCTTATTCAAAATCTTCAAATCAAAGTATGTGTCTTTTTTAAAAGGTAATGTTGAAGTGTTTGAAGTCAAACCCTAAATCTCAGAATTACCACATTAATCACTACATGAAATTTTCTGTCTCACAAAGTTCAACTAATGTTCTGGCCTTCAGAATACTGAAAACCTGCAGCTAATTTTTGGTTTCCTCCTTACACTATTGTTATATATTATTTCTACTGCTTCAAAAAGTATCAAACCTATCTAAAATCACATACGCACAATAAAATAGTCATCAATTATTTGAAAAATAATGCTGCAGAACAGGTAGGAAAGAAAACAGAATCAATAAACTATTTGCTTATATTCCTGTGACTTGTAACTTTCCTCTTCCCAGAAAGGAGAATGAAGCCAGATAGGTTTTTGCTCCTCTTACTTAAAAAAGTATCAATTTTAGCTGGATTCTGAATAGCTGAAAGATGAAAATCTAAATTTGCTTACCAATGAAGATTAAAAAATGTTAAATAAGCTGAAATAAAAATTTGCAGTTTTACTGAACTATTATTTTCATAGAATCATAGAGTATCTCAAGTTGGAAGGGATCCATGATGATTGAGTCCAACTCTCTGTTCCTCACAGGACCACCTAAAACTAAATCATATGACTAAGAGCATTGTCCAGATGCTCCTTGAACTCTGACAGGCTTGGTGCTGTGACCACTTCCCTGGGGATCTTGTTCCAGTGACCAACCACTAGCTCAGGGAAGAACCTATTTTGTTACTCTCTATCTTGCTCTGTTCTGTGTTTAACCTAGTACATATGATTTTGACTTGCTAATAAAAGGACATAGACTTCATTGATGTGGTAGTGCTTGCTTGGTTTACTTTTAGCCTGAGTTGATTTTAGTTTATTCCAGCTGTTATGACTGTGCAGCAGTCAGGTAACTGTTGCCCAAATTTCCTTTAGATCTGTGCAATTATGTGGCATGACACCTATTGTTAAATAACAGATACTGAAGTTAAGCAGACATTCTATGAAGAGTGAACTACCTATGACCCTAACTAAAACTGTATTGTGGCAATGTACTCACATACATACACATAATTATACCAGAGTGCTCAGACTGTTAACTGAAATCCCAGACAACTGAAGGAGTGGAGCCTTGTAAGCCAGATAAAAATGTTTTCAGAGAAACAAAGAGAACAGAAAAACAATACCACCTGACAAAGAACTCATCAGGACTTTGATAACTCACCGTGAATACCACTCACCTACTACTTTTGAGGACAAGTGGTACACTGACAACAGGACCCAAAGGAAGGTGAACAGATAAACCTAACAGAAGACAGAGGGTCAGATACTAGGAAAGTTTTATATTTATCCATAACAATTAGATAATTTGGACTGTGAGTACTAGCATTGTGGTAATTAGACTAATAATAGTTGCAAATGGGAAACTCAGTCTGTTTCTTACAGCATCTGTTTAGGAAAGACTGTTGCCTTATGAAGAAGCAGTAGAACCTGATGCTTAGCTAGGGGCCAGCATGGTCCTTTCATGGTATTCATACAAGAGTTTTGAATCTCTGTAAGTTCAGGTATAAGCATGAACTCTAAACCTACAAAAATATGCAGGCAATTCCACTTCATATATACTTAATCCGATCTGGGAAATCAAAAGCAATGACATCTGAGTGTTGGTCATACTATTCCAATCTAGTTCATAAACTACAAATCCTGAAGAATACGTCTGATGGAACACATTGACTTATGCTACTTGTTTGTCTGTTGAAATGTCTGAGGTGTTTTGTTCCGCAGTAAATTCATCATGCTACGTTTTTATATTGAAACAACATTATGTTTACCCTCTTTTTTGTAAGAGGACTAAACCAAAAAGAGCGGGGGTAGGTCACACCAATCCCTTTTTGACACAAATGTGCTTATTCACTATCTTGTCTGAGGTCAGCTAAGAGCCAATAATAATAAACCTATAATTAGCCTATTAAGATATTTGCATATTCTTAAAATGCGCATTGGTATAGAATGCAGTATTTGGTGAAAGATATATTTGGCACCTAAGAATACCAAGCAGCTCTCAAAGTAAGAAAAGTTAAAAGTTCTTGAAACAATAATTTCTAAAGAGGAGTACAGAAGATGACTTCTAGTGTGACAAAGAATTATTTCCAGTTTCCATGAAAGGAGAAAATTTTAGTCTAAGAAGGTTGCCACTTGTGCAATTTAACAGAAAACATTATGAAAAAAAAATCTCTCAAGTGACAGAATGAAACAATCCACCTAACACTAGGAAATCTCAAAGGCCTACTGATAAAGACTGAGTTATTTTACTGTGCACTTCACCTGTGAGAAAAGTAGCAATATGTTTATTGATGTAAAACAGTGATTTAATAAAGTTTGGCACTAAATGAGACTGTGATTTAACAAGGTTCACTGCATAGAGGTTAGGGTTAGACAAAACTCTCAGGAAGACCCTCCTGTTGAGTCAGAAAGGACCCCCTTGCATTTCTAAACATTTTTAGGGGAGTTTAGGTTTCTGCTGGATTCAGTCTTAGAATGGTTTATGTCTAAGGGATTATATGTCTACAACCAATGCTTTATACTATTTAGCTAATATTTCAAAGCTGAACATGCTGTTAAATCACTTATCAAGAATCTCTTGAGGCAAGGAATCTCTCAATTTCAAGAAGTAACCTTGAGAAGCACCCCTACTCAAGGGGAGATCCTGGCATGCAGCCTGCTGCTATGAAGGAGAGCTCAATGGGCCCTGGGCTGTCCATTACTTACGGAGTAAGATGATTGACTTATAGTCACATTTGCATACTGACTACAGAACTTAGGGTTTTTCCAAACTTGGCTTGAGTAGGACCTTGACCAAGACTATGGTGGGGGGTGTGTGTGTACATTTCTTAGATTAGCCGTTGGCTATTGTGTTGTTGTCTGTCTGCCCCCAAAATTCACTTTGAATCATCATGACCCAGACATATCCACTACCACCACCACTGGTGGTTGTCACTTGAGTTATGGGAAATAAAAGTCATGCTGGAGGGAGACACCACTCTGCCACACTTACCAAGATGAAGAACAGGCAACAGTAGGGGCCAAAATTCTTTTTAGAATCTTCTTGACAAATCAGCTGAATAAGAGAGAGTCATGTACACTCTGTAACCACTTGGTAAAATTAGAGGTTAAGTTTCCCTTCACTTCACCTACTTGGTTTAGAAGACCTTATAATCATGTAATTTATTTGGGATATTGTAACAATGGCTTGTTACTCAAAGTGTGATTTAAAGTAATTGCATTAAACCTGCCTAGGAACATCAAACTAAAGTCTTGAAAAACTTTAAGCAGTGCCCCAGTACGTCGTCCACTGAGTCTGAGGGTAACAGGGCTACCCTTAGATATTCAGAGCCCAGGAAAGGAGCTTGTACTGCAAGAGAAAAAATTTTCAGTATCTTCCACTAGCAGCGGTGAAAGCTCCTGGAATTCAGAAAAGTCTTGGCCCTCCAATCTTGAGGGCTGTAGGAACAGTCAGACAGTCAGACAGTAAGATTGTTTCACTGTTGTCCTGTTAAGTTTACCCATGATGAAGAAAAGTACAAATCACAATAGTTATCAAGAGGCATCTGTTCTTGTAGTTTTGGGTGGATTTTTGGGGGGTGTGTCTATACTTAGGGGAAAGAGAGCACAGAAAGTTCATAAGAAGTGCTGCAGGTTTCTGTAAGAAACCTGATGACAAAAAAGTTACTTTGGTTAAAGACTGCTTTGCCCAGTTAAACCTCACATATGATAACTGTTTGAGCCATTCTTCTTGTCAACAGGATGGAATAAGGCAAAGTTGTTAAGTCCAACACTTCTGTACACAGTGCTGCAGAGAACTTTGTGAAGAACTGGGAACCCTGACTGCCCTGACTGAAGTGATATCAAAGCCACAAAACAATGATAAAACAGTACTATCAAAATCATATTGCTGAAACAAGTTTCTCCTCAAAGATCATACTACCTAAACCCCTATGAAGAACCTTTAAAATATCTAGATCAGAGTATTAAATTCAATCAGTATATTTTGTGCAAATAAAACCAAACTCCTACACATTTAAAATACTTCATCAAAATTTACCTGTAATAGAACTAGAAGTGGAATGTTTCAGAAAGGCATAGTATTTTGCACTGAAAGCATGGCTTCTTCGTATTATTTAAAAAAAAAAAAAGGTGTACTTTTTGTGCTAAGCAGTTACTCCTCCAACATTTTTAGGTAAGCTACTCCCTTACGGTGAAATTAAGAAACTTAGTTTACCTTAAGGTCCTTTCCAACCCTAACGATTCAATGATTTTATCTGCGTCCTTGAGAAAATGTTGATACTGACTTTAATAATGTAATATAAAATATAGAGGAAATCTGTTTTTTTAAAAAAGCTAGAGTTCCAAGATTTCTCTTGAATAAAATTACACATTCTGCCTTTTTTTGCCTTAATTTATTTTGGCTTGGCCATTTATTTAGTAAAAGGATCCAATTTGCCTGCAAATTAGGTGATTGCTAACATTACCTCACATTATACAACCCTAATGCAATTTTATTGTTAATCTGCTTGTTCTAATTTAAATTGGTTGTATAACAATGCAATTTAAAGTGTTAATCTTGCAAACGCACTGATGCCTAGATTAATATGTAAGAGTAATTCTATGAAATTAGTGATGATTTTCACATCTTTGATTTCAGGTATGCAGATATATGCAGATCTGGGCCTAAAAAATAGCAAGGTTATTTTTTTTGACAAAACAATTAAACATGAATATTCCCATCAATGAGCATTCAAATGTTTACAATAAAACTGCCTAAGTATTTTCTGCACTTAGAGCATAAGTACATTTGATCATCTTTGTATTTCTATAATGTTGTAACCATTGTTTTTGATTCCAGATCCATTACTGAACTTCCCTTCATAATATGCCTATAGAGATGTACTCTTTTAAAATATTTTTTCTGTGCCATGAATGGACAGCTGAGACCATGAGGTATTGACTGAAATACTAACTTGTCCCTTGGCCTGAGGGTCACGGTTTAGATTCATGGAAAAAAAACAGACATATTATGTTACAAAACCAGCTAATTTATTTTTAAGTTTTATGCGTACAGTCCCTAATTCAACCTCATATCTTCTCTTTTTTGTAGGAGAAGTCTGCACTGGTCATATTTGATGTCCCAGTATCTGGAATCGACCCACCCTTGGTTAAGTGTTAAATGCAATGGTAATGAAAACCTTATTACTGTTAAACAAAACAAAAAGCCAAAAAACAAAACCAAAGTAAACAAAAAAGAAAGAAACAAACAAAAAAAAAAAAAACCCTCACCAAAAAACCCAAAACCCCCCAAAAGCCAAAACCAAAATGAACAAATGACTTTGTTGTTTGTTCTTAGTGGACTGGAATAACACAGTCCCTAACCTGCGAATAATTCATCTTGTTCACACAGTGAAAAGCATCCTTAGCACAAAGATGTCATAAAGGAGGTGACAAGCTTCTAAAGTAGTGACTATACAACCCCTTGGCTTGAGAGAGGAATAAAAACTAAATCAAACTAGACTAGAATACCAGTAGAGCAGACCAAGACTCAGTTCACTATTCCACTTTAATGACCTCACATTAATAACAAAACTTACGGCAGCTCTAGTTAGGTCACAGTAGCCTCAAAACTACTTACATATATAGTAATCCCAAACCTGGAACAAAAAAATACTCTGGAAGTGAAGATCACTATAAGTCAATCACAACTTTCCTCAATTTTCTCTCATTTTGGGAAATAGAGAAAAAAACAAAACAAAACATACAAAAAACCCACCAAAACTGTAACACGTAAATAGAAATGGGTCCTCTACGCTTTCATGTTGGATAGAAGACAGAGGGGCTTGTGTTTTGTGAAAAGGTTAACATGAATTCTGCTAAAAAGTTCTTATTTTAATGAAAAGTATATTTCCTGAAGTAATATATTCATTTTTAAAAGAAAACAATGCTTAAACTGTTTTTGACACATTTTCATTATATATTCTTCAATGGAATACTGAAGATGGTGTGCATGGTAAAAATAGCCACCATGGAATGCAAGCACAAGCGTAATATTATGTAATATTGCTGACAGAAATAAAGGGCATATCTCAGGAAAGTTTCCAAAAGACCTTAACTTATATCAATTAATATGTTTTAGAATAGAGATTCAATTAGTCAGTACCACCCTGGTATTGAAACACCCAGGAAAAATACTGCATTCAGGGTTTTATGTGTGGTCTCAGCAGAGCCATATGGAGATAGATGATCACCTCCCTGCTCTGTTATACTACCATTTTGCTTTGCAAGCTGGTGTTTTAATTTGCTGCCCACACACCACTCATTTTGGTGTCAGCACCAAATGTGTTTATGCCAACTGTGTTTCAGTTTATTATCCCTTAGAGGTATCTGCTTATATTTTCTAAAGCAAGATCCCAAGACTGAACAAATTGCAAATCATAAAAGAACAATGGAAAAATGGTTGAAACATATCTTCATTACAGATATATAACCTGAATAATTACACACACAGAAAATGTTCCTTTGATGGATTCATGGTAAATTTAGTTTGGTAGGTCCCCAAGTTTCTTTCAAATTATGTGAGACAGTAACTGTACAGATTTATTTTTTGAAAGATTTCTAACTCTGTTTTCATGGAATCCAATAAATAATAATTATAACATATTTTATGTCATATTGTGGCTACAACACAGACCATGGTTTACCAGACTTCATCAAGATTTATGATTATTTGGCATAGTATTCTCTAAATGGGGTTTATGAGGATTCTGTCCTCAGAATTGCCAGTTCATTATGCCAATGCATACTCAAACCATCCTGTTCATGCTATGACACTGACAAACAATTCAGGTAATGCCATTGACAATAAACTGTCATCTGCTTAATAACCTGTAGAAGAGCATATGATGGTTTACGTAAATATAAGTTACATTCTTTTGTGTTTAATATTTTAATAGTAAAAACTAATTCTACATTTTACAGCATATATCACAAGGAAAATGGAAAGAAAATATCTACTATGTTATAACCACCAAAAGATAGTTTCCATTTTTTTTGAGATTAGTTTTAAAAACTATCTGAAGAGCTATACCTTAGTGAGCTATGGTGACTTAAACGTGCCAAGACCAATAACATTGATTTTGTTACATTACATCATGGGGTAGTAAAAAACAGTTTATTATTCAGATGCCCTTAGTCTGAGCACAGTTAACTAATTTATCAGTTGATTATATATGAAAAGAAAAGCTCCATTAAGTACCATGAAGAATTCTGTTGCTATGTAACAGCATAGTTACACTAATGGAGCTACGTTCCGATATGTTGTTTAAAGGTGTGTTTTATTGTACACATGACTGAAATCTTGTCCATGACAGCACATGGGGGTTAAAGTTTATTTGAGTATATCTTTCATGATACTAAAAAGAGAGGAAAATGAGGAGGAAAATGAGGAGAAAAAAACACAAACAAACCCTAAGAGAAAATGACAAAGAAAGTGCAGACTTGGGGAAAAAGAAAAGAATGTGGAAATGAGTAGAATTCATTATGTTGGATAAGTTCTTATCTGACTTTCAGGTTGGACATTTCCATAAGTAGAGGTATTTACATCTGTGTTTTTTTCCAGATAGTGTGTAATAACCCTTAATTTTGAAGCTTATAACTGAGATGAAGTTTTAGTATAATTTCTTCTGCAGAGTGCAGAAAAAAGCTTACGCACATCTTGAACTGAGATTGTGTGGTCGGTTAGCCTTGGTAAACGGCCAAACTCCCACCCAGCTTCACGCTCACTCCTCCAGTCCCCCAAGGAAGACAGGAATGGTGGAGTAAACAAGAAGAACAGAAATGAAAAATCTCAAGGGTCTAGACAGAGATGGGGCAATCAAGTACCAATTACCACTGCAGGAAAAGCAGGCTCAATTTTGGGAAAACTGACTCTATTGCAAAATAAAATAAATATTTTAATTACTGATTTGGGTGGTGGGAAACAAGTCCCCTTTCCCAGGCTCAGTTTCACTTCAGACTCCTCTCTTCCCCAACTTATTTTCTCCCCTGGCCATGCTTGATCTCTTCAGCAAGGAATGAAGTGGCACAAGGACAGGGGGTCATGGGCAGTATGTAGTGTTTTCTCTCTGCCACTCCCTCCTCACACCTTCCTCTGTTCTAGTGTGGGTTCTGGGTGAGAGTCAATATGCAAAGTAGATCTCAACTAACTGGAAGGAAACAAGCACGTACATAAAAAAAAGGCAAATGGGGGAAAAAAATAAAGATAATTTCACAATAAAACATATTAAGAAGAGAAAAAGGAGAACATTTTATGAAATGGAGATGTAGAGAAAGGAAGGGAACAGCAAAATGGAGAAAACCAAATAGGAATTATAATGAAGGGATAAAGTAATAATGTGTGTAATTAATAACTGTGCTACAGGCACAGTAGAGATCTGAAGAAAAAATTAAAAAAAAATTTAACCAGTGGTTGTTTTGACTTGAGAATAACACCATTACAAACGTTTTTTTTTGACATGAAGTCTGTGTAGCTCTTACAGCATTCCTTAATAAGCTATACAGTTTGCCTAAGTCAGCTGGGGAAAACAAAATTAAAATAATAAATGTGTTACTTAGATAACCACTGTGATTTTTTCTGATGTAACCTACCGTAAAGGTTAGTAATACCATAAAATTGTGACAAAAGGGCAAAGGAATAGAAATTTAAGCTTTACTTTCCACTTCAGCACATTCAAACCTGCAAGATATGATAAAAAAATAAATCTCTGCACTAAAATTATAAGGCTTTCTCATTAAGAGAAACAAATAAAATATGTTATGTAGGATACCATAGGACAATGCATCAGCAAAAGTGTACTAAAATTTAGACAGCCAGGTATAGTTTTAAAATCTACAGATATAGTTTTAAAATTGTTCTACTGCTGACTCACCGATTCACTGTTATTTTCATTTTCAGGATTCAGTTTTCCCACCTGAAACACAGTATGACTTAAAATTCTACATTATATATGCCCATCTAAAAGGCTGTTTATTTTAACAAGAAGCTATTTCTGCAAGACCTTTGTTGTTACCTAAGTAACAGAGAAAAACTAACCTTTCAAGGAGTCTAAACATGCTTTTTTTTTGGTAAATATTCTACAAAGGAAAATTGTCTTTTTCCTTTTGATTAAATTTTATATTTATTTTCATTTCCTCCTGTGTTTCTGACTCAGTAAGACTGTCCAATGAAAATACCAACAGGTGCTCCTTGAAAGTTTTTCTGCAGAACAAAGGGACAGGAGTTATTAAACTGAATATACATAGGTCAGCAGGATACCAAGTATTTAGTCGTCTTGTTCACGTGTAGACCTTTACAAGGCTGCATTAGCAAAGTCAGAAATTGTAACTGTAAATTACTGACATCTTCCCCACTGTAAAAAGAAATCAACATCAGTACAGGAATAAAAAGTTCTTTGAAAGCAAAGTGTAAATTAAATACATTGAAGTGGTTTTTAGTTTAATTTTTTCTGCTAACATAGCAACCCTGCTCCAAAACCAGGGCAGTAAAACAACTGATGTAATAAAAAACAAACAAAAAACAATAGACAACAACAATCTACTAAGCAATTATAGCAAATGAGAGAACTTCTGAAAATAGAATACATATATACTTACTGGGATTTTGGAACGAACAAAAGCAGTAACATATTTGTGAAAATAGAATACATATATACTTACTGGGATTTTGGAACGAACAAAAGCAGTAACATATTTGTGAATACTTTAGTGCCCTTATCATACAATCTCATTTCTTAGTTTTGGATTCTTTTTCTGTTCTGTGGTTTGTATGTTTTATTTCTGCACTGTAGATTTAGGAGGATGATGTTTGTTGTTTTCTCTGAAAAAGTATGAAGTGGGTATTTTGGTGTTTATCAGTCGTACGAGGACAAATGAACGGTTTTACTGAGCAGACTCCAGTAGTGCAGGGGTACCTTACATATTCAGAAGCACCCTGAAGCTGTGTTTAACTTTAAACATTTATGTAAGCCCCACAGAAGAATGATTTGCTGGAGTGTTTGATTCTGCCTTGTAAATGAAGGTGTCAAGTGCCATCTTAGACACCCTGAGACATTTAATTGAGGCTGACATATCTGACAGCCTACAGGAGATACTCGGCATTTTGCACCCACAGGTGGACATCAGGAAGAATATCTCAAAGTAATTCAAATGGATGCAACAAGGAGCAAATGAATTGAACCCATTTTGTCAATACCTTCTGCAATGAAATAACACCTATGGAGAGGTTGGGTTCTCAGTGCTTTCATGTATATAAACAGTGTGAAATGTGGAAATGTTTGCTTCTAGAGGACAACCTATTTTTGTGGACTGCACAGAGTGACAGAACATTTAGGTGCGAAGGAGAACAATTTAGAAAGAAAGAGGTTAACTCTGTGCAGCTGAAGCGTTTCAGAGGTTGGAAGATGTGGGATTAAAGGGAATTAACCACCAGTGGACAAAGGAAAAATAATCCACAAAGCAGTTTTAAAGACTCAGTGAAAAGTGACACAGATAGGATGTTAAAATTACTCTAAACTGCTGCTTTTATCATCCTGATGGAATGACAAAAGTGAAACCAAATCCATTTCCCCAGGACAGACTGATGCTGTAGCCTTGATGAAAGAGTCTCAAACTTTACTTAGCATAGTTTCCTTAGAAAGAAATTTGGCTAGGAATTTACAAGTTCCAATGCACATGGCTGTTCCTTTTCTTCAGCTGTTGAGGATGAAGAAAAGACCATTAGGCTTGAAGAGCATTTGGCTGCAGGAAATATTATGGCATTTTTTCTGTAACTACATCAGGTAAAATCAAGAAGTTAAGAACCAAAACCCAATCAATGAAGAAAAAAGATGTTTGGGATTTTTTCCCCATGACAGTGGGGAAAAGTGGCAGTCACTTTTTCTTTCTTTTTCTTTTAGTTAAACTCAAACTAGGCCAAAAAAGAGGAGTTTGAAAAGGATTTTGGACAAACTGCATTTTTCTTCTTACATGTCTAAGCTTCATAGCTCTGTGTGAATTGGGTTTTCTAGTTTATTGTTGATTTCCCCTCAGAAGCAGCAAATGCTTGTGTGTTTTGCATAGGAATTGGTAGTACACAACATTCTGTTATTTACTGATAAACATCAAAATCCTTTATAACAGCACTTCACAAATTGACAGTATTCAATGTCCTTCACATAATCATAGAGTGGTTTGGTTTGGAAGGGACCTTGAAGATCATTTAGTTCCAAGACTCTTGCCATGAGAAAGGACACCTGTCATGCAAGAGAGTGTCAAATGTCAGTGAAGTGTATCTAAGTTATACCATGTATTATTCAAAGCAAATGGTACACAATGTTCATTACCTTCTTCAACAGCCAAGTTTAAAGATGAGGCAAATAAAATGAACTTCAGATTTGACAGAGGAAACAGAAAAAGATATTTTGAATACTGTGCTGTAATAATACCAGAATTATTTTTTTTACATTTCAAACTAATTTGCTAAATGTTTTACTTGTTCAAACTAATAGGGGATAAATTGTTGAAAAAGATGTCTGAGATAATGCACTTAAAATGCAATCTGCAACAGGATTTGAAAAAGGGTTTCAAAAGTGAGAAATTTTCTTCCAGTGACTGTGAAGCTATATCCTTCATAATTGCTTTGCACAGTTTCAAATTGTTAGAAATACACCAGTTTCCAAAGAAAACATTGATTCTGAAATGAAAGCATTTGCAAAAAGCATATATAACTTTCAGAGGAACCAGTAAACCACAAGGAACCTATAGAAAAATTCTCCTTACTAAGTAGATAAAAATTGTGATATAAAATAAATGTAAATGAAGTGCCTTTGTAATATTTTTCGTAACTGAATTTAAAAAAAGTTCATATTTACCTACTTCAATGAATTGTTTATACATTGGTCATTCCAGTTTTGTCATGCAAATGGGCCCTGAGAACAATACACTAACCACTCTTAGCAAACAAAGAGATTCTTTGGAATGTTTCAGCAGACAACAAATAGTTATTCTCTGTTTCTAGCCAGATCCCAGTACATATTTTCCCTTTGTATACTACAATTGCAAACTTTTGACCTTGCAAAGAAAGAAATATTTCTTCATTTGTTTCTCTGCAAACTAGTTTACGGGGCTATGGCAGATCAGATGTCACATTTCATTTCAGAAATAGTAGGCTTTCATTACTAGAGAGAAACACATAATAGTTTTGGGATACTTGGAAAGGAAATTAATACTTAAATATGAAGTGTTATTAAATTGTGCTTAATTTTAATTATATCTATTTTAATTCCCCTAAGCTTTCCGGAATACACCAACATAATCTGAATTTCCTCTAACATATTTGTGCTTGTTATCATTATTTCAAAAGCAGCTTTGAGAACATGTACAAAATCTGGTTTCTGTCTCTGACCAGCCAATATTTTGCACGGTTGATAATAGTTTGCAAACTTGGTGCCCACTGTTTAAAAGACAGATTCTGTAAAACTGTTGTATTTACCTGAACCTGACACATCTGCTCTGCACTGAAAACAACTTCTGTAGGCGTAAATGCAGACACACTAAGAATCCTCTCAAACAAGGAAAGAAAGCAAGATGAGGAATTATTCCATGCAAGATGATCCTTCAGTGGCAGAAGTGTGGTGGTGCAGGGTAGTGAGGTGCTCACCTTACTGTCCTCCCCTGAGGGCATCAACAAAGCTGTCTGGCCTTCCCATTCCAGCCTTTTGGAGCCCCATTTTAGACCCTAGCCTTGGGTCACCAGACTTAGCTCCAGGGATGCGGTAGGATGCAGGTTTCCAGATCCACCACAACCCTGCCCTGCCTATCCCCAAGGATGAGCTCAGTGGCTCCTGGCACCCTGGTGCAGTCATGAAGCAAGGGAGACGCTGATGAGACAACGTTTTCTTCCGGCACTCCTCTTCTGCTATATCATCAATGCATTATAATGCATAAACTTGCATAAACTAAGCCTGAATGGACATCCAACTTATCTAAAACCTGAGACATGAAGCCTAGAAACCACAGATGGCTTCATATTTTATTACCCAAAATGTATTTCCACAGGAATCAGGAGCACCAAACTACTCTAGTATATAACATATGCAATTCAATAGTTATAATGTGAATTTTACCATGCAATTAAATTGTAAAATCAAAGAGCTGAAATATAGGACTGTTAGAAAATGAAATAATGTCTGTAACTTAACTTCACCTATTTGTATATACGCAAAATGACATCTGAGACCTGACCTCACGATTAGGATCCATGTTACAATCAGAGCTTCTAAGTGCAGAAATCATGTTAGATATTGAAAGCAAAGAGAAAATGAGAAAAAGTTCTTATGATTAAGGTAAGAACTCAGAGATGTGTACTCCTTTCCTGTCCCATGATTCTGTTCTTAATGATGTCGTGTCTGACAATATTTCATAGAATCATAGAATAGTTAGGGTTGGAAAAGACCTTAAGATCATCTTTTTCCAACCCACCTGCCATGGGCAGGGACACCTCACACTAAACCATGTCACCCAGGGCTCTGTCCAACCTGGCCTTAAACACCGCCAGGGATGGAGCATTCACAACTTCCCTGGGCAACCCATTTCAGTGCCTCACCACCCTCACAGTAAAAAACTTCTTCCTTATATACAATCTAAACTTCCCCTGTTTAAGTTTGAACCCATTACCCCTTGTCCTAACACTATAGTCCCTAATGAAGAGATCCTCCCCAGCATCCTTAAAAGCACCCTTCAGATACTGGAAGGCTGCTATGAGATCTCCACGCAGCCTTCTCTTCTCCAGGCTGAACAGCCCCAACTTTCTCAGCCTGTCTTCATATGGGAGGTGCTCCAGTCCCCTGACCATCCTTGTGGCCCTCCTCTGGACTTGTTCCAACAGTTCCATGCCAGGCACAGAGGTGAGACTGACTGGTCTGTAGTTCCCTGGGTCATCCATTTTCGTCTTCTTGAATATGGGGGTTATATTTCCCTTTTTCCAGTCGTCGGGAACTTCACCTGACTGCCATAATTTTTCAAATATGATGGACAGAATTTCTAATTCTGTTTCTTTGCCTTACAGAAGCAACTTGAAGCCATATTTGAATACTTTCTGTGTTCTTTCACTCCAATTTAAACTAATTGAACCTGTGCTTTGCATGTACAGAGCTGCCTTAAAATGCTCAGAGTGCTAGAAAAACAAGTTCATACTCTTGCATGCTTGACAAGCAAAACAAACATATTTTTTCTTTATTTTGGTTTTAATCTCTACTTACAACAAATGGAAAATTAGTGCCACCTTGTTGTGCTTAAAACCCAGACGGTAACTCAGAACCACACACTCATTCGCTCACCATCTTTCCACCTCCCCCCTCTCCAGGCATGACTGGAATGACAGTCAAAAGAATGTAAAACCCATGGGTTGAGATAAGAACAGTTTAATAAATAAAGTACAATATAATACTACTAATAATAAGGGGAATAACAATGAGAGATAAAACTAAAGAGGAAAAAAACCCAACCAAACAAAACCAACCAATAAGCAGCAGTGATGCACAATACAATTGCTCACCACCTGCCAACTGATACCCAGCCTGATCCAGCAGTGATCTGCCCTTCTGGGTAGCTCCCCCCAGTTTATATATTGGGTATGACGTGCTGTGGTATGAATTATGTCTTTGGATAGTTTGGGTCAGGTGTCCTGTCTCTGCTTCCTCCCTTCTTCTTGTGCTCCTCCTCACTGTCAGAGCATGAGAGACTGAAAAGTCCTTGATCAGAATAAGTGCTACTTAGCAACAACTAAAGCATTCCTATTTTTTCAGAATTATTCTCAGACTGGAGTCAAAACACAGCACTGCAGTGGCTATTAGTAAGAAAACTAACCCTGCCTGAGCAAAAACCACAAAGCACCTAATCTAAAGGTCATTGAGAATACATCAAGATATATCTAGTAGTTTTGATGTCAAAATAGTTTTGAAAAAGCACCACTACAAATTATTGTGTATGAAGTGTTGATTCGGATAATACATGGTAAATAAGATCTAGTAAAAAAAAAGAGCTGACAAAGATATACAAACAAGTGTTAATGTATAATGTGATTCTGTGGGGAAAAAACATTATAATTAAATTGAACTGACACACAGGAGGGAAAAATTAAAGTTCTGTTATGAACTTTCCTTTTTCGCGTTTTTTAGAATTCAACGTCAGCTTTAATATTCTTACAAAGTAGGACTAAGCAATTAAAATTAGTACATAAGTATGAAGAAAGTAAATCATGCTTTTTAAGAGGAGGTGAGTCAATTAAAATTATTATTTACTGAAATCTTTTTTTCATAGTTTCTAAACCCAGCCATCTGGTAATATTAAAGGAAAAGCTGACTCTCTCTTTACAAGGTACCAATTTGAATTTCAGAATCATAGGATTGCTTCATAATCACTTGAAGTTTGAACATTATTTCAGTTACTAGCAATCAGCTGTTTAAAAATAGTGCCCTTAAATGATAGATCTATATTTTTTTCTGGGCCATTTTCCCCTTAAAATTGACTTGACATTTAAAACATCAGCTTTTTCACAGTGTGCATCCCATCTGCAATTATGCTGCAGCCCACTCAGCCACTCAGCTCCGTCCTTGCTATAGCAATAAACCTGTTAAAAGAACCAGTGCTTATGGATAAAATTGATAGCAATCCAGCACACACACACAAAAGCTGAAGAATGAAAGAATAAAAGAAAAAAGCTAAACCACGAAATTTGTTAGATAACTGGACCTCCTGACAGACACCCATTACACCATATGGTGTGGTATATAGTATTTATACAAGAAAGGCATAGTATATAGTAGAGTCCCTCCCCTGCTTGATTAATTACAGGATCAACAGTAATCAAGAATACAAGAATATTAACATAGTGGAAGCATTCCGTTTATCTAATCTCATACATTTCATTTCTAGTATGGAACAGCAAATTAGTAATAGTGCTTTGTCATTTGTCATAACTGGATAGAACTTTATTTTAGGGAATGATAGTAAAAGGTCTGGGTTTTCCTTCTTGCAAATGTAATTTGTAGAGCAGCCATTACAATGACTCTAAATAAATGCTTCGTGGATTCTGATACGTGTTTGACTGACCTGTTTACACAGAAATTTTATACTTATTCAATTTCTAGACTTACTACTAATTTACAATGGTGTGCAGAGGGAATCAGAGCAAATTGCCTGCAGTGTGTTCTTATTTGTCTATACAACTTGTGGCACCTGGGGCAGCTAGTCTAAAGTTTCCTTAAATATTTCTATTCTCCTGAAGCACCAGTTGTGTAAATGAGTTGCAAGCATAACCTCCAGTTTAATTGCTTGCTTCTGTATTGATTGGCAAATCTTATAATACAATTCATGCATTCATACAAACTGATATGGAAAAAAATGAAAATTAAATTCTGAGTACATTTACATACATACAAATCTTTTCATGAGCAGTACAAACTGTGAACCTTTAATTGATTCTGTGCTTTCTATTTTTATTCACCTATACTGAAGAAGCTTTAATATTTCTGATTATTGTGCAATCTATGTCTTTTGTAAATGCTTATGTGTTTCAATAATAATACAGTACAATTATGTAATTGTATATATTAATATATACAAAATATGTATTAATATACAAAAAAGCCTTTACCTCACAGAAGATATTTTGTGAATTTCTCCTTCAGTTAGCACACAGCAGTTTTCATGAAATCTGTAGGAATTTAGGCTGAAATGTGTTTGGAAAACACCGATATAAAAAAAAAGGGTAGAAACTGATAGACAAAAGTTATGTAGGAAATAAGAAACTAGACTAAACTGAAAAGAATCCATAAATCAATTTTGTTTTCTAGTAAAATGTTTCAAAATTATAACTCACTTTTTTAACCTTTTGAAGAAAACTCCCATTACAAGCTAAAGTATTGAAGAAAGAACATCCCTAAAGTGTTAACAAGTAAGCATTAGTTTTCTTGCTGTAAGAAGTTGCTTCCTTAATTCAGAAGTTGGTGGCATACAGCCAGACTTCCTTCCTAGATGTTAACACTATACCATAAAATATCCCTAATGTAGTTTTCAACAGTTCTGTTTGTCTCCCTGGGGATGAAAGAACCTGCTGTTTTGAAGTGTCAGATTTTGTACTGTGTTGCAGTGAGTTATTTATATTTATCTTCCATTCTACATTTTTCTGAGGCACATACAAAAGTAGTCTTCAAAGAGCTATTTGTACTATTTCAGATTTTTTCGTATTTAAGCCTTAGTTTGAAGAAACAACTGGAAAAAAAAACACATACAGCTTACATCCTGGACATTATACTCAGATTGTACACATGTAAGAGATTTTTCATAATTTGTCTTCACCTTTTGGAAGACAAAAGAAAGTCCGTCATTCTAAATCGTATTTTAAATGGTACTGTATTCTATTTGAGAACAAATGATGTTTGTGCCATACTTAACTACAGCTTCCTTTCTATGTTGTGTAATTAAGAAATATCTAGGTTGTTTCCTGTTTAACTGTCTGCAAAGATGTGTGGATACTGACATAGAATCACAGAATCATGGAATAGTTAGGGCTGGAAAGGACCTCAAGATCATCTAGTTCCAACCCCCCTGCCATGGGCAGGGACAACTCACACTAAACCATCCCACAAAAGGCTTCATCCAACCTGGCCTTGAACACCGCCAGGGATGGAGCACTCACAACCTCCCTGGGCAACCCATTCCAGTGCCTCACCACCCTAACAGGAAAGGATTTCCTCCTTATATCCAATCCAAACTTCCCCTGTTTAAGTTTTAACCTGTTACCCCTTGTCCTGTCACTACAGTACCTGATGAAGAGTCCCTCCCCAGCATCCCTATAGGCCCCCTTCAGGTACTGGAAGGCTGCTATGAGGTCTCCATGCAGCCTTCTCTTCTCCAGGCTGAACAGCCCCAAATCCCTCAGCCTGTCTTCATACAGGAGGTGCTCCAGTCCCCTGATCATCCTCGTGGCCCTCCTCTGGACTTGTTCCAGCAGTTCCATGTCCTTTTTATGTTGAGGACACCAGAACTGCACACAATACTCCAGGTGAGGTCTCACAAGAGCATAGCCTAAGGTCAAATCTCTCCCATGCTTAGGCTCTTCCCAGTCCAGCAGCAGAGGCAGAGCAATCAGGAAAGAAGTTGCAGTGTCCTGAATGCATGCCACAAAACCTAGTGATGCACACAGTATCCATGTAGTTTTGGTGAAATATATGACTGACATAATGTCCTTTTGTGATCCCCAGTCATTAAAAGTGACAGATATGTTGCATTCACGTAGGCGGTTCTAATGTCATGTCTGTGAGGAGTAGATCTTTGGAAAGAGAATCCTCTGGGGACCATTAGCCCAAACCATCCCTAGTCATTTATTTGCCTTACTGAGCACAGGAGGTAGGAAAGTCAGAGTTATAAGTTAAAACAAAACCAAAACAAACAAACAAACAAACAAAACCACAACAAACCAACCAACAAATAAAACAAAGCAACAACAAAACCAAGCCAGAACTGAAAACCACTACCAAAAAGAAAACACTCAAAAAAACCCCAAACAAAACCACAAACAAAACCCCAGATACATGAAAAAGCCCTTTCTGCTCTGCTTAAATGAACAAAATAGCATGATTCCTTAAAATTCACATTTCTTTAAGAGTCTTGAATCTGAATTTCCATCAGGAATTCATTAAAGTAGAAATTGCCCACATATAAATGTTCTTTTTTTGGTAAGTAGAACTTCTAGCTTCTTGTACAGCTGAGCCCTGCAAATCTCTTTAGCATATATTTAATTTGAAGAAGCAGAACTACTGAAAACAAAAAGAATCCCTCTCAGAAGTGCTCACAAATATATCTAAGAATCCATGAAGGGGTTTGCAGCATGAAATCCTAGTCTTTGGCTAGATGTCAAGGTAGAAAATCAGTGCTTCTCCAATTCATCAGTAACTTTATTTGAAATCTAAATTAGCAGCGTGGCTATGACCCAGAAGTAAGTAGATGTCTTCACTCACTTGTAGGCGTGAATTTAAGAGGACATAGCAGAGCTGGAATAGAAACACTGCTCTTAATTTGTATTTAAATCTCTAATGATATTTTGGGGAAAAATAGGACAAAGAAATCTTGGAAATTCTTGTTAAAATTATAAAAGTAACAAAAGGTGGGAAAAAAACATTTTTCTGTATTGGTTGTTAGGGACTATGATGCAGTTATTATAAGCTAGGATGTAATATTATGTCTTTACATTTATTTTTCTTATATAAATGCATTTTCACAATTTAATTTTACTCTCTCTTAAGTGTGCACACATGTTAAAACATAGTTATCCTGCTTTCTTTTTATGTTTTATAAACAGAATGTTTTATAAACAGTACTTAGAGACCTTACTAGAAGACTCTATATCAAATATGGAATTACAGTCACATCCTTCATCTTTGAACTTTGTGAAACACAGCAGCACTGACTGCAGAGAAAACTAAGCAACTTAACTATACTTTGTAATAATAAATTATTAAACTGTCTCTTTGCAGATCTTCCAGATATTGGTAGTAGTGATTATCAAGCTTTTTTGGGTTAACATTATTTTCCTTCTTGAAAATTACTTATTTCCCCTTTAACTTTCAAGCATTCTTATTTTTATACATTTTGCTAGTTTTTTAAGTTTTGAAAATTCTCTAGTCATTTGTTGTTTTAATCTATGCTATTCCCCACTGTGTCATTGTACTTCTCTCTACTCCTGTGCTACACTGTTCTCAGGCTAACATGAACAGCATTATGCACATCTCTGAGGTTAGATGCAAATCTAGACTAACATCTTTTTGTGAACATGGCCTGTAATATCTCTCTCACGTCTATTCAGAATGTCTAGATACTGTAACATACTAATAGATACTGTAACTAGGGATAAACCTAGTGCATTACCAGTTGCTGTACTACAGTAGCATATATTCTCATACCAAAAGGCAGAGGATATACTTCTGGCACTTGCATTCTACAGGCAGTAAACTCCCTCTGTGAAAGAACTGAGATCCAGATGCACATTTAAGACATTTAAGGACTAAACCCAAATTGGTGCTTAGATGCTGTGATAGAGAATGCAGCAACAGTTACAGAAAAAGGATTGAGAACAGTAATTTTAAACACACTGAATCCACAAAGTTTGGAAACCAAGTAGTGTTGAACAATTTGCTTCTGTACTTTCTATCAAACACAACAGTTCACAGATTCATGTGGACTAAAAGATCCAAACACAGTTCATGGTGAAATATGCTACTGGATCACCAAAGGGAAGGGCATGGCAGGGAGTCCCAAGAGGAGCTAAGAGAGGACAGCAGCAAGGCAGTTGGAGCAGTGGCCTCACTTGCAAGGTGTCAGGATGCTGAAACAGGAAAATCATGGTCAGAATCAGATCTGAAAACGGGCCAGGCACCATCAGGCAAGTCTCCTGTGATGAGTCAAGGTCACACCAGAAAGTCATGTCCAGGTCTGGGTCAAGGAGGTAGAAGACCGGCTACAGATGTAGCTGTCACAGCTGTGGTGCAGCTCAGGTAGGGACCCAGTCTGACTAAAAGCAGCTCCTAGGGAAAAGGAAGTTAAGACCTTTGTTCCAAGCTCACTTCCCAACAGCTCTCTTCTATAGCTCTTGACAGTTGAAGCAGCCAGCTGAAGCCCATAGTCTACCTTAACTAAACTCATGGAACAGGAGGTGCACTCAGGACTCTGTCAGAAAGAGTTTTAACATCCGTTCAATGAATGATTGTTTAGTAAATCACAGAAGACTATATCAGGTCTTGACAGTGTCATTTGTATGTCTGAAGAAGACCAATTCTTACTTTAATTAAGAATTGCAGCCAGAGGAACTCCTGAATGAAAGTATATAAAATTAATTTTAGGGCAAGACATTAAATCTGCCTGAACTTCTCAGAATAACTGAAAGAACAAGGTGAATGAGCTAACAAGCTTGTGCAAGATAAGTATCTGGGAGCAATCACTGAGGGCTAAGTCCTGAAATGTGTTCTGAGAGAAAAGACATTATTTCTCATGGATGGGTGTTTTTACCAGAGACTCCAAGTAGAAAAGCAGCATGAGGCACAAAACTGAAATCGTGACTGCCATCTTGTAGGAAGCAGAAGGCAAATCAACCAAAGTGAGAGAGAGATGTTTATGAGGTAATGTTGACATGATCAGATTAAATGTTGGGTTTGTTTTGGTTTTCGGGTTCCCCTCTGCTCCCCCTCCCCCTTTGTTTGTAAAATTTGTTACTTTATAATCTATTCCAGCTAATATAAATAAATACTCTTACTTACATTTCGTCGTAACTTGGATGTCGTTTAAAGTTCTTCATCTTACAGACATGAGGACTAACTTGGGACACAATAGCAAACAAACAAGCACTCAAGTAGCCACAGTATACCTTTCACTGTATCAAAAGCTAGGAGTGATCACCAACGGTAACTGCATGCACCAGAAAATTGCCTTCACAGATAAAGAGGTATAATTTTTTTTGTCAAACTTTTTAATCAATAAGAAGATTTTGGGGTTCACCCATGAAGAATGCAAACTACTTTTTGCCTTTTTTCCTTTTTTAAAATAGATATTTTTATTTTCAGCGATCATTTCATTATGGAGTGCATGTGTCTTCCTTCCACTGGGTGTTCCATTTTGTCTTTGTTACCATTCACACTGTAACAGAGAGAAATTAAGTGCACATTCTCCTATGCTTTCTGAAGATCTGTGAATCACAAAGAAAGATCTGGTTCGTCTTCAAAAGCAGACCCATTTCTAAACCAGCAATTACTCTATCTCAACAAAAGTCATGCAGTTCATAGAATCATAGAATCATAGAATAGTTAGGGTTAGAAAAGACCTCAAGATCATCTAGTTCCAACCCCCCTGCCATGGGCAGGGACACCTCACACTAAACCATCCCACAAAAGGCTTCATCCAACCTGGCCTTGAACACTGCCAGGGATGGAGCACTCACAACCTCCCTGGGCAACCCATTCCAGTGCCTCACCACCCTAACAGGAAAGAATTTCCTCCTTATATCCAATTTAAACTTCCCCTGTTTAAGTTTTAACCCGTTACCCCTTGTCCTGTCACTACAGTCCCTGATGAAGAGTCCCTCTCCAGCATCCCTATAGGCCCCCTTCAGATACTGGAAGGCTGCTATTAGGTCCCCATGCAGCCTTCTCTTCTCCAGGCTGAACAGCCCCAACTCCCTCAGCCTGTCATGGTACGGGAGTCCAGTCATCCAGTCCCCTGACCATCCTCGTGGCCCTCCTCTGGACTTGTTCCAGCAGTTCCATGTCCTTTTTATGTTGAGGACACCAGAACTGCACACAATACTCCAGGTGAGGTCTCACAAGAGCAGTTAGAATATTCAGTGGAATGTATGAGGCAGGAGGAGAGTGAGGTTTTTAAAAACCCATTTTGAATCCTTCAGAACATATGAATTGTGTAACCTCAGTTAAAAAAATGGTCTAGCTATGTTCAAAATAATTAGGAAAGCTCTGCATGAAGTATTAGTTTACATTCATATAATAAAAATAAATATTTGAATTTCATGGCAAATAATTTATTTTCCCAGGAATAATGCCATGTGAAAAATGTAACCAAATCAAAGAGCTAATTATTTTTTTAATTTATGGAATCTTATTCAAGCCAAACCCTCAATAACTCAGTAATGACATCACAAGGGGTTTTTCAAGTTTTCTCCCTGTTTGTAACATACAGCCACGCACTTAGAAAACTGAAACAATACAATTTGACTTATATGCTCAATTACAAGTAAAATTGCAATTTCAGTACACAAAGTAAACTATTCATAACCAGCTTGTGGAGTTTCAGAAAATGCAAACAGAGAAAAAGAACCAAATACGTATTCTAGGTTCTAAAAAGAACTGCAGCGTGTCTCTGGACATGTTACAAGTACCATGTAAGACTTTTACTAAGACTTCTACTAAGACTTCTTCACTTGAATTTATACTAATATAAGCACCAAAAAAAAAAAATGTCCATATTTATGGCTTATACAGTGTTAAATTCTAATGGACACTGAACAAGCTTATTCTAGGGAAAAATAATATGCTGTGATACAGTATTCCATTGCGTTGGCTAGTAAATGCAGGAATGTAGTTAATGTTATACTCCTTGGCATCACTGCATCTTCAAGGCTGGAGCAGAGGCACTGAGGCACATCGGCACATAGTCATATACTTGCCTCTTAGTCTTGTATGTGATCATTTGCACTTGCTAATGCATTCTATAGAGTACTATTTCCAGAAAGTTTATATAGTGAATTGAGACCTTCACTGCATTAATGATTATGCTGTACAAGAAATCCAGTTCTGGGAAATATATTAGTTATTTGAGTTTTTAAGCCACTTTGACTTTTATATTTTCACCTATTGGTTAAATTCAAACTATTTGCCTTGATTAGACATAATTTCTGTTGTGCAGCTAGACAATTAAATTACTGGTTTTGTTCATCAGTTTAAATGAAAAATCAGTTTTAAGCAAGAAAATAACAGTAATGAGCCTTCAATAACTTTTAAATGAATGAACAATAGTGGCAAAAGTCATGAAAATTTAATATGAGAATCACAATTCTGAACACATGCAAACAACACTAAGTCTCAAGCACATACTGAGAGGTTATTTTAAATTTGGAAGATGGTAGACAAGTGGATAGCTCCTATTTAAACATTAAAAAATATCAACAAAATAACATAATGTTCTGTATCTCATTTTCTACATCAGAAACATTAATATATATCTAAATGAAAATAAACAGACAAACTGTTGCCAAAAAAGGGGAGAAAATATCTGGAACCATACTGCCCTTTATTAGCAGTGATGTCACTGAAAAACAGTCAATGGATCTGTCAGAACATGTAAAATTTAGGAATAAATTATTCAGAAGAGCAGACAGTTGTACATACACAAGGTTATTCTCAGCTCAGTCTTTCTCATAATTCTGTTCCAAGAGAGTGGGACATTTTCTGATCTCAGGGGCATCAGTATTTATCCAGAATAACTCTGCTTCTCTCAGTGCTTCTATGCCCCTTTTACACTGGTGGTACTGTATATCTTGGAGTGCAATTCTCATCTTACATGAAGTGTCAAACAAAATTTGTAAAGCCAAATTGCAAAGCTGTGAAGAAAGCCAAGTTGAGCTCAGAAATAAGTGTTAAATGAACACAGTAATCAGACTGTGATACATATTTAAAATATGTTGAATTCATTTTTTCTGAATTTTCTTTCCCCATTCTGAGATGATTTTTTCATCAGCCCTGGTGTAGTTGATTTACTATAGACTCATACAGCTATATGCATAACGGCGAGTTTTTTTCTCATTTTCTATACTATGTTTACAAATTTAATAGAAACATAGAATCATAGAATAATTAGGGTTGGAAAGGACCTTAAGATCATCAAGTTCCAACCCCCCTGCCATGGGCAGGAGCACCTCACACTAAACCATGTCACCCAAGCCTCCATCCAACCTGGCCTTGAACACCACAAGGGATGGAGCATTGTTGTAATCTAAGTCCAGTCAGTAACTCAGAACCACATAGTCGCTCTCTCACTCCCCCCCTTCCTTCCCCCTGCTCCCGGAGGGATGGGGAGGAGAATCGAAAGAATGTAACTCCCACAGGTTGAGATAAGAACAGTCCAGTAACTAAAGGTATAACACAAATCACTACTGCTATCACCAACAATAATAATGATAAGGGAAATAACAAGGGAAGAGAATACAATTGCTCACCACCCGCCAACCTATACTCAGGCGGACCCTAGCAGTGATCTTACCCTTCCGGGTAACTGCTCCCAGTTTATATAGTGGGCATGATGTGCTGTGGTATGGAATACCTCTTTGGTTAGTTTGGGTCAGGTGCCCTGTCTCTGCTTCCTCCTGGCTTCTCCTCCTCCCTGGCAGAGCATGAAACTCAGAAAGTCCTTGGTCAGAGTTAACATTACTGAGCAACAACTGAAACATCGGTGTTATCAGCGCTGTTCCCAGGCTGAAAGTCAAAAACACAGCACTGCACCAGTTAGTAAGAAGGAGAAAAATGACTACTACTGCTGAACCCAGGATAAGCATTTACAACTTCCTTGGGCAACTCATTCCAGTGTGCCTCAACACCCTCACAGTAAACATATCATTATATGCATGCCAGAAAGAAATCTAAGGAAGAGTAAAATGATATATTATGGTGGGCTGTATTCAATCATATAACTTAAGCCCTGTGAGGGCATCAGTCTGAGCTTTTCAATCATAAATGGCTCTAGGCCTAATTTTACCTCTATACTCAGTTGTAATGTGGTGATTCAAATGCTTAATTTTTTTATTTGGAGTAATTAACTTTTGCTATCCTCATAGGCCTCACAGAGTTCAGAAATGTAGCAAAACCTCCTTCTCATGATGACTGGACCTCTATGCCTAATGCTACGCTAGTCCAATAGTGACCATAGCCTCCCAACTATTTTTTGTTCCTTCAATATCCAGAGTAGTCTGCCAGGCTCTGCAGAACACAGAAGTAAATTGAAGTCTTTGTCTCCAAACTGTATGCTGTTTCCAACCCCTAACATACTCTTAATAGAATATATTGTCATAGCTGAACGCTAAAATATAGCCCACAGTAAAGCCTTTGCAATGTCAAACAACAGTGCTTAATTTAGCCTTTGCTCCCAAGACTGAATGTAGTTGTACCCACAGTTAACTATAAGTTCAGTGACTCATTCAGGAACAAATACTGAACCGCTCCTTACTTTTCACTACCTGCGAAAGCCAGTTTTATGATCCAGTTACTGTATAATGGTGAACTAAGATTTTCATACAGCTGGGTGTGCATGTATACATCTGTTCTTAAAACCAGTTCTGTCTTCATTCTTAATAATCAACCACTGATAAACACCTAGTCAGCAGATGGCATTAAACAGTTCCCACTGAGGGGCTGCCAACACATCCCATTCTGGCTTCAGAGGCTGTCAGCTCATCCCATCTTGGCTTTAGAGGTTTAGCAGAGTGAAGTCCTTAGGGTGACCAAAGCTTAATTTTAAAGGCAAACCTCACTCTAGCCTCACTATGTAGACTGTGATTCATCTTGATCTAATATTAACATGTCCAGTGAAAGAATCTCCATGCAGGCCTGTCAAAACTTTGGAAGAAACCAAATTATCTGGTTTCTCCTGTCAAGGCTATGATACCAGGTTCTGGGGGGCATGAGTTGTTGGCTGTGCTTGAGATCGGATTATTAAAGCTGGTGTTTGAATTAGGACTTGAACAAGAGCCCTCTATATTGCTAGCTCAGAATTCATGGGGTCCAACTTAAACTCTGGAAACTGTGATAGCAAATCAGGTTCATTAGGGCCCTTCCTTTTACTTTGAGTTCTGCAGGCCAACCTACATATTGAATTCGGAACAATTTTGCACCTTTGCAGTTTGACTCTCAGTTGCCCTTTCTTTGCTAGTGATCACCACTGTTGATCACAGCTGCGGAATTTAGCTGCAATGACATGTCCTCCCACACTGTCTTTTAGCTCTACTGAGTGTCTTGAACTTGATGACATGTCTTCCCAGCCATCTGGATATGCAAGAATTCAATATAATGCAGCTAACATGCTATTGCAACTATTTTAATGATCTGTAAGCCTCTGTAACTGCTTCAGGAGCAGTTTTGGAAGAGCAGATCCTGGAACCTGAATTCCAGTTTACTAGTATGGCAGTGTCATCAACTTCATCACCTCTGTTTCCAGGAGAATATGAAAAAACCTCACAGATTTTTGACAGTTTTCATATGCAGCTGTGAGATACATTTGAAAACTTGAACTTTTTAAATGTTGCGGTTTTCTTCCCAAACAAAACTGGAAAGTGAAATGCTTGAAAACTACAACAGAACACAGAGAGATTCTGAGCAAATGTTCACCTGTAGCTCTTTTTATACAAATGCCTAACATCTGAAGGACATGAGGACACCTTATAGAAATTTGCTCTTTATTTGCTATCTTCAAACAAATTACAAATACTGATACTGTCATTTTGAAAGTTAAACCTTTAAAATTATGAGGAGCACTTTGTGTATTTTGTGGAAGTCTGGACTCATTTTCTTGGATCTCATAGATCCTATTCCACAAAGAATGGAGAGACAAGTCATTGGCTTTATCTGGCATACAGCAATCCTCACAATTGAGAAGTTTTTAGAAAAAAAAATCCATGTAACTTTTTATGGTAGACTAGGAAATTAGGGGCTCATACAGATTCCTCCACTCTTGGTTTTCTTACTACCAAGATTTTTTGGCCTGATTTGCTCAATTTGGTTTTGGTTTGGTTTTTTTTTTCACACATGTAAATAACAGAAATCAAGTCCAAAGGGACTCATAAGGTCATGGTTTGATAATCATTACAAAGTCCGTAGTATTTTGCTCAATGGTTTATGAAAAGCAGCTGTCACTTTTGGATGAAATATAGTGTATATGTGTCGTGGTTTAAGCCCAGTTGGCAACTCAACCACGCAACCCTTGCTCACTTCCCCCCCCTTCCTCCCCCCTGCTCCCGGAGGGATGGGGAGGAGAATCGAAAGAATGTAACTCCCACAGGTTGAGATAAGAACAGTCCAGTAACTAAAGGTATAACACAAATCACTACTGCTATCACCAACAATAATAATGATAAGGGAAATAACAAGGGAAGAGAATACAATTGCTCACCACCCGCCAACCTATACTCAGGCGGACCCTAGCAGTGATCTCACCCTTCCGGGTAACTGCTCCCAGTTTATATAGTGGGCATGACGTGCTGTGGTATGGAATACCTCTTTGGTTAGTTTGGGTCAGGTGCCCTGTCTCTGCTTCCTCCTGGCTTCTCCTCCTCCCTGGCAGAGCACGAAACTCAGAAAGTCCTTGGTCAGAGTTAACATTACTGAGCAACAACTAAAAACATCAGTGTTACCAGCGCTGTTCCCAGGCTGAAAGTCAAAAACACAGCACTGAACCAGCTACTTAGGACAAAAAATTACTACTACTGCTGAACCCAGGACAATATGTTAGAAAGGCATCTGAATATTATTTACATAATATTATATAATATTATATAGAATATTATATACAGTATTTATTAAACAGGCAGATATACTTGAAAAAACAGACAAGCCTTGATTTACTGCCTTTTCATCAAAGCTTAAAAAAAGAAAAAAGACTTTCAGCTACTTGTTACAATGATGTTGTTTCCCTAATTTACATAAAATGTCTTACTTCCTGTCTGAATTTGATTGGCTTCAGTTTTCAGCTACTGCTTTCGTTGGCTAAACAAATTAGCCAGCTGCTCTCAGAGATGCTCAATCCTTACAGACTCAGATGAAGTAATTTCATAACATCCTTTTGAAAAGCTACGTAAATGAAGATACTCTATTTTTGTTTTTTACTGAAGTGTTATTACAGAGAGTTTACAGACACTAGATGTCACTTCTTGTGTTTGTGTTTAATGCTTAATTTCAAGGTTTTTTCCAAGAAAGGAAAAAAAAAAAGCTTATATTCCTGAGTACAGTTGTCCTCTAGATTGTCTATTCTGCAGAATACAGTGTAAGAGATTGTTTTCAATCCTTATCTCTGAATAGAAGTACCTAATAAACTGTAGTCAGAGAGCCTTGCAACAAGATAGTAGCACTTGGTGAGAGATATTTAGAAAAGATATCAATAAGCATACACCAAGCACAAACTGTCTTGTGACTGACCTTCTAGAAAGGGAGTTCAGCGCTGACTTCAATGGGGCTAATATTTAGTTTCAAGGCAAGTAAAATTGAAATGAAAATTCTGAGTGGCATTTTGAAAGATCTGTTTGACAAGGTGTGTCTTGTTTATTTTCTCTGATGAGAAATAACATTACTGTGTAACAGGGAATAATTTCTAAATGTCAATGATTTTTCTCTTCTTTGGGAACACAGTCAATGTCAAACTAGGTTTAAAAAAAAATAAAATCCAGTGAATCAAACAGTGTGAGAAATTTATTTGGCATAGCTAAACTCAGAAGTTGAATTTCTTATGGTACTTCCAGTTAGCAGAATACATGGAAATGAGCAGACACACACTTAGGAACTAGGAAAATACTTGCAACCTCACGTCCTGCAAGAGAAAGAGCTTAGGAAAAGGAACAGCAAGGCCAGGCAACATAAAGCAGGCCAGGAGGCTAACACTATAGGTGAAATAAAACTGTAGTAGTAGTCACAATAAATAATTCTGCTATTCTTTGGTATCATGTACTTTCAGAATTAATACTCCTATATTAGGCCTCTGCATGCCCCATCACTAGGCACTGGACCTGCCTACATAAGAAAAAGGCCCAGGATGCTACTGTAGGTGCACTTCCTTATTATTTCTCTTTTCTAGCCTATTTCCTTAAGACTGCTTTTTAAAATTCTACTTCTGAAATGGATTAAATAAAAAATTAAAGTGAAAACAAAAATCTTCTTAACTTCTTTTACTTTAAAGGAGGAAAGACCCTTAATGAAAACAGGTGGAATAGTTACTGAGGTGAGTGCTAAAATAGCTGTGATTTTGAAAAACAAGCAATCAAACAAATGCTATAGATTTCCTCTACAGCTCTTACTCTGAAATACAATTCTTACAGTTACTAAAACTTGATGAGGAAGTACAAAATGAGGCTTGCATTTAAAAAAAAAAAGATAGAAAAAGGCGAACCCCAAATCAAAGCCTCCTGTGTTATCCTTTATTAGCCATATATCTAGTTAGTTCAGTAAAAATCATAGGAACCTTACTGCTTTTAGGATTAATAACTAACCCAAAAGTGGCCAGCGTGATCTAAGTCAAAATCCAACCTGATCAGCTTCAAAAGTGAAAGCTAAAAAAGCTTAGCAAGGGGGAATCTGCTTTAAAAAATGTTACCTACATTTGCAAACTAATCCAAACATTTAATGCTATGAATTAAAAATTCACTGTGTCAACAGTGTCAATTTACTTCAGACTTCATTTTTACCAAAAATGGGTACTATAGCAATGAAAATTGTGATAGTCATTATATCTACATTCTTCATCCTATTTTTCATTACTTTTGTTTGGATGGTATAAATCAGTGTTCAAAAAGTAATAGCTGAATTTACAGTCTCATTAACAATGGCATGTTAGTAATTACAAGGTTGGTCATGGTTAATTAATAACCTTCATTAAACACAACACATCAGGAAACTGGGGAGGGCTTCTGAAGAGCATATAACCCATCACAGCTACTCAGTGACCTAAATCAACCTTAATCCAAACTCTGCTGTGATAGAGTTTCAGGTTTTCTGTATCTAAGCAATTAGCATGAAAAGAAAAGGCACATGTACAAAGCTTCATCTATACAGACACAGCAAAAATGCTTTTGCAGCACTCATGTGGTGTGAAGGACCCATACTGAGCTGGCAAGAATTGTGCATAGCTGTGCTAAGCAGAAAAGCTCTTCAGGGAAGGGAGAAAAGGTAGGACTGGGTGAAAGAGTAAAACTGGTAGGCATGACATGTTAATGAGCTGTGTCAGAGCCATCTGAGGTTTGGGGAAGATAATTGCTACTTGAGAGTAAAATCACCTTTTTTTTTTTTTTTTTACTCTTTTCCCTCAAGACAATGTTCTTTGGATCTGTCAGAGAACACTTAAAAAGCAAAGAAGCCAACAAAGCATTGAACTAACTTTTTTGCACCTTGGAGATGAGCTTTTTCAGTCCAACAAAGCACTATTTGTAACCAGCTCTTTTATCCTTAAAGCAAGCAAAATAATAAATTGGTTTCCAAGAGGAATTTTGACCTGTGAAAACACAATTACTGATACATTGTTTCACTGCTGGTCATTTAGTTCTTGCCAGATGAGAAACCAGACTGTCTTTTTGGCCATCTAACATTCAAAGTAGCAAAGAGGAAGAAAATTCTAAGATTCTCTCTATGTTAAATGTCAAGCAGACACTGGTGTTTGTTTGTTTTAATTTCCCACCCAAGTGACTTCCAAAAGTTCGAGTTCTGAAAGCAAATGTTTCATGGCATCCTTTGATGCCCATGACTAATTTTATCTTTTTCTGTCCTCCTTTTTTTTTCTGCCTTTAATGTTAAAGCAAAGAAAGAATTTAATCTGACTATAGTATTAGTTGAACACAGGTACTGTCAGTTAATAATGAGCAATTAAAGAAGCGATGACAAAGGAATAACCCATAGTCCTCAGGACAAGTTAAAGCATTATACCTTTTTTTACTGTACTCCTACTGATAATTAGCATTTTTTTTACCTTCAGTGGCTTCCTGCAATTACAGCAATTGCATGGGGTTGTACTATTTTTGACAATTATTTCTACTTCTCTCCCTCTGTGATGCTGTCTCTTTACATACACATACACGCACACGTACATGCACGTATATAGCATTGATAGTCTAATCCTGTTTCCTTCTGTGGAGCACATAAAAACTGGTGCAATCATAATGGATTTGACAGAACACTTGGAAACCTCTTACAGGATCCAGCAGCACTGCAGGAACACAAAATAAAACTCTTTAGCAAGCTGTCCTGTCTCTGGACCCACAGTAGAAGGAGGGCAATACAGGTCCAGCACCGTAACCCTTACAAGACAGTATAACCAAAGAGAAGAATCAAGTGGTAAACATGATACCTCAATTATTTTACTTCCTGCCTACCTAAAGCTTATTATGTATACCACTACTGCCTCAGCCAAAAATCAAAAAGCCTCTACTGACAAGCTGGTGATAATGTAAAGGAAAATTTTCTCCGTCTCTCCCTACAAGCCAACCTCACAGATTTTTTTCACATGTGAATAATGACAAACGTGTCCAAAATAGATACAGATACATATGAAGAACTAAGTAAATAAATAAAAAAGAGAGAGTGCTCTATTTCACCGATTAGACTGCAGCTGCAAAAAATTAGTTTCTTGGGAGAGGGAGAGGAGGAGACTGTATCCTTATGATGAATGGTTTGCAAAAATTCCCACTTGAGAACACAATCATACTGAAAAATTCAGCATATCTCTATATACCATGCATCAGAGAGGCAATGTATAAATTTAAAACGTATTATACTTGGACACTATAAGGTCTGCTTCTCTGTTTCTGGAAAGACTACAGAGTTGCAGCAAGGACATTCTTGTTCCTGTGTGTATAGTCTAATAGATTGAATAGTCATGTTTCTCCACAGTGTTAAAATTATTCCAGCAGCAGCACTAAGGACAAGGTGTTTGGGAGAGATCTGCTGTTTAATCCTGCAGGGTTCAGAAGGCCATTTTTTGCAATGATAAAGACTGATTTATTGAAGTTGTTATAATTCTACAGCCGGATTTTACTGTACACTCTTTTTTACAAACTAATGAACTTAAAATGTGAAAGTCTTATAGTGTGAGGCAGAGGGGATTACTTGTCCAAAGTCTTGGCTGCTGACTCTCAGCTGCTAACATTCCATTACTATGGCATTTCTTGGAGGGAAAAAAATGTGGAAAAGAAGGTGACTTGTGGTGTTATTAGCAATAGAAAGAAGAATCAAAAAAAGACTGAGGAAGGAGATGTGTATTGGTTTTTTGTTTGAGTTACAAAACTTTTCTTTTTTTGAAGGTAAGTTTGATTCAACAAAAGGACTTAGGTATTGTAATGATGAACAGCAATATGCCAGCCATTATCACATTTCTTCCAGATCTACAATCCATACTCTTGCCCAGTTTTCCTAAATAAGGATGGAAGAAATTAGATACCTCAGAATAGAATCCAAAGCAGCAAGAATCAATAAACAAAAAAATAACACAAGGGGTGGGAGAAGGAATGTGTTTCCATTGTTTCAGTGTCCGCCTTTCAGCTGTGATTGGTAGTTCTGTTTCCTTGTTCTTTTAACAGAGCAAGTTTAGCTTAGTTTGTAAATACAAGAGAAAAGGAGGCCTTAATTTGACCACTCTCAGTTAATCGAAAAATAGCAAGAGCAACTTAGTCATGAGGCAGCAAAAATGGTTATGTGCACCTACTCTAAAAAAGGCTACATGTCCCCTAATCTTTCAGGGAGAATCATTGAATTTTATTGGATTTTTTTAGGGTGTGCGTAAGCCTCAATAGCTCTGTTATTAATGTTATCTCACCTTGCAGAAGAATAATAGCAACATGACTATATCATCTTATGATTTAGATGTTCACCCAGAGAAAGGTATTATTTTTAATCCAGTTTCTATATTTCACATCAAACTATCAGTGTAAACATTCTTTTGAATAGGGATTATAATACATCTCTTACCATCACTTATGTCTTTTGCAGAACTTAAGAGTTATATTCTAATATTCAATACAATATAGCAATTGAATATATTCAATATTATTTGATTTTACACACATTACAGGATAGGCAAAGAGCAACCCAAACTGCCATGGAAAGGCTGCATCTAGTCTCACCTTGTAAAAGAGATACAGTAAATTGATTAAATCTAGTAAAATATTTGATAAACCACCATCATCCTAAATGATCTGTTAGAAGGGACCTTCGGTTTAAATATCTTCTCTAACTGTTTTAACAACTTGATTGTTTTCTTAAAAGCCACTCCAGACATCTTGATAGAGCAGCAAGGATGTCAGTTTATGATGTGGAAGTCACATCGGTGGCAGAATCTGATCACACTATGATTTTAGACCCAAGTACATAGATGAGTACTAGAGCTAAGGACCCTGCTGAGACAGATACAGCACTGGCTGGCACTCTAAACCTCGTAATAGCTTTTGGCACCAATAAAAGAGCTGCTGAAAAATACAGAGCTGCTGAAAAATTCAAGGAGTTCTGAGGTTGCCCTCCTGGACCTGGAAGAAATTTAGGTTACTGATTCTCAATCTGAGAAGGTATATTTCTAACTTGGATTTTCTTGGTGCACTTATGTCAGTGTTACAGACACAAGAGAAACAAATTTTTAAAGCAAAATGGTTGTCCCCATTGACCACACCTTTGTTTGCACTACCCAAGCTGAATTCCCTCTGCATGAAACTCAACTGGACTTCAAATGAAAGCACTCAGTGAGCCTGCAATTGCTAATAGGTGTTCAGGTAAGTCCTGAGCAGAGCTAATAGGAAATAAACCCTTTGGAATAGATTTAGTGTAGGTTTTAGGTCCTAAGCTCCCACTGGTTTTGTCCTTGAAACTTCCTTTTCAAATACCAGATAAGGTTGGTTGTATCATCCATGACACTTCCAGCATTACTAAATACATTGTAGTAAAATCAACATACGGCTTGTCAAGGTCTACAAACTAAGTTATCTATTTTTCTCCACCCCAAAAATGAGTGCTTCTCACCATTAGCTGACTTCATTTAAAGGGATCCAATATGCTATTTTGGTTTGGTTTTGTTTTAGGTTTGTTTGGGGTTTTTTCACTTTAATACTATGTTCCTTTAAGTGTCTGAAAGATTAGTCTAATTTTTCAAGAAAAGTAAATAACAGCAATATTTTATTTTGTTTTATAGATTTTTCTGAATCATATGTTCCTAAATTTAGCATTAACCTTATCCACTTGTTTCCAATTGAAGGCTAGATAGAACAGAATATTGTTTTTTTTTGCTTTCATGAGCATATTTTCATTTAGACTTTTAATTATTTGCATATACTGAAGTATTTTATATTCTCTGTATCAGTGAAATCAGTCATTCTAGAATTGCATAGACATGATCTGGTTGGATCTAGTTTGAGCAGGGGTTTTCACTAGATGAACCCCTGAGGTCCTTTTTAACTTAAATTATGCTATGATGTTATGATTTTGTGACATAGCAACATCTGTCTCAGTTGTATATAAGAGTTAGAGTGACAACTAAATTTATTGCATAGTTTTCCAGTTATAAAGCACAGGAATATATACTATTATTTTTTTCTCATTTCTTTTTCATGCAATTAAAATAATGGACAGCTCATCATCAGTCCTGAGGTGACAATATTAATCACATTATGTGAGGTAAAGAACAACTACTAAAGGAAGAGTCTGCAAAGAAGCTGAAGCATAATGACTTGAATTGCTGAAACAATTTTTACATTTGATAATATAGAAAGAGCAGTATAAAATAACATATAAATGTAGGTTACTGTTCAGAAATGAACAGTGAAGTTGTAATAATTCTGTACTGTAAATTGTCTCTAGCAGAGATTTAAAATGTACTGCAATATTTAGTAAGTCAGAAAAAAAAATAAAGGTAGCCTATCTAAGGCTTACTTATAACATGTATGTGTTAAACTGACTTGTGCTGACTTCAATATTTTTGAACAGTTTCAAACTAATTTTAAGGTTATTCTATTATTATGCCTTCAGCAGTCATTTCCACATTTTTGAATAAATTTCTGCTTTCATTCATACAGAAAAAAATAACAAAGCACATTTTTAATCAGAATGTGAGAGAGTTACATATGCAATTCCTAGTAACAGTGGTCAAGTTTTACAGCTGTTTTTCTGCTCACCTGCTGAAACATACATCCTCCAGTGAAAATTTAAATGAGGATAAAAATACAGTCAGAAGAGACAAAGTGGGTTGGCAAATAGATACTTGCTGAAAGGGTCTTGTTGCCGTAGGCAGTGTCAGTGCTTGTGGATTCTGACACAGGGTGCACAGCTGGGTAGTGATGACCACGGCTGGCCACTCCAAGACCCACAGAACAATGGGCTGACATACCAGTTTGTCTGTTCTGATAAAAAAGCAGAATGTGTTTAACTGAAGAAAACAAGATTTGTAAGTACCCAGTGACCATCTGATTTAGTGACTACCCCAGAAGACCAGATACATGTGTAGTGTTTCTGCTCTTTTATATGGTTTTCCTGTCAAAAAACCCCTACAACAACAACAAAAACCCTCTTAAAATCCTGCATACCCTTGCATATGTACATACCAATGCCTGATTGCCAACTGTGTCATTAACAAAACAGAAAACACAAAAATGCTGCAGAATTTGATTCATGATGCTATTTTTAGGTCATGTAACTATTTAAAAAGCTTTACTCTGAGCTACTATGTTCCCTTTGACAACCCAGTATTCTTTCTCCAGTTCTAAAACTTGAGTGTCCAACAATACTTTCCAAGCTGGGGAAACCCAGTTAATATAAAGAAGTGAGGCTATTTGTTTTTTACTACACCTGTGAAGTGAGTGAAGTGAGCCCTGCTGGAAAAGCAGTCCCCATGAGCTAGGAGCTAGTTTGAGACAGACAGTGATATAAAACGCTGTACACTAGGGTTTCTTCATACGTACCTTGTATTTTACTTACTTTGTTTTTCCCTTTAATATCCAAGAAAAGTCATCTAGCCTGAAAGATATTTGCTGTTCATCTGCGAGAAATCAGAACTAAACTCATTTAGAGAGTGATATCATCCTCTGAAGCTTGACAGTGTGTCAGGGCAGGTGGGCACCCACTGTGTTTACACAAGAATCTAAAATAGGAAACTCTTCATTTTCTTTGAGCATGTTTTCCTTAGGGGGGCTGCAGGAAAACAGGATTTTGCTCATTTTTTTTAAAAAGTTGCTTAGATGGGATGTGGTTGCAGGTTTTACCAAGGCAGCTGCATCAAAATGTAACATCAGTGATCTGCATATTTAAACTATATGCCACCTAAGTCTTACCTGTAGTGTGAACAGCATTCAGTTACTAAATTAAAGTAAAATGGCCATAAACATCAAGAAAAACAGCTAGCCCGCTAGCCTATACATGTTTATACATTCTATTTCAGCCCTAAATAAACATAGTTTAAATACGTACTAGGAACAGTTTAACAATGAAAAATAATTCCCTCTTGTTGCATACATTCACGTTAAAGATTTCCAATTTGCTAAATATTTGCCTACACTTTTCTGTCCAATTTTGTTATGTATAGTTGGGCTTTTAATTTGCATTCCTTTAGCATCATGGTTTACTCATACAGAATGATACTTCTAATTATTTTCCTTTGCATAGCTCTCTGAAATGTAGTACTCAAAATGAAAAAAACCCACCCAGTTATTCAAATAGCTATTGTAAAAGTCAGCAAAATCTGGAAAAAAAAGCCACATCTTTTTTACTGTAGCTGACACACTACACTGATGTAGCTGGAAATTTGTCTATTACTGAGACAGATGAGGGAGCTCTGGGACTCAGTTTAACATGGTTGCAGCTACTGCGGATGCTGATGCCATACACTGACAATAGCTGAAGTCTGAAAACCAGAGTTTACATGCCTGAAATAAATTGTTTTGATTAGAACCTTTAGGAAACAAATTCATAAGATACAGTTTTATTGACTACTTGCCAAAGCACACAGACCTGTGCTCTCTAAGCTTGTTTTGCTCTTGTAAGTCAAGCATGAACTGGGCTCTTATTTTCTAAGGTTACGGACTTACAGCATAATACATTATCGCTGTATCTCTATAATTACGTGTTATGTATCATAATACATTTACTCTGAATTATTACACAGACAATACAATGGGAAACAGATGTACATTTAGTTCTAAGTACAGCTGATCTTAAGAAAAATATTTTTTAAGGAGACTATGCATTTGTCTATCTTCCATGGGTATGTAAGAAATTTACTGTTGATAAAAATATTTTCAAGACTGTAAGGCACATACAAACCAGTATGGCAGTCATGAAGGAAAGAAGAATATTAACACTACTAATTATTAGCAAAAACGTATTATTTTATCATAGTTTTTAGGAGCCATTCCTGGTTTTTATTTTACTGAGGGTCAGAGACCACTGTATTCATGGCATAATGCTATTGTGATCATCTAAATAGAATTGGAACAATTGACATGCAAGACAGAGCTAGGATTTTCTTCCCCTAGGCAAGATCCATATACTGTCACTACAGGTATTATTTGTTGCATTGTCCTCCTGGAAACTAGTGTGTACAGGTACCAGTATGTCCATTTATCATCATCTGTTCTGGTTTAATGCATTTAAATATTTAGTCTGATAGCTAAAACAGAGCACATAAAATTTTGCATTATGTTGTACCACTCGATAGAGTTCTGACTTGCTCATTGCTTTTTTAAACCAACATCTTCCTCTGAAGTGACCTTTTTTTAGATTTCTTATTTTTAAGGCATAGTAATTAGTAATTTGAATAATAATAACAGAAAGTGAGATTATTAACTGCATCCTCTATAAACAGCAGTGTAGCTTTACAAGCCCAATACAATATCAAGCCGCTGCCTCATGCCCAGCTACTTTAGCATATTGATTCATAATATTATTGACTGTAAAAGCTAGATAGATTTTAAAACTTCCTACAATGAACATTACCAGAGTTGGTTTAGATTTTATTTCTCACTTATGTGAGACAACTGCTTATTTTCACAGCACAATCTGAAAGTAACAAAGAATAGATTTCAGCATATTCAAATCCCTTTTCTCAAGTATGAAGAATTTGACTGACAGCTATATGACAAACATTGTGGTTCAGAGCGAGCTCAATCCAGCCATGCAGAGGGCTTGAAAACCCTCTGCAGAACAAAACTCCTGCATCGCATCATCTAAAAAGTCTGATCCTCAGTCAGCCATGTTAATAGGAAAGCTTCCTGTCCTTTACAACTAGTAAATCTACATGTTAGTAACAAGATCTAGATTAACACCTGCATATTCAAAAGCAGTTAATTATTTGTCTGGGGCTCTGTTGCTCATTCATTCAGTAGGATTCCATTTCACCAGAACTATATTTTGTGAATTAGCACTCCTTAAAATTAAGATTGCCTCAGGCAGCCCCATTGTTAAGTCAGTTTGTGTCTTAAGCAATTACATTGCTAGGAAAGCAGGCAACATATTCAAACTCCTTATTCGAATCATTCTTTGAAATAGGCTTTCTCCATTGACTGTGCGCTGGAACCTTAGTGAATTATCTATATTTAGTTTGTATGAATGTTTTACCCCAAATTCTCAACCACAGCAAAATATATTTTAGTTTTTACCTTCTCAGGAATGAAATCTTGGTGTAAGAATAGCTAGTACTGTGAAAGTGTTGTCTCAGTGCTCAGCAACAGTCAAAATAAGGAAATGAAATTTTACAGTTTATTAGGAGTAGAACTAAAAAAAAAAAAAAAGTATCATTATACGTCTGTGCAAACCTGATTATTGCATGGAGCTAAAGAAAATGCTATCAAAGAACTTGAAATGACTGATAGAAGGGCAATAAGAGTAAAATCTTGAGACAACTTCCCTACAAGGTAAAAAAGCCCAAACAGTCTAAGAACTGGGCTCTTAATGTTGAATAGAGGTAACAGAGAGTAAAAGGGAGTGCATTTCTGAGTGTCAAGGAATAACTAAATGGGACTAATTGTTCTCAGTATTTTCTGAAACAAGATGATATCACTTAAACAATAGAGTGGTGGGCTAAATGAATACTTGGTCTGAGCCACTGTGGTCATTATGTTATGTTTTGGATCTGCTGACCAACCAATCTATTTTAAAAATCTATTTTAAAAAAGGCCAGAGTATTTTTCTTCACATATGTTCCATCTAGAATTGTGTTTTATGATGTGGTGCAACTGCCATTTGTCAGGGTAGACATAGTAATATAAAAAAGACACAGAGGGTTTTCTCAGAAAGGATATTGTAATTTTTTTGTTTACACAAAAGTAAACCAAACTGAAACACAAGGAAATAGATTGTTCATTGCATTTGATAGACATAATCCTCAGTGTCTCGCGTGGATTCAACACTTCACTGAAAATACAGTGCAATTTATTGAAAGTTACTTTAAAAAAAAAAAAAACCAAACAAACAGATAACCGGTGAATATGTCATCTGCTTATGCCAGAGTTAGTTCCTCCTTTCATGTCAACAGTGACAATATAAAGCCAGCTGGTCAGTGCTGTCAGCTCCTACCAGTTGTCTTGAGTCCCAGTTGACCATTCCCAATGTCTTTGTTCATTTAAAGCCAGAAGACTTGATGAGAGATCATTTTACAAAGCCACAAGTCTAAAAAAACTGGTTATTCTATGCTCCAGTTCCAAAGGATCCTATTACTTTTGTAACTCTGGGGCTTGACATACCATATAGAATCCATATGAGCATGCTTGAACTGAAGTCACAGCAAAACTAATTGCAATGCATTTATCTAGCTGTGTAGTTTTTGCAGTTCTATACAATAAAAATATGAGGAAGGCACAATACGGGATAGCTACATTTTACGAACTTTGATCACATTGTACTATTTTTTTGAAATATGTCATCTTGCCAAAAGGTAAAAGGACCATATGATCATCTAGGAGGCAACATATGCAAATAAATATGGCAGCAAGTACAAACATATGTTTAATCTTCTCACTTCATCAATATAGAAAGCTTTAGAGTTCTTGTCCGCACAAGCCAACAAATCTTTAGGCTTAAGCTGTGATTCTGCTACTCCCTTTCTCTTAGTTTCATAGCTATATATCTCACCAAATGCTGTATAGCATTATCTGTTTTTAAATAACTTGGAGAAAAACTCCTACTGAGGGTAAAACTGGATGTACCCAGCCAAACCAAAAATTGTCTAGAAGTGCCTAAGAACATACTGAATTTGTTCACTGGGTTTTACATATTGTGCAGGTTCTATTTATACCAAAATGAGATAAAATTATTCACAGTTTTGACAAACTATGGGAAAAAGGCATCAGTCGTCTCAGTGGACTACATAGTGGAGCATTTAAAAATTGTACTGGAACAGCAGTTTTGGTTTGGTTTTTGGTTTGGTGTTTGTTTTTCCCCTCCCTAAAACTGAAAATATAGAACTAAAGACCATAAGAAACTATTAATTCAGCCAGTACAACCTTCTGTGGATCACAGGTGCTTATGTTTTACTCAATGACCCTCTAATGTGTTCTTTAATTTCTATTTGCCTGATGCCTCCTGTTCAAGAAGCTGGACAGACTGTTTACAGATACAAAGAGACAAAATCTTCCAGTAGTTAATTAGACATACCGTTAGGTCTGTGCTTTTCTTTGACCTGAATATAGTTAAAGTCCTGCTTCAAGACATTATTTTTAGTATGACTTTCCCCTCTAGATTAAAAAGCCCTTTAGAAGCATCTATTTTCTTTCTGTGAAGCTACATGCACAGTGTAACAAAACCAGTTCTCAGCTGTTGCCTTTTTAAGAGCAAGACACATTATTGGCTCATGGTACAGAATTTTCTACAGATTTTGAGTGTTTACGGCCCTTTGCTTAAATAGGTTGTAATTTTCAGTTTTAAAATAAAGTGAATTCTGATAAGGATGTTACAAAATTCATGTTACCTATGCCATGTATAATGAATTTGGATGTTTGGTCCTACTCCACTGTTCTTCTCAGGCACACTGTTAGACCTCCTCATTTGCTGTGTCTGAGGAATGCTTCTTCTGTAAACCTGCACTGGGTTTTTTTTTCTTCCATTATTTCCTTTCAGAAATGACAATTTCCATGAATGCCCTCTATTTGTTTCCCTGAGGGGTAAAGAGTCAGCCTCCGGGTTGAGTTCCTCTATAACCATTGTTTAGATATCATTTGCATTTGCTCCCTTTCCACCTCATCTTCATAAGAACAGAACACAGAGCCGGTGTCTACATTAGCAAATGGCATGACGCAAGACAAATGGATCTTTAGGGTTAAAGAGTTGGTGCTGAGTGTACAAAATTTACACTACTTGGGGTGTTTGCTTTATAGTAGTGTTGTCTGTGGTTCAAATGCCAGTTAGCCTTTGTGGTACACCAGGAACACCCCCAGTGCCTGCTGAGAGGCAACAGAAGAAAATTGAGTGTGAATGCCATGAGACCAATATATAATTTTAAGTAGAGCATGGTACTGAGATAAGAAAATTTGCTTTGAAAATACACTGTTGATGTGAACTAGAATAAAAATGCAGATACTCCTTAATGCTTCTGGGCTACCTTTCCTAATAATATTACCTGGAATAACCCATTTTCATTAGTTCTTAAGCTTCTTTTGTCTCTAACTTCTATTTTAACTTTAATAATTATTTTGATAATTTAATTTTTGAAAAATTCAAAATTTTACATTAATTGAAATTAAATTGAAAGCTGAAATCTTTCATTTGGAAAAATAATACAAAGGTATTAATTTTGTTCTTCACTTTTTTTTTCTTAAATCCACCTGTTGCATTTAAATGGAACAAATCTTGTGAATATTTTGTTTGACCTCAGAGAAAAAAGAAAAATTGCACACAAAACCAACATTTGAGCAATCCTCCTGTCGTGGTTTAAACCCAACCACAAACCTCGTCCACTCACTCCCCCCGTTCTTGCCCTCCCCCTGCTCCTGGAGGGACGGAGAGGAGAATCGAAAAGAATGCAACTCCCACAGGTTGAGATAAGAACAGTTTAGTAACTAAGGTATAACACAAATCACTGCTGCTACCACCAATAATAATAATGATAAAGGAAATAACAAGAGGAAAGAATACAGCACCTCAACACCAGCTGACTGATAACTCGCCCCACTCCCCCCAGCCGAGCACCGACCGATACCTTGTCCAACCCTGCAGTCCCTTCCCTTCCGGGGTAACTCTCGGTTACATCCTGGGCATGACGTGCTGTGGTATGGGATACCTCCTTGGTCAGTTTGGGCCAGGTGTCCTGTCTCTGCTTCCTCCCAGCTTTCCCTCCTCCCTGGTAGAGCATGAGGCTCAGAAAGTCCCTGGCCAGACCAAACATTCGAGCAGCAACTGAAAACATTGGCGTTATCAGCTCTGTTCCCAGGCCAAAAGATCAAAACACAGCACTTCACTAGCTACTAAGAAGGAGAAAAATGACTACTGCTGCTCAACCCAGGACACCTCCTTACTAAAAATTTCTTCTTCATTCACTACTATTTTAATATAAACTCACAGCACAGACTTACAAGACATAAGAAAATCAGACATATACTAAAGTCACCTGGGTGAAGATGTAGTATCAACCCTAATTTTACTTTCTTTAGCATAAGGAGTCTGAGGAAAAATAACTGGATGAGGAAGAATAAAGCAAGGAGAAGCTGTCAGTGAGGAAATACAGTTAAGAGAGTGAGTTATATTTTACTTTAACAGTTTGTTAACAGTTGCCCAATTTGATAATGAACTATTATGTCCTGGGTTCAGCAGTAGCAGTTATTTATCTCTTTCTTAGTAGCTAGTGCAGTGCTGTGTTTTGATTTTTTGGCCTGGGAACAGGGCTGATAACTCTGATATTTTCAGTTGCTGCTCAAATGTTTGGTCTGGCCAAAGACTTTGTGAGCCTCATGCTCTGCCAGGGAGGAGGGGAGGCTGGGAGAAAGCAGAGACAGGACACCTGACCCAAACTAGCCAAAGAGGTATTCCATACCACAGCACGTTATGCCCAAGATGTAACTGGGAGTTACCCGGAAGGGCTGGGAGGACTGCAGGGTTGGACGAGGTATCAGTGGGTGCTCAGCTGGGGGGAGTGGGACGAGTTATTGGTCGGCTGGTGCTGAGTTGTTGTATTCTTTCCTCTTGTTATTTCCTTTAGCATTATTATTATTGGTGGTAGCTGTAGTGGTTTGTGTTATACCTTAGTTACTAAGCTGTTCTTATCTCAAAAAAAAAAAAATATAAGGGGGGGGGAGTGAGTGAATGAGCTTTGTGGTTGGGTTTAAACCACGACATATTATTAGTTTTTCATAGCTATTGCAATGCAAAAAATTATTTGAAGACTTTTTTTTTTTACTGCATCCTGTATAAAAATAATGTTTTGGTTTATATAAAGTTTGGTTTTAATAACTATTCATTGAAATGTGATACTAGGGAAGTGTCTAATATTTCTCTAGCGATCCTATTCATCTGCTCTCTGAGGGCATAGAGAAATACCAGATTTTTAATTGCTGCTTAATATGTTTTTTTCATGAAGAGTGGAATGTTTATACAGTTGTTTTTGGTTTTCTCTTTTACTAGCACAGTCTCACAAATAAGCAGTCTGGGTCTGTGAGGTATCCTTCTACAAACGGTGTTTGTTACTGAGAGCAATACCCATCCTATTGGAAGCAATTCTCTGAGTTAGTCCTTTGGGAAAAAAAAAAAATGTCGTAGCCATCCACAGAGTTACAGTCTGTACAGTGAAAATCAATGAAACCACTTTAATTTAGTCTATGCTTTTTATCTGAAATATGGCAGACTAGAAGAATATGAAGAAAAAAGAAAGCAAGCTCACATTCAGAAAACAGAGTTTTCTGGATCTAGATTCTCACGTTCTTTTAGTTGGAAATATATATGAACCATAATTCACTAACATACTTCATGAATACACAATTTTAAAAAGTAGCAGCACATGCATATATGATAGAATGATTTGACAGATGAAACCAGTTGATAAATAAATCAGTTCTCCACTAGTGTTCTCCTCCCCAGTGAGTGACACAGCATTACTCTCATTTCAGGATGCAATGAAGATGTCTGAAAGGAATCAGACAAAAATGAAAAAGAAGACAGCTGATCATAATGGATCCTGTTCTGATTGCTGATATAAAAAGGACCTCATTTGCATAGGACTGGAAAGTCATCTAAGCAGCAAACATAAATATAACTTAGTACCATATAGTATAAGCCATAGTTACAGCTCAGTTCACATTTGTAAACACAGCACACGTTAATGTATTTCACTCTAGAACAGAAATTACGGGCATATTTCTTTTTTATAAAAGAACTGTGAATCTTTTTTTCAGAACAAAAGCACTTTTTTTTCAAGGTGCTCCATTCAGTTTGACATAGTCTCACATTCCAGTAAAAAGCTATTTTAGTTTTAGAAGCAGTCAAGTTTGGATAAGAATTGAAAGTAGATGCATTTTCTTTGTTGCCTGGTTTGTTTAAAAGCAAAACAAAAAAAAAAATAGGGTTGTTTTTCTGGTCTAATGAGGCACAGTTACCACCCGCGAGAAAAAATTCTAAGAAGAATATAGAGTGCAATGGTACTGTTTAGGAATCAATGAATTGACACAATTTGTTTTGAACTTTACTCAGTATACAAGTCTACTCCCTTTCTACATAGTCTAAATTTTAGTTGCATTCACCATGCAGAAAAAAATCCCCACAACAAAACAAAACCAAAACCGCCCAAACCCACAACCCTCCAAACTAACAACTGCCACCACTACTACAAACCCCATCCCAAAAAAATTTGTGGAGTATGTCTTTCAACAGCATTTCTGAGTTATCTGTCAATTCCATATGAATATTGTTCTTACCTTTAGTGTAAGAATAAGAACTAGCATTGTGCAAACAACATTAATATCAACATATGAATAATTTTATTTCTTCAGTCTTCAAGTATGTTCATTTCACAGATAATACAGCATTTCTTAATTAAAAACCTCTCAACCTCTGTTATTCAGCAGAATCAATTCACTTTCTTCCCTCCACATGGATTTTATGAATCCAATCTATAAAAAAGAATCACACTGGGGGTTTTTTATATATATTAATGCTATTGAGTCATTTCTTAAAACTAACCAGTTGCTGGCTTGTTCTCTAGAAATTATGTACATCATCTTTATTTTAGGAATGTACAGTGTCCTTACTGGAATGTTACTAGATCACAAACTTGCATTAGATGTAATGAAAACCAGAAGCACTTAAAAATATTATGTGCCAGGTTTTATCTACCTGGCTGTATCACAGTGCATTAAGTGAAAATCTGACCTGCAGTTTTCCCTCTGAAGAGCTACCTTTTGATGTTGCAAACTGTGCTTTTACTCTTTCTGTATAACAAATGAGATGGTTTCTTATACATTCCACTAAAAATAATTTTCCTAGAGAACATTAGAAAGAACAGGACAGTCAAACAACTACTTTGGTTCCTATCCAAACAGGGGTCCTAGCTGGCCTTTGGACATTTGATCACAGTCCCTATTATACCAATTGAAACTGAATTTACTAGTCTGAGGGTAGCTCTGGCCCTATCTGATTAATGTGTTTTGACAACTTAAATTAGCTGTAGAATCATCAATTTTCTTCCTTCTTTCTAGTGATCAATTACTGAGTATGCCACCCATCATCAGCATTTTCCTCCCAGTCTTTGTCCATAAAAGTGGATTTGGTAACTTCTTAGCATGGTATTTATTTTTGCCCTGATCCTATTATTGACATTGTAACACCCAGTTTTGTTTCATTTGACTTCGTAATATGGGAAAGAAAACAAAGGCACCAAATAATGCAAGTTTGTCTTTATAAGCCAAATGGGTGTCAAGGTGTATTTGCTCATTACTACTGCATCCAACAATTATTGTGTTGAAGAACAATAAAAAAAGGTATGTGCTTGGCCTCACAGATGCATTATCTCTTCAGGAGGTGAGGAACATACTAGCATTCAAATACTCTCTTTACATGAAATTTCAATGTATAGGAGTTCCTGCCACCCTTAAAATATAACAATACTTGCTATGTGAGGTATGTGCCATAGCCTAGTCTAATTAAGGTCATTGCAAGCTTTATAACTGACTTCGCAGCCTGTAGAATTACAGTATTTATTAAAATATTACTGGGCTGAAACCTATTACTCACATTCCATAAGACACAGCTGGGCTGTCTTAGGTCTTAAAAAAGTCTTTGATTACGGGGGGAAACCAGGCACCTTCTCCAGTTAACATAAGGAAAGACTGAACCCAGCAGACATGAACCCATGTGAGGAAGGTAGGCATAATCAGTATTCCAGGCATGCAATAATCATCATTTATAAGAATAACAATAAAGGAATGTAGAAAGATTGAGCTAAGAGGGCCCCCTGGGCCATTGAATCCAGCTGCCTGCTACCAGAGGCATCCCTGCACACAGCTGCAGGGAGCTGGGTGTCTTTTCCACCTCAGGAGGCTGCTGCAGAACTCTGAGCTGGAATGGTCAGGTCAAGCTCTTCTCAAAAGTAGACTTTGCATTTGATGGTGTTTCTTTAGCACTTCTTTGACCTTGGTCACATTTAAGTTTGTCCTTGTGTAACATGAACTCTCAGAACTATGTACAGTATTCAGACTATGATCTCCCCATAGCTTTGCTCAGTCATACTATTACTAAATGCTATTATATTTGCTTTTTCTGTAATGATATCATAGTGTCAGGTCATAACCATGCTATGGACAAGTGTAACAGCCACATGCTTCTATCACTGAGTCTTTTCCATCTAATAAGTTCTTGCTTATAGATGTTTTGCTTTTCATAGGTTCTCTCGCTTCCATCCCCATACTTCATGTTACTGAATTTTACGTGACAAATAAGGGGTCAGGGAAGGTACTGCCCTGCAGCTCCTAGTTTGATGGACTAGAAATCAAAAAGTTAATCTTTTATTCATAGGACAAAATTTACTGTGTACTCACAAGTTTTGAAACACCCATAACCATTCTGTCTTACTTGCAGATGGTAGGAAATAAACTGTGGTCTATTCCTTTAAGTTTAAATATATGCAGAAGGAAGAGGATGTGAAAAATCACAGAAGTTTACAGAACACTGTTTTGTAATGTTCTACTCTAAGAAAGCTGTTTTCTGAAATGGAATATGCAAAAGTGTGCTTTAAATGTATTAAACTATGGTAAAATGTGGTGTTCACTTTCAATATGAATAGATATAAGTATTTTGTATATATTTTAAGATGTATGTTATGATGTATGTATTTTGGAGTTAGGAGAGTTATTTGCTCTTTCAGCAATAGGTGTCTTGTGTAACACCATAGGTTAGGATTTGTTAGCAGATTTACCCATTTTTAAATGAGTCAGTCACTACCTTTTTAAAAAAGAAATCATGTAACAGAAAATATCTATAAAACTCTCACTTCATTTCCGCTGATCAGATAGCTTTTTCTGTGGAATTACAAAATGCTAAATGGCTCATGAGAGTGAATGATCGCAAATAGAATCCTGATGTTCACTTCCTTATTATGCAACATGACTGTGAAAATGTCCCAATAGATGTAAGAGGGAAATGGAATGAGGTGATAAATAATTTATAACTAGAGAAAACTAATCAGAACTCCTCAATTCCCATTGTCCCCATACAGGTGCTCAATTACTTCTTCGAAGAGGCCAAGAGACCAATACCTGACGCCTGGGATATAAATGAATTTTATTATTAAGGAAGATATTAAAACTTATATAAGCACACTGAAGTAGCTAATCTAAATTCTGTACAGATTTTCTAACAACCTTTCATGTCCCCTTTCTGATGGGGCTCCTTCCACAGTGGCAAGTCTTGCTGAAGCAATCTGCTGATCTTATACAAAAATCAATGCTTTCACCTTTACCACAACCACAGGCAATTTCATGCAGTATATGGGTTATTTTTCCTTTTTTTTTTTTTTTTTTAATATGTTTACTCTGGTTCTTTAAAGAACAAAATTCTCTATAGAAGTGAAAAATGAAAAAAAATCAGAGTGATTCATAGAAGTCCATCTTCATGGACTTATTTTAAAATTGACTAAATAGGATCAAGGTTGAGACAGAAATGTTCAATTACAACCAGCCAGGCTGGTTAGAATATTGATTCCACTCCCCCCACCCCCCACCCCCACCCCGTTTTTTTTATTTTTTTAACCTTAATTAAAAAAAAAATAGTGTTATCCTCATGTTTTGTCAAGTCAATCTGTAGCCCCAAACCTCCTTCTGGAAACAAGAAGTCTAAAATACAGCTGTTCTTCAAGGTCCGTTTCTCACCAAAAAGCAGTTTCCTGGCTGAACTGTGGCTGGTAACTCTCAATGCTCCACAGCCTTCCTTGCAATTCACTTAAACTGCTTTGGTATTGTAACTTTGCAGTCAAACAAGTGGAAGAAATTGCTAGATACTTATTTTACCAGGCTGTATGACAGAGTGAAGAGAGGGCTAAAATAGCATTTTGTAATTTCTCCTGGGTAATAATGCTTTATGAGCAGAGACGAAATATGTTTATAAAACCAACAACATATAGTTGACTTCTTACATATCAAACATTAGCAAGCAGAAGTTACTTTCCGTTACACAGGCATAAAGCTCAAATTGCCTATGGGTTTCCGAAGATTTTGAAAGTAAAATAAACTTATAATGGTAAATCAAGCTCACCAATAAACATTGTTCTTTGGAAACCATAACTGAAGTTGGGAATATCTGCTGAATATGGTCTGCATTCTGTGATTCTCCACACTGGTTTCCCTATGTATTGCTATTTACTATGTTTCACTTCAATCATTGCAGTCTTTTCCCAAAATTCTGCTTTCATAAAATCACATCAATTTACCCTTGAGTTTCATAGAAAGTGTATGATTAAAAGTCAAAAGTACCCTCACTGAATTCACACTCAGTGAAACAACAGTGGGCTGCTAAAGGTCTTACACATTCTGCTCTCACCTCAGCCTTCTACTGTTTCTTCCTAATTCTTGTTCAGCTTTATCCAAGGTATCTTTTGAGCTTATAACAATTCAATAACTCAGTTTATTTCCACCTTTTAGTTCCATCTGGTTTAACAGTTCTTGATTTGATTTCAGATATTCAATTTCCCATCCAAAAGACTCAATTAATTTATTATTTAGTGCTGATACTGACTCTGTACTCAGAAATTATACTGTAAAATAATAGAACGTATCTTGGTTTCCTAAGACAGCACTTTCTACACTTTTAAATACATGGGGAATGGCCCATTCAGCAGGCAACAGAATTCCTTCCTGAAGGAGGCACAATGTAACATTTTGATTACCTACTGATGACCAAATACACACTACTATAAACAGTATTCATTCCCAGTAAAACAGTATTTAGGTGTAGCATAATAACGTATGACTCTTTAATGCTACATTCTTAGAAAAGAAATAAATGGCACGAAAACCTTAGCACTTCCAGAGCTATGAACTTGTATTGTATTTGTATAGGTAAAAGGCTGTGTCCCATCCCATGCAGATCCTGAGCAGGATCTACTCTACTCATCCAAACACTTCAACCCTGAGATATTTAGCCTGCTAAAAATTGCTCATTTCAGCCATGATTGCTGAACACATACTATATAAACAAAAACAAAACAAACCAAAACCAAAATCTCAGAACAATCTATCAACTTAATGCAGAACACATGCATTTTACAAATTAATTCAAAGTTTTAATTTCTCTCCCAGTTTTTATTCCCAGCCTATATTCCTTGCCCTTCACAACAGCAAAAATAACCCATGCACTTCCAACAACATTCCATGGCTTTGATGTTAACAATCAGTCTTGATCAAACTGTATAACCTCAAAATAAAATCCAAGCTTCACTGTCACTTTCACCCCACTTTATATACCGTGTCTCGCCCCACCATGCAGGTGTGGGGGACCTGAGTTTGCACTACACTGTGTGCGGGTCATAGGAGAAGCCACCACAGGCTCTTCACAGGGTGAAACAACAATAATGTATTTTGTAAACTTCCCTAAAACTGTGTCAGCAGGAACAAAGGTCTTGGCAAGTTCTTATTCTCATAAAGGATCTTAAGTAAGGGAGAAAAAGAGAAAGGAAATAAACAAAACAGAGAGACAGGATTACCAACCTGTGGATACAGCAACAACTTCCCGGTCAGCAGCTTGAGGTCCTTTCAGCCACATTCTTTTTGACTCCGTAATGCCATTAAAGTCAACAGCAAAGACACAGCCACCATGCCACTGCAGGACCTTCTATAGGGTCAGGGGTCTCCAGGACCCTCTCACAGGCAGAGGCTCATGTTTGCGCTCTCATTTTCTCTGGGAGGTGATGGGTGTCAGGTAAATCCCAGCCCCAGTTCACACTGTGTCCCGGCAGGCACTGCAGTGTCTGTCGCTGCCTCTGGGCAGTTTGCTGCTGGGACAGTTGATCTTTGTGGCCTCAGGGCAGGCACCACAGGAAAACCAGCCACTGCCTTGGTGGAACACGGTCCTGCTCTGCCCCCAGCAGCGCTGCTCACCACTGACAGGCTCAGGCCTCTCTCAGGGCCTTCTCTCCTTTGAGTTGTTTTGTGACACACGCACACAAGAAGGGTCTATTTCCCATCACAGCGTGGTGCACAGAGGGCTCTGAACAGGAGGAACCTCAACTGGAGCCAACAGCTGCTGGGAGCCTGCAGCTCACTTGGCAGCAGCTGATGGGACCCAGGCAGGACCAGCAGCAGTGGTGGCCAAGGCTCCTCTATGTATGGAAGAAGCCATTAGGCAGTGCTAGCGAGCAGGAGCGCTGTGAGCAGAGTGTGCAAACCGAGTGTGCACTCAACAAGTGTGCATGGCAGGGCAGGTGCTAAAGCCCAACTAGCTCAACCAGGGAGCAATCTACCCAGCAGAAAGCCATAGCCTTTTTGCACCCACCACGACAAGTCTTCATTGAATGATCAAATAAATGAACAATATTGATACACTATATTTTCAATTTGATTCTTGTATGACATAAAGTTATGTGGCATTGCACAAAAGAAAACATACTTTTATATTTGAACGGGAATATTTTCTTTTGGACTGTATTCAGTATTTCAACATTACCAGTATTTCTACCCTATTGAGCAGTTTTTAAAAATTAAATATTCATCACTCCATGTGCTTCTATGTACTAAAAATAAAGGCTTACAATTAATCATAGTTATAATCCCAAACTGTATGCGAAGCATTTCTAAATTACATTAATAAGATAAAGTTTCATTTCACGTACTGGTGTAGTGACCCTACCAGTTATATGGAGCAAAACCAAATTCTGCTTTGTGCCTTATGGTCTGTTCCTTTGAATATAAAGGACATTATCTGCATTTATTGCAGCTGTGGCATTAAGCAGTTTTTGCATACAGTTGAACAGGTTGAACATGCTAGGATAATGAACAGAAAACACTAATTGCACAATATTAGTCTCTTCCTTTCAGAGAAGCATCATCCACTAAGTTTTCTGAAAGATACCAGAGAAATAAAGTTGCTTTCAAAATGTGAACTATATTACAGATTAATAGCATCCTCTTTTATTTTTCCTCCTCTATTTGGAAATACATACTTGTAATGCTAATTTTCAACTGTCTGATACTTGGCTCTGTTGCCAGTACAACGTTAGGATTAATAAGTAAAGTCTTCACCCCATTAGAGTTGTTATTCTTGCCCATCTGGGAACAAAGAAAACAATATAGAAGTACACTGATTTATAGAATTAAGCCCTTTTTTCCAAGCTGAAGACTTAGAGACTTTGGTTAACAGAAGTTCAAATTTTGCAGAACTCTGCAAAATACAGAGAAAGAACCTAAGGGATCTCACCTTGCCTTAAAGTGCAGTGAATCAGTGCTGTAACTCATATTAACTCTAATATATTGTACCTCACTGAGAGAAGATAGTCCTAAATTCTGGGGACATGTGATTTTCTGAGCTGACGTTTCTCATTTGTCAGGACACAGCATTATCCTTTGGGCCGGGGCATAACTGCCTAATACTCTAAGGCTTTACATGTGCATATAGTAAGTATCCCAGCACCTTCTGCATGAAGTCAATTGCATTAATAATTGCATGTTTTCCCAGTTGGTAAAAATACTTCTTACTTTTTAAAAAGTATAATAGTATAAAACTATGGGGAGGGGAAATGAATGTATGATTTAATACGAAAATTTTTAGCAGGCAGTCATTTAAATGGGTTTTGTCAACATTATTTTGGTATGAAGTTAGTGCAAATCTTTTCTTTGAACTACATTAAACAAAATCCAGTACCTCCTTCCTTTTTTAAAAACTGAGAGATTAGCTGAGTTACAAGAAGAGCAAAAGTACTGTAGGTTATTTTTATGTCTTCATGATTGTCCATGCTATCAACTGACAAGAGGTATAAGTACTTGTTCTAAGTTTGCTGTCTTATATTTAAGGAGTCAAGGCTGATACTTGAATTCAGACAAAAGTACAGCCTCCAACATGATGTATTTTTTAATTCAAAGATTTCTGCTGAAACAACAAAAGAAGGGAAACATGAATTTGCTTTAATCATCCTGAGGTAGTAATTTGCACCTCCTGCAACACAGATGATTTCTGAAGTGAGTGCAAAGTGAGGCTGCCTGCAGATTCTTAAGCACCTGGGCATACAAGCATAGATATTATTCACATATTTCCACTTAAACTGTGTTTAAAAAAGTAAATAAAGACCCATCATAATTTTAAAAAGATGAAATACAGAAACAAACTGTAAGAAATTTTGTGATTAGCAGATTTTCTAAGCTTATTTTCAGAAATATCGTTCTTGGATCACAGTGCATGCTCATTGGAAATTGGTAGCTATTCTTCATGATTTTCGCCATCACTCCCCGAGTCTGAATTAATACTGGGAACTTGGATGTGTGGATAAGCATATTCTTCTGCACTTTTCTAGGTAAAATAGAATTTTATTTAACACAACAATGTCTTCTGGCTGACTTTAGAACTTCAGAGAAAGTGTTTGGCCTCAAAATCTCTGCTAGGCAAAAGTCTTCATATGGGAATAGAACAAATAGTAGGACTTTCCGTTCAGTGGCAGAGAATGGAAGATTCTTATCTTGGGCTGTGAATTTTAGCTTCTACTCATTTACATACACAGTTATCAACAACTTTAATGAGGAATTAGTATTTAGATTCCTGTTACAAGATGTAAACTAATAAACTGAAGTTCCCTTTTAATCATATTACCCCTTTTGATACTTTGTCAAATGAGCTGAAGGTTCTTTAAATATCAAAATGTCAAGATACCAAGTACAGATATAAAAGAAACACATATGGTGTGAAGTAGGAACTGGGCATATGGAAACCGTAATTAACCTAGGCAAGTGAAATAGCAACAGCTGGAGAAACAGAAATAGGATCAGAACTGTTCCTTGAGAAACTGGATTTCAAATCCGGTTGGATAAAGGAGGGACTGGACATGGGCTTCTTATTTCCACTAACACACTCCTCAAAACAGCAGTAAAGTTGGTTTGCCTCATTCGTATTTCTATGATACAAGAATAAAATTTTATTTTTTCTGATGCAAATCATCAGAACTATTCTGCAGATTCAATCTGAATGTCTGGGCAGTTAGGTGATGACTAAAACATCAAAATTTGATGCTGGAAATATCAACAAGAAAGGCTCATACTGAACCACAATAAAGCCACAAATGTAGTCATTGCAAAAGAAAATGAAAAGTAACACTAATGTGCCATTTCTAGTAATTATTCAAAATGTCAGAAACTTACCTGATTATATCATCTGCACATTTTTTACAAATTCCCTTTAAACATTTGTAATTTTGTAACAAGCATATTACTTTGGTAGTGTCCTGGGTTCAGCAGTAGCAAGTCATTTTTCTCCTTCTTAGGAGCTAGTGCAGTGCTGTGTTTTGATTTTTTGGCCTGGGAACAGTGCTGATAACGCTGATGTTTTTCGTTGCTGCTCAAATGTTTGGTCCGGCCAAGGACTTTGTGAGCCTCATGCTCTGCCAGGGAGGAGGGAAAGCTGGGAGGAAGCAGAGACAGGACACCTGACCCAAACTAGCCAAAGAGGCATTCCATACCACAGCACATCATGCCCAGGATGTAACTGGGAGTTACCCGGAAGGGCTGGGGACTGCAGGGTTGGACGAGGTATCGGTCAGTGCTCGGCTGGGGGGAGTGGGGCGAGTTATTGGTCGGCTGGCGTTGAGGTGTTGTATTCTTTCCTCTTGTTATTTCCTTTATCATTATTATTATTGGTGGCAGCAGTAATGATTTGTGTTATACCTTAGTTACTAAACTGTTCTTATCTCAACCCGTGGGAGTTGCATTCTTTTCGATTCTCCTCTCCGTCCCTCCAGGGGTAGAGGGAGGCAAGAAGGGTGGGGAGTGAGTGGACGAGCTGTGTGGTTTATAGCTGACTTTGTTTAAACCACAACAGGTAGTAAACTAAAATTACTTGGGACTTCTTTTTCAGAACTTTTTGTTCTCCAAAAGCTGTAATATATTTGTCATCGTTAAATGTCGTTAAATGTAAAGCTTGAGTACTTTATTATGTTGGGTTTTTTTTAATATACCTGCTCATATAATTTGTTGTTCCTTCCAGTTGTTTCTCACGTGTTTAAAAACAAATGTATTTAATTTTTCATAACTATGCTATTGGGATACTGTAAATACTGTACATGTACACATGACAAACTTTTTCATATTTTTAAATGTACTCTAGAAGTTTCAAGGAGTCAATTACCCTTTTACAATTTTTGAAACTTTGATAGAATTTAATATTGATATCAAATAAATACAAGAGAAGATGTGTCACAAAGTGTTTTCGTTATGTAATCTAGTAAAAACTCTCAACATCCACTTTCTCCTGTATTCCTTAAGGCATGCAACCAAACTGATATGTACGTGAACATAAACACCACCCTCCTGATTTCTAATAGTTTAATTTGATTATTAATTCCAATTATGAGTAAAAGATTTGAAAGAGATAATAGAAGTGTTTTCTGTAGGCATTTATCCACGATTGAATATATTATCCTTCTTAGAAATAATCTGTCCTCTGAAACTACCCTAAGGGAAAGTACGCAGAACTTTAGTTAATTAATATTCAAAATGGTTTTTTTTCTTCCCTTGAAGGGTTTGGATTTTCATACCTTATTCTTGCTTCTGAAAATAACCGTCTTTAGTATATGTATGCATATACTGAATGCATACATTTGTCATTTCACTTTACTATAACATTTCACTTTACTATCATACTATAACATTATAATTTGTCTTTTCACTTTATTATAACACTATTTAGTAATGTTTACATTTGTGTAAAAAACTTTCTTCAGTGACCAACTGAGTTTGCTGCCTTTGTTCTTTCATGCTCTTTTTTGATTTAATTTGTTTTGTTTTCAAGGAGGTGCTTCGTGTCAGGATAGGGAACAAAAAAAGTGGAAACAACTGCCAGAATTATTTCAGCATAATAATAATGACTTTAAAAGAACATAATAAAATGAACTATATTATATATCCAGTGCAAGTAAGAAATGATTTCATAGTAGCCAAAAGAAAACAATTTTCATTTGCTTCTTGTCCTGGATTCAGCAGTAGCAGTCATTTTTCTCCTTCTTAGTAGCTGGTGCAGCATTGTGCTTTGACTTTTGGCCTGGGAACAGACCTGATAACACAAATGTTTAGTCTGACCAAGGACTTTCTGAGCCTCATGTTCTGCCAGGGAGGAGGGAAAGCTGGGAGGAAGCAGAGACAGGACACCTGACCCAAGCTAGCCAAAGAGGTATTCCATACCACAGCATGTCATGCCCAGGATGTAACGGAGAGTTACCCGGAAGGCCTAGTGCTCTGCAGGGTTGGACGAGGCATCAATCGGTGCTCAGTTGGGTGGGGTGGGGCAAGTTACCGGTCGGCTGGTGTTGAGGTGTTGTATTCTTTCCTCTTGTTATTTCCTTTATCATTATTATTATTGGTGGTAGCAGTAGTGATTTGTGTTATACCTTAGTTACTAAACTGTTCTTATCTCAACCTGTGGGAGTTGCATTCTTTTCGATTCTCCTCTCTGTCCCTCCAGGAGTAGAGGGTGGGAAAGAAAGGGGGGGAGTGAGTGGATGAGCTGTGTAACTTTGTTTAAACCACTACACTTCTATATTTTTAAAAATTATTAATAATAAAGACTAGATGCGTTGAAAAATAAGACAATTTTCTATTTGATATTTCTTATGCAGAGGGATGCAACTAGAAAAATTCTCTCATAAAAAAGCATGCTGAAAATATATTTACTGAATGCATTATATACATCATTCTTTTTTTTTGACTCTTGCTTTTTTCTTGCAGTGCCAGGAACTCGATAAGGATCTTTTTTCCCACTGGCTCCTGACATGCAAATATAATGTAGGCTCTGGAATATAAATCAAGCAAAACTAATGTGCTGTGGAAGGCCTGAGGCTTGACCAAATTAACAGCACAGCTGGATCTTTTACAAGTTCTAAGAAAACTGGATGACACATTACATATGCACTGTATCTTGATTCCCCGCTGGTAGGGCACAAGTAAACTCTGCAGCTCTTCACTGGATGCCTTCCAAGTTCAGAAGTGTACTGGGGAGAGCATAGTGGAACTGACAGAAAGAAGCATTTCTAGGTAGAATAGCCGTACAAGGTAAGGCTAAGAGGTTTTTCAAAAAATTCAAAAGATTGATAAAGGATAATATCACTGGGAAAAGACAGCACTCTTAACTCTCTCTGCTGAAAGTGCACCACATATTCTCTGCTTCTTTTCTTGCCTTTCTTGAGCACAGTTAATGATTAATTTGAATATTCAGAATAAATCACTGCTGAACCATCTGCAGAGTGGGATGGTGGAATGGTTTGAGCCTTTATCCTGACATATGCAGGGTCTGTAAATCTGTAATCTGATGAGATGATCAGCTCAGTCTCCTAGGGTAAATAAAAATCGCGTTATGTAGTGATGTGTCCTGGTTTTGGCTGGAATAGAGTTAAACTTTTCTTAGTAGCTGGTACAGTGCTGCATTTATGATTTAGTTTGAGAATAAGGTTGTTAAAACACCGATGTTTTAGTTGTTGCTAAGTAGTGCTTACCTGGATTAAGTACTTTCCAGTTTCCATCCTCTGCCAGTGAGGAGGTACACAAGAAGCTGGGAAAGAGCACAGCTCAGACAGCTGACCCAAACTAGACAAAGGATATTCCATACCAGAAGAAATTCTTTCATATAGGTTGGAGGTCTACAAACACTATACAGACTGGGCATTCTACAGATTTTTTTTTTTAATTCTAATAAAATAATTTTTCGCTAAGTATTTGCTCTCTGAATTTCAGATACATACCTGAAATCTATACACATATTGAAAAATATCAAATGATTTAATAAAGAACTGGTAGTCCTTTTATTTCAAAGGATTTCTTTTTTCAGTTTTATATTTTATTAGAAATCTAAGACCAAGTCTTAACTTAAAAAAACATACTAACGTAGATTTTCAAATTTATATTTTCATAATTATTTTCTTACAATAAGAGGGTCAACACCGCACTCTCTCTACAGATGAACCTCTTGAAGTATGTCAACGAAATACTGATTTCTGGATGTTGTAGAAGTGGCATTAATAAATGGGACAAAATAATACAATTTTAAAATAATAACTGAAGATAATAGTCTCAGTAATAAAGTTATTATTATTTAGTATAAACTCAAAACATTATTCTTCATATTCAGAAAAAAAAAATAGTATATCCATAGTTAGCATTCCAAAACTTTTAACACAATTTAGACTGGGGAGAATTATTTCCTGGTTTACATTTTTATTTTTTACATTCTTTTCAGCAAAAAGATGAATTTTTATACTGCTGCTCCTTTTGGTGCTTGTATTGAATATCTAATGACACTTGCAGCCTCACAATTTTCTTTCATAATAAGAAATAAGCAATCACAGTGGAAACTGGCTGTATTGTAAACATGATGCTCTTGGAATAAAGCTAATTTAACAGAAAGCAGATAATCCTTTTTCCATCAATATCAGTCTAATATCAGGAGACACTACCATGTTTCTGTTGCAAGTATTGTCTGAACCTAAAATCCAGATAATAAATCTTTCTGCCATTTGCTTGTAGGGAGAACCTAAAGATAATCATCAGCATCTGAAACTTATGGCACAGTATACACTTAGAACAATAAAAAGAGAGAAATGCAAGCAAAGCCTTCAGCTTTTCAGAATCTCTGAAAGTTTGTAAGTACCTCTGGAAACTCACTAGACCCTTTTATACACCCTCAGTTTCCCACTGGTTTTCTCTCAAGCCTCTGGTTTAATATTCTTCTCTACTTTCTTCCTTCTTACAGCCATAGTTCATCTTTGCCTACATTTGTGAATGCTTGAAACAACTCTAACATTGTGAAATAAAAACCGAGGACTACTTAGACTATGTCCAGATCATCTCACATTATTACAGAGGTTTCACTGTGCAAAAAAGCTTGATCAGAATCAGCCTGAGGGTATAATAGCTGCTATATTGTATGGAATAAAGTGTCTAGCATCAATTAACAGTTATTTATGTGATTTTGGCTGGGATAGAGTTAATTTTCTTTATAGCAGCTAGTATGGGCTGGATTTGGATTTGTGCTGGAAATGGTGTTGATAACACAGGGATGTTTTCATTATTGCTGAGCAGTGCTTACACAGAGTCAATGCCTTTTCTGCTCCCCACATCACCCACTAGCAAGTAGGCTGCAGGCGCACAAGGAATTGGGAGGGGACACACAGCCAGGACAGCTGACCCCAACTGAGCCAAGGGGTATCCCAGACCATGTGGTGTTATGCTCAGCATAGAAAGCTGAAGGAAGAAGAAGGAAGAGGGGAATATTTGGAGTGATGGTGTTTGCCTTCCCAAGTAGCTGTTACGCGTGATAGAGCCTTGCTTTCCTGGAGATGGCCTGATAGGGAGCCTCAATATCCCAAAATAGAACTCAGACCTGCAAGTTGTTACAGAGGGTAATAGAAATAAGCCTATTAAAATGTGAATTAGTACTATATACATGCATCATAAACTGTATTGCTGGTTTTGACATCCATACCAACAGAGTTAAGATCAGACGAAATGACTTGACATTAAGTTTCTCCAAGTTCCACAAAATTTCTGAATTAAGTTAGAAGATATGTCTATGAACTGTTTTTGTTTCATTTAATGTTAATTTACAGTAGGAGCTTTATTCCATTTAGAACTGGGTAATTACTCAGTGTTGATTCCAATAGACTTAGTCAAGGCATATAATTTACACTCACATTTAAATTCCTAATGACCTAGCATTCCTAAAGATATTGACTTGCTCAAAAATATGGATGTAAATGGTAAGCACCATTTGAAACACTACAATATGGTGGACAATGCCATGAGGCTACCAAATACTAAATGGGACTTGCAGGGTCCCATGTAACTGTCTCAGCAGCTGAAGGATTGGTAACATGCCCTCATTGCTAACATCCATCTCAAGACATTGGTGATCCATATTGAAGTGATTGAATCAAATCTACAGTCCCTGAATTTCTTTTATAATTAAAGAAGAAAGAAAAGTGCCTTTGAAGGTCTACAGAGGAAATTTCTCTTCTTAATTTAGTTGCCAAATCTTAGCTAACAAATTTTCCTTTTGGAAGTATTCAAAGACACATACTTATACCCACTGAGTGCACCAGAATGTAGAAGGTCTGCAGACATAAATTAAATGCCTAGGTAATGCAGAGTGGATCTCACTTCGTGTATTTTCAAAGGAAGACTGTAAATGTTATCCCTTTTCCTATTCAATCGTCATTATCATCTCAAACTGCAAAATAAATGGATGCACTTCTTTTTCTCTCAATAACCATTTTTCTCAAATAAAGAAATATTTTATGAAGATTTACTTTGAGCAGGATTTTTCTGTAGTCTTTTTGATATTGTATCTGCAGGGCAATCAGCAAAGAAAATGTCAACAAAAATAAAGTAAAAATAAATCCCTTCCCCTCCTTCCTCCTTCCCCCCCACCAGGGCTAACTCTTCCAAGTTGGAAATTATAGGTAATTTCTTTTGACAGTTTTAGGAGCAGAACATGAAATTTAAGCTTCAGCATTTTTGGATTAGGCCCTGGAAAGAGGCTCAGAAACATCTGCTTGAATAATAAATTAAGCTGTTCTATAAAGTTATCATTTTGGTATTGTAGTGGAATATGAATCTTTATTATTTGCTTCTCCGCATATCTGCTTCATAACTGAATTACTGAGGACACACTGAATCATCTTATTTCTCTTATAGATGATGCACAAATGCACTTTTTTCATTTACTGCTTTCTATATTTTTTTAACGTGCACTTTTAATTTTCAGTGCAATTTGTCCACATTTACTAAACTCTAACAATGACATAAACTATTTCTTTGTTTTCAAAGAAATGTTACCTGTGGATTAAAGTTCTCCACTGTGTGGATAAAAGAATGAGAGTATAACTTCATATTTTTTACTAAAAAGGACAATATGATTATAAATTCTGTATGCCTGCTTCTTCTAAGACCTAGTGGGAAACAGCTTCTGGTTTCGAAGAGGGAAATATTCTGCACAAAAGGTACTGTACTATCTGCTTCAAGCTGCAGAGTTATATATGAGGCAACATAATTTGATAAAATAATGTGGATCAGCAACTCAAGAAAAGCAAGTATTCAAAATTGTTTTGGCTTAAGAACACTTGCAGGTTGTGTCTGTCTTAGCAATATGATATATAGGCTCCTGTTCTGGCTCTGAATGAACCAGAGCAAATTCCAAAGTGCAAGGAACACAAATATCCATTTGGGTTGATTAAATCTTCCAAAAGATAACTTGATTCTTCATTTTGTCTTTCTTCATCTGATTTATACTAAACAGAGTAGTGTCATAGACTCACAGAATGGTTTGGTTTGAAGGAACATTAAATACCACCTAGTTCAAACACTCTACCATGGGCAGCGACACTTTCCCCTAGACCAAGTTGCTCAAAGCCCCACCCAACCTGGCCTTGAACACTTACAGGGATGGGGCATCCACATTTCCGGGCAACATGTTCCAGTGTCTCACTACAGTCACAGCGAAGAAAGTGAACAAGTTTAACTAAATAAGCTAGCTTTTGACACAAGAGAAAATAATTAAAGGCACCCATAAAAATCTGACAACATGTTGCAATTCAGTGTTGCTGTACCCATGTATGGCAAATTTTTCAAAGTGATTTTGGACTCTAAATATGCAGCATACCAGTCAAGTCCCATTCAGATACTTCATTCTCACTAGTATCTAGGAGGAACTAAGTACACACACGAGTTAAAGTTTTTAAAAGCCCTTGTGCTTCTGGGCCAAAGTAATTGCAAGAGTGAGGTTGTTACTCATTTATACACTTTTAAAACCTCACTAGAAGCCTATCTGCACCTGAATGAAGACCTTTGAAAACTAGGCTCATAGGAGGCCAATTTAATGCCTTTATCTCTTAGAATAAGAATTATACTCTGAATAAAAGTGAGGTGCAATTCACATAATTTAGTACTCAAAGTTGGATGCCTAATCCAAGCATGTTGTTCATGCCAACTTTTCCTTGAAAAGGAAGAAGCAGAAAGAGATGACTCCTGAGGGTGATTCATCCTATCTTAAGACCAACATTTAAGGAAGGTAGGATAAATTGTCCTCAAGAGAAGACTAACTTCTTCTAACTTCCTTTCTTTCTAACACATGAAGGAATTTAGTTAAGCGCCTGAGAGTACAGGTTTAATTTCTGGACAGTGAAAGATTAGATGAATCTTTCCCTTTATTCTGACATCTAAACAAATAACAATGAAAATAATGAATATCTGTAGTTGACAGATGACTGGGCTACATGAAATTCTGACACATCAGTTGCATCTTTTCCACAGCACAGAAGACAGTAGCAAGTCATCATGATCAGAGTCCTTGTTTAGAACATGTTCTCTCACGTCAGTGTTCTTCCACAATGTAATTTACAGATAATAACATTATTGACAAAGTAAGTGTCACACAGGATAGGTGAATCTGCAAAAAGAAAGTTTAAAATAAGCATGGTTAACACAGAATAATGAATTTGGCAATTTAAAACAGTTAAGGCTCTTACTGCTGTCAGTGTGACATGTAAGTAAACATTATCTGCATTGACTAAACATAAAAATTGCAAAGTGCCTCATAGCCAGTAAAGGGAAAAGCCAGATCACTCACTTCTGTCTGTAAAGTTTGGTCAACAATATTTCCTGCCTCATTTTGACTGTAGGAAATTCTGCAGAGAATAGAATTTTGATTAATCAATCCCTACATTACCTTAAAGTTATGTTATCCTTCCATTTCAGCAGGGATAAATTTCCAACCAGGTCCAGGACATTACCAAAGGCATTCCAGAAGTTAAAAACAAATTCCCTGGCAGATAGCTGGATGCTAAGACTAGTTCTAGTCCTCATCTTTGGCTATTTCAGCTAAGACAGGACAGGAAAAACAGTACTATTGCAATTCCTGTAAAAAATGTGTCATATTTTTAGCTGGGAAAGAGATGTATTGCCAGGCTTTTTATATACCCTCTAAAAATTGTTCTTTTTCTCCCACTACAGTCAGCTTTCCCAGTCAGAAGAATTAGTATAATTTTCTCAGTTTACACCTCAGTTCACAGAGCAGACATTCCAGTTTAATGGGCTGAGACACAGCTAGACACAGTTCAAATTATTGTTCTCACAGTCTCTTTTCTAAAGTAATTCTTCCATAAGAAAATAGTAGAATAAAATTTCTGAGTCATGTTTACCTACATAGTTCTCTTTTTTTTTCCTTTTTTTTTTTTTTTCTTTTTTTGGGTTATTTTTCTGCCTACCCTTTGATTGTCTCACTGTGTTGCTGGTTTCTCTCCCCCAGCCAAACTCTCAGATGATCATAGAATCATAGAATAGTTAGGGTTGGAAAGGACCTCAAGATCATCTACTTCCAACCCCCCTGCCATGGGCAGGGGCACTTCACACTAAACCATGACACCCAAGGCTTCATCCAACCTGGCCTTGAACACGGCCAGGGATGGAGCATTCACAAACTCCCTGGGCAACCCATTCCAGTGCCTCATCACCCTAACATGATCATTATCTTTGAGACTGAAAATCAATACCTCTCAGCCAAATTCTGCTCTCCTATACAGATATGCCTGTATTAGTTTAGAGTCACTTAAATGAATTTCTAGGTAGAGAGGCATTGGAAATGGCTAAATAGGAGGCCAAGTCTCTTTCAGCCTTTGACTCCAGATGCTATTACTGATAAACCATTTCATAAGCTGCTTTCCTTTTCACGTATTTTGTTTGTAAACATGAATCTTGCCTTTAGAAAACTAACCATGTAAGTGCTCTTGCTGTCTAATATGTAAGTGGTAGCTGCACATGCATAGTATGTCATCTGTACAAACTGCTAGGTCAAAACACACAACCCTTTGGCTGAAGGAAGAGTCTGCTAGAAGCTTCCAAAGATGCCTTAAAAAAATGTGTTAATTACACTTTGCACATGTTGGTTTCTTCCTTCCCACCTCTCTTCATTGGACATGAACTGTAAGTTTAAGAAAGAGATGTGAGACCATGAGACCCACTGCATCTCTGAGTTTCCTGATACAGTAGCTGGTGGGAAATGTAAGTTTCATATGGAAAAAGAAACCTCTTTCCTCTTGCATGCTTGCTCATCTGAAAGTGACAAGACTATGGCTTTGCTACTTCTTATAACAGAAGATTTAGAAATACATTTTTGAAGACTCAAAAACTGTTTCAATCTATTGGGAATTCCAAAATAAGAAAAGGGTCTGAAGCTATTTTCCCCTTATGCTCTCAGTTGTAAACAGATGAAAGCAAGAGTCCAGCTAAGCTGCAAGTTGTGCGAGCCCATGAAGAGGAGGACATTCTCATTGTACTGTCTTGCCCCTTGCCCCAGTACCCTGTAGCTCCCTAGGCACTGGGAAGTGGGCTGTTTTGAAGTGAGACATTTATTCCTAAGAATGACAACAGCTGGAGTAGTCACAGGTGGCTAGAAGTCTGATTTCCAGAAAACTGAAGGGCACATTTTGGCATGTGTGCATGGATAAAATTCCCGTTAGAAGACGTAATAGTTTGTAAGTATTTACCTATTTGTATATTTTCTCCACAGAGTTTGCAAACACATTTAAATCACGTGATAAACAGACAAGGATATGTAAATGTAGATATATGGACAAAATTATAAAAATTATCAGAGAAAAACCTAAGTTTTCTTAACATTTTCATGTTTAAAAGTAACTAAATTCAATATTGTATTTGGCAATGTAATGCTTGCATTTTACATTGACCTTTAATAGACAGCAGTACTGATGAGTCTTGTTTTCTGCGTTTGCTGTGCTGAATAGAAAATATGGAGAAATGCGAAAGACACTATTTACATTGGTTTTAGATTTGACATTCCATTCTACATAATTCAAGACTATAAAATGTTATTATCAGGTAGCACTGGCTAAATACTTACAAAACAACACTAAAATTCCTGAAGAAAATTTATTTCACTTTAATTCATTTTTTAAATGCTGATAGATATGCAATCAATATATCAATATATCAATGTATAGCTGTGTGGAATCCACTAAACTCTCACGTATTTCAGCTTTCTTAAATAACTATTATTTAAAAAACAAACCCACAGAAAGTCATACTCTTGCCTAGCTTTAAAAATGAGACATAAGTCTGTCATCTTCAGCAAAAGAAGAACAAAGTCCTTTTCCATCTATATGAATGCAACTGTTCTGCATTTTAAGTTACACACGGACTAAAGTTGCTATCTTTAGAGGTAAGGTGGTTGAGAGCAACCATAATTATACAGAAGTATCTGTAGAACACTTCTTGTTACATCCCTTGCCAGATTCAACTCCAGGCGGCTTTCCTTAGTCCCACAGTCAGACTGCAGCTCTATATTCCTCCTGGATCACCTGCTATGGCTTCCACCTCTTGTACATTTTCTCTCAGAATCTGAGTTCAGTTAGAAACTCCCTGCTTATCCATGCTGGCCACCTGCTGCCGTTGTTTGATTTTCTGCTTGTTGGAAATTGACCTTTTTGACCTTCAAGGTGATCTCTGAATATCAATCAGCTCTCCTGGACTCCTCCAAGCATAACCCTCTTCTAAAAACCAGGGATCCTTCTCTTTCTCTGTCCATGTCAAACACCAGCTCACAACTAAGCACCAAACAGCCACTCTCTCACTCCCCTGCTACACGGGAATGGGGGTGACAATCAGACGAATAAAAGTGAGAAAACTTGTGGATTGAGATAAAGACCGTTTAACAGGTAAAGCAAAAGTTACACACACAAGTAAAGCAAAACAAGGAATTAATTTACCACTTCCCATTGGCAGGCAGGTGTTCACCCATGTCCAGGAAAGCCGGGCTGCATCATGCATAATGGTGACTTAGAAAGACAAACACCATCAGTTCAAACATACCCCCGTTCCTTCTTCTTCCCCCAGCCTTCCATGCTGAGCATGACACCATATGATACAGAATATCCCTTTGGTCAGCTGTGGTCAACTGTCCCAGCTGTGTCCCCTCCCAACTCCTTGTGCACCCTCCTCACTGGTGGAATCTTATTTGTGCATCTAGTTCTCAGGACTCTCTGGAGGCAAGTTTTCAATAGATGAACTTGAGAGAACCTCACAGAGGATACTCATCATTAGAGAGCTGTAATAATCTGGCAGCATCAGAAAGGATCCAGTTGAGTTCAGGTGCCTGCATCTACAGTGGATAAGGCAACAAAACCAAGTAAGTTAATGCCTTCCATATTCCAAATTGCTTCCCATGCCACACACCTGTTGTTGAAAAGCAGAAACCAGCCTAAGGAAAATCGTAAAAATGGCTTTAGTATTTTGGTGAGAATTCACTGCTGAGCATACCACATCTAAAGAGGTGCTTTCATGTTTTAGAGGGATGAATTTAAGATTTTTCTTTTCCCCTCACTGTTTTCTTACCAGTAGCTTAATATTTTGGGGACTGGATTTTTAGAGGATTCTGTATTTCTGTTAACATTCTACTTTCATTCAAGTGCCTAGACCAATTTTAGTAATTTGCTGTAACAGAGGATTAATTTATACTTGAACATAACATTTGCCTGGAAATGCAACTGTTTTAATTATTTGGTTCAGCATCTAAATGTTATTTTTCATTTTCTGGATGCAAAAGCATGTCAGATACACATAAAAAGTTCAACATTTACTAATCAGCATGAAATATCTAATTTAGATATCATTTATTATTTTTAATACAGGGTGAACTGTCAGAAAGTTATTAAAATGTTATTCAGAATGCAAAAAATAGGAGGTTAAGTGACTCCATTGATTGTGACATTTTTCTTCATTGTTCTAATTTTACCTTCACAATCATTGTTTCCTACTTAATACAGAATCTGTATAGCAAAATGAAGTAGCAAGCTACAATTCTACTATATAATTTTTATTCTTTTTGTTCTAACAATTCACAGAAATAAGTAGGGAATTCGTACCTTAGAGATAGTTTGCTTAAGTTAAATACAAATAAAAATATAACATCGGAGGGATACAACCAGGTTATTATCAACTGGGTGTGATTCTATAACAAGTGCTGGTGATGTGGATTTAAAAATAGTAATTCCCTAATATTAAAGCATCTATCTGATCTTCACTACTTTTGCACGCTGAAGTGTTGTAATGGCTGCATACAGGGGATGAATTAAAATAAACCTGTAATTGCAGAGCTTTTTAAAGCATGCTAAACAAAAGGAGCAATCAAATCCTCTAATAATTTAATTTTCACCTAAAATAACCTCCACCCACTGCAGGAGATAAAGGTTTCCTACACGGAATTTGACCTATATATTTAGTGACAGGAAGCTTCTAGTAGAATGAAATCAATAGCAAGTCTTTATATCAGTTTTAAGCCTGTGATCATAAGCAAAGAGAGGAAGAAAACCATGAGCAAAGGTTATCATTGGTGTGACTATTGCCCAGAGCTGACCAGAAGTTGTATATGTGACTGATATAAAATCTATGGTTAAATATTTTTGGATCTATAATATTTTAATTATTGCCTTTAAAAAGTTCAGTCAAAAATAAAATTTCATTGTGCCCGTAGGAAAAGTCCATCAATACTCCTATTTCATTTTCCATTGTTTTGGACCAAAGAAACAAGAAGAGCTGGAGAGTCAGACAACATAGCTTCAATGTTGTCTACGTACAAGCTGTCGAACACTTATAATTTTGAGGCTGAGATTTTTTTTCAGCTGAGGACCCATTAATCCTAGCTTGCACTTACTATATGGGCACTGTAATGGGAACCGCTGAGACTAAAAGTGTGTAAAAAGCACTGAACAGTAACAAATTGTGTGTCGATACTGTAGTCATCCCCATGATTTGTGTAATACAAATCCATCTGCACTATTTTTTAGCTAGATAACTTCAGTTCTCAAAACAAACCCCAGCGAAGGCTACTGACTCAAGCACTATATTTGACAGGGCTTCTTAGTTGCTAACTCAAATGTGTCTAGATCTCACTATAATTACAGCAGCTGTATTGCAGACACTGGTGGCAATGGTTCAAACATACCCTTCTGTCCAAGACAATTTTGAGGCTTGGCCGTGTGAATCCGGGATGTCTGGAAAAGCAGGTGTTCATTGTGTGTATGCATAGTATGCATGCAGAAAAATCCCAGATGATAAAGCAGTTAAGTCTGGTGAAAGAATTAGCCTAACTGCAGAGGAAAGTTGAAGTAACAATTTGCTTATATCAAATGAAGTAGGGGGTCTTGTGGTTAAATTAGGCAGTGAAAACACATCCGTTTGTATCCCAGAAACCATTGTTTCTTCAAAATCACCAATAATGGGGTGATTTTAACAAAGTTTTCATTCTAGATTATAAAACATACTTTTATTTGTAGCCTGGACTAAAGACATCCATTTTTGGCTTTTACTGCCTATGGTACAATGCAAGTGAAATGCACTACAGAAATTCAGGCCATACAGGGGCAAGGAAACTATTCAGGATTAATGATTTGGCTATGAAAATGACAAGGAAGAAAAGAATAGATGGAGTTAAACAGACTAGAATTAATACTGTAATATACGTCTACATGTGTATTTTACTAAATATTCATAACATTCATAATGCTTGCAGTCATTTATTGGTCTAAAACTCAGTTACCTATTTTGCTATTTTAGCTATTTTTTTGGGTACTCTAACTGCACCTTCTTCTGTTATTATGCTTCAAAGTCTACAGAAGAATTGAATTTCCTGAAAAAATACATATAGAAAGTAAACACTGTGCTAAAATTTATTCATTGTTGACATTTCTATTTCACATCTTGCTCAATACATTTATTGACTCATTTTTTGGCACTCTCAGTAAACAAAGTTTTATTAGACATCCAAACTCATTCAAAGAGGTAAGAGAAAAATGAACTACATAACTAGAAGTTTGGGTTTCCTGGATAACAGTCAGGTAGGTATGGCTTTAATATGATTTTCAAATCTACCCTTCTAAAAAGAAAAAACAAGCATATAATCTTATAAATGGATGAAATGTAAACCTGACAGCTTATGCTATTTTTTTATAGACTTCTCTGGCACACAAAGGAAAAGTTAAGGCTAAACTGAGACATCAGTTGCTTTCTTACACATTCTCACAATGCATAAAGAAACAAATGTGGGTTTTTTTCAGAAAAAGCAAGATTTTCAAACAAAACAAATCCCTAAAGCTTTCACTTCTTTAAGTGATAGGTAATTTTCATATTGAAGGTTCTTTCATTCACATGGTTCAAATACCTATTTTTGGTCAAGGTCTTGAAATATGCAATCATAAATTAATTAACATGAATTAATTACTTGTTCTCAATCACTTATTCTAAGACTATACTGATAGAAAACAAGAAAATCAAACACCTGTTCCCCCCTTTTAAACAAAAAATAGCAATGGTAGCAAGACTTCAAAAAGCAAATGTAAAATATTCTTTAAAAGAATAGCAGTCTGTAATGTGAAGCATGTGTAATTTAAATATCCAGTTTAACACCTTCCAGAGATGGAGAAGAGCTCTGGCTTGCAAATTTCTGTTTCCTGGTTCACAGATTTCTGCTTATTTCTATTGCCTTATCATAACACAGCTCAAGCATCATGTGTTAGACTCTGACCTGTAAAATTACTCAGCAGGTTTTCTGATATATACTTACACTGAGATAGATAGATAGATAGATAGATAGATAGATAGATAGATAGATAGATACACTGATACATACACTCATATAACCACTGGACAATTGAGTGGAATAACATCTCCTTCTTTTCCATGTAACTTCTTCAAGACCATACGTGCACTTTGCAGAATTAGCTGACGGGAAAGATGACATGAATTTCAAAATGCACCTTTTCCACCACCCAAAGGTTCACCCAAAGAGACGCAACAGGACAGTGCTTTGTCATGATGCTTATTAGAACTGTGTGCTTCTCGCTGATATTTCACTTTGAAGAAATAAAACTGTTTATATTACTGACTGTGAAACTACAGAACTACTGTGAAAGAGGTAGAGCAGTATTAATACAAAAGGTTGTTATTTGTTATCTCCTACATACTGCATAAAAAAAAACTTTATACAATAGTTTTAGTTCACCCCATGTGGATTACATAGTTCCCTCTGAAATTCATTCTTAAAAGAAAAAAAAAGATCTATTTGCAGTTTGTGTACTGGAATACCTAAATGAAGCTATTTCAAGATTGTCTATTTCCTTATTCAAGAACGTATAGAAATATTTTAGTTGTAAAAAAACCCCTGCCATAGTAGTAACAAGTTGTGAATATGTGGGTATGCAGACATGCATGCAAATATATATTTATACATATATATATAAAAGAATATATGCACACCCACAGACAGCTAGATGGATTTGCACACTACTATTTTGCATATAAGATATATATTTAGCTTTGCTGGTCATAAGCAAAAAGACTTCTGTAGCCATACAAGAACAAAAGGGTATAAGAAGATTGTGATTCCAACGGATTTTCCTGAGTGATTCATTGACTAAAGGCTACTGGGGATCACAATGGTAGCTGGGTAAACAAGCTCTTTGTAGAAACTGTAAAATTATTCTAGAACTCTGTACTTAACTTAGAAAGTTACCTCATCTTGCCATAAATTTACATTTGTTCCCTTACAATCTTTTGCAAACTATTCCCATCTTAATTATCATGATTATATTTTGTGTAGCTTAAGGTTAAATTTGCTAAATTGTGCCCAAGGAACTTTGTTCCAGTAATGCCTGCCACAACATTGCTCAGAGAGCTCATGGTGAAGCAGCCTTAAAAAGTGACCTCCAAATCTTTTATGAGTTATTGCTTTCTAAGACAACAGTTCTTCTCTGGTAGTATAATCTGTGGTTCTTTCTTGCAAAGTTCATTAATCAGTACCTATATTTTGATGGATTCTGACAATTTGACCAATTGATTTAGATTAAATTCTAACAGTAAACTGCCTTCCTTTTTTTTTTTTTTACTATCCCATCAATCTTTGTGTCGTATGCAAATTTAATCAGCTAAGATTTTATTTCATCATCTAGATTGTTTGTAAGAATGTACTGAACACTGTTAGACCAGGAACCTCTCTCAGGGGACCTTGCTTGGAACAGTCCTGCTCATTGGTATCTGCCAATAAGCCTGATTTTAATTCATCTAATGTGTGCCCTCTTGATTAAAAATTCTGCATTATAGAAAATTAAAAATGTCATGTGACAAAATTGCAAAAGCCTTAGAGAGTTCTAAAGATGCTATGTCAATACAGTTGCCGGTTTCGTTCACCAAAATATACTTGAGTCTCCTCAGTAATCATATTTTTTTGGGGGGTTTATATTCTTCAGTGAAAGAGCCCTGAAAAGAGGTATTATTTTGTAAGATTAAGGTGAAATATCTTCTCTTTCCTTAGTCACTTCTTTTAGAGTATCAACATTTTTCACTGCTCTTGTCCCATGAGCTGGGAGAGCCTGATTACAACCACTGACAACACAAATGTTTCTTTTTAAAGCCCAAAATATTGTACACACAATACACACACAATTACGTGTGTACACGGTATGAGCAACAGTCTGTTTCTGTAACTGTTGTTTAGATCAGTTTCAGTTTCACAGCGTTTCAAGAAGACAGACATTAATATCCTATGTGTCAAAATGTGATGTCCTTACTTGGAATATACCCATTAATTACAATGGAACAATGGGTGCAAATACAGAAATCTCTAGGATTATTGTTCTGCCATATTCTGACAACATTTTTGACAATCAGCCCTTTTTTTTTTCTGCACTGGTCTGGAATATTTGTACATAATTTCTTCCATATCAAAGAAAGAAAGTGAACTTGAACATGTAATGCAATTTGTCCTGTTTTATCTTAGGAGATGTCATGGTTTAAGCCCAGGCTGTAAGTCAGCCACGCAGTCCTCTCGCTCACTCCCCACACTTTCTCCCACCCCCCACCCCTCTCCCAGAGGGACCGGGAGGAGAATCGAAAGAATGTAACTCCCACGGGCTGAGATAAGAACAGCTCAGCAACTAAGGTATAACACAAATCACTACTGCTACCACCAATGATAAGGGAAATAACAAGGGAAAAGAACACAATACCACCCATCAATACCCAGCCCGACCGAGAAGTGAACCAGCCCTTCCAGGTAACTCTGTTACATCCTGGGCATGATGTGCTGTGGTATGGAATACCTCTTTGGCTAGCTTGGGTCAGGTGTCCTGTCTCTGCTTCCTCCCGGCTTCCTCTCCTTCCTGGCAGAGCATGAGGCTCAGAAAGTCCTTGGTCAGACCAAACATTTGAGCAGCAACTAAAAACATTGGTATCAGCATTGTTCCCAGGCTGCAAGTCAAAAAAAAAAACAGTGCTGCACCAGCTACTAAGAAGGCAAAAAAAATTACTGCTACTGCTGAACCCAGCAGAAAACTGGCCTTTGACATGCCGATGCATTACATTTAGCATGTAACTTACTAGTAGTCTCTGCAGTATTATCAGCAATGAAGTCTATGGTCAAAAGTGTCCTTACCTTTTGATCTTTGCTTAAGTTTTACTTCTCTTCTAAATGAAGATGCAGTTATAGCTGTTCACCTTCACCAATCATTTGGAAGCTGCTTTGAAGCACAAAATAAAGACACGCTCTTATTGAAAGCTCATAAGGGGCTTAAAATCTTTTTAAATTTTAATAAAATGCATATTTTAATTAGGTTAAAGGGAAACCTGCTAAATATATTTATTCTTTGAACTCCTAAGTCTCCAAATCAAATTCAGAGTAGTAGGGAATTGACAATTTCTACAAAAGTTAAAATTCTGGGTTTTTTTTAATCTTTAAAACATAGACTTTTGTAAATGTTCATTGGATAAACTGATCAGATATAATTCCCATCAAGATGTAAAATCTGTACAACTAATTAAATCTAAAAGTAAGATGTATTAATTGAAAAAAAAAATCTCAGAACAATACCAAAGGTAAATAATATTTAAAGGGACAGAGACATGATAACAAATAAAAACAGAGACTAAATAGCCAGCTTTCACAGAATTAATGAAAAGCCTAATTTATTTAATTGGTCACTTCTGATTGGCAGGCAAAGCTGATCTCCTAGCAATACCTAGCAGCAATACTGTGTTGATTTTTTAGTTGTTTCTTTTAATTTTAATAAGCTAGTACAACTTTGAAAGACAAATATAAAAGCCTGAGCAAATTGTCTGGAAACCCAAACTACTAGGTGGGTGAGAGAAAGTAAGGTATAGAGCTAAAGAAAGGAAACAGAAAACTGTCTCATTTGTTTTTCTTTCCTCTCATTCATACACAAACGCACATTTAAATTAACCTCTCCAAAGTGTAAATTAAGAACAGAGGCTAAAATGAAAGAATGGTATAAAGAAGGAAGCTTGTTCAGTCAATGATTCCTCTCTGAATGTAGCACAGACTATGTCCTGCAAAGCAAAAGGCTACCTTCAACTTTTTAGTCTTAGTGAATTATGACACAAGAAAAGTTAAATTCAAATCTTCTGTAAGCAGAAGAGGCACATTTGCATCTCAATTTGGACTGACCAGTCGCTTTTTGTCTGGCTACTCTGGTAGATATTATGTATCTCGGTATGTGGTGCAAGACCTCAAGGTGGGCAGATCATCGTTTTTGCTATACACATGGCATTTTCCAGAACATATCAAGCCTGGGTTAGTATGTCCGCTTCATGCATACCAGTGCTTGTACTTGGTGGTATAGGGTGTATTTCTGTTTATGGGTTCCTTAGGAGAATAAGGGTTCTGATTTCAAATGAGTTAAGTCTGCAATGCGTTTAGGACAACCAACACCTCTACCACACTCTAAATGAGCATCACTGAAAGGGGCTTATCAACCAACAACTTGCTCAGCTCACTTAAAAAACAAATAAAAAAATGCTACTAGCTCATTCTAAATGAATTTTGGCAATTGGATAGCTATTGGAGTGGGACAACAGTTCAAAGGGATTCTTTTGAGTATTTTTGTGGTAGCATAGAAATCAATTAAAGATTCTTGACAGAGCAAGTATAGAGAAAGTGTACAAAGTAGAAGGAAAGTTATAAATGGTGAAAATGCAGTGTCATTAGTAGTCACACACCAGAAATTCTGGGATAATTATCAGAGACTCCAGACTTCATGGGCTATACAAAGAGCGCTGTAACTGCCTGATGGCACCATTATGCACTGGGAAAAACTGAAGAGTAATACAGGATCAAGCTGCTATTCCTACCTAGGCTGTTAAGAGGTCTAGTAACTGCCCTGTTTTTTATTAGCATCAGTTAGGGTCAGTATTAATGAAGATGTGAAATGTCATTACAGCTACTTATTGCAGGTTATGAACATAAGATTAAACATGACTTTCAGAGTCACTCCAAACAGCTATGGTACCATGTACGACATGGTACCACAGCTTTTTTTCTTTTTTTTCGGCATGCTTTTTAAACTCCTGTCATGCACACTTGAAGCTGCTAGTGAAGGTGTTAATAGTTACAAATACTGCTGTTGGCCTTTGTTATGAAATCAAGTCCATGAAAACCACTGCATCAAATGCTGTCAAGATTCAAGACACCAAGATTCTGAGATCTGGCCTTTACAAGCTTGAATGAACTGGTAGTATTCCTTCTCAATCATTCAGCCACGAGTACGGTATCTCAGATCCATCCAGCATCGCCGTAGTCCCAGAAGCCATATCCAGAAGCAGTAAAGGCAGAGCATATTGTATCCAGCATTTAGAGTAAGCCTTTGAAAGACAGCCACCAAGCAGTTCTGGAGACTCCTGTCATCCTAAGTATTTCACACAGTCCAGACTTCGTTCACATTCCGCTCCCTACAAAACTGTTCTCATCTCTAGTTTTACAGTGTATAATAATGGATGCTGTAACCAAGCCACCCAAGCAGAAATATTAATGATGTATTCAATTTGCTATGATAAAAAGACTGTATTAGATTAGTATTAGATATAATTAGACATTTTAGGGAAGATTAATTGCACAATAGGTAAATTGCTACTATCATCAATTTGAATGAAACACTGAGAGCATAGGGTACCATTTCATCAGCTGGTGGAGGCTGCATGCTTGGGTTTTCATTTTAATGAATGTCATTTGGCACTGCACACAGGTTCTGCTATCTTACAGCACAATACACAGCAGACAGAACTGTAAACACAGAGTTTTGTTCATCCTGGAAATTTATGCAAGAACCTACTCAGATCTGCCAAGCAGTAAAGAGAAGAAAATGTGTGTTTTAAACTATGAATATAGAGATTTTCTGTTTGTATAATTTTTTATGGGCATCACCGGGAATCTGAATGCATTGATATTCTGATATGCCTTCTAGCACTTCCACCATTGCCCTCAGAGAAGAAAGCAACTGAAAAAACCCTTTTGTTTCATTATAGCAGAAACACTTCTGTACTGCTTCTAGTTCCATACCCTCTTAGGCAGATACATATACTTCATGGATTAAGAATTATTTACCACATTTGTCCCCAGTGATATCAACTAAGTCTTTTTTTTTGAACAACATAGGAAAACAGGGGCTATTAGGATTCTTTTTCTGCTATAAGAAAAGAAGTTTTAGAGTGGTTTTATTTCAAATTATTTAGTAGTATTTTCCTTGCAGAAAATATATTTTTTAAATTGGCAGTACTGCAATTTGCCAACACTACTAGAGTCTCTGACAGAATCTGTCAAATACTCTGGCATTTATTAAAAGACATTCAAACACTTGTGGGATTCAGGAAAGCTGGACCTGTATTATTCCGAGAACTCTAGAATTTGTTTTTACTTCTTAGATTTTGGGTCACCTGATTGTTTTTTGCTGCTAGTAATTTTTAGGGTAGCGGGCAGGAACATTTTTGTTTAGTTTATCAGGAAAGGTATTATATAAAAATACTTGCAAATTTATGTAAATTCATTCAATTTAAAACTCTTTGGGAAACAGTTCTGGTTTTAAAACAGTGTTGAAGTGACATGCTTATAATAACCAGGTAACCTCACTAAAAGAGCACCATTAGCATCTTTCTTTAAGCATTTGTGACTTACAAACTACAAGGATAAAGTGTCTTCTGACACATGAAAGCAGTATATACTGTTTAGTTATAGCAATTAGTTCAATTGTTCACATAAAAGATTTACTTTTCAGACTTGCATTATCTTTGAACTCTTCTGCATAGCACCAGTATCAGTGATATGTATTTTGCACTGTAAAAACAGAGGAAAAGTGTCACTGACATATTATTGCCATTTCTCTGTCCATAAATTCAGAACTGCAGTGGTGGTAGCATCAGGGCAGCTTCATTTCCACATGTGCACTGACAACATTTTGCCTTGCCTCACAACAAGCATCATCTCCAACTCTCTTATGTTTTGCTCAATAAAGTAGCAATGAGAACATACATTTGCTCCTCACACAGCCTCCTCCCGTGATCCTCTTCATTACTACAGTCTTTAGAGATTCAGTTTTGCAGAACTGCTCTAAGCACAAAATCTACATCAACTCTAGTTTCCAGAAGAAACCCTAATGAAATTCTGGGAGAGTTTCATTAACAGAGTTTTTCAGAAAACATTTTCTCTGTCTCCACATTAAGAGTTGTCAATGATATTTAACTTAAAAAGTTAAGCACAGGTGTTGTAAAGAAAGAAAAGGCATGGTCAAAGGCCTTCACTCTGTATTCCACACTGTAACAGCAAGTGAGTACCTGCAGCTGTGTCTTCAGGCTTTCCAATTGACCTCAGTATGGGGTATTATCAGTTGCCCAGCAGAGGCTTGTAAGCTGGCTTTCAATGGAATCGATCTTCAAATGTTCTAAAAACTCCCCCTTTGAAGGCCAGCCACCAGATTTAAGTGTTGAAGTCTAAGTTTTATCTTTAAGAATTCTGATTAGTTTCCATCCAGCTCTGAGGAGCATTTACTTTAGCTACGTTTCAGTAGCACTTTCCTGATCCTTCCCAGAATTTTGCATTTGCAAGTTGTTGTGGTTTAACCCTTTGCAGGCAGTTAAGACCACACAGCCACTCGCTCGCTACTCTCCCAGTGGGATGGGGGAGAAAATCAGAATGGTAAAAGTGAGAAAACTCATGGGTTGACATAAAGACAGTTTAACAGGTAAAGCAAAAGCCATACACACAAGCAAAACAAAACAAGAACTGATTCACCATTTCCCATCAGCAAACAGGTGTTCAGTTATCTCCAGAAAGGCAGGGCTCCATCACACATAACAATTACTTGGGCAAACGAATACTATCACTTTGAATATCCCCCTCTTCCTCTTTATTCCCCTAGCTAGTATTGCTGAGCATGACATCATATGGTATGCAACATCCCATTGGTCAGTTGGGGTCAGCTGTGTCCACTCCCAACTCTTGTGCAGCCCCAGCCTACCCACTGTGAGGTGTAGAAAAGGCCTTGACTCTGTATAAGCACCACTCAGCAATAACTAAAACATCCCTGTATTATCAACACTCTTTGGAGCACAAATCCAAAATATAGCTTCATATGAGATACTGAGAAGAAATGTACTTATCCCAGCCAAAACCAGTACACGGGTATGTTAATGTATACCATCTTAAGTCCCATGATATCTGACGCCATAAAAGTTTGTGCACTGGTAACTGAACTTCTGCTGACAAATCATATCTGGAGATTTAAGAGAAAGCATTAAACTTCCATCTCACAAGCTTCTCCATTCTTTTTTTGGTTTGGTTTTTTTTTTTTTTCATCTTAGATTCATGTGGCATCGTGCCCCTCTCTAATGTATACTCATCATCTGAACAAGTGATACCATCTCCTCCACTATTTCCACTATCTGACTTCTGCTCTGGGGTTGGCCTCAAACTCCTTCATTCTCCAGTATCTGGTGAGACACCTTTTCTCCACTCACTTACATCATTGTAATCCAAAATTTATTCCCCCCTTTACAGGGATCATGGGGAGTCAGATTTTTTAGAAGATAGCCTGTTTTACATCTGAACATTTTTAGAGTACAGGAGTGATATTTTTGGGGCTGAAAGAATTTCTACTTTGAATTCTTGTGGCATTGATATAATTTTAAAGAGTAGAAAAAGAAATACCTACATTCAAAATGGAAACTGCACCCTCATGCAATTTAAGAGTTCCCAGCCATCAACCAGAAATCGTCAGCTCTTTTGAGACAGATTTCCTAAATTGCCACACAGGAGCAAGCAGCAAAAATGTTTTGTAAATATGACATAAAATGTCTGTAGTATACCATTTTTAACAACCGGTAAAGTAATTTCTTTGCATTTCATTAATAATCAAGTATCCATATGCAGAATTACCAGAGACTGAAATTTGCACTTGTATAAAAAATGAATCGATTAATATAAAGCAGCCTTTTATTTCTCAAAGGCTACTCTCCTGCAATAATGAAACTAAGCGAAATCACAATATTAATGGGTCAATCATCAATTCTGTTCCAGCTGCTTTCTGACACTCCAGCTGAAAAAGCAAAAGCAAAGCTTAATATTGTTCACTTTCTAACCATTGCATACAGGCTCATTTGGCAGAAGTGGAGAATGACCTTAGGCTCTGGTGCTTCTCAGCTGCCAGAATAGCCCCTTGGGCAGCCAAGCTGCTGTAAATTGCAGCATGGATTAGATTGCCCCTGGCTGATTCTAAAGTCAGGGGAATAAAAATATGGCTTTGTTTCCATTTTCTCAGCTATGCCAGCTGAGGAACCAGCCTTAAAAGTTCACTAAAGGCATCCGAGACTGACACAGACAGAGCTGATAGTCACGTCTGCCTGAAGGAGTGAAGGCTATCAGCTAGCCTGTGAACTGGCACATTCACTTACGTCCTTTCATGTACCTGTGGAGCACTTTATGCAATTGATGCATAATGCTTTCCAGTATCTCTAGGTACCCTTGTACTGCAAATAAATAATGCTATTCTATATATATGCAAACAAGATAGAATATTCATGCAATAAACTGTCTTATTTTACAAATTTTAATATTCTGAGAATTAAAAGACATTTACATGAAGAGAATGTCTACGCAACCCAAGATGGAAACTCTTAACAATACGCTTAAAAATCTAGAAAATGATGTTTAAAATATTCTGGGTTTGTTTTTTTTTTCTAACAAGAAAACTCTATTATAATCATTCAACCTGCTTTTAAAGAACCATAAGCTGATTACTTTTTCAGTGATTTTATTTCAAAAAAAAAGACTTCTCTAAGCTCTGTGATGTTCACTTTGATAGACATCAGCTCAAATGAGCTAGTCCACAAATTTAAGTAACTCCACCCCATTTGTGGAAGCATTCAGAAACAGCAGTAGAATCCTCTTCTACCACAATCACACTACATGTAGTGCGATGCAGCATGCTATGTGAACTCCGATACCTGACAAGCCTCACCTTGGGTGTGTCAAGTCAACAGCTGAAATCTATTGCTAAAATATATCATGAATCTATCTCAGTAGGCTTTCACCTTTGGTTTTTACACATGTACACTCACACAGGAAGGAGTATTTAAAAGCTTTCTATTTAGAATTTACACTGCATAGACTCTTTGAAAGTATATAAAAGCACGATACTGTTAAGTCTACAAAATTATATCAATACCCCCATGACACATCTATTATAGAAATAAAACATTATAAGGGATAAATATCAATGTATGTCTTCTTATACCCTTAGGAATTTATTCCCACAAAGAAAAAGCTCAAACCCTTTTCAAGTTTTATGAGGGCTTCTTTAAATATTTAGAGTTGGGAAAGCTACTTCTTTTCTACCTCAGGCTGATGAAAGAGGAACTTTCCTTTGGTCTTTTTAATACATGAAAGGGGCAAGATCACTAACATGTGATGCCCCCTCCCTTTTCTTTAAGAATGGTTCTTTCAAATCTTCAAACAGCAAAATACTTTCCTCTGTAGTTTCCTGATTTTCCACAAGATGTTGAGCCACATACTGCTTTAATCCCACTAGGCTCTGTGTTTGTGTGTGTGTGTGTGTGTGCTGGTGTGGACATGCTCATGTGTATGTTAGAGGAAAGGATAACCCTTTCACTTTCAAACACTATGAAGATTGTAAGGAAGGATACACTAGTTATATGGTATTACTTCAGCCAGTTTATCTGCTTATGTAGTCAAGAATTAAGGACAATGCAAGTTTATCAAACATTATATTAAAATAAAACAAAAGCCAAGTTTACCATGAAAAACAGTAATGCAATTCTCCTCAGTTTTTCAACAGTGAATGTACCCAGAATCTGTCATTTTGCAAAATCTCACCTGAATGTTTTTAAATACCTTGGGAAAACACTGCTTGATTATTATTAATGTATAATGGCTACCATACATTAATGGAGTTGGTACCACTAGAAAATAGGAGCATCAAGCTTCCATTCTCTCCCCAGTCCCATACTGTCTCATCCTACCTTCATAGTAGTCTATGGAATATGAAGCATGTAAAAATGCAATGTGAGTGTACATAAATACAGTGATTGAAGGAGGAAAAAACAAAAAATCTTAGGTCTGTTCTCCCTCCCAGGTTGTATACACTCAAAATTCAAGGGAAGGGAATCATGCTAAGCATCTCTGTGCAACTGAACAGTAACAGTACAGAAAAAAACGAGGTAGAACTCTCAAACAGTCAGACCCTAGTAGTTCCAGCCATAAAATCTTAAATGAGATCTTAAATCAAACTTGAGTGGTAATGAGGTCCTCAGGCCTTAGAGTGGTCCTGCAAACTTTTTCCTATGTTCAGAGCAATGTCTTGCTTACATAATTAAAATGAGTTACTTTCATACACTTTTTAAGCATGCTGAAAAATGTGTTACATACACTTCTAAAGGAAATAGTCCTGTGATGGCATAGGGTTAGCTGATTTACTTCAGTTACAAGCACTTACTGAACTTTTCAAAGTGCTTGACACTAAAAGCTACTTATACATAATTTATATCATACTTGCTGGCTGAACTCTCTTCTCATACTTCATGCCTGCCATTCTCGTGAACATAATAGCAATAATCCATCATGTATATGTATGTATAGCATAATGACGCTGTATGCAGGCTGATAAGGATAAACATACAGTGAAAAGATAAACAGAAGGTGGTTGCACCAAAGCCCTTGGGTTATTAGAAATCAAGAGGGGAACCTATTCTTTCATATTTACATTAACTGTTGGGTAACGTTTTTATACTGCAGTGTTGTAAATGCTAACTGTCCATATTTCCTTATAGGATGTGGTTAATTAGCACAAATTCCAACTGTCTTTTGTTCTTATTAGGGCAATTCCACAACTGTCATAAATATATTTATCTCTCTTGAAGCCACTGGGGTCTTGCAAGTTCATAATGGCTATAGAGCTGGACTTTATATGTATGCTTTATTCCCAGTAGCAACAAGGTAAATAAATGAAGATTTGTATTTAAATATAGAATCGTTAGGGTTGGAAAGGACCTCAAGATCATCTAGTTCAAACACCCCTGCCATGGGCAGGGACACCGCTCACTAAACCATCCCAACCAAGGCTTCATCCAACCTGGCCTTGAACACCACCAGGGATGGAGCACTCACAACATCCCTGGGCAACCCATTCCAGTGCCTCACCACCCTAACAGGAAAGAATTTCCTCCTTATATCCAGTCTAAACTTCCCCTGTTTAAGTTTTAACCCATTACCCCTTGTCCTGTCACTACAGTCCCGGACGAAGAGTCCCTCCCCAGCATCCCTATAGGCCCCCTTCAGATACTGGAAGGCTGCTATGAAGTCTCCACGCAGCCGTCTCTTCTCCAGGCAGAACAGCCCCAACTTCCTCAGCCTATCTTCATACGGGAAGTGCTCCAGTCCCCTGATCATCCTCGTGGCCCTCCTCTGGACTTGTTCCAGCAGTTCCATGTCCTTTTTATGTTGAGGACACCAGAACTGCACACAATACTCCAGGTGAGGTCTCACAAGAGCAGAGTAGAGGGGCAGGATCACCTCCTTCGACCTGCTGGTCACGCTCCTTTTCATGCAGCCCAGGATACGGTTGGCTTTCTGGGCTGCGAGTGCACACTGCCGGCTCATGTTCATTTTCTCACAGATGAGCACCCCCAAGTCCTTCTACGCAGGGCTGCTCTGAATCTCTTCTTTGCCCAACCTGTAGCTGTGCCTGGGATTGCTCCGACCCAGGTGCAGGATCTTACACTTGTCGTGGTTGAACTGTCCCAACCACACAGCCCGTCCACTCACTCCCCCCCTTCTTGCCCTCCCCCTGCTCCTGGAGCAATGGGAAGGAGAATCGAAAGAATGCAACTCCCACGGGTTGAGATAAGAACAGTTTAGTAACTAAGGTATAACACAAATCACTGCTGCTACCACCAATAATAATAATGATAAAGGAAAGGACCTTGCACTTGTCATGGTTGAACTTCATAAGGTTGGCATCAGCCCACCTCACAAGCGTGTTGAGCTCCCTCTGGATGGCATTCCTTCCCTCCAGCGTATCGACTGAACCGCACAGCTTGGTGCCATCAACAAACTTGCTGAGGGCGCACTCAATCCCACTGTCCACGTCAGTGATGAAGATGTTGAACAAGACCGGTCCCAACACCGATCCCTGTGGGACACCACTCGTTACAGGTCTCCAGCCGGACATTGAGCCATTGACCACAACTCTTTGTGTGCTGTTCTTTATCCACCGAGTGGTCCATCCATCAAATTGATATCTCTCCAATTTAGAGAGAAGGATGTGGTGTGGGACAGTGTCAAATGCTTTGCACAAGTTCAGGTAGATGACATCAACTGCTTTACCCTTGTCCATCCGTTCTGTAGCCCCATAATAGAAGGCCACCAAATTGGTCAGGCAGGATTTCCCCTCAGTGAAGCCATGCTGGCTCTCACCAAGCACCTTGTTGTTTTTCATGTGCCTTAGCAGGCCTTCCAGGAGAATCAGCTCCAAGATTTTGCCAGGCACGGAAGTGAGACTGACTGGTCTGTAATTCCCTGGGTCTTCCATTTTCCCCTTCATGAAAATGGGGTTTACATTTCCCTTTTTCCAGTCGTCCGGAACTTCACCTGACTGCCATGATTTTTCAAATACGATGGCCAGTGGCTTAGCAACTTCATTTGCCAGCTCCTTCAGGACCCGCAGATGGATTTCATCAGGTTCCATGGAATTGTGCACGTTCAGGTTCTTAAGATGGTCTCAAACCAGATCCTCTCCTACAGTAGGCCCAAGGTCTTCATTCTCACAGTCCCTGCGTCTACCTTCTAAGACTTGGGTGGTATGGTCAGAGCCTTTGCCAGTGAAGACCGAGGCAAAGAAGTCATTCAGAACCCCAGCTTTCTCCAAATCCAGTGCAGATATGACCATCTCAGAAGGATTACTGAAAATTAGCTGATCATATGGAGCAAATTCCACATTTGTAGTATAAAGGACTGCAAATAATATTTTTTTTTATATAATGATGAAGGCCAAGAGGTGTTATGATTCTCAGTGACTCTTTCAGAAAGCTGAACATGTACAATGTGCCTATCTCAGGCAGCATGTGGATGAATTGAACTCCAGCTTCTTTAGTGTATGCTTCTCTAGTTATTTCTACAAATAGCAAAAGAAAAACTAAGGATTAAAATAATCAAAAAGGGGAAAAAACCTGGCCTGAACAGAGAAGTTAAAGCAGATCTGACTTAAAATTTTTTAACATTTCAGTGAATGCATGGTCTCTTTCAATTGCCTCTGTCTCAAACTTTTCCTTAATTTTTTTCAGAAAGCGTACAGGACTGACAAAGATTTATAGGCCTCTAATATGTACTAATATATACTTGCATTGTCCTCTCGGTGTACAGGACTGACAAAGATTTATAGGCCTCTAATATGTACTAATATATACTTGCATTGTCCTCTCGGTAATGAATGTCATGTGTCCAATTGCATAGAAAGAAAGTAAACAGTAATGATTTAACCAGACTATCCTGCTGATAGACAGTATTAACTAGGAGATTTTCTAGAACCTGGCAGCTTTGTGGTTCATGAGAATCAGTATTAATTGTTTTATTGTTCACTAAGAAAAAGATGATCTGAAAATAACATGCATTAAAACATGACTGTAATTAATAAAGAGTATTTATCATACACATTAAGGTTTTTAAGGTTATAAATTATTATTTAGGATATGCTACTCGGTTGCACTGCTTTCAGAGATTAGCTCTGTGTAATGTTAGTTAACTTTTAATAAATAAAAACATATTTGTGGTATACAGTAGCTCCACGCAGACACACCAACAAACTATGAATCAGTTTCCACAGAGATGCAGGCTTAATTATACAGGTGAAGTGCTGCACTAACATGACTGTGCTGCTGAACTGGGTATGTGTGTCAAGGTTTTGGTAGCAGGGAGAAGGCTAGAGAGGTGGCTGCTAAAAGCTTCCCCTATGTCTGTGTAATGATTTAAACCCAACCACACAGCCCGTCCACTCACTCCCCCCCCCTTCTTGCCCTCCCCCTGCTCCTGGAGCAATGGGAAGGAGAATCGAAAGAATGCAACTCCCACAGGTTGAGATAAGAACAGTTTAGTAACTAAGGTATAACACAAATCACTACTGCTACCACCAATAATGATAAAGGAAATAACAAGGGGAAAGAATACAAAACCTCAACACCAGCCGACCAATAACTCGTCCCACTCCCCCCAGCTGAGCACTGCCTGATACCTCGTCCAACCCTGCAGTCCCTAGCCCTTCCGGGTAACTCCCAGTTACATCCTGGGCATGACGTGCTGTGGTATGGAATACCTCTTTGGCTAGCTTGGGTCAGGTGTCCTGTCTCTGCTTCCCCCCGGCTTTCCCTCCTCCCTGGCAGAGCATGAGGCTCAGAAAGTCCTTGGCCAGACCAAACATTTCAGCAGCAACTAAAAACGTCGGCATTATCAGCACTGTTCCCAGGCCAAAAAATCAAAACACAGCACTGCACTAGCTACTAAGAAGGAGAAAAATAACTACTACTGCTGAACCCAGGACAGTCTGATAGAGCCAATGCTAGATGGCTCCAAGAAGAACACGCTGCTGGCAAGGGCTGAGACAACCCACAATAGTAATAGTACCTCTGTGACAACATGATTAAGAATGGAAAATATCTGCTGTGCAACAGCAGCCAGAAGAAAGGGGTGAAAATATGAGAGAAGTGACCCTGCAGAAACCACAGTCAGTGCAAAAGGAACAGGAGGTGCTCCAGTCAAGGGAGCAGATTCCGCTGCAGCCTATAGTGCAGGTAATGGTGAGGCAGGCTGTGTCCCTGCAGCCCATGGTGCAGATCGTGGTGAGGCAGGCTGTGTGCTGCAGCCCATGGAGGTCCATAGTGGAGCAGGCCATGGGGGACCCCACACTGGATCAGGTGGATGCCTGAAGGAGACTCTGATCCCCATGGGAAGCCCACGCTGGAGCAGGCTCCTGTCAGGACCTGTGGCCCCATGGAAAGAGAAGCCTGCGCTGGAGCAGGTTTGATGACAGGAGCTGTGACCCAGTGTGGACCCACGCTGGAGCAGTTCCTGAAGGACTGCACTCCATGGGAAGGACTCACATCAGAAAAGTTTATAGAGGACTGTTTCCCGTGGGAGGGACCCCATGCTACAGTAGAATAAAGTGTGAGGAGTCCTCCCCCTGATGGGGAAGGAGTGGAAGAGACAATGCCTGATGAACTAAACTGCAATCTTTTCCCACCCCCATGCACCACTGCAAAAAAAAAAAGGTAGAGAAAATCAGAATGAAAGTTGAGCTTGGGAATAAGGAAGGAAGGGGTAGGAGGAAGGTGTTTTAAGATTTAGTTTTTATTTCTCATTACTCTGACTTGACTGGCACAAACTAATTTCCTCAAGTTGATGCAGTTTTTCCTGTGGTGGTAATTAGTGTGTGATCTTGACCAATGTGCTTTTCATTGTATTTTCTCTCCTCTGTCCAGCCGAGGAGTGACAGACCAGCTCTGGTGGACAGCTGGTGCCCAGCGAGGGTCAACCCCCATAGATGCGCTTCATCCTGGAGGTGGTTTGGAACTCTATGCATGGCACTGCTCTACCTGAAGGGCCTATTAAAACTGTTGCATTTTTTTTTTAAACCCCTTCTCCATTCAGGTCAATGGTTGCAATTCTTATTGCCTTTAACAGGCACAGGACTCAGCCTTCTTACCTGTTTTAGATTCCACTCCGTTACATCGTTGGATACCCTAACAATAAAGATGAAAGTGTGCACAAACAAACTTAAAAAGGCTGAGGTACCACAAGAAACTTGCATAATATATATGAAATATATATTGTATATACATATAAATAATATGAAAAAGTTCCACAAATTCATTACAATAAAGATGAAAGCAAATGTCTATTTCTTAACAGAAAGGAGGCGCAAATAACAGATGACAATGTGCAAAATCTTCCGTATATTTTTATTTCCTTACTCACTGAAAAGGTTAATTGTGACCAGAAGCTAAACATCATTAATATTAGCAACTAATGCTAGAACTATAAATCAGAATTCGTTAACAGACAGACAAATTCTTAGATGAACCAGGTATGTCCGAATCACCACAACTTAACAAAATTTTTCCCTGAAATATTTATGAACTGAAGCCCTCTCTTGACCATTAGCAGTTACCTTCTGGGAACTTTCTATAACTGCTAAATGCTGAGGGGACAACCAATGGAAAAACACAACTACTAAACTGAAAAGGAAAATAGTGTCCAAGTACCTAGAAAATCTGAATTTGATTAAAAGTAATCACAGTAGAATTACTGAAATCATAACAGGCCAATCCGATATCCTTCCATGACAGCACAAACAAATGGGTAACAGTATTTACACACTTTGCTGACATGTGACAACTCCATATGACACTCTCAGAAGTATGGAAATATTATCTCACTGGAAATTACTGTAAAATCATTTGAATTACTTAGCAGAGACATGTTAGCATCTGTTCACTGTCAGACTGAAAGAAATACTTGAGTGCACCATTATGCCATATTTGCATTTACAATTGAAGGACTAGTATTTGTGGATAATATTAACCAGAAATGTCATAAGACATTCTGGAAAGTAGAATTATATTCAGCAGGATTTTGATAAACTGGAGAAATGGTATAAAGCAGTACAAGAGAACGTAACAAAGGCAGATGCAAACTGTCTAGGAAGGAAAAGAAAATGCAGAATGGCTCACAAGGCAGATATACTGCAGAAAAGGGTCTCAGGATTATACTGGGTTGCAAATGGAACATTAGTCAGTGTTGCAAAACCAGAATAAAAAAGGATGATTCAAAATATACAAGACCTGAGACATATGTAATAACTATTTCACTCTAGTCAGCATTTGTGAACCCTTGACAGGATTACTTAATGTAGTTTTAAGTACTAAGGAAAGAAGGGCATGAGATAGAAGTAACAGCAGGTTAACAGATGTGAAAAATATGACCACCGAGCAAAAGCCAAACGGGGGAGGGAAAAAAAAAAACCACCCCCACAAAAAAAAAACCCACAAACATTTCTTATTTTGTTTTGAAATGAGAACCTTGAGGTGAGATGATAAGAGTGTTCTGATGCAAAAATTGTAAGGTGAGCAATGATTTGTTGCAATGTTGCCACCAAAAGCAAAACAATCAGTTACAGTAGGAATGATTTATATATATGAAATAACCTTCTATTACAGTTAAGAATGGGTTGCCTACATCATTTGTGGGATGTCTGTCATTACAGGTTTGTAAGAGTTGTTTACTGTTAAGATTGGTCTAAATATACTTGTTCTAGCCTTAAAGCAAGATACTATAATACTCCGAGTTCCTCTGCAGCACCACATTTCTAAGATTCTACATTTCTTTAAAAAGCCTTTTAACTTGAGCTTTTAAACTCAGCTGCCAAAGCCATTGGCCCCAGTGCCAGCACAGTCTGCAGTGGAGCTCTCCTGAAGCATGTTCCCTGTCTCATCCCGCGTCCCGTCCCGCTCTGCCTGGAGAGTGTGGGGGAGCTGATCTTGCACTGCACTGTCTGCGGGTCACAGGAGAAGCCACAGGTCCTCCGGTGAGTAAAACAACAATTAATTTTGTTGTGAACTTCCCTAAAACTGTGTCAGCAGGAACAAAGGTCTTGGCAAATTCTTATTCTCATAATGGATCCTAAGTAAGGGAACAAAGGAGAAAAGAAAGAAGGAAAGAAAAGATAGGGTTACCAACTTGTGGATCCAGGACATCTTCTGTTTGCAAGTTGAAGCCCTCTCAGTTGTAGCCCTTTAAGCTGTAACTCAGCTGAGGTCCAGAGTGAAGGGACCCTTCCCCCCAGGTGCAAGCTCATTTTCAGGGTGTCAGGTAAATCCCAGCCCCAGTTCATGCTGTGCCCCGGCAGGCACTCCAGTGTCTGTCGCTGTCTCTGGGCAGTTTGCTGCCAGGGCAGTTGATCTTCGCAGCCTCAGGGCAGACACCACAGGAAAACCAAACACTGCCTTGGTGGAACACGGTCCTGCTCTGCCCCCAGCACCTGCCCTAGCGACAGGGCTGCTCACCGCCGACAGGCTAAGGGGCCTTCTCTCCTTTGAGTGATGAACGCACACAACAAGGGTCTCTTGCCCGTCACGCTGTTGTGCACAGTGGGGCCTTGAGCCAGAGGAACCTCAGCAGGAGACGAGAGCTGCTGGGAGCCAGCAGCTTCCCTGGCAGTGGCTGATGAGACCCAGACAGACCAGTAACAGTGGCGGCCAAAGCATCCCCAGCCCCCCTCACCCCCCCCAAAAGAAGCCATTAGGCAGTGCTAGTGAGCAGGAGCACTGTGAGCAGGGTGTGCAAACCGAAGTGTGGAACTCAGCAAGGGTGTGGCCCCACAGCGTGCATGGCAGGGCAGGTGTTCCAGCTCGATCAGGGAGCAGTCTACCCAGCAGAAAGCCGTGGCCTCTCTGCACCACCATGCACCAGATACAGATTCAGTGGGAACACGCAGTCAGCCTTGGGCTGTGACCTACTCTCGTACCAGTATTAGTTGGCCTCAGTGAGCACACCTGTGGGAGGTGCACCCACATAGAGAAACCCCTCCACCTTCTGACAGAGTTCTGGGAGGAGGGGTGTAGGTTGAAATATCAGGGAATCTGAGAGAGAGATAACATTACTGGAATTACACCCTACCTGCCCTGGCACAGGATGCATCCCTGGAGACATTCAGGACCAGGGTAGATGTGGTTCTTGGCAACCTGATCTAGCTGAAAATGGCCTTGCTCATTGCATGGGGTTTGGACTAGAAGACCTTTGAAGGTCCCTTTCAACCCAAACTATTCTGTGTTTCTAGGGAGGATCCCCTATCCTCTCTCCACCTGGCTGAACACAGTGACATAAGGGATAGGGGACAACGGCAACAAGTTTGTGCCTGGCACAGCAGGCACTTTTCCTCTGTGATTACCTCACCTTCCCAGGTGCCCTTGCATAACAGGTATCAGGGTCTGCAAGTGGAACCAAATGTTAATGAGGGCAGTAGTTCATCTACTGTGGAGGTGTCACCCAAGTTAAGTCAGCCTATGCCCTACACCAAAACTACTTCTATAAACAAAAGACACTGTTGTACAAGACTCCCTTCTGAAGGGAACAGAAGGCCCCAATATGCAGACTGGACCTGCTTCTTAGGGAGGTCTGTTGATCCCTGGGTCTGGAGTTAAAAATGTGAAGAGGAAGCTTCCTACCCTGGTACAGCCCTCAGATTATTATTCATTATTGAATTGCTGAGGTAAGTAGCTTGAGAGAGGACGCCTTCAACACCGGAGCAGGGGGTAGATCAGCGTCCAGGAGCCTCAACTCAGCGCTGCAGGAGCCACCAAGGGAGCCTCAAGTCCTTGACAGGACCTGCCCAGGAGCCGGCAGCTCATCTGATGCGAGCAGCTGACTCACAGGGGCGGAGCCAGGAGGAGCGGCACCAACCCTGAGTGGTTAAAAACCCGCCCCAGGGAACGTGAGGGGCTAGGAGTGTGGCGAGGCAGTTTGCCTGGCAAGGGAGTAGGCAGACAGGGCAGGTCGAGGCAGTTTGCGCGGCGGTTCTCGCGGGCAGGCGAGTGGGATGGTGAGTGCTCATCTTATGCCCAGGGCCCGCTCTGGGAGCTCTGCTCTGGCTGCCCCGGCGGTGCCCAGCGTAGGCATCAGACAGAGCAGATGAGAGGGGAGGCTGCAGTGCAGAGCTCGGAGTGTAGAGGATGCCTGCACTGGGCTTGTGAGGGGATGGTGCACTATGGGAAGGGCTGCGCACGGTGCTCCCTGGTGGAAGTCCTCCTGCAGCAGGTGGGTGAGCTGTGGGATGCTGTCAATAGGCTGCAAGGTGTCAGGGTAGCTGAGAGGAAGCAGGAATGCTTGCTCCAGGCCCAAACTCTGCATTGGCCTCAAGCTTCCCCTCTAGCTCATGGGGGAAAGAAGGAGGCTGTTAACCCGGGAAGCTGGGAATTAGTAACAAAAAACAACAAAAAAAAAAGGAGAAAGAGAACAATTAAAAGCAAGGGGCTTCCTCCTAAATCTGTTGTCCCCACCCAGAACCGCTTTGCTGTCCTGCAGGAGGCTGATGAGGAAACGCACTTGCACCAGAAACAGCCGGCTGATGCACAGGTAAAGAAGATCTCTACTGGTGCTGCCAGGAAAAAGTGGTGGGTCATAGTGATGCAGAGGGTTAACCAATACACAAGGGGGTTAGAGGAATTCACTTTTTTAAACAAAAGTATTGTCTGTTGTAAACACTTATCGTGCCTGCTTAGCAGAACAAAAGCACAAACTACTGATAAGGGGAGAAGCAGAGGCCTGGTTCTATTGATAAGCAACTATTGATAAGGAAAAGCAGATGCCTGAGTCTATTGATAAGGGGGAGAAGCCGATGGTTTCTGGCTGGGGTACTGACCAAACCCTTAGGCTATGCGTAAAGGTTAAAAGGTGAAAAGCTTAAGAAGAGGAAGACTCGTTTACTTCATCTTGAAGACCCCTACTCACAGGAGGAAGCTCATTTACTTCATCTTGAGACCCCTGCCCATGACCAGAGGGGGGCACTGCGCAGGCGCAAAGGACCTTCTAGCTCATTATAATACGAAGCAGGGATAGATAATAAATATGTATAGGCGTATCAGTAATCTAATGCATATGTACACCTTAAGAGAATAAATGTAAAGGGAAAAATGACCCTGGGTGTGCATACTTTGGAGGAACTATGCCCATGCACCTCAGCGCTGAATGAAAGCATACCTACTTTATAACTTTAATGAGTTGTGCAGTCAGTCCATGTATCAGTAGTAGTAGGGGACTCTACTTTGAAAGGGACAGAAGCACTCGTCTGTTGACCTGACCCAGTCTCAAGGGAGGTGTGTTACCGTCCTGGGTTCAGCAGTAGCAATCATTTTTCTCCTTATTAGTAGCTGGTGCAGTGCTGTGTTTTGACGTTTGGCTTGGGAACAGAGCTGATAACACAAATGTTTTAGTCTGACTGTTATAAAAATTCCGTCTTGGCCATGGTCTGATTTAATTATTTTATTACAATTGATTAATATTGAGAGGCAATAAACAAGCGGCGCTGGGTGCATAGGGGAGTCTCTGCTCCACCAAGATGCACGCCAGGGTCTTTGGGGTCCAGTCTCTTATACTTCTTGGTCTTGGGTCTCAGCCAGTGCCTTCTTCATTTGTACCAGGATGCCAACGTGGCCCCTTTTCATTGTTCTTTTCTTGTTGCTGAGGTCTGCTTTTTGGTGAAGAAACTTCTTGGAAGAGGTACTGAATGCCTTGGTAATTTATTAATAAAGAATTGTTTATCACAAGCTTAATCACTGCCTAGTTCTATCCTTATATGGTTATTTAGTCAAAGCATAGTTTTCACAAACCCCTTCCTTAAAGCACTCAAGCAGTAAACCAAAGCTGATTATTCTAACAGTCAAAAATTATTAAAGATTATTCTATTCCTTTGTTTTTTCTTCTCTCCCTTCGTTATATTGACAGCAACATTTATTATAATCAAAGTCATTTTTATACATCCCATACATGGTACACTGGTCTCAGGTGCATTGGTAACAATGATTCCCAAGTTCCTGACACGAATCATTCTTGTGTTCTTTAAATGACCAAGGACTTTCTGAGCCTCATGCTCTGCCAGGGAGGAGGGAGAGCTGGGAGGAAGCAGAGACAGGACACCTGACCCAAACTAGCCAAAGAGGTATTCCATACCACAGCACGTCATGCCCAGGATGTAATGGGGAGTTACCCAGAAGGGCTAGGGGACTGCAGGGTTGGACGAGGTATCAGGCAGTGCTCAGTTGGGTTGGGTGAGGTGAGTTATTGGTTGGCTGGTATGAGGTGTTGTGTTCTTTCCTCTTGTTATTTCCTTTACTATTATTATTATTGGTGGTAGCAGTAGTGGTTTGTGTTATACCTTAGTTACTAAACTGTTCTTATCTCAACCTGTGGGAGTTGCATTCTTTCGATTCTTCTTCCCATTGCTCCAGGAGCAGGGGGAGGGCAAGAAGGGGGGGGAGTGAGTGGACTGGCTGTGTGGCAGGGTTTAAACAATGGCAGTTGCCTACCTGGGGCATGGATCAGGGATGTTGCAGACAGGCTGCCTGCGCTAGTCCCACGCACGATTACCCACTTCTAGTGGTCCATGTGGGTGCTAGGAATATAGATAGTAGTAGCCTGGGGAACATAAGGAAGGACTACAGAATCCTGGGAGAGGGGGTTAGGGGCTCTGGAGCTCAGACTGTCTTTTCATCAATTCTCCAGGGTAAAGGGGAGGGCCTTAAAAAAGCTAGGAGGATTGGCCAGCTTAATACATGGTTAAAAGGGTGGTGTCATAGTCAGGGGTTTGGGTGTCTAGAACACAGGACTGAAGTTTGTAGGCCAAGTCTACTGGAGGCTGTTGGACCTGCTCTATAAAGAAGGGGAAGTGTGGTTTTGGTAGGAGGCTTGCCAGACTGGTCAAGGAGGCTTTAAACTAGATATGTTGGGGGACGGGGCCATCATTCCATCCCAACACACCCAGTCAGTTGCCAGCACTTATAAAAAATGCTGGGAGCAATGTAGAGATATTCTAGCCACTCCAGCCAATGAGCCAGCTTCATTTGGAGCTTGGCTCAGATGCCTCTATACAAACGCCCATAGCATGGGAAGCAAACAAGAGGAATTAGAGATGAGTGCACGTCTACAAGAGTATGATATAATAAGTATCACAGAAACATGGTGGGATGGCTCCTATGACTGGAGTGTTGGCATGGAAGGTTACAGCCTCTTTCAAAAAGAGGCCCGGCAGGCGGGGAGGGGGAGTTGCTATTTATGTTAGGGATAGGCTGGAGAGTATGGAACTCTATCTGGGGACAGGTGATCAGTTAACAGGGAGTTTGTGGGTCAGGGTTAAAGGGAAGACGGCTATGGGAGAAATTACTGTGGGGATCTGTTACAGACTGCCTGATCAAGAGGAACCTGCAGATAAAGCACTCTACAGACAGATAGGAAAAACCTCATACTTGCAGGCTCTTGTTCTCATGGGGGACTTCAACCACCCTGACATCTGTTGGAGCAATGGAACGGCCCGGCACAAGCAATCCAGGAGGTTCCTCAATTGTGTGGAAGACAACTTCCTTCTGCAGGTAATAGAGGAGCTGACAAGGGGAGGTGCCATGCTTGACCTCATGCTCGCCAACAGGGAAGGGCTTGTTGGATATGTGACGCTCCAGGGCAGCCATGGATGCAGCGATCACGAGATGCTCGAGTTCGAGATCCTCAGGACAGTGAGAAGAGCGTGTAGCAAGCTCACTGCACTGGACTTCAAAAAAGCAGACTTTGGCCTCTTCAGGAACCTGCTTAGTAATGTTCCATGAGATATAGCCCAAAAGGCAGGGGGGCCCAGGACTGTTGGTTGATATTCAAGGATCACCTACTGCAGGCTCAGGAGTATTGCAACCCAACTAGAAGGAAGTGCAGCAGGAGGGCCAGGAGACCTCCTTGGATGGATAAGGAGCTGCTGAGAAAAATTCAAAGGAAAAAAGAGGCTTATAAAAGGTGGAAGCAAGGGCAGGCGGCCTGAGAAGAATACAGGGATGTTGTCTGGGAAGCTAGGGACCTGGGTAGGAAAGCTAAGGTCCACTTAGAAATAAAGTTGGCCAGCGATGTTAAGGATAACAGGAAGGGATTCTGTAGGTACCTAGCGAATAAAAAACAGACTAGGGACAAGATAAGCCCCCTGAGGAAGCTTTTGGGAGAACTGGCTACACAGGATTTGGAGAAGGCTGAGGTTCTGAATGACTTCTTTGCCTCGGTCTTCACTGGCAAAGGCTCTGACCACACCACCCAAGCCTTGGAAGGTAGACACAGCGACTGTGAGAATGAAGACCTTAGGCCCACTGTAGGAGAGGATCTGGTTTGAGACCATCTCAAAAACCTGAACGTGCACAAGTCCATGGGACCTGATGAAATCCATCTGCGGGTCCTGATGGAGCTAGGAAATGAAGCTGCTAAGCCACTGGCCATCGTATTTGAAAAATCATGGCAGTCAGGAGAAGTTCCCGACGACTGGAAAAAGGGAAATATAACCCCCATTTTCAAGAAGGGGAAAATGGAAGACCCAGGGAATTACAGACCAGTCAGTCTCACTTCCGTGCCTGGCAAAATCTTGGAGCTGATTCTCCTGGAAGGCCTGCTAAGGCACATGAAAAACAACAAGGTGCTTGGTGAGAGCCAGCATGGCTTCACTGAGGGGAAATCCTGCCTGACCAATTTGGTGGCCTTCTACGATGGGGCTACAGAACTGATGGACAGGGATAGAGCAGTTGATGTCATCTACCTGGACGGGTGCAAAGCGTTCAACACTGTCCCACACGACATCCTTCTCTCTAAATTGGAGAGACATCAATTTGATGGATGGACCACTCGGTGGATAAAGAACCGGCTGGATGGCCACATACGAAGAGTTGTGGTCAATGGTTCAGTGTCTGGCTGGAGGCCTGTAACAAGTGGTGTCCCTCAGGGATCGGTGTTGGGACCGGTCTTGTTCAATATCTTTGTCAGTGACATGGACAGTGGGATTGAGTGCGTCCTCAGCAAGTTTGCTGATGACACCAAGCTGTGTGGTCTGGTCGGTACACTGGAGGGAAGGGATGCCATCCAGAGGGAGCTCAACACGCTTGTGAGGTGGCTGATGCCAACCTCATGAAGTTCAACCATGCCAAGTGCAAGATCTTACACCTGGGTTGGAGCAATCCCAGGCACAGCTACAGGTTGGGCAAAGAAGAGATTCAGAACAGACCTGAGGAGAAGGACTTGGGGGTGCTTGTCTATGATAAAGTGAACATGAGGCGTCAATGTGAGCCCACAGCCCAGAAAGCCAACTGTATCCTGGGCTGCATCAAAAGGAGTGTGACCAGCAGGTCGAAGGAGGTGATCCTGCCCCTCTACTCTGCTCTTGTGAGACCTCACCTGGAGTATTGTGTGCAATTCTGGTGTCCTCAACAGAAAAAGGACATGGAACTGCTGGAACAAGTCCAGAGGAGGGCCACGAGGATGATCAGGGGACAGGAGCACCTCCCGTATGAAGATAGGCTGAGGAAGTTGGGGCTGTTCAGCCTGGAGAAGAGACGGCTGCGTGGAGACCTCATAGCAGCCTTCCAGTATCTGAAGGGGGCCTATAGGGATGCTGGGGAGGGACTCTTCGTCAGGGTCTGTAGTGTAGTGACAGGACAAGGGGTAACAGGTTAAAACTTAAACAGGGGAAGTTTAGATTGGATATAAGGAGGAAATCCTTTCCTGTTAGGGTGGTGAGGCACTGGAATGGGTTGCCCAGGGAGGTTGTGAGTGCTCCATCCCTGGCGGTGTTCAAGGCCAGGTTGGATGAAGCGTTGTGTGGTATGGTTTAGTGTGAGGTTTCCCTGCCCAAGGCAGGGAGGTTGGAGCTGGATGATCTTGAGGTCCTTTCCAAGCCTGACTATTCTATGATTCTATGAGAAGGGGTAACGGGTTGAAACTTAAACAGGGAAAGTTTAGATTGGATATAAGGAAGAAGTTCTATACTGTAAGTGTGGTGAAGCACTTGAAAGTTTTGCCCAGTTCAGTTGTGAATGCTCCATCCCTGGCAGTGTTCAAGGCCAGTTTGGACGAAGCCTTGTGTTGGATGGTTTAGTGAGAGGTGTCCCTGTCCATGGCAGGGGGGTTGGAACTAGATGATCTTGAGGTCCTTTCCAACCCTAACTATTCTATGATTCTATGATTCTATGACATGGTTTGGTGTGAGTTGTCCCTCTCCATGGCAGGGTGGTTGGAACTAGTTGATCTTAAGGTTCTTTGCAACTTTAACTCTTCTATGATTCTATGATTCTATTGATTTTTCAGGTAGGCAGTGATGGTGTTTCAACAAGAAGTCTCAGGATAACAAGCAGAGGTAGTTTGGGGCTTTTGCGTGACTGGTTAAGGGATCAGGAGCATGAGTTTTGTTCTCTGTCCTTCCAGTTGCAGGGAGTGCTGAGGGAACAAACAGGAAAATCCAGCAGATCGATACCTGGCTCTGAGCCTGGTGTCGCCAGAGGAATTTTTGGGTTTTGATCATAGGTCTTTTTACACAATATCAAGTGTGCTGGCAACAGATGGGGTGCACCTGTCTCAAAGGAAGAAAAAGTTCTTTGCACAGGAATTAGTAGGGCTCATTGAATGAGCTTTAAACCATATTTGAGGGGGGAAATGGATAAAACCAGGCTCACTAAAAAGAAGTCTGTAGGCAGAACATCAGTATTTCAGCACACCCTTCCTGATGCACAGTGGCTCTGAAAAGAGAAAAATTTGTCTTTTCCAACCTAAACAATTCTACCATTCTGTGACTCTATGAAATTGCAGTTACTCTCAAAATGTCTTTTGCACATATAACAAAATGCTAAGGATTTTTTTTGCTCCACCAAACAAAAACAAAATAATCAAACAAAACACCACACACACACGCGCACACACACACACACACACACACACACACACACAAATAAACCAACAAAAAAAAAAACCCACAAAAAAACAAACAAACAAAAAATAAAAACCCAGCCTTGAGATTGGCAGATTTAGGAGGTATGTCACCATTAAAAGTAATTCTGACTTGAATCGTGAAGTATCTTGAAAAAATTCCACATTATGTGTACTTATAAATTCTCTTAAGTTTCCAAATGAAATAAATGAAATAAATGTTACTGAGACAGGCATTGATTTTTTGCTTATGTACGTGCAAATGGGAAACCAATCTTTGATCAAGATCTTTAGTCACTAAATAAATCAGGATTATCATAATAGATAAAATCTTGGCAAAACTTCATCGAAGGTACATACAATCCTGATTTTGTTGAATGGATTCATCCATTTCTTCAAAGGTAGATCTGTTTCAGTAACAGAGTGACGTTTAATTTAAATATTGGAAGGTAAATTAAACTGGCTTTTATGTTGGTGGCTTAAGCATGAGCCGGAGAGCTCTGATGTCTGGAGTGGTCCAGGATTTAAAAAAAAAAAACAAACAAAACGTTCACCTTAACCATGGACTTGTTAGCATTTAAAAAAATGCTTTTCTTGCTTTTTATAGAAAATACCATAATGTCTTTTACATCAAATCATGTTAATGATACTAGAATATTCTCTCCATTAAGTTGCAATTAGCTGTGCTTTTCATTCTATCCGTCATATTTGTCAGAAGTTTAGAGTAGGCAGACATAATTTCATTATTCTTCTCACAAGTATTCACTGTTAAACTATGCAGGCATCTTACACTGACCTGTAATGTAACTCCTTGAGCAAGATGAGATCTGTGCTGCCCTAATTGTGAATTTCAAATTGCTTACAATGAACAGAGAACACCATACACTTTTTAATGTACTTACAATTTGTTTCTGAGTTAAAACAAAATGCAGAGTTAATACATTTAACTACCTCACTCTTTGGGTAGTCCCCTGAAAATACCTGTCATCTTAATAGGTTTAGTCATTAATCAGACACTTAAGAGAGGCTGAATAGTAGCAGTGCAGCTTATTTTTGGATTTTCTTTTTATGCCTATTCCTTGAACTCTGTCAGGAGAGCACATACCCAATGGATATAAAGTACCTTCATTTACAACCTATGACTTTTCACCACCATTTTTTTTTCTAAAATATCACAGAAATAAATGAAACGTTACTTTACAACACAACTGAGGAACAGGACTCAGTGTCCTGAGGAACAGTGTCCTCTTACTGAGGCAATAAAATGAGCAGACTAAGCTATCTGACCACATTTTCCTTGCAAAGACAATATATATAAATGAAATAAATTACTTTGTAGGCACATGACAAGGGCAGTTAAATATAAGTGCTGATCCTGGCCAGTGTATCTTTTTCCAAGCCTCTGTGTTGTAAGATGAAAAGATTGAGCAGTTTTCAAGTCTGTTAAATTACTCTCTCCTGTTTATCTGAGCATAAAAACAGGTATAAGTTTAATATTTTTTATAAGTCTTAGTTAAAAGAGACCAGATTGCAATATTCAATTGGACCAATCATTATTAATCGTTATATCTTGAATTGTTAGTGTGAATATTGTCGAAAATGTTATGGAATTCTACATTGTACATTCAATCCATTGAAATAATAATTTTAAACATTATTAAAAATATCATTAAATGGGTTGTCTAATGAGTACATTCTGCAAAATCTTTGTAGTCAGTCAATGGAAAAAGTGAAGAAAAAATCATTGCCTGACCAACTTCCTTGCACTTTAAAAAGTAATTTCTAAAGACTTGGATAACACTTTGCACAATTACAGGTGCTAAAAAACAATAAATTAAAAAAAAAAATTTTTTTGAACGATTATATGGTGGTTTCAATTCATGATTCTAAATAGATTTTTAGACAAAATCAGTGGTAAGACACAGTAGAATCGTAAAGTTATTATTTGCATCTAGCTCTTGAGCACCATGGATAATGCATTTTGGTTAGCATTATGTCTCCTTTGAAAAATCTTTTAGAACAGAAATGACATATCAGACTTACCAGTATGGATTTCTGTTTCCAGACACACGTACCCAGGCACATTTTTCAATGATATTTGATGGCACATTGAGTACTACACTTTCCTAGGGGTTTGAAAAGAAACTTCACAAAGCAATGCAGGAATATAAATTACGGTGGAAAATGTAAAGCAAAGGCAAAAAAAAAAAAAAAAAAGTATTGAAACATAGTAAAGGATTCATTTTTAAGTTACAAAAAATGTTTGTGTTTATATGACACCATTTAATGATTTAAATAATGAATGATGGCTTTCTTCTACATGACAAAACAGGAGTGTATACATTATAGAAAAATAAGTAAAAGCATAAAACCACTGACAAACCAGCAGTTATGTCCGTCTCTGGTAGGGATGCACTGATTGGTTTTAACAAGAGATGTAATGCAACTGCTATGTAACATGACACAACACAGAGTGTTATTGTGATTCCAGCAGTTATGCAGATGGTTCACACAGCAGTTCTGACTCTTCAGGAAAACACAGAAGAAGTGTCTTTAAGGGAAGGCAGTTCCACAGGGTTCTCACAGATGTTTCCAGGAACCATCCTAGGGCCAGTGGTTGTATCTATACCCTGTCATGGAAAACAGCATAGAGATGCTCAAGTTAATGTCAAGTCAGTTGGGATAGCTGCCTGGCACAGAAAAGCACTGTGTAGGAATACTAATTCAGACACTAAAATCAGTGCAGATAAATTAGCAATGCTAATTGACATAGACGGTGCCTCGATGAGGCACTCTTGCTGTTTTTGGTACTGGTGCTATCTCTGCTAAGCTTTGGTGATTATCTGCATCATGTGGTACCCTGAGAACAGAGTATTTGTTCAGATGGAACTTCTTTTGAATCTACAAAAATATCGAGTGTTTTCATTATCTTTCTTCAACATTAAAACTCAATTTACAGGACAAAGAATACTAGAAATACTGACATAAAACTATTTTCAAGATATATATGACGAGGTTTTAAGAAAAATTATGAAAATAAAAAAAGGAAATATGAAGAAAGTATTTTATGCATATTACATAGATAAGAAATAGTATTTTCCCTATATCCTGTATGGTCTTATAATTATTTTCATTTTTGAACGTCAATATATATTTTACTCAGAAAAAATATTTTGAGATGTTACCTTTATAATGTGTAATTATAATATAATCAAATGGGATTTTCAAAATCAATCATGCCGACCAGTCATCAGAGACAAAATTGCTACTGACTTTGTTTATGACAAAGCTTGCTAATCACTACACCTTCCACAAAGTGTTACTAAATAAAATTTCTGGGAAATTTGAAACAATAAGACTTTTAAATTTCTTTTAAATATATATTTCTGCTGGATTTTTGATTCTCTGATTGCGTTTACCAATCATTATTTATTGATATCCATATACTAGTAATCTGTTATTCATTCTATGTTTGAGATCTCATTTTTAGTTTTAAGCAAACTATTGTAATCTGTTTGCTTAGAGTCCCATGCCAAAAATATGCAATGAGAGTAGCATATGTTATCGGGATATATTAGAATTCAAGCAGTAAGTCATATTAATTTTTAATCACCAGAATTTAGATTTTATGAACTAATAATAATACATCTTAATATCTTTCCCTATAATTGGAGTGCAACTACAAAAGTTGTGTCCAGGCAATAGAAAACACATAAAAGCTTCATTTATAAATGCTATGATGATGTTTTTAAAGCACTCATATGTTAAAAGACTACTGCATGTTACAGTCTCACTTCTTGCATTAGAGTTAGTTTTGTCATATCAACAGAACCTTGAATATGTTTAGCACCAAGGGAGGCTGACGCAGGATTCTGCTTCAGGGATTTGTGAGGTTCATTATCATACCCTATGAGTTATAATTTCACTTCTTGAGAGTAGGAGGATGCTTGTCAAAATCTCCAGTATGCATAAGAGAACATTTCAAGACCTATTTGTATCTCTAGAGCAACAGACAAACAGATACACTGAAAATACATTATGGCTCTTGTTTGCTGTGCACTACTTTGTTACAGTTATTATCACAGTATCTGTAGTTTGTCAGAATTCTGGTTGTCTCTGCTTCTGTTTTAGAGAAGTTTCCATGATCTTCCATGTCTCATACTGCTTTGCAGCCCAAGTAAAATTTGTATTTAAGTATATTTTAAAATTAGATTCTCCCTAATGTTATTTTAAGGCCCCTCTTCAGGCTCTGATAACAGCGGGAGAAAACAAACAGTATGATGAAGGGGGGGTTTTCATGCATGTGCTCTTGATTTAGCCTTAGTGCAGTCAGTGAACATTCACCATTGAATTACCTTTAAACTCAAGCTTTTGAACATATGTAACAGAATAAGACATGAAAGGCTACAGTTTGATAAACACTTCTTTCAGTGACTGTGCTGACTCAGGCAGTCCCTATGTATCTGGCACTCCTTATCTATGTTTCCCTTGGTTAAAAATAACTAGGTAAAATGGCTTATTTTTACTCTAGATCAAGTTTTCAGTCCCCTGGTACAGATCTGCAAGCAGTTGTAGCTTAACTGAGGAGGTGGCATAAAGACTACAATGGTTGATGAAAAGTCCTTAAGAGAAATTTATGCTGAAAGAAATGTTCTTCAAAATACACTGCAAAGGCATATGTTAAATGAAAGTCCTTATTCTGTTGTGTGTAAATGTGAATAAGAGAAAAGGAAGAGCTGTTTGGAACCAAATATGCATTGATTTTTCTATTGTTCAGTACTAATTTTTTACAATCAGGATTTGTTGGTTTGTTTGGTTTTTTTAATGTGCAAAACCCAAAGCAGGTAAGAAATGAAATTTTATTTTAACCTCAACTACTCTTCCTTTGCAGGAAAACCAGGCTTTATTAAATTGCCTTTTCTATGTTTACCTTTATTAAAATGGCTTCATTCAATTATTTTTGCATGTCTTCTGAGTGCTTATTACTCTTTTCACTTTTTTAATTCTTATAGCATGATTTAATGTGATTCTTAATATTCTTAATAAATCTTGAATAGATTTTCTTCTTTTTGAATTCTTATAGCATGATTTAATGTGATTCTTAATATTCTTAATAAATCTTGAATAGATTTTCTTAAGTATAAAAGTACTTTACTGATAACATCATAAACACAAAGTAGGCAGGAAAGTGCTGGGCAATAGATACACCAGGAGCCTCTATTCTCACAGGAAAATGTGACCTAAAGAATTCTTTTTACTAACAGGTGTGCCCATCAACCTCCAGAAGTCAATTTTCTACTATGTTTTTGGGCTATACTGCATTATTTTACTTCTAACAAATTATGTTAAATTAATGCAGCATTGTATATAGGCAAAATAGATGGATACAATTCTTTGTTTAAATTAAAGCCTAATCCAAATTATTCTAAGATCTTAGTTTCAAGCTCTTATGCTTTCCAAGGAAGAACAGATAACAATGTTGTTGATTCTCTTAATTGAAGTTTCTGTCACTGAATACTTTTCTACAAGAGAAATACAATAACAATTATAGTTTGATACAAAGGATTCCTCAGACTGTCTTCATTTTTTAATCTCACTTAACAGAAGCATGACATTTAGTTTTGTATGAAGGTTTTTTCAGCATTTATAATCCATGTTGGACACATCTCTTTTTCTGCTGTTTTTTCCCCAGTAGATTCCCTTTCCTTCATCTGCATGCCATCTTGATTTTTGCAGTTGTGATTGGCCCAAACCTAAGCGCACCTTTCTGTACAGTGGTGTGCCAAGAGGATGCCTTATTGACTATTGACTATTTCTTCACAAGGATTTTTTTTTTTCTGTAAAATTAATCTTATATTAAAATATCAGAAAACACATTCCATTTTGATGCTCAGTCTCCAAACCACTTAAGAAATATATTCACAGGGTTCCACTGAAATAAAAATTAGCATTAGGACCAGGGCCACAGAGATGAATTCTTGGGGTTTGGGTTTTTAAAGGCATTTGCCATTCACCTCCTTGTTTTTCTTTTCTGATTTGGAGAAATTTTCTGACAACCACTTTTGGCTTCAATAAATATAAATTTTCATTGTTACATAAGCAGAATTAAATAAAATTTCCTTATAAAATTACATTTTTATTCTTTGCATTATTTTAGTTACTACTTCAAGGGACTATGTCCATTCATCTCAAGTAATTAAAAAAAAGCTTTAAGATGGCTGGAATAAAACTGCTCATATTGCTATCCCAATGCCAAGGCCACAGGTCTTTATGACAGTGCTGAGCTTGTTACCTCTTTTACTTTCAGGAATCTATTTGATTTAAACTTTATTTTGAATTTTAAAAATGGTATATGGGCTATTTGGTTTAACACCTTATCAAGATAGATATGTCCCCTCAGCTCTAATCTTAGCCATTTTTATTTTTATCCTGTCTGACTTAATTTTCCTGCGTATACCAACATTTGTTCCTGTCTTAGCAGCAGTGCATGTATGTATTTCTAAATACCAGTTTAAGAAGTACTTAGCTTGTTGATGATCCAATGTACTATTAATTTATAGGTCATAAGTTGAAAGAGAGCCACTTCCAAGAAGTGTTTAAAGGCTGAATTTGAACTTAATCTAGTTTCTACAATGCATCATGATTTAGGAGACTGATTGACAAGTATGATGGCTTACTTGAGTTGCCATGACTTGACTGTGTAACCTGCCTTACTCTGCCCCCTTTATGCATAAGCAGGTGAATCAGCACAAAATGCTGGAATATCTTCATTCCAGAGCTTGGTATGCTGAGGAAGAACAGCCCCAGTGAAAATTTCCTTCTTTCTGTGAGTCTGCAGTTTGCTGTCAGTTCAAAAGAGTGCAAACCTCTGAATTAGGAACAGACTGTACAGCTGTGGATAGTTTTCTCTAGCTGATATGAATCTGTTCATGGAAATCTACAAGGGCTAGTAGACATATTTTTAATATTTTTTTAAGGTTATTTATAACATTCTTCACTGCAATGACTTTACATTTGCTATGGGGTCTTGCTGGACTCTCCTGCTTCCAAAAACAGTCTCAAATTTGTAGAAAGCAGACTTTAAAAAGTTTATTAGTAACCTAATTATATTTTTGTCAAAAAGTAATAACCTGTCCATATTACTTGGTTTTGTTCTCTAGTTAGTCAAATATTTTACTAGCTGTAGGCTATAATATCTGTCATTTGTTGTAAGAAGTGGGGTGCAGTAGAGTTCTTCCCATCACTGCTGATGACGCCTAATTATACACTAGAAAATGGAACTCCCTGAGGAAGAAGAGAATTTAGAGCATGCTCAAATGCAATTGTTTAAGGCTATTTTGGATGGTGTGGGTATTTTATAAGCTCTATTAATAATAAACGAACTAATGTTGTAGCTCTACAACTTGCAGACACCCTCATCTGACTGTTGAGAAGATGTTGGCTTTCTGGTAATAATGAGAGTACATAAATATTAATATGTTAAGAAAAACGTATTCATCCCTTCCAGGCAACTCCCCCCAGTTTATATACTGGGTATGACATGCTTTGGTATGGAATACACCTTTGGCTAGTTTGGGTCAGGTGTCCTGTGTCTGCTTCCCTCCAGCTTCTTGTGCCTGGCCTCCCTGGCAGAGCGTGAGAGACTGAAAAGTTCTTGATCAGAGTTATGTGCTAATTAGCAACAACTAAAACATTGGTGTGTTATCAGCATTTTTCTCATTGTTCTTATTAGTAGCACTAGCTACTAATAAAGAGAAACAAGTAATTGGTACAGCTGAAACCAGGAGAAGTGGTGGAAACTATATAAAATGTATTGAAAAATATGAGGACTGTTGGGCATTAAAATTTGGGTTAGCTAAGTATGTTTCTTCATTTATGGTTTAAAAGCCACTTTAGATATTCTGTCAGTAACCAAAGCCATTAGATTTTTACCTTTCAACTAGTAACATAACCAAGAGTATTAATTACTTGTTAAATTACAATGCTGGAGAAATACATAGATGCACAGAAACTGTAAGCCTCTGCATATAACACTTTGGTGTACTTTTTATACCTGTCTAAAAGCTAAATGAATGCTACATTATTCCAGGTAAGTTTAAAAAAAGGAAATGATCCCTGTGTAAAAGAGTGCTTCTCATACTCACTTTGTAATTTTACGTTGATAAACACACAGAAGCCCATACAAGTACAAGTAAATGCCTTCTAAGCACTTTTTTTCAGTTTGAAAGTACTGGTAGTTGCAAAGCTTGTTAGCATTTTGTTAGGGGCTATTCTTTGTTACATAATTAATTCCACAAAAATTCTACCATTTCTAACAGGAAAGTAATTCGATCATGCTTTCTGTTGTTTATGTTCGTCATTGTAATGACTATGGAGCAGGACAGAATATAAAACTAGCATTTGTCTTCATTTTTTTAAAATCTGAGGACATTTACTTGCTCTGATCAAGGTGTGTATCTACGCATGTAGCACACTCCATAATTAGGAAACTTAGAAGCACCCTGTGTATTGGGAGTCAGGATAGTTCTATTCCTTCCATTTGGTTTTACAGCAGAGATATTTGCTGCTTTCTGAGAGATTTCTATACCAGTATGTGATGTGGGTGCATCCTGGAATTTTACATGTCCTAGGAAGTGGGTGAGGAGTGAAAACACAGAGAAGTTGTCTCTAGAAGTCACATATGATTATATTTGTTGTGGGTCCAGCAATGCTGTGCAAGCTTTTTTTCTTTGATTTCCTGCCAGCTAAGCTGTCAGTTATACCAAACAGGAACAGATTATTTTCATCTCTTAATTCAATCAGCATAACAGGGACCTTAAAAGATTAAAGAAAAAAAAAAACAAAAAACCAGGAAAAAAGGCAACAACACAAGTCAATTGCTTTTATCTCCTGACAGTGAATTTAGTAATTCTTTTCAGTAGCATAAACCTTTATGTTTATTATCATAAAATTTCATATGACTAATCATATATTTACATAAGTGTAAAATAATGGAAGGATTCCTGGCAGGCCAGGATGGACATGAAAGTACAAGGATATAAACAATTTTAACCCTGAATCCAAAGTGCAAAGCAGTACCAAGGGTACAGCTATTTTTCAAAGTAAGTCTACAGTAGCAGCTTCAGAACACATCTGACTTCTTCCTCAGCTTGGTACAAGCCTATATATCAAGCCACTTTATGAGCTACACTTTAATCAAAAGATATAGCTCAGAGCAAGATAATATGATAAAATTCCTATCTTTTTCTTCTCTCAGATGTCTATTTATTTAGCTAATTAATCTGCTTTGCATACCATCCATCCAACCCGGAGTCTTCTCTTTCACAGAGAAGAATCGAACACAAGAAATGTACAGGAATTAAGAATGAATTTTTTTTTTTGTTGTTGTTGTTGTCTCTCTGAGGCCTATTATGCATGTGCTTTTGCAACAATCTAAGTACCACAATGCACAGGAAATATAAGAAAATTTGCCTGTGTCATAGTCATGAATTGGGATTTTGCTGGTTACCTGTGAACTCAAAGTTGGGCATTTGGTAAATCAGGCACAGTGTCAAAACTGATGCCTGGGAGCACATTGTAAGATCCTTCATCAAGAAAGCCATTATTTCTTTACCAACACATAATAAATAAGAGTCTCTCCTGGTTTTGTCTTGATAATGAATAACCTGTACTGATCTAGTTTTGTATAACGTTGTGCTTTAAACCTCTGCTGTGTTATGTGAACGGAATACCTGGGCATATACATGCACACATACAAAGACTCCTTCAAACCGTTTCTGTTTAGATCCCCTCCAGCTCAAAAGTCCTAGTCTTAAGTGATTCTAATAATTCTATAACTGTTGTTGCCTACTTTTATATAGCTGCTATAATAGACATCCATCTGATTTCTAACAAGGCATTAATAGGGTCAAAGATTCACCCTCATTCACTGAGCAACATTAAACATGAATAATTGGAGATACTCTTGCTATTTTTAAACAGCTAAGGGAATCTCTATACCAATAACTTATTTAAACTATTAGCAATGAGATGGTAATATTGAATCCATTAATAACTTCCATTTTATGAATTTCTGTTTTACTTTTCTGAATCAGAATTGTAAACTTATTCTACTTACAACAATTTTGAGAACCCTGAGGGACTTCTCTAGTTTAATTATGATAAAGTGTAGGGTTCATTGTAGTTGACCGATAGTACATATTGGAGAGGGCAAGGCACACTTTTATTCAACATATTTCTAATAGGAAGGGGAAAAAAAAATCATAATGTCTGTAGGTCAGTGTTGGTATAACCAAGATCTATTAAACACAACATTTTTCATTGAAAAGAATGTTCAGGGTATCCTCAGGGCTAAATGCAGATATCCTTGTCCATGAGTGTTACACCACTGAAGTCAATGATCCAGGTCTTCTCATAAAACCTCCGTACCTCCTTGAGGTCAAATGAGTTTCCTTCACTTGTGCAAGATAGTTTTCTCTTGGGGTAGGGTGCTATTCCACACACAAAGGAATCAGATTCTGTTTAAATGCTCTACCACTTTTATTAATACATAATGAAATGCTTTCCTGGTTTTAAAGAGTTATATAAACTGTAGTGCTTTTTTTCCCCTCATATCTTTTTACCCAAATAGTCCCATTTAGTTTCAAATCCCTAGTTACTATAGCAAATGATGTGCTAAAGAGTAAATATAGATAGCATAACTGTCATCTAGATAAGTAATATCCACATACAAGATCAATGGCTTAGATTTCTGCTTTTAGACATGGGATTTTTTTATGGGTAATTTGAAATCTTTCCTGTTTTCTAGCTGTAGCTTATATCTGTAAAATGTTTCTGTTGCTGTTTAATCACTTACTGTATAAAAGTGTGACAAAAACAAAAAAAAGGTATAATTTGAAGTCTGTTTCTGACTGAATATAATGGAAAATCTTTTCACTGTTAGGAGTGTCAAGCATTTGGAGCAGGCTGCCCAGACAGGTTGTGAAATCTCCAGCCCTGGAGTTTTCCAGACACAGCTGGATACAGACCTGGGCAACCTGGTCTGATCTATCAGCTGATCCTAGCTTGAGCAGGAGTTTGCACCAGAAACCTCATCAGCTTCCTTCCAGACTGAATGATCCCACTAACCTATGCTGCTAATACAAGTGATAATTTTGTGCTAGGTTATTAAACTTTTCACTTTCTAATTGACTTTTACTTAATCCTAGTCTCTCCCCACAGTTTACCTCAGCCATACATAGAAACAGTGCTGTCTACCAGTGACAGGAGCTGTGGAGTTTAGCACTAATCTGCTGTCTTGGATAACAGAAAGTTCTTTCATCCTGTGTTAGTGCCTAGATGTTTCGCATCTTAGCTACCGTAAATAAGACCTTGTGTTTTCTATCATGCCCCATCTCTCCCTCTAACATCCAGGTAGTTATAGATTCAATCTTGTTTTGGTCTGCCTAAAAGAGACTTCATGATGGCAGTTTTGCTTCATGGCCTAGGAATAAAATGGGGATGGGCAATTTAGAATAATAGAATCATAGAATCATAGAATAGTTAGGGTTGGAAAGGACCTTTAAGATCATATAGTTCCAACCCCCCTGCCATGGGCAGGGACACCTCACACTAAACCATACCACCCAGGGCGTTATCCAACCTGGCCTTGAACACTGCCAGGGATGGAGCATTCACAACCTCCCTGGGCAACCCATTCCAGTGCTCAGTGGATTCCAGTGGCTTTATTTGTAGAACACTGCAAGTTGAAAAGAAAGTCCTCCTATATACTAGAATAAGCAAAGATGTATGAGGCAGTAGTTGATAATCATCTTTATGCTGTATATTAACTTTAGGTTTTGAAAAGTTTCTAACAGTGTAGATTTTCATACAGAGTATCTTTCAAAGGCCACTACCAATTTCTAAATAACAGTTCCAAAGTGTGATGCCATTATAAGTCTTAAAAACGTCTGACGTTTATTTAACATTGGGAAAGAATAGAATATTTTTTGCTTTCATTCTCAGAAATAAGTGAACTCTTTTATATGACATTAAAGTTAAAAAAAAAAAAAAGGAAAGAAAAAAGAGAACCACAAAGAAAATCAATCTGAAGCAATTATTTCCAATGGAAAATGTATACCCAAATAGATGTTTATTGATATTCTGAGCAAATAAAAGCAGAATCCTCTAATGAAAATAATAAGACTATCTTAAAAATGAGTCATACCATCTAATAAAATATTTGTTCAGATATACTTGGGGAAATTAATGCCCACCATTATTAAAGGCCCATGCAGTTGCAGAAACAAAGCCAAATCAAGCAACTGTTCCCTCTTCGTTTAAATATAATTGGAATTGGAATATGTTGGAATTATAAATTTTATATACGTCCTGGTATTGAAATCCCAGCAATGTCCTACAGTACCCATCTCTGGAGTATTCTGTGCACAGACTGTACAGCCATTTTGCTTTTGGTGGCCTTCAGTCACTGTCAGCTATGGATCATTAAATGTCAAGCATGCTGTAAGAGCAGATTCACTGGTTAGGTCGAGTTCTGGCTGAGAACAGTTAGTACTGACTGATGAAACATTGTGGTACTTGAGATGGTGAGTAACAAGCCATACTGTCAACTTCACTGTATGCAAGGAAAATCCAGTACAGACCCTGGCTCCTTTTCTAGATCTCAGTCTGTAATCTATGAATGGGACTTCTCATTTAGTGCCCAATGACTTCAGTGGGATCAAAATATATGCCACCTGAAGCATTATGGAAATACACAACATATTCAACATATTGTCTGTCCACAGCTGAAAGCTGTATATGTTTTTACACAATCATTGCAGAGTTGAACTGAAGCTGTTTTCATGACTTATTGGAGACATAAATGTGACTCACACTCCCAATGAGTGCACTCCTGCCTTATGCATCTAGTTCTATGAAATGACTATCAGGTTGCAAACCAGGAGGGATATTTGCCCAAGAACAAATGTTGAACTCTGGTCATGGCCATGAATCTTGTATGCCTAGGAAATATGTAATACCATCTACAGTGTATTCATGTGATGTTGGGGATGTTATGCAAGTTCCATAACTGAATATGGCTTGGGCTAGCATAAACCTGCTAGTGCAATTTGGATTATAATTTCTATTCCACCTGCTTTCTTTCTTCTTCTATAGTGAAACTGTTTGACATCTTTCTAAACTGACAGCAGAAAGAGAGTTCTGTGTGAACACTAGGCATTATATCTTACTGATTCTTAACATGCAGATGCTGTCTAAATAAGTTTTGTCCTGCATTTTCCATTTCTTAGTATCTTTTTCCCATAGGTAAGCCTCCTTTATATGGAATGCTGGCTCCTTCATTCCTTCACTATTGCTCTCTCTCTGACCAGATACAACAGACACAAATCCTGTGCCTGAACCAAACAGATAGAAGGGAGCTCTGTCTTTTCACTATGCAACCTAACATCAAGTTGTATAGGGGCCTCTGTCAAGATGGGTAGGTATTACAGGTGAGTGGCTATCAGCACAGTGGATATCAACTGATGGGTGGATATCAACTGAGGAAGCATTTACACTTTTGCAGTATGAATTTGAATCAATTCTGTTTGGCCAGATCCTAGGCATCTGCATTTTCATTTTCCTTATTGCTTTCTGAGACCTGGCAGATAGTCAAATATTCAGCATAATCCTTGCTTTTTTTCCAATCTGTAGATGTCGGTTAGTGATCTCAGTTATGGTGGTGTATGTATGCAATGATTCCATAAAGATACAGAAGATAAAGATATTTCTAATGATAAAGCTGCCTACTGTTTCTCTATTGTCTGACAAAAACAAAATGATTTTTTAAAGAGATTTAAGAAATGGTACACATTTTCCTCTGTGAATAATATTAACTATAAAACGCAGACTCATAGAACACCAAAGTACTTTCAAATTACTGCCTTTTCAGCTTAGTACAGTAGAATAGGAACTAAGCACATTCTAGCAGTTTCCCAATAACATCTTCAGCTGCAATTTAAAAAGATAGTTCAGTCTATCTATCTAGAAGGAAGTACCTTTCTATCTCATTTCTGAGCCTTCAGCTTCTGTTGCATGTGTGTGAACTCTTAATGCCATTCTCCAGTAAATGGTCTCTTTAGAATGCAAATACCTCTCAAAATAATTCTGCCACACTGAATCTAGCTCTGCTGAGCCCCATCCTGTAAGACAACTTATATTTAACTTATTTGAAATAGATAATAGAAAATACACTGAAAAAAAATAAAAATAATTCTGTTTTTGAGTCCTAGTAACTCATTAACTCCCACAACCAACTAATTAAAGAGTGTCTGCAAGGTATGTATTGCATGGTTTGTCAATTCTTTGCCCAGTCATCCTTTGTGTTCAGTAGCCACAGAGTAATCAGAGTCAATAAGAATGCTGAAAGTGACCTCTGGAAATCATCTAGTCAAAACCCAAATTGTAACTCAGGTTATTTACCACCTTACTAGTCAGAATGTTTCCAACAACTAGTATTTTAAAACCTCTCTGGAAAATCTGTTCTGGTATTTAATCACCTTGATTGAGACTTTTTTTCTTATGCCAAGTGAAAATTTCCCTTCCTGCAATTTGTGCCTATTGTCTCATGCATGTCACTGTGAAGAGTCTGTGTTCATCTTCTTTGTAACCCTCTTACATGCAGTTGAAATTTTCATCTAAATCTCCTCTTATCTTTCTGTTCTCCAGGCTAAACAACCCAGGTCTCTCAGCCTCTTCTTGTGCAACGTGTGCTCTAGCTCCCAGTGTTCTTAATGCTTTCCCATGGGACTTTGGTTTCTTCCGCTCCAGCACCTGAAAGGCAGATACAATATTGCAGGTGTGTCTCAGTAAGTGCTAAGTACAGTGAATAATTGTCTCTGTCAACCTGAAGGCTACATTCCTGCTACTGCAGCCCAATGCAATTAGCCTTCAGCACCATAAGAGCACAAGACAACTAATCTTCTGTTTTAACCAGCAGAAGCAACTATCCACCAGCCTGTGCAATTGTAGTGCATTATTCAGAAAGGGTTTGGCTTTTCTAATTCTGTTCCTGTATGCCTGAAAAAGGTTTCTGTTTCCTCCTTGGTAGCACATCCTTCAACTCCTTTTTCAGTGTTCAAGATCAGAGAAGAGTACTGTGTTCAGCCAAGGAGGCTTGTCTAACCCATGTATTATGCTTTGAAGAGGTTGAATTTAAAGAAAAATCTCTTAATTTGTGCCTTCTTGCCCTTTAGAACAAGACTCCATCAGGATCCAGCCAATCAGAAAAGCCTAAATACATTCTCTTGAGGTCCAAGGGGTTTATTTATGTACTGTTACCCTTAGATCGTAAACTATTCTGTCTTACAATCACTGCACTCAAGGCTGTCAGCTGTCACGCTACCAGTACACCCATCAGAACCTGTGTCAAAAAATTGCCTCCAAAGCACTGGAGAAATTGGTTGCCACTTGTGCTGTCCAACCAAATCTCCACAATCCCAGCAATGCCATACCTCTGCAGATTTCCATGGACTTCTTTTTCTTCCTTTTTGTCCTTTATGTTGCACAGTTCTTGGAAGAGAGGTGAGGCGGCAGCAGCAAGCTGCCCATCCCACTGCCCCAGCCACAGAGCAGGACAGGTAAGGGAGGAGCATCGGACATCTCCCTGGGGATAAGCACAGGCCAAGGCCAGAATATCAGCCCATGAGTGGGAGTCTGGATCTGGCCTACTGAGGGGAATTGTGGTCAGACACAGCCCTGGGCTAGCTGGGCAGGATCATAGGGATGGGCCAAAGGCCTTTTGGGGATGTAAGCTTGTGGATCAGGGGCAGACCCTCTATTTTCCTGGAAAATTGTCTTACTTTTCGTTACTCTGCCAAGAGGGATGGCGAGCCTCCTCTGCAGCAGTCTGTTAACCAGTGATCCCTACTGCTGTAGCTTGGCAGTCGGGTCCTGGGGCAGGAGGTGAGACTTTGTCATGGAATCAGTTCATTTGGCTTCCAGGAAGGGAGAAATCTATAAACATCACTCTTTAGCACCAAGAGGCCCCCAAAACTTGTTCACTTCAATGGCCTCCAAGAGAGGAGAAGGGGCAACAGAGAAAATTTTATACATCTTCTTCTGAACTCATCTGAAACTTCTTGCTATACAAGAAGGGAAAAAGAGGAACAATAAAAAACTTCTCTAATTCTGAATTTATGGTGACTTTTAGCATTTTTCTCACTATAAAAAACAATCAAAACCTCTCAAGATATTATTACTGTCACTGTTGTTGTTGCTGCTGTTGTGGTTATTTCAATTCTCCATTAAGTTAGACCAACTCATGTCCACAATAACAAAAGATTATGGAAAAAAATTAAAATAACTGCACTATATAAGGCCTGTTTAAAAAAATAGCAGTAATATTAAAACACAATATAAAAATACTGGAAGTGCTTAATATATTTTATTTTATTATTTATTATGGATTACTGTGAAGAAAATGCAATTTATAATAGCAAGGTCAGAATAGAAACAGAAGGTCTTGAGATACATATTCGATTCTTCACATTTGTCAAAAGACTAGATCTGCTTTATTAAATTGGTCTCCTTTATCTATGATGCCAATATAATATATTAAAAAATTTATGCTTAATATGATTTATGCTTAGTGTACTTTATGAGTTCTACTTATGCATTGTTGTAACATAGCCTATTACTTTATTCTCATTTCCATCATTGTACTTTTTTTTTAAGGTTTCAATTGCTCACAAAGCATAGAAGTGGAATGTTTAGTTGAGGGAAGCATAGAAGAAACAGCAACAAGAATCATAGAATCAACTAAATCAAAGAGGGAACCATAAGAAATGGCAAGCAGTAGATATTTTTGCATTTTTCTGGATAATAAAAATTAAACCTAAAATGAGACATCATTAATCTATTCCAGGTAAAATTAAAAATAGTGGAAATTCTCTGTAGTTTGGTATGATTGTGATATTAGAACCCTATTGTTCTTTCTAAACACTTTAATAGCTTCCATTAAAAAATTAAGTCAAGTAGCTAATTAATTTACTTTTTAATGAATATTAAATACATAAGGTTTTAACTATAAAATTCATTGCTAAGGAGGACTAATATCACATTTATTCATGGTTTTTGAAGTCTTCCACATAATGAAATTATTAACATTAAGATACTCTTGGACATCATGACATAAAACCTTACAAGCAGCAACACATTTCTTTGAGTTTTCAGTTAAAATGCATCATTAGAAAGCCAGTGCAGACATACAGGTTTTCCAGCTGCAGTTCACAGTTCTTATTTAAACAAAAATTTAGAGCTTGCAAAATTTCTTATTCAAAGTATTAAAAAAATTTAGAGCCAAATTTTTCTAAATGCTAACAAAGACACAGTGTGGAGCCATGGCAGTTTGCATCAGCTAACAGTCTGGCTTCTGAGAGTGAAAAGAGTCAAAGAAATTACTACAGTGTCATTATATGTTATTTTTAAATTCACAAAATTAGTTTGATGTCATTGTATTGATGCTCAGCCTCAAATGGGTCGTGCAGGGGAGTTATTTTTTCAAGTGTCCTTAAACTCATTTTGGGGTTTTTTCTTTAAAGGTTTATGAAAAAATGGTATAAATGAATCAACAGGTAGGAATAAAGCAAATGTGAATCAAGACCACTCCCCTCCCCAGTGCAGCACAGAAACAAACACCTTCTTGGTCACCAGTCAGCACAACTAATGTGTCCTGAAGGCTTCCTTTGTGTATTCCAAGCAGGGATATAAAACATGGCCATTGTGTTGAGAAACCTTCTGACTGATTCCCAAGATTTATTGTCAGAGAGAAAACTACTAGCATCTAATAAAGACTTGAAGGTACAAGAGGTAGTGGGGAAACTTAGTAGTGTTTATGAATCCACCATATGTATTTGAAGCTTACTACTATGTTAAGATGACTATTGGAGGTTTCTTATCTTTAGTTGGTTATTATGGTCTGTATGACTTTCAGCTTCTGGTTAAATGTGACTCTCAACTATTTTTTGAGTGGTTAGATAGGTGATACAGCCAGCATATTTTTCATCTCAGTTTAGCTAGAAAATTAGAAACTTATTTTTCAAATTGTCAAGGAAATATGCCATATTGTTTAAGGAAATATTTCTACCCTCTAGCCTTTAAATCAATGTACACTTCTGCTGACTTGCAGTGTATAAATTCACTCATTCTTATGTACAGAAAATCCACATTAATAATGTGTTAAATATGTCAGAGAGGAAGTCCCAAACATCTCCTTCTTTCAAAGAATTGCAGAATTACAGAAGGGCAGAGGTGGAAAGGGATCTACAACATCTATCTCAAGCCCCTGCACAGAGGGATGTCTGCTAGAGCAGATTAATTAGGGCCATATCCTGTCAGGTTTTGAATAGCTCCAGGGACAGAGACTCCACAGTCTCTCTTGGAAACCTGTCCCTCATTTGCTCAATGACTCTCACAATATTTTTACAATTTTTTTCATATGTTTAAACAGAATTCCTGTATTTCATTTCATGCCCATTGCTCTTGTTCTTTCATGGGGCACCACAGAGAAGAGTCTGGCTCTGTATTCCTTGACCCCTTTCATCAGGTGTTTATACACACTGATAAGATCCCTCCTTTAGCTTTCTCTTCTCCAGGCTGAACAGTCCCAGTTCTCTCAGCCTTTCCTCATGTGACGCATGATCCAGTCCCTTAAACATGTTTCTTGCCCTGCACTGGACTCATGCCAGTAGGTCCAAGTCTCTTTTGCACTGAGGAGACCACAACTGGTCACAGTAATCCACACATGGTGGAGTTCAAGATCCTCAGGGCAGTGAGGATGGCACACAGCAAGCTTGCAACTGTGGACTTCAGGAAAGCAGACTTCAGCCTTTTCAGGGGTCTCCTTGGTAGTGTACCATGGGATAAAGCCCTGGAGGGAAGAGGAGCCAGAGAAAGCTGCTTAATATTCAAGGATCACCTCCTCCAAGCTCAGGAGCGATGTATCCCAACAAATTGGAATTCAGACAAAAACATTAGGAGGCTCTTCTGGATGAACAGGGAGCTTCTAGACAAACTCCAACACAAGAAGCCTGGAGAGGATGCAAGCAAGGACAGGTAGTCTGGGTGGAATACAGAGAAAGTGTCCAAGCAGCCAGGGATCATTTTAGGAAAGCTAACCCCCTGAGAGAATTAAATCTGGCCAGGGACATCTTGGGCAGCAAGAAAAGCTTCTATAGGTACATTGGTGATAAAAGGAAGATTAGCAAAAATGTGGGCTCCTCCAGAAGTAAACAGAACACCTGGTTAGCTGGGACATGGAGACGGCCAAGGTACTCAATGAATTTTTTCCCTGGGTCTTCACCAACAGAAGCTCTAGCCACATCCTCAAGTCACAGGCACTTGGAGAAGTCTGCTGTAGGAGTTACTGCCTGCTGTAGGAGATCAGGTTCAGGACCATCTTAGGAACCTGAAGGTGCACAAGTCCGTGGGACCTGACAAGATACATCTACGGGTCATAAGGGAACTGATGAATGACATGGCTAGGCCACTACTCATCATATTTGAGAAGTTGTGGCAGTCCAGTTAAGTTGTCACTAACTGCAAAAGGGGAAGCAACCTCTATTTTGAAAAGGGAAGAAAGGAGGACTTGGGAAACTAAAGGCCAGTCAATCGCATCTCAGTGCCTGGCAAGGTCATGGTGCAGAACCTTCTACAAACTATACTAAGGCACATGGACAATAAAGAGGTGATTGGTGACAGCCAACATGGTTTCACTGAGGGCAAATCATGCCTGATAAAACTGATGGCCTTTTACGATGAGGCCACATCATTGGTGGATAAAGGAAGTGCAACGGATGTCATCTACCTGCAAATTACACATACACGAATGTACTGACACTGGAAAAAGGAACAAAGTAAAGGCTTTCCAGTTGCTGGTACTTAGATCTTTCAAACAGTCATATTCACGTTATAAGCCAGTTCCTCTCTTTCAGGTTCAATTAGACATTTTGCACATTTTGTCTTTAATGGGTTAATGCTACTGAATAGGTAAAGGAATGAAAGCAGGTGAAAGCCTGTGAGATCTGAAAACTGAAATAAGCTCTCAATGTCCAGTGCTCTATAACAGTGGAGATAAATTTGACAGAAGAACAGAGGTAGATTTTCACTTTAAAAATGAAGCAAAAATTGCAGTCTCTGTAATCTGTAAAGCCTAAATGGTCTGAAGCTGACTTTCTTGCTCACAACTTTTTAAACTGACAAGAAGAAAATTTCCTGGTTTTGCTTGCAGTGCAACACTATTTTCATATTGCTAAACTGCAGCCAACATACTATCAAAGCTTCTAGAGAAAGTCAGTGTGCCAGGTCTTTCTTCTCAGTTTAATATCCCTGACAGTAAAGTGAATATCGATGACAGCATTAAATGTCTTCTGGCAGGGCTTTGCTAAATCTGAAAAAAAAAAAGAAAAAAAGAGTCTAACCACTCCATAAAAGCATGCATGGACCTTTAAAATCAGCACAAGGGAAAAAAATCTCCTTATGTGCAAACTGATGCATGAAATAATTGAAAGCTCTGTACTTCTTTTTTAACTCTTTTTTGCAATGGCTAGCAGAAGAAAAAGAAAGCTAACTGTGAATAAAATACACAATGGCAGAATGGGCAAAGCAGAAGGAGATATGCTAATTTTAGGACAGTTTTGAATTTTTAGTAGATACTTTTTATAGCATTTAAGGGATACTGCATAAAATGACAGTAAGAAAGTGGCAGGTATTGCTCTAATAACTCTCTTAACAGCTTTCTGAAGAGCACATTGAAAAATACATTAAATTTTGAACAAGACAGTTAAAACTTCTTCTGCTGAAAAATGGGTGGTTATTCTATATACTGGTTTAAAGAAATAAAGCAGAATACCAAACATTAAAATGTCATACTCTGGTTACCGTATCTGATGTAAGGTTAATGATTTTGCCAGAACTGGCAATCTGGACAGGAGTACAAAGACACTCAATACAACTACTAGCGCCCTACTAAGCCATAATGCAATGTGAAGAAAAGAAGTGCTCTGTCCAGGACCATCCATTTGTTTTCCTTCACTTTATTTAATTCCTCAGATTTTCTGAGTACCTTCAGGAATAAACTGTGGCTCAGACTTGAGAAATATATATTTTTTTCTTTTGTATCAAAACTCAGTAGTGTTTTGGGTTTGTATTGTTGAAAGTCAGCTAAATAATAATAAAAGACTGGTATGAGAAGATGCCTCTGCATGCATTAATTTTTGAATCAGAAAATATAGTGAGTCTTGAGAACAAATGCTGTCAAGTATTTAAACTACCCTTCTCAAATACTTATTCAGAGTTCATTTTTATAGAGCAGGTGAGGATATAGTTACTAGACTCTGGGCAAAACCACAATACCAAGAACATATTTACAGGTAAAGTAGAAGATTTTTTTTTGTCTCAGAGTTGCTATTGTTGGTAAGACTCTTGCTGGTGATTTATGCTCAAGATTCAGGTTATTTACTGTGTTATTGTAAAACAACCCTGTAGTTTATGCAAAATACCGGGTAGTATTTTACAGTAGCTGGGGAAATAATGCGCTCGTCACTGTAGCCTCCTGACAGTGACAATGATTTATGGTGTCACCTGAAGACAAGAGGTTGTGGAGTAAAAAGAAGGCCCTTGGTCATGTATCTTCCCCTGGCATGTCACTACCTCTTATGTGTCTCGATATCTTTGGCTTAAAGTATGGAATAAAATGGCCTTGCATGGTCCTGGCACCATTTTGTTATAAACCCTGTTATATTTTATGTATGGGGAAAATTTTAATAGAAACTCATTAACATAATCCTTCATGATTTCTTAAAGGATTCATGACTATTGGCATATCCATTTTTAGATGCCTAAGTTAGCACCCTGTTCACAAACTAGGTACTTTATAAAATGAATCACAATTCAGGTGTTACTATTTAGCAAACCAGAAGAAATATGTATCTTTCCTATTAAGACAAATTTTCAGAGACTGGTTTAAAGTATGCTAGACTAGAAATAGAAGCGGAGTCAATAAGAATTTAGGGAATTATTATTAATTTTTATTAGAAGGATCTCTGCCAACAGTGTCAAGAAAGAAATTATAAAGTAGCAGCAGATAAAGGTGAAATTCTTATGTATTTTTAGGTATCTAAACAGACGGTGTTAAGAAAAAGCGAATACCTAAACTTTTAGGAACTTCTGTAATAATCCACAGAAATAAATATTCCTGAAATAAGGATAACAACCTAATATTTTCTTCAACTAGGAGGGCAATCCTTTGCTTAAAAGATGTAAGTGAAGCTACCAATTTGTTGGGCCATATGTTTCTTATCTGACTCCTTAAAGATCACAAATCCTAGTAGACCAGTTTGTTAATTTCAATAGAAACTTCAGGTGCAGATGTCTTTATGTACCCAAAGTACTTATGAACTTTATGTACTAAAATAGTATAAGTACCTAATCTTAAGTGTACTACCTGCAGCTGCTATGGACTTCACAAGATAGTCATTAAGCAAGCAACTTTTACCTAGTCTGCTTTTTAATTTCTCCTAGGACTTTTCCTTAACTCTCTTCTGTGGTATTTCACTACATGAACTCGTTAATGCAGAGACCCAAACTTCATTTATTACCACCAAGCCCTTCTTATCCCCTTGTTTGGTACTTTCCCAACCTTCACATACATATGCTATGTTCAATCTCATTGGTCACTGTGAAACTCTCCAGGTAAACAGCCCAATCACAATGTTGCAGACCCTCTCACAACCTCCACATCCTCTGGCCTCCAACTGGGATTCGCACCACAACTACATCCTGGCCCATCCTCCCAAGGCTTGCTTGTTTACCTTTCCTGTCCTTCCAGGTTCCAACTCATCGCCCCAGGGCTTGTCAAGCACCAAGGCCTCAGAGCTCATTCCCAAACTCTTTTTCATGCAAATCTTATCACCTTCACTCCCCACATCTCCCCCTTCTTTGTTTTGTACATCCACTATCAACACCTGCTTAAGGGCTCGATTAATAGGAAACTGTATAAGCTAATAAAAACTAACAAGACAAACATTCTTAATACAATTTTTTCACTCATGCTCCTAGCCTAGCAAATAAACAGTTAAAGAACAGTTATCATTCTGCACTAACAATTGGTTTCAAAGTATATAGTGAAAATACAGATACATATCCGTTTTTACAGATCTTAACAAATCAATTTCTTGTGGCTGTGTTGTTATACCACCCAGCCATCCCACGTGTCTACAGGACTCGAGGCTGCCATTGCTTCCAAAAGCAGTCTGAAAGGATGTGTAGGTGTGGCAACCGACAGGCACAGGGTGTCTTGTCCTGTTGCATTGGCTAATGTTCTACAGATGTTCTCTTTTTGCTGGGCGGGAAACCACGGTAGGGTCAGTCCTCTTGTGATAAGGAGATAGAAGACAAGGCAGGATGAACGGATCATGCGGGGACCCGACAATGTCCTTTATATGTGGAAACACAAGCATACTCTCAACCCCAGGTTGTTAAAGGGCACGGGCCTTCCCATTCATGAGTTTCAAGATTACGTACTTTAACATGAGCTTTCACCTGTTCAAAATTCTTCGAAGCCCCGAAATGGCACTGTATAGGAGGTCCATCCTGCATCCAGCAATTTAAAAATTCAAAACACAACAAGCTTTCACTACGTTCTTGTGGAGTTACCTTGAATCCCCCTTTTTTGTTTCATATATCTACTATCGAGTAGATAGTAGCGAGTGGTAACGAGTGGTGTCCCTCATGGATCGGTGCTGGGACCGGTCTTGTTTAACATCTTCATCACTGACATGGACAGTGGGATTGAGTGCACCTTCAGCAAGTTTGCTGATGACACCAAGCTGTGTGGTCAGGTTGATATGCTGGAGGGAAGGGATGCCATCCAGAGGGACCTTGACACGCTTGTGAGGTGGGCTGATGCCAACATTATGAAGTTCAACCATGACAAGTGCAAGGTCCTACACCTGGGTCGGAGCAATCCCAGGCACAGCTACAGATTGGGCAAAGAAGAGATTCAGAGCAGCCCTGCAGAGAAGGACTTGGGGGTGCTGGTCGATGAGAAAATGAACATGAGCCGGCAGTGTGCGCTCACAGCCCAGAAAGCCAACCGTACCCTGGGCTGCATGAAAAGGAGCGTGACCAGCAGGTCGAAGGAGGTGATCCTGCCCCTCTACTCTGCTCTTGTGAGACCTCACCTGGAGTATTGTGTGCAGTTCTGGTGTCCTCAACATAAAAAGGACATGGAACTGCTGGAACAAGTCCAGAGGAGGGCCACGAGGATGATGAGGGGACTGGAGCACCTCCCGTATGAAGATAGGCTGAGGAAGTTGGGGCTGTTCAGCCTGGAGAAGAGAAGAGAAGAGAAGGCTGCGTGGAGACCTCATAGCAGCCTTCCATTATCTGAAAGGGGCCTATAGGGATGCTGGGGAGGGACTCTTCGTCAGGGACTCTGTAGTGACAGGACAAGGGGTAATGGGTTAAAACTTAAACGGGAATTTTAGACTGGATATAAGGAAGAAATTCTTTCCTGTTAGGGTGGTGAGACACTGGAATGGGTTGCCCAGGGAGGTTGTGAGTGCTCCATCCCTGGCAGTGTTCAAGGCCAGTTTGGATGAAGCCTTGTGTGGGATGGTTTAGTGTGAGGTGTCCCTGCCCATGGCAGGGGGGCTGGAACTAGATGATCTTGAGGTCCTTTCGAACCCTAACTATTTTATGATTCTATGATCAATACCTGCTTTATAACACTACCATCCTATTAGAATCTTTCTAGCTTTTGCCTTAGCATTTTCTAGCAGCTGCTGCAAATTTGTATGCTCTAACATATCTTTTACAAGTGACAAATCCGTTCAATACAAGGTATAGTTTCTTATTAGCAACTGGCTAGTAAATACAGGTGGCTTTATACACAAAATTACAGCTTCTCATAACAGCTACTTTACAAGCACACATATTCAAATTGTTACTTTTCAGTTGCCCCCAGATGATGTTTTGCAATCATTTGTTTTTCTCTCCCTCTATCTCATTTTTCTTGGGGTATTCATGGTCAGCTCCTGTAGCTGAGGCATCAGGTTTTTCCATTCGTCTCTCCAGATCATGATGTGGCTTGACAAACTTTGCAGGCAGCCACCATGGACCTGTAGGTATAAGGACACAAATATACCCCCTCCCCCAGGTTATCAGTAGGCTAAAGTGTTTCTTTAAAGCAGAGGCATTCTGATGCAAAAGGAATGTGAAGCAGCCGCAGAAGTAAACTGTAAAGTGTTAACAATCAAGGAGTTTGCTGTGTCATTACCTGCAATTAAAGGGCCAAGCAGGTTGGAGACACAGGAGCTGCACTGGCTCCTTCCTTTTTCATGTCTGCCTCCTCTCGGTTTTTTTCTTCTTCTGCCACCCTGATGCTGCTTGAGTGCTGGCTGATAAAGCTTGTGGTTGTTCTTGTTTCAACCAATCTATCTGTTCCTCTGATGCGAAGGGTTAACCAATGTACAGGGGGGTTAGGGTTAAGCTGCTTGCTTAAAAATGTGTCCTGGGTTTAGCAGTAGCAGTCAGTTTTTCTCCTTCTTAGTAGCTGGTGCAGCGCTGTGTTTTGACTGCCAGCCTGGGAACAGAGCTCATAACCCCGATGTTTTTAGTTGTTGCTAAGTGATATTTACCCTGATTAAGGACTCATGCTCTGCCAGGGACGAGGGGAGGCCGGGAGGAAGCAGAGACAGGGCACCTGACCCAAGCTAGCCAAAGAGGTATTCCATACCACAGCACATCATGCCCAGGAAGGTAACTGGGAGTTACCTGGAAGGGCACGGGCTCTCTTAGGGGGGGGTCAAACTCTTTCGGTGGTGGTATTGTATTCTCTTCCCTTGTTATTTTCTCTTATCAATATTATCATTGGTGGTAGCAGTAGTGATTTGTGCTATACCTTAGTTACTGGGCTGTTCTTATCTCAACCCGTGGGAGTTACATTCTCTCGATTTTCCTCCCCATTCCTCCCGGGGGGGGGGGTGGGGGGGGGGGGGGGCGGAGTGGGAAGGAAAGAAAGAGGGAGAAAAGGGGGGGGAGTGAGTGAACGAGCTGTGTGGCTCAGTTTAAGCCACCGCACAATGTTACTGCTTACTCATGCCTACTTAACAAATGCATGCTCAACACTTATGCTTGCCGGAACAGGGTGGGAGGGCCACAGATATTGATAAGAGGAAGGAACAGTAACTCGGTTCCTGCTCTCTGGACCCCTAAACTGGCTGAAATCAGCTTTGCGATTTGGACAGTGACTAAATCACCAGGGAACATGTGCAACAACTAGAGGTGAAAAGTCCAAGGAAGACTCACTTACTTCATCTTGAGACCCTCTCCCACAACCACCAAGAGACACTACCCAAGCAAGGACCTTTTACCTCATTATAATACGAAACGGGGATAGGTCATGAATATGTATAGGCATGCTGTGTAACCTCATGAATATGTAATAGTTTAGAGGATAAATATGAAGAAGAACAACGCTGAGGTGCACAGGCTTTTGGAGGAGCGAACCCCCATGCACCTCAGTGCTGAATAAAATATACCTACATTACAACTTTAACGAGCTGTGGAGTTTACCTGCAGCTTCTTTTAACATGGTTATTGATTCAGAGAAAACTCCAGGAACAAACTCACCAACAGTTTCAAGTTGACAAGCAGGTATTCTTTATTGCAGCGCCGGGAGACACAGGGGATAGCTCCTCCTAACCTGTGTCCCCATATTGCTATTATATATGAGGCTACACATGAATTACATAATTTTCCAGAAAGTTTCCCACATGCATACAAAAAAAAAAGTGATGGTGGTCTTTAAGGGTTTTTTACTTCTCCCAACAATCTTCATAACTTCTAGCAGTCTTTGAAGCACCAGCTTAATTAACATTACAGACATAGCAACCATCCTGTCCTTCTACTTATCAGTTAGTTTAACTGCTCCCATCCTGGACATCTGCTAGTCACCAGATACTCCCCAGTAGATGTTTACACCAGTTTAATGGGTTCATTAACGCCACAAACATAACAATCATCCTGTCCTTCTACTTATCAGTTTAACTGTGCCCATCCTCGGCATCTGCTAGTCCCAGATACTCCCCATCTCTAGGTCCGGTTTTTCTATTCTGCTTTTCATACACTTTTTGTACTAAGGTCCTAAGGACCTGAAACTATGTCAACTACCTTCAAGCACCGCAGTTATTTTCCATTACAAAGCCATCAAACTTAACCTTGCTTAGAACTGACTTCATTGTGCTTTTATGCCTCCTTGTCTCCTTATCAAACAACTAAAGGGGCCTCACTGCCTTTTTACACCCCCCCCCCCCCCCCCCCCCGTTAAAAACTTGTATGTGAACCAGACAACAATTATACAGAACACCGTCTGCCCTCAGCGCGCACGCACACACACGCACACACACGCACACACACACAAGGGATCCCACAAGCACACTTCACACAATTACGATATTTGAAACACAAAATCCAGACGCATGAGTATCACAGAGAGACTGTATCAAATGAGTTGTATATGGGGCTCCAACTCCATGGTCCGTCACCGTTCACCTGGTATCTTTGATAAGAGCATACGACAGACCTTTCCACCGCTGCTCTTGATCCGGCAGATACACCACAGGGAAAGTACACAATACATCTACATCCCCCGCCCATCTCACTTCTCCCTTTACAGCTGCCCATTTGTAGGCTTCTTTTCCGGATCCACAGGCCCTGGGTCGAAAGGACCATCCAGGTCAGCATCAGAATTATCAAGGGGCAGAACCACGGGAGCAACAACAGCAGACTGACTTTTCAATCTCAGGGCAGAGTCTGGCGAAAATGGCAGTGGTGAGGGAACTGAATGTGCCGCTTCTGCCCCCTGTGCTTCTGAGCCGGCATGAGGTTTTAAAGTTTTAGAAATAACTCGCCATGGGCTCAATAAATTGGAGGCAACTTCATCGTTGTTTGTAGAACAGTCCCACAAATTAACACTGATTTTGTCCTAAATCTCCGGGATATAAATATTAGTGGGATTAATAGATGGATCAACTTCTGATGGCCAGAGAAGGATACTTTTCAATTCTTCCTTGTCAACTTTTTTCCCCATACTGCTAAAGAATCATAGCAAAAGCTTCTAGAACTTTTCCCTGCTCTTTTATTGAAGCAGACCCCATAATTCTCAGCCGCTTACCCCTGTCCTGTGGGAGGCAATCCGTATGGTCTGAATTCACTTCCTTTCAGCGTACACACCTTTTCTTACATTCATATAGCAGTTCGGTTGAGCCATGCCACCGGATTGATAATTAATCTCTTTTCATGCCGCACGTTAGGCGCCATTTGTGGCATTTCACAACATGGACTCAAGTTGATGCAGAGACTCAAATCCTCGTTTATTACCACCAAGCCCTTCTTATCCCCTTGTTTGGTACTTTCCCAACCTTCACATACATATGCTATGTTCAATCTCATTGGTCACTGTGAAACTCTCCAGGTAAACAGCCCAATCACAATGTTGCAGACCCTCTCACAACCTCCACATCCTCTGGCCTCCAACTGGGATTCGCACCACAACTACATCCTGGCCCATCCTCCCAAGGCTTGCTTGTTTACCTTTCCTGTCCTTCCAGGTTCCAACTCATCGCCCCAGGGCTTGTCAAGCACCAAGGCCTCAGAGCTCATTCCCAAACTCTTTTTCATGCAAATCTAATCACTTTCACTCACCACACTCTTCCCCAGTAATGAAAATATTGTGAGTTTGTCTACTGTGTGCACACAGGCTCACAAGAGGGCTGTTACACTCTCATCAGTTTTTCTTCCTTCTGCCTCTTTCCCTCTTCTAGATCCCCCAGTGAGAGAAAGCATGAAGGAATGAAATGGGAAGTTTCACAAACAAACAATCTTGAAGCACAGAGACAAAAGAACAGTTTGAGAGTGTGATCAGTATTGTCTGTGAGTGTTCCCCTCACTGACATCTTTATGCTTACTGTGCCAACCAATACCTTACTAAGTATAAGTTATCTCCCCTGGATTCCAAATGCATTCCAAGTACTTTCATTAACAAATACACAAGGTTTATGAGGAAAAAAACCCCAAAAACTAGCAGTCATGTAACAGAAAATGCTTAAAAAATTAAAATTGAATTTAGTTTAAAAAAATAAAAGAAAGAAACATCTTCTTTCCTGTGCTGCTTTTCACAATAGAAACTATTTAAACATATTTCTTCACAGTACACTGATGTATATAAAGAATATAAACTTTGCTCTAGAAATAGTAGTTCTCTTCTTCCATTTAAGAATATATGTTAAGCTCAGTCTGTTTTTCTTCTTACTACTAGTAAAATGCAGGTATGCCTCACAATTAAATCAGGATGAATATTGCTGAATTAATAACTGAAAAAAATCTTTTGATAAAATGTCCCAAAATTCACCCAGTAATGTTTTCAGTCATATAAATATTATAAATATAAAACAATCTACAATTGTTCCTTCAGAGTAAAGACAAATACCATACTGCAAGAGTGAAATATTGCCATTACACATTTCCACTAATAACTGTACAAGTATATCAATCTTTAATTACAGAAGAAAGAAAAGATTACAGCAAAAAAATGAGTATTGCAGATGGTTACTGATGGTATTTGGTCTAATGTGTGCACTGCTAAGCACAGAAATTGGTAAAATAGAATAATTACTTTTCATAATAATAAATAAGGATATATTCATAAAAATAAGTAAGGACATTCTCTTTTTATATCTTGCAATGAAATTCTGCTAATAATTATTTGTTCTTGTCAATACAAATGCAGTCATTATTGATTACAGTGGAAGCATATGCTTAAAGTCAGAATGATCTATTTTAGTTCTAGCAAAAGTTCTGTTTAATTAGAAAATGCTGGCTTTCAGATTTTTGTGGGGTTTTTTCTCTCTTTTTTTTTTTTTATCTGGCCTATATATATTGTAAGTCAACCTATTCAATGCTTTTCCATCTCATAATAGACAGTACTATCTATAGATGATAGCATAGAGATACATTCATACCTGTTATGTCAAAGAAATTGGATTTTTTTCCATTTTTTCATTTGCACTTCTTTTCATATATTACAGTCCTTTGTTCCTGTGTCTCTTATGTTAATGCATGAAGCAGATTGCTTACCTGATTAATCAGCACTGCCAAACCTCATATATTTTAATGCATGAACAACTCTTAGAGCAATAATGAAAGCTGCCACTTCATAACAGGTGTTTTACTAAGTCTAGTGAAAAAAGAAATTTTCCAAGTGGATATATAGACTGCTGAAACTTAGTTGCAGCTTTTTCTTGTTCTGGTTGAAATATATAAATAATAGCATCAATGCCAATTATAACTGAAAAAAATCACTATTTTCACATCTATCCTTTGTATTATGGGATAAAATAACTAATCTTTAATTACTAATGCCTCCAAGCATCTAAACCATTAACTGAGCAGTCAGCTAATGAAAATTTTTTGTGGTCCTTAGATAACACAAGTAGTATAAAAGGTCAGATCATGCCTGACAAATTTGGTGGTCTTCTACAATGGGGCCAAGGCACTGATAAATAAAGGATGAGCAAAGGAAGTGGACTACTTGAACTTGTGCAAAACGTTTGACGCTGTCCTGCATCGCATTCTTGTCTCTAAATTGGAGACTTATGGATTTGACAGATGGACAACTTGGTGGATAAGGAATTGTCTGAATGCTCACATTCAAAGAGTTGAAGCCAATAGCTCAATGTCCAGGTGGAGACCAGTGATGAGTGGTGCATCTCAAAGGTCAGTGCTGGGACCAGTGCTGTTTAACATTTTTGTCAGCAGCATGGACAGGGAGATTGAGTGTGTCCTCAGCAAGTTTTCCAACCCCACCAATCTGTGTGGTGTGGTCAGCATACTGGAGGGAAGGGATGCCATCCAGAGGGATCTTAACAGGCTTGAGATGTGGGTCTGTGCAAACCTCATGAAGTTCAATAAGGCCATATGCAAGGTTCTGCCTGGGGGTTGGAGCAATCCCAATCATAAATACAGGCTGGGCGGAGAATGGGTTGAGAGCAGCCCTGATTAGCAGGACTTGGGGCTGTTGGTTGATTGGAAACTCACCATCAGAGAAGATGGCACTGGAATATTTTGAACTAAGAAGATTTTTACAGTCATATTTTCCACGTTTTAAAAAATATCTTCTTTTTCCTCGTCTAATTAGGAAGGAGCAAGGTCTTACAAATTTGCATTGAATGATAAAAAACTATAAAATCTCTTCTGTATTTGCCTCTGGTTTCCACTGTAGTTCCACTTTATAGAGAACCATGATATATATAGACACATCTATGATTGATTAGCTTTTCCTAACAAAGACCTACTGTAATGGCGTATCCTTAAAGCTGTTATTCTGGCTTGTTCAGTCAGACTGTTTGCTGGGTAAGCTACAAACTGCAAGATTTACTGTGAAGTGCTTTCTATGCCAAGGTCAAAGATTTCATTCGAGCTTCTTATTATGCAAAATATTGAGAAAACTTAGCTAAAATATGAGAGTAAAGGAGATTTTATGCAATCAAAAGCAATTTTTAAATCGCTAACTTCCAGGAAAAAGGGAAAAACAAAAGCCAAGCAAACAATCACACAAATAAGATAATGTTCTTGAAAATAACTTTCTGGAGTTTATCTTAGGTGCAACACTAGATCACATATAAAATTACATCTGTTTATGTCCTGGGTTCAGCAGTGTCAGTCATTTTTCTCCTTCTTAGTAGCTGGTGCAGCACTGTGTTTTTTACTTTCAGCCTGGAAACAGAGCTGATAACACAAATGTTTTAGTCTGACCAAGGACTTTCTGAGCCTCATGCTCTGCCAGGGAGGAGGGAAACCTGTGAGGAAGCAGAGACAGGACACCTGACCCAAGCTAGCCAAAGAGGTATTCCATACCACAGCACGTCATGCCCAGGATGTAATGGAGAGTTACCTGGAAGTGCTAGGGCACTGCGGGGTTGGACAAGGTATCGGTTGGTCCTGGGTTGGGTGGGGTGGAGGAGTTATCGGTCGACTGGTGCTGAGGTGTTGTATTCTCTTCCCTTGTTATTTCCTTTATCATTATTATTATTGGTGGTAGCAGTAGTGGTTTGTGTTATACCTTAGTTACTAAACTGTTCTTATCTCAACCTGTGGGAGTTGCATTCTTTTCGATTCTCCTCTCTGTCACCAAGTGGAGTGGTGCACTTGATACTCTAGATGGAACAGATAGCATCTAGAGGGACCTTGACAGGCTTAGGCCCACGTGAACCTCATTAAGTTCAACAAGACCAAGTGCAAGGGTGTGCAGGTGGGTTGAGACTGTCCCCAGTGTCAGTACAGTCTGGAGAATGAAGGGATTGAGAGCAGTCAAAAATTGGGTATGATCCATCAATATGCTCTTGCACCCCAGAAAGCCGACCCTTCACTGGGCTGCAACAGAAGAAGTGTGACCAGAAGGTTGAGGGAGGTGATTCTCCCCCTCTACTTTGCTCTCATGAGACCCCACCTGGAGTATTATTTTCAGTTCTGGGTCCCCCAGCATAAGTAAGACATGGACCTCTTATAATAGGTCCAGAGGAGGGCCATGAAAATGATCATAGAGCTGAAATAACTTTCACATGAAGAAAAACTGAGAAAGTTCTGCTTGTTCAGCCTGGAGAAGTAAGACCTTATTGTGGCCTTTCAATACTGAAAAGTGGCTTATAAGAAAGGTGGAGAGAGACTTTTTACCAGAACTAATAGTTACAGGAAAAAAGACAATTGTTTAAAAGTGAATGAGAGTAAATTTAGATTGACTTAAGGAAGAATTTTTTTATGATAAAGATGGTGAGGCACCAGAACAGAGAAGTTTAGATACGCATCTCTGGAACTTTTCAGCATTAGGCTGGAGGGGCCTTTGAGCAAACTGATCAAGTGGAAGGTGTCCCTGCTCCTGTCAGGGCATTAGACTAGATGATCTTTAAAGGTCTGTTCCAACCCAAACCACCCTATGATTCTATTTTTAATTCAATACATCACTTCATATTTTATTTATTATTATCACTTTATCTACCTGGAAACTCATCTGCCACCTTTCTAAGCTGTATTATAAAACCCTTCTGCATTAACTTTCGATTTGCACAGCATTTAATTAACTGAAAGAAGCTTTTTTTTATTAATAATATTCTATAAAAAATGCAATTTTGATTCATTTACTCTGTTGTATTATCTCTCTAGGTTATGTTACCTTGTGACTTGAACAATTTTTTTAACCTTAGAAATAACTGTTCAGATGATTTAACCCAGAATATCTCTATGTAGTTTCTATCTGTTCTTGTAGCATAGCTCTTGTTACACAGTCATGCCATTTTTTGAGCCCTTTGTAACTAAAACTGTCTGTGTCAGGGTGCAAATGGATATGATGCCTTGATTTTTCATTCACACTTCAGTGTTACTCAGTACACAAACTGGTTTGTTGCTGCTGCTGTTTATGAGACTTTCTTCAAGTTTTGTCTTTGGCTTTCTTTCAGCTGTCAGCTCATCATCCAGTGCTTTTGGCTCAGTACTGCTAGTCTGGATGCCCAGTTCTGTGTCTGCACTTTCTAGCCCATACCTTATTTAAACAAGCTTAGCTCCTCTCCTATTTCCTGTACAGCTATTCAAACCATTCCTAGCTTTATTCCTGTCCTAGTACTAGAGTCACGTCTGGTCTGTTACTTTCTGTCAGGTAGTCTATGTCAATCTGATCTACAGCTCCTATGGAATATGCACTTTGCATTTGCAAAGGACTTATGCTGACTATTTTTAACTCAGTGGATCAGACAAGCTTGTGAGATCAATAGTTTTATAGATCTTGTGTGAACTTTTTAGCTTTTGCAGCAGCCACAGTGCAAACCTACTAGACTGGACCAGTAAGGGTCAGTCATGGCTACAAACCAGCTAAAACCAGAATACTTTAAACATGAAGTTAGAATAATCATACAATAATCACAGAGGGGAAAAAAAAAAAAAAAGAAAAGAAAATGTTGGAGGGGAAGCCTGGGAAGTCATCTTGCCTCAAAGCAGAGCCAAACATGAAGTCAGAGCAGGTTGTTCAGGCCCTTGCCTGATGATTTCTGAACATCTCAAAGGATGGGATATTCCTTAATGTCTCTGGGCAAACTGGTTCAGTGTTTATCACTTTCATTGTGGCTTCCCCCCCCCCCCCCCCCCCAAGTCTTGAACCAAAATTTCTTTTGCTGCAACTGTTTTATATTGCTCCATATCCTTTTTCTGTGCACTTTTGTGAAAGAGCTAGGCCTATCTTTTCTGTAACCTCTCACTAGGCAGCCAAAGAGATCAATAAGATCCACTCTTAACCTTCTTTCCCTAGGGAAAGTCAGTCTCAGCTTCTGAGTAATTATTAGTAAATGCTATATACATAACACTTTTTTACTTCTTCACATATGAAGAAATCCTGTAACATTGTTTGTTTCCTTTCAGATCTAACTGTAAGTAGTGATGTGGCTGTGAGCACAGCATTTACATGGGTTCATTGGCACCAGGCAGACAAAGGTTATTGCCTTTTGTTTGAAGGGTGACGGGCATGCTGCTTTCCTAATTATACAGCATCTTGCCACCCTCAAAAAGTTGTAGCTGTAGTACATAATGTTACATTTTCTATCTCACAGATGGCTTATCTAATTGGAATAGCTTGCTAGAAGTTCCATGAATTAAAAAAAGCCCAACAATCACCAAGTATTTTAATCCCTGGTGTGTCATTGCTTAATTAGGTGACACACTAAGCATTAATTGCTTAGAAAGCAAGCATGGTCTTTGGTTTCTCCACTAGAAGAATGAAACTAACTGTGGAAAAAGGATTTTAGATGAACACAATTTTAGACAATAGTTAATAATTTTCTTTCCAGGTCACTTGAAACACCTTTTTCTTGAAATTTTACCATAAAAATCTTTATTTTTCTTTCAGTGTCCCTTTTCTGCTTGGTGCTCTCAGCAAAACAAACATAAAATCTCATAAAAGTGTTAGTGAGAAAGGAGAACCTTCTTCCTAATGGGGACAATCAGGCAGTGGAACAGGCTGCCCAGAGAGGTTGTGCAGCCATAAGAGTGACTGCATAAAGACCCGAGCAACTTGGTCTGACCCTCTTTTGAGCCTAACACTTGACTGGACATCCTTCTGAGGTTATCTTCCAATCTACATTATCTTGTGAGAATACAAGCAAACAGAGAATGGTAAAATACAAAACAAATTAAAGATGGGGTTTAATCCAGTCTGTTCTTTGGCTCCTGAATTAAGTCAGCTCATATATCAAACCTATACCCTTTGTTTTTAATTCTCCATCTAAAAATAGGTTGGAAAATTGAAAAGTTTCAAGTAATCTAAACGTGACAGTATTTGTTTAGAGAATTTGATTTTGTTTATAGCTGTGTATATCTTTGGATTTATTTGGGAATTATTTCTGGTATTGTTGTTTCAGCCTATCAAGTTAAAAAGAAAAAAAGTTTTCTTCTAAGAAACACTTTAAAACTACTTAGAAATTTGAGTCAATGCCTATTAAGTTGAAAGGATAGTAGTCTGAACATCTTAAACATATGGGACTTTTTAATTCAGTAAAGCCTGACAATAGATGGATTGAAAGATGATTCCTTCCTTTTGTACATGGCCAAGGACAGAACCTAATTAAAACTAGTTTTTTTAGAAAAGATTTATAGTTATGGAAATTAAAGGGACTATATCAAGATTTTTTAAGAGATTGAGATTTTTTTTTTTTTATAAGGGGATTAATAATACAAGAAATTGAATTCACTATAAAATGCAGTGCTTTTGAGCACATGGATGATATTGAATAGTAGGGAAGCATTTTAATGAGAAATTTTATGGTAATAGCAGGAACAAATGTGTGTACATTTTTTGCTAATTATATTACTTTTGAGTACTTAATATGGTTCACTATGCAATACACACAAATATAGGTAATTCTTCCCATAATGTTAAAAATGAAAAAAAAAATCAGTTGTCAGGAAATAATATCCTATAAAACTTGTAAGTATATATCACAAACACAGTTATGTTCTTGGTTCTGTCATTGATTCGGATCCTGTAGAATTGTTAAAATGGTATGCATTCCTTGATGACAGTGAGATGTGTAACTGTCTGGCTGAAAGTTTAGTTTGCCTGAAAATGTCTATTTTTGAACTTATTTATAGCATTAGAGATGTTGACTAAGATACTAATGGAATGCATTTTAAGGAAAGACGTGTTCCCCAAAACTTTCAGGAACTGGGACAGGAAAATAACAGCAGGAGTAAAGAGAGGTAAGTAAAATTATTTTTTTCTTCCTTTTAAAGAGCTAAAGAGTGGCTTAGTTCCAAGATTTGGATTAAAATCCTTTGCCCGGTAATTTTTCTATGAGCTCATTTCATTTAAATGCATCTCTCATTCATTTGGTTGGAAATTCGCAGCAAATTCTAATAATGCCAATGCCAAAGCAACTCCCTGTAAAGAATTAAAAAAAAAAAAAAATAAAAATAGTGTGCTTAATATACTTTGCTGCTAATATATGTACCTTATAGTATAGCTTTGTCTTTCACATGGGTGCTTTGTGATTAGACTGATTTTTTTCCTTTGATCAGTGTTAGGCTGCCCACAGTGGCACTCTGTACAATGCAGTTATAGCCATTATATTCATACAGCCTTCGGTACCTCAAGAAAATACTCCTAAAGCAACACTTTGTCAAAAATATGGCTGAATATGTGAATAGTAACATAGAAATGAAAACAGAAAGGCAGCTGGCTGGTTCTCTTCAGAAAGTTTATCTTTTCTTCTGCTGTTAAGAGTTATCACAAATCTTGGTAAGAAGCAAGAATATACTATAAAGCACAAACCAGATTCTGATAAATATAAAGTATGCTAGCAGCACACCATATACTAAAATCTTTCCTCAGTACAAAATCATAGGAGTATACAACATTCCTGTTAAAACCCACTGTAGTTTAAAATATTGTCGACATGTTTCTGCATATTTTAAACAGGTCCAGTTCTCTTTTAAGTATCAATAATGTACAATAGAGACATAGCAAAAACTAAGTAGAATCACGTTTTAATTACTCATTTGAACCAAGATATTAATGTCGTCCTATGATAATTTTTGCATTTTATAATTATTTTGCTTAAATTGGCATCTTCAGTTATTATTAGTGATACTGAAAAATAAAGGCTTCTGGTTACCATGGGACAGAATGGCACAATATGTTTAGCTACAACCACACTGTACTAGGAAGAAGGAATGCAGCACCAATGTAGTTAAAAAATTATATTTCCTCTGAGTTCACATACCCTTCAAGCTAAAATGTGGTTTGATGTCTCATGGTCAACTCATGTACTGCAGATTAAGTTAATTAAGAGTTGCCCTAGTCTATTAAGACTCCCTGTAGACTAATTATTAAAGTGCATTGGACCATTACAAACCCACAGCAACAGAAAGTCACAAAATGGTTTGCTTATATTATGAGCACTCTGGTACGCAGCAGATTATCTTTTTCACTAAAGAACTTCCACAATAGAAGTATATTACCTACTTCTCTCTTTTCTGCCATCTAAGGAATAGAAAAAATAGGAAATCTGCATATTTGTTATTGTTTCTTTTTTCTGTATTCACATCTGTTTTTATCAGTTGTCATATTCATTATAGGTGGAAAAGGTCCTCTTTTTAATTTCCTATTTTTGTCTTTTTTTGCAGATTGAATTATCAGGCTTAGGGGGGCTTAGGGGTTTTAAAATCTAGTTATGAAACAAAAAAATATAAAATCATTGAACAGATTTTCTTACAGAAATGCTGAAGCTGTCAACATGGTCCCTGCTTAGAAAGCGTAATACTTTTTCCTACATAGCACAACATTTTCCTTTTTTTTTTTTTCCTTGTCTTTTAAGAAACTAGAAAAGGAGGGGTTCAGGGAAGTGATTCTACTGTCTCACCCTATTTTGATACTAATGTAACTCTGCTCCTTTCACTAATCTGTGTTGCAGAAAGAGCAGTAAGATCAATGAAATTATACAAATGATTACATGGCTGATATTCTTAAAATCTGATTTCATTTAAGATATCTACATATTTCGTCTTAATTCTGAGCTGAACTGAGTATCTCCTGAGCATAGATACATTATGTCTCTGACAACATTATCTTCCCCTATAGGGCTGACTGCACTTGCCTCCTAGCCACAGGACTTTATTACGATATTTCAGTAGAAGCATCCAGAGCAGCTCTGTGTGCTTTTCAGATCCCATCCTTGGATTTCCCCTAAAATTTCTGGCCACAGGTACAGCTGATGAGGCCACTCAGTATGAAAACTCTTTGAGTGAGTAATTATGTGGTCTTTCTTAAAAGGCACACTCATCTTCAAGTGTATTACCAGAACAGAGCAACAAAGTTGTACATAACAGAGTACACTAGAAGTAACAAACTTTGAAAATGCTGTTCATTATAATAGACTTATTGTTGTGCTTTGCTATTGCACTGTGTGATTTAGCAAGTTCTGTTTGTCATTTAGGACTGTACCATATAAATGAGATGTCCTCTCTCTCACAGCAATACATTCATATGAGATATTTCCCCATATCTATACAATCCCAATAAAATCATTGCTGTGTGTGGGAGTAGCATTGCTTTACATTATATTTCTGGGCACTATGCACACAAACAAATATGGGGTTAGTATTGCCTTATATGATATTTCCATGCACTGTGCACATCAAGGGCACTGAATGCACAGAAAGAAAACAGAGTTGGTATGGGTTAACAAGTCCAGATAGTGTTTCCATGGTTCACTAGTAAAAAAGGATAACCTGATCAGAGAAGATGGAATTCCCTGAGCCTTTGGGCTTGTCCAACTCACTCTTCCAAAGAAGAAGTCATTATGTGCTTCCTGCTAGCCTGCCTTATAACCTTGAATATGTGTCTGTCTATGTTAAGATATTTAGTCCAGAATTAGTGAATTACAGGATTTTTTCTCATTTCAACCTGGTTAATTGTACTACTGAAACAACTCAGGTAATTGTAATACTGATTTGTATTTTTATGTGTTACTGTACTGTTATCTGGTGATAAATAGTTTTGTTATCTGGTGATAAATAGTTTATCCCTAAAGCCGTTGCTCTGATGTCTGTTACCACGTCCCAGATCTGTAACTTAGAAGGGCAAACTTAAGTCCTTTCACCCTGTAACTGCAGGTAGACTTCAGTCTGTCTGTTCAGCATTAGAATTCTCAAGTACCTTAAACTATTTAGAGATGCATTAGTTTCTAAAACACTGACCATGTCTGCATGAGGCTCATTCTTAAAAACATAATATTTGGGTTTGGATTTTTGCCTTTTTTTTTTTTTTTTTTAATATGTTTGTCTGCAGGTACATGTTCTGTGGCGTTTAATATACTACCTATTATCCTTGTGTCCTGGCTTTGTACAGAACCTGTCTATTCTAGACCAGATATATAAGGGGTCTTTTGGAGATCTCTATAATTGTGGCATTAAGTTTTAAGAACAACAAAAGCAATATATATATATATATATATATATTTCCTATGGTAATGAAATGTCCCACTTACACTTTTTCTTTTCAAGACAGAGTAGCTATAGTTTTAATTTCTTGCACTAAAGTAAGGATAAATTTGCCAGTTGGAAGGATACAATGGTGGACATGTGGTGTAACAATTTGTACATTATTTATGGAAATATTACCACAGCTACCATTTTTAACATACTTCTAGAAGTTGACAGGAAGCTAAAAACACCTACCTAATAATGTGTTTTAGAAACCATGTGGCATGTTCTGTACAAACCTAAAAGCAGATATTTCCTGCATAAAAAAAGATAACAAAAAAAAAATTCCATCTCTCCAGTTACAGTAGTAGTGAAAGCTACAGAGTATCAAGAAGAGCAGACCAGAAGAGGGGATCCCACACTGGAGCAGGGGAAGAGCATGGTGGAGAAGAAGTGGCAGAGACAACATATAATGAACAGCCCACAATCCCCATCTCCTGTACCCTTGCACTGCTCCTGTAGAGGAAGAAGAGAAGTTGGGAGTGAAGTTAAGCCTGAAAAGAAGGGAGGGGTAGGGGAGAAGGTTCTTAGAAGTTATTTCTCATTATCCTGCTCTGATTAAATGGCAATAAATTAAATTCATTTCCTCAAGCTGAGTCTACTTTGCATGTGTTGGTAGTTGCTGAGTGATCTCCCTGTCCTTACTTCAACCCACAAGCTTTTTGTGTATTTTCTCACCCTGTTCTGTTGAGGGGGAGTGGGGATGATAGAGAAGCTTGGTGGGCAGTCGGCAGTTAGCCAAGGTCAACCACCACAAATTATCACAAAGTTTTTTAGCGAGCACAAAGCAATCAACTGTCCCTATTGAAGAGCTCCCAGCTCTCAAGAGTTGAGATGTATATATTCAAATAATTCTTAAAATAAAAATATTAGAAGAACAGGCAATACTCCATCTTGAAGACATTCTTTAAAGTTATCTCATCATAACATTATGCATCCTGCAGATACCCTGCTGTATCACATGTGGACCTTAAATTCTCACACATGCCTGCTTGGTCAAATCACAAAACAGCTCCAAAGGGAAAAAAAAAAAAAAAAATCCAAACCCAAAAGGAGAAACAGAGGAAAGTGACAGAGGAGACCACTTGTCTACTAATACTGACAGTAGTCTGTTTCAGTATTTATCATAGAATCATAGAATGGTTAGGGTTGGAAAGGACCTTAAGATCATCTAGTTCCAACCCTCCTGCCGTGGGCAGGGACGCCTCACACCAGACGATGTTGCCCAAGGCTGTGTTTAATCCAGCCTTGAATGAAACCATGTGGCATGTATGTGGTCTTTAAATGGGTATAGAGTCCCTGTTTTAAAGACTGTGGTGTGATGCAATGATCCAACTGGTTACCATAGGAACAGCTGAAGACTTTCAGGTTTTGAAGGTTGAATCTGCAATAAATGTGGCTCCAGGAATAGGTCCAGTCTGTGTACGACTGTTAGACTCTTCTGGCAGGCTGTAAAGCTACCTATGTGCCTAAAAAATTAGTAAAGAAAAAGATGTGACAGAAAAACCTAGCAATTACAGGAGGAAGACTATCTAGTTAAATGAAAGACTGGCAGATCAGTAAAGCAAACGAACCTAGAAAGAATGCCATAGAAAAGACTTAGAAGAACCAACAAATTTCTAAGTGTATTAATGAGATATTCTTCCAGTTTTGTAATTTCTAATAAAGTCTGTATATATTTTTTTTAGATCCTTTAAATTTTATTTCAGGGGCACAATATTCATAGTTGAATAATTATGCATAATCTGCTGTACTCACTGGCAGCTGTTGCATATTTTTACTTTTAACACTCTGAAAACTTGGGGGGTGTCCTGGGTTCAGCAAAAAAAAGCAAACATGAAGAATGGAAAAGCACATACGTGCATTCCTATCAAAAAAATGTTTTTCAGTGTTTAGGGAGCTGCTACGCATAGGATTAATGTACTTATCACCCTGATAAGGCATCCAAACAGTCCTTGCTGCCCTGGCAGAAGATAGATCAGCTTTTCCAGCCCTCTGGATCGAATCCTCAGTGCTGCTGAGCTGGCATCATCCTCTATCTCTGTTGACATGGGTGACTCAACCCAAGGATAGAATCATAGAATAGTTAGGGTTGGAAAGGACCTCAAGATCATCTAGTTCAAACACCCCTGCCATGGACAGGGACACCTCACACTAAGCCATCCAACACAAGGCTTCATCCAACCTGGCCTTGAACACTGCCAGGGATGGAGCACTCACAACCTCCCTGGGCAACCCATTCCAGTGCCTCACCACCCTAACAGGAAAGAATTTCTTCCTTATGTCCAATCTAAACTTCCCCTGTTTAAGTTTTAACCCGTTACCCCTTGTCCTGTCACTACAGTCCCTGACAAAGAGTCCCTCCCCAGCATCCCTATAGGCCCCCTTCAGATACTGGAAGGATGCTATTAGGTCTCCACGCAGCCTTCTCTTCTCCAGGCTGAACAGCCCCAACTTCCTCAGCCTGTCTTCATACAGGAGGTGCTCCAGTCCCCCGATCATCCTCGTGGCCCTTCTCTGGACTTGTTCTAGCAGTTCCATGTCCTTTTTATGTTGAGGACACCAGAACTGCACACAATACTCCAGGTGAGGTCTCACAAGAGCAGAGTAGAGGGGCAGGATCACCTCCTTCGACCTGTTGGTCACGCTCCTTTTGATGCAGCCCAGGATACGGTTAGCTTCCTTGCTTTACCATTTTATACCCTTCTATGCTGGTATTTTCCCTCCTGAATCCTCCTGAGCAAAAGAATTCCATCCTAACAAACCCAGCTCTGTAATTTTGCCTTTCTTATTTATCCACAGACTTTATTACTGCTGTTTCTTCGCCACATAAATCAAGGATGGGCTGCTGTGTCTTATCAGAATTGATCCTTGGAGTCTTGGAATCCCAACCACTGTAACAAAAAAGGAAGGGAAAGCTTAGAACAGTTGCAACACTCTTTCACAAATTATTTGTTGAGTAGACGATGGAAAACACAAGTGAGGAAACAAAGAAGCAGCAATAGTTGCTTTGGAGTGGAGATATGAGGAAAAGAATATTGTCTGCTGTTATCCTTTGGAGTGTTCAGTCTCTTTGGCCATCATAATTAAATCTTTAACAAAAGGCTATTGTTGTCTAAAGCTAGATGGGACAGCATGTTATGAAAATGTAAGTAGGCTGAAAATCAATAAGGATAAAAAAAAAAAAAAAAGAAAAAGAAAAAAGGAAAACCAGTCTTTATTTTTGCAGTTATTGAATTTTATATATAGGTTTTAAAAATCTAAAATATTGAAGAAATAAACAAATAGGCTAAGCTTACAAAACTAAGTGATAATGACTTATATCAACAGGTCCTGTGACAGACTGACATCACAGTTTTGTATGACTGCTTATCTATTATTCTGTTTATTTTTATTAAAAACTGCTGTTCTATGTTTTTGTGTCTGTTTTCTTTGTATGAAACCAGATGAAAACTAGAGAGAAGGATTTGGAAGGATAAGAAATACTGATATATTATTTTTTAACTGTTTTATTAAAATAGTCAGTATGTGAACAGCAAAACTATAGTGTCAGGATGCATGAACTATAATTAGTTAGTAAAAACTTGGATTTCCTGAATTTTAGTTTAAGACACTGGGCGTTCTGCTGCCCACATTGCCCTGTGTTTCTGTGCTTCTCTGGAATGCTGTGGCTTACACAGTCTTCAGAAGTGGCATTTCATATCCATGGTCAAATCTTCATAAACAACACTTTCTTACTTTAGCAAAAGCACTTAGTATTGCTGATTTTATTTGGACATACTGCACAATTTATTTTCAATTTCTTATTTTTTAAATTATATTGGGGGATCTTCAGGCAATATAACCATTCTACAGAGACAGTAGGGTTTCACAGTGAGAGTCCTGAATGCTAATGTTGATTCTTATATTTACAAGCAATCCTGAAGTCTAATGTTGTCCATTTTGTTGTTATAAAGGTCTTTTCTATGTTGTTTTTTCTGTCTGGAAAAATCTGACTAATCTCCTTCTGTGGAAAAATTTTAAAATTTTGAGGTTTAGTTCAGCTACGTGAGAATTGTTCATCTGCTCTGAGACTTACACTTTGAGTTAGTGTAGGCAGTTATTATTACAGGTACGAGCATATTACTGTTCTTCTGAACATGTAATCATACAAGAAAAAGTAAGGGTACTTGTCAAGATAACCATAATGGTGATAGAGAGCACCTGAACAATCACTAGACTGTAACGGTTCTGCAGTCATATTCTATATATTCCATGGGCCAAAGCAGCAGCTGTTGCTCTTTTACTTGTCCTACAGACTCCTACTTTCTGTTGCTACTCTCCAGTCAGCTAATAAAATTAAAATCTCAATGAAAAAAGTGTCCTTCATGAGATTTTCTCACAAAGTGACTCTTCATGCAACTTTTGCTATAAGAGAGAACCACCGGGGAATCTATGATATCAGCACAGTGAATAACAGTTGCATAACTGCAAGTCTTTTCGTTGCTCTTACATCCTGATTGCTCTCACCAGTAGCATCTAGTAACTTTAGAACGTACATAGGAAAAAATAATTCAAGCAAAGGCGCAAAAGATTTTTCTGTGCATTTTAGCTAATACAAAAACTAGTTAAAACAATTTCCCTTAAAGAGCGATTGAGCACTTACATCCAATAATGAAATCACTAGATGGTATATATGAGATGGACTGAACTTGTCCTGTGTTGTTGACATTTTCTTTTATTTACATTAGTACATCCACTAGTTTGCCAACTGTGTACTGATAACAGCTGCATAAATTGCAAAGTAGGTGTGTCCTCGTTTAATGAAAACTGCAATTTACTCTGATTTCTCCATTTGAAGTTGTATGCAGAACTTCTTGGAAGAAACATCTCCTGAAAATGGTCTTCTGCCTAGGTCTGATCCTGTTACTCAGCCACTCAGCAATTCTTCAGTGTCAAAAATAATGAAGAATGAAAACAAAATCAACCTTCCTCAGGAAATTTCCTTTCTTCGTTTTTCTGGATAATAGTGTAGGGAAGTAGAATAGATTGATCTCTTTTAAAGATTGTTTCAAAAGGTGTTCGAAGCTGACCTACACAAAGAGAAACTTTGACAGGGCCTTTGAAGAGGTGAAATTTAATTTTTTTTTTTTTTTTTAGAAAAAAGGGTCTGCATCTTTCTCTGAAAACTGTCAGTAAGTCAATGTATTGAAGACCTCTACAGCTGGAAAGAAGATGGGCAATGAGACTTGTAATTGAGCTTGTAGCTGATTTAGTTCATTGACTTGCTGGTGTAGGCTGGGAAGAGAAGCAGATGAGAAAGAGGTGAAAATAATAAAAAGATAAAAACTTATTAACATTTTATAGAGGATCTGAATTCAATATGTTTCTTACATAGCTATTGATACTACTACATGGAAATATTTATACTGCTTACATATATCTATATGCAGAACCATCAGCTGCAGTCAAATTCTGGCAAAGTCCTTTATAAATATGGCTTGTGAGAACCTTTTCTCATATAATATTGTGCGTTGAGTGTCTACACCTCTGGGTTCTCTCTCTAAGCAATAAAGACAGAGTGGCACTTCTGGAAGGTGAGTCATTCAATCTGCCTTAATAGAGAACTGAGTGCTAAGTCCTTATCTATCTCCACAGTCTGTCGACAATGTCTGTAGCTTCTGAATTAGCCATTATATCGTACCTTCTTTGCTAAATACAAACTTCATTGCTTAGTCTGGTTTGGGGTTTTTTGTTTGTTTTTGTTTGTTTGGGATTTTTGTTTGTTTTTATGAGCTAATTAAAGTTGGTTTAGTAAAAGGGCAAGATGTACAATCATAAAGCATTTTTAACACTTCGCAAATTTTCAGGAAAATCTGAAGTGTGGAACTAGATTAGTAAATAGGGAGTATAAATGGCAGGGTTTGAGAATGCTAAAATTTCTGGAGTGTTAGATACTGCCGCAACGTGACTGAGGAACAATATAAATATGGTACTTTAATAATGATCATTGCTAATACTGCCTGCTACCAAAAGGCCAAACTTCTGTCATTCTTCTTAATGAAAACCCTCCAAAAATGATTAAAATTATCATAATTATGTAAATCAGTTAATATATACTTACCTAAGTTATTTATGCAAACCTTTATATAGGAAGCATATATAAACTCACGTATATAGTATAAAATCAAATACATACTATCTCCAGCAGCTGAAGTTTGAAAATACTGACAAGTGTTTGCTTCTGCACATTTTATGAAAGGAAATAAAAATCTTATTAACTGCTACAGAAAATGCGATGTGAAGTAACATAACTGTCATCTTAAATATGAAAAAAATGTTAAAGGAATAATTAAAATATTGGTTAAAAATAATTTCAGTCTTAACCCAATTATACTATGTTACTCCATTCCCCAAATAGTATGCAATGTGATTGCTAAAACCTATCTTCGATATCAAAATTATATCTTATGCTGAATCTCCATTATACTTCTTGAAAGAAATAGAATATTGGATTTAAATATTTCATCAATATTTATCAGATCAGTTATATTATAAACAGCTCTTCCTTTTTTCTGAGAGCACAGCAAAATTAAATAATTATTCAGCATATGATAATTTTCCCAAACATTTAAAGTCTGTCTACTTCTTAAAATCTTTTGCTTTTTATAAGTCAATTCCCAGAAAAAATTCCTGATACACTTGGGTAATCTAGAAAGATCTTTTCTTTTCTCTTTTGCTTTTTTCCCCAGACTCCTTAGAAGTACCAAAAGAAAAAAATCTCCTGGAGGCAATGTCATAAGCCAATATTTAACATTCTGAAAGTCATAAAATATATTTATAATCTCATATATAGATAGCTGAATTTCAGCAGTACTTTCCATACAAGAGGTTGCAATAATTTAAATAAAAAATGCTTGACAAGGATTAGCAAAATTCCTGTAGGATTTTTATTTTTTTTTTTTTTTTAGATGTTCATGCTCATTTAAGTTAACAAGGCAATGATAAAATAAGTGTAATGATGGTGCTGGTGAAAGAAAAAAAGACAGGCAATTAATAGCTAAAGTTTAGACAAAATTAAATCTATTTTGTTTCTACACATCACCTGCTGACTTCTCCCATCTCATTTATGGTGCCATTTATTGGCAAAAGGACTTTATGTTTCTGATTGCAGTGTCATCTTTGGATCAGATTTGCTTATTAGGAATCACATCAACTTGTAGTTAAGATTTTACTTCTCCATTTCATGAATTTAGAAAAATTATGATCTTGGCTTGACTGGTGAAGAGCTGAACCTTTGTTGATTTATGTAGCATTCTAAACCTAAGTCTGCAGGTGCCAGCTGTGCTGAGTTCTCCATGAAGGACGTTCAGCAGACAATGAGATCCTGAAGACAGGCTTTCCCTTATATTCAAGCAGTTGAAATATTGAAGTATTTCAAAATGGATTTTTAAAAATATATTTTTTAGTTCCTTAAAATTAAAGAGCAATTTTGCTGAATTTCTCACTACTGACGTGTGAACTCTTAATGTATTAATAAATTCAGGGGACTGGAGCACCTCCCGTATGAAGGCAGGCTGAGAAAGTTGTGGCTGTTCAGTTTGGAGAAGAGACGGCTGCGTGGAGACCTCATAGCACCCTTCCAGTACCTGAAGGGGGCCTATAGGGATGCTGGGGAGGGACTTTTCATTACGGACTGTAGCGATAGGACAAGGGGTAATGGGCTCAAACTAAAACAGGGGAAGTTTAAATTGGATATAAGGAAGAAATTCTTTCCTGTTAGGGTGGTGAGGCACTGGAATGGGTTGCCCAGGGAGGCTGTGAGTGCTCCATCCTTGGCGGTGTTCAAGGCCAGGTTGAACGAAGCCTTGGTTGGGATGGTTTAGTGTGAGGTGCCCCTGCCCATGGCAGGGGGGTTGGAACTAGATGATCTTAAGGTCCTTTCCAACCCTAACTATTCTATGATTCTATGAATTGTTTGTAATTTCTTTGGTAGCCAAAGGAAAAATTAATAATACATTTAAAACAGTTATTCTCTTTGTCTCAGCAAGTCTTTAACAGCATAGAATTTTCTTATGTATTATTAAATTCCAGCATTACACTACAGATCCAGAATGATGGAATTCAACATATTCTGAGATGTATGAGAATGGATATCAATCCAAAATACAAACATCATGCTGGACATATCAAGAAAAAAAAAGACAAAATATTTGTGATACAATCTAGGTAATTCACAGATTTATTGTTTCATATGGAATCTACCATTCAGAGATTCATACAATCCATGTCATGATTCCTTTCTGAGCTATTTACAGTTATGATATTTTTCTGGGTAGCTACTAAGTCTGACTGGAGAAATACTAATGGCATTAGTTTTGTTAGAAAACCCAAAAGCTTTCTTTAAAAAAATATTAACTTCTCTTCAAATGAAAAGCAGACCTTAAAATTTTCTTTATTTTATTTTTCTTTAACTGAAATTATTGCCTCACAGTTATGTTTTCGGTTTTGATTTTAGTTTTGTATTTGTGTTTGGTTTTGTTTGGTTTCATTGTGGGGTGTTTTTTTTTTTTTTTTTGCTTTGGGTATTTTTGTTTATTTGGTTTTGCTTTATTTCTTTTTTTCTTTCTGATCACTTTTCCCCACCACAAAGAAGAAAATGACAAACACACAGATCTATCTCTGTAGTTAATTAAAAACTCAATGTCAAATGAATTGCCTGATAAAATGCACATGTTCCAGCTTGTTAAAAAAATAATGACTGCCTTTGCTCTGAGTTTAGTATGAAAGAACTTTAAAACTATTTTAACTGAATTTTCCAACTCAGGAATATTTCAAAATACCAGCAATATTTCAAAATACCAGCAATATTTCAAAATACCAGCAATTTGTACAGCATTTTTTCCTCCTTTTTTTTTTTTTTAAACTTATTTCATTACTAATTGACTTATTGATTGCCATCTAATTTGGAGATTATTTTATAGAACACATATATATTTAACAGCAAGTGTTATGACTTCCCCAGAGAAAACATAAATCTCAAAATGGAGCAGTAGAGAGCAAAACGGATTCTGAGGAAACATAAACCAATTTTTTCTCTGCCTTTAATATCCCCTCTGAGAGCCATTCTTTATATAGGGTTTAGTTGCTTTCAATGCAGCTGCATTATATTTCTGCTTAGATAATGCACAAAATTTTCTTTTCCTAATACAGAAACTAATGAATAGCTGTGGATGACAAACTTGGACATGTGCCAAAAAGAGGGTTAGTACAAATACAGGGAGTAACACATCAGTGAGGAACTCAGTTAACTATCATAACCCTATCCCACTCTGTATCCCTGTCCCCAAAGGAACAAGTCCCAAATCCAATTGCATAGACAAACTGATTTGAGCACTACTTGTGTTTTACAATCAGATGTAAAGGGTCATTCAGCATCAAGTGAGGCTTTTAGAAATATTATCAAGGTATTATTTCTAGAAATCTTGTTTCAATAACAAAAAAATTAGTTGTTTCTTTTTTGAGATAGCTTCTGCACATTCTCACTAAGGGGTCCCATCACTGAAAATGCCTGTCTATATTGATGATTAATATGTCTAGAGGCACAGCTTACCTAAGGACATAGAGATGTTAATTAATCCTTGAAACTGTAACCAAATCTTGAGTTTCCTTGGTGGCAAATGTGGATTTCAATTAGCATTTTATTGCATTGCTTGGAAAGGGGTAGAAAGAATGCAGACACTAAATAATGCAAATTTAATATACCGTAGAGTATATATGGTATTGCTACAATTCAGTGAAGACTATTGAAAGTTCATGAATTTTTAAATATTATTTCTGTGCTTTGTAAACTGACAGTTAAAAAATATGATGGACTTGCTCCATAACTTCAACTGATGTTGGTAGGAATTAAAACTCATTTCCTGTATTTTGAAACCTCCATAAGATAATAAACAATCTGAAGAATTCATATCATACTAGCCTTCTGTGTAACATCTCAAAAGTACTCCTGAATATGTACTACTACTTTCACAGTTGATAACTCCAAAGGAGGGATGTCACAATCCCCAAACAACAATATCCCTAAATACATTTATGTCTGAGTCTTCCCCAAAGGTACAGAAGTTCCTTTAATAAATGCTACTAATAAACTCTCCAGTTCCTGCATCAGATACAAGCTGTGTTAAGCCTAGATCTCTTTAATGACATTTTAAGTCATGATCAGGCAGAAAGTTATGACAGCTTCCAAGAAGCAATTCCACAACTTCCATGAGAGTGTAGGCTGAAATTATGTAATGTCATCATAATTTTGGTATCACTGAAATACAAAATGATGCAGGAGTCATAAAGAGGCAACAAGTAGTTAGAAATTAGCCTTATGTTAAAAAATAAATTATTGGAAACAAACTTTTATGTGTTACAACTGAACTGTTAAGGTTAAACAGATGGCTATGACAAAAATTTAAACTGTTGCCTTTTAGATAAGCTGTAGACAAGAAATGCCAAGATGTGAAATGTGTGATAATCTACCCCTGAAGTAACAAATCTGTTTACCAGTCTTTTCAAATAATTTGTATTGAGCAAGGATCTCAACCTGGCAATATTTCTTAGGTAATACAATATATTCTATTAGTAGTTTTAAAAAGTCCATAGGCAAAGCAGAGCACAATGTGGGTAGACCTTTTATTCACTAAGCAGAGGTTTGAAGGAAAAAATCCCAAACCTCTAATTTAATTTATGATTATTTTTGTGTAATTGTTAAAGTTTCAATCAATATCATACAGTAACTGGAGCCTAGCTAAATGCCTTTGCATAAATAATAGACAAATAGGCAAGGAAATTTATCCATTTAGTAATAAATCACATCTGCACAGTCACAAAAAACCAGATAATACTATTCAAAAAATCAGTAGAAGCACTTCAGCAGCGAAGACTTGTTTCTTTCTATCATTAGTCACTGCCATTCTGTTAATGTAATTTAACATCTGATTTAAAGTTTGTGGAGAGATTATTTTCTATTTTAATATACTTAACATTTTGAACTATAAAGAAAGGAATAAAAAATGGCTACAATTTCTAGATATTTTAGATATTTATTTCAAATATTTATTTGAAATACGCACAAATGACCAAATTGTCCTGAACATCAGGCATTAAGTAGACTTTATCCCATTAACATTTTATATCTGTTCTATATCACTTTGGATTTTCTTTCAAAGCTTCTATGTGTTTTGCTGTTTAAATATTTTATGAAATACAGTCATTATTTCAGGAGCAAGTCCACATTCATTTGAGGTAGATTAGGGTGCTCAGCTGTGTCAGTACTTTGATGCTGAAGCTTTACACTGGGACTTTGAGATGTAACATAGGAAAATACCAAAATATGTCTCAAGCTGATAGTCATGGAATCTTTGAGAAAGGCGTTATCTTATTTCCTTCACTTGTACCAGTATCCCTACTGCTTTGGGGTTTTTGCTAAAAACAAATGGAGTGCTATCATTTCTAGCTTAGAATCCTTTCCTTAAAAATTAATTCAAATCTTTTGAGAGTTATATCTGACACAGGCATTTTAAGATCTATGTTCATGAGACAGTGAAAGACCACATAGATGTAAGTCTATAGAAAATATTCCTTTGATGCCAGTATTGAACTGCATACAGAATTTGTTTCTTTTCTATATGTAATATCTCCAAATTTTCATATTGAAGCTAAAATAAATTAAATATTTCAAGTACCAATATCCTACATACAGCTAATGGTATCTGCAATGCAGGCACACCAAGAATTAATAGCTGGAATTTGTCTGGTTTCATTTATTTGAAAACTCATTTGTAGCATGTGGCACTTAGCAAACTAACTGATTCCTTCAAGCTTGTAGTCATTCATTACATATGGCTTCCTAATGGTGCCTTTTAAATCAGAATCTGTACTTCTGAAATGCTCTACATTTCTCAAGACAAATAAGATACAGTGCCTGTAATACATATTTCTTTACTCACTCTCAGTCAAAGCTTTCTGCTTTTTCTTGGATACAATTATGTGAAGGGTTCTCTCCTCCCTCTCCTTCCATCATATAGCCTATGCCCTTAAGCGGTGAGGATCCATCAACCTAATTTCTTTCTACATCATACCTCTGCTTTCTATTACTGTATACATTCTTAATGATTTTCTTCTTACAGTCCAGCAAGTTCAAGATCTTTGTGTTGCTCGATAAGTGAGAAATCTGACTGTGTAATAACTCATAAAATCAAATTGAGGAGGTAGAAAACAAAATTACACTTCTGTATGACTGATATCACAACTAATTACTCAGTACAGTTCGTCTCTATGTCTTTTTTGCTTATTCTGAGTTATATGGGGCAGTAGAAGTATCGACCACTATTCTAAGATATATCTAAATGTATACAAATATTGCTCTCATTAATAGAGGATCTTAGCAGTTTTATTTTTATCCATTATTATCCATTTTTATCCATGCATGTAGTTTCATGAATTTATCTCACCAAAAGATGTTGAGTAGCCTGTAAGGAATATGACAGGCCAGCCAGTTTTGATGTTGATCACAGAACTGTATTTATGTCAGAAATGCTCTCTGGAGACCATCTGATCCAACCTTCTACTTGAAGCAGTACTAATTTCAAAGTTAGATCAGGTTGCTCAGGGCCATATCCAGTTGACTTCTGTAATTCTCTAAAGATGAAGCTTTTTGAACAGCCTACTCCAGTACTTCATCACCATCACTGTGAAGTGCTTTTTCCTTCAATCAGACTTCCTCTTTCTGCAGCTTGTTACCATTGCCTCTTGTCCTTTTCCTGCACACTTCAATGTCTGATTTCAAGCTTGCCCTCCCTTAGTTATGCCTGCAGGATAAATAAATTTAGCTCCTTCAGCTTCTTCCCATATTACATGTGATCCAGGCTTTTGAGAAGCTTAATGTCACTCCACTGGCACACAGTTTGTTTATTTGGGAGCCCCAAATCTAGACAGTGTTTCAGATTTGGCCTCTGGGTGCTGAGTAGAGGAAATAAACATTTCCTTTCAGCTGTTGTTTATGCTCTTGTTAACACAGTCCAGTAGGCAATTATCTTAAGCACACACTGCTGACTTGATCAGTTTCTTGTCCACTGGGACTTACAGGTCCTTTTCTGAAGAACTGCTTTCTAACCAATCTGCAATGTGCATTAATGCATAGAGTTGTTCTGTTGTAGATGCAAGACTTTCACATCTCCAGTCAACTTCATGATGAACCTGATGGCTCGTTCCTCCATCTTGTTGAGCTCCTTCTACATGGCAACCTAGCCTTCCCACGTATTAATGTCTCACCTCATTAGATGTCTCTGCAATTAAGAAGAATTTTTTTATTAGTGATGACAATAATAGGTCTATGGGTGCAAATATGAGAAAATAAAATAATATTTTGAACTTAATAAAATATGCTTCATTTTTCAAATTATCTATAATATATCTTAAAGTATTTTATAATTTAAATTCTAGATTGCTGGATGTTATAAAGAAATAGACAAATAATGTCAATTTATCCAAACTTCGATAACTAAAATTGGTAAGGTCTTCCCTGGTTAACTCAGGATTAAGTTAGTAGTCTTAACCTAAGAGCAATATACTAAAATCTTCCTATTTTGCACTTTATTTTTCCTACTGAGTTCAGTACAACCCATCAGGTCAAAGGGGAAAGTGATTTTTAAATTAAAATGTAAAGAAACTACTGCAGTTGTCACTGCATGCATTATGGAAATATCTAAGCACTTTAGGGCAGAAACACTGTATCTGATGGAAAAGGAAGGGGGTCAAAAAGTCAAACCAGGCAGTCACAAACAGCTAAGCTTAATTTAACACCATATGTGAACTGAGAAATACTGGCTAGCACATCAAAAAAATGCCTGAGGAAGTCTCTTTGAATAGAATTCACTTTACTTACCACTAGTGACTCATCCGTAAGAGTTTTTACTTCATTACCTCCACACTCAAGGATCTTAATATACTAGATAATATAATAGAATTTAGAATTTATGGAAAATCTAGCTTCTAGATTCTTCAGTGCCTGACTCATCTCCTACATAAAAAAAGAAGTCTAGTGAAAACCTCACACCACTTCTTTGTAGGTAAGGTGGAATCTAAATAGATTTTTTCAAGAAGACTGAATTTTTATGCTTTGGAAAATTTTCTATGCTTTTTACTATTCTTTTAAACTCCTACATAAAAATGGGCATAAATGGTTAGCAAGACACAGGAACTACTTTACAACTGTGGGCATACTTAGTATAGCTAGTTCTTATGCTTCTCTTCCCAATAATTATTTGAGCAACACATACCACAGGTATGTGGCTAAGATCTTTGTGCTATGACTCTTTCTGATTTGTACATTCACTGCAATTTTCACAGTGTCCAAGTGCCTGACATTTCAATGTAGACTTTTACTATCTTCTGTATTATTAAAAGTATCAGAATAAAGCATAAAATTCACTATTATCAATGTCTCTCTTCCTCTCTTCTCAGCAAGTATGATGTCTCTCCAAACTGACTAGGAAGTAGCTTGCTTCTTGAAAAGGTTCTGTGCACCTTCAGCTAGAAAAGGCTGTTAGCTGCAGAATCTCCTGATGGGTATTCTGCTTTGAATACATGTTATCTTGAAAAAAGCCTGGATCTTTAGTGCAGTTCAGGACACATATTCTCCATGTCAGGAAACACCTTTTTTTAAGGTTGTTTTTTTTTAAATATCACAGATAAAACATTAGGTCCCCATCTTAGACTGTTAAAAAGATATTCTCTGAGCAGACATCACGAAAATGGCATGGGAGATGTAAGACGCGTGAATTAAAAAAAAATAAAGAAAAAATTACTTAATTCATGACTTACCTAAGTCATTCTATTAAACTTGTGTTGAGGAGGAATCAGAATAAAAAAGAAAAATCAGCAGTATATTTTGAAATGCTAATGAAAAAGTCAGTTGTCAAATTGTAGGTGCTTGTAGAGATGGTAAAAATAACATTATGATGTAATCAGATTGATTATTCAATGTATGGCTTTGGTCTGCAAATGGCAGTCAAAAGGAATTGCCCATCACAAGATGAAAAATATATTTAATATTAATAGAACTTTTAGATGTATGAATGTCCTTGTGATAAAAATGTCTACTATGAAAAATTTCAATTAAAAATTCCACCAGTTTCTATGTATTTTCTGCCACAGTGCCTCTTAATTATACAAGCTTTCTGATAAGAAAAAAACCTAATAAATCTGCTATTTATTAAGTTAGAACTTTGATAAATAAATGTTATTAGATTGCTTTTCTTTTTTTTTTTTTGGTCTTAGGACATTATTCACTACTTCAGCAAAGTGATGCTTAACACAAGGTTCTTCATCCTGACACACACATTTGTTCTTTACACACAGTATATGTGACTGTAAAACATCCTCTGTTCCTTAGTTTCCTCACATATATAGACAAACTTTATTTATTTTCTAGTCCTACACATACTCAACAGAAAGTTTGAGGAAGATTGTACACAAAAGACAAGAAAACCCACCCCAAATTATCATTTCAAAATGCTGAGATTACATGTATTCATTTCTGTCACGGTTTGTAGAGGATGGCTGATGAACAGTAAAGCAGTTGCTCTAGAGCTACCACTAATTGCATGCATACCAGCAAAAATATTCTGCAGTCACTACTAGAGAAAATAAATCTGAGCAATGGATAATGATACTTTTTTTTTTTTATTTGCTGATATTCTGCCACATTTGCAGAAAAGGAACTTCTGTTACATATCTCCTTGCCCCAGTTTGCAAACTTAAAAAAATTAGACTAAATTTTAACTGGCTGTTATAGAGAACTGAAATAATAAAAATGGCATGAAATTCAACTGCGAATAAATTGAATATAAATTCAACAAAATGAAACCTCCTTCAGGATTAATAACAAGAAATTTTACTGTGAGTGTGTAACTCACCTGCTGGAAAGAGCAGATGAATGGAAAAAAAAAGAGCATTATCTGACAACAGTTTCACTTTGCAGGTCTCACAGGATGCATCTGTTTAACAGGAAAATGCAATTCTATAATGTAGTGTCCTGGGTTCAGCAGTAGTAGTTATTTTTCTCTTTCTTAGTAGCTAGTGCAGTGCTGTGTTTTGAATTTTTGGCCTGGGAACAGTGCTGATAATGCCGACGTTTTTAGTTGCTGCTCAAATGTTTGGTCTGGCCAAGGACTTTCTGAGCCTCATGCTCTGCCAGGGAGGAGGGAAAGCTGGGAGGAATCAGAGACAGGACACCTGAACCAAACTGACCAAAGAGGTACTCCATACCACAGCACATCATGCCCAGGATGTAATGGAGAGTTACCCGGAAGGGCTGGGGACTGCAGGGTTGGACAAGGTATCGGTCGGTGCTCAGCTGGGGGGAGTGGGGCGAGTTATTGGTCAGCTGGTGTTGGGGTGTTGTATTCTTTCCTCTTGTTATTTCCTTTATCATTATTCTTATTGGTGGTAGCAGTAGTGATTTGTGTTATACCTTAGTTACTAAACTGTTCTTATCTCAACCCATGGGAGCTGCATTCTCCTCTCCATCCCTCCAGGAGCGGGGGAGGGCAAAAAGGGGGGGGAGTGAGTGGACGGGCTGTGTGGTTGGGTTTAAACCACGACATGTAGGCTCTAAGTTTTATCCAGAATAGGGCTGAATTATCTCCAAGATAAACAGCGAAATATTTATGTTTGGGTTTTTTAATTGTTTTTGAGATGCTTTCTGGTATACTTCTTTGGAAAAGTCTGTATAGCTTTTATTTAATTTCTTAGGAAAAATAAGTTTTTATGGACAATGATGAGAAATTATGAAAAATTCTCAGACATTTTGAAAAAAATTCCAGTGTGAGGATGCATTAATAAATAAATAAATAAATAAATAAACGAAACTAGTTCATTGTTAGTTTGAGCACCCTATGAAAATAATGTTATGTGGTAGTACTATAAAATGACAAAAGAGCCAAACTAAATTACTCCAGATGTATTCTCCTTCTACAGTCCTATGTCTATACACTTTTTCATTGTGTTTGAACTCACCATTGGTGAAGACACCATTCTTGCTGTCTTCAACTCTAAAGGAATTAAGAAAGAAACAAAGAAAGAAACAAAATAAAAAACCCAGTAAAGTACAGGAGAAGATAAGGTGCAGTTCTTTACATATATCTTGCAAAAATCACACTTATTAATTTATGAACTTCCATGATAAACCTGCTGACATCATATTAAATGACTTTGTGAATTACGGGTATATGCAGTTCTATGTCTGGTTTTTTTCCTGCTAACTTGTTTAACAGACAAAGAGTAAATTGGAATTTCTGTAAATTGATGCTGCATTCAGCACAGGTGCAAAAAGAAAAGGGCACAATGAAGTACTATTGAGACATTCAGTAATTTCTGGATTAGAAGATAGAAACTTCTTATTATCTAGAGAGTGATGAATTATTTAGTCATAGGATCGTAGAATCATAGAATAGTTAGGGCTTGAAAGGACCTTAAGATCATCTAGTTCCAACCCCCCTGCCATGGGCAGGGACACCTCACTCTAAACCATGCCACCCAAGGCTTCGTCCAACCTGGCCTCGAACGCTGCCAGGGTTGGAGCATTCAAAACTCCTCTGGGCAGCCAATTCCAGTGCCTCACCATTTCACTGGAGAAATGACTTAACCATTTTTTTTATAAAATGTGATTTCATCGCATTTTAATGGATCTATAGACCTTCCAGAAAATAAGATTGCAAAACTGAAAAATCTTTGGAAATAAAAATATTCTTTTCAATGTTACATGTTATCTAATGATCCCAGTAATTTCTCTTATACTCCCATAGTTTAATGCCTAGAAGACTGTAAATCTGCAAAAATTTAGGAGCAGTGGAAGTGCTCCTAGAATGCAAAGGTCAGAAGAGGATCATGGTCATTAATGACAAAATTGTGATCTTATGTACATAATTTAAGATAATATTAATGGACACAATGACACAAGGTTTATAAAAAACTAGAATACCATGTGTGCATTAACAAATTTAGTAAAAGTGAAAACTTTAAGGAGTTGAGTTTGGTGCTTTTTGATTTTTACTGGCAATATCCATTTTCTGAAGAAGGTAATGTTTAAAGTCTGACTGTTGCTGAGAAATAGGGAAATGTTTGCATAAGGCTGACTTTCAATGACATCATTATTGTTGATAAAATAAGGTAAAGAATGAAAGAAAAAAAGACCATTTACCAGCATTTTTATAAGACTTTTCTTGTGTATAATGGTGTTGTGTTAAATTCCTAGTGTGTGGCACGTGGAAGACCCAAACAGGATTATATTATATTACTAGAACAAAATCCTCAGATGTCCCTAACTGAAGAAATAAAGCTACACAGATTTACATTTATGGAAAAATATATAAACAAACGTATACCTATATACACAAATTTAATCATTTCACATAAAAATGAAACAGTAATTCCTGAGTAAACTGATCTCATTGCTTGAAAGATAAGCATTGTCATAACAACAAAAACAGAATTATCACAGAAAGTAAAGCATTTACTTATACAGAATTTCCCATAGTTAGCTACTCTATATGCATAAGCATTCTCCATATGTGCTCACACATCAAGGATGAAGCATACAATAAATGATATATTTGTACCTCTTCTATAAATATGCTGTGTACATATCTATGCACAAAGTAAATATATACACACAAAAATAATGATATATCAAACACAGTTGCCACTGTAGGTGCTTTTAACATGTTTTGCTCTTGCAAACAGTCTGGTGGCAAGCTTTTCAAACCATCAAAAAATCTTCATTCATTATGAACTTATTTCAGTGGGAAAAATAGCATCCAAATCTTACTCATAATCTTGCTAGTAAGGAACTTATACTGTCAGCCTTCTACTAAAAGAACAGTCCCATAAGAGTAAAAACATTTTACCAGTGACTTCAATGGAAATAGAACTTACATATTTTATTCAGAGATAATCTAGGTGTTTTACTATCTCCTACATAGATCTTTGACAAGGAAGCCTGTTTAAGAGGCCATTCACCTTTCTGAATGTTTTAATGTTGCAGTTTCAGTACTGAATAGATACAAGGACATTCTTTTGCAGAGAGCAGGAGTGTCCTGGTTTCAGAAGGTGGAATGCATTCTTGTAGGCAAATATACCAAGATCTAACTTTTTTAAGGCTCCCTGGTGTTCTTGTAGTTGATGATCTGTCAGTGTTTTTGTATGTCATTTAAGGTTTATTTTTAGATATTTACAAATCAGGTCAAATGATTTACTGCAGGCTGAAATGTAGAAAACAAAGTTTCAGACAAAAATGAAGTTTAGATATTACATTTTGTTAGAAAAGGTAACTTAAACAATTTGCATGAACATAACAAAGAAAAAAAAAAAAAGGAAAATGCAGTTCCTTAAAAGTTCTCGCTCCTTTTTGTAAGCACATTGATTGTTATGGAAACTTTAGTTGAACCCTTTCAGATCATAATGCTAGTACCACTACCCTTCATAAAACAAAGTCATTACTAAGTCCATCAGAACAAAATATCCTATCTGAAGAATATTCAAGATAATCACAGATAATTAAAACTAGATTTTAAAGAAAACTGCCTGGCTAGAAGTACACTTAAAAATTATGTGAGCTAAAAGATGTTGGAAATAACAGTTCTGGGACAGAGACTGAGTAGAGCATGCTGGATAGCTAAAGAATGGGATGTGCCCAATCCAGGAGTCAGAGGAGTTTCCAGAGCTTCTATAATATGCAGAGGAACCTGAGTTACTTTCTCCAAAGTAGATTCTTACAAAGAACCTCAAATCTTGGAGCTGGGTGCACAATCCAGGTTTTCAAAGTCCAACATAAACTCACCCAAATTCTTTCATTTCTTCAAAAAAAAAAAAAAAGTTATCATAAATATTTATTTTTTCATAAAAATAAGAACAACATCACAGAGGAAATTGAAAAAGACTATATGTGGAGTAACCATGTACCTGAAAATAAGTGCTGATGTCACTGTATATAGGAGGTATATGTATTCTTTTAATTCCCAGGGAACACTGCTGTTGCTTCTGTATTTAGCATAATTAGTACTACCTCTACTAACATACCATTCCATTTTCTTGTCTGTGCAGGCTGATTTATTGAAATGCCTACTAGATTGGGCAAAAAAGAAAGACACGGTTTGAATAGCTAAGAAGGGCTTAGGGTCTAAGCTGGAGCTCAGCAGCAAGAGTAGAGAATTCCCAGGTGCTATACTAGATCTCCAGACATTTTAAGCCTCCAGGTAGTTTTGTTAATCAAAATATTTGCAGTGATAGCCAGCTACTTAAAGATATTTATGCAATTCACTTTCAACAAAATTTAATATCTTTGAGTATCGGGGTTATAAGGTCATCCACCAGATCAAGCATCAAAAGCTCTGAATAGTTCTGAAGGTGTTAAAATGGTGGTAGGCATTTGTAAAGAAGTCCTTAGCCTTTCCCATCAATAACAAAACCAAACAACAAGGGTAAAACCCATCCTTTCCATTTCTTGTGATATTTGTCACATTAGTAGGAAGATATAATAAAATCTGTAAATAGAAACAGTGAAGAAGACAGGAATGGGAGGCACAAGATAGCAGTGGATTTCAAAACATCCTTTATTATTTGTGAGCTATAAAATGCCCATCCAAAAAACCCACTGCACTGGGGCTTTGGAGCAACAAGATGATATGAAAAGAGAAGACTATAAAATATGATAGGCAGGGCTGCCTGTAGGTACTTTTGGTTGCCAAGGAAGCTTGCAAGGTTCAGAGCATTCTCAAGGGAACATTTTAGTCACTTGTTTAACATAAGCTGTAGATAGAATGTGATGGGTAACACTAACAAAGCTGTGCTATCAGAGAGTTCTCTCACCTATAATAACATACCTCCTGCCTTTGCCAGTAGTCTGTCAGTCTGTCCTCCACAGGCTAATAAAACACTAACTGAGGCTTACTTAATGTCATGTTCTTTTATGTTTATTTATGATGGGCAACTTAATAAGCTTTAAAGTCAGACCACGGTTTTCTTCACAGTACTCTTCTTGAAAAATTTTGGGTTTTTTTGTTTTGGTCTTTTTTTTTTTTTGTGTGTGTGTGTGTGTGTTTTTTTTTTTTGCCACCATCCAGCTGGCCCTGGACATTGCTGAACGAGAAAAGTGGCCAGTACTTTATCTCTACACTGACTCATGGATGGTGGCAAATGCGCTGTGGGGGTGGTTGCAGATCTCGGAAGCTAAGCAGGGGGAGGGCAAGAAGTGGGGAGAGTGAGTGGACGAGGTTTGTGGTTGGGTTTAAACCATGACAGTTTGTTTGTTTGTTTTTGTGTGTTTTTTTTTTTTTTTTTTTTAAGAAAATAGCTATATTTTAAAGAATACAAGCTATTCTAGTCTGTATCAACAATTTCCAGTATGGTTTATAAGTAAGTTGAAATAGTATATACTCATGTCATATAGAGAACAGCCACCGGTGTTGGGACTAGTCTTGTTCAGCATCTTCATCGCTGACATGGACAGGGGGATTGAGTGTGCCCTCAGCAAGTTTGCCAATGACACCAAGCTGTGTGGTTTGGTTCATATTCTGGAGGGAAAGGATGGCACCCAGAGGGACCTTGACACGCTTGTGAGGTGGGCTGATACCAACCTCATGAAGTTCAACCATGACAAGTGCAAAGTCCTCCACCTGTGTCGGAGCAATCCCAGGCACAGCTACAGGTTGGGCAGAGAAGAGATACTGAGCAGCCCTGTGAAGAAGGACTTGTGGGTATTGGTCATAGCAGCCTTCCAGTATCTGAAGGGGGCCTACAGGGATGCTGGGGAGGGACTCTTCATCAGGGGCTGTAGTGATAGGACAAGGAGTAACGGGTTCAAACTTAAACAGGAGAAACTTAGACTGGATATAAGGAGGAAGTTCTTTACTGTAAGTGTAGTGAGGCACTGGAATGGACTGCCCAGGGAAGTTGTGAACACTCCATCCCTGGCTACGTTCAAGGCCAGGCTGGACAGAGCCTTGGGTAACATGGTTTAGTGTGAGGTGTCCCTGCCCATGGCAGGTGGGTTGGAATTTGATGACCTTAAGGTCCTTTCCAACCCCAAATATTCTATGATTCTATGTTTCTATGAAGGTATTCTTTTTAAAATAATTTACCTTTTCATTGGTGCGTAGTTAATGCATCAAAAATAAAGAAACTCCAAATATTTTCTGTGTCATTTCCAGTAGGACATAGTAAAACTGTTGTGAAAGAAAATGCAATTATCTGCAGTATATGTATCAGAAATGTATATGTATCAATGAAAGATGAATTCATTTTACTGAGATTAATTTGAAAACACAATTCAAAATAAAGGTAGGAAATAATTGATGTAAACTAAAATTTTGTTTTTTATAATGATGCATGGTTGACTTGAATTGCAGGTTAAAAATTGCATTTATTTTCCCTTTTATTACCTCTAAGTCAACTAATAACTTTTAACAACACATTTTTGTAAAATGTATAGAAGTACAAAAGGAACTCACAGCTAACCATTACAAGGCATAAGCCAACATTTTGGGGAACAAAATGCTATTAACAAAATATGTTAATAATTTCAATTTTTCACATCTGAGAATATTTGTGCAGGTGGATATAGTTGCAACTCCCATTAAAAAAACAAAATGCCTCACAGCAGGCATCCTGTTCTATTAGTTAGTCTCCTATTTGTTACAAAATAAATAATAAATCTAAGTTTAGAGGTAGAAGAAGCAGCACTGTAAGGAGGATCTCGAAAGACCATGTGGTCAATTCCTTTTGACTAAAGTAAGATGACTTATATTCAGAATCGAATTTCAGAGCATCTAATTATTTTCCCTTGAAGCCTTTCTATTTTAAGGGTATTCCTTTGCAATGTCTGGTAGCCTGTTTCATGGCACCAACATTACAATTAGATGATTTTTTCTTACTATCAAACAGCAATATTTCTCTCATTTTCTACATAATCCTTTTTTCCCCCCAGTGTTAACATCCAGCTTCTTCAACCATTCTTCACTGAATGCATTTTCTCAAGATCACACTGAATTCTGATCTTCCAAAACATTTACAAGCTCAACAATAATTAAGTGCACATTTCCATCCAATTGTAGACCAATTTTATGCTGATAAAATATAAATCATATTTCTGAGGTTGCTCATGGCAGCATGTTGCATATGAAAGTCTCCAAGTCCTTACTAAGACCCCAGCAAATACCTAAAAAACTTTTCTCCCACCTCTTTTATTTTTTTGTTAGCACAACAGGAAGAAATCATGATTTATATGCATAATATGCTCTTGACAAATAATAGATGTTTTTTAACACTGATATATCATCTAGTTACTTAACACCATTGCTCCACAGCCACTGAGGAAAACTGTTGGGTTATTATTTTTTTTTAAATAGTCTCCTCTCATTTTTATTTTCTTTTCTTTCCAATTTTAAGTGTCTTTTTCTTTCCTTCAGAAGTTCTCAGGCATGACCAAAGGTTCACATTATTTCATTATTTTATTATTTAATGTAGTGTTGTTTTTCTTTTAGTTTTTTCAGTTCAAGTACAGAAGACTAGAACTAAAGTATTCCTTAGTGTCTGGACACAATTTTGTAAAGACTTAAGGAATTTCTACTTAAGCCTCCTCGGTTTGAATTTTTTCTCTTTTCCATAAGTAATAAACCTGTATATTTTACTTTGTTCTATAATACAGTCATTAAAATTTCTCTTTATCTTTTACTTTCTTTACAAAGAACTCATTTTGTCTCTTAGTCTTTCTAATTTTATATGGTTTTTGTAAAGGTACGTTACATAATGAAGACTATCCACCGAGGAACAATGAGAGAGCCACATATTGTAAATGTAATGAAGGCCAACCTATTTATTTGGACTTTCCATTCAAGTAGGATGATGTAAGATATGTTTCCTGGTTTCTGCTGGGATAGAGTGTCTGTGAGAACAAAGAATAGATTCAAAGAGAATGGAAAGAAAAAAATAAATAATTGTAGAAGACCTCACAGTCAAAAAAAATCTGTTATCTACAAAAAGTAGATTATGAAATCTTATTACTCCTCGTCTGCTATGAGCAAGTATCTGTGAAATTTATGAGTAAATATCGAGTTCCCTCTTCTTCCTCACCCTGTAACTGATAAGCATGCTCTACTATATTCTTTCAAGGAACAGATGTCTCTGTGATGGATGTAAAGCTTCTGACTTTAGAAATAACATGTAGCAATGTTACTATGTTAAATTTAGCAATGTTAACTGTGTAAATTTCATAGGCAGAATTGGTCTTCTTCAGCCCATGCTACAAATACATGGGAAATGATGTCAACGCAGCATTTATAACTAACCTCTGTGTCGGCAAACAGTGCTAAGTCTCAGTATATTTGCTTCTGCTCAGAACTTTGTTAACTGCTCATTGCTCTTGGGAATAAACACACACGAGCTCACATATACATACAAAGACAGACACTTTAAAACAGTTAAGGTGCTGTTTTTTTCTTGTGTCTTTTCATAGACATTTTCAATTACTAATCCTTTCATGCACACATGAAGTTTTAATAAAGATTCTAAAATTTGAAAAAAAAAACAAACCAAACAACCCAGAAGCTATTGTAATGTCACTGTTACTGTTTTCTGTAGAATACATGCTTTGACCGATCAAGATCACGTAAACAGGCAGTACTTAGGAATACTATATTTTGGTTTGTGTTTGCTCATAATTGCCCTTATTAGTTTAATGTATGCTTTAAATATGGAAATCATGAAATGAAGTAAAAATATGTTTATTCTCACTAACAAAAAAAAAAAATAAACTGGGCTGAAAATCCTTTTGATTGGGATGCCTGCAAAAAAGTAACTGCCAGATCAGTTAATCTTAAAACTTCACAAAAATAAGCTCATTATATAATTTGCTTGTGTCTGCTTAGGTTTATTTTATGGTTTTATTGAGAGACATGTGGGAGAAATATTCTTTGTGCATAACTGCAGTGTATAATGAAATATCCATATTCCATTTTCTGTCTCCTGTGAATTGCAATTTATATAACTCCAGAACATTGTCCTTCTCAAAGAGCAGCTGAACAGTCCTCCTTTTTGGTATATCATAAGGTTTCAGAAAGCCAAAGTCATTATCCTGTCTTCAGTAATTCCCAGGAGAACTAAATATATATATATAATATATATTGACGGTTTGGCTTCGCGAGCGAAGATTTGGGAAAGGCTTTGCCCACACTTACTACAAGCACAATGACCAAGGGCATGTGGGGTATGCAAATCTGGTTGGAAAAAAGGCTGCTGAGGCAATCAGGAAATGTCCGACCAGGACTGTCATCTCCTGTGCAGTCTCGAGCGACCCATGTGCTGGTCTGCCCGCATGCAAGATTGGATCTGCAACTTCCCATGCACCTTGTCACCTGCTGTTGCGACCCTCGCCTGTCCATACAGACAAGTGAGAGTGAGTCTTTCCAGCCTGTGCAGTGGATTTTTTTAAGTGAGGCACAGCTTGCGCAGAACTGGCCCCACCCTTTACACCTGAGGTTTAACTGCCACGGCCTAGCGAGCTTGGATGGTGACAGCTAAGTCCGCAGGTCATAGGTTTTATAAGTGTCCTTCTCTTAGATGGAAGACCTATACACCTATACACACATAAACATAAGCTGTGAGAGTCTATAGATAAGTGTATTTTTCAATAAAAAACCTAAAAATTATATTCCTTTTGAAGTTAGCCAGATGTATGAATGCAGATTTCAAACACAAGGAAGACAGAAATAAAAGTTTTATTTTTACTGTACAGTGTCAGTCATAGAGTGGACAACGTACTTCATCCCTTAATCAGCTTTATAGAACATAAATATCTGAACTCGTATGACTACATTGTGTTCCCTGAGAAAACTGCTTCAGTTGGCAACGGCTCTTGCCACTGCTTTCTCTCATATTGCTGTTTACAACCACTGGTATTTTCTGTTACTATTATGAGCACAGCATTTAATGATGGTGTGCAATATATTTTCCTTCGTCATTACTAAACAAATATGCAACAGTTAGGCAGTTCTGAATGTTCAAAGTTTCTATGGCTTTACACAGGTTTTGTTTCAGCAGAAGGAGAATTCATTGTGAAAAAGAATGGAGAAAGAATACACAGATCCTTTATGTAAGAGTTTTGCACAGCATAGCATGGGGGAAAAAATATGGGGAAGATTAATTTTGTTTATCCCAAATATTTTCATTTTAATAAAAAAAAAAAAAAAAACCCAAAAAACAAAACCAAAACAAACAAACAACAACAACAAAAAAAATCAAACCACAAACCTTTAAAAATACAAGTCTAAGCTTATACTGTGTGAGTTGTTTGCAGACAGTTTTTGTTTGGTGTTTGTTTGGGTTTTTTGGCTTTGGCTTTAATCTTCCCTGCAAGTTTTCTTATGCTGTTTTTCTATCATATAGTATAAAGCTGTAGCACCTACAAATGTTCAGCCAGTCACAGTGTATAGCCAATTAAACCTTTTTGTTTATATTTTCTTCTTGCTTTAAGAATAGAAATGCTATTAAATAATTGAAACATTTGGAAATAGGAAAAGAAAGGCTTCATTAAATAGGCTAGTCTCAGCAAAAAATTAGCATTGCATTTATACTGTACTTTCTACGATGAAATTGCTCTGTTTCATGAAACAAAAATGATTGAAAAAAGAAGCTATGAAATAGAAATGCATGTCTGCTATTGTAATATTGTATCCAATATTTCATTGAAGCTTTTAAATAATTTACCCTGAGTTTTCAGCCTATGATTTTTTCCTATTCTGTTGTCCTAATGAATATGTTTGTTAAATTATTTTCTAGCAAGAGAAAAAATCTTGAAAAAAAAGAAAAAAAAAACCTGAGGACACTTTGAACTTCAAAATAGCTCTGAAGAAGAACAACCAGATACTGTAAGACTTTGCTAATCTGATCAGATAATTAAATCAAAAGACGTAGAATTTTATATCTCACTTCCCAGACTTGGAATATTATTTATTAAAGGTTATATACCATTAATAGTTAAAAATTGCTGAAACAAAGCTTTCATTGGATTGCTTCAATACACATAAACACACACACACAAAAAATAAAAAAATAGGAAAAATTGCTTTCTGAATGTTATTTTTAATGACTGGAAAGAGAGAGCGGGGTATTGTAAAATATGCATTGCTTTTTTTTGTGACTACAGAAACTTGCAGAAGTGCAACTGCTCAATGACTAGATGATTTAGATTATGTATTACATGCATTGTCAGAGTCACAAAACTTTTCTTTTGTGAGTTCTGTACTTTGTAATGTCATTCAAATACCTGGTTTAGGAAACCAAAATAGGAAGTCAAAATCAGCCACTGTCAGTAGGCTTTAAAGTTATGAAGCTTGGGTGCATGATATATGACTTTGTTTCTCATTAGTGTATTCCTCTCTGTCACCTAGGAGTCTTCTTGTTGTTGTTTCTGGAGGTTGGACTTTGTATGGAAGCTTAATGATAGGAAAAATGCACTAAAACTAAATAGTGTGGTGGACTATTCAGAGCCAACAAGGGCATTTAAATGTTAAGATGCCACAGGAATGCAGGAATGTCTGTCCTATGAAAATGCATGTTCTCCATTTCAGTATAAACTAAATCACATGAAAATATATGGTTGTTTTATTATCTACACAAAGCTCTATTTCTTCTTTTTAATGAGCGTATGTGTATTTCTTCTTAAGGCATGAAACCGATTCCTTTAAAGAAGTATGACTAGTGGTACTGTAATAGTATATTAGATAATCCTTGAGGGTGATGCTAGATTAGTTGAACCTATTTATATTCCTTCCATCTTTTTAGCTACACTTTGAAACAAACAGGTCATAGTATAGAATACATTTCATAATTTTATTAGAATTTAAATTGTTGAACAAGAAATTAATTCTCATACAAAAAAAAAAGTTTCTCTTTTATGTACTCCCCCTTATTAATTGCTTGAGATTAATTTTGTATTGTCAATGGAAAATCCTTACAGTTATAGATACATTGTCATCCATACTCCAGGCATCAATAAATTCTTGAGTGAATGATTAGAAAACCAGTCAAAGTCAGACCTAATATGGTTTAAAAATATTCAGAGAGCTTTCTTTAATCATAATGAAATCCTTAAATAGAATGCAGACAAAAAACTGATGAAAAAAAAAAAATCTTTGAAATACTAATAGAGAACACAAAGCAAATACAGAGTTTCCTAATCCAGCGCAGAAAACTTTCAGCTTTTTTCACTTTATAAAAAGAAATGGGAATATTTTTAACCACTACTTTCAGTGAACTGTGAATTTCCTGAATCCCTTGTCTTCATGCATCTTTCTTGGACTGACCTGTTGTTACACCCCATTAAAAAAGAACATTGTGTTTCCTTGCATAATGCAGCATACTGACATAACAGCAAACAATATATCATTCTGATGACCCTTCATGACTGAGAATTTTGAGAAGCTGTGTTTCACTGAAAACCAGGATTTAAACAAGCTTTATTTATTTGTTTAACCTTTGCAGTGCCACAGTTTTGTGATATTTAATATAGATTAAACATGCTTTATGAATTTCCCATATTTCATCTCAGAAAGTTATTCTTTAATTCAGAATGTAAGTAATGAAACTCTATAATATATAATTCAAACTTTAGCAGTTATGCCAGCTTTGAAGATGTACACTGGGAACACTTTTCAGGATATATAAGATATAAATGTTATTCAATAGCATTGGCAGCTTCGTGTTTGGCACAAAGCATTGTTGTTGTTTCCTGTCCATTCTGTGATAGTCCAGTGTAATTGTGTTACTGGACCTCTAAGTATGCAACACACTAACTCTTGCGACACTCAAACCCAGCTTGCAGCACACGAAGTTTTACTATTAGATTATGTTCCGCAGTGCCCAGCTAGGTAGAACCACATGGATTGAAATGAATCTGTGATAATGTGCTAAACAAATCTAATATTTGTAATGACAATTTGAATTTTTTTTTTGTACCATGAACTTCTGTACTTTGTATATGCATACATATGATCGAGGGGCTGGAGCATCTGTCGCGTGAGGAAAGTCTACAAGAGCTGCTCAGCCGGGAAAAGAGAAAGCTCATGGGAATCCAATCAGTTAAAAAATATACAGTGGCAGGGAGTAAGGACAACAGTGCCAAGCCCTTCTCAGTAGTACCCAGTGAAAGAAAAATAACAAATGTGGGCAAGCTGAAATGCAAGACATTCCGTTTAAACATAAAGAGAACAATCTAACTTTCCCCTCCCTTTTCCTTCCCCTCCTTTCTGCCCCTCCCCCCCCCCCCCCCCCTTCCCCCACCCCCAGATGTAAAGTTGGTCAAACACTGGAACATGTTTCCCAGAGAGTTTGTGAAGTCTCTGTCAACTGAGATACTAAAAATATGGCTGGACATAGCCCTGAGCAAACTGCTGTAGCTGACACATTTTTGAGCAAGTTGTTGGACTAAGCAATCTCCAGAAGCCCTTTCCTACATTAGCCATCTTCTCACTCTGTGACCACTTTTATTTCCCTCTAGTGACAGGAAATGTGGCATTTTTTGTACACTCTAGAAAAGCCTTATCCTGTTGAAAAAGTGGAACCAGATCTTTCAGACTGAACTGTAAATACTATGCCTGTTGGAATTCTGTATTTAGTTTTTCTTTTCCAAGTCCAAAGCGTGTTATCCTATTTTTGCTGGTGATCAGAAATGCAGGTTGTAAATTACATCTGGATAGTATAGCTGCTTTTCTTTTTTTTTTTTTTTTTGTTATGTTTTGTTTTGTTTTCATGAATATGACACTAGAAATTGTCAAAGGGTTTTTCAAGGAAACATTTTTCATGAGGAACAAATGAGATCTTAGAGTTTGAAACCTTAAATAGAGTATTACATGTCATTTATATGATGACATGTCAAGAATTTCTTCATTATATCTAATCTTAATCTCCCCTCATTCAGTTTAAAGCCCCCTTGTCCTGTCATTACATGCCTTTGCAAAAAGTCCTCTCCAGAGTTCTTTTTGGCCCCTTTAGGTAGTGATAGCTGCTTTAAGGTCTCCCTGAAGACTTCTCTTCTCCAGGCTGAACAAGCCCTACTCTTTAGCTTGCCTACGCAGGAAAAGCATTCCAGCCCTCTGATCATGAACGTGTTATACAAATGGTAGAAACAGAACAGCTGGTAGTGTTGCATAGGAAATATTTTCTAAGAATTAAACTACAACATTCTTGTCATCCTTGTAAGAATTACAGCACAAGAACTGCGAACTAAGTCAGTGTCTTCAAAATTACCAGTTCGAGTTCTTTGCTTTCTGTCACAAACTATGACTAGGGTTTTGGGTGACTTTTGTTGTTTTGTTGTGGTTTTTTTTTTTTTCCCAAATATACTTCCCAAGACAATCTTAATAACAAACAAAGCCACTCAAGGAACAAATTTTGAACAGACATTCTATTGTCACATATATATGTGTGTGTGTGCGTGCACACATGTGTGTATGCATGTATATATATGTAGCTATAAACTGTCACTGTCAGAAAATTTGAAAAATAATGTATCTTTTACAATATGAATTTTGAATGTTCATTCATAGGCTTGTATAGTCTTGTTAGTAAAAACGTTCGACATATTTACAAATGTTTTAAAAATCACCTGCTAATAAGCATGAAGAGAATTCTAGGAAAAGAGGGGATAGATATATAAAAGAGATTGTTAAGAAAAATTCAATAATATTATAGCTATCAAAGGTAATTGTAATATTTCTGTAGCTAGAACTGCCTAAGGGTATATCATATAAAAGATAAACACTTCAATACTTGGTAATATTTTTTCAGAGGCTTTTATTTTAAAGAAAAAAACTTTGTAGCTGAACATGAAAGTAGCTCAGGAATGAGTAGGAGCACAATAAAACCAAAAGTATACACCATTCAGAGGAAAAGTGTAGAATTTAAATGCTTTTATGTGCTCTCTGTCTGTTCTAGATTTCAGAGCATTTTAAAACAACTGCTATCTTCCATATAAAGAAAAGGTGTATCATGAAGTGACTTCCCAAAGGGACATCATATATAATATTAAAAAATCAGACTAAATTTTGTTGTAGGATTATCTTATTAAGAACCAATGCAGAGGATTCTCGGGGTCACTACCAGACTTGTCACCTCAGGAAGGCAGAACATACTTATCCATCTGTATTTTTCCAAGAATGTATCAATAGCAGGGAAGAATGAGGCCTGTTTTAGAGAAACATAATATCACAGCAATCAATGAACAAATCATTTGAAATCAGTGTACCAAGTTATGAGAACAAGGGCCATTTGGCTCTAAGACTGGGTTTTTAGATGAGGTTTTTGCTTGTGAAGAAGAGATGCAGTGTGATTCTAAGTCAGTGTTCAATATGCAGAGCAGGACCACAACATGACACAATCTACTCACTTGCATGAAGCCTCTGTTTAATGAAGAATTAAGTTTGAATACTTTTTCCATTTTAAGGTGTCAGGTGCACGAAATTGTACACTGCCAACACAGAAACTAGATGTGGCTGCTGTTAAATACAGAAGTATCTGACCAATATTAATGCTGATTTAATTTACCTTCTGCTACAAAATACCACACTAATCCATAACGTTTATTTATTATTCTTCATGCAAGTCCATCCTGGAAAAGCTGGAAAGTACTATCAGAGATAGCTCCTCAAAACCCATTCTGACTTCCTGACTGTGTAGGGTCTTCCTGATTGCATAGTGATTTTTGGAAGTCACTTCATGATTAACATTCCTCATAGCAGCCCTCAGTGATGTGCTTTGTATTGGTAGCTAGAAAGATGTCTGTAGCGTACCAGTGTTTTGGCTACTGCTGAGCAGCAGTTGCACAGCATCAGGGCTGTCCCTCAAACCACCCCCCCCACCCCCCCCCAAAGGTCAGTAGGCTAGGGGTGTGCAAGAGGTTGGGAGGGGACACAACCAGGACAACTAACCAAAGCTGACCAAAGAGATATTCTGTACATTTCCATATGACATTGTGCTCAGCAATAAAAGCTAAGAGAAAGTAAGATGCAGGGATTCATTAGTTATTAAGCAGTTTGTCTTCCGAAGTAACCATATGTTTACTGAGGCCCTATTTCTCAAGAAGTGTCTGGACATCATCTCCTGATTGAAAGCAGAGAATAAGTCTTTTTACTTTCCTTGTCTTCCATGTGCAGCCTTTGCTTTTTCTTTATTAAAATGGCTGTATTTCCACCCATGAGGGATTTTCATCTTATTTTCTTCCTCCCTGTCCTACTGAGGAGGGAGATTTTGGTGGTTACCTAATATCCAGCCAAGGTCAACCCACCACACTGACTCAGACCAATCCTGATCCAAATATATTATCTTTTGGCTATGTTATCCATTGTTACTTTACATATTATAACACTGTTGTGCTTACTTATGTCTTTTACTTCTGGACACAACATATAGTTTAATATTGCTTATCAGGCATCATGTTTTGCTAACAATGTTGTTCATATTTCTTTTAGCCCTACAATGACTGATCACTTAAACTTCCTCCATTTTGTCGTACTGCAAATTTTGTGCATACTTGCAGTTTAATACATGCTTTAATGGGCTATTCTCCCAGTAGTCTGTCTCTTAGCTTATTTTGGCATAATTTTTTAGCTGTCAGTATCTTACTCCAGCTACTATTGATGTTAGCATTGTCTCTATTTTTTCTTATTCTTTTTATTTTCTGTAAGTAAAAGCAAATCCATCCTGCTGAGGCTGTTTCAGTTTTTATTTAAAATAGTTAAATACCCAGTATTCTGTGGAGTCCTGGGGTCATTTCTGTTTTTTTTTTTTTTCACTGACTAGTTATATAAAATGTATGAACAGTCTTGGCAGCAAGACTGACTCCAGATTAATTCAGTACTGCAAGTGAGTAGATGCTGAAGACCTCAGTCCAATTTAGAAGTTGGTATAAGAAACTGAAATTCAGAATTGATTACTGTTTTAAACAAAACACTAGAATTATGGATTATACACCCTGTGCAAAACATCACAAAACATCTAAGTCCTTAAAAAATGTGTAGCTTTTAAATCTAAGTAGAACTGTTATTATCCTACTCTCCTACAAGTAATTTTTTGTTTTACACTACACAAGGTTGTTGACTCACTAGGTCTAATAAATGATAAATGAATTAACATTTTCTTTATACATTTATCATTTGTTCTAACCATATGTTAGCTACATAACAATTATATTCAATTTAATAAATAAATGATGATTACACACTAGGATAAGTAATAGCTTGAACCTTAAAAGTACACAACTGATCTACAAATATACTATTTGGCTGTTTAGGCTTCTTACGCATGAAAAAATAACAAGAAAATATCATAAGACTGCTAAAATGAAAGAAATTACAATTTATATTCTGAGAAAGGGATGGCAATACACAAATTAATATAAAGAGAAAATGATTGCAGTACTTAATCTGTGGTGGATCCATCTTTGAACAATGGCTAATTCATAAAGTTTATCCATTTAAACTTTTTTCCTAGATCAACTTGCTATCTCCAATTTAGGTACTCAAATTTTCAGCTAGATACTACTTTGTTGTGCCATCTGAACACTGCAATTATGTTATAACTAAAGAAAACTGCAAAATGAAAGGAGACTCATTCGTCAAAACCTTTAAAATGAATGTTTTATATTAAAGTCTACTTAAAGGGAAAGGAAAATCTCTGTTTAAATACATTTAAATACTGAAAACTATAATTTACCAACTTTTCTCCCGAGAACATCTGCTTATTTATTTATTCAAATACATGCCTGATTGTGACACGTATTGTCTTCTATAGTGCTAGCAGGAGGATAATCCTTCAATTTTTTTCAAGTTCATTTAAAATCAATATGTACCTAATCTGCATTTGTTTTAAATGTGGTTGGTTTTTTGTTTTGTTTTGGTTTTTTTTTTTGTTGTTGTTGTTGTTTGTTTTGGTTTTGTTTCTGGTTTTTAAAGATAAGTTAATTTACATAAAATATTATTCACACTATTTAACATAGTTTAAAAGGGTCCTAAGTAATCATCCACTGGTCAATCACTGATACCACTTCATTAGAAATAGAACACAATTACTTTGCTTGGAGCATTTTATACAAGTGTCATATGTTGGTCTCACAGCACATAGGATAACATATATGTGCAGTAAATTCAGTACATCTGGAAACTTCTGCATTGAATATGGCTTTGTATCAAAGTGGAGTCTTGGCCTAAGCTAGTACATATCTGGAGAGAGCACACATAATTTCTAAATGCTCTCCAACCTAAACCCCAAACCTTCAGAAAAATAAGACCTGACAAATACAGGGCAACAAAAAAAAAGACCCTGTAACTGCAGATTTGCAATAGTATTTTAAAGTAAGGCAGATGTCCTTCTGGTCTGATTACTGAAGTCACTAAAACAAAAAAAAATATTAAACAGTTTTTTTTTTAGGGTTTGCTATGGTTTTCATAGAATCAGAAAATAGTTAGGGTTGGAAAGGACCTTAAGATCATCTAGTTCCAACCCTCCTGCCATGGGAATGGATGCCTCACACATTTTTTCCTTTCTTTTAATAGAAATTAAACTTTTCCTGGTTTTTATTATGCATGCTATATTAAACATTATTGTAATTTATTTTCCTAATAATACCAGAAAAAGGAAAGAAATGCCATTTCTATGAAAAATGCTAAAATTTGCCTGACTTGCAAGGATCTCATTATTCATTGGGTTAGTACGCATTCTATGAACTTTCTCATTCCTTATTCTTTTATTAACTGTTTTGCACGTAAGTTTCAGCAGGGTTAAATGGACACAGCCATGAAGTTTGTAGACTGAAAAGGTATTATACAAACCCGTTACACTAAATCTGATTATTTTTGTTTACTCACCTTTGAAAGATTATATTTAGACATCAGCTTTTACATATTTTCTGCACAATTTAGAAATATATCTACTTGACAGTTTTTGTTCAGATTAACTGCCATAAGGAACTTCAAAGACATTTCATAAAATTCACAAGTACAACATTAGATATCACTCAAGATCATATCATCGTTTGGGATACAAAGAAAAATTGTATCAACTATCTCTTGGCTTATTACTTTGCATTCTGTTTCACACTGTTTCAATCTAGGGGACACAAGTGATACACATGTTAACTAATAAATTAAAGCTTGTACATTTAAGATAGAAAGATATAAAAACTCTACCGCTTGAAAATCAAAACCAAAATATTTCAAAGAATCATAGAATAGTTAGGGTTGGAAAGGACCTTAAGATCATCCAGTTTCAACCCGCTTGCCATAGGCAAGGACACCTCCCACTAAACCATGTCATCCAAGGCTCTGTCTAACCTGGCCTTGAACACTGCCAGGGATGGAGCATTCACAACTTCCTTGGGCAACCCATTTCAGCGCCTCACCACCTTCACAGTAAAGAACTTTTTCCTTATATCCAATCTAAACTTCCCCTGTTTAAGTTTGAAACCGTTACCCCTTGTCCTATCACTACAGTCCCTACTGAAAAGTCCCTCCCCAGCATCGTTGTAGCCTCCCTTCAGATACTGGAAGGCTGCTCTGAGGTCTCCACGCAGCCTTCTCTTCTCCAGGCTCAACAGCGCCAACTTCCTCAGCCTGTCTTCATATGAGAGGTGCTCCAGTCCCCTCATCATCCTCGTGGCCCTCCTCTGGCCTTGTTCCAGCAGTTCCATGTCCTTTTTTTGTTGAGGGCACCAGAACTGCACACAATACTCCAGGTGAGGTCTCACAAGAGCAGAGTAGAGGGGCAGGATCACCTCCTTCGACCTGCTGGTCACACTCCTTTTCATGCAGCCCAGGATATGGCTGGCTTTCTGGGCTGTCAGCACACACTGATGCCTCATGTTCATTTTCTCATAAGCCCAGCACCCCCAAGTCCTTCTCCGCAGGGCCGCTCTGAATCTCTTCTTTGCCCAATCTGTAGCTGTGCCTGGGATTGCTCCGACACAGGTGTAGGACCTTGCAATTGTCATGGTTGAACTTCATAAGGTTGGCATCAGCTCACCTCACAAGCATGTCAAGGTCCCTCTGGATGGCATCCCTTCCCTCCAGCATATCAACCGGACCACACAGCTTGGTGTCATCGGCAAACTTGCTGAGGACGCACTCAATCCCACTGTCCATGTCAGTGATGAAGATGTTAAACAAGACTGGTCCCAACACCGATCCCTGAGGGACACCACTCATTACTGGTCTCCAGCCGGACATTGAGCCATTGACCACAACTCTTTGTGTGCGGCCGTCCCGCCTGTTCTTTATTCACCGAGTGGTCCATCCATCAAATTGATATCTCTCCAATTTAGAGAGAAGGATGTGGTGTGGGACAGTGTCAAACGCTTTGCACAAGTCCACGTAGATGACGTCAACTGCTTTACCCTTGTCCATCAGTTCTGTAGCCCCATCATAGAAGGCCACCAAATTGGTCAGGCAGGATTTCCCCCCAGTGAAGCCATGCTGGCTGTCACCAAGCACCTTGCTGTTTTTCATGTGACTTAGCAGGCCTTCCAGGAGAATGTGCTCCAAGATTTTGCCAGGCACAGAAGTGAGACTGACTGGTCTGTAGTTCCCTGGGTCATCCATTTTCCCCTTCTTGAAAATGAGGGTTATGTTTCCCTTTTTCCAGTCATCGGGAACTTGACCTGACTACCATGACTTTTCAAATATGATGGCCAGTGGCTTAGCAACTTCATTTGCCAGCTCCATCCGGACCCGCAGATGGATTTCATCAGGTCCCATGGACTTGTGCACGTTCAGATTTTTAAGATGGTCTCAAACCAGATCCTTTCCTACAGTGGGCCCAAGGTCTTCATTCTCACAGTCCCTGCATCTACCTTCTAACACTTGGGTGGTTTGGTCAGAGCCTTTGCCAGTGAAGACCGAGGCAAAGAAGTCATTCAGAACCTCAGCCTTCTCCAAATCCTGTGTAGCCAGTTCTTCCGAGAGCTTCCTCAGGGGGCTTATCTTGTCCCTAGTCTGTTTTTTGTCTGCTATGTACCCATAGAATACCTTTCTATTATCCTTAACATCCCTAGCCAAGTTTAATTCTAACTGGGCCTTAGCTTTCCTAACCTGGTCCCTAGCTTCCTGGACAACATCCCTGTACTCTTCCCATGCCGCCTGTCCTTGGTTCCACCTTTTATAAGCCTCTTTTTTCATTTGAATTTTCCTCAGCAGCTCCTTATCCATCCAAGGAGGTCTCCTGCCCCTCCTGCTGTACTTCCTTCTAGTCGGGACACAATAATCCTGAGCTTGTAGAAGGTGTTCCTTGAATATCAACCAACAGTCCTGAGCCTCCCTGTCCTCTAGGGCTATATCCCATTGAACTTTACTAAGCAGGTTCCTGAAGAGGCTAAAGTCTGCTTTTTTGAAGTCCAGGGCAGTGAGCTTGCTACACGCTCTTCTCACTGTCCTGGGGATCTCAAAGTCGACCATCTCGTGATTGCTGCATCCAGGGCTGCCCTGAAGCACCACATTCTCAACGAGCCCTTCCCTGTCGGTGAGCACAAGGTCAAGCATGGCACCCCTCCTTGTTGGCTCCTCTATTACTTGCAGAAGGAAGTTGTCTTCCATACAATTGAGGATCTTCCCGGATTGCTTGTGCCATGCAGTACCGTTGTTCCATGAACATGAACAAGCTGCTGATGGACTGGTAAAAAGATCACTATTGGTGCTGCCAGGAATAAGTGGTGGGTCATAGTAGGAGGGGACTCTACTTTGAAAGGCACAGAGGCACCCATCTGTCAGCCTGACCCAGTCTTAAGGGAGGTGTGCTGCTTACCAGAGGCTAGGATCCTGGATGTTGCAAAGAGGCTGCCTGCTCTATTAAGTCCCACTGACTATTGCCCATTTCTAGTGGTCCATGTGCGTGCCAGTGATATAGACAGATGTAGCCTGGAGAGCATTAAGAAGGACTACAGAGAGGTGGTTAGGGGCTCTGGAGCTCAGACAGTGTTTTCATCAATTCTCCAGGATAAAGGGGAGGACATCAAAAAGGCTAGGAGGATTGGCCAGGTTAATAATTAGTTAGAACAGTGGTGCCATAGTCAGGGGTTTGGGTATTTAGAACATGGGACTCAATTTGGGAAGCCAGGTCTACTGGGGGCTGGTGGAGCTGATCTGACAAGGGGAAGAGTGGTTTTGGTAGGAGGCTTGCCAGACTGGTCAAGAAAGCTTTAAACTAGATGTGTTGGGTGAGGGGGGCATCATTCCATCCCAACACTCCCAGTCAGTTGCCAGTACCTATAATAAATGCTCAGAGCAATGTAGACATATTCTAGCCACTCCAGACAATGAGCTGACTTCATTTGGAGCTCAGATCATATGCCTCTATGCAAACATTTGTAGTATGGGAAACAAGAGGAATTAGAGATGTGTGCGCTTCTACAGGGGGATATGATATAATAGGTATCACAGAAATATGGTGGGATGGCTCCTATGACTGGAGTGTTGGCATGGAAGGTTACAGGTTCTTTAGAAAAGACAGGCCTGGCAAATGGGGAGGGGGAGTTGCGATTTATGTTAGGGGTGGGCTGGAGAGTATGGTACTCTGTCTGGGGACAGGTGATCAGTCAAACACGAAATTTATTTTTTTTCTTCTTTTGTGAGGAAATGACAATGTGTGGAACTTAAGGAATATATTAATATCATAATATTCATAGAGATTTCATTACAATGTTGTGATTCTTGAGATACATAACTTCTCTGTTGTGCCTCATTGTGTATCACATTAAGGAAGTGATGGCTGGAATTCATTTTATGAATGGATAGGTAGCAATGGTCAATAAATTCCTTGCATTGCTTGATTGTGTATATGCATCTGTGGCTTCATTCATATATAATTTTGCTAGCAAATTATGGTAAACTCCAGAAGTTCATTTGTTTTCACTTTTTTTCTTTTTCCAATCTTTAAGAAAAGAACAAGTTTTAAAAGCTAAATGATTATAATCCACTTTCATTTGAACATTCAAGATAATAGGATAGAAAGAAAACAACCAAATAATAGCCAAAAGTATTGAATAATGTTCAGGACTGGACCCCTGGCAGTGTCCACCCACCAAAGTGTAATATTATTAACTTAAACATATAAAATATACACTAATATCTATATTGCAAGTAACTTCCTTAATGGTACTGCACTATTTTACTGTAGGTACACTACACGACTCTTGAAGAGCACCCTTAAAATCTCTTATTGCTTGATAATTTGAATTATATTAATTCTCAATGAAAATGTGTTGGCCCAAATACCACTAAATAAATTTGACTTGATAATACCATGTAGCAAAAATGTCAAAGTATTCCATGCCCATGAATGATAAAAATATTTTCTTACAATTCACATAATTTATCTGACAATTTGCATCTCAAAAAAAATGGGATGTATGCATAATTTCATGAGATGGGAACCCAGCAATGCTACATTCACATTTTAATTCCAGATCTGTCAAATCCTTTTTACAGTGCTGCTAGTCTGCCAGTTGTACTTCTGTTTACTTCTGCAGCATGGTTTAAACCTGAGTATTTTTCCATGCCTGTGTTAGGACTTCTCTGATTTAAGATAAAAGCACAATGTATTTGTGGAATTGTTTGTTTTACTTGATAGTTTCTCAGTGTGGGTTTTGCTCCTCTTTGTGTTTTCATTTAATTTAATGCAAGAATTTAAAGCACAATTATATAGAATATTCACTGAGATTTGTTTCGTGATAATGTAAAAGAATAAAACTCTCTCCCATTTTCTTGTGCTCTTGGGACAAGATAACTGCTGCCCATCTCTCATTCTCCAATTGAGATCCTTCAGGATGCCTTTGTCATATACTCCGCATTGACTTGAAAAAGCCTTATCTGCAGTAACATTACACTACATTTTTGCACGTTTTGGTTTTTTTCCCATTTTATGCCCCTCTTATCCCACTGTTTTTGCAGCTCTACTAAGGGCCATGTATTTCTTAACATTTAAGACAGAAAATGGTGTTTAGAGTTGCCTTGAAGCAGTTTTGCAGTATTTCCAGTAATTAGGCCATGGGAATTGGGAGATAAAAGAAGGATCTTTGCCACCTGGAGGGAAACCTACTACAGCCTGATTGATTCCAAAGGTTTGGCATGGAAAACTTGTCATCCCATGATTAGTTTCCAAGCCTCTCTTATACAATAGTATTGTTTGGTCATGAAACATGATACAGTTGCCCCTCTCCAAGGCTCAGTAGAACAAACAACTTGACAATAAAAAGTTGCTGGGAGTATCAGTACTTGCAGTCAATATGAGTTAACAGGCAAGGCAATAAAGAAATACTACACCTAATAAAGAAAGAGAGGCAGATTTAAGTTTCACTTGTCCTGGGCATGGAAATGAAAAAGAAGACCACTAACCAGTATGTCTATGTCTATATATATAAAACATTTTTTTGCTGAGATATTTTCATTTTGAACAGTAGATTCTTTATACATGATTCTGTCTTTTAACTTCCTTTCTTTTAACTGAATTTTTGCTTTAAATTGTAAAATGGATAAAATACTTCTTATTTAGGTTAATTTTAGTAATTGTCAAGATACCATTTATTTAACAGAAGACAGAATATAACCAAAGAAATTAATTCATTTCTCATGTGCTTACAGGCAACAGTAGAAAAAAACCCAAACAAACTAAAAGTAAATACTTATTTTTTGGTGAATTTAATTATCAAAAGGTATTGACAAAATGAGCTAAGCAAATAAACCACATCTATGTTGCCTAGATAGGAACAACTTCACTTTCACAGTCCCTTCTCCTCATGGAGGACTTCAACCACCCTGATATCTTTTGGAGGGACAGTACATCCCAGCACAAGCAATCCAGGAAGTTCCTCAATTGTGTGGAAGAAAACTTCCTTCTGCAAGTAATAGAGGAGCAGACAAGGAGATGTGCCATGCTTGACCTCGTGCCCACCAGCAGGGAGGGGCTGGCTGGAAATGTGACCCTCCAGGGCAGCCTTGGTTGCCTTGGATCATAAGATGGTGGAGTTCGAGCTCCTCAGGACAGTGAGAAGAGCGTGCAGCAAGCTCACTGCACTGGACTTCAGGAGAGTAGACAATGGCCTGTTCAGGAACCTGCTTAGTAAGTTTCCATGGGATGTAGCCCTAGAGGGCAGGGAGGCTCAGGACTGTTGGTTGATATTCAAGGAACACCTTCTACAAGCTCAGGATTATTGTGTCCCGACTAGAAGGAAGTACAGCAGGAGGGGCAGGAGACCTCCTTGGATGGATAAGGAGCTGCTGAGGAAAATTCAAATGAAAAAAGAGGCTTATAAAAGGTGGAACCAAGGACAGGCGGCATGGGAAGAGTACAGGGATGTTGTCCAGGAAGCTAGGGACCAGGTTAGGAAAGCTAAGGCCCAGTTAGAATTAAACTTGGCTAGGGATGTTAAGGATAATAGAAAGGTATTCTATGGGTACATTACAAATAACAGGAAAGGATTCTATGGGTACATTACAAATAAAAGGGACAATGTGGGCACTCTCTGGAAGCTATCAGGAGAACTGGCTACACAGGATTTGGATAAGGCTAAGGTTCTGAATAATTTCTTTGCCTCAGTCTTCACTGGCAAAGGCTCTGACCATACCACCCAAGTCTTGGAAGGTAGACACAGGGACTGTGAGAATGAAGACCTTGGGCCCACTGTAGCAGAAGATCTGGTTTGAGACCATCTTAAAAATCTGAACATGCACAAGTCCATGGGACCTGATGAAATCCATCCGCGGGTCCTGATGGAGCTGGCAAATGAAGCTGCTAAGCCACTGGCCATCATAATTGAAAAGTCATGGCATTTAGGTGTGGCTCCTGATGACTGGAAAAAGGGAAATAGAACCCCATTTTCAAGAAGGGAAAATGGATGACCCAAGGAACTACAGACCAGTCAGTCTCACCTCTGCGTCTGGCAAACTCTTGGAGCTGATTCTCCTGGAAGGCCTGCTAAGGCACATGAAAAACAAGGTGCTTGGTGACAGCCAGCATGGCTTCACTGGGGGGAAATCCTGCCTGACCAGTTTGGTGGCCTTCTGTGATGGGGCTACAGAACGGATGGACAGGAGTGATGGACAGGTACAGATGGAGCAGTTGACATCATCTACCTGGACTTGTGCGAAACATTCAACAAACATATGACATCCTTGTCTCTAAATTGGAGAGACCTCAATTTGAATAGGTGGACCACTCGGTGGGTAATGAACTGTCTGGATGGCCACATACGAAGAGTTGTGGTCAATGGCTCGATGTCTAGCAGGATAACAGTAACGAGTGATGTCCTTCAGGGATCAGTGTTGGGACCAGTCTTGTTCAACATCATTGTCAGCCACATGGACAGTGGGATTGAGTACACCCCCAGCAAATTTGCCAATGACACCAAACTGTGTGGTTCCGTTGATACACCGGAGGGAAGGGATGCCTTCCAGAGGGACCTTGACATGCTTGTGAGGTGGGCTGATGCCAACCTTATGAAGTTTAACCACGGCGAGTGAAAGATCCTCCACCTGTGTCGGAGCAATCCCAGGCACAGCTACAGGCTGGGCAGAGAAGAGATTCAGAGCAGCCCTGCGGAGGAGGACTTGGAGGTATTGGTTGATGAGAAAATGAACATGAGCCAGCTTCAGTGTGCACTTGCAGATCAGAAATGCAACCGTATCCTCGGCTGCATGAAAAGGAGTGTGACCAGCAGGTCGAAGGAGGTGATCCTGCCCCTCTACTCTGCTCTAGTGAGACCTCACTTGGAGTATTGTGTAGAGTTCTGGTGTCCTCAACATAAAAAGGACATGGAACTGTTGGAACAAGTCCAGAGGAGGGCCACGAGGATGATCAGGGGACTGGAGCACCTCCTGTATGAAGGCAGGCTGAGAAAGTTGGGGCTGTTCAGCCTGGAAAAGAAAAGGCTGTGTAGAGACCTCATAGCAGCCTTCCAATATCTGAAGGGGGCCTACAGGGATGCTGGGGAGAGACTCTTCATTAGGGATTGTAGTGATAGGACAAGGGGTAACAGGTTAAAACTTAAACTGGGGAAATTTAGATTGGATATAAGGAAGAAGCTCTTTACTGTGAAGGTGGTGAGGCACTGGAATGGGTTGCCCAGGGAGGCTGTGAATGCTCCATCCCTGGCAGTGTTCAAGACCAGGTTAGACAGAGCCTTGGATGACATGGTTTATTGTGAGGTGTCCCTGTCCATGCAGTGGGGTTGGAGCTAGATGATCTTAAGGTCCTTTCCAACCCTAAGTATTCTAAGATTCTATGTACCCATGCAACTCTAGCAGTAATTTTTTGCTCTTCTAATTTCTTACATCCATGTTACCTTCCCCTTCATCCTAGTCACTCAGTCTTATCTCAAGTACCTTAATGTAACAGCATTTTAGTTGCTTATCAGAAAGAAGTAATCTTTAAAATATGTCTAAATGTGTCATGTTTCTTAGTTATTTGTACTGGTGCACAAATAGAGGGATATATTTTTTTGAGCTCTGAGTGGAAATATCAGCAAACCACGATATGTGGCTGACTAACACTGCATACACGTGATAGCAGTTCATACATCATACACAATTTGCAACAGTGCAGCTCAGAAACAATCTTATTCTATAAAAGAAAACCCCAGAAGGTACACTTGAGAACTATTAGGAACAGAAAAGTAAATAAATTTATACTTTGAGCTATATTAAAAATGTTGACTTTCAGAGGACAATTTAATGTTAAAATTCGAAGCAGATATTTGAAAAACAAAACTGATTTAGAAGAGCTGAAAATTATCGGAGGATGAGTACGTCATAAGCAGAAGAGAAGTTCTAATGAATTAATTTTATGTAGAATTTTATGTAGAACACAGCTAACCCTCAGCTTTAAATTTTCAAGTGATTTTAAGAAAATCATGTCTTAAGAAAGAAAAATCAGATGAAACTACCATTTTCATCTGTGGCAGTCTGTATTTCTAAGTACAGACGTTGAGCTCACCACTTGCATAGCGGTAGTTGGTTTTCCTTAGTTGAGATAAGGAACTCTTAGTCACCCACCCTTCTTAGTCAGGTAGAACCCATTTCTTTCAATCAGTCTTCAATCTCCAAGACAGATATGCAACATATTCATAAACCCCATAACTTTTATTCTTCCTTTCAGAATAGTTTTAAAACTGCAGAACTTGTATTTAGAAATAAGCTATTGAATCTTTAAAATGTAAAGCACATAATTATTTTTCCTCATTTAACTGGATAGTTTTTCTTTGGAAATGCAAAGGGGTAAAAAAAAAATTCTTCTTAGAGGTCACTCTTCCAGAAATGTAATTTTCCTAACTAAAAATATGTTTGGAAAGAACAAGGTATTTATTAAAAGCACATCACCCCCTTTGCTGCAAATCAAACTGTAAAATCAGTTCACCTGTGCACGCAAGTTTAACTTTGTAAACTACATAAATTAATAAGGAAATGTAGCAGTGAAATTAAAAAGCAACATAAATTTAGAAAACAGTATTATATTCTTTTAATTTCAAACTATATTTTCCTTTGCTTTATTGCAAATAAATATATTTAGACATTTCTTTTTCTAACAAAAGAATTTTCAGCCCACTTATTAAAAATCTGATAGCATAGATCTATACTAAATCCTGTCTTATTCCATTTCGCTGCCAGTTATGAGTGGTGAAAACAGAGAGATGAAAACATTAAATCAAAGAGGGATAGCAATGAAAGGCTTTCTGTAACTCCCTACTTTTCCTGAGAGTGTAATGGATTTTCATATGAAGCGTCCCAAGAAGAAGTTGTACAGGTTAAGAGATATTCAGGAAAAAAAAAAAAAAACCCAAACAAGAACAAACCAAAACCAGCATTGCAGTGATGATACTTTGGCTTTCATTTATGACTTATTTCACCTGAAAAATTACCTTTTTTTCAGATCACTACAATATATGAAAAGCAAAGAATGGTTGTGAGGTGACATCTATTTAGTGAAATAACTGCCACCTGATTTTAACAGTATTTTATTGATATCACCATTTTTTTTATTTTTTTATTAATGTCACCTGTGATATTCTCTCATTCCAAGCCATTTTCCTAATTCCACTTCCAGCTCTGAGTTATCTACTGAACTTTTACCAGAAGATCATTTTGTGTAGCATCCAGCAACTACGAGCTCTAAGAACAGTCATAACAGCAGTTCCAATGGCAGTATCTAAAGATGCTATTTAAAATCTATTTGAAAAGACGGTATAAAGCAAAGAAAAAGGTAACACCTTTTCCAAGAGCTTAAATGGATAGATATGTAAAATGGACGTCACTAGCTCACTCTGAAAGAGTTGCTGGATTATTATTTTGCTGCTAGAAACCCTTTCAGATGTGCTGGCCTCTCACAGTTATTTATAAAAATTTGGTAAAATCTATGTTTATAATAACCTAAAAAGATGTTTTCTAAACATGTCTTCACACTTAACAGTGAAATCTGGGTGAAACTTCACTATACAGAATGGAAAAATGTAAACAACTTGATAGTTTAACGGCTATATGTGAGAAAAGGACTATAAACCCCACAGAGAACTTTACTTCCAAATTCTGCATTTCCCATTTATATCTAGCAGTGCATTTAGCACGAAACATTATCTGAACTGTATAGGCTGCAGTAGATTCAGGATTAAAAAAAAATAAAAATGCACATGAATGAAAGATAGTCTTGTCTTTCACGCATTTTGTGTAAATTATGAAAAATAAAGAACACTTAAAGTTTAGTCCCCTTTGACTTGGAAAAATGAAACAAAAAGACTTCAGCTAAAGTTTCCTAAAGCGCATAAAGAGTTTTTGTATCTCCATTTCAGCTGTCCAGGGCATCTAAAGGAGATTTTTAGGACTCTCAGGTAATTGTAGGATCTGCAGATACCACTGCCTATTCTGAAATTAGAATCTGTTGTGATGTATTTTCACTGTAAAAGCATTTAGAAGCTGAGACAAGAAGGCACAAAATTAAATACAAACCTTTGTAGATATGTAGAATCAGTTCTAAGTAATGTTAAATTTGATGGCTTTGCAACAGTAGCAATGGAAAATAACTGAGGTATGTTTCATAGAACAAAAAATAGAGCGCAGCTAGAGAACATAATGAGAATACTAGTATAAGATAAACCGTTGTAGTTGACGCAGTTTTAGGTCCTTATGACCTTAGTACAAAAATAAGTGTAAGAAAAACAGGATAGAAAAACAGGATTTGTAGATAAAGAGTAACTGAAATTAGCAGATGTCCAGGATGGGCTGCAGTTAAGCTAGCTGGTAAGTAGAAGGACAGGATGATTATGTCTGCAGTGTTACTGAACCAATTAAGCTGGTGTAAGCATTACCTACTGTGTGTGCCTCAAAGACTGCCAGAAGTGAGGAAGATTGTTAGAAGTAAATGACCCCCAAAGACAACCACCACCACATTTTTGTATGTGTGCGGGAAAACTGTCTAGAAGAATGATGTAATACATAGGTAGCCTCATGAATCTGCATGTATGTATGTAAGGAATATGTATGCTTAGTGACTATATGAGGATGGCTTGTTTAGCAATTCAGAGAGACATGCTAGGAGGAGCTATCCCCCATGTCTCCTGGAGCTGCAATAAATACCTGCTTGTTAACTTAAATTTTGTTGGTGAGTTCCTCTAAATCAGAGCGCATGTAGAGATGAGTTGCATTTCATTACTATCCAAATATACAGAAAGAGGAAGCCTGAATTAAAAAAATAAAACAAAATACAAATTAGTCTAAAAACATTAAAAACTGATTGCATCCATAACACAAATGAGTTTAGTCAAAGAGAGGATAAAGAAGCCCAAGATCTTGAACAATATGCATAGTAGAGCTAGAAAGATAACATTTTTTAATATCAGTTATTGCTAAGTCACAGAATGTTGATAAGATAATTAACATGCTACATATTTCAGACTTTTGGGGTTTATGGCTATAAATGTATGGTACTGAAATGTGAAGAAATTTTATGATATGACAGATTGCATAATACTTTATGGCAATGTGTATCATGGTCTGGATTTTTTTCATCACAAAATTAGAAGACAGCAATGTTATTAACCTTAAAATTTATGGGTTCCAGCAAGACGCACCTATTTTTATTTCATTAAGACTATTTATTTATGTATTTTCACTTGGAAATGCTGTCAAGAAGAATTCTGAAGCTGTGAGTAGACAGAAAGTTAAAATTTGGTTAGCTTCTGAAATCTAGAATAGATTTCTTTCAGGATTTACTGGTCCTTCTACTATACCTTTGTTTCAGTGTCAAATTTTAAAAAGCACTTTGTCTTTTATAGCAAGTTCATGAAGTGATCATAGAAGAAAAATATTGCATTGGTTTTGCCAATGTTTGCAAATTGAGCAGTAAGTATGTGTATTTCATACATGGGAAAGCACAAGTAACATTTGTTTTTAATCATATAATAGTACTGTCATTTGTTTCCATGTATTTGAAGAATGATTACATTATTAATTCCGTGAGCTCAAATTCAGAATGAAGCAAATATAGCATGAAAAAATCTCAACAGCATGCTTTGAATTAATGTTTTTAGGAAGAGTACATTTTGTTTTGTTTGGTCAGGTGTGAAAACTGTGTGGTTGGAAGGGCTTACTGATTTTGCTGAATTTACAGGAGGTGTATTTACCTCCAGCTCTCCTCTAATGAATAAGAAACTAAACTTCTACACTCTGGATTCTAGCCACTGCCATCAAACTAGTTAAAAAACGTGCTATGTTTAGGCAACTGCCTTTCAGTTATTCAATATGAGTTATTATTTACTCTTGCACTAGATCGGTGGTATTTTTGTATGTTCAGAAATTATAGTGTGGTAATTCTCCAACATAGCATATTTCTATATTTTTCTTCATTATAAGAATTTTGCCTTCTAATAGTCTCAATGAAATCTCAAAGCAAGGCAACAGAATAAAAGTGAATGTATTTCCTGAAGATTAAAGAGGGAACATCCACCAAAAAAGTAACAGAACCCACAAACAAACAACAATAAATGAGGTTGTATTCCTCACCTCTCCTTCAAAATGGTGTAAAAATGTCCAATACTTGCCATTTCAAAGAAAATGGCTCAATTCCATTAACAAGGAAACATCCTATTTCACAAATATACACAGTGGGTAATGTGTTAATAGCACCATTATCAGCTGATAACATGGTGCAGTTAATGTATCTCAGCATGAGTTGACTTTACCACAAGCCATTGTTTCCTTTTAAAACAGCATGAGATCTTGAGAAAAATCTCTCAATATCTCACTTTGGGGCCTTAATAAACATTAGTCACCATGGCGCAGAAACTGGGAGGAAAAAAAGGTACTTTAAATATCTTCTGTTCCATGCTGCTCTATTCAACCCTGTTTAATTAATTAGTTCCTTTATGCAGTGTATCTCTTCCTGGGCTCAGTGACTCTTAAATTACTGTTGTGGACACTTAAAAAAAAAAAAAAATCAAAACTTACCTCAGCAAGTATCAGAACTCCTGAAGTGATGTAAGGCTGTCTTTCACAAATAGCTTACAAAACCAGCAAACAGGACCATCTGCTTTGCTTTTTTGTACAAAGAGATCGGTGAGAACTGATGATCAGACAAAACCCTCGTGCTGGACCTGCAACTCTGAATCTGCAGTGACTTTACTCTGGGTTTGTATGCCCAGGTCATCCTTGGCTTGTTATTCTATGTTTCTTTGAATCCTATTTACGTTCATATTGAGGATTATACTTGCAATGTAGGAGAATTTTAAGACAAAGTGAAATATTCTATCTTGTTAAATAAATCCAAACAAGCTATTACCTGCAACAAATTTCCATTATTTGGCAGAGTTGGAAAGCAAATGGAAATCCCAGTTAAATATTAAAGATATTAAAATATCCTAAAACATAAATCAGTCTAGTTGTGTAATCTATGAAGCAACTGATTTCACAAATAAGACTGTGATTGTGAACATACTAGTAACTGCCCCGCTTCATGTTTTCATCACATAAAGCCATTTTTCCAAAGACTGTCATTGAACTTTATTGTATTAGAAATTTGCTTAAGTTTATGTTAGGATTTAATTCTACATAACATAGTTCTTATTACATGCAAAGATTCTGAAATAAATCTACAAATTTATGACTAAGCTAGCTGAAAATTTAGTCTATTCCTTTATTGCTCCAGCCATCTTCCTCTTGCTTATTTCTCATCTTATGAATTTGAGAGCTATGTTTACAGTTAATTTAACAGAATAGTAAGACTTTTCCTAAGTAGGTGATATCTCTTTGTCTTTTTTTCAATAACTGCAAGTACTTCATTCTGTAAAGAGCAGTTTACCTTCCACTATTTTGCAGAAAAATAAGGAGAAAGAAAAAAATGAGGTATTGTACTTTTTGTGGAAACTGCTTCATAAATGAGCAGTGAAAACTCTTCAGCCTTTGAGCTACTGAAGATCAATTAATTGTCCTAACATGAATCTTCTCATTGCTGAAAGAAGGCAAAATTCGTGATGTTTCAGTTGCTTCTTTGTAGGAAGTGTTACTTGCTTTAAGTAAGAATTGAAAGCAGTAGGTAAATGCTTCTATCTCAAAGGAATTTTCTCAAGTTAAAATCACATGACAGCTAGAGATCATTTATTATTTTTAGATTAAAAGCTATTAGGTTAAAAGCTATTTCAATAAGAAAAATGCCGTTTATAAACTGTAGCCATATGTGAAATTGTAACAGTTCCAAGGATAACTCCATCTATATATGTTCAATGTAAGATGAGAGAAACAGAAAACAAATGGACTCTAAAAAGCAGGCTATGATGCCTAAAGTAGAATTCAGGTAGATTTTTTTTTATTGGGGGTTAAAGAAACTCAACAGGTCAGATCTACCCAACCACTTGGGCTTCTAAAATATTAAGCTTCTAAGATACGCTAAATTAAAACACCTATTCTCAAAGCAAGATTGTTTTCACAGGACTAAACAGATAGAATCATAGAATAGTTAGGGTTGGAAAGGACCTCAAGATCATCTAGTTCCAACCCCCCTGCCATAGGCAGGGACACCTCACACTAAACCATCCCACACAAGGCTTCATCCAACCTGGCCTTGAACACTGCCAGGGATGGAGCACTCACAACCCCCCTGGAAAAACGATTCCAGTGCCTCACCACCCTAACAGGAAAGAATTTCCTCCTTATATCCAGTCTAAACGTCCCCTGTTTAAGTTTTAACCCATTACCCCTTGTCCTGTCACTACAGTCCCTGATGAGGAGACCCTCCCCAGCATCCCTATAGGCCCTCTTCAGGTACTGGAAGGCTGCTATGAGGTCTCCACGCAGCCTTCATGTCATTAACAACCTTGCGCATTAAACATTTCATTTGGGTTCGGAAACTAAGTTTCACTTATTTTTTTGAGATCTCAATTGGAGTATTGTGTGCAGTTCTGGTGTCCTCAACATAAAAAGGACATGGAACTGTTGGAACAAGTCCAGAGGAGGGCCACAAGGATGATGAGGGGACTGGAGCACCTCCCGTATGAAGACAGGCTGAGAAAGTTGGGGCTGTTCAGCCTGGAGAAGAGAAGGCTGTGTGGAGACCTCATAGCAGCCTTCCAATATCTGAAGGGGGCTTCCAAGGATGATGGTGAGGGACTCTTCATTAGGGACAGTAGTGATAGGACAAGGGGCAATGGGTTCAAACTTAAACAGGGGAAATTTAGAGTGGATATAAGGAAGAAGCTCTTTACTGTGAAGGTGGTGAGGCATTGGAAGGGGTTGCCCAGGGAAGTTGTGAATGCTCCATTCCTGGCAGTGTTCAAGGTCAGGTTGGATGAAGCCTTGGATGACATGGTTTAGTGTGAGCTGTCCCTGTCCATGGCAGTGGGGTTGGAACTAGATGATCTTGCGGTCCTTTCCAACCCTAACCCTAATTCTATGATTCTATGATTCTACGCTACCTCCATAGGTAAGTTTTCAGTTATCACTCAATCTGACCATATCCTGGCTAAACTAAGGATATCAATAGCACCTTTATTCAAAAAGAATCTTACTGGTATTGGCTTGTTTAATAAAGTTATTTTTCACAACTAGAAGGTTTTTGTGAACCACAGTTATAGTGACATTCACTATAACTGGCTCTGCACAGAGCAGGTCTATATGTTCGGAGTCAGCTGTACTTAGCTGCCATCTCAGTAAGCCAGATGTTAGCCAGGTCTGTCAGAAAACCTGTGACTGGGTTCACAGAACCCAGAGGCTATATGTGTATATCCTGGAGATTTATAAAGTACATTAATGTCTGCTTGGAACCATGATACATTTGTTCAAGTGTCATCTATCCTGGCCAAGGCTCACAAGAGGAAGCTGAGCTGTATGACACTATGCTCATGTTTCAGAGTAGCAGCTGGTCGCAGGCAATAAACCCTCACAAAATCTACATGTTCTGTAAAAGAATAATCATATAATACTAGAAAACTTGCTCATAATTTTACTGAACCTAGGAATCTGATGAGCTTGATCCTTGCATCTCTTTCAAAAGTGTCAAATTCATATTTGAACATTGGAATTTCTATGACTTTTCTTGTAGTTACAAAGCACACATTACTTTCAGGAATAAAAGGCATTAAAACAAAGGAATTATGTAAAATTAATCTTTTCTTCATTCAATCATAAATTAAACCAGTGAAAATAAAGCAGAAAACCAAGCTCTTTTTGAATGGTGCAATAAAAACTATGACTTCATGTGTTTTGTCACCTAGTCAGCTCTTCTGTCAAGTCCTGTTTCCTTCACTTCCCCAATTCTTCCTATAGTTCTTCAATATTCATATTAGGCAAGAAACAGCAGCATCAAGACTAGTCTGCTGCCAAATGCAAGCTTATCAGGTGATGAGAACTTGTCTGCCTTTGGGTGGACAGCTGATCCTAAATGAAGTATGCAAACAAGTTTCTGCCCTCTCCCTTTCAGGGAATGCCTAACATAGGTCTCTCTATAGAAGTGATAATATCTTGCAGCTTTTTGTGTAATTTTATTTAAAATTAGTTGAAATTAACCAGTAGATTCAGAAAGTTATTAGAAACAGAGAGAGAGATTGAATAAAATATTTTTCTTTAGTAAACAGGCTAAGGAAATGCTTTCAGCTTTGCACAGGATGTCAGATCCCTATGAAGCTGGAAATGATTTTTACAGGTGATATGCTTAACAATTTTTTGAGGATATAGGGAAACTGTGAAAGATGTTTAAGAATATTGGCAGCAGCAGGTGACATTATAATAAAGATTAAAGCCATATCTGGCTTTACAGAAAAAAAAAGTGAGTTGTGAAATATTTTTCACTGCTGTCATTATTGTTTTGAAATGCAAATATATCACACTTCATTACAACAGTCTTTAGAATTAAGCTTTTATTCATCTGGAAAGAGTAAGATATTTGAATTATTATAGTACGTTTAATGATTTACAGTTGCCATATGTCGGTGTTAGGTTAATATTTAATACAAGTTTTCAGAAAAATAGAAGCTCTAGAGAGACTAAATTGCAATTGCCTCTAATAAAAAGAATAACTTACTAGAAATAAAAGTATATTATATCTAATAATACAATAACTTTTGAAGAAGCTACATGTTAAAAATTGCTCTACTTCTCCATCAGATTATAAACCCTATTTTAATTTTAGTCACTGCAGGAGAACATGGGAAACAGAGGGAAAATTTCTAAGATGAACATTAAACAGTTTCCCTTGTGGGGGGATTGGAGAGGAGAAAAACATTGTCTAACAGGAAAATAAAAGTCCACTGAAAAAATGTAAATGGGGTTATTCTACATATTCACACACAGTTTAATCCATTGTGCTGTGTACTTTGCTTTCTTTATTAGCATTACTCTGCCATTTCCGTTGTATATGTATTTTCAACACTTGAAAACTAATCTTCATTACTGAATGCCGGGTACTGTATGATCACTTGTTCTATGATTCCACTTCAGAAGTAACTGTACACTTGTGGCAGAAGCAGTTTCCCAAGATGGGACAGTTGACTGAACCCAATAGATTCTTCTTATGCAGAAAGCTACTGTTCAAAACCAAGACTAATAATGTTGCTTTGAAGCTGGCCTTTTATTTTACTTGAAGTGTCACATGTAAAGTATGAATATGACCAACTCTATAAGAAAATCTGTGCTACATGTGATGAAAACAGTAGGATACTCCTGGTTTTATACTTTTTCTCCAAACAGTCTCAGCACTTCCAAAAAAATCCCTTTAATTGGCTTTTATGTGATCCCTCTTAGAACAAATTCAGCCTCAAGGTTTAGGCCCTGTTTTTAATACTATTGTGTCTGAAAAACACAATTATCAGGTTATGATGACAACCCACATATAACAGAAAAGAACATGAGAAACAACTGAAGACCAAATAAAATGTCATGCAATAAAGATTTAGGGTATAGTTCTGGTTCATTTCATACTAAACTGAGACTGAGAGGTTGCAGTTCTGCCTTCCCCTTCCTCCCTGCTCCTATTACTGGCCTTCACTTTCTACTATAGCAGCAACATTCATGTGAGTGTGCACTAAATGACTCAGATGCTTGTTCAGTTTGAAAGTAATTCTTTTTTTACACTGGGTTATTTTTCAGCTCACCTCCCTAATCTGGCTGCCGGATTTTCATAATCTGCAGGAGGTAATAAGTGAAGGAGGAATACCATCACATGGCTGAAGAACACAGAAGTCTAGATTCAAATTTATGTGGGCTATCATTGCATTCTTTTAAGGAATTTAAAGATTGCATTTCGATCATCTTAAAGATTGTATCTCAATCTGTTTTCTTCTGTTTCAAAGTGAAGAAGTTTGTGGCATACAAATATGGAGTCAAGGACTTCATTAGAAGGGAAAAGTAGAAGGCTCTTTAAATGTAATAAAAATCACTGGAGGTGGAAGCCTGACAAAATAAAAAAAAAATCAGGAAATAATTTTCAGTGTCAGATAACTTGACATTGTGATCAATTTTCAGCTAATTAAAATGGCATATTTTTCTTGAAAATGTACATGAACCACAGATGAGATAGGTATCTAGACAATAGTAACTTGATAAAATTCAAATGGCATAATATGTAGCCACATGGTATTTTGATGCTTTCTGTATGCTTTTAACTCAGACTCAGTCAAGACTCAAATTTAGATATGCTTTCCGTAATATTCTCTTTAGCTATAAATCTCTTTCCCAATTTTTCAGAAAACACTTGCATTTTTTTCTATGTTGATTCCTTGAACAATGTGTAATGCAGTTAAGAAACACAAATTATATTATTTACATTCTTTAAATGCTGCCATGGAGAAGTTTCTCTCCTAAAATACAGAATTACATATATCTATCATCATCACTCATTAATAAAACTTCAATCTTTGCTAAATATTTCTGATTTATTAATTTTGTTTGTGAACAAAACTCTGTTTTATAATCTTGACTTGTACTAAAATAATTCAAGGATAGCCTTTAACTTAAATAGCTTTTTTTTTTTTCCCATTTTTGTAAAGCAATACAAGGATACATGTAAGACAATTAATGTGAAAACCCTGTCAATATTCTTTAAAGTTTTGGATAAAGATATATTAAACCTCATTTGCAGTGCCGTAATCCAATTAGCAGGTTCTGAAGACAGGACTGAGTACATGACATAATATGTGCACACTCTTCAATAGGGTTTCTTTACTCTTTTGAGGAACTCAGATCATAGAATTGTAGAATCATAGAATAATTAGGGTTCGAAAGGACCTTAAGATCATCTAGTTCCACCCCCCCGCCATGGGCAGATCATATTTCCTTTGCAGAGCAGCAGCTTCCCAGGTTTGGGTTTTTTTGTTGTTGTTGTTTCTTTGTTTGGTTGGTTTACTTTAAGATAAAGTTTCCAAAATTAGCCTTTCTTATTTAATTAAAAAAAAAAATCTATTTCCTCTTTCTTTCTTCTCATTGAAACAAACCAAACCAAAATGCAAATTCTTTCTCAATGTAATTAATTCTGGTACAAACCTGCCTCAAACCTTCAGTCTGCCAGAGGAGTACATGATGCCAATGACTAGGTGTGATTGAGAAAGGATTGCAGTGGCTGGAAGGAGAAAGCACAAAAATGAGATATGTGAGAGGAGGCACAGGAAGATGCATAAAAGGGGAACTTTGGCAAGGTATGTAAAAAGGTGTCTTTGGAGAAAAGGGTGAAATGTGGAAGAGGACATTGTTGTGGATAGGGCTGGAGATGTCTATCTTGGAAAGAGGCACTTCTGATGCTGCTGAGGGACTACGAGCCACGGAGGACCCACACTGGAGCAAGGACACCCTCAGAGGGACTGTGGCCTACAGGCAACCCATGCTGGAGCATGGAAGCAGTAAGAAGTAAAGGACAGCAGAAAGAAACCACTGCACACTGACTCCTACCTTCTGCATCCTCCATTGCCTACTGAAATGATTGGGAGGGAGCAAGTGTAATGTGTGTTGAAAGCAAGGGGAAATTGAGGCAAGGACAGGGAAGGTGAGCCTGGGGAAGAGGGAGGAGTTGTTTCTCTGAAGCATTTAACTGTTTCTATTTTTTTTTCCAATATCTGAATTCCTAATAAAAAAATTGGTATTTTGTAGTAAATTGAGTGAAATTCCCCAAGCAGAGACTGTTTTGCCTGTGCAAATGATGGTTTGCAAAACTGCTGGGATCACAAGTATCTTTCTTCACAGTGGCATATTATCATAATATTTTCTTAGGAACTTCATAAAACTGTAAAGATTACATTAGCATCACTTTTTACTTTCTGAAACAGGTATTTGCTGGTTTTGTTATTGTGTTAATAAATATTCTTTTTTGGACCAAAAAAAATTAAAGTCTTTTTCACTTAGCATAACCAAAGCTTAAACTAGTGCAAATCTTTGAAGTCCCCAAAACTCCAGAAAAACTGCATAGCACATGTAGGTACCATTCTAATCCTATTTAAGTTGCTTTGTTTCTTTTTGTCTGTCTGCAGTATTACTACTTGTGAACTGATTTCAAAGCTTAATAAATCACTTACCATAAAGCAGCAATGTTTCCCATTTCTAAGATACATTCACCCACCTATCTTAGCCATAAATAAAACAAATTATCATGTTAACAAAATGTTCCTTTTTGATTATTTTTGCTAGCTGCAGAGCAGGATTATGATAGTCAGAGGTTATTTGTGGCATGAATGTAGTGAAAAAAAACCAAAAATCCATGTGACTGAACATCATGTTCTGAAATATGGATTGGAACTTCAGCTTACGTTACAACTGAAAATATGGATTCTGCAATAATATTATTAACATATTATTCTAGATTATGTAACTATCTACAATATATATGAAAAAGAAAAGAGACATCTTTGCCAGAAACTATAGTTCTGAACTTCATGCTTTCTCAGTAGTTTTCTGAGAGGGAACTGTTCTGGGGTAAAATGAACTCACAATTTAAACATTGCTTACTATTTCTAGGAGAGCTAAATGAGCCTGTGGGAAAAGAGTAAAATTGGAGTTAAATCTTAACTTTGATATGGATATTTTAAGAGCACCTTGTGGTAGACAGCTGGGAAACAGCAACAAATGGATTCATCTGACAAAATAGGATAATCTAGTAAATAAATATCTAAGCATCAGACAACTGATTTTAATAGAGTATTAGAAGGGAATTATTAACAAATAAATAACTGATACGCAATTCCATGAAGTGAATGTCAGAACATTTCTGTTAACAATAAAATATGAAGAAAAAAAAAGAAAAAAAGATGAATTGGTCAGCAGACTGAACTAAAAACAAAGAAACAATTTTGATATTTGGAACCACCTTACTATCTCATACACTCACTAACTATCCTCAGAGATACTGGTTTATTCTTATCTGACATGCCATACTAGGTGGAGGGTAGACTGATAAACTTCAAGAAGGACAATTTATCTTATAAAACAATGCTGCCACAAGTACTGTCCTGAAGCTTAATAAACTCTTATTGTTCCCCATTTATCCCAGGGTTGATACCTATCCTCTTTCACACATTATTTCTTAGTTTTTTAAAATGAGTATCTTGCTCTTCTGTTGCACGATAGTCTCTCAATTCTCTTAACCACCTCTTTATTTTTCATAGCACACTGTATCTATTTGAGTTTGCCTGTCTGAAACATGTAAGAGAAGACGTCTGGTCAGTTTTCCAAATCCTTGTTCATTATAACTTCTTTGAGCAGCTTCAGGTGCTTCAAGTATTTTCTTGGTTTTCAAAACAAGAGCAGACAACTGCATATTTCCCTTGTTCTTCTGCATGTGCTGGGCTGGAAAGAAAATATAGCAGAATTATAAGTGCTATAACTATATTAAAAATTCAAGAAGCACAACACATATTCAACGTTAAAATGGGGGAGGGTTGTTACCTCTTTTGTGTTTAAGAAAAAAACAAAAATATCCTGGGCTTATGAACTGAATCAACACATACAGTTTTGCAGGCCAAACATCCAACCAGCAAAAATTACAAGAACAAAGAAAATGCAGTGCTATCTAAGCTTCTGTAGCTATTAAAATAATAGAATGAATAAATGTGAACTACAGGTAGGGCTGCGTCTCTGTGAAAGAGTGTTTAAAGAGTAAAAATGCTTTTTTCTATATGTAGGAAAAAATAAACTGGCTTTATGATACTGTTCTAGGCTTGTGTATAGAATTTACTTAATTAAATTTTACTAAAGAGTAGATTTACCAAGTCTTGGTATTACAAATTATGCAGCCCATACTTTAATTTCACTTTAGCTGATAGCCCATCTATTTGACCTATAGCTGCTGACAGCTCCTGTATTTCTATTTGTATTTCTACAGTCACACTATTCGTTTTTGCAAGATGCTTTGTGGTAGTCTTTGACAATACTCTTGGCAGCTATAGTAGGCACAACATGGTCTGAAGGTCTGATTGACTTATATTTTTATTTGGATCTAAATAATTGAGAAGCCAGTCACTTATTCAGAGAAGAGTGCTTGTATTTCATATTTCGGAATGTCTAAATAAACATAATGTGAACATCTCATGTATGAAACAATCATGTCTTATTTTAAGCAACTCACCGGTGTTATATACTAAATATCATTAAAAAAAACCCAAAACTTATAAGCTGCCACTATTTTAAGGATGCAGAAAGTATTAGAAAAAAAAAAAAAAAAGCTATACTTTCATTTTTTTTAAATATGCTTGCAACACAAAGGGCCCTTTAGGTTCTAACAGAGTCTTTTGATGTGAATTTTTCCTTAGATTAATTCCACCTTGTTTTTTTCATCCTTTGCAGTGAATATGCTAACAGAATTTACTGAATACAGCTCTTTTCATAGGTTTCTGACTTTTTGCTTCTACTGTAAGCTGTAAATCAATAGTAACTGATTCCTGGGGCCAAATATGTTGACAGCAGCTTAATCAACTCTCGTCCATGCTACTTTCAATGTCACCTCTAGCCACAAGGCAGTAAATTCTTTCAGAGCATTTTTCTTTGAACTGTTCTGCTGCATTTTCCCTTTGTTTGTTTTGGAACATATTTCTGGCCCTTTCCCTGAAGAAGCGTTTTTAGTCAGCAGTTTTAGAGAGTGACTCTTTCCCCCCAGCCCTCCTTGTCTTCATGTATTTCCTTAATACTTCCACTCCTAAGAATTTGTAAAAGTTCTCTTTGGCAAGATTAGTATGCTTGATTTAATAGACATTTTATTCTTGAAATAAATGTACTGTGATTGAGGCAAAGTACTTCCTATCTGTGCTATATATTCTTCTGTCAGACATCTGGCTAAATTGCACTCACAATTTCTCAAAAATACTAAATGAAGCAAATTTTGAAAAACCCTCAGTTGGAAATATTATCTTGGAGGAGAAGTAATGAAAGGAGAGAAATAAATAAATAGGAATATTCAGTATTTACAAAGATAAAGGAAAACATCTGGTATGTCTTTCCATTTGTTAAAGCATATTGCTGTTTGTAATTAATAGTCTAACATTATGATGTGTATCACTAGGTCATCAACAACATCTTCTGAACATCTTAAGCTGAAGTTCAAAGCTTAAATGTAACAGGTTGATGTGCACAATTAAAAAAGTATTTCCAAGACATAAAAACTTTAATCTGTCCTCTGGAAAATGACGCAGCAAGGAAAAAGATCCATCAAAAGAAATGCGGTGGATGGCTGGCTATCAGACGCCAACCAGCTGCTCTCTCACTTCCCCTCCTTAACAGGACAGAAGGTAAAAATAAGATGGAAAAACTCATGGACTGAGATAAAAACAGTTCAAAAAGAAAAGCAAAAGCTGCATGTGGAAGCAAAACAAAGGGGAAATTACTGACTACTTCCCATCAGCACACAGAGTTCTGCCCATTTCCTGGGGAAGTAGAGCCTCAGCATGGGTATATAATTCTTGGGGAGACAAACAACCACAAAAGTCCCTTCATCTTCCCCCTTTCCCCTAGCATTTATGGTTGAGCACTATGTCATATGGTGTGGAATACCACTTCGGTCTGTTTGGGTTAGCTGTTACTGTTATGCACAGTGCCAAAAAAATCTGAGGCCTGTATGACACCCCTTTCAATAAAGTGTATTTTTCTTCTTTATTCTCATTAAATGCAAACATATATTACTTTGTTCAGGTAAAAGTCACAAAGTAAAATGGCCTTATCTATAACTCATTGCTATATGCAAAGTAGAAATGTCACTATACGATTAGGTGTCTCAGTATTTCAACATACCTACAGGCTCAGAACAGCTCAGAACAGGAAAGTGATTTTTTGAGCAGGATTTCCTCATAAACTTTTACTTCATTTTTGTTTTCATTGTGGGTTAACCTTGGATCCTGCGGACTTAATTGCCTTTCAGATGAAACCAAAGTTGAAGAAATGTTCTAGAACTGTACAGCAGCTGCCAAAGAGCTTCCAGTCCATGGGTCCACAGTGGAACCATCCAGAATAAAGCTAATGAAATATATAATGTAATAGCACCAAGGCCTGTCAAAAGTGGATGGTACCTTTAAATATTTGAAGGTGATTTAGTTTTGCAAATAAATGGTCTGAAACTCAAGCTGCTTCAGAAGAGTGAAATTGGATTTTGATCATGTAAAGCATGTAAACCTGGCTTAACTAAATGATTTCGTAATTTCTGCTGAAATAAAGATACAACTTTCTGTAGTGACTTAATTTAATTGATCATAATAAAGCTGAAAAAGTATGAAAACTTAAGAAGGGACCCAACTCCCTGGCTGGAGAGTTGGGCGGGGAGAAATTTGATGAAATTCAACAAGGGCAAGTGTAGAGTCTTGCATCTGGGGAAGAACAACCCCATGTACCAGTACAGGTTGCGGGTTGACGTGCTGGAAAGTAGTGAAGGGGAAAGGGACCTGGGGGTCCTGGTGGATAGGAAGATGACCATGAGCCAGCAATGTGCCCTTGTGGCCAAAAAGGCCAATGGCATGCTAGGGTGTATTAGAAAGGGTGTGGTTAATAGGTCAAGAGAGGCTCTCCTCCCCCTCTATTCTGCCTTGGTGAGGCCACATCTGGAATATTGCGTCCAGTTCTGGGCCCCTCAGCTCAAGAAGGACAGGGAATTGCTTGAAAAAGTCCAGTGCAGAGCCACAAATATTATTAAGGGAGTGGAATATCTCCCTTATGAGGAGAGGCTGAGGGAGCTGGGTCTCTTTAGCTTGGAGAAGAGGAGACTGAGGGGTGACCTCATCAATGTTTACAAATATGTAAAGGGTGAGTGTCAGGATGATGGAGCTAGGCTTTTTTCAGTGATGTCCAGTGATAGGACAAGGGGCAATGGGTGTAAACTGGAGCATAGGAGGTTCCATGTGAACATCAGGAAAAACGTTTTTACTGTGAGAGTGACGGAGCACTGGAACAGGTTGCCCAGGGGGGTTGTGGAGTCTCCTACGCTGGAGATATTCAAGGCCTGCCTGGACAAGTTCCTATGTGATGTACTCTAGGTTGCCCTGCTCTTGCAGGGGATTTGGACTAGATGATCTTTTGAGGTCCCTTCCAACCCTTGGGATTCTGTGATTCTGTGAACTCAATATGACTATGAGCTTCGCACTGCAATATAAGGCCTCTATTTTGACTCATTTACAATAAATGTGATGGAATTTCCACAGTATCTATGTAGGAGGAACCATCTGGAGTATATGTTGTTCAGCTATTCTAACGTTTTGTACTGCTGAATATATACACATAAAATACTGAAGCTGTAACAAAAAAATATTTTTGGCAGAATTTACGATGACATGATAAGGTCATAGAAAAAAATCTCTTCATATTCAGTTTTGAATAACTCATAATTACATTCTGTCAGTAACAATCAAAGTTATTTGACATAGGTCACTGCAAGTAATTAACTACTTTTTAAACTGTAACTTCAGGTTTATGAGGATTCTTTACTGTATTTGTATTAAATATTCATGCAGATCAAAAGAGTTGTCTCATGTTTGACCAGAGGACCAGATGATGTCCAAAAGTACAATGCTTTGAAGTTAAGACTACAGTCTCTTTGCATTGTGCCTTCAGAAAACATCAAACACTTGTGAAGACACCATGTAAAATTATTTCCTTCTGGAATTCTGTTACTTTCAGATACAGATATTGCAGTGAATGTCACTACAGGAGCAGAAGATTATCCCTCCTCTCAGGTGATTACTTTATAATGGAGATCATAATTTCTGTCACTTCATTACTTTTTAAGTGTTCTGTCTTGTTTAGCTACATGCAAACACTTAATGGAAGTTCCAGCTGATTTTGCATAAAGGAGCCTTGCTAGAAACTGGGCTGGTTGATGCCAGAGTTCTACGCATTCCAGCCATTCACAAACTGCATTCAAAGTCTTAAAGCTTATCTAAAAGTGTAGCTATAGAGCACTTCAATAGTGAAAAGACAAACAGCAATGATATTTATCATTTTTAATGATTATCTACCTGGACTTACTTACCTACCTGAAGATAGGCTGAGGAAGTTGGGGCTGTTCAGCCTGGAGAAGAGAAGGCTGTGTGGAGACCTAATAGCAGCCTTCCAGTACCTGAAGGGGGCCTATAAGGATGCTGGGGAGGCACTCTTCACCAGGGACTGTAGTGCCAGGACAAGGGGTAATGGGTTAAAACTTAAACAGGGGAAGTTTAGATTGGAGATAAGGAGGAAATTCTTTCCTGTTAGGGTGGTGAGACACTGGAATTAGTTGCCCAGGGGGGTTGTGAGTGCTCCATCCCTGGCAGTGTTCAAGGTCAGGTTGGATGAAGCCTTGTGTGGGATGGTTCAGTGTGAGGTGTCCCTGCCCGTGGTGGGGGGGTTGGAACTAGATGATCTTGAGGTCCTTTCCACCCTAACTGTTCTATGATTCTATGATTCTATGATTCTATGACTTGTGCAAAGCGTTTGACACTGTCCCACATGATATCCTTGTTTCTAAATTGGAGAGACATCAATTTGCTAAGTGGAGCACTCGGTGAATAAAGAACTGGCTGGATGGCTGCACACAAACAGTTGTAGTCAATGGCTTAATGTCTGGCTGGAGACCAGTAACGAATGCTGTCACTCAGAGATCAGTGTTGGGACTGGTCTTGTTCAACATCTTTGTCAGTGACATGGACAATGGGATTGAGAGCGCCCTCAGCGAGTTTGCTAATGACACCAAGCTATGTGGTTCCATTGATATGCTGGAGGGAAGGGATGCCATCCAGAGGGACCTTGGCATGCTTGTGAGGTGGGCTGATGCCAACCTTATGAAGTTTAACCACAGCAAGTGCAAGGTCCTCCACCTGGGTCAGAGAAATCCCAGGCACAGCTATGGGTTGGGCAGAGAAGAGATTCAGAGCAGCCCTGTGGAGAAGGACTTGGGGGTGCTGGTTGATGAGAAAATGAACATGAGGCATCAGTGTGCGCTGACAGCCCAGAAAGCCAACCGTATCCTGGGCTGCATCAAAAGGAGAGCAACCAGGAGGTTGCTGCACCTCAACTCTGCTCTCGTGAGACCTCAATTGGAGTACTGTGTGCAGTTCTGGTGTCCTCAACATAAAAAGGAGATGGAACTCTTGGAACAAGCCCATAGGAGGGCCACGAGGATGATCAGGGGACTGGAGCACCTCCCGTATGAAGGCAGGATGAGAAAGTTGAGGCTGCTCAGTTTGGAGAAGAGACGGCTGTGTGCAGACCTCGTAGCACCCTTCCAGTACCTGAAGGGGGCCTATAGGGATGCTGGGGAGGGACTTTTCATTAGGGACTGTAGTGATAGGACAAGGGGTAATGGGCTCAAACTAAAACAAGGGAAGTTTAGATTGGATATAAGGAAGAAATTCTTTAAGGATGGTGAGGCACTGGAAGGGGTTGCCCAGGGAAGCTGTGAATGCTCCATCCCTGGCGGTGTTCAAGGCAAAGTTGGACAGAGCCTTGGGTGACATGGTTTAGTGGGAGATGTCCCTCCCCATGGCGAGGGGGTTGGAACTAGATGACCTTAAGGTCCTTTCGAACCCTAACAATTCTATGATTCTATGATTCTGCACATTAATAAGCAAACCGTAGAAGACCTGGGAATGAAAAAAAGACACTTATTTCTAACTTATTAGGCTCTTGTTTTGAAGTATCACATTGAGAGTGCAAACTGAAGTCTCAACCAACTCATCCTGGCCTCTAGATCAGTCTTTTTAATGACTTTTTTTCAAAATATGTTATTCCCTGCACGTGGGACAAGGGAGAAACAGTTAACATCAACCAAAGGAAAAATAATTGAAAAAGAAAAGCTGCAAATCTTGAAAATTTGAAACAAAGTATGAGTGGTTTTTTTTAAATAATACTGCTTACTTTGTGTAAAAATGGGACCCTAAAAGGTAGCGCATCATAGCTAAGTGAATTTGTTTCCTTTAACTGTCATTAAAAAACTCCTGTATATAAGAGGGACTTATGTCTGTGTATATGTATAGTCATCCATATTCATGAACCTCTCGCTGACTGAGACAACATTTCTGGTTAGTTTTCAGTACTATTCAGTTAGCTTCCTAAATTCATAGTTTACTAATTATTTTTTGTTTCAGACTGACTTCAGGTTGGAAAGGAATCATATTATGTCTTTACCTCAAACTGAACTGCAATTTTAGGTAACAGTGTGGATCCTTCTACACAGCTAACACTGACAAAACCTGGAAGTATGTACATCAACATCTAACTGCACAGGTGAAACAAGACCACCACCACCCCTGGGTGGGTGATTCAGTTCACCTGAAAGTTGGCTGGTTTGTCAACTTTAGACAGCATGTGAACTGAAGATCTCTGATATCTAAAATTGGGTGAGGACAATTCATGCCATGGCTGCTGCAATGGGACCAATGGGTATATAGTGCATACATGTACTTCAAAGTAAAGCGGTAAAGGGCACTATGAATCAACAGGAATACACCTGTTCCCTTGCTGATTACAGCTGTACTAGAAGGCTAGTGACCCTTTCCCTAGGCTTTAGACCAACAAGGACAGCTTATACATGCATGCGTTATAAAATTTAGCTGGTAAAGCAATGTGGCTGCATGTAAATGGGAAAGATTATTCAGCCATGCTAACCCTTTAATCCTGTCAGGGATTACTTTAAGAGCGAGCTCTGTGCAAAGCCATACCAAGAACTTCTGTAACATTTTAAGAAATAAAACATTTGAGTTTCAGCATTTAGGACCATGTCTTGTCATGGTTTTACCTTCAACAAAGGTATGGAGTTTGCTGGAGATATTTTATCCTCCACCAAACCCTACGATAATGCTGTGTATTTCTTAATAGTTAACTACTTCTTAAATTATACGGTAGTCAACAAATCTCCAACTTGAAAATCTCTGCCTTTCTTAAAATTAAACAGATATTTAGAAAATACATCACCACCACAAGAACTTCTTTGTGTTATTGATCTGCAACTTTAACACCAGTAATTGCTCTTTCTGGCTGCCAAACACTAAAGCCCTTTATACATCAAGAAAGAATACAGTGGTAAATAAGAGGTTATACAATTTTGTCAACTATTCTGTTTGCGATTAAACATATAGTAATTTTAATGAAGCAATACTTAAGTTTGAACAAGTATTTGTACTCCAGTCTGCTTTCCTTTTTTGTCTCAAGTTATTATCTATTCAGTTTACATGTACCAAAAAAAAAGTGAAGAACTACCGTGTGAACTCTACCATCATCACTATGACTGTCTTAATTTTGTTTTGTTTTGTTTTCTGATTTCCCAGGTAAGAACAGATTTTGTCTGTTACAGGTTTTTCATTTTCTTCAACAAACAGATAATTAATTATTTATCACCTCATTAACATGCTTGTTGATATTAAATAGTAAATGTGAAAAGTTATTTTTGTTGCTTGTGATTTTCACATCTTTTGATATCTTTTGTCCACCTTTGGTCATTATCACAAGTTTATAAGGCCCCAATTATTTTTAATTCAATGCCTTAGATACAGATCCTTTATTTTAATATTTTTAGAAGATGAAAAGACAAGATATAAGAAAGCAAAACAGATTAGCGTATCTTTGCACATGTGCATGAAAAAAGCCCACAAATCCACTTTAAAATGCCTGCTTTATCACCAACCAAATACACCAATTATATTTTTTAATGTTCTGTGGCTTTCGGTTTTTTTGATCTCCAAAGAAGCGGCTTTCCAGAAAATTTAATATGTTATATAAACATAATAAATAAAATACATAAATACGCAAATTTTAATAGTGATACTTACTAGAATTAAAATAGTGCATTTTTTTATTTAACTAAGCTTATTATTTAACTATTTATTTTGTCATTTTTAATTATATGCAACTATTTCCATCTGTCTCTCTCTGTCTTTTCCCAAAATGCTGCAGGTTGCCTGAAGCTATTCCAATCTTCAGTGTAAGATGTTGACATTTTTAGTATGTGCTTATTAGCCATTCAGGTGAGAGACTGCATTGCAATACATTCTGTCAGTCTCAGAAGTATTTTATGAGCACTGCTGTTATGCATCTTCTCTTTGCAGAATAAAAATTGCCAAACTCGATAAGGCTACTAAAGACTTAAGCTATATCTGAAAGAAAGAATTGATAAAGAATTAAAACTTTCACAGGTCAATTAATCAACAATTATATGTACAAAATCCTTTCATAAAGTAGGTATGTAAACCATGCTACAAGTCATAAGTCTGGATTACTAAAGATTCCCTCCCACTTGGGTTAGTTTCCTTCCAGATTTAAAGTGACTCATCACGTTACATGATCACTTAGTCTGGTGAAAGCTGAAGGGGCTAGATAGCCCTTCTCAGCAGTGTGTGACTGTTAGATCAGTTGTTTATAGATTATATAACATATATTTGAGAAAGTCTAATCTTGGAAGGAGCATGTAATCCCATGCTCTAAGGTAATATTTAGAAGAAGTGTATTTCTAAAATAAAATTCTTAAGTTACAGAATTGACAGGATAAAGCTGCCCAGAAACCTATGTTTCAGTAGGATGGTAACAAATTGCTTCTCCTCCACTGACCTCCTTGCTCCAGTAATAAAAGAGCAAGTCAATATTTCTCTCCAGTTCAGTATTTATGGTCACTGAACATTGGTGAATTACTATTCAGAATTCAAATGAAACACAGTGTGACTTTATCACCCATTCAGTAACATGTTCTGGTGCTTCCAAACTTCTGTGAGCCTCTGTATCCGCTCAATGGAGACCCATTCTGAGAAAACAGCTTACACCATAACAGCAGAATCAAAGAGTAGCCATTTCATTGGATTAATTTACTATGTTTCCCAGTAATTCATTTGAACCCCACAATTCAGTAATATGCTTATACTGCTTCTAGGAATTACTGCTACATCTACAAATTTTACCAAAGAGTAGATATCATATAAGTAAGCAAATTATTTTTTAAGCATTATTCTGACTATAGATTAGAAAATGGATATTGTAACTTGCAAAGTGTTTTAATACGTGCAATGCCCTTCAAGACCTAACAAAGAGGTACCAAGTGCTTTGAGAAACCTCTACTTCTGTGTGCTGTTGTTCTAAGTACTTTGGGTCACAGGAGACTACTTTCTGTTGACTTTCAGTCAAAGCGATACACATAAAACTGCAAAAGTTGTGGAGATTCACCTAATCCATATCCTTGAGCAACTCAAAGAGACAGCAGAATTCTAGGTGTTACAACTGGAATTAAAAAAAGCATTTAGTGCAATGAGAGATGCCCTCGTGTATCACTAGTGATCTAAAGAAGTATGCATTTTTCCCAGGTCCCATGTCCTGTCTGCGGGTTTCATGTATATCCGTAGGATACTGGAATGTACGACAACCCAGGTGGCTCTAGTCAGTATGTCAAACACCTGAATTGCTCCTGGTGTTTAGACATAACATTTATTTGTTTGCACCCTCATGCTGAGTTCCACCTTGTTCTGCCCCAGCCCGGACAGCAAGAAGGCAGCCCAGGAGAACTGGGGTAGAACAGAACAGTGAGGACCTGTGAGGTGACTGCAGCCCCAGGTCAAGAGGCTGTGTCTCAGCACAGACCAGGAGTGATAGCGGGCTCTCTGCTTTGGCTGTTTACCTCATGGGCCTGAGTTGTCGGGTTTGTCCATCCCACTGCGTTTAACAAGGCTGAAAAACAACAGCCCGTTTTCACCAGCAGCTGAGGGCTGAGACTTCCATCAACCCTGAATGGCCCCAGTGATGCAGCAGCAGATAGAATGTTGGTGGTGGTGATGTCCCAGTGGATAGAATGTTGGTGGTGGCCAGGGATTGGTATCCCAGACACTAGGGTGAGTATAGAAAGGACTGTGCTGTGACAACGGTCAGACCAGCCTGGAGGCAAGCAGGCAGGTGAGACAGGGCTGAGGAGAGAGGGCAGGAGGAAGGCAAGGAGGGGAGTGCTGGGCTGCTGGGCCTAGGCAGGGAGGCAGTGGGTGCCTGAGGCACGGCAGATGGTGGTTGCTCCTCCTTTCACTTTCAGAGCCAGAAGTTCACACAAGGACAGGACCAGAACATGGTGAATGCCTGACCCCAGCAACGCAGCCAGACACTCGCCACCTGCTGCAAGGACACAGAGTTAAGTCATGAAGTCTGGTAGAGTACCTGGGCAAGGGCTGTGCGTGGTGAGCAGCGGTGGCTGCTCTGAAGTTACCTTGCCTTTTGTAACGACAGGCACAGAACAAGACAGAATCACACCATGGCACGCTCTGGTCCTCAGCTACTCAGGCAGAGAGATTCGCTACCTTCCATAAGGACACAGACACACAGTTAAGTCATGGAGTCTGGCAGAGCCCTGGGCAGGGATTGCCCATGGTGAACAAGGGTGGCTGCTGTGTTGTTTGTTCTCCTACATTTTGCAGACACAGGCCCAGACAGGGAATGGGGCAGACCATGGTGCACTCCTGTCCTCAGCCACACAGGCAGAGACTGGTTTCCTTCTACAAAGGACGCTGACACAAAGTTAAGTCACGGAGTCTGGCAGAGCCCTGGGCAGGGGTTACCCATGGTGAACAAGGGTGGCTGCTGTGTTGTTTGTTCTCCCGCCTTTTGCAGATTCAGGACCTGACAGGGAATGGAGCAAACCATGGTGCATTCCTCTGCCAGACAGTCAGAGATACTGGATAATCAGCTTATTTGTGTGCTCTTGAGAAGAATGACAATGTTGACAGTGACATTACACAGCTGAAAATTCAAGTACCTGAGCTATGCAGACGCAGACAAGGACAGGACCAGACCATGACGCACTCTCTCCCTTCTCTCATCAGCCATGCAGCCAGAGATTTCTGTAGCTTTCAGCAAAGCCATTGATCTAAGGACAGTCAGCATCAGACTGCGCCATGTTATGTTCCCACAGGTACCTGGACGTTCCCCACAGCCATGGACAAGAAGATCTCTGTGTCGTTCACCCTCTCTGTGTGAAACTGACCTGAAATAAAATTTTCTGAATCATGAACCATTGGCTGATTCTTCTGCTTTGTGTGGTATTTGAGGGCAAATCCCCTGGGCCTTTTGCTCATTATCATACAATTATAGAATGTTTTAGGCTGGAAGGGACCTATATATTCTTATATAAAGAATATCATGAAATACATTTCACTGTATTCTTTAACCATGAGTCCACTCTTTCGCTGTATTGTATAGAACCCTCTAGTCCCTTTCTCATTCTGCTGCCAACCCATTCTGCTCAGTATTCAGCAGTTCTGCCAGTTACATATGAACACTGTTCATCTATTTTCTCTCAGTTGTCAATTATGGGAAAGCCTAGACAAAGCCTTTAAACCTTTCAATGTATCTAAAAATCTCAACAAAGCCAAGACTTTGACATACAATGCAGAGGTGTAGCATTTAATGTAAATCTACTGTGGAATGAATATTATTCAGAAACCATTCATTTGGCTAAGTTGATACATTTTCTCTTTCACAGCTTTCACTTTCTCTCAAAAATAAAGACTTGCAGGTAAGTAGTAATTTGTCACATTATGTTTGTGTTCTAACTTTCCTTCCTGAAACAGATTTCTTCTTTTTTTCTTTTTTTTTTCTTTTATCTTTTTTTAATAAATAATAAATGTTGAAAGCTTTATCTTGCAACATCAACACCATAGGGTAACTTAGTATTATATGGTAACATTTAAGTTTTTACGTCTTTTAAACAGCTATTACTTTGTAAATATATATAGTCTATGCTTTTTAATCTCCAATATACCATGTTAATTAAAAGCAAAGTCTCTATAGATACAACTATCAGAGAAATTACTTACCATTCTACCATAGTGACATGTACAGGCTTTATGCTAAAAATTGAATAATAATGGAAAGGCTACAAGTGTCAGTAGAACTAAGTCTGCAATTGGTTACAGGAAAGAAATCTGAAATGACCCAAATCTTCTAAGTAGTGTTGTCACCAAATGTTTCCCTTCGTATCATTCTTGTATAGCAGCAGGTAGTGCAAAAAGTTGTATGCAAACTACTGCTAAACCTGGTTTGGTACCAGACCAACCCCATCATAAAAGTTATGTGGGCTAGAGAAACATACTAAACCAGTCATTTTGTTGATAGTCTAATTAAAGTAATAAAAATCTAATAAAAAGATTATTGTTTATCCAGTTACAGTCATTGTATATAGACAGGAGTATCCAGTTACTGGTCAATCTGTTTTATAGAGTCATAGAATCAACTAGGTGGAAAAAGACCTTTAAGATCATCAAGTTCAACACTAAACCATGTCACTAAGGGCCTCATATATGTGGTTTTGAACACTTCCAGGGACAATAATTCTGCCACTGGACAGCCTGCTCTAATGTCTGACTACCCTTTTGATGAAGAAGGTTTTCCTAATACCCAGTCTAAACCTCCCCTGGTGCAGCTTGAGGCCATTACCTCTTGTCTATCACTTGTTACCTGGGAGAAGAGACCAGCCACCTGCTTGCTCCATCCTCCTTTCAGGTAGTTGTACAGAGCAACAAAGCTCCCCCTGAGCCTTCTCTTCTCCAGTTCCTCCAAGTGTTCCTCATAAGACTTGTTCTCCAGACCCTTCACCAACTTTGTTGCCCTTCTCTGGACCTGCTCCAGGACCTCAATATCTCTCTTGTGGTGAGGGGCCCAGAACTGAACACAGTTTTCGAGGTATGGCCTCACCAGTGCTGGGTACAGGGGGGTTATTACTTCCTTAGGCCTGCTGGCCATACTATTTCTGATACAGGCCAGGACGCTGTTGGGCTTTCTTGGCTACTTGGGCACACTGCTGGCTCATGTTCAGCACCTCCAGGTCCTTTTCCTCAGGGCAGCTTTCCAGCCACTCTTCCCCAAGCCTGTAGTGTTGCGTGGGGAGAGTGAAGCTAGAAGTTTGAAACAAGCTATGTAATCAACAGAAATTTGCTTTACACTAGGAAACATCATCTAGGGACAGAGGAGTCAAAATATCTAGCAAATTGCATCAAAATGATAGTTTTTCAAACTTGTTTCTAGTCTGTGACCTTGTGTTTTTTGTACTAAGTTCCATCCCATTGTAGTATTAATTTTATCTCATTGATAATTCTATCCCAGTAATACCTCCTCAAGTTCTAGATGACAAGTAGTGCTTCTTGCTTCAAAATCTGTATTTTTACAAAACTTGTTTCTTATTTGACTAGGTCATGAATCCAGTACTTTTGCTTGAATACCTGAATTTCAAAGTTTATCCTCAGATTACATTTCCATCCTCTCCTTCACAGCAGCCAAACTGGATATTAGAATCTATTAATGTGACAAAATAACGTTTATTGATGGGATAAAGATTTTTGTTTGACTGTTTGTGTTGAACAGTCAAAAAAAAAAAATACAGTCAAAAAAATACAGGTCCAAGTAATTTTTTCTATCCAGGTATTTCAGGATAGAGGAAACTTGGGATATTCTTACTAGTCTCTAAAACTGGACATGCAGTCAAAGATATTTTTCCTTCTCCCTTAACAGTCAGCGTAGGGTTGAGAAGAGAAAGAAGTCAGTCACTCAGCTCTAAAGTCATCCTTTCTGTGGAAAGTGTGATGAACTACTCCTGGAAGCGTCTTTCTCAATTTAAGTACTGAAAAAGCTTAATTTAGGGTTATTATAAATTAGATGCCTAGTTTACAAACATCTAAGATACTGTGAATCTTTTCTGGGTAAGATATGATTTATTAGATAAATATTTATTAGATAAATATTTCACTTGCCAGTTAAAAGATATGTTCTCTACTTGTTGAAATTATTTGAGACATTTATATTAGAGTTCTCTGCAGGGATTCATATTTTTGCGATTCGTATGTAAGAAATACTATTCAAGATGGACAGAAGAGAAAATTATAGGATGCTGGCAGTCTTACAAAGGGGCAAGAATCAATTTACTAAACGAGATTTAGGCGTTGTTTCTCTACTTTCTTATATCTGGAGCTGTATTGTGTTTTATACCATTCAAGAGATTTATATTTTAGTATAGGAGAAGGTTAAGAACAGTGATTAAGCTGAAGACTGTCCCTGCCTGCTTTTAATGAATGAATCCTGCTAATGAGAAACCATTTACTTTTAAGTGACAATATTTTCTATTTGCTGAAAGCTTGGTACTCCATGACTATACTGAAGACTACTTCTGGTGGACTTTGAGGTATATGCTAGCTGTTCAAACTGACTTCCACTGATGTGTTAGGAGACTTTCCATCCAGCCCTTTGTTTCTAGTATAACAACATACACACTGTTAGGTATTTAACAGTTAAAAAATAAGACCATGAGCTCTGGGAAATAGTTTTCAATCCACTGCCTCATCTCAGTGTTATTACTATAGGGATTCCAGGTCAACATTAAACTGGAGACGGTTCTCTTGCTGTGATCTGAAATTCTCTTGGAAAAGGTTAACGGGGGGTAATAACTCTACCTGAGACACACTTCCTCCATCTATCTTTCTGTTCACATTTATACTAGGCTCATCATTGACACAGAAATGGGACAATGAAAAGGCTCAGATCTCTAAATCTCTGTGACTCAGGTATTGATCAAACCACCTGCCAGTTGAATGAAGTGGCACACATGTATGCAGACAGACAGGTTTATAGAAAACTCCAGGAGTTTCCATTCTACTTTATGGGAGTATTTAGGCTAAAGGCTTTTGAGATAACAGCATTTCCAAAGCCATTTTTGGCAGGAACAGCTTCGAGAAATTTTTCAGCAGTATATGTGTATGTTAGATCTATGTGTATGTTAGATCTCTCTAGTCTACTCTTCTCTCTGAAGATTGGGTTTGTTCTACAAGGAAGTTTAATCTATCACCTTCTGCTTCCCTCCAATGTTATGCATGAGTTAAATAATTTCTTTTTGCACAGAGGATATCCTGTACTGTTTTAGTTCTCTGACTTTATATAAGCCAAAACAAGTTTGGTACCAAAAATGTAACTAACTTGATTGATTTGGGAGAGGACACAGTAGAAAACAGTAAATTTATATTTTTGACTGGTTTAATACATTGCATATAATTTTCCATTTTGTTGAAAATGATTATTTATAAATCTTGCAATTTTGTTTTTCTGACCTTAAAAACTTCTCTTGAAAAGACCTCACTAATTTTTTTTTTTCAAAAAACAGAGTGTTTACAAGTAGGGAATACTAACCTAGTTGAATACTAACTAGTTGAATAATAAACCCAGTAATACCCAAGATTTTTTTTTACCCTGGAAGTTTGCACAGCTCTAAATATTATAAGTAATTTGCAATATTTCTGGATGATTGATCATGACTTTTTGCTTCAGAAACCCAGTGAACTGGAATAAAAATATATGAATATTAATTTCTCCAAAATTATGGTCCATACCTTTGTATGAGGATTTTAAAAGTTATTACCATTGATATAGCACCCTAACTGACATTTATAAAACGTTATAGAAGACAGGCACACAGGCAAATTTTCTAACCTAGTCAGTCATGTTATACTTTTAGATCTTTACACTTTCCTTTCAATCCCATCTTTGTCTTAGAGGCTTCGGAGACCAGAGGGAATAAATGGGTTTTCAATTGAATGTTTCATCACAATTATATAGCATATAACAGTTACTTGAATAATTGCTTCTTGAGGTACTGTCAAAACTTTTGCATAAACTATGGGAAATGAATGAATATAGAATATTAAATAGAATATATTTAAGATCACTATCTTGAGCAAGAGATCAGCACTAGGCTGATTGTGAAAGAACTACAGAATTGCAAATACTGAGTTCCTATTCAACATTTTGATTTCTTAAAGAGATTTAATTAAAAATAAAATAAATGAGAAAGAAGACATATTTGAGCAGAATTAACTTAAATTTGATTTTAAAAAATATTTTACAGATTTAAAATTTAAACAATCAAATTTTAAATGCCCACTAGCCACTTGCTCACTCTTATCTCTCCTTTTCCCTTAGCATTCACTGCTGAGCATAACATAAGCTGGTATGGAATGTCAACTTGGGTCAGTTGTTCCAGCTACATTCCCTCCTGGGGAGGGCAGAGTAGGAAGGAGAGACTTCAAACAGTACACAAGCAAGTATTCAGTGATAGCCAAGATACTGGCAAATTGCTAACACTGTTTTAGCCAGAAATCCAAAGCACAACATCACAGGGGCTGGTATGAATAAAACTGACTTTGCCCCAGCCAGACTATACATAAAGATGTGGTGGATGTTACTGATATAATATTCCAAAATCACAGATTCTCCTAGCAAAGATTGGGAGGTTTGTGTTTGTTGATGAGGAAAATTGGTAGACATTTTTCTCAATAAACAAATGCTTAGACTTCCAAGTTGAAGGCTTCAAAGATTCATAGGATGTAGACTACTAAAATGTGTGCTTGATTGAAGTTTAGAAAAAAATGATTAATACAGAATTTCTGCATCTATAATTACTTCACTGGCTTTAGAGAAAATGTGTATGAGTACAAACATATATACTCTGTGTGGACTGATAAATTGACTAGGGCTTAATGTTGAAAAGTCTGAAGACAAAAACTAAAAAACAAACATGAGGAAAAGAAGTTATGAAATCTCAACCTTATGATTTTCATTAGAATAACAGGGCAATAACAGCAGCAGCTCTCATCAGAACGTGAGACAAGATATGCAGTATCATTACCCCTATAATATATTATTCTACAAAAGGTGTAATGCTCATGCCAATAGTGATCTTTATATTATCATGGCAATACTACAACCCTGTGTGTACGGTTTAACTATATTGCTTGTTGCTGTGCGTTTTAACTAGACCTTTAATATGCAGTTTGGAAAGCACAAAAGCTGGGCAGTAATTTCGTTAATCTTATCAAATACATTTTCCCTTAACTCTGTGACGTTTTTAATCATGTGTGTATTATTGGCATTTGTAGTACCTGATGCACATGCTGAAGCTGTTATCATACAAAATATGGGGTTGGAACTAGATGATCTTTAGGTCCTTTCCAGACCTAACTATTCTGTGATTCTCTCTGGAACAAGCTGCCCAAAGAAATTGTGAATGCTCCACCCCTGTCAGTCTTCAAGGCCAGGCTGGATAGAGTCTTGAGTGACATAGTTAGTGTGTGGTGTCTCTGCCCATGGCAGAGGGGCTGGAACTAGATGACCTTAAGGTCCTTTCCAACCATAATTATTCTATGATTCTATGATTCTAATATGCAATAATACACACACACACAAAAATAATCTGCAAAGATGTTATAATTGTTCTGGTTTCTCTGTGATAAAGAAAACAAATTTAGTGAAACATTTTTTCCTTGCTATTTTTCACAGTAATAATAAACACTTATGCAGTGCTATAACTTGGAGTACTTGAAGTTTAAATAGCAATTTGTAAAACTTTTGAAATCATCATAATTGAGGCAAATGGGGAAAAGACAAAAGTTAAGTAATGTACACTAATATTAGCAGGTAAAAAAACCCCTATTTTTTAATTAAAAGAGTAGTCTGGTAAAGTATGCACACATAGAACCTCTTAGGAAAAAGTAATATAAAGGCTGCTGGAATATTGCTATGACACTACCCACCACATCAACCAACTGTAGTTACCTCTCAGGGAAATTCTCTTTACAAAGAAGGTACAAGTATTCTCTGGTTTTGGAGATCCCACCAGAATTCCAGACACAATAGCATATTTCGACAAATTCTAGAAAATTAGGAATATTTCCTGAGATTTCCACCCTATTCACGAAATGAGAATGTTTTCTTTAAGTGCTAAATATCAAATAAAATACTTCCTAGGAAAAAGGACCACAAAATAAAATCCATGTGAACATAAGTTCTGAAAATATTAAATATTAACAACTGCAAAATAGATTCTAGACTTGAACCATGTACTCCCGACACAGTTATTGGAGCCATTTAGCAGCTTTACTGATTTTCTTCTAGTAAAGCCTAGTAAAACAACACCAGGCAATGTCAGCTTTTCCTGGAGGAGGACAAGAAAACAGAATTCAGATAAGCATTCAAGATGGTGAGAGATTATTTCTAATAACATACATTTCAATAATTGGGGTTTTTTTTTTACTCCATCTCAAGTAACTCAGAAATTTTTGGGGGCTAACCAGCCACTATACTGTGATTAACCTTATATCGATGCAAATGGATGTATACCGTATACTAGCAATGAGACACCCGCAGCACTTCAGGCACTGCCAGAACAAACAGTGCCTCTGACATCTTAGTCATAGAGGACAATTTGTGTCTAAAATCAATTTAATAAACTCAAATAAAGATAAATGGAAGGAAGACTCTTCAGAGCATTCAAAGATTCTGAACTCTTTCAGAAAGCCTTTACCTAATAATAAGATATTATTGTGTGCTTTCAAGAGCACTGAAAGCATCGCTTTGCTTTTAAAGTTCATTGCTTTGTCTTTTAAAAGAACACAGTGCATGAAAGCTTCTGGACCTACAAAATATGAAAAAACCACCAAGGTTAAGAAACAAAGAACTATTCCATGCACCATTCTCCATCCTTTGTAGCATTCAATAATAATAACAATAGTAATAATAACAATAATAATAACAATAATATTAACAGTCTTGGGCTTGTAACATCTTGGACATTCCTGTAAATCTCTTTTTCACAGTCTTGAACAAAACAAGAATTGATCGGATTTTGTAGGATTTTATTTTAGATGTGGACTGATGGGTTAAAATGTTTTGTAAGAATAAGAAAACATATTTCTTTCTAGAAAACAACTTCTGTGCCAGCTGCCCACCTCTAAGTACTTTCTTTCAATTAGTGAGGCAGTGAGTTATCTTATTTTCCTGCAGAAGCACTGATCGGTTTTTCTTCCTTCCCCCCGCCCCCAACTCTATGCTCTCTTAAAAGAATCATGAGGTATACAGTTTGACAAGAAAGCCCTTTACTGTGACATTTGGTGTTTCATAGAATCATATAATCCAAGGTTAGAAGGGACCTCAACAATCATCTTGTCCAACTTTCTTATCAAAGCATGATCTAGACTAGCTCTTACAGCATCCTGCCCAGCCAAATCTTAAGTGTCCAATGTTGGGGAATTCACCACTTCCCTACGGAGATTATTCCAATGGCTCATTGTTCTTGTCATGAAAAATTTTGCTTTTGCATCCAGTCAGAATCTCCTCAGGAGTAACTTACACCCACTATACCTCTCATCTTTCCCATGTGACTCCTTGTAAAAAGGGAGTCACTGTCTTCTTCGTAGCCACCCTTTAAATACTGGAACATGGTGCTGAGGTTTCCCCTGAGCCTTGTTTTCTCCAGGCTGAAAAAACCCAGTTCTCTAAGACTTTCCTTGTACGGCAGGTATGTAAAAAGATTTACTCTTGTGATCAGGTAATTCAGTGCACTGTCTACAAGAACAGAACCACATCATTTAATGTAATCTGATGTAATATAAAGTTTATTTACTAAACATTTTTAGTATGGTGATGGATACCAATACCTAGGTAAATGGTTTTATCCTACAGCCACAGACACAGCCGTTCACAGACACAGGGGCACAGGACACTAATGCTGACCACTGGATGTGTCCTAGTGCTGGCTGGTGGCCTGCCCCTTGAGCAAAATTGTTCCACATTAGGCTTAGCCTTTGTGTGGTGTCTGAGGTCCACAGTGGTGTGTTAATCTCGCCTCCCATCGGACAACTGTCTTCTCTGTTTATTACATTATAAACTACAAGCTGCTAATGGCCTTGCTAACCATGTAGCCTGGGGCCAATCTCTGACTTGCTTTATATCTAATGCCAATTAGCAGTTGTCACAATTTTCATCAGGTTTTCTCTCACCCACTGGTCTCTAACCTCAAATACATCACAAAAATGTGAAGTCAGCAAACATCACATGATGTAGCAATGTTTATCTATTGCTTCTTTGTTTTCCAGCTCATCCTTAGGTAGTCTACTCAGACTTCATAAATTTAGCCAAGGACTACTTTATTTGGGCAGTGATTTAGGGTAGACTTCACACAATGACAATGTTTAAAATTAATTTTCTCCAACTTTTTAATTGTGAATAAGCCAGCTAACAATTAGATCAGGATTCTTGATATTCCCTAAAAATACACATGATAAAATAAGATGCTGGTACTTATCCACAGTCAGGTCTCTACACATATAGGTAGTTTAAGAATTTTATATGGTTAGTTTCATAAGAAGTCTTTATAGCCTAGTCCAATTTTATCATTGGAGATAAAATCAGGGTTCACTCTGGTTGGTCCCAAAACTGCCATCTATGAGATAAAATAAGAAATTATATGTGTAAACAAAATAAAGGTAGGCAAAGATAGCTTTTGATTGTTTGTGATCAGTTCTTATATTTGGGATTGGAAACTTCATTTCTATCAGTTCTTCTATTTGGGATTGGAAATTTCATTTCTATTTACCTTTAGTGATCTACTTTCATTGTGGACCCTTCTGTCCTGCCTACCCTAATGTGCATGTATGCAACGCTACATTCCTAGGCATTTGAGTATTTCCCAACAGCAACTGCTTTAATGGTTAAGACCATTAGGAGGAAAAAAAAAAAAACACATATCAGTTATGCATTGTATAGCATATATTATATAATAGCACAGGGAAATAATAACTATGTGGTGTGATAGGTATTCCATGTGACACTGAAGAAACAAAGCCTCAGCCTGCATGGAGGTGAGGTAAAAAAATACAGCACTGTTGCTCAACATGAAACAGATTTTGGCACAGAAGTACCTCCACGGAGGACAGACTTTTGGTCTTGCTTGTTTTGATAGCTATCACAGAAAACAACTTTTCAAATAAACAAAGAAATAGCTTTAAAAGAGCAAAAAGAAGAAACCTTATCAGGGGAAACAGATTGACAAGAAACATAAAAAAATACTTTAAAATACAAAAAAGTTGAAGGCTGATTCTGGCAGTGGGTGAAAGATATTTTTTGTTACTCTGTTATGTGATAGAGTGATAAGAATGTATTACACTGTTCTACTTACTGATGTGAAGGCAATACTTATTGATACCAAGTGAAGTGTCCTGCACCTGGGTTGGTGCAACCCCAACCACATACACAGGCTGGGCAGAGAATGGACTGAGAGCAGCCCTGAGGAGAAGGAACCCTGGGGGCGTTGGTTGATGAGAAGCTCAACATGAGCAGGCAGTGTGTGCTTGCAGCCCAGAAAGCCAACCGTATGCTGGGCTGCATTAAAAGAAGTGTGGCCAGCGGGTTGAGGGAGGTGATTCTGCACCTCTATTCTTCTCTTATGAGACCCCACCTGCAGTACTGCATTCACCTCTGGAGCCCCTAACACAGGAGGGATGTGGATCTGCTTGAGTGAGTTCAGAGGAAGCTGTGAAGATGATCAGAGGGCTGGCATACCTCTCCTATGAGAACAGTCTGAGAGAGTTGGGATTACTCAGCCTGGAGAGTGGAAGGCTCCAGAGGAAAATCTCCCTGTGAGGCTGGTGAGACGCTGGAACAGGCTGCCCAGAGAAGTTGTGGATGCCCCATCCTTGGCAATATTCAAGGCAGGTTGGATGGGGCTTTTGAGCAACCTGTTCTAGTGGAAGGTGTCCCTGCCCATGATAGGGGTTGGAACTAAATGATTTTTAATGTCCTTTCCAACTCTAACTATTCTATGATTCTATGATACAGTTTTCCAAATTCAACGCAACTTCATTTTCCAATAAATTATTTCAAAGTTCCAGAGATTGTAAGTTAAAAAGTGTTGACCCCACTCAAATTCTGCAGCAACTTTGCATGTCACTGAAAGTTTTATCTACCAATGAATCAACTAATTACAACAGCCAATAGGCAACTGTAACTAAAATTACAAGTTTCAGTGATATGTGATTGATCTATTTTAAGATTTTACCTACAGAATATTTGACATATCAGCTTTATTTATTTTCATAATTCTACAGACTAATTGAGCTTTCTCTTAACTTTGTTAAACTGAACATTTAGTTTGACTTCCATATTAAAAGGACTGTACTGATAGCTTATATTTCTATATATATTTGAGTATTCACTCAATATAGTTACATCTTTTATAACCTACTTCAAGACTATTTCGACAATTACTTTTTTTTGTTAGTTTTAAAAACATATTTAAGTTCCTTCACAGCTCTTTGGTTCATACTCATATCTAGTTATATTAAAAAAAATCTTCAAATAAAAAACTATTTACATTACTGATTTAAATATAACAGTTGTTAAATTCTAAATAATTTATAATAACAATGCGAATGCTCTTGTGAACAGAATTAGAAGTGATATTTAGTTCTATTATAAAAATGTATTCTCCCTTACGTCAAATCTCATTTTAATATTTCATTATATTTAATATAGAAAATGCATTTTTAAATAAATTCCAGGAATCTTTTTTATTAGTGCAATTGGGTTTTACCCATGTAATAACATTTGCTTGTTTTCTTTTTTTTTGAGAGAGTGAAGTTTTTTCCTCCAGTACTCAGTAGCATGAAAGACATCTAGTCACCTTGTCGTCAAAATGCTCTATGGCTATTGAAGGAAATAACTTAGGCTTTCTACTGTCTGTTTTAGGATATTGACCTAAGAAGGATTTAAACACCATTTACCCCCAAGATTATTAGGAGTTTAGACTGTCAAAAATTCAAAGCCAACCTAACAAAACCCCACGTAATCCTACCTTTGACAGCATACTTTTCCAGCTCCTGTTAACCTATGCAGGCTCCTTAAACAAGGCAGGAAAGTAGTTTTTACATCTTCAGTACGCTAAATCTTCCCAAAGCTTTCCAGTTCTCAGCTTCCCCTTTTTATAATCCACTTCTGGCAGTGTGTAGATTTTAAATGACTTTGTGGTATTGCTTGTATCCCCAGTATTAACTCTTCACATCTTTAAGTTTTTTGGGATTTCAGAACTTATTTATCATGACATCTCTTGCAAATGAAAAAAACAAAAAAGCAAAACAGCAGAGCTGTCAGAAACTTTGTTTGTTACCTTGTCATTGTCTCCTTGCTGGCTGCATTTATCTGGACTTTAACTACTCTGACTGATTGCTATTACTCAAGTTCTTCTATTATGAAGAAAAAATTCTTCATCCCTGAGAAGTTGCAAATATGAAAGACACACAATGAACAGACCTTCACTTTCACTGAGATACTCCTTGGCTTCCTTTGCATCAGAAGTTCCACTGAGACAAATACCAGAATCAGAAGGATTTGTACTTTGATTTTAAAATATATATATCTTCTTTTGTAAACATCTATACAATCCAACAAGAAACAAATAAGACATGATAGATTCCCATGACTATATTTATTTATTTAGACTACAAATGTCAAACAAATCATGAGACTAATGCAATTAAATAAAATATCAAATGCTGCTTTTTACTTGTTTTAGTGTGTATGTGCTTTTAGTCAAAAATACTATGCTATACACCAGTGAATGGAGAAACAAATACTTTAAATGAATGCACCTAGTATCAAGAATGGACAGCTTCACAGAAAAGGCAGAGAGCTGCTTAACTATTAGAAATGAGTGTTGAATCCCTATCAAGGAGACCAGAATAATATGCTTCTAAGTTCAAGGACAAGTAGTAACAACTTATGTTAATACAAATACTGATCTACTTCAGCCCTTTGGCATCTTCTGTTTTACTTTGGTTTCTAAATGAAGACACAAACACCTGTTCTTGCAGCAGGTGGTATTTGTTTATTATAGCTGTTCCTGCTGAGTTTTAATCAGCCTGCAGCTGCAGAATTCAGAGTAAGTAATATTTATAATACCAGATTTTCATATATCAGCAGTATTGGTCCAGAAAAAAATTTCATACTTCATTTCCATCATATGTTACCAATCATGTAATTTCCTTCTCACACTCCAAGTTGCTAATTAAAGAGTGAATTCCTTCATAAGGCTAGTAAATGAAGTTTTGAACGTTGCATCCCAAGGGTGATGTTAGACTATGTTCTCCTGCTGCAAATCCTCCAATTTCTGGAAGAAGATTCCCAAACCTCTGCCAATTTGTAGTCTTGCCATTCTTTATTTTGAAAAGTGTTGTTCAGGGAGAATCAAGACGCTTAAAAAAAGAAGTCAAGGAACAAATTAACAATATGTAAATCCCTCCATTCAGATACAATTGAAATAAGAAAAAGGTATTCATGGGACAAGAGAAGTAGGGTAAAAACTTTCTATAGAGAACTAAGAACAGAAGGTAAGAACACTGAAGCAATTATATAGGGTAATTTTTAAGAAAGTATTCCTCTATAGTGAGATATGGTTTAGGGGTTTGCTCTTATTAAAGTGTCTTCTATTCATGAGCAGCATGCAATATTACTTAGTTATATTTATTATTATTAACAGAATGAAGTAATTGGCTTCAGGCTGCTAGATACTGTGCAAAAAATATTAATTTCATTTAATATTAAAGCAACTGTTCAATCAGGGTTATAGAATGAAAGAATTTGTTTAAAATAGGTGAAGTGTATGGTTCAAGAAAGTGAGATTTTACTGTGTTGAGTGACAGATAGTTGCCTTAGTGTACCAGTTCAACTTTTAAGTTTCTTTATTTTTAATTACAAGTGAAGTTTTAAAGGAGATGTTAAGGGGAAGAAGAGGAAGAAGGAAAAAACAAACAAACAAACAAAAAAACACAACTTAGTCCAAGTGTTTGACAACTCCTTTTGGGAGGGAAAAGGAGAAAAGTACACCACCTTAACACCAAATAGCATGAATACAAGAAAAATCTCATGCAGATAAAGTTGCATTCACAGTCTAAGCTGTTGTTCTGTTACCAAGCAAAGTTTTAACGTCTTCTGTAAAAGTAAGATATGACTACACCATGTTTCTACTTTATAACTGTCATTTTACAGCTATAAAGATTCATCTCTTCAAAGAGATTACATGATCTCTTTGTAACCAAAAATATCAGACTGACCACTGAGCATGTGATAAGTATTAACATTTCGAAGGAGAATATAATGACATTGTCAGGTTTACACGTCATGTGAATGGCTTTCAGTTTTTAGCAGTAAAATCAGGCCTTGTAAAATTGCCTAGGTGAAATTGAAAGATGAAATATTGCATAATTCCTGTGATGTTTCATGGAGTGTGGAATATTTTGATATAATTTCACAGTCTAATCTATGGTATGCTTAGAAAGGCAGACAGTACCTTACTTCATATCACAGAAACATGAGATACAAAACACACTGCAAAACAACCTGTAAACTGAAATTCACCTTCTTAGTCAAGACGTATCTCTTCAAGTTTTCTAAATTCAGATAAAAACTGTGTTTTTAAGCAAGTCTTTTCATCATTCCTACTTACTGCTTTAGCTTTCTGTAGGTTCCTTCCAGATGCAACTAAACAGATAAATATGTTTCAGAAGCACATCTAACAATCGCAGGTATATAGCTATCTAAAACAGCCTGAACTAAAATCCTCTGAATTATATATATGCAGTGCAGATGCTGGCTTTCAACAGCAAAAGAATCTCTCCTACTGCTGGAGGTTATTGAGATGAACCCAGTAGACCACTCTTTCTGATTACTGGAATTAGTGATAATCAAGATGGTAAGAACTGGTCTATGTCATACTGGATCCTTGTCTCCAGTAAGAAATGGGACATCATGAGTAGGGAGATCTTCAACTGGACCATGTTGCTCAGAGCCCCATTCAACATAATATCAGATGTTTCCAGAGATGGAGAATCTACAAACCCTCTGGGCAACCTGTTCCACTCTCACTGTAAAAAATTTCAATTTTATATCTAGTCTGAATATACCCTCTTTCAGTTTAAAATCATTACCCTTTGTTGTATCATAACAGGCCCTGCTAAAAATTTTGTCCTCATCTTTCTTATAAGCCACCTTTATGTACTGAAAAGCTGCTATAAGGACTCCCCAGACCCTCCTCTTCTCCAGGCTGAACAACCCCAGCTCTTTCAGCTTTTCTTCATAGGAAAGGTGCTCCAGCCCTCTGATAATTTTTGTGATCCTCACAGGTCCATGCCTCTCCTTTGCTGAATGCAGTACTCCAGAAGGGGGTCTTACCAGACTAGACAGAGGAGCAGAATCACCTCCCTTGACTTGCTAGCCACACTTCTTTTGATGCAGCCCAAGATACAGTTGGCCTTCTGAGCTGCAAACACACAATGCCACATCATAACCTGTTATTCACCCAGCAATACTGCCAAGTCCTTCTCCTCAGGCCTTCTCTCAATCCCTTTATCCTCCAGCCTGTATTTGATACTACGAGTTGCCCTGACCCAGGTGTAGAACCTTGCACTTAGCCTTTTTTAACCTCATAAGGTTCACATGGCCCTACTTCTTGTCCAGGTCCCTCTGGATGGCATCCCATCCTTCAGGTCTGTCAACTGCACCAGTCACCTTTGTGTTACCTGCAAATTTGCTGAGGGTGAACCCAATCCTAATGTTTATGTCATTGATGAAAATAGTACCAGTCCCAGTAAGGACCCCTGAGGGATAGCCCATGTCACCAATATCCATCTTGACATCAAGCTCTTGATCACTACCCTTTGGATGCAGCCATCCTGACAACTTCTCATCCACCAAAGAGTCCACCAATCAAATCAATATCCCTCCAATTTAAAGAGAAGAATGGTGTGGGGGACTGTGTCAAAGACCTCACAAAAGCCCACATAGACAACATCTGTAGTCCTTGCTTTGTCCACTGAGATAGTAACTGCGTCACAAAATGCCACTAGGCTTGTCAGGCAGGACTTGCCTTTGTGAAGCCATGCCAACTGTCTTGAATCACTTCCTGTCCTTATGTTACTATTTCTTAATTCAAGTATATGAACAAATTTTTGTATGCAAGAGCCAGATTTTCCTCTTAATGTGCTGAAAGATGTAATTAATATCTTGTCAGCAAGACAGGAAACCCCCCTGCATCATTATTGACATAAAATGAATTTCATGGGATGCTTTCAGGTTCTACAGGCTCCAGTGTGGTGATCTACTCTGGACATCCATATGCTGCAGGGGGACAACCTGTGTCACCATGGTCTTCACAATGGGCTGCAGGGGAATCTCTGCTCCAGCACCTGGAACACCTCTTCCCATTCCTTATTAACTGACCTTGATGTCTGCATGGTTGCTCTCACATCTTGTCACTCCTCTCTCCCAGTTGCTTCCGCACCGTATTTTTTATCCTTTTTAAAAATATGCTGTCTCTGAGGCATTACTAACATCACTGATGGGATCAGCTTTGGCCAGCAGTCTGCCTTAGAGCTGTCTGGAAGTGGCTCTGTCTGATATGGGGAAAATTTCTGTTGTCTTACAGAAGTCACCCTTGCAGCACCCCTGCCTACCTTACTGAAACTTCAATACTTAAAATCAACACAAAGGGTGTGGTAATATGGCCCAATATTCTACCTGAAAGAAACTCTGAAAAGCCAGGTTTCCAGTGGAGGTGCTCATTCATACTGTATGCTAATGCAGCATCATAAGCACAGTATTATGCTATACAGAAATTCAAGCATAGTATCATAGAACCATAGAATAGTTAGGGCTGGAAAAGACCTTAAGATCATCTAGCTCCAGCACCCCTGCCATGGGCAGGGACATCTTACACTAAACCATCCAACACAAGGCTTCGTCCAAACTGGCCTTGAACACCACCAGGGATGGAGCATTCACAACCTCCCTGGGCAACCCATTCCAGTGCCTCACCACCCTAACAGGAAAGAATTTCCTCCTTATATCCAATCTAAACTTCCCTTGTTTAAGTTTTAACCCATTACCCCTTGTCCTGTCACTACAGTCCCTAATAAAGAGTCCTTCTCCAGCATCCTTGTAGGCCCCCTTCAGATACTGGAAAGCTGCTATGAGGTCTCCACGCAGCCTTCTCTTCTCCAGGCTGAACAGCCCCAACTTCCTCAGCCTGTCTTCATACGGGAGGTGCTGCAGTCCCCTCATCATCCTCGTGGCCCTCCTCTGGACTTGTTCCAGCAGTTCCATGTCCTTTTTATGTTGAGGACACCAGAACTGCACACAATACTCCAGGTGAAGTCTCACAAGAGCAGAGTAGAGGGGCAGGATCACCTCCTTCGACCTGCTGGTCACGCACCTTTTCATGCAGCCCAGGATATGTTTGGCTTTCTGGGCTGCGAGCACACACTGCCGGCTCATGTTCATTTTCTCATCAACCAGCACCCCGAAGTCCTTCTCCGCAGGGCCGCTTTGAATCTCTTCTTTACCCAATCTGTAGCCGTGCCTGGGATTGCTCCGACCCAGGTGGAGGACTTTGCACTTGTCATGGTTGAACTTCATAAGGTTGGCATCAGCCCACCTCACAAGTGTGTTGAGGTCCCTCTGGAAGGCAATCCTTCCCTCCAGCTTATCAACCAAACCACACAGCTTGGTGTCATTGGCAAACTTGCTGAGGACGCACTCAGTCCTACTGTCCATGTCACCAACAAAGACGTTGAACAAGACCGGTCCCAACACCGATCTCTGAGGGACGCCACTCATTACTGGTCTCCAGCTGGACATTGAGCCATTGACCACAACTCCTTGCACACGGCCATGCAGCCCATTTTTTATCCACTGAGTGGTCCAGCTATCAAATTGATGTCTCTCCGATTTAGAGACAAGGATTTTGTGTGGGACAGTTTTGAACACTTTGCACAAGTCCAGGCAGATGATGTGAACTCCTCTATCCCTGTCACAGAAGGCCAACAAATTGGTCAGGCAGGATTTCCCCTTAGTGAAGCCATACTGGCTGTCACCAAGCATCTTGTTGTTTTTCATGTGCCTTAGCATGCCTTCCAGGAGAATGTGCTCCAAGATTTTGCCAGGCACAGAGGTGAGACTGACTGGTCTGTAATTCCCCGGGTCATCCATTTTCCCCTTCTTGAAAATGGGGTTATGTTTCCCTTTTTCTAGTCATTGGAAGCCTCACCTGACAGTCATGATTTCTCAGATATGATGGCCAGTGTCTTAGCAACTTCACTTCACAGCAGATTCCCACTCCTATTTTGTCAGCATGGTTTCTCTGAAGCTAAGTGTTGGGGATTTGGTTTGGTTGCTTGTTTGTTTGTTTGGGATTTTGTTTGTTTGTTTGTTTAAAAACTTCATTGTTCTTATTTATTATATTTCTGAAACATTAGGAATTTTAATACCCTTAGCCCTGACCACCAGAAATGTTGTAAAGGAAAGAAAGTAAAGAATAGATATGTGGCTCTTAATTAGACACCAAATTAGGACAAGTGCTATGAAGGACACAGTCATTTTAAGCATCTCTTGAGAGAAGATTGTCAATGATCAGTAGAGTTTTTCCTTTGTTAAGGGAAGGGAAAGAGTAGAAAAGACAGAATTGAAATCTTTTAGTCTTTTTTTTTTTTTTGTACTTCCTGGTGGGAAAAATCGTGATTGTTCTAATTGAAGGTATTGAAAATAGATATTTGTATACTGTTTTCTCTAATTATGACATGGTAACATAATTTCTTTAAAATCATGCTGCTAAGTTTTTATTTTTATGAAAAATGTCATCCTTATTCAAGGTATCACCACGCTGAAAGGTTAGATCTATACTAATATTGCATAGAGACACAGAAAGCATTGAAAATTAATTCATAATTTTTTAGCTTTTGCTTTTCATCATAGATGAAGCAGGCATGGTGAATGTTTCTATCTTTTCTACTGTCTTTAAGGCATAACAAGAACCTCACTCCATAAAAGGTCACATGAAGAGTCATTAACAGAAACAATATTTGTTCTGCTGGTGCTTCTTTTCTTAAGCTGAAATTTTGCTACTGGACTCGTTATATTATATATTAACACCTAATATTAAATTTTGCATAACACCATGTGCTAGTTTTAGCTGGGGTAGAGTTAATTTTCTTCATGGCAACTATTGCAGGGCTGTGTTTTGGATTTGTGCTGGAAACAGCATTGATAACACAGGGATGTTTTAGTTACCATTGAGAGGTGCTTACACAGTCAAGGCCCTTTCTACTCCTCACCCCAGCCCACCAGTATAGAGGCTGGGTGTGCTCAAGGAATTGCAAGGGACACAGCTGGGACAGCTGACCCCAACTGACCCAAGGGATATCCCATACAGTATGGTGCCATGCTCAGCATACAAAGTTGAGGGAAGAAGAAAGTAGAGTACATTGGGAGTGATGGTATTTGTCTTCCCAGGTAACCAGTATGCATGATGGACCCCTGCTTTCCTGAACATGGCTAAACACCTTCCTGCCCATGGAAAGTAGTGACTGAATTTCTTGTACTGCTTTATTTGTGTGTGCAGCTTTTGCTATACCAATTAAACAGTCTTTATTTCATCCTATTGCAGTAAATACTTCTCCAGTATTTGTTATGTTTGAGTCACGCTGACCCAATTTATAACAGCTTTTATGACAATGTCTTCAAGATACTGCACAGCATGCATCATCCAAACATGTCTTCTCCAGTAACCCAGTTCTTATAACACACTACTTACAAACCCACCAGACTTGAACCAAATCAAGGTCATGATGCATCGTCTTCACCACATTAATTAGCACCAGTCCAAAGTCCTAATTTAACTTCATTAACTTAGAAAATAATGATTCCCTTAAAGGATAGGAAAAGCTACTCATAATTAAATAAACCCTTAAGAAGTTGAGATAATTTTGAAAGGATTATAGACAGTCTGAGCCCTAGTTTTCAGAAAATATAAGATACTTGAATATAAATAAATGATATTATCAAAATTCAACTTCAAGTATTCTTGCTGAAATGATGCCAGATCACTAGGTCAAGACCACTGTCCCATGAGACATAGCAATATTCAAGGGAATCCAACAAAAGCTAAGTTTTTAAAATTATACAAAAAATTGTTTAATTTGCACTTTAGAAACCAGTCTGATCTATAACATCATTTTTTGATACTGGATAGCATTCCAAATAGCCTTGAATAGCAGATAAGGATTGAAATTTCAGATCTGGGAAAAGTGAAGGATCTTTGGCACATAACAATGCAGTCTGTTTTATTTTATAAGCCATAGCACTTCATCTTGAATTGCTTGACTAAGTTAGAATTTGCTGGAACAACAACCCATCTTCCAGAAAGATTTAAGTGATAGATTTGTAATTAAACTATCAAAGTGGTGTGCAGCTAAGATCTAGGTGGCAATTTTATGAACAGTACCATATTCCAAATCATCTTCCTCTCTCAAGCCCAAACAACTATATATCATGGTCACTTTTAGTTCAGTCTCAAGAGGGGTTTTAAATCATTCATCCAGAGCTATCCGGTAATAATTCACCTGCTCTACAACTGTGCACCTGAAAGGCTGCAATACCTACAAACTGTGTTTTCACTTTTTGTTGAAAGTTAAATATTTCAGTGTCCTTTAAACTTCTGTTTTCTTACTTTAACCATGCAATCTCACTTTGGCATTTGCGATATCACCAGGTTTTCTGTGTGCACCCCAAAAATCAGCTTCACAGGTGTTTTCTCCATATAGATGCTATATCACTGAATGGTAAGTTGGGCACTGAATGAAAAAAGGAAGTAATACTGCATAAAACTCCTTAAGTCTAAGATGATTCGGAGAAAACTCCCGGAACAAACTTGCCAACAAAGTTTTCAAGCTGACAAGCAGGTATTCTTTATTGCAGCGCCGGGAGACACGGGGAATAGCTCCTCCTAACGTGTGTCTCTTCAGTTGCCACACACGCTGTCCTTTTATAGTCACTGGGCATACATACATATTCATGAGGCTACGTATTGATTACATCATTTTCCAGAAAGCTCCCCACATGTGTACAGAATTGTGGTGGTGGTCTCTGAGGGTCATTTACTTCTTCCAACAATCTTCATCACTTCTGGCAGCCTTTGAAGCATGCACAGTAGATGTTTATACCAGTTTAATTGGTTCGTTAGCACCAGAGACTCCTATCCTCCTACTTATCAGTTAGTTTAGCTGTAGCCCATCCTGGACACCTGCCGTTCCCAGATACTCCTTATCCCTATGTCCTGTTTTTCTAGACTGTTTTTCTTAAAACTATGTCAACTATAACAATTTATCTCGTGTGAGAATTCTCAGTATGTTCTCTAGCTGTACTCTATTTTTTCTCCATGTATCCTGCACCTCAGTAATTTTCCACTGCTACTGTTACAAAGCCATCAAACTTAACATTACTCAAAACTAATTCTAAAGGTTTATATATTCCATTTTGTAATTTTGTGCCCCCCTTGTCTCAAACTCAATAACTATGCCATATGTTATCTCCTTAACAAGAAAGTGGGCTACAGTCCTTCACATTTCTTGCATTTGGCTTACGCATCCACATGAACATAATTTCTACTTTCTTCACACTACACAAAGTTTAGAAACTTCCAGAAAGAGGTTGAGATCATTAGTTTGCTTAATACCAACTGACAGAATTTCCCAAAAAGAACCTAGGGATCCCAAGTGAGATGTGGATTGGCATAGGATAGTTGATATTTTCCTAATTTTTCAGAACTTTCTAAAGATTTTCATGGCCCTCTGAGACAGACCTCACATATACATACTTGAAAATAATTCTACATTCACAGAGCATGAATGAGAAAAATATTCAGACATGTGAAAAACAGACCTTAATCCATGCTCAAAGTAATAGACATGTGACTAGGGTGAGCTCAAAGTAGCTTGGAACCCCAAGAATTTACAAATTCTACAGAGGAAGGAAAGAAAGGAGTATTAAAACTATACAATTACAAAAAATAAAATCACAGATTATTTTGAGTTCACAAAAAACACCATTTAGGTTTTGAGCCAGCCTTTTAAGAAAACCTCTGGATTTATGGTAGGTGTTAATTTCAATAATAAAGGTGGGGCAACATTGTGTCCCGTCACGCCAATTTCAGCTATAAAATATCACACTGCACTTAACAAAAGACTTCATATTAAAAATAAATAAATCTTCATTTTACAAGTCACTGTTTCTGTATTCGCAGTGAGTACATTGTAACCCAGATAGTCTACAGACACTTCAAAAATTAATATGTTTTAAGACTTAAAGGATATTACATACAAAGTGCATAGCAACATTTAATTCCGAAAAGAAATTTCTTAAACCTAAATTTTTTTTTTTTTTTTTTTGTTTTTGGAAGGAGCATATATGTATCTATTTCTGCTAAGAAGTTGGACATGAGGTTCTTAAGTGCTTTCTAAATCCCTTTGATGTCTTAAGTGCAATATAATTGTAGTGAAAGTCTAGAAGATACTGTCAATGGCACCATGCCAGAGAGGAATAATAGCATAGTTATTTTGCTAAGAAGGATAATAATGATTCTCTAACAACTATGGCAATGTGCAATGAAGAAATATATATTGATTTTTCCTTAATCATCTCAGACTTCATCCTGAAGAGACTGGGATCAAATTAATCAATTTTTAAAATATCAAAGTCTCTCTAAAATAAAGACTGCAACAGAGTGATTTGATGTTCTTTATGTACTTTAAACACAGCAATCCTGTGTAGCATCAGTTCTATTTGTGGTTGGTTTTTTTTGTTTTTCAATACTTGTTATATGGGAGTGTATAGTATATGTTTGTCCTGGGTTCAGCAGTAGCAGTTATTTTTTCTCCTTCTTAGTAGCTAGTGCAGTGCTGTGTTTTGATTTTTTGGCCTGGGAACAGTGCTGATAACGCCGATGTTTTCAGTTGCTGCTCAAATGTTTGGTCTGACCAAGGACTTTCTGAGCCTCATGCTCTGCCAGGGAAGAGGGGAAGCTGGGAGGAAGCAGAGACAGGACACCTGACACAAGCTAGCCAAAGAGGTATTCCATACCACAGCATATCATGCCCAGGATGTAATGGAGAGTTACCTGGAAGTGCTAGGGCACTGAAGGGTTGAACAAGGTATCGGTCGGTACTCAGCTGGGGGGAGTGGGGTGAGTTATTGGTCGCTGGCATTGAGGTGTTGTATTCTTTCCTCTTGTTATTTCCTTTATCATTATTATTATTGGTGGTAGCAGTAGTGATTTGTGTTATACCTTAGTTACTAAACTGCTCTTATCTCAACCCGTGGGAGTTGCATTCTTCTCGATTCTCCTATCTGTCTCTCCGGGAGTAGAGGGAGGGCAAGAAGGGGGGGCGTGAGAGAGTGACTGTATGATTTATGGATGACTTTTGTTTAAACCATGACAATGTTTAAGCCATGAATATATTTTAATGGTTCTCCACATTATTATGTAGACTCAGACACATTCATACATATTTTGGGTTTTTTTTTAATTAACTGGAATTACTGGTTTAAATGTTTTCCAGCAGGTCATTGCTGGGTCAACATGTCCGAGGACACAGGTTTAAAGATGGGTGAACAATTACATTAGTTTATCTTTAACCACAACAGACATTTATCTTATGTGGTTTAAGTATTGTTAATTAGTCTCAGCATTTTCATATGAAAATAACAATGCCACTTGACATTTCTAGAGCACTGCCTGTTTGCAGATTTCAGAGTGATCCAGCAACAACAATTTTCTTTAGAATTTGAAGTTTCACAGTTGCTTAATACAACTTTCACAGCAGGTTGTAGCGAGGTAAGTGTGGGTCTCATCTCCTAAGTAACAGGCTGTAGGACAAAAGGAAATGACCTCAAGGTGCTACCAATAATGCTGATGGGCCTCAGAGATAACCACAATGTTTGTTAAAGGAAGGATGCCTGTGTCACAAAATTTGTTTTCTATAATTGTGTCAGGGCATCAAATTTCATAACTGAGTTTTTTCAAGACGAAATTAAAATGAAACTTCAGTACACAGGCCATCATGGCTTTGTAAGTACTGAAGATTTTGCTTCAGAAGTTAGAAAGTTTAATAGACAACGTAGCAAGTGTATAACAACCAGCCAAGAAACATAAAGGTCCATTTACTAAAATCACACAGAAAGGTAAATATATGTCACAGGATCCTGATTAGTTAAATTGCCTAAGATAAACCTTATATGATTTGTAACTATGTTAACTTTATCTGGATGTTTAGTTTGTTACACCTAAGAGCCATCTTCCTGAATAAGACATAGCAAACAAAACCAGTGTGCAGAGCAAATGATTTGTGCAACTGTCAGTTTGGAGAATAAATAAAGACATGGGAATGAGACTGTCACGAAGACTAATCCTCACTGTGACAGTGAGTTTGAAAAAGGCTTGTGCAGTTTTGTAACTGCAGTAAGTATTTCACCTCACTGTGAGGGTTAAGGCAAAAAACTCATACGGTACGATGCTGAAGGAGAGCCTCATGAATAAAATAATTCTGTATTCAGTGTAGACCTTTGACACTGCAGAAATACATGTTAGAATTATGCATTGAATGGTGAAGATAATGAGAAATATTATACAGTTGTCTTATTTTCACAATATATACTACATTCACATAGAAACCATGTTTCCCTCACTTTACATGTATTTACACACAAAGGTAAATTTATACATGTGTCTACAGAGCATCCATATACAGATATGTATATGTGTATGTGTTTGTACAAGTGTGTGTATATACATATATATATGTATAAGCATAGCTATACACCCACAACTGCTACCTGTCTTTAGCATAGATAGCATGGCTGTGTGTTTAGTAAATCTTCCAAAGAAAAAAGATTATCAGCTTTTTACTCCAAATCCAAAATAATAAAAATTTCTACCAAGATCTAATCTCAAACAAATAAACAATAAAACAAAAACCTGAAACAGTTCAAAAAGTTATGTAATCCTTAAAGAAACAGAGATTTATGAACAGTCTTTCTTCTTTTGATTTGATGCCCGGTCTATTCTGGTCCAAATTCTGCCAGCATCCATCTACTCCATTCCTGCAAATACTATAAAGAGAAGCTAGCATGACTGTAAACAACAATCCAGGTAAAATGGGGTTTTAATCTTTAAACCTGAACGTGTAAAATCATGCTTTCTGAGTTAAATCTGAACATCTGGATGGTCTACCTATGATAATCCTATGGAAGCTCTCCCTAAGCAGAGAATCTGCTCTCCATCAATATTTTACCTTGTGAGAGAAGACTGTTTCAGTGTCCTGGCTTGTTTCAGCTTGTTACTTCTCATAACCCTACAGCTGTCATGCAGACTAAAAAGTTAAAAGTATATGAGGAAGTCAATATTGGCTGTGGAATAATATTTTTTAAATTCTACAAAGATACTGGTCTTATTTAAAGAACTAAAACATCTGGAGAAAACAGTGGGAAAAAAATAGACCATGTGATATTTTTTTCTCTTAGTATATACAGAATTTTAATTATTCTTCTCCATCTACATAAGTATACATAATTATAACTTATAGTTAATGGCAACCTTGATTCCCTTTCACAAATAATATTATTTTCTTCTATTAAATTGCTGTGGGAGTTCTGCTGGGTACAAATTGCTAATTCTCTTTAACCTCACAATAATGTTTTTTCCTCCAGTTCTTTTTTTCTTTTTCCCATATTGTTGACTACATTATGACCTGTTGAAACAAAGACTACTTCTTAATGTTTATTTGGAGTTTATTTAGAACAGTAGGATTGTGATCTAGATCAGAATTTTTAGAAAACAATAACAAAGCCTGTTTGTCATTTGTCTCATTTTATCAAGATGCACAAGTAAGTAAGGATTTCCACTTAAAGAAAATAAATTAATTTCTCCAGCTGCATCCCTTAACATATTCTAACTGCAGTATTCAGCTGCTCTTGTGAAATTTGAAACTGAAAACTATTTTATACTGACACATTTTTAATTATATTAAAGATCTACTTTTCAAATAAGGATCTAAATTCCCAAACATTAACACAGACCTCTTCAGATATGCCTCAAATGTATTCTTAGCCTAGTATTTCAAACCTATTGCTATGGTGAGCTGTTCTACTATGACATTTTTATTTTTTTTATTACGAATAGTAGGAACAAACTAAAAACAGCTCTAAAGTGCAACCTGCAACAACAGATATGTCTAGACTGGTTTATTATTATTATATGTCATCAGGCTTTTTTGACATATTTGTATAATACAAATGTTTGTGTGTACTTTCTACTTTGGGAAGAATAGCTTATGTAAACTGAGAAATATTCCAGAAATGGCCTTATGTCTCATGAGTACATAATGAGCATCCTTGCACAGTTATTTTGATGGTTAAATGTTCTGCTAAATTACAGTCTAGAAACAGATTCTGTTACTGTTTCTATAAGCAACAAGCTGGAACAATTAGCATTGTCAGGGAAGATTACAAGACCTCACATGTATTGCAGGAGAGCAGAATGTGGCTGAAAGTAATGAAACCTATACAGAAGTTGTGCTGATTACTTCTTCCATTTCTACACAAACTAGGAAGATTTTCTACTTCATTCAACTGGCTTTGTTAGAGAATAGGAAAATTTGCAATTGCCTTCAAAGAAACGCTGTTGTTTAAAATTCTTTATAAAACTAAACAGTAGTCTTGTAGTATTGTAAGACATTCAGAGCTGACACCAGTCCTCCACAAAGTTCTGCCTCAGATTTGACACATATTTGACCTAATATATAGTTTCCATATAAGAGTTGAAGGGATTGATCTCTGATGCTTGTACTATCAGCTAGAATGTGTAAAAACAATAGCAGAAAGTTAGTATGGAAAGATAAATAGACCACTCCTTAAGAGACATGGAGCCTTAAGAGAAACAAATGAGAAAGATTGGCACACATTGGCATTTTCTAAGAAAATAGTTTTCAGCAAAGCTGTCAAATACCTAGGAAAAAAAACAGACAGAAAACATATTTCTAAAAAGTTGTGTGAGATTTACAAAACAAATTTCTTGCTGTTTTTTAGCAGAGACCTCATAAAAAAGAAGATGACTCCGGGCATCCTTAAATGTAACTTCGCTACTTTGTATTCCTGGAAGATGAGTTTACCAAGGATTACATTAGACTGCTAAATAGTGTTTCAGTGGATGTGGGAATATGGCATGACAAAGTTTGAGAAGACCCAGACTATAGAATCTATCTGGAAGTGGCTTAAATTTAAATATTTCAAAATCAGAGCTCTTCACAAGGAAGTGGTCTGGAACTTTAAGTTCCAAACAAAATCTTTATGTGCAATTCCTTAGTTTCATTGAAAATCAAGATTCAGAGTTTTTTTTCATCACTTATTAAATTCAATTATCTTTTATAAATAGGTTTGAAAATACTGGTTTTTGTTTTGTTCATGCCCTAGAAATCTCTTGTTTATCATTTCCCTTTTCTGCATCCCAAAAAACCATTCTGTGTTCATTGCACTTTTGAAAACAAAGAAGGAACTTCCATTAACAGGCAGAATGTTTTGTTATGCTATACATTTATTTTTCTTTTTATTACTCAAGGTTATTTGCAATGCCTGACTCAGCAGAGAAAGTGAGGCTTTTATTAAGCTTTCTGTGACTAAAAGAAAAAAGTAATGCAGTTCAGTTAAAGTTGTTTTATAAAAAGGCATTGATCACAATGGAAAATCAGAGCAATGTGTCATAAATTTAAGGAAGAAGAGAACTGACTGAAAAATTATCCCAAATGTGGATCTATCTTAGACTATGTAGCATGATACTCATTTGTAAATTACAAATAAACCAAAGGGAAGTCTTTATGCAAGTCAATTAAGCTTGTAGTGCCAATAGCTATGCCACAAAATACTTGCATAAATGAATTTCAGAACTCTAAAATAAGAGTCAAGAAATGTCAAAACAATAAATGCTGCAGCCAGAAAGTTAAGGGGAAAACAGAAACACCATTGATTTGTAATAACATGCTTAAGCTTTCCATATAAATAGCAAAGATAATTTGTCTTTTCAAGCTTCACCACCAACAATCTCCAGATTTGACAAGACTGCAAACAAACTCTAAGTTGGTAATACCATCAATTTACTTAAACATTAAAAAAATTAACACATTATGCTGGGTTGCAGGAAAATTAAAGCAACACTAAACTAGACCAAAAGCTGTGGGAAGAATTTCTTGGGGAAAAAATACATATTTTCTTATTTTATGAGTTCGAGGTTGAGATTCAGTGGGATATGATTGCAAACAAAGCTGAAATATGTGGATATGGATGTGTGGATTGGTGTGCTACAGGAGGAACAGGATACAGGCTCATATCTTTATAACAACACTATTATCAAAGGTTCCAGCTTTATACTGTGGGTTACAATTAATTTCTTTACTTCTAAAGAAGTAAATGCCTGTGTTCTGTAGACATTTCTTCCTTTCTCTCCCAAATTTCCACTATCTTCCTTCATATTTCTCCAAAGTTTATTTTCCTTGTAGCTTTCTCTACTGAAAGCATGTTCCTATTCCAACTGCCTGATCATCTCAGGCTGAACAAAATTTAAAGCAAATTATTAAGGGCATTGTCCAAATGCCTCTTAAACACTGGCAGACAGGGGTCCACTTCTCTATGAAGCCTGTTCTAGTGTTTGATCACCCTCTTGGTAACGAAATGCTTCCTGAAGTCCAGTCTGAACCTCCCCTGGCACAACTTTGACCCATTCCCACACATCCCAATTTTATTTGTGCTTGGCATCTTTTTAACATCTTCATCGCTGACATGGACAGCAGGATTGAGTGCGCCCTCAGCAAGTTTGCCAATGACACCAAGCTGTGTGGTTCAGTTGATACACTGGAGGGAAGGAATGCCTTCCAGAGGGACCTCAACACGCTTGTGAGGTGGGCTGATGCCAACCATATGAAGTTCAACCATGACAAGTGCAAGGTCCTCCACCTGGGTCGGAGCAATCCCAGGCACAGCTACAGATTGGGTAAAGAAGAGATTCAGAGCGGCCCTGCGGAAAAGGGCTTGGGGGTGCTGGCTGATGAGAAAATGAACATGAGCCGGCAGTGTGTGCTCGCAGCCCAGAAAGCCAACCATATCCTGGGCTGCATCAAAAGGAGTGTGACCAGCAGGTCGAAAGAGGTGATCCTGCCCCTCTACTCTGCTCTTGTGAGACTTCACTTGGAGTATTGTGTGCAGTTCTGGTGTCTTCAACATAAAAAGGATATGGAACTGTTGGAACAAGGCCAGAGGAGGGCCACAAGGATGATCAGGAGACTGGAGCACCTCCCATATGAAGATAGGCTGAGGAAGTTGGGGCTGTTCAGCCTGGAGAAGAGAAGGCTGCGTGGGGACCTAATAGCAGCCTTCCAGTATCTGAAGGGGGTCTATAGGGATGCTGGGGAGGGACTCTTCCTCAGCGACTGCAGTGACAGGACAAGGGGTAATGGGTTAAAACTTAAACAAGGGAAGTTTAGATTGGACATAAGGAGGAAATTCTTTCCTGTTAGGGTGGTGAGGCACTGGAATGGGTTGCCCAGGGAGGTTGTGAGTGCTCCATCCCTGGTGGTGTTCAAGGCCAGTTTGGACGAAGCCTTGTGTTGGATGGTTTAGTATGAGGTGTCCCTGCCTATGGCAGGGGGGTTGGAACTAGATGATCTTGAGGTCTTTTCCAACCCAAACTAGTCTATGATTCTATGATTCTATTACTCTGTTCCAGGTGCAGAATATGGTATTTGTTCTTGCTAAATTTCATGGCAATGATGATTACCCAATGTTCTAATCTATCTAGATCCCTCTTCAGGACCTCTTGTCCCTCAAGAAAGTCAACAGCACCTCCCCATTTAGTATCATCAGCAAACTTACGAATGGTGCGTTCAACTCCTCCATCGAGAACATTGATAAAAATATCAGACAGACTGGGCCCTAGAACAGAGCCCTGAGAAACACAACTGGTGACCAGTTACTAGTTAGATGTAGCCCCATTCACTACAGCCCCTTGAGCTCCGCACTTCAGCCAGTTGTTTACCCTGTGCACCATAAATCTGCTCATCCCCCAGCTGGACAACTTGTCCAGAAAGTTGCTGTGAGGGACAGTATTGAAAACCTTACTAAAATCCACAAACAATAATTTTTGAAGAAAAGCTTTCTGCCATTTGGTAATTTCGAAGTCAATCTTTGTGCAAACAACTTAGTTACTCACTTTTCTGTGATATAGGCAGATAGAAACAGTTACCTGTTCCAAAGACCCCACTTGTGATTCTGGTTAACTAAGAAGCAGAAAAACTCTTTTGTGGCTCTATCTGTAGCTACTTCTGTCCTTAAGCAGGGAGCACTCTAAATCATCTTGTACAGGGCTGTGCATCTATACTGGCGTAACACGTCTACACAGCATCTGATCTGACTCGGGTATACTAGCTCTGTACTGCATTATAAACTGTGGTTATTGTCTAAGCAGCCTCAGGGTTCAGACAAATGATCAAGTCATCCAAATAATTTGAGCTAATTAATTATGTTCTTAGTTTGCCTCTGACAAATGTGAATTGAAATGACATCTTAACAAAAGAAGGGTAAGGCACGCTATCTCTGGTACAACCAGATATCAGATTTTTTTAATTCAGGCTAGCTCATCAGCCAAGATAAAACAGATATTAGCCTGTCTTCAGGCTACACTTTATGTAACTACACCTACTTGTTGGCTGTAGTGTTAACGGTAAAAAATGCCACTGCTCTTCTGCGTGGGTTACAATAGTCTTATGAAATGTCTGTGGATTTGGTTTGAAACTTATAAAATCTTTTTTTTTTTTTTTTTTCTTTTTAGCTGGTAGATACTATTGTTGCAGAGAAAAGCTGAAATGCAGAGGTTTGCAAAAAAAAAAAAAAGAAAAAACAAAAACAAACCAACTGAACAAGTAATATTGCCAAAATAACTTTTTAAAGTAATCCCACAGTTTTCAATACAGTCCCATAATTCTGATGATAGCAGTGTGATTTTGTGACTTCTGGAAGATTTTTACACCAAGGTTTGGCTGTCATTGCCTGTGTATCTCATTCTGCTACAGCTGTTGCTTCTCTAACATGAAAGAAAATCAGAAAGGAATGGAACAATTTATAGAGTACACAGATTTTCTGCTGGTGGACGTAGTCCATTCCTGCCATATCCAGGTTTATAATGTCATGGTACCACCGAAGAAGTCTTGGAAGTATTGTTTTCCACACAAACAAGTACAGCTTGGGCAAAATTTCTGCATATCTTCCAGAAGAAAAAAAAAAAAATAACACCACTAATATCTTCAGCTTTCCTAGGTAAATATCTTGAAAAACATAAAAGAGCTCTCTTGATGTAGGTGATGAGCAGATCTATATGAACAGTTTCATCAAGCATCCTCCTGAAGGAGTAACGGTTAAGAGATCTACGTACTTAAGGAAAGCTCCTTTTTCACCTAAGGCATTCTGTATCCCAAGAAAGTAACTTGAAAAAGAAGAGATATTACATATGAAAATAATATTAAATTCTCTCAATTTTTTGTGTAAAAGACAGGAATTGGCACTTGAAAACAGTTTTTCATTTTGCAGCATTGCCATAATATTTTAATTGCATTCACTGCATTATTGGAATACTTCTTTCTTATGAAAAGAAAAGCATATTGAACCTGAGATCATAACAAGAGATGATTTCAAGTCCAACTCTTTTTTTCACTGATGAAAAATGTAGACTGAAATGTTGATTCTTTAGGGAAAAAAAAGGTACTTTCTCAAACAGCAGGGGGCAATGAAACATAAATCGAAATAAAAAAAAAGCTTCTTTACAAAGCAGAGGAAACATAAAATAGAATATTACTACCTGAACATTCTGTTTGCTTTAGTGAATGTTTTATGAGCGCATAAAAATACAATGGAGATTTTTTGGAGAGGAAAATAAAAGAGAAATTTTCATGTAACCTACAAAAGTATATGACCAAACGTATATGTAGTTTGTGATATGTCAGAAGCTCAATACTTTTTTTCTGTAGAAATTTTTAAATATTTTCAAATGGTTATGTGTTCCAGGTCTGTAAACATCCTTATGTGTCTGTTAAGTTGAATGATATAAAAACTATATGGAAATAAGATTCCACCGAAAAGAGGAGTTTAGTTTCCTCTAAAAAAGCACATTATAGTAACTTATCACTCTTTCATTGTAGCATATGTTTAGTGTATATAATTACATTTTTTTGTCCATATTATTTATGAAGAGTGTAAAACAGCGCAGTACTTAAGACATTTGGGAGCTCTATTTATTATCAAAAGTATTAACTGGTTTCAAATGTAAATGAAGTTATCTACATAAGTTGCAATTCATTTTCGCTGCATGCATTTAAGAGTTAAATATGTAATTGCACAGTTTGTCATCCAAATGTAAGATAACGGGTTAAAACTTAAACAGGGTAAGTTTAGATTGGATATAAGGAGGAAATTCTTTCCTGTTAGGGTGGTGAGACACTGGAATCAGTTGCCCAGGGAGGTTGTGAGTGCTCCATCCCTGGCAGTGTTCAAGGCCAGGTTGGATGAAGCCTTGGGTGGGATGGTTTAGTGTGAGGCGTCCCTGCCCATGGCTGGGGGGTTGGAACTAGATGATCTTGAGGTCCTTTCCAACCCTAACTATTCTATGATTCTATGATTCTATGATTACTCATCTCCTTAGCTTACAAATATAAGGAGTATATAGTATACACTTTTGTGAATAATATATGTCAGAATGTCTTAAGTTTGTTATGTCAAGCCTTTAAGAGACATACTTTTACTGGTGGTACCCATGTGTCATATGTTAGGAGTATGAACGGTGAAATAAATTTATAGTATGAGGAGGGAAGGCATTTACATATAAGAGTGTTAACCCCCCCAGAAAAAAAAAAAAAAAAAAAAAAAAAAAGGGTGCAATATGTCAGTCAGCTATTTCAGCAGTTGTATTCCAAGGGAAATTTTTGCTTGGAGTGAAATCCATTAAAACGCCTGAGAGCCAAAGCTGATCTATGCCAAATGCCAAAATAGTGTTAGGAGATGATCTATAGAAGAGTCTCCTAAAAAATAAACACTCTCAGAGGTTGTAAAGCTTTCTACCAGACCTAGCACCACGTTTGTGTAAGTCTTTTCTGCCTGTAGGTAAGGATAAAGATTGTCTCATCTATACATAGGATACTGAAAATATCCAGTTTTCTGGAAAATTATTTCATGAAAAATTAGCCTGCTCATAGCAACAACTAACCAAGCCTACGCATGCAGAAAGTTAAGTGAAAATTTAAAAATGTTTAGTTTATTTTAATGAAAAGATTGGGATGAATATTTATGGTTGATATTATCAAAAGAAAAAAAAAGTCACTCAAATCAGTCTTTGATCCTATCTGATCTTCTCATGTGATCTTAGCTTTCCGAGGTAGAAGCTTTTAAGCCTACTTACTAGAAAGCTTTTTTTTTTTTTTTTTCTATTACCTGTCCCATTAGCTTTAGTAAATAGGACCAGTTATCCCTCTGGACCCCCCCTAACTGTCTCATCTATGCTGCTACAAGTAACTTCATAATATCGTCAGCATTCTCTTTCCTCTCCCTAGCCCTTCCTCTTTCATCTACTCTGGTTTCCTAGTTCTCAGGTTAGGTTTCACAGGGAGCTCCAACAAGACTACTGCCAGCAGCATCACCAGTTGCACAGCAGCTACTACACAGCAGCAACTCCTGGCAGCTCTGGCACATGCAAGGTTGTTTCACTGTCACTCCTGGAGTGAGAAAGATGGGGAGGAAACTGCATGGGAAAATGAACAGGTTGTACTAAATAGTAATTCGCACATAAATAACTATGCTGTATTCTAACAACCCTGCATGGTTTTGTTCTTTAATTACATGACCAAACAAGACATTCTTGGTGTACTTTTAAAGAGCTAACTACCTCTGTGATTGTAGAGGTAGAAAACACTGAGGTGTTGCAGTAATACCACACAGAGAAGTACAAATCTGTCATCTCCTAGTTTCTTAATTTTCCTAATTGTTTAATTTCAGCAAGTTAAAAAACATTCAACACTTTTTTTTTTATTTCAGTTTCTACCCTTTTTTACAATATAGATACAATACAAAATAGATATTTCGTGCAGTTATGATACTAGTGTTTTAACATCTATGTTACTTTATTACTCTACATAAAAGACTTACATAAATACTATTTGTTATTTGAAAGAAATTGAGCATCTTCTGACTGCAGCCAGATACATATCCAGATACAATCATTGTTCTAATTCCTTCTTAAACTTTGATATTGTACAATGTTTCTGTGCACTTCCTTGCCTTCATTGTAGTAATGTTTATGAAGATTTATTGATTATAACCAATAATAGACCATGACTTTTACAATGTTCTAGATATAGCAGGTATGCTTCTAAGTAGTGTCTGTGAAATGTCATAAACATTTTATGTTACATTTTGTATTATATCGCAAAGCTCTAGTGTTGTCATATTACATATTTAGCTTCTAAAATTGATTGATTGCTTCAGAGAAAAGTGTATATGGCATTCCACTTCTTATCTGAGTCAATGTTTTTCTCAATACTGTGAAGTAAATTAAAATAAAGTGTTTAAATCTACTGCTTATGATAAAGAAGACCAAATCTCATTCTAATAAATGTGAAATACAACTTGTCATGTTCCTTTCACTTTGTAGAAATGCTACCACAAGGCTTAGCCAGTTGCGTCTAATATGTTGACATTTATTTTTGCTGCAATAAATGTTAGGATTATATTTTTGCATTAAATTCTGGCATTTTTAAAGATCACGATGACAAGTGATTTATTCTTCAAATCACTCTGGTTTGTTTTTACTTTTTGAATATGGATTTGCCCATGTGTCTCCAAGGCACAGTACAAAGCATATTTCATATGTTTTGCAACCTATTAGTTTGATTTAAATCCGCTTTTTCTGTCAGGATTTATGCAAGCCTTTCTTGATGTTATTTGCTCTGAATTATTGCCCAGAAATAATCACATGGAATCCAATTTCATGCAGGCTGTGTGGCCTATGAGGTCTGTCACTGTAAAGCTCTAAAGCTTTAAATTTTTTTTTTCAATGGAGGTGATTCTTCAAATGTACTCAGTATACAGCACTGTCTTGATTTATTTTCATATTTAGCCATTACCCTCAAAGTGTGATGAATTTGATTGTGTGCAGTAAGTAGGTAGCAATCTGTGTGGTGGGTTGACTCTGAATGGATGCCAGGTACCCACTATGAGCTGCATTACTGTTTCTTCTCCTCATCTAGACAGGGGAGAGAAAATATAACAGAAGGGTTGAGATAAGGACAGGGAGAAATCGTTTACCAGTTAATGTCATGGACAAAACAGACTCGACTTGGGAAAATTGGTTTGGTTTATTAGCAATCAAATCAGAGTAGGATAATGAAAAAATAAAAACTAAACCTTAAACAAATTTGCCCCACTCCTCCCTTCTTCCAGGCTAAACTGTACTTCTGAATTCCCTTCCTTGCCCCTGCCCAGTGGCATAGAGGGATGAGGAATGGGATTGCAGGATCTCCATCATACATGGCTTCTACCATTTGTTACTCTTCAGTGGGAGGACTCCTTACACTCTTTCCCTGCTCCAAAGTGGAGTTCCTCCCATGGGAGACAGTCCTCCACGAATTTCTCCAAAGTGAATCCTTCTCACAGGCTACAGTTCTTCACGAACTGTTCCAGCCTGGGTCCCTCCCATGGGGTGCAGTCCTTCAGGAACAGACTGCTCCAGCACGGGTCTCCCACGGGCCCACAGTTCCTGTCAGGAGCCTGCTTCAGCAGGGGCTTCCCAGAGTCACAGTCTCCTTCGGCATCCACCTGCTCCAGTGCAGGATCCTCCATGGGCTGCAAGCGAATATCTGCTACACCTTCGACCTCCATGGGCTGCAGGGCACAGCTGCCTCGCCATAGTCTACACCACGGGCTGCAGAGGAATCTCTGCTCTAGCAGCTGGAGCACCTCCTCTTCCTTCTTCTTCACTGACCTTGGTGTCTGCAGAGTTGTTCCTCTCACATATTCTCACTCCTCTCTCCCAGCTGTTGTACAGCAGTATTTTTATGTCTTCTTAAGTCAGAGCTGATACCACTGTCACTAATGGACTTAGCATTGGCCATGAGCAGGCGCATCTTGGAGCCATCTGACATTTGACATAGGGAAAGCTTCTCACAGAAGCTCTCTTCTCACCACCAAAACCTTACCACACAAACCCAATGCCATGTGTGAGGAAGAAAAGGAGAAAATGAGATTTTTATTTTTTTTTTAAACTATATTATTCTGATATGCAAAATAAATGAAGGACCAAGATACTGTTAAAATTCCACCCATTCAAATGTGTTTGCTCATTCAATTATGTGCAATCTTTCCACATATTTTTACATATTTGCATGTCATCTTTCAATGGTTTGAAAATGATATGTGTACTCTGGAGGGAAATATGAAAAAATTAATAGGGTTCTTGATTTTTGGAAATGTAGAAAACTTCTGTGCTCAAATGCCTCATTCAGAACTGACCCTTACAAAATAGTCCACAGGTTTTTATTTTCCAAAACAATTAGCAAAAACCCTTTTAATGTTCTACTACTTAATTTTCATATCTAAGCATTCCCAGCGGCAGAAGTCATTTACATCCTGACTATTTCTGATTACTTTCTTCATCTAGTACAGGTACATATGCTGGCAGTACCTGCACTGCAGGAAAAGCTTATTTACCCCCACCATTAAACCAAAAAACACCACATTGAAAAAGTTACAGCTAATAAAGTGGGTGCATTTAGTGTTTTTCTTTCTTTTTCTTTTTTTTTTTTTATATTTTTTAATTTTATTTTCTGTTGCTTGTTTGTTTTGTCTTCAGAAAAAAAAAGTTTAATTAGTTTAATTTTTAACCAAATGACTGCAGGTTGCTTAATTGTATTTATTGTAAACCATTAATGCCATCAATCACTACAGTGCAAGAAGTATGATGTGGTTCAAAGGGTATGATGCTTCTCCAAGAGAACTACAGTATTTATTTATTCAGGCTACAGAGGTAGCCTGAAATCATATTTTTATGTATTTCCCAAAGCCCTGAGCTTAGAATCTGACTGCATAAGGTCTAACGACCTTTAAAATAAACAAGCAGGCAACCAAAATCACAAACTCAAACATCATTTACAGCCTTCACAGAAGTAGATAGAAAAGCGTGGAGATCTCAAAGCAGCCTTCCAGTATCTGAAGGGGGCCTATAGGAATGCTGGGGAGGGACTCTTCATCAGGGACTGTAGTGACAGGACAAGGGGTAATGGGTTAAAACTTAAACAAGGGAAGTTTAGATTGGACATAAGGAGGAAATTCTTTCCTGTTAGGGTGGTGAGACACTGGAATAGGTTGCCCAGGGAGGTTGTGAGTGCTCCATCCCTGGCGGTGTTCAAGGCCAGGTTGGATGAAGCCTTGGGCGGGATGGCTTAGTGTGAGGTGTCCCTGTCCATGGCAGGGGGGTTGGAACTAGATGATCTTGAGGTCCTTTCCAACCCTAACTATTCTATGATTCTATTCTGTGATTCTATGTTGATTTTGGCCGTATAAATCCCACATTTTTCTCTCAGTTTTCTGCCTCTGTTCTTGATTTTTGAAACTTTATGCCGTGTTACTCTTTTTCTTGTACTGTTCATATATTTATCCTTGTCAAATGACAGTCTTGTGACCCAGTGCACAGGGGCTTGCAACGTCTAACACAATGCAAAACTGCCAGAATGTCATAGATGTTGCTGTCCTCGCTCAGGAAGAAAGCACCAGTTTCTCCTTTGATTCTTAGTTCAGTCCTTCTTTTGAAACCTGTCATATTTTCATAGATGTACTTCAGTCATACATCAGGGTTTGCAAAACAGTTGAGTAATAGACCTTGCAATATATGTGTTCATGTATACCTTGGTTTCAACACCTTGTGGTTGGATAGATTCCCTCATACCTTCCCTTCTGTCCTCACAACAGAGAAACCCGTGGAAAGCAAAGGCCTGAGTGACCTTATTTATATCACCCATCCATTCTGTTCCTGGAAAAAAGGTGTCCTGAGCACTTTTCCTGGTTTTTTTTTTTTCAGGCAAATATATTGACTGGGGGTTCAGGGTTAAATCTCCTATACCCTGTCTAAGGTGCCTCATGCTGAGCACTGCCAAACTCAATAGGAAGATGGAGGAGGTGACAAGCACATGGTGCCACCAGAAAAATGCTCAAGACCAGAATTTTAGTTTCTATACATTAATATTTATATAGGCAATGGTGGTGGGGGCACCTGACATGTCTCTTGATCTGCTCTCATCAGCTTCATGAGACAAAATAAGAAATAGTGCAATGCATCCAAGTAGATTCCCCAAAGAGCCCAAAGCAAAGCTTTGTGATACGGTAGCTCTTCCTCAGAAAGCTTTTAACTATGTGCATAGCGGGGACTTTACACCCAGGAGACCAAATCAAGCTTAATCTGAAGTGAAATCTTCCAAACAGGAACTGATAAAATAAAAAATAAAACAGCCTCAACTTTGATCTAACAATAGATTCCTTTTGTGCCACAGTATTTGTTAAAACAAATGCAGCCTATACCAGTCATGTTTTTCTTCCACCAATTAATTTTCCATTATGATTTCAATAGCTGATACTTCAAGAGCTGATTTTCAGTTCTGTATTTCTTTCTACAAACCTCTATTAGTTTCTCACATCCCTCCTGCATGTTAGCTACAGGTAATCCATCATATTCAACACTAGCCCATATGCAGGTTATATAATCACTTCGCTGACATCCAGTATTGCCCTGCTTATGCAATATATTAGCCTTTTTGGTCAGTATCACACTGGAAACTTCCTATTCCATTAACTTTCCTCTGTGGCTTCCAAATTCTTTTGAGAAACAATAATAAGGAGTTTTCTGTCATGAATTACAGCTTACACATTACTAGATATGTGACTGAGATTTAGTTTGACTAGGATACAATTTGCTTACTTCCTCATCCCATCTATTGATACAAAGCAGAGTACATCAATCATAAGCCTCTTTTCATCTCTTCAGATGAATATCCTCTATCACACCACTAACAGGACAAGATTTGTCCAGATCAGGAACTCACAAGAAATATTTCCACTAGACGTTCCATGATTACAATTCTACTTTCGAGATACCATGCAGACATAAATTGATTATTTTGATTTCAAATCAAAGTTCCCAAATAAATTTCTGAGTATGTTCCTCCTTGTGCGTATGACTGTGCAGATGTACACCTTCCTTCTACTGCTACAGATACTGACTATTCTATGTGTATGAACAATGAACTGCCACTAAAATGGAGTATAGTTCACTCCAGCTCCTTGGGCACTGCTTTCAGAAGTGTTTGAATCAGGCTGCTGGTGTTAGAGATTTGATGCAGAAATTTGATTTTTGATAAGAATTCTGTGAAATTCCACCAACTCCAGTTTAGGTGAGTGTCTCCTTTAGCAAGTGCTTGCAATGAGTATGAGCAATCAGTTGTGGCACCATATATATTTTCAATTCCATACAACTAAAAAAGAAACAAAAGTTTCAGGATACTGTTGACTTATTTTGTCCAGAGCTAGCTCAGCACTTCAAAGTTCCCTAGAATTTTTTCCAGAAGATTACACAAAGGTTACACTGTTGGTTAACATAATCTCTAAACTTCAAGAAACTGGAGACTGGGAGATAGGAGGAAATCATACCTAGATGCATGGTACATGGATATTTAGCCAGTACTGAATTTTAACTTGCAGTGATGCATAGTATTTATTTTGTTCAAAGTGCACAATTTTGACATTCTACACGCTGAAATTCAATATATTTCTGTTGACTTAGCTATCATCTTTCTTCAGGTCCTTCTGAACTGTAGCTCTGTCATTTAGTTTATCATCAGCCACTACCTTTATATAGTAATATGCACACATTTGCTAAAGGTCAATTCTATGTTATCATCTAGATCACTGATTAAGATGCTGAACACTATTGGTCCCAGTGCTGACCTTTGAGGTATTCTATTTGTTACAGGTAACTGACGATGTCAAGCCATTGATCACTACCCTTTGATTCTGGTGGCTCAGTCAATTTTTACATGATCATTTATCTTAACTCGTTAAAAGAATTTGTCCCAATTCATGAATATATATTGTAGTTTATGTAGATCCTAGGGTTACAGCAGAACCATTCTGTGATAACTCTTCACACCCACTGCTTTCATGTCTTCACCTACTTCTAAGCATCAATATTCTATTGAAGCACCACTGACAGTGCCTCTGCAACTGAAAGCCCACAAGCTTTCAGAAGCCATTGTTGAAAGGTCTGGTGGAGAGATTTTTCTTTGAGGGGTAGCATATGTACAAGTAGGAGGAGACGTGTATTCCCTTTTAAATGGCTTGCGTGTGGTTTATGTTAAATAAGAAATTTACAGTATCATGATATCCTGAGTAAAACTTGCAAATTGAACTGTGCAGCCTTCAGTGGACTATAATCCTTTTCCTCCTAAGCACATTCCCCCGTAACATTAGCAGAAAAAGTGAGTTAGATGAGATTAAAAAAGAATATGTCCTCTTGTCAAATGATGAAAATATGCACCTTCCTTCATGTCATTACAGTTCTGTAAATCTGCATTCTTTCTCATCTCCAGACTGCTTCTCACATAAAGTGCATTCCTTTCATTAACAACATACCATCCAGCTTTTTGCAGTTATGATTACCATATACCCAAGAAGAAGAATCGTCACTAATTACCAATATATATGACTTTCTCAGAATTCATCAAGGGTAAATTGTGACAGCATCCTTGAATCTTTACAAGACACATAATATACACCTAATGTTGAGGTATTTATTGGAAGACTGGGTCTTCACACCAGATATGTGAAAAAGGGGGCAGAGGAAAAGGGTAAAGATATAAATTGAATGGTATACAAAATGTACAACTGATGCGGGAAATATATTTTTTGATGAAACAGGAAAACATTTGCTGTTTTGGAAATTATCAATAAATTTTTAATGGCAGAGTATAAGAAAGGGAGCAATTATTTCCTTCCTTTCTTCTCTACATCTGCTTCCTTCCGCTGCCTGTCCAGGAGTCCTCAATCCTCAAAAACGGTCATGTGATATAAAAGCCAAATTTGTCTGATGCCAGCTGCTCAACCAGTTATTGACTTGCAGTAGCCCTCTGCTCTTAAACAAGACTTTCCCTTTTACCATCAGGATTAAGGATGGAGGTTACCATGGCCTTTGCCCTCACACCCAGAGCTGTGAAGCCACTCTTGACATGGTTGTCACCCCCCTCACAGTACCAATGTTGTCCATGTAGATGAACAGTAGTAGATAATAGTCCAAGGGCTGGACAAGTCTGTGCAGTGAGACAAGGCTGTGCAGTGTCTCCCCATCACCTGGTGCCTGAGACCCAAGGAAGTGATGTCTCCTTAGAGAGCAAATGGGACTGGGAAATGGGGGCCTCCATTCCCCAGAGGAAGGAGTCTCGAACTATTACTACCTGCTGCTTTCTCTTCATACCTACCTGTATTTCAGGCTTGGCTGGCTCTGATGCCACCTTTCATGGAGTCTTCTTCTCTAACCTTCTACCAGGGTGATGGAGGTGTTCTGAAACTGCAGATCTATGCCTTCCCCTCCTCCTTTCTCAAGGATAGAAGTGACATCCATTCCCTCCTTGTCACTTTCTGCTTATTTTGCTAAACAAATCCAAAGCAGAAAACAAACACACACAAAGAAACAAACAAAAAACACACACCAAAACAAACCAACCAAACAAACAAAAAAAGCACAATAAAATAACCCAGGAAAAAGGTTCTATAAAATGCCTCAGGTCTGACCTCCAGAAAAAAATCAGTCAACTCATGGAACTCTTTTACCAGTTCACCTCTCTGCTTAATGAAGTATATGAATATTCAAGCCTCGAGTCCTTACATATACAAAAAGCTAAAAACATACTGTTTCAGTGTAAAGCTTAGTTTTGCAGGTCATGTAAGTTTTTTGGGTATTTGGTATTTTACCTTTAAACTGAGCAAGTGAAAATATGGAATAATTCTGAAGGTCTGGTGAGTTTGCAGACATAACAACTGACTAGTTTATTCCTCCTTGGAATGAAAGAAACCAATAACAGAAAATAAGTGAGTACTCAACATACAGCTGAAGAGACAAAAAAGGCTAAAGCTTTCCACTGGAAATTTTCATTAATGTAAGTAGCATTGTGTTAGAAAACAGAAAATATACAAAGAAATTTAGGAGAAATATATACATATATATATGAAGACTACACCGATTTTTGAACTATGAAGGTTGATAAAGTGTTTTAACTCACAGTGTTAAGGCTAACTGCTCTCTCACAAGCACACCACTTTCCCTGTTTTAAGAAATCTATGATAAGGTAAAACAAGGTTGTTGACCATTCCAGTAATACACTTAGATGAGAGGACATCGTTTTGATTTTGATATGTTTAAGAATGCCACAGTTACTACTTGTGTTCCGTACTGATTCGGAGATTTTGTGATTTTGTGTCCCCCTGTCTCAGTACAAAGCCAGTATATTCTGAAGTTTTCCTTGTGAAATGTGAATGTACTTGCATATGAGGAGAACCAGAGAATTTCAAAGGTGATTTACATGTAAGCTTTCTACCATACTTTTCCTCTAGCTCTTTTGCTACATCCACATTAAATGCAAAGGAAACTACTAAAACAAATAAACTTATCATTGAAAACTTGTTTGAGCACAGCTTACAGATGAGACAGCAAAACCCCCAGGTATATGAACCATATGTGCTGAACCTCAGTTTACAGAAAAAGGGCAAAGCTCTAGGAAGTTTGTGCTGTAATAAACAAAACTAATCAGATGGTGCATTGTTACAATAATGTGGATGCAACAGAGATTTGAGATAGACTACCAAGAGACAAGAAAATAAAGAACAAGTAATGGAAAGATAATTAATGCATTTAAAGCCAGGAAAACATACTTCTCAATAGAAAAAAGCTTCTGGGGGGATATATTAAATTTGGTGCATGTACGTAGATTTGCTGATCTGTAGATAGCAGATATGGAATGATCATACTGGACGATTTATTTTCCAATCTTAGCCCCTCAAACACAAAAAAGTTTTGAACTCAGTCATAGCCAGAAAATAGGGTACTTGGGTTCTCTGAAGAAATCCCATGTAAATTAGACTTATCAAGGGATGGCAACATTTTTATTCTTTGGGCTTAATATCATTCTTGAATTAGCAGTGTTGGGAATAAGTTTTTTGTTTGAACTCCTTTACTGCTACTACTCTTATGCATTAATTTACAGGATGGGGCAAACTACACCATGGTGTACTTTCATGCATGATTTCAGTAGTCTGTATTTTCAGTATGTCTCATACTGCAGTGCTGGAAAAAAAAAACATTTAAAAAAAAAGAGTAATTTGCTAGTTTAACTTTTATTCATCCTTTTTTCAATGTCTGTAGGACACTACGGACTTCTCAAAAAGTATGTAAGTAAGTACTTTAACACCTAATTCAGGCAATTAAAATGCCACTTTTGTTTTACTTTCAGAAGACTAAGTTAGGTGTTTTAGATTAAAGATTGATAAAAGACAACTGCAGTTCTTCTACCATTTGATTTTTAGTCTGAAGTAAAATACTTCCTTACATGTTAAACTGAGCAATTCCATTCTGTTTGCACTCACTCTCATTTGTTAACGGTTCGTTCTGCAGTTTGTATACTAGTGAATCTAGAATTAACTTCACCTAGTCATCCATATGCTAACCATCTTGGCATCAGAAAAGAGACATGGAGAGAAAAGGTATGTGGAAGATATATTCAAACCTGCTATTTTTCCTGTTACTGACCTGAGAAGCAAATTTAGTGTTCCTTGCTACTGGAACTTCTATCTTCAAAGTTTTAGGAATCATAAAGCATACAGAAAGACTGTTCCTCCAGTAGATTGATAATGAGCTTTTAATTAAAGAAAGTTTATTGAAGAAAAAAATCAACACAACTTTGAGACTTCAATAGTAAATATTACTAGCACTAACATAAAGCCAAAAGACAGAAACACTATTTATATCTTTAAGTACTTTATTTCATTAAAAAGTGGAAAAAGGAGGTTCAACATGAAAAAGAGTCAGTTTTGTCCTACATCCTTCCTTTTTAATATATGTTGATAAGTATCTGCTGGTCAAACTGACAAACTAGCTTTCAGACCATGCAAACACCCAGTGCTTCATAAACATGCACATTTTTGCAAGACTTTACGGGGCTCAAGGAAAGGCAGTGGGTGAGGAAGACACGTATTCTTTTCAAGCACACAAAAACCTTCCAATTCCCAAATGACAAGGCTCTTCATAGCATTCATAGCATTGAAAATTATAATGACTGGCTTGTGAAACTAATAACAGACTTTAAAATATATTTCTTCAGGGTTAATGAATTTGAATTCCCATATCCAAAACTTTCCTTTCAATAAAATACTCCCACTTTGGACCATTATAGTTATATTTTGAAATGTTCACCTCAGCACAAAATGCTGCATTATGATTTTTCAAAAAATATTTTTCTGTGGTATATAATGTACAAAGAACAGTCTCCTCTGCAGCAGCCTGCAGGCAAACTGTCAAGGTTTAAAACACAGCATCTAGAGAAGCTTAAAAAGATGACAAAGTCAATTAAGGTATAAGAAATCCTTTATTTTCATGAAGAAGGAATGTATTAGGAATTTTATTATCAGTCACTGCTGCAGTGCATGTTTCTTCTTTTCAATTTAGAAATCATGACTTCTGTTGAAAATTAACCACTATAGTTCAAACAAGTGAAATGTTTCTTAGAGAAACACTATACAGGGTTTTCTGTCTCTGTAGAAAAAAGTATATTAATTTAGAGGACAAGGCCTACTCTAAAATCTTTTATTACTTAGACCTTGATAAACATCTTAGAAAAAGATTTTATTATTACTATGAAGCAAGACATTTCAGACAATGCATAAAATTACCTACTGAACTCAAATTAGGCTGCATCTTTGAAACAATTAATTGAAAATTCAGTACCAAATGTTGCAGTATAAATGAAAAAGTCAAGACAGTTGCTAGCACCTTTTACTGAAAGGCAAAGCACAAGAAGGCTTCACAGATTTTGAAATTATGAGCCAGCAAAGCACCTTCTCATGATCATCAAGTTACAAAAGAAGCTTACATTTCATATGTCAAGCTCAACCTGTGCTGAGTTTAGTAGTCCACTGCTTTACAATAAGCCTAATACTTCACAGTTTGGTCCATAATAATGCATCTGCTCTAGATTTTACAAGTTAGGTAAAGATTCAGGCTACATTAAATAAGTCTTGTTAAAGTCTTGTTGAAAAATTTAATATTTTATATTAAAATATATTTAATATGTTTTCAATAATATAAATTTTGTCATCCTACTAACATTCACACTATTTTTTCCATTGCCATTTTAGCTAGACGTTAATAGTATCTGAGGATAAAACATTTTGATAATTCTGAAATTTAAAAACAAGACAAAATCAGCTTTTAAATATAAACTGGAGAAACATTATAGCTACATGGCACTAATAATGAAAGTGCTGTACTTATCTATTAGTGGTATATCAAACTAACTTTCACTGT